>NC_137784.1:11052572-12279801 GCF_963455305.1 Plecotus auritus | reverse complement strand
CTTCCAGCCTCCACTTGTCAGCTGTATACCCTTGTAAGCAGCCCAATATGTTACTCCTGGAAGCCTCATAGGTGGAAAGTTATGGTCATGGCAGCTATAGTCTTATTCTCAGAACACACTGGGCTTCAGATTCAGTTTTCTCACTTGTTGCAAGGATCATGTCCTTGAGAAGTATGTGAGCAGATCAGGTCTTGCATACCTGCCTCTTATCTGTCCCTCCACAGCTCCATTAGCTTGAGGTGGAATTCAGTGTGTCTAAGAGTGGGGGCCTGAATCTTCTTATTCCCTTTTCTGTGCTGCCATGTTCTTTGAGCTTTCCACTGCTGTATTTCCTGAAAAACAAAACAGAACAAAACACACACACACACACACACACACAAAACACAAACCCCCCCCCACAAAACAAAACAGCTCTTCTTTTTTCCCCTGGGGGGTAGGGGTAGAGAGGAGTAGGTTATGAAAGTGCTTATTCCTGAGGGTTCAGATCCAGCTCAATACTTCAGAGGGTCTTGGACCTCCTGTACCCTCACTGTGCAGGCAGCCTTATTTGTTCCTCTGGACTGTGGTTCTCACATCAGAGTGTGTATTAGCACCTGTGGGTAGACCTGGTAAAACATAGACTGCTGACATTAGTTATCATAGCCAAGATATGATAACAACTTAAGTGTCCATCGATGGATGAACACACCCATGCATACACAAAATGCAATACTACTCAGTCATCAAAATGAATGAAATCTTGCCATTTGTGACAATGTGGATGGACCTTGATGAATAATGCTAAATGAAGCAAGGCAGAAGAAAAAAAGACAAATACTGTGTGATTTCACTCATGTGTGGCATATATAAAAAAGGACAAACAGAACAAAAACAAACATAGATGTCAAGAACAGATTGGTGGTTACTAGAGGGGAAGTGGGTTGGGAAATGGGCAAAAGAGGTGAAGGGGGTCAATTATATAGAGATGGATAGAAAATAGACCTTTGGGGGTGATCACTCTGTAGTTTATACAGATATCCTAATACAGTGGTCAGCAAACTGCGGCTCGCAAGCCACATGCAACTCGAGAGCTGCGGTTTGCCGCTCTGTTGACTAATGAGTTTGCCGACCACTGCTGTAAGGCATTACCCTTACCCAGAAGTTTTGACTTCAGGTTAAAGACATTAGTACATTATTAAAATGTTTTTTAAGTGTTTTTCCCTAAGGCAGTGGTCGGAAAACTCATTAGTCAACAGAGCGGCAAACTGCGGCTCGCGAGCTGCACATGGCTTGCGAGCCGCAGTTTGCTGACCACTGTCCTAATATATAAAAACCCAGAGTCCGTAACATCCAAAACGACCGAAGGCTCAACCGACTGGAAGTCAGTGCTGGGTTGCCGTGGTGACCCAGCTCTGACTGCCCACTGCTGTGGGCACCGCGACACAGCACTGATTGCTGAGGGGGCTGTGGATCAGGCCCGAAGAGAGGCCTGGAGAGAGAAGCAGGGTCTGATTTGTAGCCTCCATGGCAGCTGTTGATCAGCCCTTGCCTCTCTCTTTCTCTCGGGGCCTGGCCAGCAGCCATGCCTCTCTTTCTCTTGGGCCTCTGCTGGGGCTGCTGATCAGCCCCGCCTCTCTGATCAGGCCTATTCATAGGCCTGGAGATGCTGATTGGCATAGAAACCAACCAGTCAGAACCAAATCTGGGTGAAGTGTGAGGAGCCAATGGCTGCCTAGGAGGTAGAGCTTTTGATGCTGACTGGCACAGAAACCGACCAATCAGAATCTAATTTGGGTGAACTGTGAAGGCAGAACCTAAGGTGGGGGCTGAGGAGGGGTTTTAAGGGCAACAGCTGTTTGCTGTAAGGTGTAAGAAAGCGGTTCAATTTTTAATGACCGGTTTGGCAGTATAGTGCATATGGCTGGCTATTAGTCCAGATATAGGGATTATGTATTTTTGTCTGCCAAGAGCATCTCCTACTGATGAAAAAGGCTTTTCCTCCCATTTAAACAATCCTAGCCTATATAATCTATCTATACTAATAAAAGGGTAATATGCTAATTAGACTGGGTCAACTGGCCATCTTCCGGATGTCCAACTTCCTTCCAGACAAAGCCATGGTGGTGGGGACCAAGGCAGAGGCCATTGGGGCGATCAGGCTGGCAGGGGAGGGCAGTTGGGGGCGAGATCAGGCTGGCAGGGAGGGCAGTTGAGGGCGAGATCAGGCTGGTAGGGGAGGGAAGTTGGGGGCAACCAGGCCGGCAGGGGAGGGCAGTTGGGAGCAAGACCAGGCTGGCAGGGGAGGGCAGTTGAGGGTGAGATCAGGCAGGCAGAGGCAGTTAGGGGCAATCAGGCCAGCAGGGGAGAGCAGTTAGGGTCGAGATCAGGCCGGCAGGGGAGGGCAGTTGGGGGTGAGATCAGGCAGGCAGGGGAGGGCAGTTGGGAGCAATCAGGCAGGCAGAGAGGTTAGGGGCAATCAGGCAGGCAGGCAGAGGGATTAGGGGCGATCAGGCAGGCAGGCAGGTGAGCGGTTAGGAGCCAGTGGTCCCAGATTGTGGTCGGACATCCCCCAAGGGGTCCCCGATTGGAGAGGGTGCAGGCTGGGCTGAGGGAACCCCCCACCCCGTGCACAAATTTTGTGCTCCGGGCCACTAGTTGAATTATAATATTGTATACCTGAACCATATATATGCCATAGAATGCTAGGTCCCACCCTGAGTGCTTATGATTCAGCAGGCCTGGGGCAGGACCAGAGAATCTGCATTTCTATCAAGGTTCCTAGATGATGCTGGTGGCTTGGAACCCTACTTCTAAATCCACTGCTCTGGACCTCCCCTCTGCCCCTTCAATCACTTCCAAGTAGGTGAAGCAAGGCACAGGAGGACTGATGTGTTTAGGCTCTTACAGCCAGGGGTGGTGTCCAGTCCTCTAATGCAGTGCCTTGCTGTGGTGTGTGTTTGCTTGCTCAGCTGCGACACTTAGTTAATGAGTGAGGCTTTAGATAGGCCCTTCAGAGTATAAGGAACAAATTACTTCAAGTAGTGGGACTGGGGTTATTGAGTCATTTAGGGAAGTGAGGAACCAGGAGATAAGAAAAGAAGCCCCAGGTCTTTAGGACTTCCTAGAAAGTTGATAAAGCCAACAGGCATGGAGCACCCGAGGGCCTTGGCTTGCTATGCGCCTTATATTTCCATTAGCACATAGCTGAGCTGAACATCATAACCTTTTAGCCCCAGCTCTTTCTGTTGACTTCCTCTCCTTCCAGTAGGATTTTCCCCTTGGCTCGGGCAGGGCAGCTTCTCCTGGAAGGATCCCTGTGGCAGCAGCTTTTTCTCCACATAGCCCTGGACCATTGGTAGTGGGAGTTGCAATCCTTAGTGAAATGGGGAGCAGGCTGTGGGTCTCCAAATTGTGCTGTCATCTAGAGGCCTCAAGGGTTACCTTTTCCATTTACACCCAAGGCTTAAGGACAACTAGTGAGAGCAGGAGAGGGTCAAGGAAGTTGGAGGGGATCTTGATTCAACTTTGTCTTGAATGTTCAGTCATCTCTTAATGGGGCTTTCAAGTCTTGGTGGGGGCTGTATGCTATTTCCCTGCAGATTCAGGTGGCAGGTGGTTGGTGATTTGGTATCAATAAGAAGTTCATTAAAATATTCAGGATGGCAAGGGCTCCTGGGAAAACCAAGAGAGGAATTGGCTTAAAGAGCCAGGCCGTTGAGCTAGATTTACACTTATTTCTAGTGTCTGTCAAGCCAGGGACATCACTCCTAGTGGATATCTCATCCTCACATCTAGTCCCACACTTGTGGGAGTTTGCTCCAGACAGTTGCATCTGTGAGGCAGTATTTTCCTCCTTCTTCCATTCCTCCCCCAGCATCTTCTTTTAGGCTCTGCTAGGCCATTTGAGCAAGAATTTACAGGCCCAGCTCATAAAACATTTATGTATCAGAATCTCTCCAACAGTGCAGGCTGATTCGAGCTCCCCCATGGAAGAGCAGACATTTATAAGTATATGGCATTTTGAGAGTTCTGACTTTATATCATTTTGAAGAAAGTGTCTTCTGGGGTTGTTATTTTCTGTAAACTGACAAAAGCAACTAAATCCTTTTTGGGGGGATGGATTCTTGGCACCCTCATTCATCCTTTGGGCTAGTCACACTCCTGCTAAATATCAGCCAAGCTCCCTGTGGACACTGTGGGATAAGGACACCATCTTATTTTTACTAGCGCGCAAAGGATAAATTAGGCTACAGGGCTTGAGAATGAAATTATTAAATATCAATGGGAGATAATAAATGTGAAGTAGCTTGCAAATCTTTTGCTTTTATGGCTGTTTCAGTGAAAACACAGCTGCCAAGGTACTTTCCTAGCTGTAATTGAGAAGGTAATTTTCTTTACAGCCATTGAAGCCAGATCTTTAGTGTCTTTGAGTCATTAAGAAGCACAAATAGGATGAGTCTGAAAAAGATGAATAAACATGGGGCAGAGGTGCCTGTAATACAGATAACAGCATGGAGGGCCCCGGTATTCCTAATAGACCCAAGGACTAACTTGTGGTGTGCTTTATTAATGGACTAGAGTTAACACTTGACTGATGCAGCTAATTCTTCCACTTGGAGTTAATGTTTGCACTAAATTTTCCTGGTAATGAATGATTTAGAATAAGCAGGCATGTTGGTTTAAGATATAGTGCTAATATTTCATGAGGAACATTGAACAAGGCATGATGTTTAAATCAATAGATGAAAATGTGAGGTGAAACTTTCCCGAAAAGGCTTATAAGCTAAATAAGAGCATTTAATTGGCAGAAAATCAAGCCCACCCAATATTTTCATTGTTTAGAGGCCAAGTGAATATGAAAGAAAAGAAACCCTCCTCCAGTTCCGTGACGCCATCACTTTCCTGGCATATTGTAGAGCTTTTGACGGTGGTGTGGTGCTTTGCCTCAGCCAGGCTGACAGGAGTGAGGGAGTGTTGCTAGGCATTGATTTCAGTCCTTTTGTGAAGACCTGTGGAGAGATTTACCTCGAGTCAGGGTTGACTGTTTCTGATAAAATCCCCTGATGTCAGGCCACAGATGGAATTTCCACAGACTGGTGGTAAATTCTTTGTGAACATTCTGTGCAACACTACTAGATGGAGAGGCTTTCAGGGAGGGGAAGGGGGTTAGCTCTGTTCAGCTGTTAGCTTTACTTACCACCCCCACCCTCAGAGTCCCAGAGGGAGAGAGATGCTCAGATGGCCTCTTGGCAGGTCTGGCCATGTTTTGAGGCCTAGATTTGTAAAGTAAGATGGCTCCTGCAATTAGCACAAGTTTTCTAGTCGAAATATTTCTGGATTTCTCCATAACTTGAGAATATAGTTTTTAAAATGTAAAGGTGAAGATTCATTTACTTGTGTTTTAATAAATTCTCTCAGTTTATTGAGGAAACCTTATAATCTAGAATTTCCTCATGTTTAAAAGTTAACCAAGTTAACATCTCTGAAGATTACTAAAAGGATATATGTTCATATCAAATCATATAAGATTTATGTCCACTTGGCTCAAATAGTTGTCTATAAAAGTTATAATATAAAAACCAGCCCTAGCCAGTTTGGCTCAGTGGATAGAGCATCAGACTGTGGACCAAAAGGTCCCAGGTTCGACTCCAGTCAACGTCACATACCTTGGTTGCAGGCTCCTCCCCAGCCCAGGTCAGGCGTGTGCAGGAGGCAACCAATCGATGTGTTTCTCTCACATAGATATTTCTGTCTTTCCTTCTCTCTAGAAAAAAAAATCAATGGAAAAATATCTTCTGTGAGGATTAACAAAAAAATTAAAAAATAAAAACCAAAGCACATACTATAGAGTAGGAAATCAAGTGATTTTATTTATACCCAGAAAATAGGAAAAACATAAAATCAGGGCCAAACCCTCAGAAAAGACTACCAAAAAAGACCCTTTAGTTAGGATTTTGGGGATATTTTTTTGAGCCGTTGAGGACCATTTGACACTGGTGACAGCGAAGTCACTTATTTCCTGATTTCCCAGGATTCTGCTTTTTGAATGTTGACAAACAGCTGTTTTTCCATTTTCTACAGAAGGGTAGCACTTGGTGACCGTGTTCTCAGGACATGAGCCGTTCCACAGAGCCACATGCCTTTCACACGGCAGTGCCATCAACTGGGACCTGGGGAGGAAATGCCAGTCCAGACCCCAGCTGTTCATTTAGCTGTTGTGAAAATGATGATTCTCATAGATGTGTGCATGAGTGTGTGTAAGACTGGTGCAATTTGCATTTCAGTTCAGAGATGGGAGCTAACATCTGAGAAAACAGCAGGTAAAAGTCGACTAGTGAGTTTGGATGACTCAGATATGCATATGAGCCTGTGGCTTTGAAGTTATAGAAAATAAAAATACATTTTCTGCTCAATTTGACTAATTGGAAATGAGGTAGAATTCCGAAGAGTGAGTTGTGATCTAGGACAAAGGAACCCCTGGAATGAGCTAGAGGTGGAACGGGGAATGAAACACAGCTTTTAAGGATACCTGCATGATGGATTGCCTCTAGGGCATGGGGGAATCTCTTCTTATGGGTTTCTCTGCTTTCTGTGTGTCTGTCCATCTCTGTGTGTGATCTGTACAGGCATACCTCATTTTATGGTGCTTCACTTTACTGGACTTCACAACTATCACGTCTTCATCAACATTGAGGCAAGACTCTCCATTAGTATTAGAATTGTATCCCTGAAATCTATGTAATTTTATTAATATCACCCCAATAAATTCAACTTATAAAAAGAAAAAAAAAAAGAGCCCTGGCCAGGGTTGCTCAGTGGTTGAAGTGTTGGACCTTGCATGAGAAGGTCTTGGGTTCAATTTAATCCCTAGCCCAGGTCAGGGCATGTGCAGGAGGCAACCAATCCATGTGTCTCTCTCACATCAATTTCTCTCACTCCCTCTCTCTTTCCCCTCCCTCCCTCCCTCCCTCCCTCCTTTCCACTCTCTATAAAAATCAATGGAAAAATATCCTCCAGTGAGGATTAACAAAAAAAGAAATAAAATAAATGCATATCTCACTGTACTAAAATCACCTTTTTTTTTTTCTAATTGCATTTAATTGTTTTTCTCCTTTATTGAGGTACTAGAGGCCCAGTGCACAAAATTCATGCATGGGGGGGCGGTCCCCTCAGCCCAGCCTGTACCCTCTCTAATCTGGGACCCCTTGGGGGATGTCGGACATCCCTCTCACAATCCAGGACTGCTGGCTCCTAACTGCTCACCTGCGTGCCTGCCTGATGGGCCCTAATTGCCCCCACTGCCAGCCTGGTCACCCCCAACTGCTCCCCCCTGCTGGCCTGGTCGCCCCTCACTGCCCCCCTGCTGACCTGGTTGCCCCCCAACTGCCCTCCCCTGCAGGCCTGGTGCCCCCCAACTGCCCTCCCCTGCAGGCCTGGGTCCCCCCCAACTGCCCTCCACTGCAGGCCTGGTCCCCCCCCAACTGCCCTCCACTGCAGGCCTGGTCCCCCCCAACTGCCCTCCCTTGCTGGCCTGGTCTCCCCCAACTGCCCTCCCTTGCTGACCTGGTCTCCCCCAACTGCCCTCCTCTGCCAGCCCGGTCACCCCTAATTGCCCTCCCTTGCAGGCCTGGTCCCCCCAACTGCTCTCTCCTGCTGGCTATCTCGTGGTGGCCATCTTGTGTTCACATGGGGGCAGTCATCTTTGACCACATGGGGGCAGCCATCTTGTGTGTTGTGGTGACAGTCAATTTGCATATTACTCTTTTATTAGATAGGATAATTGAGAAATAAAGTTGTATGATGCCTAGAATGAAAAAAAGGACTCTCCATCAGGAAAATGATTATGACTCATTAAAGTTCAGGTGATAGTATATTTTAGCAATAAAGTATTTTTAATTAAGGTATGTCCAGTTTTTAGACATATGCTATTGCACACTTAATAGACTACAGTATAGTATAAACATAACTTTTTATGCACTGGGAAACCAAAAAATTTGTGACTCACTTCATTGCGATATTCATTTTATTGCAGTGGCCTGGAACCAGACCCACAATATGTCCAAGATTTGCCTGTATTTCTCTCTGTGCATGTCTCTGTGTGTGTGCACGTCTGTCTCTCACTCTTCTGGAGTAAATGGGCTGCTCCAGGAGCTCTTGTCAGGCAGAGTGGGCTGGGCTGCATTAATGTCACATCTGGTTTCTGACCAGTGCAAAAATGCTACAAGCAGACAAAAATAGGTGCTCCTCAAAGCCCCACACAATGGTCAGGTTTCCTCATGATCATATGACAGCTGTCATAAAGGTGGGGGGATATGAGGAAGAAGAGAGAGCTGGAAGTTTTGGAGTTGTGTTTAACTTGCAGCTTGCATCCTTCATCCCACCCTTTCCCTGACAAACCACCCACGCATCCCTCATTTTACATGACTTTCATCCTCGCTCATCTCCATGGGATATTTCCAGAAATCTGAATGCTTCCTTCAACTTTCTCTTGTGCAGAAACCATTCCTCCTGGGAGTCATTATTACAGCTCCCATTAATTTTCATGTTCAATGTTCAGCTTTGCAAAGGAGAGGAAATGAGGGAGTGTGGGTGGTGACTCAGGAAGCTGGGGAAATATCTCTTATTATGTCTAGAATTTTCCCCTTGAATATTTAAAACCTGGCCCGGAGCTGTGCTGGCTTTAATTTTTTGATTGCTATATTTTCCCTTTGACCTTTCTCGTTCCATTTCATTTTCTTTTCTTGTTTCTGCCTTGAGGGTCTCAATGCTTCCCAAAGCTGTTAGAGGTGACCGGTGGCTCCCTTTATGGAAACATTGCTCTTCAGCTGTTTGAGCTCACAGCTAGGAATGCGTTTCTCCTAGCATCACTCCTAGAAGCAGAAGGGACTCTCTTCTTGTCAGTAATAACTTTGAGTTTTTAAAAAGGACACCGTCATCAACAATAATTTAAATAACTCTCCCAGGCTATTTTCCCCCTTTTCTCTTCTACTTTAATCAGTGTTTTGAATCTGTTTAATTTTTACCACCTACTTAGGCATATTCTTTCTCAAATAATGTTCATATTTAAAATGTATAACATGAAGAAAGGAACATGAGATGAAAATAATCTGTCAACCCCCTTCCCCTTTTAGAGATAGCCATGGTTGAGAATTCACTTTCTAGCTCTCCAGTCGTTTGTCTAAAACACAGATAGGTATTTATTATCTTTCTACAAAAATGAGATCATACTGTAGGTGGTATTTTGTTAGCAATTTTTAAAGTTTTAATTGTGGTAAAGACATAAAATTATAACCAATTTTCAAAAACATTAACTATCAATATTTTTATTTTTCAGAATATATACAACTAAAATAAAACATGATTAACAAAGGAGAAAAATTAAAAATAGTGCACTAAAAATACATTCTTAAAAGAAACAACTCCATTTTACATGGATACAAAATCTTCATTGCACCAATTTTTAACTTTAAGATAATTCCACCTAGTTTTCTACAACCTTGGTGATACGTTGCAAGCTTTTTAAAGTTTCAAAACTCTCTCCTCAAAAGCAAGACAGATAGAAACAGAGCTGTACCATTGAGGCAGGAGTGGGGAGCCTAGGCCCATCCTCTCAAGGTCATGGCCCATAGTTATTGTCCCCATAGCTTTGAGGACTCCTAGGCATCACAGCTACTTTCATAGTTGACTCTGAAAAACACACTGCTCTACTTTGAAGTGTCGTAATTGTTAAATCTTAGATTGCTCTGATTTCTCCATAAAGAACAAATTGTAAGCATCCTCCACCTTTGAGAACATTTATGTTTACTTCCCTTGGGTAAGTACCTATAAGTCAAGTTACTGGGTTCCGAGTATGAGTGCTTTTTTAAGACATATAATCCCTATTGCCAACTGGTCTTCCCCAAAGTGGGCCAACTTGGACTGCTACCAGTAGCTTGGGAGAAGGCCACATTTCCCATTCCCTGGGTAGAGTCTCCTCCTTCAAGATACAGGGTGTCCCGTAGTGTATCTCATTATTTGATATATGCATCTTTTGTTACTGCTAAGTTTCTGTTTTCATATGTCTGTTGACCATATGCAGTTCATCTTTGGTGAACAATTTATTCATAACCTTTGCCCATTTTTAAATTTAGATGTTTGTCTGTGAATCCCAGAGTAAGAACCCTTGGTCTGGACTATATGCATGCATTTTAAATGAGAGAGGAGGGTTGTGGACCAAGATTATCAGTCAGTTTTCAACATGAGAACTTGGAAAAGATAAAATTCTGGATTTTGGTCTCTGATTATATGATATTGAATGTCTTATCTGCCTTTAGAAATGTTCCATGATATTGATTAGAGAGAAGTTTAAAGCCAATGGGCTACATTAAGGTTGGAGACATTTCTAGGAGTTTTACTCCAGTACTCAAACTGGAATATGAGAGTTCAATATTTTGATTTATTACAAGCACACACTGTATTAAACATCTTCTAACTAAAAAAACATGAAGTGCCCCATGTGCGTTTTGCCACTTAATGTCATGAGTAATGTCAACATTACAAATAGCACCATAGCTGTGGGTGTCTATGCCTGGAAAGTAGTTAAGACATTTTAACCCTTTCTGTTTGTTTGTCAAGTGATGCTAAATCAATAATAATATTGATTTGAAGAGATGTGAAACCATGCAGTGACTATTTGCAATGAAAATAAATTATAATGCTGCTTTAAACTAATATTGTGCAATATAACCTTATAGTAGAAAGCCTCTTTCTACTTTTAATAGGATTTTTTTCTATTTCAAGAGAAGAAACTTTACATGGATCTTACTTATTTAAAAATATTTCTGTGCTGAACTTGGGCAGACAGGAAAACAAGATGTGAAATGTCAAGTTCTCTCTGTCTTTTCAACCTGAATGTCTCTGACAGTCACATCTAACTTTTTGTGGATAGAGGAAGTGTCTCAAATAGTTAATTTACTTATGTGTTGGCTTGTAAATAAGACCATGGGATTACTTATCAAAAAATGCAGAATTGGGGATCAGCCTTGGATATTTTTTTTTACTCCATTTTAATTTTCATATTGTGAACATCTATTTCAGTTTGAAAACTCAGCATATCCTATTTCTTCTAAACATAGACACCATGAATAAGTATTTTGTATTTGTTTCTTTTCCTTCAAGGGGAACACAGTTCTTTGCCCATATTATATAAGCTCTAAGACAAGTGCCAGACACACAGAATTATTTGGTGTACCCAGGAATGCTCACAATACACTCCATTTGGTTGTGTGGCTGAGCCAGTTACATTAGGTGGATTTTATCCTTACCCTGAGTAGTTATGGGGTTGTGGACAATATGTATTGAATTCAAATATCTCATTGATAAGGCAGGGTGTGAATTATACAGTGATCCTTTTTATTTTGATTGAACCCCAGATATTTTTGTGTGCTTACCCCCTCCCTTCAATATGTCCTGGAGCTTTAAAACAGAGTCACCAGCCTGCCCTTTCCATACTTAACCTTTTGGGGGTTTCTCTTATTGTTGGGTTGGGGTGGTTATAGCTGATTGGCCCTAACAGACATAGAGCAACAAGATAGCTCAGGAGCATAATAAATCCTGTGATTCTCTTCATCTGTGTTTGTGGATGGATGAAAATCTCACATTGCAACGGGCAGGTGTGTTTTGTGTGTCTGCGTGTTGTATGTTCAACTGCAGTCAATTGGAAAATTGATACCAATATAATGCATTGTTATCAACATGTCTCCTCTATGTGACCTAAAACCACACCACTTGTTTGTCAGGCTCCCAGTGTGGGTTCAGAGCAAATTAACCTCCAAGTTAGACATGCCAAACCTCTACATGAACTGAAGCTAGACCACTTTGTTAGTGTGGGGCAGAGAGAAGGTTTATAATGAGAGGACAAGGCAAGTTGAGAAATTGTTCTATATCTCAGCCAGTTAATTATTGCAGCTTCCCAGTATGTATGAAAGGAGATCTGAGAATAACATCAATAGTTACTATTTTCCTTCAATATTCAGTGTACTTGCTATTTACTGTGAACATTCCAGGGAGAAAAGATAAGCAAAGACAACTTTTTAAAAATCCAGAGTCTCAAAGCTTGCTTTGTCTATCTTTTCTGTCTGATGGGTGAGGGTGAGGGTGGGGCAGGGCCATCACCAAATTTTTAGATCTATTTTTAAACTTCGAGGACAAATTTTGTAAATATGAGCTTCTTCTTCTTCTTCTTTTTTTTTTTAAATCCCTTTCTACTCTAAAAATAGTTTGCTGGGAAAAAAGTTTGTGAATTGTTTATTAAGGAGAGACTCAGAAATTCAGCTAAGCATGTTTCCTTATAAATAAAGAAAAAAAATCACCTCGAGGCTACTGTCTGAAAGCAGATGTGGCTTCTTGGGAAAGAAACAATATTTCTGAGATGTTAATGCCAACATAAGAATATAGAAGAAAATTCAGAATTTTCCCTTCTGGCCTCCCTTTTCAATTCTTATCACCAAATTGGTATGTTAGTTACCCTTTCAGAGAAGGTATTTCATTCTCCCAGGCAAAATGAATGACCCCAGCTTCTGTTCTTATCAGTACCCTTAGTCATAATTGTGTCTCCTGTAACACTTGTATTGTGTTCTAATAATTGCTTACATTTACTGTAGGTCAGGCGCTGTTCTGAGCTCAGTTCATGTGTTTTTTTGTTTAGTTGTCATAACAACTCTTGAGTTAGATGCTGCCATTATTCTTGTTTTAAAGATGAAGTAAGCTGTCAAAAATGTGTACATTCCAATTCTCAGAACATGTGAATATGTTACCTTATGTGGCAAAAGGGACTTTACAGCTGTGAGGCTTTTAAGGCTCTTAAGCTAGGGAGATTATAATCACCTGGCTCCTTAGAAGAGGAAGGCATATAGGCAACAAAAGTAAAAATAGATAAATTTGACTACATCAAAGTTGAAACTTCTGTGAATCAAAGGACATAATCAACAGAGTGAAAAAACAATGGAATAGGAGAAAATATTTGCAAGTCATGTATCTGATAAGGTGTTCACATCTAGAATAATACAGAAATCTTTTTTAGTTTTTAATTTTATTTTGTTCTTTATTGATTAAGGTATTACATATGTGTTCTTATCCACCCATTGTCCTCCCCCCACCCCCCAACTCATGCCCTCACCCCCCTGGTGTCTGTGTCCATTGGTTAGGCTTATATGCATGCATACAAGTCCTTTGGTTGATCTCTTCCTTACCTCCACCCTCCTCTACCTTCCCTTTGAGATTTGACGGTCTGATCAATGCTTCTCTGTCTCTGGATCTGTTTTTGTTCATCAGTTTATGTTGTTCATTATATTCCACAAATGAGTGAGATCATGTGATATTTATCTTTCTCTGACTGGCTTATTTCGCTTAGCATAATGCTCTCCAGTTCCATCTATGCTGTTGCAAGTGGTAAGAATTCCTTCTTTTTTATTGCAGCATAATATTCCATTGTGTAGATGTACCACAGTTTTTTAATCCACTCATCTGCTGATGGGCATTTAGGCTGTTTCCAAATCTTAGCTATTGTAAATTGTGCTGCTATGAACATGGTGCATATATCCTTTATGATTGGTGTTTCTAATTTCCTGGGATATATTCCTAGGAGTGGGATTACTGGGTCAAATGGGAGTTCCATTTTTAGTTTTTTGAGGAAACTCCATTCTGTTCTCCACAGTGGCTGCACCAGTCTGCCTTCCCACCAGCAGCGCACGAGGGTTCCTTTTTCTCCACATCCTCGCCAGCACTTGTCGTTAGTTGATTTGTTGATGATAGCCATTCTGACAGGTGTGAGATGGTACCGCATTGTCATTTTTATTTGCATCTCTCTGATGATTGGTGACTTTGAGCATGTTTTCATATGACTTTTGGCCTTAGAATAATACAGAAATCTTATAACTCAACAACAACAACCAAGTCCAAGTAACCTATTGGAATAATACAGAAATCCTATAACTCAAAAATGAAAATGAAAACCAAATAACTTGACTAAAAATGGGCAAAGGAGCCCGGCCAGCATGGCTCAGTGATTGGGCATCGACCTATGAACCAGGAGGTCATGGTTTGATTCCCAGTCAGGGCACATGCCCGGGTTGTGGGCTCCATCCCCAGTGTGGGGCGTGCAGGAGGCTACTGATCGATGCTTCTCTCTCATCATTGATGTTTCCATCTCTCTTTCCCTCTCCCTTCCTCTCTGAAATCAGTAAAAAATTACTTTTAAAAAAATGAGCAAAGGAACTATTAGACATTTCTCCAAAGAATATTTATAGTTGGTCAACACGCATATGAGAAGATGCTCGACATCACTAATCACTAGGGAAATATAAATCAAAACCATAATGAGATATGACTTCATACCCATTAGAATGACTATCATTAAAAAAACTAAACAGAAAATAACTGTTGGTGAGAATATTGAGAAATTGGTGGGAATGTAAAAATGGTGCAGGTGCTATGGAAAACAGTATAGTGGTTCCTCAAAAAAAAAAAAAAAAAAAAAAAAAAAAAAAAAAAAAAAAGAATTACTATGTAATCCAGCAACTCCACTTCTAGGTATATATCCAAAAGAATTGAAAGCAGGTTCTCAAAGAGACATTTGTACACCCATGTTCATAGAATTATTCACAGTTGCCGAAAAGTGAAAGCAACCCAAATGTCCATCAAAAGCTGAACAAATAAAATGTGATATATACACACAATAGAATATTATCCAGCATTAAGAAAGAAGAAAATTCTGACACATGCTACAACATGGATGAACTTTGAGGACATAGTGCTAAGTGAAATAAGCTAGTTGCAAAAAGGGAAATACTGTATGGTTTCATTTATATAAGGTTTCTAGAGTAGTCAAACTCAGAGACAGAGAGTAGAATTTACCAGTAGTGCCTGGCACATAGTAGGCACATCAGAGCTTTGAAAGGATTGAATGATGATGTACGATTGCTTTTTCTTCTGTTCCCATGCTGCTCTGTCCTGGGAGCCAAAAGGTTAAATCTAGGAAAGGGTTTTTTATTTGTTTGCTTTTAAGAAAAAAATTTTCCTTCTCTGCAGTTGTAGGGTGGGTAAGGAGTAGTGTCCTTGAGGATTTAGTATCACTTGTGGGGGCCTCTGGGTCTTAGTTGCCCAGTGCCGTGAAAGAGTGGGGCAGTTGTGCTTTACAAAATGCCAGCCAGGGGTCAGGTTCAGGAGGAAACAAGGGTTCTGTTTTCGGTAGAAGACAAGCAGTCTGGTTTTTTAAAAAAATATATTTTTATTGATTTTTAGAGAAGAAGGGAGAGGGAGAGAGAAATAGTCATTGATCAGCTGCCTCCTGCACTCCCCCCTCTCCAACCCCCAGGTATCATGCCTGCAACCCAGGGGCATGTGCCCTGACAGGGGAATTGAACCATGACCTCCTGGTTCATAGGTCAATACTCAACCTCTGAGCCACACCGGCCGGGTCAAGCAGTCTGTTTTGAGAAAAAATGACCAAATTTAGTTGTGACTATCTGTTAATTAATAGTATTCATCTTTAACCTGTTAATGTTAAATGAAGGCAGACATTTCTAAGCACAAATGAAGACACTCCTATCTTAGCCGCTATCAGTGGCAGTTTCCCACTATGAAATACTTCCTCATTCTCAAACCTAAGCTTTGGAAACCAGGCACCTAAAATCAGGCTTTGTAATTCCCAGGATAAGTTATTCTAAATTGAGCTTCTGGGTGTTCCTTTCTTCTTTGGGGGAGGGGTGGGTGAAGATGGAGAGGCCTTCCAATAATATGCATTAACCTTTGCCATAAAATAATTAGAAAAATGGCTGTTTTTTATTTTTTTTAAAAAATGTGTTTTTATTGATTTTTTTTTTTTTTTAGAGAGATCAAGAAGGGAGAGGGAGAAAGAGAAACATTAATCGGTTGCCTACGATATGCATCTCAACTGGGCACCAAATCTATAACCTGGGCATGTGCCCTGACTGGGAATCCAACCAACTGAGCCACATTGGCCGGGACTATTTTGTGTGTGTGTGTGTGTGTGTGTGTGTGTGTGTGTGTGTGTGTGTGTGTTTTAAAAAAAGATAATCTTTGAGAAGAGAAGGCCTTGCAAATCATGTCACAAATTTAAGAAGAAATTAGGGAAAAGGTTGGATTTTGCCAAATAAAAATTAGAAACTTCTGTTTGGAAAGAAATAGAATTGGTAGAGAAGTAGCCAAGTGACAAATAAAAGAAAAATTCTGCAACATATATGAAAGACCATGGGATAATTCTTTAATACCCAGAGAGCTCTTGGAAATGAAAGGGAAGAGGCAGTGTGTTCCGTAGGAGAACTGACAAAACACACAAGCAAGCAGATCACAGGACTAGAAGGTCCAGTGGATGGTAAACATGTGAAAACCTGAGCAACCTTTTTACTAATTAAAGAAATAGAAATGATCATTTTCTGTTACCAGGTTGGCAAAAATTAAGAGGTTTAAAAATACCTGATGTGGGGAAACTGGTACTTTTTCATGCTATTGGTGGGAGTGTAATTGAGACAAACTATTTGGAGGTCAATTTGGCATGATCTGTTGACAGTGAGGCTATGTCACGTGTTTCTCCCAGAAATTTCACTTTTGGGAATTTGTTGCTTGTGTGTATGTGCAAAGTTATAGACGCAGTGATGCTCAACGTAGATTAAACCAAACCTGACATGTTAGCATATAGGCAGGGTGGAGTATGGGGGAGGGGGCATAAGTGAGCAAAATCCTCAACTACCATATTAGGTAACAGATAAGGTCTAGAATCAACAGAGCAGATGACAGCAATGCATGCATATTATTCAGAAGTTACAACAGTGAATACTAGAAGCAATAGCTCATGCTGAAAAGTGACTGTCTCCTAGAAGACAAGGTCATGAGAATGGACACGGAGCTCCTGATACTTACTGTCTTGTAGCACTGTAGGATATATATATATATATTTAATGTTTTCATTACTTTAGCAGTGATGATATTGAGTATTGAAGTAAGAATGTGCTGTAATTAATTTCCTTATGTAACTTTATTTTCCCTACAGATAATTCTTTTTTGTTTGTTGAGTTATCTCAGGCCATCCAAATCTTCTCATACCTTGAGCTAAATAGCTCTATAAAATGCCTCTTAATATCTCCCTGCCCCCTCCCTTGCCCCTGGGAAAAATACCAGCATCTTCCAACCAGAGCTGGTTGCTCCAGGAAATTCCCATCGCCTCTCTCAGTATTGACTACCCGGCCTCTTGGATCCTTCCCTCTCTTGTTTCACTCACTTGATTTGGTAGAACACATCCTCCAGTAGCTTTCTGAGAGTGCACAAAAGTTAATTTTTTGAGATTTCTGCCAGACAAACCACAGTAGGAGTTGTATACTAGGAGGTATTTCCTTTTAGTACTCACCGCTTCTCAGTATCTGGCCCATGCCTACTGGCAGGTGGGGTTCCCCCTCCCGCTGATGGGGCCTGACAGCCCTGGGACCCAGAAGTTGTGCCTTTATCCACTAGATCTCATTTGATCTTCAAAACATTTTAATCTCCCATTTTACAACTAACAAATGTGAGGCACCAGTGTTACAGCCCCAGCAGTGTCAGAGCCAGAACTTGAACTGAAGTGTCAGCTGTCTAAGCCAATGCTGCTCTTTTCAAACCCAGCTGCTCCTTACTGGGAAGAAAAATAACAGTAGCCGGCCCTGAGTGATAAGTGCCAAAGGCATGGCCACGGATGCAGGGTGAGTCTAATTATGAGTGCCCACTTGTGTCTGGTTCCTGATGTCTTCAGCTCTAGTTAGCCATCCTCTACTAGAAGTATCTTCCAGTCTTATTGAGTGTGTGTGTGTGTGTGAGAGAGAGAGAGAGGGAGAGAGAGAGAGAGAGACAGAGATTAAGAGACAGAGAGAGAGATTTATAGCTGTGCTTTTATTTTTTATTTTTATTTTGAGGTTTTTAAATTGTTTCTCTCTCTCTCTCTCTCTCTCTCTCTCTCTCTCTCTCTCTCTCTCTCTCTCTCTCTCCAAATATCAGGAGAGAGAAACATTGATGTGAGAGGGAAACATGCTGCCTCCTGCACACCCCCCACTGGTGATTGAGCCTGAAACCTGTGCATGTGCCCTGACCCAGAATCGAACTAGCATCCTTTTGGTGCACACACCAATGCCCAACCAGCCACACCAGCCAGGGCTATAGTTATGCTCTAAGCCCCTTGTGATAATTAAAATACTCTGCATATCATTCATATAAGATCAGTATAATTCTTTTTATTGCTATAGTATCTGGTTTCAAGCAATGTAAGAATTTCACTCCCCTCTTCCCACTCCTTTTGTGATACGAAATGCCTCGTTACTTAGCAGTTTTCTGCTGATTGTGCAGTTTAGCATTTGATCTTTCTGTTAACCACTGTCAGGTGACCACACATAGGGTAATTAGATTAACCTGCCCCTCCTCTTCTTTACTGAAACAATATAAAATCTGGTATTCTGTTGGCACATGCTTTCCTTAGATTAATGATCTTAGAGTTGCTGCATGGAAATTTACATAGCTCCCTACAGCTCTGAGAAATGAAAATGCCCAGCTGTCTAAAAGCTTTAATCAGGAAATGAGCATGAAATGGCATTGTTTTGTCATGGGTTTGGGATAATTTATTCTTGACAATCAAGTTATCCTGGGTGGAAGTGTGTATAAACATTCTTTCAACAACCAGTAAACAGGTGCTTTTTGGGTAAAAATTCAAAAATTACTTGGGAGCAGTTTTCAAATCACTGGTCCCTTCTGAAAGTTTATTCTGTGGTCATTTTCCTTGTCTCTCCTCTTTTAAATGGCAGTTTGGAAGTTAGTCTTTTAGAGCAGGCCAAGAACAACATTAGGAGCACACACATTGGGTGGGTGGAGTGTGATGTGACCTTCTCTGACATGGGACTGCTGGGGCTTCAGCCCTCACTCAATCCTTTATTGCCTGGTCTCCTCTTGGGACCCACTTCCCCCAACTGTCAAAGAGAGATAATATTGCTCTGTAGTTCTTAGTGTGGCTATGAGCATTAAATGAATTGCTCTATGTGAACTCATAGTATACCTAATTGCAAGCTAACTCCATATTTTTAGGAGATCCAGGAAAATGAAAAATATGTTTAGCTTCTTTTTAGATGTAAAAGATCCTATTGCATTTACATTATTCTATTAGTTTATTACACGTAGAAGCAGTTGTGATTGTAAAAATTAACATTGAGTTAGATACACATACTGCTTTCCTTTATACATGGCACATAGTAGGTACTCAGATGTCTGTTAATAAATGATAGAGTTAATGACAACGGCTGCCATTTATTGAGTGCCTGCTGGCTACCATTTATTGAGTGTCTGGGGATGAAAGATGAATGAGACCTATTCCTTACCCCTGAGGTGCTCACAGAGTAGCTGCGAGAGAGACTTACGGACTCATATTTAGCGTACAGAGGTCGGTGCTATGACAGGGATTCTAACAAAGGGCCAAAGGAACACAGGCTCTTAATCATCATCAAAGCTGTTGGACTTTGGGAGTCCCTTCCTCTTTTTTTTTTCTTTCTTTCTCCAAGAGCAAGCTGTTTACCTAGCACTTGATCTAATAGTTCCTGTGTTTCAGGTAGCACTGCTTCATGGAGTAGGTATGATGTTATCAGAAACATTTAAAAAATTTTCCGGAAGAGACTGATGGAGAAAGTGCCCACTTTTTAAGGAGCTCAATTTGAGATCATGTAATTAACCCTTTTGAGCATAAGCAACCAATCCCAAACTGCTTAACTCTTTTTTATTATTTTTGTCTTAAAATTTTAAAAAATTATAGTTGACATACAATATTATATAAGTTTCAGGTGTACAGCATAGTGGTTAGACATTTATATACCTTATGAAATAATGCTTCATACCCATCTGTCAGCATACATAGTTATTACAATACTAGAGGCCCGTTGCAGGAAGATTCCTGCAAGAACAGGGCTTCCAGCAGGCTTCCCTCTCGCCACCGCCACCCCTCCCACCCCCTGTGCTTTTCCTTCTCTCCCGCCGCCTCTGCCCCCCACCCCACGCCTTCCCTCCTGCAACTTCCGCCCCCACCCCCCGCGCTTTCCCTCCTGCCGCCACCCCGTGCTTTCCCTTCCCTCCCGCCGCTGTGCACTTTCCCTCCCTCCCTCTGTAGCTGCTGCCCTGTGCTTTTCCTCCCACCACTGCCCCCTCCTCCCCACGCTTTCCCTCCTGCAGCTGCCCCTCGCTTTCCGCTTTCCCTCCCCCTTCCTTCTATGCTGGCTTCAGTCTTCACTCCGTCTGCGTATGCAAATTAACCGCCACCTTTCGTTGGGTTAATTTGCATACTCGCTCTGATTGGCTGGTGGGTGTAGCGGAGTGATGGTTAATTTGCATGTTTCTCTTTTATTAGTGTAGATTATTGACTGTATTCCCTGTGGTGTACACTCCCCATGACTTACTTTATATCTGGAAGTTGGTATTGACTAATCCCCTTTAATTTTTTTGCCCATCCTCCCCTCATCCCTTCCCACCTGGCAACCATCAGTTCTTTGTATCTATGAGTTTGCTTGTTTTGTTTTTTATATTCCACATATAAGAGAAATCATATAGTATTTGTCTTTGTTCATTTTTCTTATTTCACTTAGCATAATACCTTCTAGGTCCATCCATATTGTGACAGATGGTAAGATTCCATTCTTTTTTATGGCTGAGTAATATTCCATGGTACCACATCTTCTTTATCAATGGACAGCTAGGTTGCTTCCATATTTTGGATATTGTAAATAATGCTTCAATGAATATAGGAGTGCATATATCTTTCGAATTAGTGTTTTTTATTTCTTCGGACAAATATCCAGAAGTGGGATTGCTGGGTCATATTTTTTAGGAATCTCAGTCCAAACTCTTGTTATTTGCACTCCAGCCACCAAAGTGAACTGTTTCTACCCATGCTAAAACTACAAATAAGATTTAATATTGTCACTTTATATGCATTTTGTTTTTCTGGGTTGTTGTCATGTCATTAGTTATACTTACAATTCAAAAAAATTGAATTTTGGCCCTAGCTGGTTTGACTCAGCAGATAGAGCGTCAGCCTGTGGACTGAAGGGCCCCGGGTTCAATTATGGTCAAGGGCACATGCCCAAGTTGCGGGTTTGATACCCAGTAGGGGGTGTGCAGGAGGCAGGCAAGCAATGATTCTCTCTCATCATTGATGTTTCTATCTCTCTTTCCCTCTCCCTTCCTCTCTGAAATCAATAACAAATATTTTTAAAAATTGACTTTTATATCATATAATTGAAAAAAATTGGTTTTGGGGCCTGGTGTGATTTCCCCGACATCTTAATTTTCCAGTTTCCCTTCTTGATAAAATATATAGACCGAAGAGCTTTCTTTTAACTGTGTGTGTTCATATATACTGCCATCGCGACCAGCAGCATTGGGACTTTAAAAACTAGTACTGGAAATTATATAACCAAACCATATTAGGGGCCAGTGTGAGCTCTTCCTGTTTGCAGAAAGAGTAGCACTTAATCGTCTAATGATTGGGAAGTAGTAAACACACTTCAATTATTAGTTTTGAAATTAATTAAAATGTTGCGTAGCTAACACAGGTACATGGTACCAATGAAGAGGCACAAAATATATGCTTCCCCTGTCTCTACGCCATTTTTTCCCACCCCTGGAGGCATCCTCAGTTATCGGTTTGTTGTTCTGTATTACACAATGAAGTATGCACATGCTCATGCAAATGCTAGCATACATTATTACACTTTTTTACCTAGCAACATGTCTTGGCAGTCATCCTTATTGATACAGACCAGCCTCATTCTTGGGAGAGAGTCACATGATTTGGACTTATCATAATTCATGTAACCAGTTCTCTACTGACACACATTTATGTTCTTTCAGTCTTTTGCTAATTTAAGCAATGCCATAATGATTAATCTTGTACATATGCTGTTTTGCACATGTGCAAGTAAATTTGCAGTTTAAATTCCTAGAAGTGGAAATGCTGAGTCAAAAGGCATAGGCACTTACATTTTTGATAGATAATTGCCACATTGCTTCCCAGAGAGGTTGTACTGATTTCTACATCAATTTATACTCCCATTGGGAAGTATGAGAGGGTATCTATCTCTATACCATTGCCAAAATTATCAATTTTTGATTGTTGCCAATCTCCTAGATAAAAATGTTTCACATCAGCAGAACTAATAAATTCACTGGTTATTGGAGAGGCCCACTGAGAAACTTTATGATATTATACTTACTTAAAAACACTAAAGAGCCCTAACCGGTTTGGCTCAGTGGATAGAGCGTTGGCCTGTGGACTGAAGGGTCCTTGGTTCGATTCCGGTCAAGGGCATGTACCTGGGTTGCGGGCACATCCCCAGTGGGGGGCGTGCAGGAGGCAGCTGATCGATGTCTCTCTCTCATCGATGTTTCTAACTCTCTATCCCTCTCTCTTCCTCTCTGTAAAAAATCAATAAAATATATTAAAAAAACAAACAAACAAAAAAAAACACTAAAGAATAGTTGGGTATCAGCAAAACTCTTTAGGAGATAAAAGAAACCCACTTTCTCTTTATCTCAAAGCTGATGCTTTAACAATGGAAACTCGGCACATACAGTAAAATTAAGGCCATCAATAAGATATCGATGCTGCATCGACACTGTGCTCATGCCTCCAGGGATGGGAAAAAATGGCGTAGAGACAGGGGAAGCATATATTTTGTGCCTCTTCATTAGTACCATGTGCCTGTGTTAGCTACACAAAATTTTAATTAATTTAAAAACTAATAATTGAAGTGTGTTTACTACTTCCCAATCATTAGACTATTAGACTAAGTGCTACTCTTTCTGCAAACAGGAAGAGCTCACACTGGCCCCTAATATGGTTTGATTATATAATTTCCAGTACTAGTTTTTTTAATATCAAGGAAAAAAGGTATCTCATTATAATTTTAAAAAATTGTGTACCTCCCACTCTATCTAGGCTGTCAACCTTGGGAAAGTTTTGTGGTTGCTCTTCATATCTCTTGTACTTACTCTTTATATGAATACCAGCTGTGTGCCAGGCACTGCACTACGTGCTGTGAAAACAGAGATAGTATTCTGAGAGCCCAGATTCTCGTGATAGGACTTGTGTAAACATTATAATTCAGTAGGTAAATGCTGCAATTTTAGGTATGAGTTCTCTGTAACTGGCACTGTTCCCCCACTTGGACATTTTGTCTTTGTTGATGAATTTTCTTTTCTTTTTCTTTTCTATATTGTATTTATACTTTTCTGTAATTCATCTGTCCTTTGTTTTGTGGCTTCTGGATTCTGTGTCAGTGTCAAATAGTCTTTCCTAAAGATTGTAAAACCTTTCATGTTTTCTTCTAGTGCTTTTAAGGTTCATTTTTTAAGTGACTAGATTTATTTTGAATGTCTAATATTCCCAGTCTAATAAAGAAATAAGTACTGCTTGTTTTAAAAAATGAGGCATTGCGTGAATTTTCTTATTGTATCTTCTTCCTACCACTCTTAAGCCATATCTGTACCCTGTGAGATGAGAATTGATTGTGAACCTGTGAGCACCATTTGTATCATTGTAGGGATGATACAGATTTCCATGCTGTCAGAGTTTTGCACTGAAATGAAAACGCTTCCCCTTGTCTATAGATAGTCATCCTGCTGATAACACTCTGCTAAATTGGCCATTTATTTGACAAATATTTATTCAGTGCCCACTAAAGCATGTCAAAACAGCTAGTTGGTATTGACATCCTTTGATCCAATGGTAATAACCTAGCTGTTCAGCAGGGAATGGGCATTATATATAAAGATATAGAGATGACTGTCATGCAGGTAATTGTGTTGCATATCCAGTGACTATGTTATCTCTTTGGGACATGGAGGTAGCCATTCTGATCTTTGTCTGGTATCTAGTTCTTGCTGAACTCTTTGTAGCATTCATTCCTGTCCTGCAAGTCAAGAGTTTCTTGCCTGGGCTCCTGTTATCAGTGATTCTTGGGAAAAAATACTGCCAATATGTGGTTGAAGATTTACATAGAAACATGACAGTGGGTACCCTGTTACATTAAAAAAAAAACTTCCCTTGTTTGCTTTGAGCCAAAAATATCTTGGGTATATTTATGAAGATATGTTAGAGCACTTTTCTCAGTGGCATCATATTTTGTATATATAAGAAAGCCATTGTGGTATGAGACGTCAACGTGGTTTCACTGTGTAATTTTTAGGGGAAGTTATGAAATATTTCAAGCATTGGTAAAAGACAGAAACTGAATAACAAATACCCATGCGCCCACCAAGCCACTTTATCAAATCTTCATAGTTTGCTGTATTACTTCAAACACTGCATATACTGTATATCTATATAGATTATAGATATAGATGTATAGATATACAGATATATATATATATATATATATATATATATATATATATATATATATATGTTTTCTTTATAGTTGTCTCTAATGAAGTTGTTCCATTTTGTGGTTCAACAGCATGGGTATTTTTTGAAAATTGTGCTAATGAGATATTTTTTTTTTTAAAGAAACAGAATCTTACAAATGCAGCTGAAGCTTCTTGGTGCTCTACTGTTGCTTTCAGCATACTTGCAGTGTTTTTCCAGGACTTTTGAGGCTGACTGGCCTTTCATGAAGGGAGCCAAATGCTGGGAAAGCAGTTCTGCAAGCAGAGGACATTTTTTGGGTGGCTGCTGCTCCAACTTGCTTTTTGCGTGGGGTGGGCAGGAAGATATGCATGGGGAGGCAATGTGCTATTCTAGGATTCTGTAGCTATTCAAAACTCTCTTGATAAGTAGATTTGGTGTAAGGGTTTGTTTTTAGAGATTTCCTTTTATCTCCTGCCAGTGGTAATATTGCAAAAGGTTTTCCATGAACTAGTGTAGGGGCACAGCTGTGATTCCACAGCCATATCTGGCTCTAAAGGAAGCCTTACCTCCGGAGAGAAACAGACCAGGGCATGCTGAGGAATGACACCTCTTTGCTCTGCCTTGCATCTACCCTGAGTGAGGGGACCCTGCTGAGCCTCACTCTAAGGCAGAGGGAAGCCCAGGACCAGAATTTCTGGCAGGCCAAGGCACAGCCTGCTCCATGTGCCTGTACTATTGGCGGCAAGAGAGAAGGAAATACTGCAAGACACGAGGAAAGCAGCTGTGATGTAGAGAAAGGATGCTGTGCAGGACACTCAGCTGGTTGTGTCAGTTAGATGAGATGCCCCTTGGCTCATGCACTTAGGAGGGTGCATCTGGCACATTCTGACCATTCATTTCCTTAATGTTGATCCCAGAAAGCTTTCCTCCCTCTGATAGGAGTTTTAAAAGACCCAAGCATTAGCTTTTCATGTTTTTCACCTTCTAGGACAAAATATGAACACATTTTGATTTAAAAGAATCTGTCTTCTGATTTAAGCGTTTATGTTCTTTTAAATTGAAATTGCATATAGTGAAGTACAGAGGTCTTAGAAATACAGTTCAATGAATTTTAGGTGTGTGTACATCTGTGCAATTATCACCCAGACCAAATTATAGAACATTTTCATCCTCCCAGTAGGCTCTCTTGTACCTTTCACAGTCAGTACCTGAGGGTAACAGGGTAACTGCTGTTCAGAGATCTCTCACTATTGATTAGTGCTGCCTGTTGTCAAATTTCACATCAGTGGAATCATACAGTATGTCATATTTTTGGTCTGGCTTCTTTCACTCAACATTCTCACTGTGAAGCTCATCTGTGTTATTAGGTGTAGATCTTTTTATAGCATTTGCTATTTAATGATGACATTAATAATGACAATAAATAGTTTGTATAGTACTCTCCAATTCACTGTTTGATTCTGAAGACACCTCTGTGATGCCAAAGCACTTAGCATTAGACTTCTTTTAGAGACAGAATTGCTGCTTAGAGTCTTTCAGTATTGCCCCCGAGGTCACCCACCTAATAAATGATGATGCCAGGACTAGTTCCATTTTTAAAAATATTTATTTTATTATTGACAGTATTACAGATGTCTCCCATTTCCCCCCTTTATCCCCTTCTTCCCAGCCCCTATAACCCCCCAGGTCTTCACCACCCTAATGTTCATTTCAATGGGCTGTGCAAATAAGTATATAAGAGTTCCTTTTTTTAAAAAAAAACCTCATAACATCATTCTTTCCATTTACCATGAAGCCTGTGCTGTAACTTGGGTCAAAGTTGGTGGAAGACATAAAGACTAAGAGGAGAGAGGGTCCCCAAACTGGTCCTTCATTGGTGTTTTACTGTGTGGTATTTTGGTTAATTGAAAGAAATTAAGGTTCAACCCAGCATGTGCATAGTATGTAATGGATGAGGAGGGAGGAGAGAAAAGTAGCCGACTTGGCTCAGCAGCCAGCCACATTCTGGCAACTCCACTTATCAGAAGGCAGACTATGCTAGTTTACTAGTAGTTCCCAGTTGCATGCAAATTATGCATTTGCCCAATGAGGCTGCTGTTTGCAGGTTGCTAAATGTGTCACAGAGAAATTTTGCTAGATTGGCATTATTGGGGCTGTATGGCCTCTAGATGGGGGGGAGCCATCTTGGGCTCTGAACAGCATAGTGCTTTGGGAAGCAGGAATGGTATGAGTCCTCCTCTCTCTTTACTTGGGCGGTCCTTGCCACACAGCTCAAGTGTCGATGCAGCATCGATATCTTATTGATGGCCTTAATTTTACTGTATATGCCGAGTTTCCATTGTTAAAGCATCAGCTTTGAGATAAAGAGAAAGTGGGTTTCTTTTATCTCCTAAAGTGTTTTGCTGATACCCAACTATTCTTTAGTGTTTTTAAGTAAGTACAATAATTGCTGATTTATTTAAGTAGACATGTAGGATTTCTATAAGCCCCTATGGCCCACACATCTGGCCCAGGGTGTGGCCTCTACCACTGAGATCCAGGTTCTTAACAAATGGTTAAAAGCAGAGGCCTAGTGGTAAAAAAGCTGAGTTGAGGGTTGGGGCTAGAAACACTCAAATCTAGGAAATCCAGTGTCCTACCACCTGGATCAGAACCTTGGAGAGCTCCAGGTAGCCAGATGCTGGCAGCTGGAGGCAGGAGTTACTCCAGTGCCAATTCCACCCTCCTCTGCAGCAAAGAGCTTTTTGTGTATGGATGATAAGAGACTCCCAGGATTTGGGCCTCAGTACTCATGGGCTTATAGATAAAGAAGTATTGCATTATTCAGGCATGGTGGGATGTGAAGATCTCCACTGGAGGCAAGGTGAGGTGATTTTGAGTCTCCTTGCTATAGCCAGGACAGCAGTTTTTCCTGAGAGGTGAGGTGTAGCCAGAGAGCTCTGCTGCAGTAAATGTCGGCATGCAAGTATCTATTTGAGTCCCTTCTCTCAGTTCTTTGAGGTATATACCTAGGAGTGGAATTGTTTAGTCATATGGTAGTTCTGGTTTCCACAGTGACTGCACCATTTTACATTCCCACCAGTAATGTAAAAGGGTTCCAGTTCTCCACATCCTCATTAACACTGTTTTCCTTTTTATAAAAAAAATCCAGCCATCTTAGTGGGTATGAAGGGGTATTTCATTATGATTTTGATTTGTATTTCCCTAATGACTAATGGTGTTGAGCATGTAGTCATGAGATTATTTGCCATTTGTATATCTTCTTTGGAAAAATGTCTACTCAAGTTCTTTGCCCGGTGTTCATGGTTTGTTTGTTTGTTTGTTTGTTTGTTTTGTAATCCTTACCAGAGGATATTTTCCCATTGATTTTTAGAGAGCGTGGAAAGGACGGGGAGAGACAGAGAGAAACGTAGATGTGAGAGGGACACACTGATTGGTTGCCTTCTGCACAGGCCCCAACAGGGGGAGGGAGCAGGGATTGGGTATGTGCCCTTGACTGGAATCGAACCTGTGACCTTTTGGTCCCGGGCTGAGGGTCTATCCACGGAGCCAAACCAGCTAGCACTGGTGTTCATGTTTCTAAGGTAGTATGGGAGGAATGGAGAGAAACAGAGAAATTGAGGAAGTAGATATAGCCCAACTGGGTGACTGGTTAGTTATGGGGCTAACACTGGGTTTTCTAGCCTGGGTAAGTGGGTAGATAATGGACTACCAAGCAAAATAGCTTCCTTTATCCAAGAGAAAAGGGGTAGGATGGAGGGGAGATGTTGGGGTTGGGTGGCGCTATGTTGAGCCTGGTGTATCTGGGTGTTGTGCAGGCAGAGAGCAAGATGTACTGCCCATACCCATGTGTCTGATTGGTTTCTCCAGAAAAATATAGGGCACGTTATGTTTGTCCTCTCCCTGCTTTCATCTAAAAATCAGCTTGAGAAATTTGGTCATCATTAGGCTTCTCAATCTGGCAAATGTAAAAAAAATCATTGTGGGGACAAAGGACTCTGGGATTTATGGACCAACACCTCTCCTGGTGCTGGTTTCTCTGCCCTTAAACACTTGCTTAATCAGATCAGCCCTTCCAAGTACATGGGGTGCTGCTCTGAAGCCTGGGCTGCAAGCATTCTTAACAAACCATGGCTTCTGAAGCCATCTCCGATAACCACCCAGTCTCTCAAACATTTGCCCCTTTCTGCCTCTTCCCCAACTGTGTGCCATTAGCTGTCAGTGCTAAGCAAATGCTTGCCATATCACCCAGCCCACTGAATTTCTCTGAATTACTACTCGGCAACAATGGATGCTACATCACTGTATTACGTGATGTCCAGTCATATCCACACTGCAATGGAAAGTGAGATTTGAGCAACTGTTCTACCCCCAAAGAACCAGCTGTTGGAGAATGAGCCCCCATGGTGGTTTGTTTTCTTTACTTCTAGAGCCATAGTCTGGCAGCCGCCACTAAGAACGCATCTCATCATGTGCCTCAGGCGGGCAATGTTTGCAGATTGTCCCCTGATGCCATCTGCCTGTGAAGCTGCAGAAACCCCCAGCAACTGCTGTTTTAGCAGGTGCTGGGCTGCTGAGGTGGGAGTCCATGTACATATACATGAATGCACACAGCTTTGTGCTGTGCTGGCCTGGGGTGCCAGCTGAAACTCTCAACCCAGCAAAGCGCCAGCCCCAGTTGCTGGTTTCCGGTGGGGCCCTGGTGAGGGAGGCAGGGAGGGCGCGAGGGAAGGAGGGTGAGGCTGTTGTGAACCCAGCCAGCCATTCAGCAACTGGGACTTGACTATAGTAACTCTGGTGTATATGTAGGAAGCTGCCAGGCAGTGGCTGTGTTTTGACAAGCTTTTGTTCTTTTCTTTCTGCCTCTGCCCAGGCCGAATTGTGGTTCCCCTACCTAATTTACCATCTTCACGTTCATTCCATAGAAGTAGCCCCTCCCCATTTCTTGCCCCTTTGTTCTTTCTAAAGAACACTTTTCATCCTTGAGCCTTCCTGCCACTCAGCCATGCTTTGGGTCTAGCCCTTAGCTTTCTTTTTCACCGAGTCATTGTGATCACGGATTCACACAAGCTCAGGAACCCCCTTCTCCAGATCTGCAGTTTGTGAGTTATTATCATTTCAGGCGAATAATGCTTTTGAAAACAATTATGTAAATGATTAAAGTAATTTGAAATCATTATATCAGCCGTCAGGTTTTAAAAATCTATATCTTAATGGAGCTTTGATACGAGAACTCCTAGAGCAAACTTTTTCTGTAAAGCGCTGGGTATTTTAGGCTTTGATCTCTCTTACAACTACTCAACTCTGCTATGTAGCATCAAAGCAGCTGTAGAAAATACTTAAACAAATGAAGGCATTTTTGTTTTAATGCAAGTTTACTTATAAAACCAGGTGGCAGGTTATAGTTTGCTGACCCCAGGCCTAGAATGACAGTCTTTATTTCACTTATTATCCTTATATTTTTCTTTGTCATGAGTTAAAAAGCCAGAGGAAGTTGATGACTGTAAATGAACTTAAATCGTATTCTTTTGGGGTTAGCATAATTGTGAGCACAATGGTGATTTGGGAATTTACTTCTCTAAACCCCTATTGGGAAGAATAGAAACCAGAAGGCTTTTAAGGGGTGACTCCGCTTGGCCAAAGCTTGACATGGTTAAAAAAGTAGAATGGGCTGTCACTTACAGCTGTGTGGTTATGGTCACTTGGAATGGCCATGGTCACCTAAGGTCACATCACCATGTTGGCCATCATTTCATTTTATGGGACCAGACGCTTCTCTGAGATACTTAAGGGAAAAAACTACAAAAATATAGAAAATGGTGTTTTTAAAACATCCTGGTATACTGAGTTGAGATCATTATAGTTGATTGCCAGAAAACTGAAGCATAAGATAGTCAAAGAAGCATTTTAAAATACCAAACTACAATCTTGTTTTCATCTTATCTATCCTCATAGGAAATAAAGAAAGAGATGAAGAAAGACCCTCTCTCCAGCAAAGCTCCAGAAAAGCCCATGCACGAAGTGTCCAGTGGAAATGCTTTGCTGTCTTCTGAAACAATTCTGAGAACCAATAAGAGAGGTATGGAAAAGAAGAAAGAGCTCCTTCCCCACACACAAACATAAACCGAGACTACCGGGTGAACTGTGTCCAATTTCACATTGCTGAAAAATTGACTGGCATTTGCCTTTTTGGGTTTTTTAGTATACATTTTGGACACACACACACACACACACACACACACACACACACACACACATGCACATGGCCACTAACAATACAATAACTATAATAAAGAGAACTAATAATATTTTTTGACAGTGGGAAAGTAAACTAAATTTGTGAATGAAGATTTTTCTAGGACTTGAGCTTTTGCTTTCATATCTGTTTTTGTGGATGGAAGGTGATTTTAGAGAACGCTATGGTGCAGGCTGTGTCCATGTCTGGCCATGCTCTCTTTTCAATTTAGGGGCAGGCTTTATCAGGGTCGTTCTGTCTCTAACTGCTGGGTTCCTGAACACACCTTGTCTCTGTCAGTTCAGGAGGCAGTACATATAAGGTAGAGCTCATCCATCCATCCAACCAAGAGATCTTTAACCATCTTGTTTCCCTCTTTTGAGACCTCAAGGCAGATTTTCAGGTATTAGCTTGTTGGAGTTTTGTTTTCTCCTGTACCCTCCTCCGCTTTGTGATATTGTTTGAAATGATAGGAGAGAGAATATAAGGCTGCAGAGAGGATTCGGCTCAATTTTAGATTCTGGTCACACTAGACTCCCTGTTTTTTTCCCGACCCTGCCCTCCTGGTGGATCAACCAGGGCACACATTAAGCCTGCCGGAGGTAGGTTAGCATCAGCTGCAGGCTTTTCACGGGCTTATTACTTCCTTAAAGAGAAATATAGAGCTGTTCAAAAGTAGGGGCAGGAAATGTATTAGCAAAGAGTTCCATTAAAAAAAAAAAAGGAAAGTTTACATAACCATGGGGAAGAACACCTAATCTTTCATAAAATTTAGACAGCATAAGAATTTGTCCATTAAACTGTCCATTGATCATAGTGCTTGAGCCATTGCTTTGTGTCTTTCTTCCTTCCTGCTTCTTCCTCTACCCCCTCCAGCTGCCCTGGGTTACATTTCCTTTTTTTTAAAATTACTCAGATTAAATATTGGCTGGAGGCCCACAATGGTTAGCAGCTATAGGATCTCCCCCCACCCTCCCCTCCCCTCTCCTCTCTTCCTTTACCCTCCTCTCCTTCGCCTACCAATGCAGGAGATTGCCCATTTTAAGAATTAAGCATAATTTGCTGTAAACCTATAGTTGTCCCCAAAAGTGTCTCCTGCATTCTTGCAAATAAGTTCCAGAGCTCCTGAGGCCAGCCTGCTCTCATCGGGTTTGGACAGCTAGAGCTCGGTGAGTGTCTGTACATGTCTCCAAACCCCTGCTGATCTGAGCCCTCCGTTTCCTCCTGATGCTTCTGGGGGCAGTGAGCTGAGGTACATATTGATCAGCGGCAAGGCCTCCCTGCTAGCCCTGCTTTTGTAAAGTAAATAAGACAATTAAGGTAATTAATTAAATTTAACAAGATAAGAAATTAATTAAGGAATTAAGGTAATTATCTGGATGAGTTTGGTAAAAATACCTGAGAACTTTAAATCAACGAAGGAATTGAACTTTTTACATAATTGTCTCTTTACAACTAAAAATCTGGCCTTTGAGGTCCCCTATGAAATTTTTCATTAACCAAAAAATGGAATTAAAACGAGTAACTTACTGGCTATGTTCCTTTTTTAAACCTTTACCTTAGGCCTGCAGCCTGATTCTGATCAACATTTTACTCTTAGGTATTTTATATAATGAATCTGGCAGTGGCTCTGAGACCCCTTAGCACATGGGGCGTTCTGTAAATATGAAACATTTAGCAAAACATCTTCATGCTATCCCAGGCTTCACACTGACCCCTGGATCACCTGGGCCCAACATAAATTTTCAGTTCAAGGGAAGCATTGTGTACCAGGCCCAGTGCCATTTTCGGCCCTGCCCCCGCCCATCAAGACTACCAGGATCCTACTACTCCTTATACTGAACAGCGGGTGGATTGATTGGCCTTGTAAGGCCAGATAAATAGTTCATTGTGTTGAGCTCAAAAGCTACATTTTTTCCCACCCCCAAATCAATGAAAAACCACTTTTTTCCCCTTAAAACAAGGATCAGAGGCTAAATCTGTGGGATGATTCTAGTCACTTGGAAACACTTCCGTCCAACCAATTTTTCAAGTTTTAATAAGTTATTTGTAAATGACCAAAGTCTCCTCTTTCCCTTTGTTTCCATCCAGCTTTGTCCCTAAAAATCTGTTAGATGTTTTTGTCTATGGCTGTTGTTATAGAGGGAAGTTGCTTTCAGAGTTTAGTAACAGCCTGCTTTGATTTCTTACATTATGTGAGTCCACGCTGTGAGGATTTAAGAGTTAACACAAGTTCTTTTCATTTATCAAAGATGAGATGACTATTTATATATGGGCCTTATCAGTTGATATAGGCTTAGCATTGGTTTAATAAAGAAAGAGTGAAGTCTCTTTCTATGATGAGTCAAGTTCACTGGGTGCTGAACTTGAGATAGACTTAGCTGAAGATGTTTGCCCAATTGTGTCCAGCGGATTTTGCATTTGGGGACATGCCTCACTTTTCGGCAGTGGTGAATGGGTTGTAGTGCCTCACAGTGTGGGATGAGCTCGCCCTCCTGAGGCACCTGCATAATAAGGTCAAAAGATACCCCACGTTTGAAGAAAGCTATTCAGAGCCTTGAGAAAGGCCAGGACTGTGGAAAAATCAGTTTGGGGAGTGATTAGTTTCCGTCTTCAGCTTTAACCTTTGCAGATTTCTGCAGAGTTGATTTAAGGAGGTACTGGAATAACTCCATAGGTTTTTCATTTGAGAAAAAGATGTGACTGAAATTGAGAGAGAGAGAGAGAGAGAGAGAGAGAGAGAGAGAGAGAGAGAGAGCGAGCGCGCGCAGGTCCTCCAGATGGCTTGGCTGTCATCAGCTGTCCATTTCAGGCTTTAGGACTGTAAGGACAGTTGTATTTGCTCCACTCCTGGCCACTTCTCTGGGCTTTACCTGAGTCACAGTGAAGGAGTTTCCTGTTTAAAACAAGCCTTTCCCAAGAACTAAGAAGTCATTTTTCATTTCAACTTGCAGCATGGATGTTGTATATCCTAAAGTTATCCCAGACTCAGAATGTTGACAAATTGCAGCTATAAATCTGAAAACTTTTCTTGGAGACAAATGTCATTCTCATGAACCAGACTGAAAAAGATTGTCTGTTTCCTTTTGAGAGTGATTTATTATTTTGTTTTTTTCTATCATTAGAACCATATGAGAATGATGGCGCCTTCTAAATTGCAACATTACTATATGGAGGACTTTTATAAAAAATACATTCAAACCTTGAGTTTAACAGCAAATATGCTAAATAATACTTGAAATTGAGCAAGGAGGATTTTGTCTATTTGAATATGGACTCTTTTTCTACTTGAATTAAAATGAAATAAGAAATCATTTGGTTTCATCCTTAGATGGGTTTCTGGACCAACTTTATTCCTTTGGTAGGTTAAGTCCCCAGTCCCCCGCTGGCCTATATAAGGACCAGCTTCTGTCTCAGGGCTCTCATTTCCCAGTTCTTGCCTTGTTAGTGGACATCATGGGGAAGCTGCCTCTCACCAAACACCTCTTGCTGCCTATAATTTTGGACAGTGTTCCTTCCTCACTTTTGTGTAGATACAAATGAGCATTCAATGGCATGTTTCCTGCATACCCATTATGGGCCTGCCCTTGTGCTTGGTGTTGAGGCCGATAGAAGGACCAGAAACACACCATTCAGCCCTGTCTGCAAGCAATTCCAGTTGGTTCTGTCACTTGGGGAATGTTAAGAAAATGCTTCATATTTTATATCTTTTTTATGGCAATGTGGGGATATGTCTCTTACTTACTTCTGTCATTCTGAATGTGAAGCCACTCCGAAAGTTTCTGGTTGGCTTTATATGTCCTTGTTTCTATTTCCAGTTTATCATGAATTCAGTGTTTGGTAAGTCTCTATTGTATTTTGCACATTTATTATTTTTTGCTATTATTATTATTATTATTATAGTTGTTATGCTCTCTTGATATAAAATGTACTTTATAATCATCTTTTTAAGTCGCTCTGCTACTTGGCATCTGCCTTTCAAAAGATAAACTGCTTTTACCATCTTTATTTAACGTTTGTTATGCATTTGCATTTTACCTCCCTTTCCAGAGATTAATGCTGAAAGGACGAATGGTTTAAAAGATGTTATTTGTAACACTGATGCTCTAACACTGATGCTCTGAGATGAGAGTCAAGTTGAACTGGGGGAGGGTTGCTCTCTGAGTTGGTACGTGGATATGACTTTGATTGTAGAACATTTCTCTGTGGGCTCATTTCTCATGTGTTTCGTCTTTCAGACAGGTTTAATTCAAAAGTTTTCCTTAACAGAGGGATCAACAGCTGCTCTGCCTCTGGTGACACACTGTTGCTTTAAAAGTTAGTGCAGAAATTCTTCAGACTTCATTTTGTGTGTGGATGGGTGACACACACATGCCTTTCAACATTAACATGGGCCTAGTGTTTGCTGCACAGAGGGCTCTCCATTTTGGTCTGCTGCTGGTAACTGTCAGAAGAATTTTACCTAATGTTTGTTTTTCTTTTCCTTATAATTTCAGCACTAGTCATTCTAATCCCTGAACAGACCAGGCCTTAGTGACTTCCCTCCTTTATTCCTGCTGAAGGGGAAATGTTTATTTCCAGCTTTCATTGCTTTAGCATTTACTTGGCTACTTGGAATAGTCTTCTCCAGGTACCTTTGGCTTGTTCATTAGAATATGAGTGGATGTGTGCATGTGTGCAAATGTGCATATGTTGGCGTGGAACTCTCGTGTTGTCTCGGAGGCACTGGTCTGGATCTTGATAAACAGTTGGCTTTTTGCTTGAAATGAAACTATAAACAAAGGATGGGAAGAGTGTAGTCCTTAATAAAGGAAAGGTCATCTGCTTTGGTTTTTCAGTGCTTTGTTATTTAAGGTGAATGTGAGATCTGGGGATTTGTTTATATAGAAACAAGATGTTTTTCATTTCAAATTTCCTTTTCAAGAAATAAATGTGAATTACCCCCAGTCAACTAGGAATCTGAAAGTATGGTGTGTTGGGTCAGATTTTTCTTTGAGTTTCCAAACCACCTGCCAATTTGATCTAAATTGCTGGCTTTTATGGATAGCTAGAAGTGTAAGAGTTAAGAAAAGGTATTACTGTTGTGTGCAAGCTCTTGGCTATCACCTGAGCTGGTCTTTCCCATGAGGAAATGAAAATAAAACTGGAAACTTGGCAGTGAATGTGGATGGATATAATTTATAGTTATTCAATAATACATATATCTGTGTGAATGTACCTGTATATATATTTATAGTCATCCCCTCCCCCCCAGTGAGCCTTTGTTCTTGAAATATTGAGAGTAAAGAGACCATGGAGAGGTCATTTAAAGTAACTGATCCCTGACTGCTTTTCTGTACAGGTTCTGTTGAGAGCCTGTGTCAGGGCCAGTAATTGATGTTAGAATATGTTGCCCTTGTTCATTTTCTTATCTGAGTAGTACTGCCTCTTGGGACCGTGGTAGTGGTGAAATAGGTGGAAAAAGCCATTCTGGAGGGGTATTGCTATTGTACATTTTCTGAACAATTTTTACATGTAAGTCATTTACAAAACTGGTTTTTAGATTTTTTTCTATCATCTCCTTTCAATCTCTGCGTCCTGGTTCTAAGACATTAACACTAGAGTAATGAGTGTCCCATGGAACAATTGTTGATTTAGATTTACTTTGCACTCCTGCTGGGTTTCTACCCATGTCCATCCAGAGGACCATCCATGAAGTGGTTTTGTGGTGGTGGCTCCACCTGGTGGCTCTCCTAGGAAACTCCTCCTCTCCACCTTTTCTTTCTCCCTGGGTGAACCTTGTACAAGATGACTTAGTGTTCTCAATTCATGCAATTCCATCGCAGACTCACACTTCTTATATTAAACACATTCTCTCTTTTTAAAAAACAAATGATTTATTTTTTTAAAATTATTGAGGTGCCCTAATGGTTTGGCTAGGTGGATAGAGCATCGGCCCATGGACGGAAGGGTGGTGGGTTCAATTCTGGTCAAGGTTATGTACCTTGGTTATAGGCTTGATCCTCGGCCCTGGTCAGGAGGCAACCAATTGATGTATCTCTCCCACATCAAAGTTTCTCTCTCTCTGTCTCTCCCTCTCCCTTTCACTCTCCCTCAAAATCAATGGAAATATGTCCTCAGGTGAGAATTAACAAAAAAAAAATATTGAGCTAACATTAGTTAATAACATGATATAAATTTCAGGTGTGCAACATTCTAACTCAATATCTGTATACTCTATTGCATGCTTACCATCCAAGGTCTAGTTTCCTTCCATTACCATATATTTTACCCACCTTTTATCCAATTCTTTTTCTCCCGACCCTCCTTCCCTTCTGGTAACCACAATCCTGTTGTCTGTATCTATGAGTTTGTTTTTGTTTTGTTTTATCAGTATGTTTATTGCTTTTGGTTTTATATTGCACATGAGTGAAATCATCAGTTTTTGTCCTTTTCTGTTTGACTTATTTCACATAGCATAATACCCTCAAGATCTACCCATGTTACTGCAAATGGCAATATTTCATCTTTTTAATGGCTGAGTAATGTTCCATTACACACACACACACACACACACACACACACACACAACACACAGTATATATATGCCACATCTGCTTTATTCATTCATCCATTCTTGGACACTTAGCTTGTTTCCATGTCTGGCTATATAACACACACTGAAAAAAAAAAGACAAATTAAAATAAAAGAAAAAAGAAGAGAGAGAAAATAAAAAAAGACAAATACATTTTTTCTCATTGAACTCATAGACTCTGGTTCTCTATCTTTTTTCAATCTTATATACCTCCATAGACCAAGATCATTGTTGATGAACATAAAAACAGGACTCCTGCAAGCATGACTCTGGGTGTAGATATTAATTTGGACAGAATAAAGTATTACATTAAAATCCCTGTAGAGAAGCCAAAGTCTTCTCCTTAAAAGCTCCAAATACCCCCTGACTATGTAGTTACACACAGATTTTTTACTGTGTGGGAGGTCGGTGCCCCTAAACCCCAGTTGTTCAAGGGTCAACTTTGCTTCTTCATTTCTTGTTGAGCCCAGTTTTCCTCAAAGGAGCAGTATTTTATTACCGATGTTGTTTTCAGTTGTCAGCAGGTGGTGAAATAAAAAGGCAACTGACTTTGTTGGCTTTATTATCGTTTGTCAGTTCTCTACAGGAAGCCCCTTCTTGCCTGGGCATGGGCTGCGCCTTCTGCCCTGCTCTGGGTATACCACCAAGTCTAAGTACTCTTGATAAATAAAAATGTTTCTTCTTTAATTTAATTGTGTTTTTTTTTTTGTTAGTTGATGGCATTACAGATGTGCCTTGTAGCTACATTGCTGGGTTTATCTGGGAACTTAATCACCCCTTATGACTTGGCTTCTATAGGAAAAAGCATACAGAGTTCCACACACTGTGCATAACCTCCTTGTAAATCTGACTTCCTATTTTGTTTTTTTATATTGCTGGCATGAAGCCTTAGGTACTTTTAAAAAGTCGGAGAGTCCATATAATTGGGAGTGACTGGAGATTTCTCATGTTGCAGAGTTTATGATTCATGTGGTGCAGAATGCTGGAATTGTGCAAGTGCTATGTAATACGCCAGGCTCCAAGGATAGTGCTGACTTCAAGTACACGGCACCGTCATATGCAGTGCTTATTTTTTTACCAGTACTGAGTTGGATTTCTGTGTGCCCAAATTTGCCTGTGTAAGGCATGTTCTAAAAGGGATGCTGTTGTATATTTTCATCAGAGAGAAGACTGTGCAACAAGCATGACACACACAGATAGAAGCCAGGCCAGCATGTCTCAGTGTATGTTGCATGGAATTATAGCTCTGCAAACTATTCCACAGAAGAGGGATGGAGAGAGGGAGAGATAAGGAGACAAAGAGGGAGAGAAAATTGACTCTCTGGACAAATAAATTGTAACTACAGCTGCATGCACTAACACCCTCTTAGAGACTGACAAGCACATTAGCATATGTGGTAGGGCCATGGTCGGCAAACTGTTTTTCGCGAGCCACATGCGGCTCTTTGGCCCCTTGAGTGTGGCTCTTCCACAAAATACCGTGGCCTGGGCGAGCCTATTTTGAAGAAGTGGCTTTAGAAGAAGTTTAAGTTTAAAAAATTTGGCTCTCAAAAGAAATTTCAATCGTTGTACTGTTGATATTTGGCTCTGTTGACTAATGAGTTTGCCGACCACTGTGGTAGGGAAACTTGTTTATCTTTTATTATGAACAATATTTTACTGAATACTAGTTGGGATTGTGCTTTGAGATGTGCTGGGCTTTAAAACGCAGGGCAAAATGCTATCTAAGCGCCTCTGAGATCATCTTCAGATTCTACCTTGCACAGGGAATATTAAAGTGAGTGAGCAGAGATGATGGTGCTGGCACTGTGAAAAATGACGGATGATGCTTCTAAAGCTTGTAGCTTTGGAAATACAAGTTAGATGATGCTTAGAGAACATAACCCTAATCTAAACTTGAAAAGCCAGTCCTTTGGGTACTTTTTCAAATGACAAGCTGAAAGGGATTTTTCCCTGTGATGGCTTTTTGGATCCTTGGGTCTAAAAGCTGTCTCCTTGGGCTGGGCTTTGGCAGGAAAACTGGGCTGAGCTGGCTGACCCAGTGAATGGTGTGAGGCCAGGTCTGCCTGGGACTTAGGTCAGGATGGAACCTGGGATTGCAGGGGCAGATTTTACAGTGGTGACAGAACAGTAGTTCCACATACTCAAACAATCCCATTGCCTTCTCTATCTGTTTTGGATGAAAGATGAGGAATCTTAGCTTTTCCTGATACCGTTAAAACCCTGAATGTACATAAAAAAAGAGCTTTGTTCACTCTCGCCCCCATTAGTGAAACAGGCCATCAGGAAAACCCATATAGCTGGCCATTTTAGAGTTCTGGAGTTACAGAATCCCTGAGGTGGCCTTCAACCTGACGCAGGGACAACTCATCAATATGCTACGCAAGAAGACACGGAGCCTCTTCCCAGGGGACCTGAAAGGACACCCTTCTGATCTGGGGGACTGATCTTCTTAAGGACCTCTGAGATCCTCCCTCCCAAAGAGAACTTGTTCTGGGTAGAGAGCTGGTAGGTTAATTAGAGGTGTTGTAGTGAGATAGCAGCTGTCCTCATGTGTAGAAAGCCCTGGAAAAGGGGCCTGTTCTTTTGTAGTTTCCTCAATTTCTTCAAATTACATCTATTGGTCTAGCATCACAGCCTGGTCCCTCTGGTGCTACCTGCAGCCTTAGTTTATATCTTTGGAGTCGTAGCTTTTTGTGCTTGTGAGGCCCTGGGACTTTCGTGCCCTGAACAACAAGGACATTTCATGGCATATCTCCCTAACCCATGGTCACGCCAAGAGTGGGCCCAGCAGCAAGGCCAAGTGGGCCGCCCTCCATGTCCCCAACCAGGAAGGGAAAAAGAGCACAAGCCAGAATCTTCCAATGTGTGTGCACATGCGTGAGGGAGAACATTTGGGGAGGACTAAGCTGTTTGTTCCATTTGTGTTTCTCTGGAGACCTGAATAAGCTGTTGGCAGATTCCAGACCCACTTCTGCTGCTCCCCCAAAGATTCTGTGGGACTTCATGCAAATCTCACACTCTGTAAAAAAAGGAGACAACTCTTGGTAATTCCCTTAAGAAAATTGTAAGGATAAAAATGAGGAAAGAAAATAAGTTTGGAGTCAGAGGCTGGTAATAAAGTGAAGTAGGGTAGGGAGTCATTTCCTGAATACAGTAGTAGTTGTTAATGGTAAACTTCTAGTAAGACCCCAGAGCATTGGAAAGAAACAACAGATTTGTGAAAAATAATAATAAAGTGTCCTTTTCATGAAACAACCACTGATCAGTTGCCCGTGGAGCATTCTTGAAGACAGACCATATGCTAGGCTAAAAAAGAAGTCCCAATAAATTTAAAATGATTAAAATCATACAAAGTATGTTCTCCAACCACAGTGAAATTAAATTAGAAATCAACAACAGAAGGAAATTTGGGAAATTCACAAATATATGGAAATGAAACAACATACTTCTAAATAACCAGTGGGTCAAAGAAGAATCCACATGGGAAAGTTTAAAATACTTTGAGATGAATGAAAATGAAAACATAACATCCAAAAATTTACTGCATGTATCTAAAGCAATGCTTACTTAGAGTGAAATTTATAGCTGAAAATGCCTATATTTTAAAAAAATCTGAAATCAATACCTGAATTTTTTCCCCCTCCTCCCACCCCCCCAGTTTTGGTGACATATAATTGACATATTACATATGTAGGTTTAAGGTGTACATTTTAAAAATATATTTTTTATTGATTTCAGAGAGGAAGAGAGAGAGATTTAGAAACATCAATAATGATAGAGAATCATTGATTGGCTGCCTCCTGCACACCCCCTACTGGGGATTGAGCCCACAACCCGGGCATGTGCCCTTGACCAGAATCGAATCTGGGACCTTTCAGTCCACAGGCCTATGCTCTATCCACTGAGTCAAACCAGCTAGGGTGAGGTGTACATTTTGATGATTTCATACATGTATATATTGTAAAATGATTACTACAATAAGGTTAGTTAGCACTTCCTTAACCTCACATACTTACCAGGTGTTGTTTGTTGTTTTTTTTCAGTTGTTGTGGTGAGAACCTAAAAGATTTGTTTTTCTCTGTCTGACTTGTTTCACTTAGCATAATGTAATCAAATGGCAAATGGCAGGATTTCCTTTTTTATGGCTGAATAATATTCCTCTGTGTGTATGTGTATCACAATTTCTTTATCCATTCATTTGTCGATGGACACTTAGGTTGTTCCATGTATTGGCTATTGTGAATAATTCTGCAGTGAACATGGGTGTATAGATATATCTCTTCGAGATAGTGATTTCATTTTCTTTGGATATATACCCAGAAATGGGTTTGTCTATAGCCTAACTTTTTACCCTAGAAAAAGGTGAATTAAACTCAAAGCAAACAGAAAGAAGAAAATAATAAAGATTAGAGTGGAAATGAACAAAATAGAGAATAAAAAAACAGTACAGAAAATCAATGAAACCAAAAGTTGGTTCTTTGAAATAGTCAACAAAATTGATGAATTTTAGCTACACTAATCAAGAAAAAAAGGAGAGGAGATTTAAACTACTAATAAGAGGAATTAAAAATTTAAAGGATTGTAAGGGAATACTATGAACCATACATTGCTGGTGGGAATGTATAATGGCACAGCTGCTTTGGAAAACACTGTGGCAGTTCCTCAAAAAGTTAGATATAAAGTTACCATATGACCCAGCATTCCACACCCAAGAGAAATGAATACATATGTCCACAAATAAATTTGTGCACAGATGTTCATAGCAGCATGATTCATAATAGCCCCCAAATGGAAACAACCAAAATGTCCACCAGCTGATGAATAGATGAACAAAATTTGGTTAATCCATACAACAGAATATTATCTGACAATAAAAGGAATGAAGTATCAGTACATGCTACAGCATGGATGAGCCTTGAAAACATTATGCTAAGTGAAAGCAGCCAGACACAAAAGATCACGCATTGTATGATTTCATTTATATGACATGTCCAGAATAGACAAATCCCTGGAGACAGAAAGTGATTAGCATTTGCCCAGAACTGGGTGTGGGAATGGAAAGTGACTGCTAATGGGCATGAGGTTTCTTTTTGGTGAGATGGAAATGTTCTAAAATTAGTTATGATGGTTGCATGATTCTGTAAATATAATTGTACAGTTAAAATAGGTGAATTTTATGATATGCAAATTATAGCTCCATAAAGCTGTTAAAAAGAAAGATTATCACCCAAATTGGTGTTAAAATGCAGTGTCTGGCTGTGTTTGTCTGTCTGTCTCATTCTCTTTCACATCCCATACCACTACCCACTCCCAGCTGAGGGACAAGATGTGACATTCCATTTATTCAAGTCTTTAAAATTATATATCTCTCAGTGAAGCTTTATATTTTCTTTATTCAATCAGTTGCCTAGGAGATAGCTAGTCTGAGGGATCAAAAAGACACTGTTTTGCAGGGGATGACCTAAATATTAGATAATCAATTTGAGAAGGGTAGAGAACTGACTATGGCATTCTATTGTTCATTTCTTGAGAAAAAATGAGATTCCCTGTAATTTATAAGCCAGACCTCTTATATTTGAAATTCTGTGCTTCATAGAGTCTTTGCTGGAAAGGGAAGAATCCACTTATGGTCCCAATTTTTCTTGCCATTGTCAGAAACTCCGTGTTGGCTATTTTTGCTCATCAATCTTTATCTGCAACTCTGATGATTTCTTTAGGAAAGATTCTTAAATGTGGCATTATCAGGCAAAAGCATGTATATATTTTATGGGACTTTTAGTTATTGTTATCAAATTGATTTCTTGAAGGCTTGCACCACCACCAGAAGCAGGAAGAATGCTTATTAGTGTTTTAAGCTTGAATTTCTTTGATTACTCGAGTGCTTGAACATTTTTCTCCCGTCATTTGTTCACATTCTTAGCTCTTATATTAAGATTTTTCTATTTTTCTTACTGATTAGTGTATTATTCCTTTGTCATTTATGGAAAATTGTGCTTCTCAGTTTGTTGGCTTTTCATTTTGTTTAAAATAGGTTTTGATGTACAGAAATAGTACATTTTTATGCAGATTAGCATATTCATGTTTTCTTTTATGATTTCTCCGAATAAATCCTCACCTAATTTCTATTCTCCTGACTTCACTTTTTCTTTCTTTTTTTTAATTTATTTTTTTATTGTTGCCCCCCTCCACCCAAGCCTTCACCATCCTATTATCTGTGTCCCTGGGCTATGCATATCTATATATAAGTTCTTTGGTTAATCTCTTCCCATTCCCCTCTGAGATCTGTCAGTCTGTTCCATGCATCTATGTATTGGCTTCATTTTTTACATCTAATTTTTAATCTATAGGAAATTTTGATGTATAGTATGGGGTTACTATGCAAATTGATTTTTATTTTGAAATAGTCACCTCATTTATCATAGAGTGTTATTATATATAAATGCCTTTTTCAGGACTTTTGATTCTGTGTCATTAATTTGATATAAAAAATCACTATTTTTATATCAAGGTAGTTATCTATTATGGCTTTAGAATACATTTTAATATATAGTAGGGCTTTTGTCCTTCCAATTATCACTCTTCATTTTCAAAAATATCTTAGCTATTCTCACTTGTTTATTCTGAAATCCTATTATGAAGTTTTAAAATATTCCATTGCGATTTGGATTTGAATTGCTTTAAAATTATAAGTCAATTTAGAAAGAATTGGCATTTCCCCAACATTTTTGCTTAAAAGTGTTTTACTGTATCATCAAATGGTCTCTATATACAAGTGCATAAATGAAAACCTTTCTCCCCCTTGCTCCTCCTCCCCAAACATCACAGTGAACCAAAATTGCAAATATATCACAAAAATCAAACATGTATCCCCCTTCTGACATCTAAAGAGCTGATTCCAGTGATCCAGGGACATAGGGCTTGCTTACTCTGTTAAGTCAAATGTCAGTGTGGCTTATTTGTACAGTCCTGCTTACTCCTTATAATGTTACTCCTACACAGATTGTGGTTATTGTTGGCTTTAGTAAATAGGATGTTTTTTCCTCTCATATTTTTTCCCTATTTCTGATCCACAGATGAATTTAACTTTTGAATTTTTCTGTTGTAATAGCCCTTTGTGGACTGCTCTTGTTCATTACAAAGTGTTTCCCTTTAATACTAAGGAGAATTCTTAGTGCGTATCATTCACTAGCTTACAGAGGATGGAGAAATGGAAATGACAAAATATTATATTTAAATAAGTCGTTTTATAAACAAAAATTAACTTGGACAGAACTTTACAGTTTATATAGATAGAGAGAGACTGAAAGACTCACTTCTTAGAATAGCCCTGTGAAAGGTAGTAGGAGAAGCATTATTATCAGTCCACTTTAAATATAAGGAAACTGAGGTGGGAAGAAGTGAAAAATGACATACCCAACACACCAATAAAGGCAGACCTAGGAAGTCTGTCTTTTGCTGTCTTCATCTTGCAAAAATATCTGCAGTAATATGAATAATAGTATCAGAGAAGCCTTAGTGAATGGCCAATCTTAAATGAGTATTTTTGGACACTTGTGGCTGTTCTTCATTCTGTTAATATATTTTTCTTTGTATGTGTGTGTGTGTGTGTGTGTGTGTGCATTTGCACACGTTTAGATTTTGATTTTCCTTATTTGATTGTAACTTCCCTGAAGGAAGAAGCCACATCGTATTAATCTTGGAACCAACTTTAGTTATTGCATGGAATTAACTAAACACTCACCCTGTTGAAAACAAGTTCCCAGAAGGCAAACTACCAGAGGGAGAACAGGCTTATTAAGTTCGGTATTTAAGGAGAAGAAGCTGCTGAAATTCCATGATTTAGAGAACTTGTCTTTGGTGACTGAGTGCTGAGGGAGAGAGGAAACATATTAAGTGTCTGTTTTGGAAAGTGGATCATGACAGTAAGTACTGAATCTAGCTCTAGGCCTGATAAAGGGCCATTAGTAGAGAGTGAGAAAGTGAACTACATTTCCAAAGGAGAAAACTTAAACCAGATCTTGAGTAACAAGACTGAAAGCAGTAAGTTATACAGGTAACCGTGTTTGTGAGAAGGCTCTGAAAGGTTTCATGTTTCCTGGTATAATGAGATGAAAGTGGGAGAAAATATCCAGGGTGAGGGAAAGTTTAGAGTTGATGTGATCATTTTAATCTGTATTTGATTTTATAAGCTTCCACAAGGTTTTCTAAATGAAAATATACAAAGCTCAGTTTATTTTACATACAACAATCTATCTGTCTTCTTTTTTTAAAAAAATATATTTTATTGATTTTTTACAGAGAGGAAGGAAGAGTGATAGATAGTCAGAAACATCGATGAGAGAGAAACATCGATCAGCTGCCTCTTGCACACCCCCTACTGGGGATGTGCCCGCAACCAAGTTACATGCCCTTGACCGGAATCGAACCTGGGACCTTTCAGTCCGCAGGCTGACGCTCTATCCACTGAGCCAAACCGGTTTTGGCTATCTGTCTTCTTTTTGTTAGAGTACACGGGTCAGACTTAGCCTTATTTTTTTCCTTCCTGGCTTTTCCCTCTGTAATATTTGAGTGCTCATCGTCACCATTATCAAAGCCAGGGAGAGAAAGTGAAAATATTACTCACAAGAGATGGTCGGGTTATGTGATTGTGTGTTAATTTTGCTTGTCAGGAACCCACTATTTTGAGTTACCAGTGATTAGTATTATGTTTTCACGTTTCAGTCTAAGTAAAATCTATCTGAGTAACCACCTCTGGTTAGCTGGTTGAAGATGCTGGAACTCTGGAGCAAGGAACCTCCCTCCCCCTCACTCTCTCTTGCTTCCTCCTCCCCTCCCTTTCTCCTGTCCCCAGGGCCCATTTGGATGGATTATTCAGTATTGTCATTCCTTACAAAGGAAAATAGTATTTTCACAACGTTTGCTATTGAGTTTTCTCCTTTTTTCTTTTAACCCTTTTCTAGGCCATGGTATTTGACAGATTAAAGCAAGCAAATAAACACAAGCATACTGTTAATAGTGATCTTTTAAAAAACCATTGTTTAGGAAAAAATGATATCAGTTTTTTAATGTTTGACTTACAAAAAACTTTAAAGCAACCCTTTGATAATATCATTGGGAATATATATATATATTTTTTAGAAGTAATTAGCTTCCTTTGCAATTTACTTTTGATGAAATCATTGAGATAAAAGGTAAGAACCTTGAAGTTATGTGCAAAGAGTAAAAGTAATTGAGTTACCAATGTGTCTGGCACTGTGTGGACAGGGACAAGCAAATCAAAATGAGCCAGGAATGGCAATTGTGATTCTATTTTGTACATGTATTTACACTTAAAAAAGTACTTCACACTGTCCTCCTAAGCTTTGGCTTTAGAACTCTGATCTTTCACAGAATTTGTGTACAATTCACAGTCATGTTTAAGAGCCTCCTTTCCTCCTTGCCTCTTTCCTTTCTTCCTTCCCTCTCCCCATGGCTCCTGCTCCACCCCTCTCTCAGTGATGCCTTACTCTTTAAGCCCCACCCCATTCTGAAACAGGTATGTGTATATATGTGCGTATGTTATGTGTTTGTCATTAGCTCTTATTTACATCATGCAGGCTTGACAGGAATAACATGGATCATTGAAATGCAGGGATGCTATCCAGAAACCATTCTGCAGTTTAACTATCAATCTTTTATTAGAAAGGCTTATACAGGGTGGTATTTCACTTTTCTCACGCTCTACTATCCTCTCAGGTGGAGGTGTTTTTAAATTTAAAAATGACCAAACCTAGGTGGCAAGAAGGAAGAGAGAAAGAGAAGCAAGCATCAGTTGGGTGGTTCCACAGGATCAATTTTTTCTCCCTCCACATCTTCATAAATTATGAACTGTATCGATCTATTCATATTGATGTATGAACTCCTTCTATGAAAAGCCCAAGTTGAAGTGGAAAATGGAAAGTGATCATTTATTAGAGCTGACGAATGTCAGCTTTGTATAGAAACAAAACAAACAAAAGCACACAGGCCTGAATGGCCTCCCTTTCAATCTTTAGATTGCATGTGGCCAGAGGCAGCCGGGCCTGGGTAACCAGCAGCATTTGATAGCAGTTGACAAATATCCTGTTGCTTTTCAGTGGCTTAGAGCCTGACTGGAAGTTTGTTGAGGCTGGAAAACCATTGATATTCCTTTTTCTCCCTCATACTTCTGCCCGGGATGGTTCAGAAACTGAGGAGTTATGGGACATACATATAAATGTCAGCTCTACCAGCCCGTAGCCATCTTAGGAAGATCATTTCACCCTTTGAAGCATCAGTTCCTTCATCTGCAGGTTGAAAGGTTGATAGAGAAGTTTCTAGTATTTTTTAGTCCAGGGACCCTTTCTAAAAGTTTTTGTTCCTTTGGGTGACAAATCCCTGTATCTTCATTAGCATATAACTGGTTCTACAGATTAGAGTCACGGTGCTATTTATATATAGTTCTGCAAAGCATTTTAGCCTGTTTACCCTCTTTTTGGCCATTAAGCCTTTTGGAATGTTGAAAAGCATAAGGATCTCATTCTTCTCTTTTAAACCCTTTCCTGGACCCCCAGGAAGGAATATTGGGGTTTATTCTCATTCTATCTGTAGCCTATTTCTCGCTCCTATAGGCTGCAAAGATTTGCTGAAGGAACCAGGTTCCCACATGACCTGTCAGAAGCTTCTGGAAAGCTTTTAGAGTATTCTGATTCTTAGCTGAGAAAGCCCCATGGTGATTTTGTTGAGTAATGAAGTCCAAACAGTGTTTCTGCCTTTGGTAAACCACCCATTCTCACTTACTGCACAGCAGTGCAGCTTCTTTGCTGCACAAGGTTGGCTGGATGGTGAGATGTGGTTCACTTTACATTCAGCTAAGCATGCTGCAGCATCCTAGCTCTCCTTAAGTTTTTTTTTTTTTCATATCACCTCCATGTTTATTTCAATGAATGTGGGATACAACCATTCATGGTAAATTGGATTGAATTGCAAACTCTTGGTGCCAATCATATCCTGCCAACCTTGTTAGATGATGCCTGAAGACTGCTAACTAAGTGGTGTGTTTCTTTTAACATGTTTAATATTTCAAAATAAAGTTTTAATAAAGATATATAAAAAGGAATGAAAAGAGACTTGAACAGATGCCTATACACCCATGTTCATAGCAACATTATTCACAGTAGGCAAAAGGTCGAAGCATCATTCAGCCTTAAAAAGGAAGAAATTCTGACTCATGTTACAAAATGGATGAACCTGAGAACATTATGCCAAGTGAAATAAGCCAATCACAAAAGGACAAATGCTGTATGATTGCTGTATGAGGCACCTAGAATAGTCCGATTCATAGAGACAGAAAGTAGTGGGGTGGTTGCCAGAGGCTGGGGGCAGGGGAATGGTAAGTTCATGTTTAATGGGTATGGTTTCAGTTTGGAAAGATGTAAAAATTCTGGCCATGGATGGTGGTGATGGCTATACAATGATGAGAATGTGCTTAATGCCACTGAACTGTACACTTAAAGGTGGCTAAACTGTTAAGTTTTATGTTATGTATGTTTTACTATAATTAAAAAGGGATCAAGAACAATATGTCAAATACCCTACACCCTCTACCCACTGTGAGCTAAGAAATTTTAAACACTAACAATTACAGTTGACATGTCATATGTTACCCTGTCTCAATTACATTGTGTGTTTTCTTTTTTTGAGGAGTCAAGGATGGCTTGGAAAAGAGAATTCTGTGTCAGGAGAGCTTTCTGCTTTATTTTCCATTTGTACTTGTTGCTAAAGATAAACATACAACAAGCAGGAGATGAACCTCTCCTTTAAAATTAGTGTTTTTGGAAACTTCCAAAAAAATCTATCTAAAATGTTTGTTAGCCATTTGCGCCTTGGTGAACATGGAGAAACAGGCGAAATAACACTTAACTTTCCAGGAAAGAAGAATGATACAGTATATTTGCAACCTTTATCCTCATGGAGTGTGAGTTTTAAACATTTTTGAGGACCTGCTGTGTGCCAAGCGTTGAGTCAGTTGTCAGTTGCCACAATAATGCTGCATAACAAGCAGCCACTAAATCTCAGTGGCATAAGCATTTATTGCTTTGGAGTCTGGAGTCAGTTAGAAGCTAGATAGGTGTGTTTTCTGATTTTGACTGAGCTTTCTCAATGTCTGGAGGTCAGCTGACATTTATCTCGAGCTCAGGTGCATGCCTGGGGAGACTCAAATGCTCCAGCAGGCCAGTTTGAGCACATTTGCATGGCAATGTGAACATGCAACAGAGCCAGTAGGAACATTTGAGTTCTCTCGGGACTTGGGCTCTAAACTGGCACATGGCTACTTCCACTTCACTTTGTTTTCCAAAACAGGTCACATGGTGTGCTACTTTGTCTTTAAAGGAGATACCGTGAAGTCATGTGACAAAGGGCATGGATATATGAGGGGGGAAATTAGGGTGTAAATGTGGTCTGTGGTACACCTGACTCTGCGCAGAGTATTGTAGTCAAGATATCTAGGCCGTCTTCTAACAACCCTGAGAAGATGGTAGTATTGTCCTCATTTTATAGTTGGAAAAAGTGAGGCCCAGAGAGTTCCTGTGACCTATCCAAGGCCACACTTCTAGTGAGTGGTGTAGTTTGAATTGGAACCCAGGTCTATCAGACCTCTTCCTCTGTCCTGCCCCTGCCGATGCCTCCCAGCATGTTGGGTTACTGTCTTTGTGAAAACATCTGCTTTGCCTCTGTGCCTCTATATTTGCCCCCTCACCCCCACTCTTCCTCTTTCTCTGTTTTATTTTGCTGACTCCTCTTCTCCACCTTCTTGAATGCAAGCTATTTTATGCTTCTGTCTTTGGCCTCTTCTCCTGTGTCTACTCACTACTAGGCTCAGCCAATGTCTCAAAGTATACAAGCCCCCAAACATAACCTCTGGGCTGGCCTGCCCTCCTTGTTTTTCTCACCCCTCACCCCCACTTGCAGATACTGTGCTGGTTAGTGGGCTCTTGGCTACAACTCACAGATACCCTGGTTTAACATGGCTTAGGTCGTAAGGAAATGTCTGTCTTGCACAACAGTCCAGGGGCCAGGCAAGCTCCTTGGGGCCCAGGTTTCTTCTCTCTCTGCACCACCTCTTGCTCAATTGGCTTCATGCTGTGGCCAATTAGTGGGCTGATTACAACCAGAGGGGAAAGGACAGTGGGCCTTCTTTTCTTTGAGATTCCTTGGGCAGACCCATCTTTGCCTCTCATTGTGCCACCCTAGCTTATGGCTGCCTATCCATCCCCGAACCCATCCCTGGACGGACCTGGCCCAGATTAGATGTTCTGTGGTAGAAAGGCTGATGAGAGGCAATTGTTATGTCCTCAACTGTCCCCACATGGTTGAGCAGCAGTTTCTTCCACCTGTCAGACTCCTGCTGCTTCTCTTCTGCTTCCCAACCTTCATTTCTTCTCATCAACCTTTCAGGGTCATTTGTAACTCCTCCATAGCCTTCATCATTTCTTTGTTTGTTGTCCTTTACCTTGTTTTTTTTTAAATTAAAAATATATTTTATTGATTTCAGAGAGGAAGGGAGAGGGAGAGAAAGAGAGAAACATCAAAGATGAGAATCACTGATTGGTTGCCTCCTGCACACCCTACACTGGGGATGGAGCCGAAACCTGGGCATGTGCCCCGACAGGGAATCGAACTGTGATCTCCTGGTTCATAGGTTGATTGCTCAACCACTGAGCCATTCCGGCTGGGCCTCTTTCCCTTGTTTTAGAGATCATCACTAAAGGACTGTTCTGGCTGGGCTCTGGGCTAGCTTTTAGTAATCCACAAGGAGGCCAGCTCAGCTGCTGCCCACAGGAGTCTAGGAATGGAGTTTCAAACAGTCCCGGTGGTATGGGCAGGGTGAGAAGAGTGGTTATGCATTGGCTGCTGTGGTGATAGGGGCACCTAAACTAACCCTGCCTCAAAAGCAGTTATCGGGAAGGTGTCTGGGAGGGGGTCACTTCTAAGCCAATTCAACTTTAGCAATGTTTCTTGCTCTTTCTTAAAAACAAAAATCATCCCTGGTCTCTGATTTGGACCTTTTATTTCTCCTTCTATAGATTGGAGGAGGTCCGCAAACCATAATCCATAGGCCAAATTCTGTATTGTCTGTTTTTGTAAATAAAGTTTTATTGGCAAATAGCCACACCCATTTATTTAGATATTATCTATGCCTGCTTTTCCACTGCAACAACAGAGTTAAGTAGTTGCCACGAGACTGTATGGACCTCAAAGCCTATTCTCTGGCCCTTTAGGCAAAGTTTGCCAAGTCCTGCTGCAGAAGAGTAGAAAAACGCAATTCCTGCCCTTCAGGAGGTTTCATCCTGCAAAGGAGACTGACTATAATAAAGCCTGTTGAGGTGAAGATATTTAAATGCTGAAGCAAGTAGTGCAGATAAAAATCAGCTTTGTTGGAGAGATTCATGTGCATTTATTTCTCTTCTTTCTCTGCCATTGCTGTCCTTTCTCCACGAATGACTCTACATTAATTTTCTTGCCTCAAGATTTCTAGATTGACACTTTCTAGATTTATAATTTCTAAATTTACACTTTTCATGACACTCGGTTCCCTCCCTCTGAGGGGAGAGTAAAGGTGCATATCAATTTGGAAAATGCAAAGTCTGAGATGCCATTTTTTAATGTACCTTTGCTACTCTCCCATACTTACAAGGAAAATAGGACTTGCTTGAGTAAATGAGAAACTCCTTTATTTGCTTGGAGCAAGGAGAAAAATGTATGCATCACTAACATTTTTGTTTGGAAAAAAGTCTGCTTAAAAACCTTCCCTTACAAGTACCCAGTCCCTTTGCACTGCTCATTCACCTAGACACCTATCCTTTTCTGGAGGACACCCCTCTAGAGGGGCCTTGGCGACAGAGCCATTTGCAGACCCTAGAGCAGTGGTTCTCAACCTTTCTAATGCCGCGACCCTTTAATACAGTTCCTCGTGTTGTGGTGACCCCCAACAATAAAATGATTTTCATTGCTACTTCCTAACTGTAATTTTGCTGCTGTTATGAATCATAATGTAAATATCTGTGTGTTTCCCGATGGTCTTAGGCTCTACAGCAGCGGTTCTCAACCTGTGGGTTGCAACCCACAGGTTGAGAACCACTAGCAGGGGTCACCTAAGACCATCGGAAAACACAGATATTTACATTACGATTCATAACAGTAGCAAAATTACAGTTATGAAGTAGCAACGAAAATCATTTTATGGTTGGGGGTCACCACAACACGAGGAACTGTATTAAAGGGTCGCGGCATTAGAAAGGTTGAGAACCACTGCCCTAGAGGAAGTCAAGCCCACAGGAATGGGCTTTGTTGTCCTGATGACCACGAAACCACCCACACGGTGAGACAGCTTTTTCTGTCATTGTGCTGTTTAGACCTCACTGCTCTTTTGATTTTTATGTGAGTTGTACATATCCTTATAGAATCATCCTGAGTGTTCTTAGACTTATTATAAAAATAATACTTAGTGTAAAAAATTAAAGGAAAATCATGGCATGGAGAATAACATAAAATTCCTTCCCCTGGTCATACACCCAGGAGCACTCCATACATTTATACTAGGGTGAACCATAAGAAATCGCAGAGATTCGACCACAAAAATGTCAATTTCAGATGGTACAGTGTAATCTAAGTGATACAGACTATTGGTATTTAAGAAAATACAGATGGGATCATACTATTTACGCTGTATTGCAGTTAGTTCTGTTAGATTGAAGAGAATCTTGGAAACGTGACAGTATTAGTTCATTGGGAGTGACACCACCTCTCATAGTCCATGTGTAGTAGATATCCGATGACTTGACCAACCAGTTCCTTTCTCAGAGGACATTTAGGATGATTCCTGTGTTTCACTTTTCTGAATAATGTAGCAGTGAACATGATGCATATATCTTGGCACATGTCATGTAAGTTATCGAGTATAGCTTAGGAAAAGTGGAATTGCATTTTTCTTGATTTAAAAAAATGTTTTGAAGAATTTGTCAGCTGGCTCCAGTCTCAGTTGGACTTACTAACCTCAGGGTCCTTCATCCTCTACTGAAAGCACAAAGATGGGACCATAGTGGAAGTCAGGCCACCCCTCTAGGCAAAACCTGTACAGTTATAAACATTGGTATAAACGTCCCTCCCTTCATGAAACATTTGTGCGCTCACTGCCCAGCAGGCTCTGGGGACATGAAGGCAAACAATGACAATGCAACTATCTAGAAAGAGTGTATATAAAGATATGTGGGTACATGGAAGCCCAAGTAACTTCTTTATCCCTGGCTGGGGGTTGGAGGGGATGGGCCTTGGAGTGCATTCTGGAACTTTACTAGCTAGCAAAGGGAGAAAAATGTAGGGCTTTATTGCAGGTGGGATGTAGAGGCAGTGGCAGGTGTCAACCTGCAAAAGAGTTGTGCTGGCCTTTGTGCAAGGGAACCAGAGCATTGAGCTCAGCTGAGCCAAGGTGCCAGATGACAGAGTGGGGCTCTTGCCAGCCCCTGACCCGGGTAATAAGAGGGCACTTGGCAAGCAGCCTCCTGAATGCTGTGCCACACAACCATTCGTGGATCAGAACCTATTAAGTTGCCCAATATGGTTCTTTTGTCATTATGTGCTGCTCCAAAACCCATAAAACATTCCAGTGTAGTGTCCAAATGTTATGTTTGCTGCTTTATTTTACATGTATAATCCCCTTTGTTGCTTTGTGTTTCCTTGCAAACCATAATCTTGAAAAGAGGGATTAAGAGTTAACTTTTTTTTAAAAAAATTGCCGTGGAACCTGTTTGCCAGTCTCTTGAAGTCTGTGGACCCCTCCTCAGTGTAATGTTTATAAATGAATAAAATCAAATCCATAGAATTACAAAGGAAACCAATTATACTGAAATACACTTTTCAAAATGTTGCAAAAACATAGTAATACATATTCCTTATTGACTCATTAATAGCAAGATCCAGCACTGGGTCTAGAAGTTATCATAATTTTGAAATAGGGATGAGTGTAAAATGATATTTTAAGATAACTGCAACAACCATGATGTGCAATGAAAATAACTATCCCTGTGATGGGAAATATATAAAATCCACAGGTGCTGCTAATACCAGTGTCGTTTGTTGCCTATGTGTACAGTGGAAAGAAAGGCCAGATTTCAGTGAGAGGACAGTAAAAATAAAGATATAATTTCCTTTCCATCTAAGTTTAGATCCCCTGAATTCTATCCAGGGACTCCACTTAAGAGCCTCTGCTTTTATTTTATTTTATTTTATTTTATTTTTAAATATATTTTTATTGACTTCAGAGTACAAGGGAGAGGGAGAGAGAGATAGAAATATCAATGATGAGAGAGAATCATTGATTGGCTGCCTCCTGCATGCCCCACACTGGGGATCGAGCCTGCAACCCAGGAATGTGCCCTTGACCAGAATTGAACCCTGGACCCTTCAGTCCGCAGGCCGACATCCCCAGTGTGGGGTGTGTAGGAGGCAGCTGATCAATGATTCTCTCTCATCATTGATGTCTCTCTCTCTCTCTCTCCCTCTCCCTTCCTCTCTGAAATAAATAAAAATATATTTAAAAAAATAATAGGCAAGAGAAATGGACCCCAGATGAGGGTCTTTAGGATATTTCTAGAACCCTTGTCACAATTCCTAATATGCATGTGCTAACATACACCACATCATCTTTCCTCTTCTTGTTCCCTCCCTGCTTCCCCCTTAATGGTAAAAGTTAGGAGTCTGATAGGTCCATTTGTCAGCAGCAAAGTTTGAGAATGCCTTTAAAAATAGATATGTTAGAGGGAATATGTTGAATAGAAGGGAGAAATCTTGTTTATGCTCAACAAATAACTTATATTTAGAATCTTCCTTCAGTTTTCCCTTTGAAATTCTGTATTCTAATTTCACTTGAATGATTCTGCATGGAGCATTTAAAAGTAGATCAAACAAAACTCTATAAATATGTCGAGTTCTTTTGGGCATTTTGCCCAAGTCAGCCTTGCTGAAGCAGAGAAAAGCAATGAGCTTTATGGATCAGATTTTCTCCTCTGAACATCCAGACTGCCTCCCCAGGGAGATGGTGGCCTGGGCCAGGGGAGTCAGACAGAGACACAGGGACACTTTGGAGAAATGTCCCCAGGAGAAATGTCCTGCTGTGGGTCAGGTCACTTGGATTAGGGGGCATGCTGAAAGGCCAAAACCAACCCCTGGGCCCAGCCTAAGAAAAGGGGAAACCAGAAGGCCATTTATACATATTGCTGGCTTTGTTGTTCTGTGAGGTTCCTTTATCTCACTCTGATGGGAAGAGAAGTCTGGTGAAAAGAATAGTGGTTGAACTGGTATAATTAACAAAGCCACCTTTTAACATATTCATGAATGTAAAGACAATTGGAAAAAAGGGAGGAGTCATGGGGCAGCAAGCCTTTCAGTAAAGTAGGTCTGTCCCCATCATTCCAATTTTATACTTGAAAAAACTGGGCAAAGAGCCATGAAGTAGGTAGGCCACATGAGGTGATCACAATGCTGGGACCACTGGCTCATCTGTCTCTGCATGTCATGAGGCCCAGGATTCTCTCTGTGCTATCAACGTGGACCACATGTTATGAGCTGTATATTCAGAGTGTGTGTGTCCTTCCACACAGCCAATTCACACCCCATTTTTATAACACGGTTGAGGTGGAGGACAACATGGTTGGAGGAGTTCTTCATGCTCATGACACCAAAACGATAGATGTGACTTCTAAGGAAACATCTGGTGACAGTGTTAACATTGAAAATATCCATATGCTGCTTCTCTTTGTGGAAACTCAGTTTATTGAATGGATGGCCCCTTTCTGTATTTCACTGGTAGCAAAAACTCAATTTTTGGGGTCATATGTTAATGGACTGATTTTAAGATTGTTTTCAATGGCTTCTTTAAACAGGACATTAGACTCTGAAGTTTCTTGGACTGAGGAAGGACTAGATCAGGGATTTGTGACCCTCCCGATGTTTCTACACATGTGGCACTTAGGCTCACAGATGGATTGAGAGTGGGCATTTGTCATAAAGTAGCATCCACATAACCATTGTGAGGCATATGTGGGTGCTGGCAAATGAGTCACATTTGTTTTTTTTTTTGGTCTTAATTTTTTGATTTATTAATTTGAGAAAGACAGACATCAGTTTGTTGTTCCACTTTTTTATGCACTGGTGGCCTGGTGCACGAAATTTGTGCACATTAAAAGGGGATTAATTAGAGGAAATAATTTAATATTGCTATTTGCCCTTTCTCTATAATAGAAGTATCAGAGATGAAAGAAAATTAGTAAAATGTATATGAAAACCTTCCTCCTGTCAGAGTCTGGGGCACACCACAGGACCCAGAGTCAAGTCCCCACCCACATGCTCCTCAAAATCGCGTGAGACCCAGACCTGGCTGCCCCCCCCCCCCTCATTGGGATAGATCCAGATCTGGCTAGTCCCACCCTTGTCAAGCCCCGCTGGGCAGGGAACATAGCCTCAGGTTCCCTGGCCCGGCGCCAGGATGGGGGGCATGGCCTGAGGTCCCTCAGCCCAGACCGGGGTGGGGGGGCATGACTTGAGGTCCCCCATCAAGCCCCGCCAGGTGTGGGACATGGCCTGAAATCCCCTGTCAAGCCCCACTGGGTGGGGGGCATGGCCTGAGGTCCCCTGTCAAGCCCCGCCATGCGGTGGGTGCACAGCCTCAGGTCCCCTGGCCCAGCAGCGGGAGGGGGAACAGCCTCAGGTCCCCTGTCAAGCCCCATCAGTAGGGGGGTGCAGCCTCAGGTCCTCCCTGAGTGGGGGGCATGACCTGAGTTCCCCCGACCCAGCACTGGGGGTGCACCTTGAGGTCCCCTGTCAAGCTCCACCAGGCAGGGGGGCGCAGCCTCAGGTCCCCTGGCTCAGTGCTGAGGCGGGGGGTGAAGCCTGAGGTCCCCCAGCCTGGTGCCTGGGTGGGGGGCGTGGCCTGAAGTCCCCTGTCAAGCCCCACCTGGTGGGGGGCGTGGCCTGAGGTCCCCTGGCCTGTTGCTGGGGCCGGGGGAGCAGCCTGAGATCCCCTAGCCTAGCACCAGGACGGGAAGTGCACCTTGAGGTCCCCCGTTAAGCCCTGCTGGGTGGGGGGCGTGGCCTAAGGTCCCATCAAGCCCCTCGGGGCGGAGGAGGGTGTAGCCTCAGGTCCCTGCTGATTGCTTGTTAAGGCTCCTTATGGGAACTTGGCCTCAGCTGTGGGTGCAGCCATCTTTGTGACAGAGTGATGGTTAATTAGCATATTCCCTCTTTATTAGATAGGATTCATTGGTTGATTTTTTTTTTTTTTAATCCTCACCTTAGGAAATGCCCAGATAGAGGAGGGAGGGAATGAGGGAGAGAGAGAGGGAGAGAGGGAGAGAGAAACATTTACTGCTTGCCTCCTGCACCAGTCCTGACCAGGGATCAAACCCAAAACCTAGGTATGTGCTCTGACCGGGAACTCAACCCACCACCTTTTTGTGTACAGGATGATATTCCAACCAACTGAGCCACCCAGCCAGGGCTCATTGGTTGATTCTTGCATGTGCCCTGACCAGAGATCGAACCTGTAAACTTGGCATATTAGGATGACGCTCTAACCAACTGAGCTACCTTGCCAGGGCTTGCATTTGTTGACAAAAGTGTGCATGAAAGTGTTGAAAGGTGTCAGAGCGGAAAGGGTGGAGACAAACATATACATTGACACTCAGAGATAATTGAAATACACTGGGATGAGGGCAGAGCTAGAGAACAACAGTGGTTGTTAGGGGAACCCAGAGAAAGGGCCCTTGTGGCTGAGCATATGTGCATGTTTGAATGAGTGAGTGAGTGTGAGTGAGCTCCAATGGACTCAGGGCCCCTCCACTGCCAGGAGGGACATGGCTGCCTGGGCTGTGTGGTCTGAGGAGTCAGTCCAGGGAAAATGATCCTGGGTTGGTAACTGGGAGAATATTGTGGGGCTCCTTGGGGTTCTTTAACAGTGTCTCATCAGAATAATTAGTGTGGGCTACAGGTGTGGAGCTTTTTCTGGGCTCACACTTCCCACTGTCTTTATGGACCATCCACAGTCAGTTCACAGCCCCCTTGTCATTTAGCTTGTGACAACTACCTTTCTGCCTGATAATATTGGTATTTATTTACTTGGAAAATAAGACTAACTTTACTATTAATGTCATAAAAATGTGATCAGAAGGATGTTTCATAATAGAAAATAATTGTTTTAATAGGTGACTGTAATGTTTTAAAAATTGTGTGTTACACGCCCTTTGTAAAAACAAATTTTGTGCAGAAACATTTAAATGAGTCTCTCTTTACACTCTCCCAACGCTTTGTCCAAAAATACCACTGTTACATTGGAATGTACTCTTCCATACCATTTTCTGTGCTAATACAAGTATGTTCGGGCATACATACCCTTGCTCTCATTTACTTAATGATGTCTGGCCATCACATATTAGTTGAATGTTGAATGAATCCACTTATTCTTTTATAAATATTTGTTGAATGCATACTCTATGCTAGGTTGTGGGTGATCAGGAGTAAATAGGAGTCCATGGTGGAGGTTATAGAGTGAGGATGTGTGTGTGTTTACAATGTTGGGCTTATATTGTACATATTATGTGACTTGGTCTTTGAACTTAATGTATTATGGACATCTTTTACATGTTAGTATACATAGAGCTGCTTGCTCTATTTAATGGCTGTTTCATTTTCCACATGATTTATATAGCCTTTCCCTCCTAGTGGATATTCAGGATGTTTCCTGTGTAGATCTCTGTGCATGTATGCATTTGCTGTTAGAAACAGTGCTGCCCTGAACAGTTGCATACATATAGCTTTACCTCCTTAAAACATGTCTTTTCTATCTTTTAAGAGGACTAAATTTAAAATCAAATATACATAGTTTTTTATTCAGATATACAGGTTGTCCCAACAAATGTATACACACCAAATGATTATAAAGTCAGTGTTTATTAATATATAGTTCATTTTCAAAATTTAAAAGAATCTATAGAAATGAATAATTTTTTTCGATGCCTATTTTCAAACTGATGACCATTCTGGTCCAGGCACCACTGACAACATGAAGCAATGGAATCGCAAACATCAAGAATCATTTTGTGCACTATTTGTGTACTATAAACTTTATCTTGTACATATCCCCATAAAAAAAAAAAAGTCTAGTGGCACTTTAGGATAAATTTTCTTTGTTCAAAGCTTAGTTTGGATTTACCCATTATTTCAAATCAGTTAAACCTGAAAAGGAGTGAAAATTAAGTGGAGTTACCAGCTGTTAAAAGTGTCTATACATTTTTGGGGGACACCCTATATATGTTGTCTACCTACTTCTTTGAGGAAAGTCAAGACTGGCTAGTAAACATCAATGAAATGCCAAGAGAGGAAAAAATGGAAAATGACATCAAGAGCTTCCTTAAATTTAAGATAGACGGAAGCAACTGAAATGCAGTGTCTCCACATCAACAGCCCCCCTGAAGTGGGCTTTAGGTTGGGTAGAACTGGAAAACAAGATTGAAACTGATGTGTAGAAGTTGAGGCCTGGAAGAGCAGCAGTCCAGGAGTTTGATAGTTATCTGTGATGAGAAAGCCCTGGTGAAGACCTAAGGCTATGTTATATAGTGTTGCAGAAAGCAGTTAAGTGCAGATCACAGAGAATTTGGGACAAGATTGGAGCTGAATTGGTTCATCCAGCATTGAAGGGAGAGCTCTGAACTCAGTCCAAGGACATACTGCCACTTACTAGCTTGGTAACCTCGGGTGAGTCACCGAGCCCCAATTCCCACTTTTGCAAAAATGATTGCTCATTCAGGCTCCTTTCTTTTTCTTTTGAACTTATGTATTTGGCAGGATGTGATAAGAGTGATGGGTATCAGAAGTGCTTTAGAGAAGATGGAAGCTATCCCAGTGCCAGAGGGAGTAGCTGTTTCTGCTTGGGGTCTGATTAGGTGGCCTTTACCACAGCAACCTCTGGATGCCTCCTGTAAAAACTCACTTTTCTTTCTTTTTTTTTTTTTAATCATCATCCCAGGATATTTTTTCCATTGATTATTTTAGAGAGATTGGAAAGAAGGGAGGGAAGAGAGAGGGAGGGAGGGAGGGAAGGAGAGAGAAAGAAAGAGAGAGAGAGAAACGATGTGAGAGAGACACATCAATTGGTTGCCCTGACCAGAGCTGGGGATCTAACCTGCGACCCAGGTACATGTCCTTGATCAGGAATTGAACCCACAAACATTCAGTATACGGGCCACCATTGAGCCACGCCAGTTAGGGCAGGGATCAGTTTTCTTAATCCTGTATGTTGGCAGTGTGCCTCATAAAACTTTATGCCACTAATTGAATAGCCTTCTTGGAGGCTTTTTCAGAAATATTGACTAGTCTGGCAGAGTAAATGTATCATTCTTCCTAATACCAAACAAAGCTTTATAGAAGTCTGATGCAAAGATTTGGTTCTAGAGAAATCTGATTATTCTGTTCCCGGTCCGGAATCTGCTAGCTTAGTCTTTTCTTGAAGAATATATCACTCTCTCTTTTGCCATTGGATTAGATGCTACTTTTTACAGAGGTTTTTGTGAATATTGAACTTGCATACAACTGTAAGTTTTGTGAGTTCAGCTAACAGTAGGTCTTATTTTAAGTCAGTTCAGTCAGGAATTTGGTGACTTCTGTGGTTATGAGTGTTGGGTTCCAGACATTTGTCATGTTTGTTTGTTTTTGTATTCAGATTTTTTATCTGAAGCGTTTGCTTTTAACATAATATCTAGCAAATAAAGCTCTTAAAGATTTATAGTAGAAATTCATCTTAAGGGGGGTACAAGAGTCACCAGGACCAGGTTATGGGTGCCAGCATCACTTTGTCATCTAGACTTCCTTAGCTAGAATGAGAACTCTGTATCCTTTATGATGCACAGTGCTTGATTGGTCATCTGTTGTGTTGGAAACCATGGAATAGTGGTGGAGTTCTTTGCACTGGGGTACCACACTTTCTGACTTGTTTCCTGGGAAAAGCCAGTTGGGTGGGTCCTCTGTCCATGGGAGAGCCTATTCTGCCTGCTGACAATGCTGTTAGCACCTGGAAATTGGCCTGAACAAATCAGCATTTGTTCTCATCAAGATCAGACAGCTTGCAATCTTGTACAAAGGGGTGGAGTATATTCTTGTAGTTGCCAAAGATGTGATTAGACAAGATATTGATTCTGAACTTCTGCCCTCTTCCCTCTGTTCAACTCTGTTCTTCCTTAGTGGGGTTCAGGCAGAGAAAAATGGAACATAAAGAACTAGGCCAGTGGCTTTTGAAAAATATTGATCAGTGAGCACATCAGATGTAGCAAAGACCTTCCCTTTTGTATGATCAGTGAGCACATCAGATGTAGCGAAGACCTTCCCTTTTGTATGATCAGTGAGCACATCAGATGTAGCAAAGACCTTCCCTTTTGTTTGCGTGGGGCCCTTAATGGGGCCTATGATCACCCCTAGAGGGATTTGCTTTCTCAGGGAAAAGATTAGAAAAGAAAAGAATTCCTATAGACAGTGTCCAAAAATAATGTAAGCATTTCTAAATGTTTCCTTGAAGTTGATGATCCCTTTGGTTTTCTAGGCCATGTGGTGGCAGGAAGGAATGAATGATGTGAGGTGGTCAGCTTTAAGCGACAAACTTCTGAGCAATGCTGGTCTCAGTTCCTCTCTCCTAGTCACCTATGCCCAGCTTGGGCCCCCACTGCTGTCTGTCTCTCTGTCTCCCCCACTCCCCTACCCATCACACATACCACATGCATGTTTTTTCTCCCCACAATGCATATCTGTGGTGTGGATACTTGTGTCTGTACTTGAACCAGCTCTAAATCAGGGAGGGCCTCCCAGTGGGGCCACATTGGGTGAGTGAGATGCTATAACCTTGAGTGTCTTCTGGTCAAGTGAAGTGTGGTCCTGGCTTTTATCTTGATTTGCCTGCAGTTTGTTCTATGTAAGCATCCAGGGATCCTGTTAATGGATCCCCTGGGAACAGAGGGAAGAGGACAGAAGTAGATTTGTTGAACCCCTGGGGGCATTTGAAATGGCACCAAGAGCAGCCTGAAATCTAATTAGCCTCTGCTTATCAGGCCTGAGTTCCAGCATGTTGAAAGGGTGATGATTAGTGAGAAAAAGGCCAGGCTAGTTTATCTTTTCCTTTGCACATTGGGGAAAAATTTCCTCTGCCTTGCTAGCATTAGAAGCAGACCATTCTTTTTATTCTACTACATCACATCAGCTTTCATTAAAAATCAACAGCAGCAAATACAAAGCCATGGAAAACCGTTTAAGGCAACACTGTGCTCCAGCGCTTCGGGGTGGGGTTTTTCCTTTTGCACCAACGGATTGGTTTCTCATATCCATGCCTTTCTGACCCAGCAGCTTTTAAAAGACCAAGGAGCATTGCTCTGCTTTCTACTGCCTCTCTCTGAGAGAACAGGGCTGCCGTGCCTCTAGCCATGTCCCAGAGAGCATATTTGAGACAAGTCAGCTTAATTTGCCTGCATGCCTAGGAAGCCTCTCCTTAAAATCTAATTTTGAGACAAATGCTGTATCTAAATATTTTGCTTTTCCCATTTAGGCGAGCGTCGGAGGCGCCGGTGCCAGGTGGCGTTCAGCTACCTGCCCCAGAATGATGACGAGCTGGAGCTGAAAGTTGGTGACATCATAGAGGTGGTAGGAGAGGTAAGTGTGCCAGGCAGGCAGGTGTGGTAGCTTTGAACGGGTTGTCAGAACCAACTCATGGCTGGGTGGCCTTTCCGTGGTGGATGTTAAAGCTCAAAGGGACCTTAGACATAATCTAGTTGAGTTTCTTCTCAGAGGAAAAGGTTTCTCAGAGATGGATGCTACCAGTCCTGCTGGGGCCAGATGTTAAAACCATTATCTTTCTAACACAGCATGCTAGTGCTAGGCACCTCTGAAATTCCAACCCAATGCCACAGCTTTTCTCCTCTGCTTCAATTGCTCATAGCCTCTGGATATCCAGAAGTGCTCTTGATCTAGAGATGTCTAGAAGATGGAGTCAGTATTCAGTGTGGGGGACACTATGCATTAAGAGGGAAGGAAAATAAGTAATATTCATGGAAGACCTAGTACGTGCCATGTGTGACAAGGTTCTTTTTTAAAATATATTTTTATTGATTTCAGAGAGGAAGGGAGAGGGAGAGAGAGATAGAAACATCAATGATGAGAGAGAATCATTGATTGGCTGCCTCCTGCACGCCCCCTACTGGGGATTGAGCCCGCAACCTGGGCATGTGCCCTGACCAGGAATCGAACCCGGGACCCTTCAGTCCGCAGGCTGATGCTCTAGCCACTGAACCAAACCGGCTAGGGCTACACACTGCCCTGTTGGCTTATCACAAGCACTTTCTTTTTTAAAAAAAATATATTTTTATTTATTTCAGAGAGGAAGGGAAAGGGAGAGAGAGATAGAAACATCAATGATGAGAATCATTGATTGGCTGCCTCCTGCACGCCCCACATTGGGGATCAAGTCCGCAACCCGGGCATGTGCTCTGACCGGGAATGGAACCGTGACCTCCTGGTTCAAAGGTTGACGTTCAACCACTGAGCAACACCTGTTGGGCCCATTTTCTTTTGCAAATGAATGAAGCTCAGTAAACTGTAGAAGAGGCAGGGCTGAGGGTTGAAGCCAGGTCCCCTTGGCTGGAGACCTTGTTCTTCCTACTGTACCACTGTCCCTTGTTCCTGTTTGGTCCTGGCTACTCAGAGACAGTCTTGCTGGTGAAGTGGCCCATCAGACAGTGGCACGGGCTTCTCAGACTCACTGGGAGGGCCTGGGCTTTGGACTTAGAACCTGATCATTCATTCTGATTCAATGTATGTTATCTGTATATAGAAATACAGTTTTCTGATTGCTTTGGTTTCCTGAATACCATTGGACGTTACAGAAACCCACGATTTACAAAAAAGGAAGCTAGAAGTCAAGGAAGGTATTAAATGAACTACGATGTGGGTAGGGCTGATGCTAGCAGCCAGATTTCCTGACTCACATACAAACATAAGGTGAGCATGTGTCAAAGCTTTATTTAACTCACTAATGAGGGGATCTGTAAGATGGTAAGGCTGACTCAAAGAGAATTGTGAAAGAGCAAAGTATTTATAATCACTGAAAGAGAAAATTCTTGATTAAGATTGCTAAGTTAGATGCAAAACTACATAGTGTCCTACAGTTAAAGCTGTAACCTCTGAGGTCATCTTTTTTAGGGGATAAATCACTTACACCTCTGCTGGTCAAAATCTATTTTCATTGCCATGTGACAAGAATCATTTGCATTGTTTTCACTTTTCTACCAGTTAACATCCCCACTAACAGTTGTAAACTAAACCTCATGCATAGTACATAGTATGTCAAACAAGATACATATCCCTGGATAATTAGTTAATAGGGTTCCCTGTGTGGCACTTGGAAGACATGCAGTAACCCCTTTGCCTATTTCCAAGTTTGGGATAATAATAAATTGTCATTCATTCATAATTTTTCATCCATGGTGCCAAGAAGGACACATAGGAGATTTGTTGAAAGTTGAATGAGTGAAAAATGGACAACAGAGTAGACTATTTATGCCAATGGTAGAAGGACAGATTTCTTAAGACTGAAACCATGGAAGAAATTTCAGAGGGAACAAACCAACAACCAACAACAGTGTGACTAATTTTTAAAAAAAAGAGTTAAAAGTTTGGTAGGATTTGAAGTGAATTTAGCTAAACAAAGAGAACAACAAACGGAAAATTTTGCAATAAATTAGGATGAAAAGTTATTTGTACCATCTGAAAATATATTAGGAAGCTGCTATAACAGTGATAAATCTTCCATAAACACAAATCCCCCATGGTGACATAAAAATCCTAACGATGAGAAAATGTTCCACCCTGCTATTAATTAAATAAATACAAATGAACACAATAATGGGTCCCTGCTTTTGAAAATTCTAAGAAAATATTTAAAATATTTAGTGGAAAGATGTTGGCAATGCTTAGAAGTGGTGACTTTGTATATATTTATGAAGCTATTTAGCAAGGTATGTCAAGAGCTATAAAAATCTGAATTAATACACATTGACCCAGTAATCTTACTCTAAGGAATTTATCCACAGAAATGGTTAACAGAAAGAAAAGTGAAATATGTTCATTGCAGCAGTACACGTGATAATGAAAAAATAATCAAGAAAGTGAATAGTTATGTGAATTGTTATATTATCCCGCTAAAAGATTGTAAAGCCATTAAGATGGCAAACACAGAGGCCTTTAAATCTGTATTTATGACAATACTGTGCATTGTAATTACCTGGTATATTCTGCTAACTTGCTAGCTCTTTAACAACAGGGATCTGGTTTTTATCTATTTTTACATTCGCGGTTCCTAGAATAGTGCCTAAAACCTAATACATACCTTAATAAAGGCTTGATGAATAAAGTAAATTAATAAATGGAAATATGAAAATATTTTTTGCAAAGTAAATGAACAGATTAGAACACAAAATTGCATATACAAGGATATAGTCCTGTAAAATATAGCTCCATGCACATGACCAGAGACTGAAAGGGAACAAGAATGGAAAATGGTTCCTTCAAAGATGGTTTTTCCTTTAATGTTGTAATAATGTTTTTTAAAAATATATTTTTTTTATTGCTCACAGAGAAGAAGGGAGAAGGAAAGAGCGATAGAAACATCAATGATGAGAGAGAATCATTGCTGGCAACCTCCTGCACACCCCCTACTGGGGATTGAGCCTGCAACCTAGGCATGTGTCCTGACCGGGAATCAAACCATGACCTCCTGGTTCATAGGTCACACTGACGGGGAAAATGTAATAATGTTTAACAAGATAAAGAAAATTATTAATACATTTCTGGGAAATATTACTCACACTCACCTACCTGTTGGCTGTAGGGTAAGCAAGCATGAATGGCTAAAGAAGAGTGATCACAGGGCTGTTACTCTCCTCACCTAGATGACAGAACTTCACCAGCACCCACAATCCCAGTCTTTTTTCCACTCACTGCCAGTTTAATGCTAGGCTTCATTCTGGGCTTTCTTCAAGTATGAATAAAAAGAAAAATAGCTAAGTAGCCTATGCTATTTATGTAAAACAAAACATAAAGGTTGGCCTTTTAATCCATATTTTTAAAATTATATCATCAAAAATTAATTTCCCGGTTGTTCCAATTTTTGTAATATTGTGGATTTGGGGCCATAATCACTGTATAATATAAAATCTGCCCCTTTCTCTTATAAAGGATGCTATATAAATGCTAATGGATAGCTATTTTCTAATTCTGCTGAAAACTAAAAACAAAATAAAGACCTACAATATCAGGGACTGATTGAGGTAAGATAATAGCAATAGCTTTGTAATACTATAGAATCAATCAATCTATTGGTCAATAAAAATATATTGTATATGTATATATACATATTATATGTAGTATTTTTATTGATTCGTTAATAGAATGATTCTATTATATTGAAAAGCGATACATACCCAAATGCACATGCTGTGAAGCAACTGGAGTATGTAAACCTAAAGTCCTACAGTCTGCCACCCCTAATCTCTCTGTTATCTTATCCACACCTAATTTAGCAGTGTTTTTAACCTTCAAGTCATTACCATCATCCCTTCACACCACTAACCCTTTCTCCTCACTCATATATTTTTTAGCTATGTAACCGAATTGTGGGCTAGCAATAAGAGCAGTGGGCTTAAGCACGTTTGGGTAGACACAGCCCTGACCCTCATTGGGCAGGAGTCAACTACGGGCCTCTGTAATGTGGCTTAGAGAAAGAATAGAGTGTATGGCAGTCCAGGGCTAAGTGGACTTGGCAAGGGGACATTGCTCAAGAAAGCCCTCACCATGCTTCTGCCTCCTGGCTAGAGAGTAGTGAGTGATTCCCCTCTCATCATTAGATCCATCATTGTGAACCTAAATGAACTGGGTTGCCAATTCAAAAGGAAAAATAGCAGGTTGAATTTCTAGGTAGATATTTTTATTTATTTATTTATTTATTTATTTTATTTTTATTTTATTTTTTCTAGGTAGATATTTTTAAAGAGATCATTGTAAATATACATTTGTGTCATTTTTTCCAGAGTGGAAAAGACTGATAAATCAGGCAAAGTTCAGATTATAAGAACAGAGGTGGCATATGGAAAATGTTACCTGGAGAAATAGCATTTGAGAGCCTCTGGAATTTCAAAACTGGCTTGTTGGCCTATTTTTTTTTTTTTTTTGAAAAGATCATTGAAGCCTCTTTCTTTTCCTGTCTGTGTCATCTAAAGCTTGGGAAATGAGCCACTTTTCCTTTTGTCTTGTATGAGCTTGGTCTCAACCAGTTTGTCTTAGTCGTGACCTAAGGGATGTTCAGAGATTCTTGCTTTTATTTGCTCTTTGTCATTAGTTTTTTAAAAATATATATTTTTTTTATTGATTTTTTTTAACAGAGAGGAAGGGAGAGGGATAGAGAGTTAGAAACATTGATGAGAGAGAAACATTGATCAGCTGCTTCCTGCACACTCCCTACTGGGTATGTGCCCGCAACCAAGGTACATGCCCTTGACCGGAATTGAACCTGGGACCCTTGAGTCCACAGGCCGACACTCTTTCCACTGAGCCAAACTGGTTAGGGCTGTCATTATCTTTTGAGGTATTTCTAAGTGGCCCCTAGTCAGGCTGGCTGGAGACCAGTGGCTTCAGTTTCAGACTTAAAGCCTAACCTGGCCTTGTAGTTTACAAAGAAGTAACTTGCCCTTCCAAGTAACTTAACACATTTTCCTTCTTGTACTCATAGCAGGAGATTTGGTTCTTTTATCTAGAGCTGAATAGGCTGTTGAAATCCTTCAAAACTTTAACTCGTCAGGTAGACTTTGTCAGTTTGGATGGGTAGTTATTATATTGTGAAATATATATTTGGTTTTTGCCTAGTCATTCTGGCACAGAGCTCCTAAAATCCTTGGAATTTCCTAAGTGTAGAGAGTGATCAAGGTGTCTTTTGTTATGTTCATGAGATGACTTTTGGAAGCACCAAAGGATGAGGGTTGCCAGTGGAGCTAATCATGTCAGGGAGGGTAAGATATACACAGTTAAAAATGTAATTAGTAACTCAAGATGTTATTAGAGTGGTAAATGATGGCAATGATAAATGAGGGAGGGATTTAAGAAAAAGTTCTCAATGAGGGTGAAGAAGATACTTGCTAGAATAGGTGACATTTCAACAGGGCATATGGAAGGTGAGAAGTACTTGGATGAATTCAGCAAGCACAGGCTGCATTACATAAGGTGCTATAGGATGGACAGGAGGATAGTGCAGCCTTGCTCTGAAGTTGGGTATGACCTATGAACCTTCAGGGCAGGTGTGGAGCATAGGAAGTAGGAGCTGGCAGATGCAGTCAAATTTGGTTGACATAAACGTTATAGTGTTGCCCACACTGAACTTTTAAAGAAATACCTTCGGTATGGTTTTCTAAGATCATCACATCCCATAGATAGTTTTCTCACCTGGGAATTGTGACAGGACAAAACTTCAGTATCTTGATTCAGCAGAATGGTTATCTTGCTGGCTTAATTTCCTATTTGCTTATATTTTCAAGTTGGAATGATAGTAAAGTCTTAGCATAGATCATTTAATAATTTGGGCACCTGTAGACTAGTCTGCAGTTAGTTTTGAAGGACAGGACTTTCAAGCACTGCTGAAGGATGTCTGTAAAAGCCCTACTAGAAACCCTTTCCACTATGAGGAAAATCATGGATGTTGCTCTGTCTCATTGGGCAAAGTTTGCTAAAGTCTTAAACAGAAGTTGTATATGTTTTCTTAAATCATTTCCCTTTTAATTACACATTTCTCCTTTGAGGGGCCCCTCTCATGCGGAATAGGATTATTCTCAGAAGAACGAGGGGAAGGAAGAAAAATAAGCATTCTGTGTGTATAGAATGTTTTGGTCCTACCAGAAAGAAGTAATCAGACAATGAACTATACAGGCATTTAGGACCTAGATAATACTTGTTGATATTTGTCACAACCAGCTTTCCATGTCCCCAAATCAACAAGGATAGTTAGTTAAAGCAACTAAAATGGAAAATAATGTAGGTGTTTATGCATTTATGAAGTGGTTCCCTTAAAATATATATATATATATATATATTACTAATTCCACTAATAGAAAAATATGTTTCCTAGAAACAGTTTGATTTTTTCCCCGGCAATATTCCAAATGTAAACTATGTTTTGGCACATATACATGAGTTCTAGAAAAGGCAAAATCAATCATGGATCATAGAAACCAGATTAGTGGTTGCTTGGAAGTGGATTGCCTGGAATGGGACACAAGGGAATTTTCTGGAGTGATAGAAATGCTCTGTATGTTAATAGAAGTATGGGTTTCATGGATGTATGAAAACTGATCGACTTGTACTATTAAGATCTGTTCATTTATATGAATTATACCACAATTAAAAAAATTTAAATATCTATCTTAATATTTCTCTAGTATTTTTAAAGTTTGAAACTACTTTTTGTTCTCATAGGTAAGGTAAATGGCCACTATTGAAATTCTCATTTAATTATTTCTGAATAAATTTCTATTGAGATAATTGATGTATAATATTGTATTAGTTTCAGGTGTTCAACAGAATGATTTCATACATATATATATTGTGAAATGATTACCACAATGAATTTAGTTAACATCCATAACCACACATAGTTACAATTTTTTCTTGTGATGAGAACTTTTAAGATCTACTCTCTTAGCAACTTTAAAATATACAATACAGTATTATCACCATTAGTTGACTATTATCACCATTACAACCCCAGAATTTATCAAACTGGAAGTTTGTATCTCGTAGTCATCTTCATTCATTTCAACTACCCTTATCCCCTGCCTCTAACAATGACCAATCTGTTCACTATCTATGAGTTTAGGATATATTTTTTTAGATTCTACATATAAGTTAGATCATATATGTTTGTCTTTTTCTGACATATTTCACTTATCATAATACCCTCAAGGAACTAGAAAAGAAGAACAAACTCAGCCCAAAGTTAATGGAAGGAAGGAAATAACAAAGATCAGAGCAGAAATAAGTGAAACCAGAGACAAAAAAAATAAATAAATAAAAAAATAGAAAAGATCAATGAAACCAAGAGCTGTTGTTTTTTTTTTAAAGATAAATAATATAGACAGATCTTTATATAAACTCACCAAGAAAAAAAGAGGACTCAAAATCAGAAATGAAAGAGGAGAGGTTAGAACTGATACCACAGAAATACAAAGGGTCTTAGGAGACTACTATGAACAACTATACACCAACAAATTGGACAACTTAGAATAAATGGATAAATTCCTAGAAGCATACAACCTACCAAGTCTGAATACATTTTGAGGTAAATTTTAGTAATGTTAAGGTGTATGTTGGTGGAGGAGAACATGGATATGGAGAACGTGGGTATCTACCCCCTTTCATCATTTTCCTTGGGTCAGAAATTATAAGCCCTTAGTAACATCCGTAATTTCCACTTTATTACAAAGGGACACATTTCTTTCTCTCTTTTAAATATAGAAGCATAAACATGAGCAAGCTTTTTTTCTAAGCAGGGGCTCTGTATGATAATTTCTTTGTTGCAGAAGCTTCTCAATCAATCTGTCCTGAGGTCCTCGAGCAGTATAGCATAGCTGCTCATTAAATATTAGTGAAATTGGATGGGATACACAGACCTAGGCTTGGCAGTACCTAATTAAGACCAATGGCCAATATAGTCAGGTCCCTTTTGCTCCTCACAGGAAGGAAAAATCCTCTTGTGAAGCAATTAGGTCTTCGTAGGCCCCATGGAGGTTTCCCCCAGTGATTTCTCTTCTATTCATTCATTCATGTATTCCTTTATTTATTCCATATTGCAAGGTACTATGCTTTACTCTTTGAATGAATGAAAGAATGTGTGAATGAATGAATGAATGAATGAATGAATGAATGTAATTACTGTGGGCTTCAGTGTCCTCATTTTTTATATGGGAAGTTGAACTGGAATATCATTGAAGAGGGATAGTGTGAGGGTGAGGACCATTTTTCTCATATCTCCAGTCTAAATTTCACAACCAAAGCAGCAAGCTATAGGAAGAAAAAGTATTGAACAGCTCTCATTTGTACTGGGGCCAGACCCCCATGCCTATGGCGCCTGTGATGGGAAGTGTCCCCAACAAGGGATGAGCAGTGTTTTTATTGTCTGCCCCTCTACACACTGTGTGGCTAATGATAGATCTGTGCTATTTCCCTGTTGGCCACTCCTCTCAGACTGTGCTGACAGTGATATAGGCATCTGGAGCTATGGTGAGGTGAAGACACTCTTGTTTTCCCAGCAGGCAGCCCACCAATTCCACACATCAGGAGCACTTCCTTCAGGGATCTCGGGCTGAGCTGCTTATTATTGGGAATAGGAACATTTTAGATACTGTCAAACTGAATCAAATTGAATTGTCCCAGCTGCCCTGTGCTATCGGGGATTATGCCAGAAACTGCTCATTTGTGGTCCATGCCCTTGGTTTTTCCCTCCTGTCCTGTGATTACAGGAGAAAGGTCATTTTATGGTTCCTTATTCAGGACAAGCACAAAGGACCACATGCTACAAATCCTGTGAGTCTTTATATTCAGGCTCACGGCGAATCTTCCTAACTATCCTAATCTTATAAAAAGCTCCTTGAAAGAATAATGTATATCAGTTGACTTGGCATAGAAACATAGAATGATTTAAACTAAAATGCTATTAAATGCCATGATTTGGTATTGAATAGTCATTGGGACTGTTGTGCATGGATGCTGTTGTATGGATTCTTTCCAGAAGATTCTATGATCATGCAGATAAAATCATCACTCTGCAAGTCTATATTCCATAAATTCCCTATCAAATGCTCTAAACACCATTCTGACTGTCTGTATTCCACAGGCTCTACCAGCTTCCCCCTTTCCTGAATGTCTCACACCCCGACCCCTACTGGAATCTGTCTTTGCTACTCTAAGAGGCCAAACTTAATTTTGATTTCCTTTTTTCTCAAGGCCTTCCTTTAGCATCTCAGATCTCAGTGACCTTGGTTTTAGGGAACAAGTTTAATTTGTGCCGGGTCATGGAATTTTCTCATCTATTTATCTTGCATTGTTAGTTTTTGGTCACATATATTCTCTCCCCTCTTTAAACCATGTGCCCTTTATACCTTGATAGAACATCAACTTCTTGAGGGAAAGAAAATGACATGTCCTGTACAGTTCTGTGTCCCCAGACCCTAGTGTAGAATCGTAGTACATCCATCTCTAACACTGATCAAGTGTATTAATTGTCCTTATTATACAGATAGGAAAACCAGGGTTCAGTTTGGTAGGAAATTTTAATAAAGTCATATAATTGCTAAGTTTCGGGATATGAACTGGGCTTTTCACCCAATATTCTTTTATTGTTTTATTTCAGCTTTTAAATTGTATGTATTGACTTTAGTAGGTAATGTACACAGGTGGCAAAAAAATTCAAAGGTTCTAGGTCTCTTTTTGTTCCACCACACCACTGGTGACTTAATACTGGCTTGTTTTCAAAATACCCTGTGATTTTCCTCCAAGAAGCCAGCTTGCTATTCTTACTTCTGGTGTTCTGTTAGTGGCTCCATGACAAAACCTTGGGATGACTTTTTTTTTTTTATATATATATATATATTTTATTGATATTTCACAGAGAGGAAGGGAGAGGGATAGAGAGCTAGAAACATCGATGAGAGAGAAACATCGATCAGCTGCCTCCTGCACACCTCCCACTGGGGATGTGCCCGCAACCAAGGTACATGCCCTTGACCGGAATCGAACCCGGGACCTTTCAGTCCGCAGGCCGACGCTCTATCCACTGAGCCAAACCGGTTTCAGCGGGATGACTTTTATTTAGCCCTTTTCTTGCTTGTCCAGTTAAGTGTCACTAAAGACCAGCTCATACCTCAAAGGGCCTTCAAATCTGTACCTGCCTTCTTCATTCTTGCTGCCCCACCAGTTCCAGCCTTCACTCCCCCACCCAGATCACTGCAGTCTGGCTACCCCTCCTCCCTTCACCCCATTTCAGTTCATCTCAGGGTAATCTAGAACCTTTCAGAAACCTGCAGGGAGTCCTTCCACCTTCCCATTGAGTTCTTAGCTCGGGGATTAACTGTTTTTGTTAGACTGTCTAGTTAATTTAGGTAGTCTGGGAAGCCATTCTCAGTTTTTAGATAATGGTTTTAAATGCATAAAATTAAACACATAAGATTATAAAGAGAATCATTATAGTGAGTAACTATCAAACTACTTTAAAAGCAAATTTTGATATAGTAACCTCTGTAAAATCCTGTAGAATTGTATGTAAGAAGTAATTCCTCATTAATACATTAAATAACAAGGTCTCCTAGTAGGTGTGAAACTGCCACCATTTCCAGGTAGCAATGAGCACAAACGATATCTTGAGATACTCATAGCATGTATGATGTGACATGAGAACAACTGTGATGTGTTTGGTCATGAGTCACAGGTCCTTCTGTTACCTTGTTAATAAAAGGAAATTCCAAATTTCAAATTTGAGGTTAGTGAAAATAATTTTTTTCCACTTGTGTTTATAGCTCCCAGGTTAAACCCCCCTTTCTGAATCTGAATCTCAACACTCTATGGGGTCTGCTTTCTGGTTCCCTGTTAAAGTGTAAGCTTTGAGTCCTTTAGCTACGCCTGTGTGGGATCTGCACTCTGCACCACACAGATGGGAAAGGAAAGTGGGAAGCACCGCATCTAACCTGACCCCTGCTTCTCTGTTTGGTTCCCATCTGCACAGGTAGAAGAAGGATGGTGGGAAGGTGTTCTCAATGGAAAGACTGGCATGTTTCCTTCCAACTTCATCAAGGAGCTGTCGGGAGAGTCAGATGACCTCAGCATTTCCCAGGATGAGCAGCTCTCCAAGTCAAGTAAGGATGTCCTCATCACCATGCAGGAAAGGGTGGGGACACCAGCGGGTGGTGCTTCTGCCTCCCCTCTGCTCTATAGCCTATGCCAAGCAGTTATGACAAAAGCTTACGAATATATTTTGGTTATGCTGCCTTAACCCATGTGGTGTATTAAGTTTATCATTGTACAGGTGTGACCTGCATACCCTTATGTATGTGCAGACGCACACTCTATCTCTGGATTGGTTACTGTCAACATTCATGTCATGGTAATACTTCCTCATGGGTGACCCATGTGGCTGTGCCTTCATATACTTCTAAAGTGTCTGTCCCTCACTGCAAGTTGATAATTATTTTTAAATGAAGCAAATGAGATTGCTATATTTCTCAGCATCCCTTGAAGACCTTAGAGAAGAATGGCACAAACATACACAAATCATTGGTGGTGAGAAGTCCTGTGTTTGGGATGAGTGCATGCCAGTTACCTTAAAAGTACGATGAGACAGCTGAAAGCCTAGCCCCACGTTGGGTGAGCATGCATGTACCTCTGCGATGGTGAGAACGAACTCCAGGTCTTTCTTTCTCCAGGGCCTGAAGCTCTCCTCCCTCCAGCTTCTCTGCTGCCCTTTCCAGCTCACGGAGCAAAAGGTCAGGACCAGGAAGCTTTGTTCTCCCAGTCGCTAACCCAACTTCCTGCGTGGGTGTCTGTGTATCTCTTGTGCCGTCTTGAGCCAAGGTCATGAGCATGAATGTCGTAAGAGGCTTGACTGTGTCATAGCGGTGAGGCACTACCTGGTGTTTTAGACTTCCCTTCCTGACAAAAGGAGGACAGCTCCCTTCTGTCAAAATAATTGTTAAACAGCTTTCTTTTCCACTTGGAAAAAATCTCTCTTGAGTGGAGTTCTCAAGTTAGTTGTGTTTCTTTTATTTAACCAGTAGCATGATTGGACAAGTTTCCAATTTGGAGGTAAAGCCATTTCCAGAGAAGTGTTCAGGAAACCTCCTTTACTTGATGCCTCAGCAGCTCATCATCCATAGAAGCAGCAGTGCTGGCTGGTTGGCTCAGTGGCTTTAGCTACACCCTTTCCATCTACTTCCAAAGCCTGGGGTCCCTCACCCCTGAACCCCATTTCTATCCTAGGATCTCTGATAGGAAGGTCACAAGGTAATTTTGGAGCAAATAAAACATCTTTGAACGTTTGCTGCCTTCTCTGGCTTGGGAAGAGGGGGTTCTCTGCTATCATGGCCCAACTGATGAGTATGGTCAGGAGAGCAGAAAGTGTCCTTGATCCCATGATAGAGTGGGAGTTGCTATAGCTCCCTAATTACAGATTAGAATTCTAACTGTCTGGTGCTTCTTTTGTATATTGGAATAGTATTGTACCTTGTAGTTGCGTTCTATAATAACTATACCATACCTTAGGGATATTGTAGATTAAATGGGCTTTTTTTTTTTTTTTGAGGGAGAACCAGATTGGGTCATTATATCACTATTTTTGTGGGGAAGCGCGTTATGAGTTCCAATAGCATTAATGTGTATAAAACACCTCACTCATACAAGGCCCTCCATAAATAGTTATTCTCATTGTTAATCATGATAAACTCTTGGTACATAAACAGTATTTTGAGGCTGCTTTCACTCTGCTTAGTACCATGTTCACTGAAGCATTGTCTGCATTTGGAAATTACTTGGGGATTCCTCTACTGATGCAGAAAAGGAGGTCAGGGGAGGTGTTGGGCAATCTTTTTGGGAGAACCCTGACCTCTTAGTATCCAGCCATGATTGTGATGCTCTAGTTAGTTTAGGTAGTCTGGGAAACCATTCTCAGTTTTGCCTCTTGTATTTTTGGAACTATTGAAAAGAGAAGTAATGCCTCTTGTATTTTTTGGAACTATTGAAATAAGCTGTCCTGTTGCTGCAGGTCAATAATATGGACATTTAACATTGCTCAGCTCAAAGCACACAGTGCTGGGATTCCTGGAGCAGGCAGGAGGTTAGGAGGTTGAATGGAATGGTCTCCCCAGTCATGTAGCCTTCCTTCACATGCTTGCAAGAGGCTACTTCTCTTGTAGAGACTGCCTTCCCCAACACTCATTCAGTTCAAAGCCTTCCATTTCAGGACCAGGAGATCCCAATAATTTCAGCAGCTACATTTAGTTACCCTGGAATCTGTCCCTTGTTGAGGGGATTTTCAGGTCCTGAAGAGCATGGTCTTCTAAGAAAGATGGATGCTTCCGGTAAGAACTACATGGCTTTTAAAATCTTCATATATACATATATATATGAAGAGAAATATATATATTTAAGGAGAAGAGGGCCCATTTACCCATCTCTCTCTCTCTGTTTGTCCCTATCTATTCATATATCCTTCCTTCTCTCTTCCCTTCTTTCCTCCCTTTCTTCCATTCATTCAACCTTTTTTTGAGCCCTGTTGTTACCAAGACACTGTATAAGGCACTTAAGATATATAGAGACAAATCAGATCTCTGCCTTCAGTCAGCTCACATTGCAGAAAAGGGGTTGTACAAATCAGCAGAAGTTCAAGAAAATGCCTCAGGTGCTCTGCTAGCTGGGTGTCTGAGGAACAGTGGGATACAAAGACTGAAGGCCAGTCCCATGGGAATGTGGGGATGATGATGGTCACAAAGGGCTTCATAGAAAAGCAGTTGTGGTAATAATGTCCCTATGGTTTGCTAAATTGGAATAATCTTTTGAAAGAGAAAGAAATAGCATCTGTCATTGTTTGACAGGGTTTTCAGTAGCCATTTATTCTCTGATGTTAAAATGTACACAATCACATCAGGTCACATACAGAAATTACGTATACTGGTAGGGTTTGTCTAAGTGGAACCTTCAATTTTAGAATGAATCTTCGTATTCCCTACCCTCAAAGAATAGTGTTAGTAGTTTAGATGTGGTTTACCTAAAAAAAAAACACACCACTTTTGGAATATTTATAGATTCACAGGAGTTACAAAAAAACTGATTAGGGAGGCCCTGTGTGCCCTTCACCCAGTTCCCCCCAGGGATAACATCCTGTACAACTATAAAAATACATATTTATTTTATTATAGAGCTGAGAAAGACAAATGTAGTTAATGCCTAAAAGACATCTAGCTTTTTATTGTGGTATAAGCTAAACTGTACTTAATCAAGGTCTTTGTTAGATCAGCCCACTTAATACTCTTCATAAATTACAATTACTTTTCACAGAAATTGCTTAACTAATAACATGGATCTGGGAGTAAGTTAAACTCCTAACGATAGTGTCACTCTGGTAATTTTTAGAGATCCTAATGGCATATAAAAATCCTCTTAATTTAAATGTTAGCAGACATTAGTGTGGGGTTTTTAAGACAGATAAAATCTTTATCCTGATATACACTGAGTGGCTAGATTATTATGCGTTCAGAGATCATAATAATCTGGCCATTCAGTGTATATGAAGAAAACTTTGAGTAAAATGTATTCTTGTATATCTCTTTCACACACACACACACACACACACACACACACACACACACACACACACTCTTGTATGTGCACATACTTATTTGGTATTTGTACTTTTCACATTTCGACTTCCAGAAAGTATTTAAGGATTGTTATTCAGTTGAAATTTGTCAACCAATAGATGAATGCAATAGAAGAAACATTGCATTAGATTTATAAGGAAGTATGCCAAGACGTCTTGACACATGATAGGAGTTCATTGAATGCTTGCTGAATCCTGCCTTACTCTGAGAAGAGTCATTTTTATTTTTGAATGACAGGTGCAAATTGCTTGAGCTTGCTTTTCTTTTACCCTGATATATTTTTGTTATGGTGGTTGGTTATGAAAAATCTCTAAAATTTAGATCTTTGTTCAGGGTAATTTAATCTATCAAAGAAAGTGTAACAGCACTTGTATTGGTTGATATGTTGTTTTAAATAGTTTATCTTGATAAGAAAATTCATTGTTATTTTGTAGCAGAAACTTTTTGCTACATAATTAAATTTGAAAACATCTCTACCTATAGAACCATAATGGTGCTTTTAAAAAATATTTTTATAATCCTTTTTGTTTGTTTTAAGTCTCCTTCCATCACCATTATCTACCCATGCCCTCTTCTACATACCCCCATAAACTTTTTATTATAGAAAATTTCTAACGTATACACAAATCTAGATAATTTAATAATGAACCCCTGTATGCCCTTCCCCCAGCTTCAGCAATTATCAATATGGCCAGTTGGTTGTATTTATACCACTACACAATCCTCCCTTGTATTGTTTTGAAGCAAACCCAGATATCATATAATCCTATCTAATAAAAGAGTAATATGCAAATTGACCGTCACACCAAGACACAAGATGGCCACCCCCATGAGGTCAAAGATGGCTGCCCCCATGTGGACACAAGATGGCTGCCACAAGAGGGCCGCCACAAGATGGCTGCCACAAGAGGGCTGCCACAAGATGGCCTGCAGGGGAGGGCAGTTGTGGGAAGTTAGGGGTGACCAGGCCAGCAGAGGAGGGCAGTTGGGGAGGACCCAGGCCTGCAGGGGAGGGCAGTTGGGGGAGACCCAGGCCTGCAGGGGAGGGCAGTTGGGGGAGACCCAGGCCTGCAGGGGAGGGCAGTTGCGGGGGACCAGGCCTGCAGGGGAGGGCAGTTGTGGGAAGTTAGGGGTGACCAGGCCAGCAGAGGAGGGCAGTTGGGGAGGACCCAGGCCTGCAGGGGAGGGCAGTTGGGGAGGACCCAGGCCTGCAGGGGAGGGCAGTTGGGGGGGACCAGGCCTGCAGGGGAAGGCAGTTGTGGGCAATCAGGCAAGCAGGGATGGCAGTTAGGGGTGACCAGGTCAGCAGAGGAGGGCAGTTGGGGGAGACCAGGTGAGCAGGGGAGGGAAGTTTGGAGCCAGCAGTCCTGGATTGTGAGAGGGCTGTCGGACATCCCTCTAGGGGTCCCAGATTGGAGAGAGTGCAGGCTGGGCTGAGGAACACCCCCCTGTGCACGAATTTCATGCACCGGGCCTCTAGTTTTTCCATAAATACAGTCATAGGCTACATAATGACATTTTTGTCAATGAGGGACCACATATACGATGGTGTTCCCATAAGATTATAATGGCACTGAATGGAAAGATATGTAGTTCAGGACAATTTTTCTTCTTTAACAGGAGCACTATCTGTGGGGCTTGGTAGTGGATTCTCTCTCACTTGTAGCACCTCAATTTTTACTCTACCAAGTACTTTCCACTGACTTGTTTCAGCACAGAAGTGCCTGTCCCCCAGCACTACATATTCAGAGGGTTCTACAGCCCTCCCTTATCTAGTTTGGTGGTGTTCAGAGTACATGGCTGTAAGTTCTTCGTTGAGGACCTAAGATCCTGTACAAGGACACAGGCCCACAGGACTTACCTTAACCAGTATCAAGTGCCACTGCCACTTTAGTAAAAGCTTTCTGTGGTGTGGAGCCGCCTGTCCCTGTGCTTTGGAAATATTTTCCAGCTGTAATGATGCAAAGCATGGATAAGTTATATTTCTTCCATCAATTCAATACCAAGAGAGCCCCTTTTGCTAGATAGGATCAATGGAATCAAAAACAAGTTTCCAAAGTCCAAATATTGAGTCCTTAGTTCTACACCCTCTCCATGATGTTAAACACCCTCTTTTTTATGAATGCCACAAAGTCCCTTAATCTGACCACTGCTCCAGCATGCAATAGCCAAAACCACATGGCCATGACAGTCCCTATGTTCCTTTATCTTGCCATCTTGATTTTCTTATTCCTACTGACCCTTGGCCACCTTTCACTCCTCCTGACAGTCATTATGATGATGATCTACGCCGTAGCCAGTTTCTCCTCGGTATTTTCAGTCAGCCCCGCCCACACTCCTGTCCATGGAGCAGTATTGACAGCTTCAGGCTTCCATTTCTGACCCTGTTGGAGGGGAGCAGAGGGAGGACCTGTGGGACAGTGTTTATAAACTCTCCAGTAGTCCTAGGCCTTCACATTCACTCACCGCTCACTCACTGGCTCACCCAGAGAAACCTCCAGTCCTGCAAGCTCCATTCATGCTAAGTGCCCTATACAGGTGTACCATTTTTTATCTTTTAGACCAGCGGTCGCCAACCTTTCGGACCTCACAGACCACCAGTGGTCCGCGGACCACTGGGTGGCGACCACTGTTTTAGGCCATATTTTTACCATACCTTTTCTAGGTTTAGTTACACAAATACTTACCACTATGTTATAGTTGCCTATGGTATTTAATAGAGTAACGTGCTGTACAGGTTTGTAGCCTAGGAGCATTAGGCTATACTATATATAGTCGGCTTTTCTCAAATTAGGTAAGTGCACGCTATGATATTCACACAATGTCAAAATCACCTAATTACACATTTCCCAGATTGTATCCCTGTCATTAAGCCACACATGACTGTATTTCAATATGTGTCAATAAAAGGGTGCCTTAAAATATTGTTCTCGCACCAAAAATAATGGCAATTTATTTAATGTAGTTAAATATACAATCAGTGTTCACTTTCCTCTAATAGTCTTTTATTTTTAATAAAATTTGTTAGTTTGAATTTGTTAATATGTCTCAAGTCTCTTTGAATCAGTTTTCCTCCTCCTTTGAGGAGATCCTTTGTCCATTAGTTTCCCACTGCCTGCCTTTGCTGATTTCATCTCTGAAATGTCATTTATTCTATATTCTTATAAATTGATAATTAGATCTAGGGGCTTGATTAAATTCAAGGTATATACATATGGTGTCCCCCAAAAATGTATACACTTTAACAGCTGATAGCTCAGTTTTGAAATGAAATGTATTTCAATAAACACTGCCTTTATAATTATTCAAAGTGTGTTTATACATTTTTTGGGGACACCATATATATTTCAAAACTGCTCCGTAAGTGGTAATGTATAGTCTATCTGGAGGCTCATGATGTCTGGCTGTCTTTCTTTTTGAATGTTAGCAGCCACTGATGATTATCACCCAGATCTGTTTATTCATTAGGGCTTGCAAAATGATGTCAATAAGGAATTTTTTGAAAGGATGAAATGGCTCCCATGTAACAGATCAATAGTGGGAAAAATTTGAGTAAATTAGGTTTTTAAAAACTAAAACATCCAAGTGGTTGCAATGAAGTGCAGGCAGAATCTTATGTTAGGAATGGAAAGGAATTTAGAGATCATTTGGTGTCACATGAGAACACTAAAGCCCAATGAAATTAAGTCCTGGGTGTGTGGCCTGGCTTAAGAACGATGAGGCCATAGTTACATGCAGGCCTTCCACACATATTGGTATTGCCTCCATCATGGCCTGTATTTATCCTCTCACAGAACATATGACAAATTTAAAATCTCAGTACTGTTTAGCTTATTTCTTCTTTTTGTCCCAGATCATGATTACCTTTTCAGTTATAATTTTTGCACATGCTAGTATTGACTAAATAATGTGAAATAGAACTAATTATAAATTATATTGATACTAAAAGTCTGGTGCACGAATTCATGCACCAGTGGGGTTCCTTAGCCTGGCCTGCGGGATTGGGCCTAAACCAGCTCTCTGACATCCCCCAAGGGGTCCCGGATTGCAAGAGGGTACAGGCCAGGCCGAGGGACCCCACTGGTGCACGATCAGGGCTGGGGAGGGACATGGGAGGTTGGCCAGCTGGGGAGGGACCGCAGGAGGGCTCCAGGGCATGTCTGGCCCGTCTCACTCAGTCCTGATTGGCCAGACCCCAGCAGCAAGCTAACCTACCAGTTGGAGTGTCTGCCCCCTGGTGGTCAGTGCACGTCATAGTGAGCGGTTGAGCAGCCTTAGCATATCATTAGCATATTACGCTTTGATTGGTAGAACTGTTGACACTTAGCATATTAGGCTTTTATTATATAGGATTATCTGTATATATAAAGAGCCAGGGTCATAACATCCAAAATGACCGAAGGCTGGACCGAATGCCAGGCTGCGCATGCAACAGGTGAGCAAGCTAAATTGCTGACCTCTCGGAGAAAGAAAGCGGCGGGGCTGATCAGCAGTGGCAGCGGCTGCTGGTGAGGCCTGGAGAGAGAAGCAGGGTAATCATACATATTTTCTTCACAGTGAAGCTATAAATGTGTCTTGTCTGTTTCTAACATAATTTTTATATTATTTAATTTCTTAGGTTCTAACATAATTATCATAACACTGAAAAGTGTTTTGTTTTTTACAAAAATCATCTTTTAGCTACAAAAACATTTTCAGTTATTTTTCATAATTTTCAGAGAGGAAAAAGTTTGCATTTTCTTTCTATAACCATTAATAACCATGAGATTTCAGCTTGAATTGACTTTCTTATTTTCCTTAATTCTTTAGTTTTAAAATTTAGGTCTTGATACTTTAGTGACTTGTCAAGCTAAGACAGAGATGGAGATGGCCTTTTAAAAGTTAAGGGTAAACCACTCCCATAATATACAAATACTGTATTTCATTAGCTATAAGAAATGGATTTTTCAGTACCTCTTGCCTATAAAAAGTAGGGCCAGGCTGACAAATTCCACTCTGTGTCATCACTAGACTTTATTTTCTTTTTAATATTAGATAATATTTGTTTTGTCTATGATGTTCTATTAGCAGTGATGAGCAATTAGTAAATGGCTAAAAAAAGAGTTCTAGGCAAAATTAGATGCTAGCATAAGCATAGGATTTTATGTTGAAATTTTAAAGTTTTTTTTTTCTTTTACAGTGTTTGCTGCCTTCAAGTGCTAATATTTAGTAGTGGCTGGAGGGTGTTTCTCCCAATAAAATAAACAGCATTCACATTCATGAACTTTCCAGCTGCTTACCTCTTTTGCTGTTTAGATCAAATGTGTATGTCCTCACCCACCCTTACCCCAGGCTCCATCTCCATTGACCTTACTGCCAGTGCATAGGGAACTCTGCAGAAATGGTTGGCCATTCAGAGACATCAGGGCCATGGTCTACCTCAGTGATTCTCAGACTTGGTCCTGGGGAAGAACACAGGGAAACTCTGTTGTACTTGGAAGAACTTTACTGAAATATTGATTTCTTTTTCATATACTTACCTTTTCTTACACTGAAAGGACTGTTACTGTTCAGTTTTGGAGCTCACAAAATATCCGTATTCCTTAGGAGTAATTTTGACTTAATGATTGAAGTTAAACAGAATAAAATTTTGCCCAAATAAAAACTAGCCACTGTTACTTGCTCTGCTTTTGTCATCAAAGTCCTCAAAAGCTGCAAGTTTACCAAGAACATTTGAAACATTTGTTTCTTTAGATTATTCTTAAACTAGAGGCCCGGTGCACAAAATTTGTGCACGGGCGGGGGGGGGGGGGTGCGGAAATCCCCTCAGCCCAGCCTGCACCCTCTCCAATCTGGGACCCCTTGGGGAATGTCTGACTGCTGGTTTAGGCCCGATCCCGGGGATCAGGTCTAAACTGGCAGTCAGACATCCCTCTCACAATCCTGCACCACTGGCTTCTAATCGCTCACCTGCCTGCCTGCCTGGTCGCCCCTAACTGCCCCCCCTGCTGGCCTGATTGCCCCTCACTGCCTCTGCGTGCCAGCCTGATTGCCCCTAACTTTCCCCCCTGCCAGCCTGGTCGCCCCTAACTGCCCCTCCCTGCTGGCCAGGTTGCCCCCAATAGCCCCCTTCCTGCCATCTTGGTCACTCCTAACTGCCCCCCTACCTGCCAGCCTGCTCATCCCTTACTGCCCCCCTGCTGGCCTGGTTGCCCCCAACTGCCCCCCTACCAGACTGGTCACCCCCAATTGCCCACCCTGCCAGCCTAGTTACCCATCACTGCCCCCTGTCAACCTAATCACCCCCAACTGCCCCCCCCTGCTGGCCCGGTCTCCCCCAACTGCCCCCCGCCTGGTCACCCCACGCAGCCTGCTGTTCTATCGTTTGGTCATCCATCACTAACCCCCCTGCCGGCCTGGTTGCCCCATGCAGCCTGCTGTTCAGTTGTTTGGTCGTCCCTCACTAACCCCCCTGCTGCCTGGTTGCCCCATGCAGCCTGCTTGTTCAGTCATTTGGTCATTCCTCACTAACCTCCTTGCTGGCCTGGTCGCCCCACAAAACCTGCTTGATCAGTCATTTGGTTATCCCTCACTAACCCCCTGCCGGCCTGGTCGTAGGCAGCCATCTTGTGAGGGTGTGAGGGTCAATTTGCATATTACCTCTTTATTATATAGGATAGCCAGTTATTTGAATTTCTAAGTTTTTGCCTTAATTGGATGGAGCACATCTATCAAAAAGGGCAGATTTCAAAAAAAAGGTGTACCACCATGCCTGTAGGACATGGAAATTAAAAATACAGAGATCTGTTCCTATGGTGTGACGTAACGTGATTTTCGCAGTAAGTTGGAACCCACCTACATAAGCACCTACATCACTCACATGGAGCACATACACAGCAGTAAAGAAGTGAAACAGTAAAAAAAAAATTTAAAGAAAGATAATAATTCCTGACCTTTACTTGTGATAAATAAATAATAAAAAACATAAAGCACAGATGTGCATACATCAAAATGATGGAACTTTTTTTTTTATAAATAAATGGAGGATGGCAACGTAACCATGAAACGATGTATGTCGAGTCCAACATAACCCAAGGACTGTCTGTACCTGATTCTACCTAAGTTGTTAGTCTGATCTTTCACAATCCCTTCATGTATTAGGGGTGACATGGCCCAGAGGCTGACACTATGGTTCCTATTAGGAGTTCCCGTTTTCTTAATGAGTATTTCTAAGAAGTGAGAGAAGTTGCTCTCTTCCATCTCAGTTTCTTTCTGTCTCTCTGTAGGTGTAGCCTGCCTTTTTACCCCTCAGACTTACTATAAAGCTGTATTACTGGTGTCCGGTCGATATTTAGCTCACAAACCATAATGGAACTAATTTCTTGGGTAATTTAAAGTAATGCATTTATTAATAGAGTTTGCCTTTAGCAAATCAAGTTATCTGCTGGTAGTATTCTCTGTAGGGCATATAAACACAAGTAGGAGCATGCATATGTGTGTGTGTGTGTGTGTGTGTGTGTGTGTGTGTGTGTGTGTGTGTATACACTCAAAGTGGGGTGGTATGTGTGTATGTTCTATGTACTTACTCATGGTTCCACAGAGATTTGGGTTTTAGCCATGTGTCCAATTTTATGCTATTGATAACCTCTATTTGTAATAACAAAAAGAGATACTTTGACATTTGACACTGGGTGAGTCCTATGTCCTCATGCTTGATCATACTAGTAGTCTCATGACTGATATGGTGAAACCTCAATTAATATGTTTCAAGAAATAGAGTTTTCTGAAGTCGTTGGTGCTAAACGGAAAACCTCTTGTATCAACATGGATGCCACTATTGGTTTCAAACCTCACTGGTGAAACCCCCCTCTAGTATATTAGTACATTTTCTTGCTTAAAGGTACTGAGGGTGATAAATATATATTTTAAAGAGAATGTTATGCCTTGTTTAGAATCTTGCAGTCATGAATATCAGTTTGTATCATGCAGGGACCTAGGGTTAGAAGATAAAAGTTGGTGGGCCTGAATCTATATTATGCTTGGGTCATATTATCCAAAGAGAAGATAGTGTGTACAATTGAGTTAATTAAGGACTCCAATTAATTGGATTCATTCTGGTTAATTGAGGTTTGCCTATTCTTGAATTATAATGTTGAAATGGCTTCCAGGTTTAAATAGAGCATAATCTACATGCCAGTCATGTGCAGAGGCAAACCCTAGTTCTGGGGCCTCATGATTGTGTATTGTGGTTGCATGGGGACTTTGGGCTCATTCTGTAACATTCTGAAATTTTGCCTAATGGTCTCTAATTAAGTTTGCGGATGAAGCTCTTGCAGTGAATTCATTGAAGGCAAGTTCAGTTAAAGATTCTTCCTCTTCCTTCCTTTGCCATCATTTGCTCCCCTTTCCCCCTTCTCTTGTTTTTCTCTCCCCTTCTGTTCTCTCATTCACTGTCAGGAAAGACTACCTTTGAAGGGACAATTCTGTACCGAGCTGCACCGGGAAAGACGGAGGGCCACAGACGTTATTACAGTGAGTGACCTTAACAGCAGGAGGCAATTGTAAAGATAAGATCTGGGTACTTGTGTTTTTGATGCAGCTGCACTTTCCCGAACTGCTCATGCTTCTGCTAAGTGTCTGTGAATTTCTGGTCCAAGGACATGGACTTATTTGTCTAAGATAAGTGCCATCACCTTGGTGTATGCTACAAGAGCTTTCCCACCACCAGCCCCTGGTGCTTTCTTGTTTGCTTTGTGCCTCTATCATGTGTGTGACACGGGTGCATGAACCATGCGTGCAGAGAAGCAATCGGTAGCATTTGTCATGCATATGTATTTGTACCAGTATCTCTGGGCCTTGGGGTGGTGTAAGATGGCTTCCTGTGGAGATGTCAACCACGTATGGTCATTGGAAACTAATAAACCATTTCTCCATTGTGTGGTTCAAAGAAATAAAAATTTGGCATGAAAGTCCATGCCAGAAATGATTATTTCGCTTCGCTCATTCAGCCAATCACCACACGGCAGACTTCTTTGGCCGAACCAATGTGTAGCCTTTTGTGTTGTGAAATAAAGCTGCCGAAAGTTGAGAGGAAGCAAATGAATGTGATTAATGGATGACTCTTGTGAAGCCCTTAGGACAGCTCCTGCCACATAGTAAGCACTATACCTGTGAATTAAAAATAAATCAAAATAGCCCATGGGTCTGAATTGATCAATGCTGGAATATTAAGGTAAATTACACAAACGTGGACAGTATGTGACTGGCCAAAGCAAATTTGAGGAGACTTTGTTCTTTTTCACCTTGAAGGAGAGACACCCACCTTAATGTGCATGTACACATTTGCATATATACATACATCTACAGAAATTGAAAGAGAAGGCTCAGGTGAGAACACCAAAGCTGTCCTTCTCAGACTGTCTGTGGTAAAGCGTATTTTTATTTCTGTTCCCAGGTGAACAGACACCTGGTTCTGCTGTGCATGACTTTACTGTGCCCGCACTGCTCCACCTGGGTCTCACCGCAGGCATTTGATGGACTGAGATGGATCTATGCCCTGTTCACCTACATGAGTCCACTGCCCACATCTGGAAATCAAACCAGTGCATACTGCTATAAGTGTTTCCCACCTTTCTGCACCTAGCTCACTGTGTACCAGTAATGAGCCTTTCACAAACTGGCCCCAATATGCAGATGACACTGGGTTGTATTGCCTGAGAGTGTCACCTGGAGTTCTGAGTGTTACACAGGAACATTTTATAGGATAGTGTATGTAATGGGACCCAGTAGCTAAAAGATGCTGTACCAAACAGACATGAAAATGAAAAGTCAGCCCTAACCGGTTTGGCTCAGTGGATAGAGCGTTGGCCTGTGGACTGAAGGGTCCCAGGTTTGATTCCCGTCAAGGGCATGTACCTTGGTTGTGGGCACATCCCCAGTAGGGGGAATGCAGGAGGCAGCTGATGGATGTTTCTCTCTCATCGATGTTTCTAATTCTCTATCCCTCTCCCTTCCTCTCTGTAAAAATCAATAAAATATATTTAAAAAAAAGAAAATAAAAAGTCACCTTTTTCCCCTTCCAACCAGAAGGAACTAGATTTCACCAACCTAGGTATTCAGATATTTAATATACATACTTAAGATTGATAGAAGCAGGCTGCCAGAATTTCTGGAAGAAAAATCTGCCGTGTGTTTCCTTCCCAGTTCATGCTTGTGTGGTTGAATGACTATGCAATCTCTCCCTGTGTAATATAAAGAGTATTTCTCACAGTGGTTAATAGAAAGTTATTAAGATGAGTCTGGAAGGCAGCAAATCCCTGAAACCAGAAGCTCTGTGAAATCAAGATGGCAGTGATTGAAAATATTATGTTTCTAGCTAATGAGAAATTATAGAAGAGTCCTTCAAATTTTTCTTTTTGAAGAACTAAAACAGCCTTTCCCTAATCCATTTGCCTAGCTGCTTTCTGGTGGTGTGGGTGTGGGTGTGTGGGGGGGTGGTCGTGGTCGGGAAGGTGGTGGTAATGGTTTCATTTCACTAACAATTTCTTTATTCTACCCTCAAATGGTTCTTTCAAAACCAGAAAAGAATATATAAGCCATTTATCACACAGGAAGAATCCATACAGCAAAATGAGAACATGTTACAGGGGAAATGACACTATATTTAGACTCAAAAATTATATCTCCAGCAGGGATATTTCTAAAAACAATGAACAAATGAATAGCTAATCCAGGGGATGTCCATGTTTGCACACTCAAATCCAACCCTGTAACTTGCACCCGACCCCTTGTTGTGGGCTATTCTCATTGTTCTGCCCTCTGTTCTTCATAAATGCTATTCTTTAATTAATTAAAATGGACATCATGGATCTTCCCCCCCCCTCCTTTTTTTGGCTTATAAATCCCATTGAAAACAGTGCCAATATGCACAGCCATTGCTTTAAGGATTTGATTTTGAAACTTGTTCGCAATTTATAATGACCTTTCTATATTTTGTCTGTTTTCATTTAACAGTTTCTTCCTGCACTGAGACTTCTTTATTTGAATGACTTCAGCATTTTATGACATTTTATGTGAGCAATTATTTGGTGTATCATTCTTTTATACTAGGAGACCACCTTACCTATCAGAAGATAATGCACGATTGGCTAATAGAGAGCAAAATTTGATGGTGTACTTTCGTCCCAAGGGTATGGTTGTCATCAGGAGATATATAGTAAATGTTCAGGAGCTGTCCTACTCATCTAGAGGATTTTAGAGACAGGTTTAATGGCATACTTTAGTATTCCATAAACTATCCTTTGAATCTTGCCCTTTGATAGCATCGCTGATGTACCTATCATCAAAGTAAGAATATACACCCAGAAATTAACTAGAAACAAATAGGCTCTTCCTTTTAGGAACATGATTGTGGGCAGAGCCTGGGGGAAAAAGAATCTGGGGAGGTAAGTGCCCATGTTGTCTTGCTGGTAACTATTTCCAACAAATGCCCCAAGAGGTCAAAGGAAGGGTGTCATATCCCCAGTGTTCTTCTTTGGAAAGGAGTTCAGCATTGGAGAAGTGATGGTGTTAGAGGGAAGATGAGCTTGAGGGATTTTGGCCTTCGGGAGGGCAGCTTCTGTTCTCTTTTTAACAAACACAATCATCTTGTCAGTCTCAATGTCAACTTTGGTTTAATGCTTTCCTAGAGAAACATGTCTGTGTACATTTATTCCTTGTGAAGCCATCCAAAGAGATTTAATTCTTTGGCAGTCATAATTTTGTGTGATTTCTTTAATTGCTAATTTGTTTAAATAGCTTTAGCTTTACAGTTTCCCTTTAGGAAATGTTACTTTCATTGCTAATTGCTAATTGCTAATTGACATGAGTCATAGAGATTGGAGGTACAGTATGTGGTACTGACTGGCCAGGGAGGTGAGGAGGGGCGGAAAAGGTTGCTATTGCATCAACTGTAGCAAAATACATTTGAATAAGAACCAGGCTCTGGCTGAGCAGAGGTAAATGTCACATTTACAAAGAGATCATCTTTGAAATGAGATTTTCTGCAAAGTGTTGATTCACTTTGTAAGATTAAAGGGTGAGGCAGAGAGATCAAACAAAACAGAGCTACCCAAACTCAACATATTCAACACTAAATGAAAAACCCTAGTGCAAATTATCCTGTACCCAGTAACACTTTTAAAGGTGGTTCCTGGCTGGCTGTGAGGAGTTTCGTGGCTATGACTGCTTTTCTGAGCCATTTCTCTCCTGCTCCCCCCTCCTCTTCACAGGTTTAAGGGAAACCACAGGCTCTGAGAGTGATGGGGGTGACTCGAGCAGTACCAAATCGGAAGGTGCCAATGGGACAGTTGCAACTGCAGCAATCCAGCCGAAGAAAGTTAAGGGAGTGGGTTTTGGAGATATTTTCAAAGACAAGCCAATAAAGCTAAGACCAAGGTCGATTGAAGTAGAAAATGACTTTCTGCCGGTGGAAAAGGTACGTTCAACAGTTTCTCTTTCATTTCAACATAATGTGGAGTATCCAAAAGTACTTTGTAGGGTGTGGTCTCTGAGACGTCCAGCTAGTCCTCAGATACTAGCTGTTGGCCCACTCCCCTTTACACATAATCCCTCTGTGTGGAAATAGCTTTCCTCCAAAGACTCATGCTCGAATTTTCTGCTTTTCTTTTTATTAATTTAAATTTTATTTTTCAATTACAGTTGACATTCATTTTATTTTGTATTATTTTCAGGTGTACAGCATAGTGGTTAGACAAGCATATACTTTACAAAGTGTTCCCCCTGATATTTCCAGTATCCACCTGGCACCATTCAGAGTTATTAGAATATTATTGACTACTAGAAACCCGGTGCATGAAATTTATGCACTCGGGGTAGGGGGGGTGGTCCCTCAGCCCAGATTGCAAGAGGGCACAGACCAGGCTGAGGGACCCCACCAGTGCACAATCAGGGCCAGGGAGGGACGTGGGAGGTTGACCAGCTGGGGAGGGACCTTGGGAGGGCTCCAGGGCATGTCCGGCCCATCTCGCTCAGTCCTGATTGGCCGGACCCCAGCAGCAAGCTAACCTACCAGTCAGAGAGTCTGCCCCCTGGTGGTCAGTGCATGTCATAGCGAGTGGTTGAGCTGCCTTAGCATAACATTAGCATATTATGCTTTCATTGGTTGACTGGACTACCGGACACTTAGCATATTAGGCTTTTATTATATAGGATATTCCCTATGCTGTACTTGACATCTTAGTGACTATTCTGTAACTACCAATCTACTTCTCAGTCCCTTCACCTTTTTCATCCAGTCCCCCATCCCCTCTTCCCTCTGGCAACCATCAGTCTGTTCTTTGTGTCTATGAGTCTGTTTCTATTTTGTTTGTTCATTTACTTTGTTCTTTTAGTTTTACGTATAAGTGAAATCATATGGAATTTGTCTTTCTCTGAATGACTTATTCCACTTGCTGCTGCTATTCTTACTGATCTCCTAGCTCTAGAATGTTTCCCAGTTTGACTTTTCAAATGGACCAGCACTTCTCCATTTTTCTCCCCAGAAAAGACCCTCATGCCTGGACCCAGCTAAACAGATGGCCTTGATATTTTTCAAGCACCCCCCAATCTCTCTCCTCTCCTTATACATTTCTCTGATACTTTGTGCTTGGGGGTGTTGCCTGGTTCTGCAGTAGAGAAAAGGGGTTGTGCATTTTTTCTTTAAGAGTTAGGTGGGAATGATTTCGGACTGCCTAAAGGAAGTCTCCTGCGTGTGTGAACGATGGACATGGCCCATGCTGTGACTCCCTGGGTTGTTACCATCAGGAAGTTGGCTTTCTCCTTCTGCCTCTGGTTCTGGGTTGGCGAGAAGCAGACAGTGTGTTGCTGCTGAGTACGCGGTTGCCACAGCAACACACCCAGAACCATCATACTTGTGGCTGTTAATGACGTCTACTGTGGTACACTTCTAAGCACCATAGCCTTGCTTGGGATTTGATAAATACTATGGAATTTTCCAGATTGTAATAAGCTACACTTGTGCTGTGCTTGAAGAATGTTTGTTAATTCGATTTAGTGCTGAAATGTTTGCTTTGATGTTTGTGCTGGCAGGCTTGGGGGATAGGGCATTGGAAAGATTTCTAATGCAGGTTTATTGGTAGGTTTTAAATATTGTTCATTTTTCGATGAGATGAAATTTTTAAAGCTGCATCATTTTCTGTAGCTGTAGAACTTTCATCCACCTCCCTCTCCACTACTTCCCAGCAACCATGCCTGGTGTCATGCATTAGAAACAGAATATGAAAAGGAAACTTTTGGACACTTAATACCATCAGTAGATATTCACTTAATACCCTATGATGAAGGTGGAAAGGGCAGATGTTTAGAAATTAAAGACTTTCATTTAAACTCTTCTTTTGTTGAACTTCTCTAAGCCAGTATTATTTCTTTAAGTAATCAAGTTCGTAGTATCCCAGCTTGTTGAGCTCATTTCAATTTCACATGGTCACTTTGAGATTCCTGTAAATATTTACAAAAGAGCAAGTCCCCATCTTGGGAAGGAATGATGTATGCGGTTTTTCTTCATGTCCTTCTAGTAATTGAAATGACCCTGACCATTGACTCAATGCCCTTCCCTCACTTAATCTATCCCAGCCCCTTTTCTCTTTCTTAAACATGCCACACACACTCCCACTAGAGAACCTTTGCCACGGAGTTCCTGGACACTCTACTTCCACCTGCCCATCCAGTGCCCTGCCTCTCTTTCCAGGGAATTTGGCTCAGACCTCACCTTTTCAACGAGGCCTGCCCTGGCCTACTCATTCTGAAACCTGCCCCTTTAGCCCATCCTGATTACTTGCACTGTGTTTTATTTTGTTTTCCAAAGCATATGCCCCCCCCTTCTAAAATAATAATGTTTATTATGCTTATTATTTGTTTGTTCACTGATGTATGCTATGCATTTACAACAGTGTGTGGCACATAGTGGGTGCTCAGTAAATATTAGTTGACTAATATTAAAACTGTATTAACATGGCACTTTAGAGATTACAGACATCTATAAAATGAGGGGGCTGGGTGAAATAATATAACGGTTATGTAGTAGAAAACATAGCAGCTATATGGTTCACTGCATCTTTGTGGAACAGATAGATTTATTGCTTTGGTCTTGGAAACATACGATGTTAACTTCATCAGAGTAATATATATATATGCTCGTGTGTGTATCTTGATTCATGATTTGTTTGCAGAATGAAACCATGTGCTGGCAGCAACCTTAACCTGCTTCTTATGGTGAAGACTCTGGGGAAAACATAAACTTCCCAGCCTGCTTTACTGGCTGTGGACAATTTTTACAGCTTCTAAGAGGATTCAAAACTCTGTCCACCCCCCATTGTTGGCGCCATGGATAGTTGCATAGATTTATGGACCCATTATGTTATTGCACAACTTGGCATAAGAGCTGATGAGTGTGATCATATTTTACTAGCGCACAACCTGGTTCCCATTGCATTTGAGATGGTTTCGTGTCCAACATTCATGTTTAAGGAAGGAAATTTCCTTTGAAAATTGAGCTCACTGTTGATTTTATAGAGGGACAAATTGAATGTCATGTGGCAGCATTTGCTAGGTGAGGCCCAAGCAGGTCTTTCACGCAGGCTGGGGTAGTTGGCCTTCTGACATGGCTGGTGTGATAACTTGGATGAAGGAAAAAAGGAATCAGATAATTGCTACCAGCTGCAAGCATCATATTATACTTTTCATTCAAGTTGGCCAAGTTTTGAGATCCATTTTTCGGAGTTAATTTTGTGCTGATCTTATCTATGCTTTAATTCACATCCCTCACCAGAGCTGTTGAATGCTGATGATTCTACACCCAGAAGAGAGACTTCATAACACTTCCCACCCCCAACAATAAAGAAATAATGAGTATTCTTGCTTCTCCTATTGAGCTATAAGGAAGAACCCCATTTATGAGTCTTTTTAACACTACCAATTAGATATACCTATGAATGATTTGTTTACTGCACCATTTAACTGAAATATTTACACATTAAATTATTTAATGTATGGGATTTTTCTTCCCATAGATGGAAGATGGGAGGGTGGGGCACAGAGTAAACAAGATTGGTTATGAGTTGATAATTATTGAAACTCAGCGGTGCTACATGGGGCTTTATTACACTATATTTTTGTATATGTTAGAAAATTCCCTTGATAAAGGGTTAAAGAAAAAAAAAAAAGAAACTAGGCAAATGTGCCATTTAAACTAAGCCCAAAGGTAAGGATGTATTATATCCAAATAATGGAAAATACAATGTAACTATGGATGAACCAGTTAAATATCATAAGATTAGAAAGACATGGCACCATTGTCCTAGCTGGTTGCCCCTGACAAAGTCACTTAGCCTCAATAGAGCCATCTGTAAAATGGGAATACTCTTTATACCTATCCTAACTCATAGGACTTTTTAAAAAGTTATATAGCTAAAAATACTTTGAAATTATAAAGGTAATTCATTTCAACTAGTATTTTCTAAGTGCTCACTATATGCTTGGTACTGTGTACACAGTGGTGAACAAGACCTGATTGCCATCCCTCAGAGAGCTGCAGAAAAGTAAACAATAGCACAGTGTGGGGAATTCTGTGACCAGGCTGAGAACACAGTGCTGTTCTGTAGGAGCCCTCAGACGTGGCAGGAAGTGGTGACTTGTTAGGGAGGCTGGAGAGTATATGTTCATGTGGGTGGGTATCCACTTCCTCCAGGAAGTTATGTTTAGAGCCATAGTAAGTAATGTTTTTCAGGCCTACAGGAAGTGACGTTTAGGCTGAGACCCATGGGTCCAGTAGACATTCATCAAAGAAGGAGCTTAGAATTATCGAGGTGAGAAGAGTAACGTGTATAAATGCTTGGAAGGGAAAAAGAAATGGCACAGAGCATGTGTCAAGGTTCCAACAGGAAGTGGGGAAATGGAGAAAGAAGCAGGGTCCAGATTAGGAAGGGCCTGGTAAGACATGTGGAATTTAGACTCGATCTGAAGAAAATAGGGAGCTATCAATGGGGAACTATTTTCAGCATAAGAGTGACATGATCTGATAGGTGGTTTAGAGAAAGTATTCCAAGCTACAGTGGGAGGAGTGGATTACAGAAGACAGGGTAACTAAAATTCAGGAGAGAGGTTAACAGAAACTTATAGTGGCTCTCCCAATAAATGCCCCCAATCTAGGTTCTAAACCAGTTAATGAATAAGATGAATCAGTGGATGGAAAATCAAAATATTATTTGCGCTCATCTTTTCAGTATGGCTATCCAGTTGACTCAGCACTGTTTATCGAAAATATTTTCCTTTCTGTGCTGCACCGTTGTCATAATTCAAGTGGCTGTGTATGTGTGGGTCCATTTCTGGACTCTGTTCTGTTGGTCTGTTTGTCCTTGTGCCCATTCTATACTACCTTAATTACTGTAGCTTTATAGTCAGTCTTGATATCTGGCAGTGTAAGTCCTCAATCTTTGTTCCTCTTCAATTTTTCCCTGGCTATTCTTGGCTCCTTGTATTTTCATACAAATTTTATAATCAGCTTGTCAATCCCGTGCTCCCCCCGAAAAAAAAAAAAAAAAAAAAAAAAAAAACAAGCCAAAAAAACAAAAACAAAACCCTGGGATTTTATTGGGTTTGCATTGACTCTGTAGATACTTTGGGGGAGAATGGACATGGTATATTTCTCTATTTATGTAGGTCTTGTTTCACTTTGTTTAAATTCCTCAAGCTGTACACTTATGATTTGTGTATCCTTCTCTACCTATTTTATATTGCAACTAGAGGCCTGATGCACAAAATTTGTGCAAGAGTAGGCCTTCCTTCCCCTGGCTGCCGGCACCAGCTTCCCTCTGGCACCTGGCACCCGGGTTTCCCTCCAGCCACAGGCAGGCACCAGGGACTCAGGCTTCCCTCACAGCCCCGGCTTCGTCCTGAAGGATGTCCGGTCTAATTAGCATATTATGCTTTTATTATTATAGATGTTTGTTATTGTTGAAGGTAAAGTTGGATGATATACAGTAGATTAGTGTGAGAGCCAAATGGGCCTGCCAGCTGATCCCTAGAATTAAACAGACTCACCCACCCAGTCTCCTAGGTCAGACCCATGTGACATAGAAGGACCTGCCCCTTGGGGAAGAGCAGACAAGGCCAACTTCCAAGAGGAGGAAAGAGAAGAGCTGATCTGAGCTGAGCACGCCCAGTTTATTTTTTACAAATTCACCTTTTAGAGAAGTCATTTCACTCGCCCAGGAGAGAGTGAATAAGGGGGCAAACAGTTCTAGTAGTGTCCAATTGTGTCCAAATGCCAAAAGTGTCCAGAGAATGTCCGTTTGGACTCCCACTTACTGGCAGGAAATGTCAAGATAAGAGAAGGACATTTTCTCTCTTAACCACTTTAAACTGTTGTCCTCGGTAGTTTGGGGGAATATTTTGAAGGTAGAATCAAGAAGTTTGTTATGTGGAGGGGGATAAGGAGAGTAAGGACTTGAAATGATACCTTGGGCAACTGGCTTAACCAGCTGGATGGATGGTAGTATCATTCCCTTATTAGAGAAGAGTGGAGGACAAAGACTTTGGGAGGAAAGTCATAATTTATTTAACAGAAACTTATAGCTTAGACTATAAGTTTAACAGATTTAGTCTTAGACTATCTGGATTTTGAGGTACTTGTGAGACTATCAAGTGAAGGCATCCAGCAGGCAGTTGGATAAATAAGTCTGGTGATCAGGAAGGAACTATAGATGTAGGTTTGGGAGTCATCAGTCTGGAAGAAGGCAACACAGACAGGACATTATCGTCATGAATATGCCTGATTCTTTCTGTCTCCCACCTGTGGACCTAAGAGGGAGTTTAGTTATCAGGATGCTTCCCTGTTATTCCAGGCTGCCCCACTATTTTTTCTAAACTCCTTCCTTTGTACTAGTGACTCAGATGACACTCCTGGCCAAACACTTAGGGAAAGGAGTGTCAGGTGTTACATATGGGTGGGTAAATTACAGGTACTCAGGTGAGCCCCAGGACCTTATCTGACATGTCTTTATATAGAATAATCCTGGCTTTCCAGTGCCAGCTCATTCAATGCCAAGGCTCTGTAGGCATAGCTAGCATTGGCCTCCTTAGTTATTGGGAAAAACAGTCTTTTGGGCTGGGGCTCTTCAAGTAGCCGGATTGGAAAATATATTTTCCCAGGTTGGTTGTTTACTGTATTGGATTCCTTTTGATAAGCTCCTTTCTCATGGTCTTCCTGTCATAGCTGATTTCCATTAATGACTTCTGATATCTCTCTTGAAATCATTCTGGTTTCTTTCTACATTTTCTATTATATTCCACAACCAAACACTATGTTTGTGACAGTCTCTTTTTCAACTCTAATCATCTTGAATCTCATTTATAGAATCACAGTCATACAAATTAATGCCTTTATAATATCAACATTGTAGCTTTTACTTGTAACGGAATTAGAATTAAAATCGTATATAAATGAGCTGCTAATCATTTTTTAATCAGCCAAATTACAGTAAGATAAATTTTAATATTTTCACATATATCTCAGGCAGTCTTTTTATTCATTTTAGTAAAAAATTCATCAAGTTGTATAGTTAAGTTAAATTAAAACATTTAAACATTAAAAGTGATGATTTTAGTTCCTTAAAAATGAGAGATTTACTAGTATGTGTCTAATCCTTTGAAGACTAGAAATAAATCTGGGGAGTCTCCAGGAGCTAACTATATATTCTTTGACTAATGAAACACAACTGGGTCAAAAACTTGTGATTATCTGAGACCTATAGTATTGGATGTCCCTTATTTTGCTTGAAAGATAAGACTATGTGACATCGCCCTAGCCAGTTTGGCTCAGTGAATAGAGCATCAGCCTGCGGACCAAAGGGTCCCGGGTTCAATTCTGGTCAAGGGCATGTACCTTGGTTGCAGGCTCCTCCCTGGCCCGGACAGTCCCTGGTCAGGGCTCCTGCAGGAGACAACCAATCGATATGTTTCACATCGATGTTTCTGTCTTTCCCTCTCTCTTCCATTCTCTCTAAAAAAATCAATGGAAAAATATCCTTGGGTGAATATTATCAAAAACAAACAAAGAAAAAAATAATAAAGGTGATTAAATGTTTAAAAAAAAGACTATGTGACATCTCTTGAGCAGTTGGAAAATCCATGGATTTTAATGTGCACAGGTATTGAGATAATCACCACTGGTTGTCGGGGCTGAATGAACTGTCTGAGATTTTCAGACTTAGGTTTATGTGTTATCTTTCCCCAGAGTGCCTCTGTTACCTTTCCTTATGTAGGAAAAGTAAGGAGAGGGGCGTTTGTATGGAAGGGGAACCGGAAACAGAATTACAGGGTTATTCTTTGACATGTTAGGTGCTATTTACTGTTTTATATATGCCAACATATACTTTCTAAAGCACTCAGCATAGAATATTTTCTAAGAAATGTTTCATTACAGCCAGTTCATCACCAAGCATCATATTTTCAGAAGGCCTTCAAACTGTGGTTTTAGGAGTATAGTAGTTATTAAGCATGTAGGCCAGACTGCCTGGGTTCAGGTTTCAACTCTGACTCTTCCTGAGACAAATTACTTAAGTACTCTGTGCTTTAGATTCCTCATCTGTAAAATTAGAATACCAAGAAGACCTATCCCATATTGTTGTTATGTGGATTAAGTAACATGTAAAATGGGCAGAAAAGTACCTGGCATGTAATAATCACTTGAATAACACACTTGAATAACATTCAGTTATTACTGTTGCCCTTCTGATTATTAGAACAGAAGGAGTACCTATAAACAGCACCATAGTTTCTAGGATATTTTTTAATTTTTTATTATGAAAAATTTCAAACTCAGAGAAGTAGGATTGAATTTTGCTATAACTGTGATAGAGGTTTGTTTGACATCACCAAGTCTTAAATATCAGCCATTAGAAAGTAAGTGCTATGATATTGGACCTTGTCTGTGTTAATCACTATTGTATTTATAATTTCTTGAAAATCATCGTTAAATTATAGTTGGCCCTCAGTAAATATTTGTGGACTGGATACATGAATATAACGTTTTGTCCCAATCCAATCAAAATTATAAAGGAAGACTCATTCTGTTTGGGGTGTGCTTGTGGTCTGGCTATAGATTCACTCTTCCATTTGTCATTAATTGGATCATTTATTCATTTACTGAAGCTTTATTGAATGCCTTTTATGGATCAGCAGTGGCAGCTCTAGAACTTCTAGATAAATGAGCTAAGGAGTGGCAATCCATTTTTAAAGGGACCGGTTCGGTGGCATGTCTGGATGCTGTAATATTAGCATAATACATGCATATTTTTTACCTGGCAGGTTATTTATTTGGGGGAGGGGTGGGTCTGGATTAGTTAATTGGAATGGAGTTAACACCTCCTCCACATCACACATTGGATCAGCTGTTATATACAGGTCTCCCATTTAGTGCTTTGGGTTGGCACTACATGGGAGAGAAGTGTGTATGTATAAAAGTCATTATGATGCAGGGGAATGGGCTAGCGGATATACTAGTATGTCCAAAATATCAGAGGATAGAGAAAAGGGATCTACTAACTTTCTTGGAGGTCTAGAAGGAAAGGATGGTGTATCAGAGAGATCTTTTCAAGGAAAGTAGTATTTGAGCAACATGTTAAGAGATAAATGGGAATTCATGGTACTTGCAGTGAGTGCATAGACAAAGAGAGAGCATGGCTATGGAGAAGGGTTGGGTTTGGCTAGAGTGTAGGGGACGTGATGGTGGTGGAGGTAGGGAGTTGGAGGGGAGGTGGACACTCTTTCCCTAGGCTCTGCCAGCTCATTCACAAGCTTTACTTCTTCTGGGTGGGCTGGTGAGTTGGTGGAGGAGTTCTGTAGGGCAGTGGCTTGATCAGATTGGCACTTTGGAGAGATAACTGGGGAGGTGCCGGGCGTTGTGGAGTGGAGATCAGAGAGGAAGTAGCTGGGAGAGTTGCCAGCCATGAGGCTTTGTGGTTGATGACTAATTGGCCAGGCACCAGGAACTTCTAGTAGCTCTTGGAAAGGGGCAGATGGACCCACCTCATGCTCAGTCTTTGAGTTGGGCTGCCCTAGCCCGGTTTGGCAGCAGAACTGACAGACAAGCCAAGTTTCCTTTCAAAGAAAACTCCTTTGTGTATTATGGAAAGCAAAACACTAGGAGTCAGCATTCAACTCTTGTTAATAGATAGGCTAAGGATATAGAGATAATAAAAAGAAATTTAGTTGGGAAAGCATTGCTAAATACATTTACATACATATACTCATGAACATAATCATATATGTCTCTCTCTATATATATATTCAGCAAGCTTGTCTTCATAATTAGCTTTAAATAAACTTTTTAATTTTCTAATAGTTTTAGATTTATAGAAAAGTTGTGAAGGCACTGCAGAGTTTCCACATACCACACACTCAGTTTCCTCTATTGTTAACATCTCACATTAATATGGTACATTTGTCACAACTAATGAACCAGTCAGTATTAATGCATGATTATCAACTGAAGTCCATCTTTATTCAGATTTCCTTAGTTTTTACCTAATTTCCTTTTCGTGTTTCAAGATCCCATCCAGGATAACATGTCACCCTGTCGCCTTAGGCTCCTCTTGGCTGTGACAGTTTCTCAGACTTGCCATATTCTTGGTAACCTTGGCAATTTTGAGGAGTTTTGCAGAATGTCCTTAAATTAGCATTTGTCTGATGTTTTTCTCATGATTACCAGTAGACTGAAGTGATGCGTTTTGAGGAAAAAGACTACAGAGGTGAAGTGCCATTCTCATCATGTCATATCAAGGGACCCTGGTATCAGCATGACTTCTCACTGTTGATGTTGACCTTGGTCACCTGGTTGAGGTAGTGTCTGTCAGGTTTCTCCACTGTAAAGTTGTTCTGTTTTTACCCCTCTTCTACATCCAACTCTTTAAAAAATTTTTATTGTTGAAAGTATTACATATGTCCCCTTTTTTTCCCCATTGACCCCTTCTAGCCTACCCCCGCTCCCACCCCAGGCCTTCACCACCCTATTGTCTATGTCCATGGGTTATGTATATATGCATACAAGTTGATCTCTTCCCTCCCTCCCACCCACCCACTCACCCCTGCCTTCCCGCTGAGATTCAACAGTCTGTTCCATGCTTCTATATCTCTGGATCTATTTTCTTCATCAGTTTATTTTGTTCATTAGATTCCACATATGAGTGAGATCATGTGATACTTGTGTTTCTCTGACCGGCTTATTTCACTTAGCATAATACTCTATAGGTCCCTCCATACTCTCCCAAATGATAAGAGATCTTTTTTTTTTATTGCTGCATAGTATTCCATGGTATAAATGTACCACACCTTTTTAATCTACTCATCTGCTGATGGACACTTGGGCTGTTTCCAGATCGTAGTTATTGTAAATTGTGCTGCTATGAACACAGGGGTGCATAAATCCTTTCTGACTATATTTGACTCTTTAAAAAGAAATTACTGTGTGTATCTCATATTTAAGGAGTAGGGAGTTATGCTCACCTCCTTTAGGGAGAGTATCTACATAGATTATTTGGATTTCTTCACAGGCAATTTGTCTGTTCTCTCTCATTCTAATTAGATTTTGATAGGATGATTTCTTATCTGTCCTCTAAATTCCAAATGCTAATTCTGTAGCACTTGTATCACACTTGCCATTACTGCCTGGTGACTTCTCCCACATTTGTTTTCTTGTGTGTTGTATAAACAGATCAATGTCTTAGTTACCCAAGCAGATTGCAAATTTTCTTGAGGACTGGGACAGCATCTTATTCAAAGCCCCCTACAGAATTGGACACAGTGCAAGCAGTTAATAAAGAAGGAATAAATTATTTTTAAGTGAGTTTAATTTAAAAATGTAAAAATTAACCACAATTAATAACTGAAACAGATCATTAGAGTCAAAGTATATAAGAAACGTGGTAAGGCTTCTATTGATATAATATCTTGATTTGTGAGCCATTCTGAATTTGTACTAGTGGCTAACAGGGTGCTTATTGTGTGCCTGGCACTTTTATAAACACTTTACTTATATTACATATTTAAGCTTCCAGACAACCCTATACGCTGGTGCTGTTATCTCCATATTATAGATAAGGAAACAGAGGTGCAGAGGTTAAATAAATTGTCCAGTATCACACAACTAGGAAGTGGCCCAGCTGGAATTTTGATCTCAGACTCTCTGGCTCTAGAATTTGCTGTCTTAACCACTGGCTTCAACTCATTGAAGTGGTGCTTAAAATGGTATCTCAATTGGAGAAAAAACAATATTGCTATTTAAACATTTCATTGCAATCTGTTAGGATACTACTGATGGCATGGCTGGCAACAATGTTTCTGTATTTTTCCTAGGGGAAGTGTTTCTATAAAGCCATGACTGTTTCTTCTTCTTCTTCTTCTTTTCTTTTTTGAATGAATAATTTTTGTGTAGTACAGCTACTTTTATTTCTTTAAAATACAGGCATTTTCAGAATGGACATATATGCAAACCATATTCTAGATACCTCTCACTCCCCGATCATATTATCTTTTGAAATATAGTGGGCTTTTTATTTTCTCTCTGACATTTTCAAACAGAAGTGGTTGCTAGGTCCTGCCAAATAAATACTCCTTCAGTGAGTTCCTTGTCCAAATGGTCACACCTGTGGGTCCCAGGAGGCAGCCTAGATTCCTGCAGTAACGCAGGCGAGGGAGGAGGACTTCTCTCGAAGCCACCCAAGCCATGAATCGGCCCTGGCTTCCTGAACCATAAACAAATGTGAGCTTTGTTCTTCCCATTGCTCATTTGGTCCCAAGTATGACTCAGGGTTAGGCTGGGTCCTTCAGACTCCGTGCCTTTGGCTGTTGGAAGGAAGTGGGAGGTTCCAGTGTAGTTCTGGGACCTTTTCAAACTGAAGAGAGGAGGCTGACTGCATGATGGGAGAAGAGGTATTTCTTTTTCTGCTTTTAGAGATGTAGTAAATCCCCTTAACCTTGTATCTTACCTATACTATTTTGTAATAAGACTTGTAATGGGTTTGCATTGGTGGGTTAAAATGAAGTGTATACCAGCTAGGATTCCTCACAGAGGGGGAAGTAACCTAAATGTGGAAGATTATTTTCTAAAGTCAAATGTTGCACTGGAACTATTTAGCTGTTTTAATCCTCCCCCCCCCTTTATTCAATTCGGCCATTAATTTTTACAGATGTTTCCAATTTCTCAGTGTTGTGGGTTTTCATGTGCTCACACTGCCGAGAGTAATTTAGATGGGCAGTTTGTACAAGCAGTAACTGTTACACCATGTCACTGAAATGTTTAGCAATTACAGATGTTAGTGCAAGTAAACAAATCCAGCTTGCTCTTCAGGTTCCACACAGAGCAAGCCAGTTATCGGACATTTCAGTTTTGGGGGGCATGGACAATTAGAGTTTTCCTTGTGAATGGAGAAGTTGTGTGTAGTGACATCTGGATGCTGTTGAACTGTTGTTCATAGAGATAAAAATATTTGGCTAATTTTGTAGTACTGAGCATTTATATTCCTTTGCTCATATACAGAGTGAAGACACTAAATTATTTTATTTTCTAAAAGTTTGCTAGTAATAAATAGGTGGTCTTTTCTCCCTGTGAGTTGCTTATATTTGTCTTCCTAAAAGCAGAAGTCTGTCATTTTCCAAACACAAAATAAAATTCCCTAAATAAACCACAGGATAAGTGAGGCTTACAGTGCGTCATATGTCTTCCATATTCCTGTCCCTTGTTGAAAAAAAATTTAAAGGAGTTGATGAGATATATGTCTTTTCCCATTGGCTTTAACTTATTTAAAGTTAAAAAAAGGAAAATTGCATGAAAAAAGGAAACACATTATTTTAACACATTAAGAGTAGGAGAACTTCTTGAAAAGCTTTTTTAGTGGTATCTGTTGCTTGCCTAGAAAGATGTGAGTACATGGAGCAGTTGGCTAAAATAAAAAATATATATTCATCTGCAGGCCAGAGAGAATTTTCCTATTGAGAGGTAGCTTCAGTTTGCTATTATTATTTATTACTATTGCTGGATGTCATCATTCTGAGTTCTGAAAAGTACAAACCAGCAAACTTCTTTCCTATTGATTGTTTTAGAGAGCGAGGAAGGGAGAGAGAGATTTGTTGTTCACTTAGTTATGCATTCATGGGTTGCTTCTTGTATGTGCCCTGACTGGAGATCGCACCCACAACCTTGGTGTATTGGAGCGGTGCTCTAACCAACTGAGGTACCCAGCCCTGACTTGAAAAGTAGAAATCAGAATTAGATATTTACTGGTATATTCCAAATTCAGACGGTGACTCTGGGAAATGAGTGAAAGCCTGATTGATTGTAAGATGTGAACTATGGAAAAGTCTCAATGATAGCATTGGACTCTCTCTTAGGAGCCTCTGTAGCTCTCTTAGGCTGAGGCCTGGAGATGGGACAGGAAAGGTAGCCCCTGGGACCCTTAAAGGTTTTTTGACCTGTAAACTACTCATTGTACCATTGAGTGATCCCTGAACCCTTTGCTTATTTGTTTCTCAAAATGGAAATAGCTATCTTCTCTGATTATAGCTCTTTGCAATCATTATTATAATATTAAAAACTCAAAGTTAAAGTATATGAGTAAGTAGCCAAAACCGGTTTGGCTCAGTGGATAGAGCGTCAGCCTGCGGACTGAAAGGTCCCAGGTTCGATTCCGGTCAAGGGCATGTAACTTGGTTGGGGCACATCCCCAGTGGGAGGTGTGCAAGAGGCAGCTGATCGATGTTTCTGACTATCTATCCCTCTTCCTTCCTCTCTGTAAAAAATCAATAAAATATATTTTAAAAAAAAGTATATGAGTAAGTAAATAGAAATTTATCTTAATCCTGTTATCTAGGAATAACCATAATTAACATTTTACATATATTCCTCCAGACGTTTATCTGAGCAAGAAGGTGCATGTAGCACACGTCTCTCTCTCTCTTTTTTATTTTGGTGTTGTTATTCCTCACCCAAGGATATTTTTTCCGTGATTTTTTGAGCGAGTGGAAGGGAGGTGAGAGAGAGACAGAGAGAGAGAGAAAGAAAGAACATCGATGTGAGAAAGACATATCAATTGGTTGCCTCCCACATGTGCCCCAACTGGGGCCGGGAACAAACCTGCAACTCACATACATGCCCTTGACGGTGATTGAATCTTCAACCCTTCAGTGGCACAGGCCGGCACTCTATCCACTGAGCATACTGGCCAGGGCACACATGTCCCTCCTTATACAATAATGAGGTCATATTAACTGACCAGTTTTTAAAACTTAACATATTATGGATCCCCTTTCTGTCAGATAGCTGCATGGTCTTCCATTGTAGAGATAAATCACCATTTATTTAACTAATTCCCATCTGACAACCATTTAGGTTGCTTTCACATTTTTAATATTAAAAACATTCTTATATATGCATCATGGTACCTTCCCTGATTGTTTCCTTAGGCTGAATTTTTAAGAGGGGAATTTCCAGGTTAAAGGTTGACTTAATTCTGGTTGTTTTGTTTTTAATGAAAATAACCCAAGTATATGGTAAAAAAAAAAAATTCCAACATAACAAAAGTAAAAATTTCTCAATCCTACATTTAGCTTTACTTCCCAGTGGAAATCCCCATAAAAGCTTTCTATATACTCTTCTAGAAATGTAGAATATTTTTAATATGATAAAATATACATAATATAATACTATTTTATCCAATTTAAGTGCATGATTCATTGGTATTAAATATATCCACATTGTTGTATAACCATATCACCATACAACTCCAGAACTTTTTCATCTTCCCAAACTGAAACTTTTATTCATTAAACATGAACTCTCCATGCCCCTCACAACCACCATTCTACTTTCTGCCTCTATGAATTCTATTACTCTAGATATCTAATGTAAGTAGTCATAAAATATTTTTTCTTTGTATCTGGCTTATTTCACTTAGCATAATGCCTTCAAGGTTCATCCATGTTGTAGCATGTGTCACAATTTCCTCGCTATTTAAAGCTGAATAATATCCATTATATATATATCAGAATTTGTTTATCCATTCCTCTATTGATAGACATTTAGGTTATTTCTACTTTTTTGGGGCTATGAATAATGCTACAATGAACATCAACATGCTGATACCTGTTTGAGTTCAGCTTTTAATTTTTGGGGGTATATCCCCAGAAGTAGGATTGCTGGATAACATGGTAATTCTATTTTTAATTTTTTGAGGAACAACCATACTATTTTCCACAGTGGCTGCCACCATTTTACAACCCATCAGCACTGCATAAAGGTTCCAGTTTATCCACATCCTTGGCAACACTTGTCATTTTCGGTGTTGCTTTTTTTTTTTTTTTAATAATAGCCATCTTAATGGGTGTTAAGTGGTATCTCATTGCAGTTCAAATTGGTGTTAATGTGTGTTCATGTTGCCTATCACTAAGAGAAAAGGATATTATTTTTCGCCATCTTTGAATGATGAGTTGAGGACAAGGTATTTGGGATACTCATTAGCTAGCAGACCAACTATACAATCCCACCAGCTTGCAAATTGCATAAAGGAAGGTCTATGTTACCCTGTTCCCCCAGCCCCTAAAGAGAAGATGAGTGGAGAGCCAAGGTCTCACTTTTTCAAAAGGTTTAATGGTGACCAGGACTGCTGCTTCTCACATTGCCCTACCAAAAGTTTTGTGGAGAGTAGATTCAAAACAACTCTTTTGAGAAAAGATTATTTTCACTTTTGCGCTATTGTTAGTTCTAAGGGATAGTTCTTGGTTCATTTTACATAGTGAGCAAAGTCAGTTTTATGATTGATTTTTTCTCCTCACCTTCTGCTCTAGAATTTCTTAGGGGCAGGAAATAAAAGTCGTTCATTTTGCACATTATTTGCTGAATCAATTGATTGAATTGATATTCTTCACTGTGGTGGACTGAAGTATTTATAAGTATTTCATAGTGGCTCTCCTTTGTTCTCATATTGGTAATTCCTAATATTTACAATCCTAAAGTTTAGTTCCTGAATTTCAAGGTTTTAAATTTTCTGTGTGGCCATTAATATGATGATGCCTATGAACCTAGCTTGCTTTTTTCTCGCTGATATTCTCACTGATTATAAAATGGTATTCTAGACAACTGAGTTTCCGTGGGATGGATTAAGTTTAATGCTCTACAAAACCCAGCTAATTTAAAACTAGTTATCCAGCTTACTTTGCATGGTGGGGTGTCTTTGCTTACATTTAAAGAATGTAGATCACAGAGATCATTCAGTCAATCGGCAACCTGTTAATGTACTTTTGTGTGGCAATGGAGGCCATTTCAAAGGTACTAAAGGACAGCCTTACTCTCAAGTCAGGCCTTAATGTTGGAGGTCAGATCCCAAATAAATGTATACCCATAGTGCTCTAGAAACAAATGAAAGCATAAGTGCAATAACCCCAACTTATATTTCTAGTAGAGATTTCTCTCTCTAAACGTGGGCTATAAAATGAACAATTCACACATTTAGAAGTATTCTGGAATTACCTTGAAAGCCACTTCTTTATCAGAAGGCCATTGTATCCCTGGCCAGGTGGTTTAGTTGGTTGGAGCATTGTCGCATACACACACACACACACACACACACACAAACACACACACAAATATCGCAGGTTTGTTTCCTGGTCAGGGCACATACCAAGGTTGCGGGTTCAGTCCCCAGTCAGGGTGTGTACGGGAGGCAGCCAATTGATGTTTCTCTTTCCATCTCTCTCTCACTTTCTCTCTTCTTCTCTGAACATATCGTTGGGTGAGGATTTTTTTTTAAAGGCCATTGTTAAACCATTTCATGGATGGCCTGTGACTCAGGGGCGACACCTCAATTAAATTTATCCTTAAACAATTAGGAATAGAATAGGCAATGTTTGAAAACTGGAGGCAGATATTTGGAGTCTCTATCATTTAGTAGTTGTATTCTGGTTTTGCTCATTTAAGATGAGGAAGTTAGAAGCGGTAAAGGTGGATTTACTGCCTCATTTTCTTTTTTAACTTGCTAAGCATTTTCACCCACCACTGATTTTAATATGCTTTGCTTCATTTGTTTTGGTAGCATCTGTTCAGTCTGTTCTTTTTATTTTGACTTCTTAGTTGGGTTCTCATTTTCTTTCTCTACTAGAAGCAGCTTTTCTGAAACGTCTTGGGTACCTTTTCTAGGCTGTTAATAAAGTTGATAGTAAGAGCAATAATGATGCAAAGTGTCAAGATTTTAAATCCTAGAATAACTAAAATTTGTTCTCTTGGTGCAGTGCTTAGTACTATCTAGATACTGCATTGGGAGAGCTGGATGCATTTATGTCTTATATGTCTAATATTAAATTTAGTTTATTTTGCTTGAAACCCCAGGATCCCATCTACATTCAGGCCTTGTTAGTAGCAGATAAAGTAAGACTCGTTCATAATTTAGAATCCTATTTTTTCAAGTGATGGGAATAGAAATACTGTCTTCGTTGTTTTTATTCTGAAGAGGCTGGAACATTAAGAATCTGGTAACTGTATGCCCACCATGTAAGTAATCTGCCTAAGCAGTACATGTCACATTGTCTAGTTACAATATAGAAGTGAGCAGAATGTAATGGATGGGTGAGTTTTCTCTGCTTTCTACTTGAAGGTTATGGGATCTCTGACGTTTTGGTGTGATTTTTTAAATTTGTTGCCCAAGAGTTCAAACAACTCCAGGTTTTTCCACTGAGAGCCTTTACTCATAGGTTATTAGACAGGAGAGGGGAAAAGTGGTCCAGATAAGACATAATAAGGGGTCTTGAGAAAGTTAGTGAGAGGCCAAAAAAGATACACCAGGTCAGGGAAAGAATCACTGGTTCCAAGTACTAAAAATGGTTTTACATGGCCACAGAGCAGTACTTGTGAGTGTAGCCCAACCATGACCTTAGTCTAGAAACTGTATGAAATGAAGATTCTAATGTAGGTTGATTGTCTTATGAAAATGAATGCCTAGAAAGAGGCTGGGGTATCCTAACAGGTGATGACAAAAGGCAGTGAATGGAGATGGGTAAGAAACTAGAAATTAGGAGCTGCAGAGAAACGATGGTCATTGAGGCAAAGAGAGAAGGCTAAGCAGAATTCAGGAGGAAATGAAGAGTTATATGGGGTTTGATGGTTGACTGTCCTCTGATGCCACTGATGGCTGACAAAAGGGAAGCCCCCTTTAACTTGAGGCATGTTGATCAGGTTAGGAATAAGAGAGAAGTAGCCAATACTGAGGGCTGATAAAATCTTCCTTGTCCTATGGTGGGAAGGATTTGGAAATCTTTCACTGGAGTCCCTGTAGAAATGTATGGATAACCATCTGAAACCCATCTGTCAGAAATATATTAAGTATAATAACTTGGGAGTAGGGAATAGGTTATAAACTCCAGAAGTACCATTTCTGGTCTTTGTCTTCCTTTGGCACCATCTTCCATGAAGCTGTATTGTTCCCTGTGCAGAGCCTATAGCGAGTCTTTGTAGAAGGCACAAAGAGGAATTGCTGCTCTCTGCAACTCATAAGTGGAATGAACGTTCCCCATTGTAATTGAAAAGAACATGGAATTTCTCAAGACCAGAAAATGCATCAACTATTTTAGTGTGCACATTGCCTATCTCCCCCCATAAAAAAAAAGAAAATATACCATTTAAAAATGACATAACCACAAGAACTGTCATTTAATAAAAGCACATGGTTAAAATAGGTAATTTCATGTTTTTATATTTTTGAACAAGGGTTTTCTTTGTTTCTGTTTTGTGTGGTTTTGTATCTTTGTGTATGTTACAGAGAAAGGAGAAGAGAATGGGGAATTATTTTAGTCCAGGAAAATAAGAGCACGCAATATGAGTAATGAAAGACATATCTATCATTTGTTATATGGTAAGGATCTAATTTGCCTAAAGCTCATAGGCATCCTAAAGAGAATTTACAGCCTTAAGAGAACCCTTTTCCTCCTGAGACTTGCTACCATACTGAAGTTATAATGAATGAATGAATGAATGAATGACAGCCAAGTACAGATTGAAGTGAACTTTTCCCCAGCGCACAAAAAATTATTCGATAAAATGATTCCTTTTAAAAGTGCATTTATTCAGTTCGTCCACACCCCAAACTTGAATCCCATTTTAAAAAGTCAGGCTTGATTTTTGAAAGGCAGCAAAATCAAAGTATGTTCACGTTAAGTGCAGACGGTTGTCAAATAGCTGAGAAAGGAAAATAACTGTGATAGTCTGTGTGATTTTAAGATTATGATATACTTGCATAGTTTCAAGAGCAGGGGGAAAAAGAAAACCTCAAAATTTGGGGGGCCTGGTTTGTATCATGTTTGTTTTTTTATCCATTTGAGAAACTGTAATAATCACTTGGGTTTGTGTTTAAAATGAGTTTTTACTTGTGAGGAACTGGAGAACTGCTGGAAAACTGAGAACAATTAAGCTGTGGATCCTATGCCAATACTTCTTCCAATACCAGGAAATGGAGGATTCTATAAGTATTGTCTTTGATCATATATAAAAAATGGTTACAAAATAAACTTATCTATTTTTCAGTCCCTTTCACACATAGGAATAGGAATTCATGGGTTGAATTAAAAGAGAAGGAAATATGTTTCTTGACTTAGCAAACATTTGATAAAATATCTGAATACTTGATTTGGGAAAACATTAATTGGAAATGATTTTATATCATCTACTTAGTCACTGAGGATGTGAGCTGATGAATAAATGAAGGGTGATGATAAATGGCAGGCATTGCTCTATATGGGTGGTGTCTTGTGAGTTATTTTCATGACTCATTTTACATCCGATGTTCTTAGCATCCTGCTAATGACTTGGGAAAGGAAATGTAATGACACAGTAATGAAAGCTGCATGTACTTGGGGTGGTGAGCACACAATACTATATACAGATGATGTATTATAAAACTATACCCCTGAAACCTATATAATTTTATTAACCAATGTCACCCCAATAAATCCAACAAAAACTCATTTAAAAAAAAAAGAGCTGCATGTGATTTCTAGTTAGGAAGTGTTGCCAATCAAGTCAGCCTTATGAAAAGACATCAGTAATGTGGAGAGATTGGCCATCCTTTCCAGTTATGTTAGTGTATGTTATTTTCTTAAAACTTTATTTTTTTATAATTATAAAAGTAATGGAAGGTTTCTAGAAACACTGGAAAATAGGAAAATATAAAAAAAAGTAAAAAGCACTGTAATTTAATCACCCTGGAGCAAACACTGTTGACTTAAAAATTTTTTATTGATTGATTTGAGAGAGAGAAAGAGAGAAACCATTGATTTGTTGTTTCACTTAGTTACGAATTCATTGGTTGATTCTTTTTTTTTTCAATTTTTTTTTTTTTTATTGATTAAGGTGTTACATGTGTCCATATCTTGGTTGATTCTTATATGTGCCCTGACCGGGGATGAAACCCATAACTTTGGCGTATTGGGACGATGCTCTTAAACAACTGAGCAACCCGACCAGGGCTGTGTTGACTTTTTTGTATTTGCTTTCAGTCCTTTTGCCATATATTTTTAGCTGGGTGAGATCATACCACACACATAATTTTTTTCACACACTAATTTTGTATCTTTTCCATTTAGCATTATATAAATTTTCCCATGTCAATACAAACTTTTGGTAAACATCTTTAAAAGCTGCAGAATGTTCAATTTTAAGGCTCAAGATACCTAGAGGTTCTGGGAAAACTGGAATTTGGTGGTTGTATTGACTCCCATCAACATTATGTTCAAATCTCCCATATTATAGCTGAGAACACAACACTTTCTTGAAAACAGAAAAAAAAGTAGGAAAGTGTTTTTGGCTCATGGGCCGAGTAGTGGTGGGCATTCCACAAAGGTTTGTTGAATTCAGTTACTACCTATGGGATCTGAACAGAATTCCAGTTGTCCCGTCCTTGCTGATGTTGAAAGAAACCTTTAAGAGCAGCCTTTGGCAGGAAGCCTGGCTGCTTCCAGGTAGAGGACTGTGAATTCAGCTTTTCACGTCCAAGTGTCTGTCAGTTATTTCCACCAGTGCCTTTAGAAATCTCTACCACATGAGTTTAAGGTCTTATTTGGCCCCTGGTTCTTAACTGCTTTGGGAGGAGTATCTGTTTGACCTTAGCAATTTAGGATTTCTTCAGCCATTATTGAGTGGATGCCAAGCTTTATAAAGAATGGCTTGGGGTGATTTTCTATGGTGGTGTGTTTGTTCCTGAGTATCAAAATTCTCAATAAAAGGCTTTCTGTTCTCTGACAACAGGCCATTTTCCCCCGACACACGCCTTGTTGTTTTTCCATCGTTAACAGTGATAACAGTTTGGATGTGGCCAGAAGCAGTTGACATGGGCTCGTCCTTGAGGGGCATCTGGAACAGTCTTCCAGCCACTCACTCTAGGGTGCCACCTTAACCGGAACTTTATTGACCTGAAAGCTCTGTGGGTTGTCTGCTCTGGCCCTCTTCGTTTCTCCTGTTTTCTTTATTCTGTCTGCTTTTCCTCCCAGGCAATGACTATATTGTGATGGCTCTTGCTTTTGTTCTTTATTCATTTTTCAAAATTATCACTTTCCTCTGAGCTCATCTCTGCTGTGTGGCTGTCTTAGAAAACTTGCTTCACATTCTGCAGTCCCCAAGCAAAAGGAATGGGGCATTAACCTGCTGTTTTAAAAAGCTGTTGTGATCAAAACAGTCATTCTTTGTAACTAGATTTATAAAGAGGCATTATGATGATGGATTTTTTTTTATTCGGTAAAATTCAATAATATTAATAATGGCTAAGCACTTTATATATACATATATATATATATATATATATATATATATATATATATATATATATATGTATATATATATATTTTTTTTCCATTAAATCTTCCTAGAAAATCTATGAGGTATACATTATTATCTCCATTTCAGACAATGAAACTGAGGTATAGAGAGGTTAAGTAACTTGTCTAAGATTAAATAGCTGGTAAAATCTGTGTGTTCTTAGAGAGGATTCCTACTTAATACTAATTCACTCTTACTGCTAAATGAATCTTTGGAGCTGGTGATGAAAGTAAAGAATGAGTCCTACAGGGTTAAAGCCAGAGCTATTTAGCATGGGCCAGATTTAGAGGTTGTCTTTATGGAGGCACTAGGTTATCTTTCATAGAGGTGGAAGGAGTGTTTTGTATAAGACTGAAGTGAGTTTCTGGACAAAGTTGTGTTTGTTCTCTAACTCCCTTTATTAGACACTATATGTACCCCTGATTGTTTTGTGGTTGAATTTTAAGTATCAGGATATCAGAGCCTCAAGAGCCAATTCTTGTCATTCTAGTTAACATTCCTATGTAGAGGCTTATAGGGAAAGAGGAGTATGTATACTCCTAAGTCTTTTTTAAAATTGTGGTAAAATATACATAACATAAAATTTGCCATTGTAATTATTTTTAAGTGTATAGTGCATTCACATTGTTGTACAACTATCACCACCATCCATCTCCAGAACTCTTTTTATCTTGCAAAACCAAATATGTACCCAACAACTCCCCATTCCCCTACCCCCAGCCCCTGGCAACCACCATTCCACTTTCTGTTTCTATGAATCTGACTACTCTAGATAACTCCCGTAAGTGGAATAATACAGTATTTGTCCTTTTGTGACTGGCGCATTTCACTTAGCATTGTCTCCTCAAGGTTCATCCATGTGATACCTTGTGTCAGAATTTTCTTCTTTTTAAAGGCTGAATAATATTTCATTGTATGCCCTAGCCTTTTAAGTAGCAGTTTTACTTGAAAACAAAACAACAAAACATGACTCCAAATATTAGCTCTTTTCTGATTAAACTATTTCATTTCCCTTTTTTACTCCGAAGGACAGAAAAACTTCTCTGGAAATTTCTTTTGGGGGAAGAAATTTCCCATTTTTGTTTCCAGGCTAAGATATTTTTGGAGACATATTTGACTAAAGTATTTATTTTAAATTTGTCAGATTAGAAAGATGCTTTTTCATATGTCAAGAGTTTCTTATGTGTCTCTGTTTTTTGTGTTTTTTTTTTAAATATTTTTGTTTTCGAATAGTAGATTGATTGGTGTTTTAACAGTAAGCTAACTGTTCAAAACTATCACAGGCCTACTATTTTCCCACTGAATGCCAGCACAGCAGTACCAGAGCACTGAGAAACACACTACTATGATCCTTCACATCCAGATTGCTTCTCCACAGTGCTTCCCTGAGCCCCTGCCTCTGCCTCTTTTGCCTTTCTGGTCCGGGTCTGAACTTAATGTTCTTCTTTGCACATCATTGGCTTTCAATCCATATGTAGAATGCATATATGTACACTCAAGAACATAACAGAGTTTGGGGTATTTTCCATCCATATTAAAACCAATTCACAATTGCCAATTTATCCCTGGAGTGACTGTGAAGTATGGATAGGTCCACAGTCTAAATATATTTCTTAGTTTCACTGCCTCAGCTGGATTATTTTGTCAACCTCTTAATTATCTTCTTGACTTTTGCATGTTTTTTTTTCTTCTTTTCTCCTCCCAGTGCCACCAGATCATTGGTCTTAAAGTCACAAATTTGATCATGATACACCTCTACTTACTACCAGTTGTCTTTAAGTTAAAGCACAAACTGTGACATTGGCCCCAGCTTACCCTGCTGGATCTGGCCTAAGCCAATCTCTCTCCCTTCACCCCAGACTACGATCCCCACCACCACCCCATTCTGTGCTGAAAAGCCCCCATTCCTTGCACAAATTCTCACCTTTGCTCCTGCTTTTGTTTAGCTAGAATACCCTTTCCACATTCTCTATCTGGCCAATTCCTACCAATCCTTCAGAATTTAAGTCAAGCCTCTTCATTGCTATAAGGCTTATTTCCCATGTAGAATTGTTAATGGCTACTTTCTTCCTCTTCTGTACATATCTTGAGTATAATGTTTTTCCCTTTGCACTGCATTGCTCTGTTAATGGGTCTAACTCTGCTGCTAAATGTAGAACACATTAAAAATCCAGGATTCTGCCCATCTCATCTTCGTATACCCAGCCTCCAGCATAGATCATGGCTCATGGTAGTTCCAGAAAATAATACTTGAAGGAAGGAAGGAAGGAAGGAAGGAAGGAAGGAAGGAAGGAAGGAAGGAAGGAAGGAAGGAAGGAAGGAGAAGGAAAGGGGAGGGGAGGGGAGGGGAGAGAAGGGGAGAGGAGGGAAAGAGAGGGAAGGGGAGGGGAGGGAAGAGGGGAGGGGAGGGAAGGGAAGGGAAGGGAAGGGAAGGGAAGGGAAGGGAAGGGAAGGGAAGGGAAAGGAGGAGGGAAGGAAGGAGAGAGAGGTTCTGAGACCTTCACTTTAAATATAGTTTTATTGATTTCAGAGAGGAAGGGAGAGGGAGAGATAGATAGAAAAATCAGTGATGAGAGAGAATCATTGATCAGCTGCCTCCTGCACACCCCTACTGGGAATTGAGCCCAAAACCCAGGTATGTACCCTGACTAGGAATCGAATCACAACCTCCTGGTTCATAGGTTGATGCTCAACCACTGAGCCACAGCAGCTGGACTGATACCTTCACTTTAGAGGTATTCAGGAAAACTGATAAACTGGTATGACATGGCTTTTCCCTCCAGTATCTCGTATACACAAAAATGTCAGCCAGTGTGGACTGCATGTCAGTAGAAAACTTTACTGAAAGCTGCTTCATTTAGCTGGACTTTAGTTAAACTTTAAAGATGAGATGAGATTCAAATATACTGGGGGAGGACGTGCCATCCCAGGCAAGGAGAGTAGCTTAGACTATGTTGTGATTAAGTAAAAATATTTAGTTCTGGAAAGAGTCTTTGTATGTTAATTGAATTCATACAACTACTTTCTAGGACAAATAGGACTTGGTCCACACATGTACGGCAAGTCTTACGTTAAAGCACTGAACGAACAAAACTCAAACTAGCCCATGATATTTACTCTTGCCATACCATCCTTCTCTCTCTTACCTACACTCTTCTTAAATTCTCCAAATGCTCAAAAAAGAAGGCATTGTTAATCAAAAGGTAAAACTAATCTTGTGGAAGGAAGGTTTAAGTTTTCCTTTGACCTGTCACAACAGTGGAAAACAGTCTTTTAAAGCATGATGGAAAATTGTATTTTGCAAAAGTGGTATACAAAATGGAAATTTACTTTGGCTTGTTCATCCTGTGAATAAGATGATCCGAAAACAAAATAGTATGCAGGCTTCTTTCTCTGGACAGTGGGGGTAAAATATAAAGAGTATTTTATATATTGTCAGACATTTCAAGAGCTGCCTTCTATAATTTTAATGTACATTCTCTGCCTCATTGAGTACTTAGGCAGGTTTTGATTTGGAATTCAGCACTGTGTTTTCCAGTATGAGTGGAAGCCCCTACTAAACCTTCAGAAAGTTATTTTGCTTTGACAAAGAGAAAATTCTCCCTTCCTGTGAATATGCTGTATAGTTCTTTAAATTTTTTAGGGCCTGGTTTATAAAAGTATTCAAAATGCTATCAAATGGCCCTGGACGGGTTTCTCAGTGGTTAGAGCATTGACCCTCAAACTGAATGGTAGCGGGTTCAATTCCAGACAGGGGCACATACCTCGGTTGAAGGCTCGATCCCCGGCCCTGGACAGGGTGCATGTGGGAGGCAATCAATCGATGTGTCTCTCTCTTTCTGTCTCTCCCCCTCCCTTCCACTCTCTCTAAAAATTAATGGAAAAAATATCCTTGGGTGAGGATTAACAAAAAAAAAATGCTAGCAAATGAACCAAATCCTGACAGAATTTAAAATGCATAATAAAAAAATAGAATTTGGTTCAGATTCTCAGACACATTTTTCTACTGGTACACACAAATGCATATATGTGTCTCCAAGTGTGTGTAATATACAAATATAAAACAGACTTCATATACACATATTGAGTAGCATGGCAGATACTGAAGTTTTTATTGGACACATTGAAAAAGTACACACTGGAAGACCTAATGGAGGCATCTAAGATGAGACTAGGCGCTTTGTATTCAGAGAAAGCCTGCTATTATTCGTCTTAAGAGTACAGGAGAAAGATACCAGCCATTGAGAGATATGGCAAGTTGCAGCAATTGTAAGTTTGAAGTAAATCCTCGAATTTCTTGGGTGCTTTGGCAATTTACATGAATGGCCATAAATAAGCAGTACAGTAGTCCATCCTTATCTGTGGTTTCAGTTACCTGCTGTCACCCATAGTCTAAAAATATCCATGTCATTCATCTCACTTTATCTCATTACATTAACATTGTATCAGCTCACATCATCACAAGAAGAAGGGTGAGAACAGTACAATAAGATATTTTCAGAGAGAGCACATTCACATAACTTTTATTACAGTATATTGATATAATTGTTTTGTTTTATTATTAGTGATTGTTAATTTCATACTGTGCCTCATTTATAAATTAAACTTTATTATAGGTATGTATGTTTAGGAAAAAAAACCATAGTATGAATAGGGTTCAGTACTATTTGGTTTCAGAGGTTCTTAGAATATATCCCCAGTGGATAAGGATATATAAGCACTGTATATATTCACAGTGTTTGAAGTAGCTATACTAAGGGGTGATGATGGAGAGTGATTAAAACTTGAGTCTTATGCGAGATCAAATAAAGCAGCTTGAGTCAGGGAATAGGATCTCTTGTGTACAAAACTGTTGAAATAGTCCCTGTGATAGTAACAGGGCTCTAGGCGGGATTCAAAGAGGAAGGGATGAAAATCTGAAAGCAGGGCCTTGGTGGTGAGTTTAATATGGGAAGTTGCAGTAAGAGTGTAATCAAAGGGTTAGTGCCAAATCATGAGTCTAGGAGACAAGATGAGCCAAGAGAATTTAGGAAGTAGAAATAGTGATGTTCACCCAACTATTCCATAGACGACTCATTCTTGTGATGTGTTCATAGGTATCACAAGAAGTAGGAATTGTGGTCAGATACGTTTGGAAAACACTGGGATAATGTTAGAGATAAAGTTGAACAGTAACTACAGGACTGCTCATAGCCTTTAATATGCTATTGTGCAATGATTATATCAAGTACTCCATGTTTCCCAAATTTACCAGATTGTAGGAATAGGTGGTTTGGTGGTTGGTTGGTGGGAACACACTTTGGAAAATGATTTCAGAACAAGAAAATTGTGTGTGTGTGTGTGTGTGTGTGTGTGTGTGTGTGTGTGTACATACCTGGATGATAATGAAACCCCCCAAGTGAGGGTGTGTGCGCCTGGGAACAAATGAATAAGCCAGGGGCAGCAGAGGTCTAGAAAGACATCTCCGACAATGTGTTATCACCAGCGACTAGGCTGGAAAGAGCTGATACATGACAGTAACAAACAGTGGGGCTCCAAGACGGTCTCCTGATCTGGTTTGTCAAGGAAGACATCTCCCCTCATTTACCTGTTGTGTTGTGTAGGATGTCAAAGGGTGAGTGGATGGCATCCACATACTTCCTACTGCAGTCAACAATCACTTACCCTTGACTATGGAGATAAGAGAATAATTAACATCTAGAACCTGCTCTCATGGAGGGCATTAGTTCCGAAGAAAAGGTGGGAAAGTGGTTAAACTTCTAAGTGTAATACAGTTAACAAAAGCTTCTAAAGCAGCTGTGAATCTGATGAGATCTTTATGATTGGGCAAAAAGGCTTAATGTAACTTGAATTATCACTAGCTTTTTTAAGACAACCAGGAAAATGAACATTACATGAATAACTTAAAGTCTTAAGCACAAGTCTATAATCAGAAGGTGACTTAAATTTTTTTTTCTTATATTCAAGTTTAAATGTAGACTGTGAAGCCTAACCTGTTGGAGATGTTGTAATTGACACAGTGGTATATAAGGTATTTTAAAGGTAACCTCTGTCCCTAGAGGAACTACAAATATATTTTTTTCTTTTACTGTACCATGCATTTTATTTTTAGAATTTTGAGTTGTGTTTTACTCTGGCATATCTTGTGTTATTATCAAATAGTTTAAGCTAGACCAACCAAAGGCAAGTGAGTTGACAATTGCTATGTAAAGTTCTCAGGGAAGAAAAGTCTTCCATTAGAATGCACAGGCGCTCCATTGTAAAGAGGCTCTTTTGTGCTAGTTCTCACTGGCTGCGACATGAGCAGGGTCACTAAGCTTCTGCCCTGCTCCTATGGCTCCCTACTGAGCACCAGAAAACTTTTCTTAATACCATAAGTTATAGGTGTTCTTGAAAGGAGCATGTAACAATAAACATAAAAGGTTTATAGTGGGTTTTAATAGCAATTTGTGTATCTTTTTGAGATATGGTAGAAAATGAAAGCTGAAAGGTTTAGGATATGGTCATATATAAATACTGATTTCTCCCTCCTCCCATCACTGTGTTCTGTAGCCTATACCTCTCCATATCCTCTATATGACCAGGATTTGGGATAACCATGCTGAATGGTTGGGCACCCTTTCTGGGGATGTTCAGGATCCTCCTGCCTTTTCCTCCGCTTCCCTGATTCATATGGAACAGACACTTAATAAATCTGCACTGAATAGAAAGGGAAGGCGTACCCTCAGATCCTAGTCTAGAAAAGCGAATGGCTTCAAAAAGCTATTCTTTTTTTTTAATATATTTTATTGATATTTTACAGAGAGGAAGGGAGAGGGATAGAGAGCTAGAAACATCGATGAGAGAGAAACATCGATCAGCTGCCTCCTGCACACCTCCCACTGGGGACGTGCCCGCAACCAAGGTACATGCCCTTGACCGGAATCGAACCCAGGACCCTTCAGTCCGCAGGCCGATGCTCTATCCACTGAGCCAAACCGGCTTCGGCTAAAAAGCTATTCTTTATCTCATATTTTACCAATGGTTTGAAAAGTCAACTATTGTGTTTGGCTTTGTATGAGCACTTGAGTAATGTCTACATAGAGTTTCTCAGAAGATCACTCTCTTCTAGAATAGCTGTCTGAAAGCCTGGTCTGCCAACAGAGGGCCTCACCAATGCAGGGAGCTCTCGCCTTCCCCGCCCCCGCCCCTCTACACAGCAAACCTGGTTGTCTCTGTGATTCAAGCGTTGTGTGTAGTATTCTTGGAGAGGAGACTTTCAGAAATAGGACTTAAACTTCCTTCTACTTAGCATTGCCCTATAATTAGAAACTTTTTTTTTTTTACACTCAAAGGAGTTTGCATCTGAATTAGAATAAAGTCAGAGGAGTGATTTTATACTTGATATGAGCAGGATCCTGGCTCAGGCTCCAGCAGTTACAAAGAGAAAGATGTATTAGTCATTAGGGAACTGGATTCCACTGGACATGAATCCAGTGATTGTCTTTCCTACAAGCATCAGCTTCTTCATTTTGGCATAGAAAATAAAAAAATTGCTTGCTACACTAACTGAAATCATATGAGGTTTATCTGTCCTGATGCTGTATTACCAGATCTTTTAGCGCTAGGAGTGTATATGATGCTCCTACTATAAACACACACATACACACAAAACAAATTTTACTGAGTAATTTTGTCAAGAGACCTAAAACAGGAGAGGTACTTCTGGTATTACATATTCAAAGGAATTAATTTTTTGAATAATTGATTTTTAAAAACCAGGTTTTAAATGGAGATTAGGATGTGGTAGGAGAGACACAAGTTGACAGCAGCCTGGAGATCACTGTGTATTGAAGTACATTGATAGTAACAGTCTATTTGTAGAGCTTTCAGCCTCATACTTTCTCTCCCAGACCAAATAGTGGCTTCTGAGTTGGGGGACAGGCAGACCAGAGTGGATGTGGGTACTAGGAAGTCTTTAGCTACAACACAGAAGAGAAGAGCAGAGCTTGAGAATGTGTTCCTTTAGATGCCATATGGTACAATGGACCTGTTTGCAGATCTCTTCGAAGGTGAAAGAGCTGTATCCTGAGCAGTATCCACATAGTCCCTTACTGCAGGGCCAGTGCTTGTCCTGGATAAGCCATTTTCCTTAGAGTACCCAACAGGCAAAAACTCAGAACTCTGCCGAGGAAGCCAAAAGTAGAGAATCCTTGTCCACAGCCACTGCAAGCCCCAAATCCTCCTTCACTGCCTGCAAGATGGATGAGAGGTGTGGATATGATTCCCCACTTTTTCTGTTCACTTTGGCCTGCATCATAGCTGACCTTCAATTATACATGACCTATGTGCATACTGGAACTATACATTGCTTTCATAATGCATGCCCTTTAAAAGTTGGGGTCCTGTTCATTTCGTTTCAATTGACAAAAGATGTTTTCAGAGGTAGAAGCTAGAAGCCTGGTGGGAAAGCAGTACTTCAATACCCCTTGTCTTTGTTCTTGTATTTAGAAGAAGAGCAGGTGATAGAGGTTCTTGAATGGGGTATTTGGAAAAGTGTCGGGTGTTAGGGTGGACTCAAGGATAGTAGAGCAGAACAGTACTTACTCAGTGTCCTGTAGTGTGTGCAAAAATCTTCTACAATGAAGGCCAATAAAAGGAAACACTGAAGGAATAGCAGGGTGTGACTTTCCCTGAATGTTAGTACAGTCATGGGGATCTGCCCGCTTGGCCTTTGAGGTAGTTTGAGCCAGAGAGGCTAGATATGGCCTTACATTTTTGGTTCAAAACCATCTTTTTGTCTGCCAGTCTGTTCCATTCATCATTTCAGTACTCCTTTTGTGAAAGGTTTCATGGCCACCTATGCTCTCCACTTTCTGTCCTCAGTTATCAGGGTTCTCTCCAGTGAGTCTTCAGTTGATTATTCAGGGAGTTTTTCTGTATTTTAATTGTAACTCCAGTTTGGTCCTGGGAGTATGTCTGTGCAACATCCACCTACTCCCAATTCCCTTTTTGTCATGATGTGAGATGATACAATGCCAGGCCTACTCCTGAATCTGTGTAGCCACCCCTTATTTGTAGTAAATGGCTTGGTGTCACTTGTTTTAGGAGATCCTTGTGAAGTCTTCGTATAGGATCTGTGTTTTCTGGAGCAATACTTCTCAGGACCAGCTGCATTGAATATCCCCCTGCCTTGGTGCTGACCAAGCAATCCTTCACTTTTTAAAAAATCTCAGTGAGATTGTCATATTACCTATTCTACTAAACTCCACTTTCTCCCTGAACTGACTCATTTAGTGGCAATGAGACATTCTTATGCCAGTTATGAATAGAGAATGTAGGAAGAAGGTGGAAAGAGAGATAGAAGAGATGAAGAAGAGTGAAAAGGGTGTTTTATACTTGATCTAGGTCTGAGAATAGGCACCCAAGTTGTTAATCCAAGAAAAGGTATTTGGTTAGCACTGCTGGAATCTCTCCTACATCTAGGTCGGTAGATCTCAAACTTAAGTGTGCATCAGAATCCCCTGGAGGGTGTGTTCATACAGAGACTGCTTGGCACCATCCCCAGAGTTTCTGATTGAGAAAGCCTGGGGCAGGGCCTGAGAACTGGCTTTACTAACAAGTTCCCGGATGAAGCTGGTGTCGCTGGTTTGGGAACCATACTTCTCTGGGTCTAGAGAAAAGAAAAACGTCTGAATAATCCACATCTCTGGGACACCTGAAGGACCAGGCTGAGAGGGGATGATTTGCCTTACTCTAGACTTTTAGTCATGACCCATGAAGAGACATAGAATTAAGGTCCAGCACCCTTGGAAGGTGAGTACAGTATCAGCTTCACCATCACCGCTTTTGCCGGATCCACACAGAGGCCAGTGTTCTGCATTATCTGAAATAGTGAGAAAAAGGAATAGAGCAAACTTTGCTTTCTTGTGTCTTTCTGCACAGAAGTAAGTGGATTTAACTGATGCTTTCCTTGATTTGATGTCTGTTAGCTTGGACAGACTGGTAAACCAGAACATTAGAGATGATGGGCAACACTTTGTCTGTTACAAAATAAGATGAAATTATAAGAATATACAACCTTTGAAGGCTTGTCTAAAGGAAGGTATTTGCTGTAAAGCCCAAACCATTGCCTATCTCTCTTTTTTTTTTCCTGGAAGGTCAGGATTGGACATCGTGTTTTACTGATTTTCTCTCTCCCCTGTCAGTAATAACTTAAGTATTAATTATTCTGTTCTTATTGCTAATGCTTTAACAATAATGATGCTTTATTCTGGTCCCCAAAAGGGAAAAAAGCAAGGAGATTGATGAGGATATTGTTGGAAGGTGAAAATGAATGCAAATGACACTGAGAGCATCTATTTTTTTTTCTGTCAATTCCTGATCTTTAAAGATAATTCTAAGATCAGTTTCTCATCAACTCTGACCTTATCGCCAAATAACATCAAGATTTTCTCCTCCTTGATGTTTCCTTGAAATCACAAGATGTTATTAGTTTGAGTACTTAGCAGCAGTTGAGGGGTGGCATAATATTTTGCGTTTCATTTTTTAGTCTAATATAGAAAGCCCTGCGGCACTAAATAAAAATGTCACCGTGTAAAATGTAAAGGCTTTCTGTCACAAATGTCTTAAAAAATGCATGAGGGACTGAAGATTTGATTTATCTTATCCTCTTTCTGTGATTTATTCATATTTAATGTTAGTTTCAACACTTGAAGCATGAAGACATTTTTCAAATTAAAAACTGTGGTGAATCAGTTATATTTGAAGAAACATTCCACTGTGCCGGTTTTGAATTATGCAGTTCATTCCTTTTCATGTGTCCAAGGGGAAGATATGTTTGGTTTTCACAGTGGCTGGAATGCTCACTGGGGAAAGCCTTTATCATTGGGGAGGTTGGTTCACCCAGCTCCTTGGTTTTGACAGCTGTTTCCCTGGTATCAATGGCCATTTTCCTTGGGCTAGAAAGGGATGCAGTAGTGCACAGTTGCCCTGGACACTCTGACTTCTGCCTGTGTGTTTGTCTGTCCTTAATCCCATTCTTCTTTCACTCTCTCTTTCTTTTAATGATATTTTTATTGATTTCAGAGAGGAAGGGAGAGGGAGAGAGAAATAGAAACATCAATGATCAGAGAGAATTACCAATTGACTGCCTCCCGCATGTCCCACACTGGGGATTGAGCCCACAACCCGGGCGTGTGCCCTGACCAGGAATCGAACTGTGACCTCCTGGTTCATAGGTCAATGCTCAACCACTGAGCCATGCTGGCTGGGCTTCTTTCTCTCTTTTTATTCATTCTCTCTTACTACCATTCTTATTCTTCCTCTCTGTAGATACTTTTGAGCACTTCCTCTGGGCTAGATGCTGTGCCACCATAGATCTAGTCAGCTTCTCATAAAAAGAACTGAAATGAGGTGAAATGTACTTATGTTCTCTGTTAAATATAATAAACCTTTCAATGAGGACATCAAGAAAGAATGGGTAAAAAGATATCCAACGCCCTCTTTACCTGATTTTCGCGCTTGTTTGTCACTGAGGTTCAGACCAATACACAGAACAGCACAAAGCTTGCGTGCTGTTTTCAGACCCAGTTGTGAGCATTATGATCTTGATTTTATTCCTTTGCGTAATGGAGCGAATCATCTTGATAAACAAAATAATCTTTTTCTTTCTCAGACTATTGGAAAGAAGTTACCTCCAGCTACAGCAACTCAAGACTCATCAAAAACAGAAATGGACAGCAGGACAAAGAGTGAGTTTCCTTATTTATCCATTTTACATTTGAAAGCAGCTAAGGGTTTTTTAATAATTGAAATGCTTTTGATAAAATCCTCACGTAATCTTAAGGGCTTTTTTCAACACATCAGGAAAAATGCACATAAGTGTTTCATTTGGTCCCAACAGTAGGATGGGCACAGTTAGATTCAGAGCTCTTGGGGGTGGGGGTGTCTCCTTTAAGAAACATGGTTCTGTCCTGCCTTGTGTATCTCGCCCATGTGCAGAGTCAGGGCTTATCCATATCTACCCAAAGCATTGTACCTAGTTCCAGAGGCAGAGAGATTCAAGAGAATGGCAACTTAAGCAATTTAGGGGTTCTCAGATGTTCAAGTCGGAGAGGTCTTATCTTTGATCATAATCACTCAGCCAACACTCCAAAACCTTGACTTCCTGCCAGCATTCTCAGCACATCTCTACTCGAATCCCTTTAGATACAAATGTCTTTATTCCATTGAGCGAAATATGCTCTTCCTGTAGTTTCCCTCCATGGTTATAGTCTCTGGGTCTATATTGATATTTGCCCATTTTCTTCCTAACAGTCCTTTATGTATTTGAGGGCAATTGTCTCTCCAGAACCTTCCCAAAGGTCAGTATTCCCAATTCTAGAGTTGCCAGATAAAATACAGGATGCCTGGTTACATTTGAATTTTAGATAAACAATGAATAATTTGGGGGTTATAAGTATGTCCCATGCAATATTTGTTGTTTATCTGAAATTCAAGTGTAATTCGGCATCCTGTGTTTGTATTTGCTAAATCAGGCAACTCTCCATTTCCTTAGTCACTCCTCCCATGACTGGGCATTCTGAATGTGCTCTAGTGTGTCTTTTCCCAGAAACAAGTACTTCAATTCCTTCTAGGGATTTTATTTTGTTTTGTTTTATTTAACTTCAGATTTTTTTTTATGAGGATAATGTGGACAGACTACTAATCTAGTTTGGACAGCCAAAGATTGAGAGAAAATACTATATATTTACACTGAGTTGCCTGATTATTATGCTCTCTGAACGCATAATAATCTGGCCGCTCAGTATATATATATTAGAGGCCCGGTGCATGAATTTGTGCATGGGTGGGGTCTGGCCAGCCTGGCCAGGGGGAGGGGACATGGTGGTTGGCCAGCCTGCCTGCTGGTCGAACTCCTGGTCGAGGAGACAATTTGCATATTAGCCTTTTATTATATAGGATATACACTGAGTGGCCAGATTATTATGCATTCAGAGATCATAATAATCTGGCCACTCAGTGTATATGTGTGTGTGTGTGTGTGTGTGTGTGTGTGTGTGTGTATAACAAAATTATAATTAATGTAAGAGCAAGTATAGATTTGTTCTTTTAATTGCACAATAATATATCAGGAACTCCTTTTGCAGTGCAAAACAGGTAGTTTTGAAAGCAAATAAGGGATACTGCCTCAGACATAAGAAAATGAATTTATGGGAGCTGCTAAGCTAAATATGGTGGTTTTGATAAATAACTTCATGATGATATAGATGCAGATGCTAGAGCTCTTCCTTAATGTTTAAGGTTCAAATGAACCTACATGCCTTCCATCTGTTAATGGTACAGTCAGACTCTGAATAATAGAGTAATGCTGTAATCCAGCAGTTCTCAAATTTAAGTGTGCTCACAATCACCTGAAGATCTGGGGCCTGAAAATTTGCTTTTCTAACAAATTTCTGGCTGCTGCTGCTTCCTGGTCTAGGTCCCGCACTTTGAGAACCACTGTTCTAAGCTTACAAGTGTTCCTAAGCCACATACACTCTGGCTGCATTTATTCATGCAGGTTATAGGCTTATCTTGCTAACCCTACCTTTAAGGCACTAAAATCTTGTGATTCTTCGAGTCCTGAAAATTTTTTTCAAGATTTGACAGTTAAACCATTTCAGAAACATTGCTCTTGTTGGACAGTAGTCCTTCTTTCCTTCCATTCAACTGCATATTTTGTTGCTATGACTATTAACAAGTTTATATATGATCAAGGTTACTAGGCAAATTGCTTGGATGGATAGAATGGGCAGTAGGCAGGAAAAAGGAAAGGGGGACATGCAGCAAACCCCTAAGGCAATTGGAATGTGGTCCCCTGGGACTGGCTATCCTCATAACATGTGACAACCAGGGACGGGCCTTCACCTACCTAACTTGTGTTTGCAGAAATAATAATCTGAGAAGCAGAGAATATTTTGTAATGGAAAAAAGTTTTAATAGACATGAAAGAGAATTTCCCTGTAGATTGTTAAATGCTGTCCAGACTAAATAGGACCTTGATTGACTTATGGGTTATGTTGGGGGCAGGTTGAGCAGGAGGGACCTGAATGTCACTTGTAAAGATTTGGCACAAAACAGGACAATCTGCAGGGCATGCTTAAGTGACTAAACCTCGGGTCCCAACAACTGGCCTTAGGATAAGAACATGTTCTTGATACTTTATCTTTGCCCTTTGTAATGTCTGTAGACAGGAGGCTACATCTTTTTGGAAGGATTAGGTAGGAAGGGGTTAGCTGTGTTTTGGAGCAGTGCTGGCCAATAGAAATACTATGGGAGCCACATACGTGATTTTACATTTTCTAGGTACACATTTTAAAAAATAAAAAAGAAACTCGTACACTTAATTTAAATATAATTTATTTAACTCAATATCCCAAAAGTTGTCATTTCAACATGTAACATATATAAATTATTAAATGATAATTTTCATTCTTTTCTCATACAAGTCTTCATAATCCAGTGTGTATTTTACAGGTATAGCACATCTTAACTCAGAGTAGCCACATTTCAAGTGCTCAGTAGCCCCATGTGCCTAGTGGCCACCAATTGGATGGTGTAGGTCAGTGGTCAGCAAACTGCAGCTCGCGAGCCACATGCGGCTCGTGAGCCGCGGTTTGCCACTCTGTTGACTAATGAGTTTGCTGACCACTGGGATAGGGGCTTAATCACAAGGAACAACAATAGCCTGTAATTATTGGAATTGAGAGTCTAGGTCAGTGGTCGGCAAACTCATTAGTCAACAGAGTGGCAAACTGCGCCTTGCGAGCCGCATGTGGCTCGCAAGCCGCAGTTTGCCGACCACTGGTGTAGGTTGAGAGTTATCCTGGGACCTAAGATGGGCTTTCTGGCCCTGGATGTTAACACAGTTGCAAATGCTCAGCCCCTTTAAGCATGTGGGAGAGTTGTGGCTCTAGCCCATGCCTTGTTCAGTCCTACAAATAACTTTTTTGTTGTTGTTAATCCTCACCTGAGGATATTTTCAATTTCTTTTTTTAGAGAGAGTGAAAGTAGGGGGAAAGACACAGAGAGAGAAACATCAATGTGAGAGAAACACATCAACTGGTTGCCTTCTGCATGTATCCTGACCAGGGCCTGGGCCAGGAAGGATCTTGCAACCAATGTATGTGCTCTTGACCAGAATCGAACCCAGTACCCTTTGGTCTGCAATCCAATGCTCTATCCATTGAGCCAGACATCTCTTAATTATGTCCACCCACTTGGCTCTCTGGAAGCATCATGGTGGGAGGGATGGGTTATTAATAAAGAGGGGTTTTACAGAGGCTGGGTTGTGTGTTTTGGCCAAGTCAGAAAGCACACATTCTAGGACCAACTCTGTTATTAGCTGTGATGTCTTGGGCACATAATTTTATTTCATTGTCTATTTTGTTTGTGAAGTCAGAGGCTTGTACTAGAGAGAACCCTCGAGATTCCTCTCAGCATCTGCATCCTCTGATTCAATTCCAAAAGTGTTACAATTCAGAGGGAAAGGTTTCTGCATTCAGAGAAGTGAGCAGCGGGAGGGGAGAGACAAAAGGAAGATCTGAACAATTTGGGAGGAACATGAGATGATGTCATCGGGCATAGGTGTAAATATTCCTGTAAGAGGGTAGTAGGTCAGGAAGGAGAATTATCACTGCCAGTGAAGCCTGGAGGGATGTGTATTGGCCAACATTTTCCATCTACCCCGAGCAGGAATTTCTGCAGTTTAATCTCACCCCTCACATACACTCTGGCTTTCATTTAGAGAGCAAATTCTGGGGTAATTATTCTTCCACTAGAGGCCCAGTGCATGAAATTCATGCACTGGTAGGGTCCCTAGCGGCTGCCAGCTGCTGGCCGGGGCCTCCCTTCCCCCCACTGCTGGCTGGGGCTTCCCTTCATACTCACCTTGGCTTGGCCCCGCCCGCTCACCTACTCCACCATCCTGCCATGGTCCTGCTCTCATCAGGGCCCATAGGGGCTGGCAGCTCCTCCACTGCTGCCCATTGCCATCACCACGTCGCCAAAGCCTGCCATGTTCCACGCCACCCCCTGGTGGACAGTGCACATCTAACTCCCAGTTGGTCAAACTCCCGCCCATAGAGACAATTTGCATATTAGCCTTTTATTACATAGGGTAATGTCCATGAGGCACCCTAGTCCACTAAAAAGCCCTTTCCATATGGAACTTTTGCTACTTCTGGATTTTGATGCAACACCCATGTTCAGGTGGAAGGACACAGTGTGCTGACCAAAAATTAGAAATGACCCTGAGCTTGGGAATAGTGCATCCTCCTTCCTTATGGTTGGAAGACAAACATGTCAAAAATTTCCCAGCAGTACAGAGGAGAGAAGCTCCCTCCTACATAGCTGCCTCCTTAGCATGCTAAATACAAACTCCCATCAGGACCAAGAGTTACAATGATTCAAAAAATGTTCATGTCAATTGGTATTTTCTGAGTGAAAGTGAAACTCAGCTGATCAGGATTTATTTGAACAGCTAACATCATCTCCCCTTTCCCAATAAAGCTTTTATGATATTAAAATTCATCTGAAACACATGCTGGGGAACAGATTGTCATGATTTTCATAACAAGAGGAAAACTGTCTAAATATTCATAAGCAAAGTTGCCCCGAGGTTCCTCCAGCTCACCACATCTGGAACTTCTCTCTTCCTTACTACAAGTGATGCAGATTTGTGGCCTCTGTGGGCTAAAGAAAAGCTCAGAGAAAGGACTATTTAGCCTCTTTCTGAACAAACAGTTCAGTCTTAGACATTCAGAAGACCAGTTGAGCAGGTGCATTAGGAAAAAGAGAATCCTTGAAAGGTTTTGTACAAAGGCAGATCAGGCTTCTGAATAAATGATTGGGGGGCAAAGGCTAAAACCTTCCTGCCTAACCTCCCCTCACTTCATCACTGGACACCATACCACCTTTCTAATGACCTTGTTCATTGACTTGCTTCATTGAATTGTCCCCTGTGATAGTGACACATGGTGCCTTGTGGGTTTCATTGGTCCCTTAAGGTGGGGGCTGTGGCTTCTACTCGATATCCCCACCTTATAGCCTAGAAAAATGCCATGGACTCAGTGGGCACATAACAAATGGTGGTTGAGCAAATGAAGAATTAGAAATGATTTAGTTTACTAGTTTCCTCTCTCCTGTCCTCTCCCCTCTCCCCTCTCCCCTCCCCTCTCCCCTCCCCTCCCCACCCCTCTCCTCTCCCCTTCTCTCACCTCCTCTCCTCTCCTCTCTCCTCCTTTCCCCTCCTCTCCCCTCCCTTCCCCTTCCCTTCTGTTCTCTCCTCTCCTCCTCCCTCCCTTCCTCTCTGTCTAAAATCAATAAACATGTTGTCAGGTGATGATTACAAAAAAGTAGAAAGCAGGACTTATTCGGATCCTTTCCAGCTGTAGCATATGCTTAGGAGAAGTACGATTTCCCATGTTCACTTTGCAGCTGGCAGGGTCTGCGTTTGTGGCCTCAGCCTGACGAATGGCTGGGCAGGTTTTTACTTTCTCAGACTGAGCTAATTTTTGCTTTCTCACCACATGTTTAAATAGGGGAGCAGGGGGGAATGGTCAGCTCCCTTATGTTGGCTTTTCCAACCTTACCTGGGAACTCTTTTATTCTCTTTTTTCCAGGACAGGTGTTTTTGTTCACTTACCTTCCCCAAAGCCCACTCATATTTGAGCACATCCAATTGAAAATGTGTTTCCTACCCAGCGCTTTAGTGCCTCCCATACCTGATATGTACTAAAGCCCCCAGGCTCCATGTCTCAGGGGTCTCTCCTCTCTCTAGGAGGCACCTCTCACCAAGTGCCCCCAACTCAGACCTTGCTGTCCAGATTCAGAGTGGGGGGTCTTCCTGCAAAGGTGCCCAGCATGCCTGTGCTGCTGAAGACCTGGATTCCAAATATAGGCCTCTTAGAGGAGAAAGCTAGCTCCTTTGTGTTATCCCTGGATTTCCTTCCTCTCAAAGACTCAGAGCTTCTCTTCATCTGAGCAGGAGAAGGTGCCATTGAGAACAGCTGTGATCTGTTCCATACTAGAGAACAGAAAGGTTTGTCAGATGCCTTTCTTTTAAATTTTTTTTCTCTTTTTAAAGTGAGAGAATAAAAGGTGTCAATTCATAATTGTGAAATAATTTGAAAGTCACATTCCCAGCAGGAGCCAAGACTAGAGGTGGTCTTATGATTTGGGTCATAGTCAGCTTTTTCATGGGGGAAGGCATTGACAAAATAGTGATGTAGGCATTGTGTTTCGCTTCCCTGTCTGGATTTAAATGTAGACTAGGGTTTCTCTACCTTGACACTGTTAACATTTGGACCACTACATTCTTCGTTGCGGGGCTATCCTGTGTCCATTGTAGGATGTTTAGCAGCATCTCTGGGCTTCACCCACTGGATGTCAATAACATTTACCACCTCCTCTTCCCCAGTGACAACCACAAATGTCTCCAAGTATTGTCAGTGTCCTCTGGGGAGCAAACTCTCTCCAGTGTCCAACTGCTGGTGTAGACTATAGTAAGCCCCCCAAGGGCACTGCTGCAGCTCTGCCACTGGGCTCACTGTGGACAATCAGATCATATGTATTGAATGAATGACAAACCTCATTTCCATTCCATCCTTCCCCACTAACTCCGGATCCTCAGACTCTGACTAAGGACTGGACTTCCCATCTAAATCAATCACACAGCACCCCAGCCCCAGCAGCACCACCACACTGGTCCACACTCCATATCCTCAGTTGTTTTGCTCCTTTCTAGCATTGAATCTTTGCTTATACTCATGGCTAGATCAGTGGCTCTCACAGTGTGGTCACTGGACCACCAGCAGAAGCACTTGGGAACTTGGTAGAGATGCAGATCCCCAGCCCTGGGGAATCAGAAACCTTGGGGGTTCTGTTTTTACAAGTCCTATACCTAGGGCTGATGCTCACTCAGGTGTGAGGACCACTGCCCTAGACTAATTTTTCTTAAGCTTCCATGCTGAGGACAGTCACCAGGGTTCTTGTGATTCCTGCTTTCACCTCAGACCTGTTGATTGGGATCCCTAGGGAAGGGGCCTGGGGATGCATAGAAGGAACGGGTGCCCCACATCAACCTTGTCATCAGGAATGGTTGGGAACCCCGACTCCTACTCCTCCACTCAAAGTCCCAGAGTGTTGCTCAGAGCCCAGTGACATTTTACTCCTCCAAGAATGGATTCTTATTCTGTCCTTTGGTAAATGATTTCCCCATTTCTGATACTCTGATGCTTTAAGCTGCGTGCATTGCTCTCATCCTTTCTTCACTGTTGCTTTGTCAAGAGCTCTGTGTCTACATGCCTCATTTCCTCTCCTTGTTTATAAGCTGCTTGAAAACCAGATACTAGTCTTATTTAACTCAGTCTCTTTTCCCAGAATATGAAGAAATCCATACCCTTATTGCAATTTCAAAAGACAAAAATCAGGAAAATTAAAAGGTTTTATCACTTGGGTGATAATATTTGTCCTGGACCAACATGCATCTATGTATAGTATTTATTTATTCATTCATTCATTCATTCATTCATTCATTCCACTTGGGATGAAAAATCATTCATTTGTTGCAGACTTTTAATGTATTTGATGGTTGGTTGCAGCCCCAGGCCCCAGGTGAGGATGTTATATATTAACTAGAGGCCCAGTGCATGGATTCGTGCACTGGTGGGGGCGTGGCCTGCAGGGATGGGCCCACTGTGGGAGCGCCGCTCTTCCTGGTCAGCTGAGTGGTACTCCTACTGTGGGAGCGCACTGACTACCAGGGGGTAGCTCCTGGGTTGAGCGTCTGCTCTCTGGTGGTCAGTGTGCATCATAGCAACTGGTCGACCAGTCGTTCTGGTCATCCTGCCATTTGGTCACTGGGCTTTTGTATATATAGATGATGTGTGTAAAATATTCCCTTTCTGAAATCAGAAAAATTCTGTCTCCTGGGCTTCTGGATAAGGGATTATGAACCCCTAGTGTCTCAGATAGTATTGGTCAGTTCAATGAAAGAATTTCAGATTTTGATGGTGGTGAACATAGACACCACTGAGCTTGTTACTTTAGTTCTGGTAACCCAGAAGAAAAGAGTTCTAGATGTGACCTGTTACTTTACACCTCTGGAAGGCTTCCTACCAGACTCTGTGACACATGGGTTTTTTTATCTTCGTGTCCTGAAATTGAGCCCAGAGAATCATCCTGGATTTAATTTTATTTCTTTGGTGTGTGTGTATATATTCAGCCTGCTGATATTTTTATTCTGTTTGTTTTGCTTTTATTTTTTTAAGTTTAGGCTATTTTTTAAGTTGGTGTTTTTTTTTTATATATGAATAGATTATAAAGGGAGTCATGGGATGTGGGCATGTGAGTTCAATTCCATAAACAGTCTGTTTTTAATTTCATGTAAATTTCTAGAAGTTTAGAGATTGAAATAAAGTGTTTTTTGGGGGGGTTAGTGTGAATCATGGACCTCTTGGTGGTTTTAATAGAACATGCTTCTGTAATTTGAAGCCAATAATCAATTAGTACATGGAATCTTGATCTCGAACTAGGCAAGGGTTTCAGGGTCCTTAAACCTTCTGGTATTGAACACATTTTCTCTACACCTTTGAATGTGTCTGTGTTTTTCTCCTTTTTCTAGAAAGGGAGAGTCATTGCTTTTTATCAGATTCTTAAAGGACTCTAAGGGAAAAAAAACTTAAGAACTGGCCTAGGTTTTCAGTCTTATGCTAATTCATTCGTATTTTTTAAATCTTTCTAAAGAAAAAATAGACAAAATCATCTCAATCCCTGGATAAGTTGTGCCTTTATTTCTATGTATGCACATGTGTATTCATCCCTGTTTGATTTTAGATTAATTAACCTCATCTAATTTATGAATAGCTAAAAAATTCGTGCCTCCCAAAGTTAATTTTATTCCCTTCCTCTCCATCTCTGTCTACTACTCATTTAATATTTATATCTTCCCATGTCCAAAAGGTTTTGGAATTATATTCTTCTTTTAAGACATTTCAAATGCCTCCTCTTTTGTGAACTCTCTCCTTAACGTAATCTTGCCTTTCTCTAAAACACCACAACAATATTACACCATATTGAGTTTGTGCTTATTCATATTTGTTTTTTCTTTCCATCCTTCTTTACCCCCTTCCCTTTCTCCAGGCATTAGGTTATCACTTCAATGTGAGGGTGTAAGGGATACTTGGAGTGACTTGTAGGCCCAAGAACTGAAAATATTATTTAAAGGTGGTGACTCAATAAATTTTTGAATTAAAGTATGGAACATCTTCATTCCATATACTATAAAATTAAAATCATGGTTAATACCTTTTTTATATGTTAATTTTTGAGTATTTTAAAACCACTGGTACATCCAAAACAACATTATGATTTTGTCTCCCAATACTGCTGAATTAGGACCCAAAGGCCTCAGAAGTAAAACAAATTCTTATTTTCTAATATAGCATAATAAATTAAAATGTGAGGCTAATGGGACCCAGAGTAACTAAGACGACAGGTTTCCAGCACTAGGATAGGGAAGGTAACTGATATCTTGGAGTCACTGAATAGAAAGCAAAAGCATCTACATAGGAACAAAGTGAGTCCTCTTATCTCTCCTTCCCATCTCCTTCTTATCTTATCTAGACCAACCCTAGACCATAGTGTATTTGTATTACAAATTATTATTACCTTTACTTTATATATAACTATGTGACATTAAGCATAATAACACATTTTATTGACATAAATTGTAGTATGGATAATATGTATGTATATTGGCTCCAGGTGATCTGTCTGCAAGAACTAGACTAATTTGGGTGAAATATCTAAGGCCATTTAAATATACACTGAGTGGCCAGATTATTATGATCTCTGAACGCATAATAATCTGGCCACTCATTGTATATCCTATATAATAAAAGGCTAATATGCAAATTGTCCCCTCGACCAGGAGTTCGACCAGCAGGCAGGCCAGCCAACCACCCATGTCCCCTCCACCTGGCCAGACTGGCCAGACCCCCCATTCATGCACAAATTCATGCACCGGGCCTCAAATAAATAAATAAATAAATAAATGAATGAATGAATGAATGAATGAATGAATGGTATTGATTTCAGAGAGGAAGGGAGAGGAAGAGAGAAATAGAAACATTGATGAGAGAGAATATTGATCAGCTACCTTCTGCACGCCCCACACTGGGGATTGAGCCTGTATCCCGGGCATGTGCCCTGACTGGGAATCAAACCATGAGATGCTCAACTACTGAGCCATGCTGGCCAGGCTCTAAGGCTATTTAAAACCATTAGGACTGTTGACTTTGATGCAGAATAATAAATACCTGTTCCAGTAGACACAAATTCTCTTGAATTTTTCATTCTACATTCTGTCTGCGTCATCAAACCCCAGTTTTCTAAGTCTTAATTTACCAAACACCTTACAAATGTATTTAGTCTTTAGAATTGGTGCCTAGAATTCAGAACATACTTGAACTGATTTTGAGTAGCCTTTGTGTCTTTCCCTCTTTGGCAAGGGCTGCTGCATATCCTCACTGGTGAATAGCCTCATCTATAAACAGGCAGGTTCCCACAGAGATGCCATGGCACATGGGTGTGTAAAGAACATTTGGTCAGTATTTGTTGGCTATTTGTGATTGACACATATTTACATATAAATATATCAACATCGGTCTCTTAAGATGTACCATAATGAGTCTTTTTTATTGTTTTGAGTACCATGTCAGCTTTGTAACATATACAAATACCCCGTTTCTGATTTATCAATGTGTGGAAGGAGATAGTGAGGGCAAAATTTAAGCTTTTTGCTCGGTTTGTAGATTATGTCTGCTTAAGCAAGCACCCAAACAGTATATAAAATGGTATATTTTCCTGGGACCAAGGAAACCTTTTTACTTTTCTGCCTGAAATAAGCAAAGCAGTCAATGGCATTTCATGACGTCATATAATTTGTAACAAGAAAACACTGAAGAGAATAAATATGCATGAGCCCCAAATGAGCAATCTTCAGTAGTTTTCTGAGGGTGACCCTTTATGCAGTGGTTATAGCCTATCTTGTAAGTGTTCTCTTCCCTGAAGTTAATGTGATAGAGACTATCTTCGCCTGGGCCAGCTCATTAGATAAAGCATTTTAAAGATTGTGTTTTCTTTTCTTCTTACAGCCAAGGATTACTGCAAAGTAATATTTCCATATGAGGCACAGAATGATGATGAATTGACAATCAAAGAAGGAGATATAGTCACTCTCATCAATAAGGTAAACAAAGGTTCCCTCCTGCCTTCTAAACTGTGCACTGCTTTGAGGTATTGACTAGATAGGACAAGCTTTGTTTTTAGCCCTTGAAACTTTAGGTTTTCATGGTACTGAACTCCTCAGGAAGACTCTTGCATCTTTTTTCTGGATCAAGCAAAGTCCAGTGTATCTAGGTGAATGAATGAATTTAAAAATCAACTAGATTCTGTTTGCCTGAGAGCCAGCTGTGGATTTGCAGGGCTCGGCAGAAAACGTCTGTCCCACAAAGGCTAACCCAGAAGGCGGCCTGCATGGCTGGAGGACCCAGACTGCACAGTGGCCCTAGCTGCAAAGCTCTAGGTCATGGTTTGTCCAAGGAGACGCTTTCAAAAAGCAGGTCATGCCTCACAGGCAGAAAATACTTAAAGAATGTTTACTGTTCAGATCAAAGACAGGTAGCATGCCTGAGAGAATTTTGCCTGCCTTGTTTGGGCTAAGAAGGTTGAATGATTTTATTATCATTATGGGCAGAGTTTTGTAAACATACTGAGAGCTATAAAATCTGTATGAAGTGACGCAGCTTAACAGGACTTGGACCACGTACTGTTTATGCTTTCATGCAATGTTACTCACCAAGTAGATGGTTGAAAGATAAGTTATTTAAGCCTTTCCTCTGAGATACAGGAATTTTATGATGGTCAATCATGATGAAAAACTGAACCATCTTTAAGATATATTGGTGATTTTACTCTTATATGCAGGTGAGTGGCAGGGAACACATACTAGGTATACCGGTTAATAATGGCAGATTTTGTAATCAAAGAAAACACAATAATTTCAAGAGAAACATCAAAAGTGCTTTATTCAAAGTAATGTCCTTTGCTAGCTACACATTTCCCCCATCTTTAGGTAATTTGTGGATACCGTCCCAATAGAACTTTTCTTGTTTTGAGGCAAACCATTCAGAGACCCAATTTTCTACTTCTTTGTACGTTTTGAAGTGCTGCTCAGAAACATTGATCAGTTCAATTGGTAATCTGAAGGAGCAAGGTCTGGTGAATACAGTAGGTGGGTTAATACTTCCCAGGCAAGATCTTTTAATTGGTGTCTAACTGGTTTTGAAGTGTGTGATGGTGCGTTATTATGAAGCAAAATTACTTAGCCATGACTTCTGGAACATTCTGGTCGTTTCATGATCAAAGCGTGGTTCAAACTGATTATTTGTTGTCGGTAGTGATCAGTATTAATGGTTTCACCTGGTTTTAGAAGCTCATAATACACCACATGTTCCTGATCCCAACAAACACAAAGCATTGTCTTCTATCCAAAACAATTTGGCCATGCAGTCAATGTTGATGGTTGACCTGGATCAACCCATGATTTTATGCATTTGGGATTCTCAAAATAAATCCACTTTTCATCGCCAGTCACAATTCGATGCAAAAAAAGACTTTCTTTCATGCCGTTGAAGCAACATTTTACTGATGACTTTTCAGTTTTCCATTTGTCTTTCATTCAGTTGATGTGGCACCCATTTTCCTTCCTTTAAAATCTTTCCCATTGCTTGTAAACAATCGGAAATTGTTTGCTGAGCAACGTTTAATCTTTCTGCAAGTTGTGTTTGAGTTTGACACACATCTTCATCCAATAATGCTTGTAATAGTTGGTCTTCAAACTTTTTCAGTTGACCTGGATGTTCTTTGTCTTTCACATCGAAATTATCACTTTTAAAGCGTTTAAACTAGCATTCACAAGTATCTTGAGATGGAGCATGTTCACCATAAGTTTCCCGAAGTATACGATAACTTTTTCTTCAAAATAAAGTAATGAATTAAAACTGCCCGCAAATGCTCTTTTTTTGGCATGAAATTCGACATTTTTAAGTGTAAAAATATCTATGATATTAACACCTTCAGCAAATTTGACATATGAAGTTTTGAAGCTTGCTGTCAATACAACAAAATAGCATACATATCAAATCGCATATATATCAACATAGGTGTAACTCCATCTATTGAAAACAATCCACATTATTAACCGGTACACCTAGTAATTCCCTTAGCACAGGCATCATGGCTGTCTGCACTCATGCAGGCCTGAGAGCACTGGCAGACTAGAGGGGTAGAGGGTCTAGGGAGAGGGGAGAGAGTACAGGGGGCCAGCATGGGAAGTAGGCCCTGGGTCCACGGCCTCTGGCCATTACTGAGAAGAAGTGAACCAAAGTGTTTCCTGCTCCCCCCCCAATTTCCTACCCCGAGGGTGTCCAAAAAGTGATGTTTGATTTACCTTTGTAATCAAGGAAGTTACCTTTAAGAAATGGCTGTAGAGGCTGTATGTGTAAGAGCCTAAGCAATGCCCTGACTGGGTGGCTCAGTTAGTTGGAACATTGTCCTGTACACCAAAAGGTTGTGGGTTCAATTCTCGGTCAGGGCGCATAAAGGAGGCAACTGATCTCTCTCTCTCTCTCTCTCCCCCCCATCCCCCTCCCTCCCCTCTCTCCCTCCCTTTCTCTCTCTCTCCCCTTCTCTCTTTCTCTTCCAGTCTCCCTTCCTCTATTTTTAAAATCAATAAAAAACATCCTTGGGTGAGGATTTAACAAAGAGCCTGAGCCAACAATGCCAGGCAGCTAATGACCCCAGAGCTTAAGTAGCTTGCCAAAGGTCAAATTATTTTAGGGAGAGAGTTGGCCCTGTCACCCACTCCATATGAAAGCGGTATGCTAGACAGTGTTAAGGACAGGAGCCTTTTGGGAATAGCAAACTATTCCCTGCTTTGATAATTGCCCAAGAACTCGTCCATCTTTTTACCTATAAAATATCCTCCCCTAAACTTATTTCAATGCATCTCTGTCTGTGTTTGGTGTTTTCCATGGCAGGAGGAAATCAGAGGAGGGGAAATGCTGCCCTACTCTTCCTTTCTGCCAAGGAGGTCGAGTGGTTCTCTTACTTTACCATCCTTCCTGTGGTCCCTAGGCTGTGCCTCCTCTAGGCTGCTTCTTATGGGGAACTTCCTATTTTGAAGCAGACCCTTAACCTAACATTAGGGATAGGGAAATTGTTAAGTGGGTATAAGGCATAATATAAATACTTTGATAAATAGCATAAATACAGAAAAAGGGTGAGAGCACTTTCCCGTGTGATGGTAAAGCAAGCAGAGAAATCAGTAACTGCCATTCTTAACAGTGGGAGTGGGGGGCTCATATTCCTGTTTTTGTTTGAAGGGGGCAGTCTCATTTTAATTGAAATCCAGATGTACCAGTAATATTTAATAAGGTTTGGGGAGAAGAAAAAAACCCATGTATAGTCCTTTATCAGAACACATCTATTCCTACCTTAACATATCCTGTTCCAGTCCTTGTCATTTGATTACATATGATGAGAGCACATTCATCTCGATTGTTTCCTTCCTTCCTCCCAGCCTGAAATCCAGTCTGATAAAAAGAATCAGGTTTTTCTGAAGAGCTTAGTCAGAAAGGGACTCTCTCCTGGTCCCATTTACATAGGAGGGAGAAAGGAACAGGCATGTGTGGAAGGCTTCTGGCAAGAGTGTCTAAAGCTTGCACCCAGTTTCCCTGGTTTCATAGCTTAATGTATTAGGAAGCAGTTGGGAAACCGTGAAGCAGCTTATAGATATCAGTATTACATTTGCAGAACATGGCCTTGCCCTCCTTGCCATATACATGGCCCTTGTCCTGGCTTGCATACTGTTCCTGCTCCTCAGGCCTAGAGTGTCCATGTCATTTGGACTCTTGCTCCCCCTGCCCCAGATCAGCATTACCAGAACCTAGGGATTCTGCCCTGCTGCATCCCAGAGCCAGGCCCAGGCTGGATGGAGGCTGCTCCTCCCTGGGCCTCGTCCTTCCCCCAGCACCTGCCCTGGAGGAGAGCCCTGAGGTGGCCAAAGGTGGAGGGCCACTTCATCCCTAGCACCCAGCCCCTTCTTCTTGTCATCTCATGGAACCCCTGTGCTCCAGTGAAAGTGTTTAGTAACTTTCCTTTTTTAAAAACCCAACTTGATTATCCTGTACTCATTGGCCCAGTCTGTCTGGCCTCGGTCTGGCCTTTTGGCCTTGGTATATGTCACTGTTCTACATGAACGAACTCTCCTGGGATGTTCCCATCTTGCTTGTGTGTCCTCCCTAACTTGACCCAGACCATGTTCCTGCTGCCTGGATGCCCTCTGCCTGCCCATTTAACTGGTTGTTCAACAGCTGATAATACACCAGTCTTAACTCATGCTGTATCATGCACTTAGGCCCATTGTGAGCTCGTTGCTTTAAAAAGTCCTTTACACTCTATCATTTTTTTTTTATCATTATTTTATATGGTCTGTGACATCAGGTCTCTTGATACATCCTGTGCTCCTCTAGTTTTTAACTTTTATTCCCATGAATGACCTAGAATTCCAGTTGTTTGAAAGCAGCATGCTAAATTGATAAGTGCCACCTAGGCCACCAGCCCAGGAAAACTGGGCTTTGAATCCCAGCAACACCACTCCTGGCTGTGGGCCTTTGGGAATGTCACTTAACCCCTCTGAGTGTCAGTATTCTCATCTATAAAGCTGGCCTCACAGGGCTGCCATGAGGATTTACTAAGATGCTGGGTATAAAGTGCCTCTCACAGGGGAGGAGTCCACCAATGAGTGGTACCTATAACCCTAGGAATTTTCACTTGAACTCCAGCTGCTCTTTCTGTGACCTAGAAACAGGAGTGAAAGGGCTCTTGTGTCTGGGCCCAGTTTGCTGCTGGGGCTGGAACACCATGACATCAAGTAGGTAACAATGGGAAAAATCTACCTGAAATAGTTCAGAATTCTCAATAGGTGAGATTTCAATAAGAATTTGGAGGGGAAAAAATGGGCCATAAATAATTTTTCTGCTGAAAGTGGGAGAAATGGAGTTTGAGTCTATCAAATCCTGCCGACTTTATAGAAAACTAGAGGCCCGGTGCATGAAATTCATGCACTGGCGGGGGGGGGGGAGGGGGAAGGGTGTGTCCCTCAGCCCAGCCTGTACCCTCTCCAATCTGGGACCCCTCGGGGGATGACCAACTGTCAGTTTAGGCCTGATCCCTCTCACAATCCAGGACTGCTGGCTCCCAACTGCTCGCCTGCCTGCCTGCCTGATTGCCCCTAACCACTTCTGCCTGCCAGCCTGATCACCCCCTAACCACTCCCCTGCCAGCTGATCGATGCCTAACTGCTCCCCTGCCAGCCCGATTGCCCCCAACTGCCCTCCCCTGCTGGCCTGGTCGCCCCCAACTGCCCTCCCCTGCAGGCCTGGTCCTCCCCAACTGCCCTCCCCTGTAGGCCTGATTCCCCTCAACTGCCCTCCCCTGCCGGCCTGGTCCCCCCCAACTGCACTCCACTACAGGCCTGGTTGCCCACAACTACCCTCCCCTGCCTGCCATCTTGTGGTGACCATCTTTGACCACATGAGGGCGGCCATCTTGTGCAAGGGCGTGAGGGTCAATTTGCATATTACCTCTTTATTATATAGGATTCTTAACTCTTCCTCTGAGTTAAGGAATCACTCTGAGTTTATTTAGATGATTGTGTGACATTGATGTTGTAAAGTGAACAGCTTTACCATTTGTTCAACATGCATTTGGATATGCATCTTTATTGTACATTTAAGTTGAAATGAAAGACCTGAATGGCTGCTTTCTGAATCTATTGCTTTTTCTCTAGAGGTTCTCGATTTACCCCAAATTCCATTGTATTTTCCTTTCATAGTCAGTTAAGGTGGTTGCCTTGCTTTTCTGTGTTGTGGCTGGTGTCACAGGGCAGGTTCTGTGCTAATTTTTAGCCCTAGATTATCACTTCCTGTAGCTTTCTAGAAAATGGGTCAGAAACTTGCAGTGGAAGTGCCCATAAGCCCTCCGCAATTCCTGCAATAATGTGCAAAGACCCAGACTATTTGTGTGTGTCCCTGGAAACTAGGATAAAATGTGGCAACTCAAATGGTTTGTTTTTTAGTTTATTTATAAAGAATTCTTGTGGATTTGGGAACATTTCCACTTGTGAAGAACACACCTGTGTTTAGCTTTTATTTCCAGTCACTCAAAAATAGCTCCTTCATCTGTGTTCCTGCCGCCCCCATCTCTGTCTTCCTGATTGTGCCCAGAGTGTGGCTGAAAGGGTTCAGAAGCCTCTGGCTCTGTTTCCAATCAGAGAAGCTCCCTGGAGAAGGGCTGAGAGTAGCCTGGCAGGATCAAGCCAGGCCCAGCTGTGACAATGGCCACCACTGAAGGGTGCTCCTTGCCCTGGCCACTGCTGCCTGGGGCTGAGTGAGCCCATTTGTGGAGAGGAACAGTGTTTTGCCCTTGGCCTACAGCCCCATGGTCTCAGAGTGTTGGTCTTTTCCTCCCAGCTACTTCCCTCTCCTGGGAAGGTCTGGGAGGAAGGGCTTTCCATGTGACCTGTTTATAAATAAGGATCTTCAGCTATCCTATATAATAAAAGCCTAATATGCAAATTGACCAAACAGCAGAACAACTGGTGAATGACAGGTCGCTATGATGCACACTGACAACCAGGGGGCAGATGCTTAATGCAGGAGCTGCCCCCAGCCCACAGGCCCCAGGCCAGCCAAGGCGGGTGCCAGTGGGGGCCCCCTGATCGCCCCACTGGTTGCCCCACAGATTGGCCCTGATCACCAGCCAGGCCTAGGGACACTACCCATGCACGAATTTCATGTACTGGGCCTCTAGTTTCTTGTAAAAAGGATACCCTGTGTAGCTGTGTCTTTGACCCTTACTAAACCAGACACAACTTATTTCTTCATGGGTATACACCTACTTAACAGCATCAAAGTCAACACTGAGAAGGATAATTTTATTGGCTGAAATCATGGAGCAGTAGAGATGGAGGGAAGGGGAAAGAGTGTTGATGTCTGGGGTGATAGATACACCCTACACCCTAAAGACAGAGGGAACCCTGAGAATTAGATACAGGTAGAAGTATAAGGGAACCACCACACAAAAAACAAACTGGGAGTTTCACCTTTGCCTAGGGATGTATCAAACCAAGGAGCCCAAATGTTTAGTTAGCCCTGTGGTGAGGGCAGAGTTAGGTACTAATTACCCCAGCTTCCTCTATCGCTACCTCGGTGTGTTTTTCTCCCTTCTTTCCCAGACAGCAGTTGAACATTTAACTTAATAATGGCTCAATCTGCCTGGTGGTGTGGCTCAGGGGTTGTCAATGGTTTTTCTATCATTGATGTTTTTAGATGTTTTTATATCTTTCTCCCTCTCCCTTCCTCTCTGAAACCAATTAAAATATTTTAAAAAATGGCTCAATCTACCTGCATGACTGCAAGTTTCCAGCGCAGGACCCTCTGGGCCACTGGCAGCAAGAGACCAGGACCCTTCATCACCACTCCTTTTTCCTCCTGAGTCTCTCCCCAGCTCAGCCTCACAGCAGCTCTGGGAGTTAGGTGTCATCATGGGTGTTCTGTCCAGATTACAAAGGAGAAACAGAGGCCCAGATGTGAAAGTGACTTTCCCAAGGTTCTCACAGCAAGTCAGTGACAGAGCCAGGGCAAAGGTGTCTCCTGACCCTGAACTTGGAACTTGGGGGCTGGGCAGGTCAGTACTGTCCAAACTTCCTGAGGGGGAGGGGAGGGGGCAGGACGGGCAGTCAGATGCTTGTGGTAGGAAAGGCTCAGTCACTCCTGAGGTGACTTGTGTACTCATTGAGTCACCCATTGTTGCTAAATATCTAGGGCAAGGGCCTGTGGGATTTTCTTTCTAAATTAATGACATTATCACTATTTTATCAGGAAAACAGTATCGCTACGCCATTACCCCATCCATTTGTTTCTGATGCTTGCATTTTGGTGTCCACATTTCTGATCTCTTAGGGTCAGGATCATCCATGACTTTCTGATTCCATTGTCACCACTACATAAATGAGATGATAGTGCAGAGAAAATAATGAGCTCAGCTCAGGGCTAATGTTGGTTCTTTTTATGCCTGAAAACCCTCTCATTCTATTTCTTTCTTCTGCTTTCTTCCCATGTGCAGTGTAGTTTGCCTTCCTCTTTTCTTCTGAGCCCATGTGCCACTGAGTTTTCTGCTTGCTTTTACCATTTTTTTAAAAATATATTTTATTGATTTTTTACAGAGAGGAAGGGAGAGGGAGAGAGAGTTAGAAACATCGATGAGAGAGACATCGATCAGCTGCCTCCTGCACACCCCCCACTGGGGATGTGCCTGCAACCAAGGTACATGACCTTGACTGGAATCGAACCTGGGACCCTTCAGTCCACAGGCCGACGCTCTATCCACTGAGCCAAACCAGTTAGGGCGCTTTTACCATTTTTTTAAAGGCAGGAATCCTAAGCTCCTTCCTGAGTTATTCTGTGATTTTAAGTTGTATTGTTTGTTCTAATATGTATTTTTCCCTCCTGCCTCCCTCCTATTCATTCATTTATTGAAACATTTATTCATGAAAAAAATGTTTTCAGACTTTTCTTCTTCCCGCCCCACAGGAAGTAAGAATGTTTCCTCAAAGAGAGATGTCTTTAGGAATTTCAAGAAAGGCTCTCAGGTTTGTATAAGAGAGCCGATCAGCTAAATAGATTGCTGGCCTTGACCCTTTCTCTCTCAACTGCCCAGGCTTTTAGCAGAGCTCAAATGCTGGGATTAAATGTGGTTTCAAGGGTGGAGGACTAAATTAGCAGGTGCCACCCTGCAAATGATGACACCCTGACAGACCCATTAGAAGGACATGTTTTATGAGGGAACAAAGAAGTTAAACATAGGTCTGGGGTCATTTGGGTTTATACACACTTGAAAAATATCAGTGTTCAGCAAATGAGTCATTTATGTCATAGGATGTATTTCTTACAATATGGCCTGTCTTGTTAGACTGCAAGTGTCCGTTCTCAAGACAGAAGTCACAGCATATTTCCTCTTAGGAGCATTAGCAATCCCAAGGAATACAGTTTGCTGTTTTGTCTTCCTCTTTCTTTTTTTTTTTTTTTTTTAAATATATTTTATTGATATTTCACAGAGAGGAAAGGAGAGGGATAGAGAGCTAGAAACATCGATGAGAGAGAAACATCGATCAGCTGCCTCCTGCACACCTCCCACTGAGGATGTGCCCGCAACCAAGGTACATGCCCTTGACCGGAATCGAACCCGGGACCTTTCAGTCCGCAGGCCGATGCTCTATCCACTGAGCCAAACCGGTTTCGGCTTGCCTTCCTCTTTCAAGTCACCAGGCCAGTGGAACGATTGAGAAGAATCCTCACAACACAGGGTCTTTGATCAAAACTTTCTCAATGAGCTTGTGTATCCTCGCAAACACATGGTTTTAAATTAAGTGAGAATGGGAAACGTAGGACTTGAGACAGGAGAAAACTTCTCTTTAGTTTACCAGTAGACAGTAAAAAACAATGCCAGCCCCAAATTTAGATGGTGATGATTATAGATTTTTCAGATAGATGAGTTACAGTTGCTGCAAATTCCCTGTTTCATGAGCCACCACAAATTACATAAAACTGTCAAAAGGGACCCTGTGTTTGTTCATCCTAATTGTCATCTCTCTCCAGAGTGCTGTGCTGTAGTGGCAGGATATCAGTAAGCCTTGTAACAGCATCTTAGGATACTTTTTTTCCTGCCACACAGAGAAAAATCTGCAGGTGCCATACAAAATTAGAGAAGCTTTCTTTCTTTCTGTTTTCTATTTCTTGCCTTTCTATTTGTATTACTCTGAGGGGGCTGTTGTGAGGATTAAATGAGATAGTGTGGCTTTAGAAATGTAAAAGTTAACTGATAGTTATTGCTATGATAAATTATTGTAGGAAGAAGAACAGACAGATGTTCAGTGACAAGCTCTCTCTTGGTACTTGAGCTGTCCTGAAATTAAAGCCAGTACTTTCTCTGAAATTCCTCTTCATTATTTAACTTCTATTAGGATTAAAGTAATTTATTATAGTTGTATAGTCCCGGTCTTATTAAAGTGTCTCAAAGTTTTTACATTCATATTTGCATTTTATTAAAATCCAGTTTCTGAGATGGCAAGTGGCATGCACTTTTAAGTAATACTTTAAAATTATAGAAATAATACTTACTCGAAGAAAAAATGAGAACAAAACAGATAAATATAGAAAAAGAGAAAAGTCTAAGTCACCTGTGACCTCACCACCTTCAGATACCTCTCTAAATATTCAAGCTATATTCTTCCAGACTTTTTACACACACACACCACCCAGTTCAAAATAAAATATGATTATATCATACACTATTTATTAACCCTCTTTATCCAAAATATATCATGCTTATCTTTGGCCACATGGTTAAATGCTTCATTAGTATCCTAATGTATGAAATACCACAGTCTTGTTATATTTAGCTTGTTTCTGGTTTTTCCCTATTTTAGACAATGTTGCATCTAGTCACCATCTTGTTTATAAATCCTCCTGCATGTTAATTATTTTTGCTATCTTCCATTACTTGTGTAACCTTGAGCAAGTTGCTCAATCTCTCGGTGCCCGTTTTCACATCTGTGAAATGGGGATGATGACAGTACCTACCTCCTGGTGTTGTAAAGATTAAACAAGTTAAAGTAGATAAAGCTCTTAGAATGCCTGTCTCATGGTAAGTGCTGTATAATTGTTAGCAGTTATTATTTCCTGATGATAAGTTGCTAAATGTAATGCTGCCCAAGTGCTTTTAGTGATGTTATGAACGATTGTGCCAATTTAGTCTCCCCACAGAAGTATATGCAATTATATTCTCCTGTCCTTGTCATCCCTGCACATTGTCATTTTTTTCTAATATCTGCTAATCTGATAGGTATTCACATTTTTTCTTTCCTTTTTTATTGTTGACAGTATTACAGATGTCTCCTATTTTCCCCCTTTCTGCCCCCTCCACCAAATCCCCACCCCACCCCAAACCTTCCCCACGCTATTGTCTCTGTCCATGGGTTATGCATATATGCATATATGTTCTTTGGTTAATCTCTTCCTATCCCCTGGTGTCCACACTTTTAAAAAATTGATTACTCAAGTTGAAAATTTCCAAAAGATTTTTATAAAAATACCTTATATTCATGACATTAACCTACCATCTTTTACATTTGAAATATTTTTTCATAGTTTATGATTCATGGAGACATTTAAGAAAAAAATGTCATTAAAAATAAATACCCTTTAGACTTAAGTTTCCCTTGTTTTAAGTTAACTGTATAGTACAGTAAAATTCATCCTTTTAAGAATAGTTTTGCTTAAGGCTTTTATATTGCAGCCCTAGTTGGAAAGGGCAGTTGGCTATTAAATGCATTCCTTTTCTGCCTTCCTCAGGGCTTTCAGAGGTTCTATTTAAAGCTTCTGTCCTTACAGTATTTTTTTATAGTGGCATTCAGAGAGCCTCTGAGGTTCTGCATGGATGTTGCATAATAATCCTCATATCCTAGACCAAGGCTTGGCAAACCTTTTCTGTAAAGAGCCAGAGAGTAAATATTTTAGGCTTCATGGGTCATACAGTCTCTGTTGCAACTATGCACAAGCAGTTATAGATGTAAATGAATGGACATGGCTGAGTTCCAATAAAACTTTATTTATAGACAGTCAGATTTAAATTTAGTATAATTTTTACATTTCTTGGGATATTATTCTTTTGATTTTTCAAAACCATTTAAAAAATGTAAAAACTATTCTTAGCTTGTAGGCTGTACAGAAATAGATAGCAGGCTAGATTTGGCCCAAGGGCTTTACCTTGCTGGCCCCTGAAATAGAATGTCTAGAAACAGACCCATAGAAATACAGCCAATAGATTTTCAACAAAGGTGCAGAGAAAACAGGAAAGAAAGGATAAACTTTTCAAAAATTGGTTTTGGTGCAATTGGGTATCCATAGGCAAAAAAAGTGAACCGTAACCTAAACCTAACACATGATACAAAATTTAATGCAAAATGAACCATAGATCTACATGTAAAACATAAAACATAGAAAGTTATTTATGAACACATAGGAGAAGAGAGCTGTTAAACCTGACACCAAAAGCACAATCTGTGAAAGAAAATACTACTGATTTGGATTTTGGCAAAATTAAGGACTTTCGCTCTGCAAAGATAATTTTAAGAGAATGTTGTTGATTGGTCTGTTTTTCTTACAAGGCCATCTGAGCCCTAGTATTTAGTAAGTAATTGCCTGACATGTAATGGCATGGATTTCAAGGACCTTGGTTTTGTTCTGAGTCTTCCTGGGAATTTCCTGTGGAATATGAGATTGTGAATATCCCATATCAGCACCTTTTCCTGCCCCCCTACCTCTTGCCTCTGTGCTCACTCTCCCACAAGATAGCAAACAAATGCAGCTATGCTTCATCAGTCAGGCCTGGACCCTGTTGAACAGCCTGGATTTGACCTGGGAATTTTTCTTTCTTTCTTTCTTTCTTTTTTTTTTTTTTTTTTTTTTACTGCACCAGCCTAGAAATGAAATTTGCTGAGTATAGAGAAAAAGACTCTAAACAAATTATGCTAGGGAATAAGTTTTCATAATAGAAACATTTAAATATAGATTTGTCTGGTAAAGAATAGAAATATAAGGTAGTAATTTAGGAATTTACCAATAGCAGCTGCAGCTTGGATGTTTTTGACCTTCATAATGATCATGGCTATGTCCTTTACCTGTTATTCCTTTCCTGTGCTTATCTGTGAAATGAAGATACTCCCCTACCCTCACCCTCACCCTCACCTTCACTACCTTCTTTGTGTCTCTTAGAGGTGGTGCAGGAGCCAAGAAAAGTCTGTTAAAAATAATGAAAGATGCTTTATAATTTCCAGTGTCTTTGTCAATGAAGCAAAATAATTTTAATGATATCTACTATCCCTTTAATGGAATAAAAGCATGTATTTGGATGCAGTATCAATACAATTCTCTAAACATAAATGAAAGTGAAAATTTAGCTATAGGATGTACATCCTTGAGAGGTAAACTGTGAGCTGAAGGTACCATTACAAACAGCTTTTAAAATTTAACATTTTAAATTTTAAACGTTAACTGAATGTAAATAACCTAACAAGTAGAAAATGAGAAGTTTCTATGAAAACATTGTTCCACAACAAGAAAGCCCACTGCATGGGAGAACATATTTGCCAATGTCATCACCGATAAGGGTTTAATCTCCAACATTTACAGGGAACTCATACAACTTAACAAAAGGAAGATAAACAACCCAATCAAAAAATGGGCAACGGGCCTAAATAGCTACTTTTTGAAAGAAGACAGAAGAAAGGTCAAGAAGCATATGAAGACATGCTCAAAGTCACTAATCATCAGAGAGATGCAAATCAAAACGACAATGCGGTATCATCTCACACCTGTCAGAATGGCTATCATCAACAAATCAACAAACGACAAGTGCTGGTGAGGATGAGGAGAAAAAGGAACCCTCGTGCACTGCTGGTGGGAATGCAGACTGGTGCAGCCACTGTGGAGGACAGTATGGAGTTTCCTCAAAAAACTAAAAATGGAACTCCCAAGAAACTAGAAACACGAATCAGAAAGGATATATGCACCCCTATGTTCATAGCAGCACAATTCACCATAGCTAAGATTTGGAAACAGCCTAAGTGCCCATCAGCAGATGAGTGGATTAGAAAACTGTGGTACATCTACACAATGGAATACTACGCTGCTATAAAAAAGGAGTTCTTACCATTTGCAATAGCATGGATGGAACTGGAGAGCATTATGCTAAATGAAAATAAGCCAGGCAGAGAAAGATAAATATCATATGATCTCACTCATTTATGGAATATAAAGAACATCGTAAACTGATGAACAAAAACAGATCCAGAGACAGAGAAACATCGATCAGACCATGAAACCTCAGAGGGAAGGTAGGGGAGGGTGGGGGTAAGGGGGAGAGATCAACCAAAGGACTTTGTAAGCATGCATATAAGCCTAACCGATGGATACAGACACCAGGGGGTGAGGGCATGAGTGGGGGGGATGAGGAGGTAATGAGGGATTAAGGACACATATGTAACACTTTAATCAATAAAGAAATTTAAAAAAAACATTGTTCCATAACTTCATATATTTGATTATGTTTAAATGGACAAAAATGTAAAAGTGCTGCCTTGATGATTTGCATTTTGTGTATGATTTGTTTCCATGCTCTCATATGTTATTGTCTCTTGTCATGCTTAAGCCAGATTATAAATACACAGGAAAGGCCCTCTCTACAAACACTTCCTTTTCTCATGCTTACTGATTTTTGAAGTGATTTAATGGGGGTAGAAAGTCTTTCATTCTATTATTATAAAAATTCTAGAAGCAAAAACATTTCCTGAGACTTAAGATTGTTTAAGCTGCAAATGTGATAATGAAATGAGTAAGCATTCTTATCTATTGTTGTCTACAAACTATATGGCCATGTCCCACAATTCCAGGAGATGCCCAATATGAATGGTGAACTTGGAGTTGAGCTAATATGGCAATAACTGTTGGGTGCTGTTCTCTGAAGAGGCTCCAGAAAGAAGCATCTTTTTCTGAGTGGGAAACAGTATGAACACTGAGGCCTTTTGAGACATCTGGTCTGTATGGTCTGTGAAAATCCATTCAGGCCTTCCTGATTCCTGCCTGCCTGCCTCTCCTAACACCTGTGGAAGAAAGCTCTGTTCTCTTTCTGGGTAGGGCCTGAGATTTGGTTTCAGGTTTTTTTTTCCTTATTTCTTCGTTAGTGACATTTGGACTCAAAGGTTACTTCTGTAGCATTTCCTAACCCATGTGCTAGGAGTGGCTTGTAGGAGTGTAGGACAGTGATCCCCTCAGCTCTTCAGGGTGGATGGGAAGGGCCTTAGGTGGTTGGACTCCCCCTCTGGGCTGACGACCTCTAACAGTGTTTGGCCTTCAGCAGTTTGTCATCAAAATATTGTCATTTTATATGTGTGCCATTATCTACAAAGGATTGGGAGCCACTAATTTACTGTACGTATTTAACTTTTCCATATAAAGATGTTTAACAATGACTACTTTCCTTTGGGAATTGTTCACCTTCCTTGTTAGAGAAGGGTACATATGACTAGTAAAGGAAACTCCAGGATAATTAAAAACCTCTGCATGCATCTTCATTTCAGAAATTCTTTCTCTAGGACATCTTTTGGGAATTAGACCTTGAAATAGCTCAGACTTTTAAAGATAGAGCATAAAGTCCTATTATATCTAGAACAAAATAAATTCATTCTAATTAAAGAAATGATTTTTTAAGTGAGAACATAACTTCTGGTTGTGGCCATGATGGAGTAAAGGTTATTAGACTTACCTGCCTGCCATGGACAACTTCAAAATTGTACAAAATACATAAAACAGTTGTTTTTAGGCATTGGACAATACTCAGTACAGGGATGTGATCCTTGAGAGAAGAGAAGCATAAAGTGAGCTCCACATCAACCTTGTTTTTTGCCTGGGGGTATTTTTAAATTTGTAGCACAGAGTAGTAAAGCCCAAACAGAGAGCAGAAGACAAACTGGATAGAGGAAACAAATATAATTCAGGGCTAGCAAGGTAGCTGGAATTTTCAGGGTGGGAATTGCAAAGTAGCAAGCTGTACACAGAAAAGAACCCCAGACGTCTGTTTATAGTTGTCCTTTGAATCTTTGACCAAATGTTAAGTTATATATCAATAGGGCAAGACTCCACCAGGCCTGGCAGAAAATAAATTCAGTGATTGGGGGTGAACTGTGATGTGAGCGGCTATCTCGGACGTCACCAGTGATGGGAGAGATTGGAGTTCTGTCCAAGCAGGATAGGAAAACCTTGCTGAAAATGCCTGGTATTCAGTTGGGAACCAAGAAAGGGCAGCCATAGGAATAGCACTCCACTAGAACTATCCTAACAAAGCCTAAAGCCACGCCTTGACAAGTGAAGCTGATCTGCAAGTAACCTGCCCACCATAACAAAACTCAACACTCTTGCAAGGAAGGCAATAAAATCCAGTCTGTCAACAATATAGCATACCTAGTTGTTAAAGAATATACAATCACAAATTATTAGATGTATGAAGAAGCAGGAAAATGCAAGGGATAGTATGAGTAGCCTATGAAAGACATGAGGGCATTTCTGAATACAAGTGCTCCTCAACTTATGATGAAATTACATCCTGATAAAACCATTATGAGTTGAAAATATCTTAAGTTGAAAATGCATCTAATATACCTAATCTATGGAACATCCTAGCCTAGCTTAGCCTACCTTATCCATGCTCAGAACAATTATATTACTCTACATTTGGGAAAAATCACCTAACACAATGACTACACTGTACACACAGGCGTCCTCAAACTCCGGCCCGCGGGCCACATGCGGCCCACCGAGGACATTTATCTGGCCCGCCGGGTGCCGCTGCCTGTCCTGCTTAGCAGCCGACTCGTCCCGGGCCCGCAGTGCGCATAGGAATTTGTCCATAGTTTTTTTTTAAACTATAGTCCGGCCCTCCAACGGTCTGAGGGACAGTGAACTGGCCCCTGTTTAAAAAGCTTGAGGACCCCTGCTGTACAGTATTGGTTGTTCACCCTCATGATCACATGGCTGACTGGGAGCTGCAGTTCTACTGCAGCCCAGCATCACGAGAGAGTATCACACCACATAACGCTAGCCTGGGAAAAGGTCAAAATTTCAAGTATGTTTTCTACTGAATGCATATCGTCTTTGCACCATTGTAAAGTAAAAAATCTTAAGTTGAATCATCGAAAGGCAGGGACCGTTTGCACAGTTTTTATGCATCAATACATTTTTCAGTTAATATTGGCATGACCAAAAGAAAGCTTGATTACTGATTTTTGTGTGTTACTCATCCATTTCTTTTGTTACCAGTTTTACAATATGTAAAATGAGAAAATCGGAAATTAGTATAGCAAAACTTGTATGTTATTGCCCAACAAAAGTCAGGATTTTTTTTTTTTTTACAAGTCACAAAAACAGTTAATGATTGCCTAAGCCTCCATGATCCAAGGATGTTGACATTTGGACTGTAACATATTCTTGAGTGGGCTTATCCCCAGGACTGTCTCCTCAGCTTCCCTCATTAATTGTGATCTGCCAGGCATTTTTGCTGACACTGAGATAGACCATAGCTTTCTTTTTCTCCCTGTTACCTCATAAACTGTGTACTGATGAGCCGCTTTAGTAACCGACTTATGGGGATGCTGGAAATTCTGAGCAGAAATCCCAGCCAAGCAGAATAATTGCATCTCTTGGGGAGGTGTTAACAAGCAAAGGCAGAGCTGAGTGCTCCTGGGTTCTGGCTTCCATAGAGCTTTCTCTCAACAGCCCCCCTGAAGCTCCATGCAGAAGGTGTTCATTAGTAAATATTAAACAGCGCTTTCCATGTTGCTGGTGCGATGCTGAGGGCGTGAGACCCCCTCTGGGCACTCCACGACTCACTTAACAGCCACACCAAAATCATACAGCACTCACTTTCTCCATGAATGAGAGATAGAAACATCAGCGATGAGAGATAATAATTGATTGGCTGTCTCCTGCACACCCCCTTCTGGAGATCGAGCCTGCAACCTGGGCATGTGCCCTGACCAGGAATCAAACCAGCGACCTTTTGGTGCATGGGATGACAATCCACTGAGCCACACCAGCCAGGACTCTAAGCACCGATTCTTGAATATTTTGTTCTGTGACCCACTTCCCACTGTCTTCCCTCTCTTCACACTTGGTGATCTTGCTTTGACCCTTCTCATCATCTCAGTTCTTGCCCTCATTCTTTCCTTCCAGGCTGCCCAGCTTCTCTGGGTCCCACTTGTTTTGAAATCCAACCTAGCACTCTTGTCAGTGTTTCTGTGCCATATTGATTCACTGTGTCTGCATCTCCCACTAGGCTCTGAGCTTGGGAGCCCCATGAGGATACGATGATTTTATTTTTACCCTTGAATTCCTCTCCCGTCCTGCATATTTCACATGCTCAGTAAATAAATTGAATTTGCTGTGCTTTTACATTACGGGAAGCACAGCCCTTTTACTAATAATTCTCTCTTCATCTCTGCCATCAAAGGCTAGTTGTTTTGTCTGGTTTGTGGAGGAGGACTTATTTTCACTTCTCATTTTGCTATCAAAATTGTTTCTGTTTCCTTTAAATTAGCTTCTTTTGCTAGAAAAATGATGCCTTGGTTCTCTGTAAGTCTCCATCCCACTGTCGGCACCTTGACCTGCAGCTGTTTTCTGTCCTGCAGCAGGCTCCCATTTTCACTTTTCTTTGTATTCTGTCACATTGGAGATTTTATTTTTTAAAAAATACATTTTCTTTTATTTCAGAGCGGAAGGGAAAGGGAGAGAGATAGAAACATCAGTGATGAGAGAGAATCATTAATCGGCTGCCTCCTGCATGCCCCACACTGGGGATCGAGACTGCAACTTGGGCATGTGCACTAACCTGGAATCGAACCGTGACCTCCTGCTTCATAGGGCGACACTCAACCACTCAGTTTTCTTTTTTTTTTTTAAACGTACTTATCTCATCTACGAGCCTTGTGTTTGTTCTTATACTAATCAGAACAAGTAGATTGTGTTTTGTCTTGTTCTTTCCCTCTCTTACCTTGAATTACACAATAATTAGCACTGTTAGTGTTTTCCCCAAAAAGCAAAGTATATATGAGCAATTTGAGCCATTCCCCATTGATGGGAGATATAATAACTATAATCTGATATGCACTGTTTTCCCCTGTAGGCATGCATTGGCACTAAAGTTATTCTGAATATGCTTTTGCTTATTACAATTTCATTATTTTCTCCCACAAACAAAGCAAAAGGCTTCATTACAGTGATTCTTGGGTTACTGTTTGCATAAGCCTAAGGCAAAGCATGGATTTGCACCATTCAGAAAGTTTGAAAAAAAGCCTTTTTTAAAAAGTAAATTTATTGGGGTTTCAATTTATATGACCTTCAAGTGTACAATTCTATGATACATCATCTGTATATTACATTGTGTGTTTACCCACCCAAAGTCAAATCACCTTTAAAAAGAAATGTATAGCAGCCCAGCTGGTATGCTCAGTGGTTGAGCATTGACCTATGAACCAGGAGGTCATGGTTCACTTCAGTCAGGGCACATGCCTGGGTTATGGGTTGGATCCCCAGTAGGGGGCTTGTAGGAAGGAGCTGATCAATGATTCTCTCTCAATCACTGCAGTTTCTCTCTCTCTCATTCTTCTCTGTAATATATATCTGTATTAATAAAAGCATAATATGCTAATTAGACTGGACATCCTTCCGGATGACCTTCTGAACGAAGCCAGGGCTGCAAGGGAAGCCTGGGTCCTGCTCCACTGCCTAGGAGGTGGAGCTTTTGGCAGCCAGAGGGAAGCCCGGGTCCCAGGTGCCAGAGGGAAGCCGGTGCTGGCAGCCGGGGGAAGGAAGGCCTACTCTTGCATGAATTTTGTGCATCAGGCCTCTAGTGTGTGTGTGTGTGTGTGTGTGTGTGTGTGTGTGTGATATATATATATATATATATATATATATATATATATATATAGGCAGTGACCATGATGACCAAAACAACTGTTTGACCGGTCACCATGCAGTGCTAGCATAGATGCATAGACACAGGTAAAGTCTATGAGTGAACTAATAATGAACATGACAAATGCTTGCCTTCACAGAGCTTGCACTGTAAGAAGGTTAGGTCAGTGATGAGAATTCAAAATTGCCACCAGCACAGACCTGAGGTACAGCTTCTCAGAGCGGCCAGTGATACACCCAGTAGCGGAATGGGGGTGTGACTGAAGGGCTGGTGAAGGCAGGGCCATTCTGGATTTCCCAGAGGAGCCAATGACTGCCTAGGAGGTGGAGCTTTTGACACTGACTGGCATAGAAACTGACCAATCAGAACCAAATCTGGGTGAACTGCGAAGGCAGAACCTAAGGTAGGGGCTGAGGAGGGGTTTTAAGGGCAACAGCTGTTTGGTTTAAGGTGTAAGAAAGCAGTTCAATTTTTTAATGACCGCTTTGGCAGTATAGTCCATATGGCTGGCTATCAGTCCAGATATAGGGGTTATGTATTTTTGTCTGCCAAGAGCATCTTCTCCTGATGAAAAAGGCTTTTCTCCCCATTTAAGCAACCCTATCTTATATAATCTATACTAATAAAAGGGTAATATGCTAATTAGACTGGGTTGACCGGCCATCTTCTGGATGTCCGACTTCCTTCTGGACAAAGCCATGGTGGTAGGGGCTGAGGCAGAGGCAGTTAGGGGTGATCAGGCCCGCAGGGGAGAGAAGTTAGGGGTGAGATAAGGCTGGCAGGGGGTTAGGGGCAATCAGGCCAGCAGGGAAGGGCAGTTGGGGGTGACCAGGCTGACAGGGGCAGGCAGTTGGGGGCAATCAGGCTGGCAGGGAAGGGCAGTTGGGGGCGACTAGGCTGGCAGGGGAGGGCAGTTGGGGACGAGATCAGGTTGGCAGGGGAGAGCAGTTAGGGGTGAGATAAGGCTGGCAGGGGGTTAGGGGCAATCAGGCCAGCAGGGGAGGACAGTTGGGGGTGACTAGGCTGACAGGGGAAAACAGTTGGGGGCAATCAGGCTGGCAGGGAAGGGCAGTTGGGGGCGACTACGCTGGCAGGGAGGGCAGTTGGGGGTGAGATCAGGTCGGCAGGGGAGGGCAGTTGGGGGTGACCAGGCCAGCAAGGGAGGACAGTTGGAAGTGACCAGGCCAGTAGAGGAGGACAGTTGGGGGCAAACTGGCCTACAGGGGAGGGCAGATGGGGGTGACCAGGCCTGCAGGGGTGGGCAGTTGGGAGTGACCAGGCTGGCAGGGGAGGGCAGTAAGGGGGCATTAGGCAGGCAGGCAGGTGAATGGTTAGGAGCCAGTGGTCCTGGATTGTGAGAGGGATGTCCCTGTGGGATCTGGCCTAAACCAGCAGTTGGACATCCCCCGAGGGGTCCCTGATTGAAGAGGTGCAGGCCGGGCTGAGGGACAACCCTCCCCCCCCCCCCCATGCAGGAATTTTGTGCACAGGGCCTCTAATATTTTATATATATATATATGAAGAAATGTAGTACTACACAGTATTTGAGTGACTTTTGTGGGCATAATTCTCTATTAAATGATCAGAAATGATTGTGAAGGCAAGTCCAGTCCTCACATAAGCAAACCCTTCACACATGAAATGATTTAAGATTTTTTGAAAAGCTATTAATGATTCCCTACTCTTTGGTACCAGATCTCTTGTTAATATGGGTTTACCAAAAAGGACCTTGTATAATATCATGTGTCTGTCTTTCATATAAATCTCTAAACTCTCTGGGTTTAAGGATCATGTTCTCTGCATGTTTAATGTTCAGTGCCTACAGAGCAACCTAAGCATACTTTGCATTTAATAGCTGTCTGTTGAATTGAATATCATGAAGTGCAAATTAACATAGAATGTTAGAGAAAAGATAAATCATTCATCATAGTCACCTTCCTAAAGGTCAGTTTCAAGTGGGTTTTGAAGATGAGAAGGACTTGTCCAGAGAAAGAGGAGGAAAAAATGTGCCAGGCATTTTCTCAGAAGCAGATCCTCATAGCTAAAACAATTTCTAACAATTAGTATTAAACAAATTCCAGCCCCATAAACTTTTCTGGTATTGTTCATGACATAACATCTCAGGGTTAGAAGAGCCTCGGAAGCCATCATCACATCCTACCACCACCATCCCTGTTCATGAATCCATTCTTTGGGGACTGATGCTAGATTGTTGAGGGGATGTGATGAGGTCAGGACCAGAATACTTACCTGGACTTCTCATTGTCATTTTCCAAGGAAGATAAGCATGCTCTCATGTTGGAAGTCTTTTGAATCTTGTATTGTTCTGGGTAAATATGAACTTGATTGCTTCAAGTGTCTCTTTTGCAGTGTTGGTTGGGACTGGTATTTGGTCTGTGATTAAGGGCCCATTTCTAAAACCCATATTCTCTTCTGAAAGTTCAGTTTATCCCTGTAACAGAAATTATTGGGGGAAGGGATGCTGGTGATCACTTCTCACCTGAGGTGGGCTTTATGTTAACTTGTGTAGAATCATCATGAGTTAAGGTATGCGGAGGCTATCTTGTCCTGCAGCAGTCCAAGTATTAAATAGCAGGAGATCACAGAACTCAGGATTAGAAAGAGTCTTCACTGATTCCACAAATATTTATTCTTTCTGGCATTGTGCAATGGACTGGAGGTATAATGGTGAAAAGTGACATGTGTTCCTCACCTTGCTGGAATGTATGATCTAGCAAGGCACAAGTGAGTTTACATAAGTCATGGACTTCCAGGGCCCGACAGCCAAGTCCAAAGCCAGCTGCACATCTGCTGTTTGAGCCCTCCTGGCCCTGGTATTGTGGAGGACTATGAGTAGGTCTCTCCATGAGCCCTAAGCATGATCTCCTCACTTTCTTGAGCATTTCCTGCTTCAGATGTAACTTTAAAAGTCCTCTGTGTTCCTAGTATTTTTTTTAAAGCCTTCATTCATTTTGGACTTTAGCTGGAAGTTGTTGATACAGTCTGAGGATCACATTTTTACTGAAGGATGTGCGCTTGACAGTGGTGTGTGTATTTTATATACACTGGGCAGGAAGAAATGCCCAAGTGAGGAGATTTACAGCAGGCCAGGAGAGCCTTGGATTAAAGCGGTAGAAGTGGAATTGGACCCAGAAGAAAAATGTGAGATAGGTTATAAACTAGAACAAATCAGATTTCCAACCAATTGGTTATGGAGAAAAATAGACGTGATTCTGTGGCATAAGGAGAGCCATGAGGCCGTTAGGCTCAGGATGAAAGTTTGCCAAAGGCTGGCTCTTGTTCTCTCCCTAGCACCTGGTACAGAGTAGGCACTCAATAAATGTTTGACCAGTGAATGAACAGAATAGGGATTACTCAAGGGGAAGCAGGTTTGATCTGGAAGATAAAATAGATTTACTCATTAATTTAGTAAGCAAACAATTCTATAAGGTGGGGGAAAGGCTTTTCATGTTGACAGCTGTGTCTCATCAACATAGAAAGGAGAAGGTGAAGGACAGTGGTGCGTTAATGAGCTTGTGGAAAGTATAAGTTTTCTTATGCTTGGCTACCTGTCAGAAAGCCCTCTTGAATTTCAACACACTTTGCTACCAGCTAATCAAAGAGGATATTTGTGCATGTGATGTTTTCTAAAGCACGTTTGAAGTTAATGAAATATTTTTATTTCAGTAAAATGAAAATGAAGAAAAAACATATATTCCAAAATATTTAAAGGGGAAAAAAATATTTTTGATTCAGGGCATCTAAAAGCAGCAGTGGGTTTTGAGTCCCAGCCAGAAGCTCTAGCACACTTAAGCTTTTGTTCTCCCATCTGACATTGGGGTTTGTGCTGACTTCGTCTTAGTAACCATTGTTGCATGGATAGTGGCCTCAAGGAAAGGGCCTCTGATCTCTCTAAAAGGGATGTCAGATCTCTCTGGAGCATGCTTGCCCTATTTCTCACTCTCTGCTCTCCTGTTTCCTAGGATTGCATCGATGTAGGCTGGTGGGAAGGAGAGCTCAACGGCAGACGAGGAGTGTTCCCTGATAACTTCGTGAAGTTGCTTCCACCTGACTTTGAAAAGGAGGGGAATGTAAGTCTTCGTGGCTTTGATCTCAGTTTCCTCATCTGTTGGCTGGAAACAGTGATCCCTATTATAGGTTTGTTGCATGAATAAACAAGATAATGTATGTAAAGCACTGGGTATAATACCTGCACATTTAAGCACCAAATAAATGGCAAGAACACTTGGGGGGTCCATTTGGTAAGTGGACTGCCAGTATTCATGTAGCAGGTCCTCGCGGGTGGTGAAGTGGCTAATATTGTGGAAGTGGCTGAAAAACACATTGTGAAGCTAAGGCTGCAGAGTGAGGCCTGCTAATCTTATATTCTGTGTATGTATATGCACATATATGGACATGTATACACACACATCCACATATGTATATATACATACCTCTGATCTGTGGTTTCTCTTTGTGGAGTCCTGTTATATGATGCTGTTGTTTAAACAAGCCAGTCCATCTTTGCTTGCCTCACTTCAGGTGTATTGTTTCTCTGCTGATCATGTAACAAGAAATGTTAAAAAGTTAGAAGCACTCTACATTATAAGGGGTCAGCGATTGGGTCTTACTCATCCTGTTCTGCACCTCAGGGCTCTTTGCTCAGGCTTTCACATGACTTCTTCTTTACTGAGGCCCCTCTTCATGCCCCTGAGGGCTTTGTTACTGGACCATGAACTTGACTTGACCCATCACCATTCCCATGGAGCTAAGGTTTGGAAAGGATAGCTACAATGCTGGAGGATTGGTTACCAAGGATACTAAACAACATTGATGGTGTAGGTGCTGCTTATATGAATGGATGTAATTGTTTAAGAAGCTAGATGGTGTCAATGCCCACCAAGATTATGCCCTGCAGATTGTTAGATTTGTTTGTCATGCCCTTTAGGCTTTTTCTAGCTTACTTTCTTTTATTATTTAGCTGAAGGATGTTCTGTTCCACACCTATTATTCTCTCTTGGAATTAAGTTTGGGGTTGAGAGAATCTAGATTCTACTTTCTAGTGTTTTCTAGATCCTTGATACTTATTGCTGGTCCATGGACCACACTTGATCAGCATTACCAGTAGCTTTTTAGAAATACTCAGACCACACCCTAGACCTGGTACATCAGAACCTGCATTTTAACAAGATCCTCAGGTGATCTGTTTGCAAATTAGTGTTGGACGTGCTGGTATAGGAGCAGGTATCTGTTTAAGTGATAACAGCCCCACTTTCCAGTTCCCAGACATATTTTAGGAGGGGCATAAATTCACAGAACAGAGAAGAGCTCACCATGCTGTAAAGAAATTTTCCATCAAGCAAACTCACTTGAGCCTTTTTTACTGATGACAGTTGATCACAGTGGTGGGTATCAGTTGACAGAATCATCCCTGACAAAAACAGATGCTAACACTTAGTCACAACTAGATAGTAAATGTTTTGAAACAATAAGACACAGAAATGAAGTTTGGCAAACATTTATAGAGTATAGTGGTTGTGACTCTAGACTGTAGCATCTGATAGACATGGGCTTGAATCCTGGCTCTGTCACTTACTTGTTCAGTTCAAGGTCAACTTACTAAATATCTCTAAGCCTCAATATTATCATCTATAAAATTGCGAGAAAATTTGTACCTACCCTGTTGAACTCTTGAGAAGATTATCTGAGATGATGCATATGAATTTCTTAGCACAGCACCTGATACTTGGTAAATGTCCCATACATGTGAACTATTCCAAGTCTTTGCAATTATTATTACTACAAATGTGGGAAGGCTCCAGCTAAAACTGTGCAGTAATGATAGAAATCTGACTCTGGTTCTTTTTACTTCAGCTGGTCAAGTCAACACAGAATTATTGTTGGTATCTTAGTGAATTCCCTGGGAATCCCAATGAATCTAAGAATTTTTATAGTCTTTACAAAGAAATACGGTGCTTTATAAAATATATTTATAGAGACAAGTGGGCACGAATAGCATAATCTTTGTTATTTCTTACATTTTTCAGGATCTGCTTTATGACAATTATGTTTTATGTTCATATATTTACTCTGTATTTGTTGGGTTCCTTCTCTGGGCTGGCCTCTGTGCTGGCTGATGGGAAATAAAGAGTACACACGGTTCATGCCCTTGTGCACTTAGAATTGAGCAGTAGGTCTTCTATTCAGGGCTGTAGAAACCTGTCACATTTTTCTAAAAGGACACTGAGGTGGGCCTCTATTAGGGAGTAGAGGCAAGAGGGTCATGTAGACTGCTTGTCTCACCCTTATCACCTATCTTTATTTTTTTAATCCTCACCCGAGGATATTTTTCCATTGATATTTAGAAAGAGTGGAAGAGAGGGGGGATTGACACGGAGAGAGAGAGAAACATCAATGTAAGAGATACACATTAATTGGTTGCCTCCCCCACATGCCCAGGACTGGGGATTGGGCCTGCAACCGAGGTACATGCCCTTGATCTGAATCAAACCCATGACCCTTCAATCTGCAGGTCAATGCTTTATCCATTGAGCCAAACTGGCTAGGGCAGTGGTCGGCAAACTGTGGCTCGTGAGCCACATGCGGCTCTTTGGCCCCTTGAGTGTGGCTCTTCCACAAAATACCACGTGCGGGTGTGCACGTACAGTGCGATTGAAACTTCGTGGCCCATGCTCAGAAGTCGGTTTTCAGCTCTCAAAAGAAATTTCAATCGTTGTATTGTTGATATTTGGCTCTGTTGACTAATGAGTTTGCTGACCACTGGGCTAGAGCAACTGATCTTTGCAAGCCTGGTAGAAGGTGGTCACACCCTGAAGCATTTAAATGCCAAGACCTTCATGGTGATTCTTATCTCTTTGGCTAAGGAATGAGCAAGTATGCTGTCCTATTAGACATTTGCCACCTTCTTGGTTCTGATTGAGGTAATATCATTTTGAAGGCTAAGATAAAGTCTGGATCATCCTTTTAATAAATAGGAAAAGCCTCTGGTTGCCCACATGATGGCACTCAGCCTTCTAGTTCCCAGTTATATTTTAGTGGAGCAATAAATTCACTCAGGTGAGAGAGGCTCCATGGTATACTTTTCTAAAAGCCCTGCTTTGCCAAAACCGGTTTGGCTCAGTGGATAGAGCGTCAGCCTGTGGACCGAGGGGTCCCGGGTTCGATTCCGGTCAAGGGCACGTAACTTGGTTGCGGGCACATCCCCAGTGGGAGGTGTGCAGGAGGCAGCTGATCGATGTTTCTCTCTCATCGATGTTTCTAACTCTCTATCCCTCTTCCTTCCTCTCTGTAAAAAATCAATAAAATATATAAAAAAATAAATAAATAAAAAAAAAATAAATAAAAGCCCTGCTTTGTTATATAAGGTATTAAGGGAAGATTTCCACAGAAAGAGTGACATTGTCAGTGATGAGTAGACTCATCTTGGCTTGCTTGTTGAGGCATGCATACTTTTTGGGACCCCATGGGCATCTCTCCAACCTGAGACAGGCAGCCAAAATCTCTTTGATATATCTTTTAATCTTGTCCCTAAGAAGCAGAACACTCAATTTTAGAGAAACAGTAGCCATATCTGTCAGACAAAGTAATACCTACAGCTGAGAAGTGATTGTATAATGTGACATTTAGCTTTTAGAAAATTCCAAGTATTGTATCCTTTTTCATCTTTTCTGGCCTATAAAACCAGTGAACCAGCTTGGCATTGGTTGTTATACCAGCCTTTATTGCTGCACCCCGAGTATTGGTGAGTTCATGATGACGACATGACTGGAGATGAGGCTGTTGTTTGCTGAGTCAACTATGTAAAGATGATTAGCATCATTAACACAAAGGCACTATGTGAATGACAGAGTCTGAAACACTGTTCTGCCACTAGTTTCAGCAGATGTCATCTTGTCTTGCCAGTGGCTGGGGTTGTAGTCATTCACCCAGAAAAGAAGATGATCTGTGGTGATTAGGGTAGACAGCAGCAAACAGCATTTATTCAACAGCAGACCTCTTGAAGCAGTAGGCATCACTGAAGCATCCCTACAAGGCTAGTATACTTTCTGCTGGAGTGGTTACCACAGGGCCTTCTGGAATTCTTGACAGTCTTTCTTTCAGAGAGTGACACTATGGGGCTTTTCCTCAAGATATTCCCGGAGAGCATCCACTGATCTGTTGGTGCAGCCGCTGATCTGTTGGTGCATATTTTAGAGTGATTATGTAGGCTATTTACCAGAGAACCTAAATTCAATGGCTGTCTGTTTATTTTGAGCCTTGACAGTAAAACTGAATATCAGAATGGAAAGATTCAATGTTCTGAGAGCTCTAATGAAGCAGTGCTCTTTCATTATTACTGAAGGAAAACGGGGACCGTGGGCTCTCAAGAACAGCAGAAACAACTTCCCACTGTCATTGAATTAGAAGAGGTTTTCTGAAAGATGTTTCTGAAAGATAGTGTTTTAAGAAAGTCTCAGGCCTCAGTCCTTTTAAGAGAAACACTTGAAAATCACCAGAGGATGTTACAGTTCTAACATGCATTGATTTGGAGGGCTCTTCTGAGTTTTGCCATGTCAGGAACTGGGGTGTTGCTAAAGTTTCAAGAGTTTCCTTAGTTAATGTTTAACAGAGGAGTAGGGTCTGCCTCTTAGTCCCAGGGACACAGAAACCCACCTTCAAAGATATTTAAGCATGTCCATGACTGATGCACGCTCACATTTGCCAACTCACAGAGACTTACTCAGGACCAGACTGCCAGCTTACAGATTACAACAAGAACAGAACATCAGCCCATCTGGAACACATGGATCTGCCTGCCTTGGGCATTTGTTCCCTATGGGCCTGATTCCTTAGAAACCAGATTCTACAGAAAACCATCATTTACTTGGTGCTTTCTTGGAGAGCAATGACTGAAAGAAAGAGGAGCTAGTTGTTCTCATGTAGGCCCTCACAAGTATAGCTTGAGGCCCCCTCAAGCACCAGAGGGAAAGGTTTGCCAAGGGAACTCTGTGTTGAATTCAGCTAAACCCACATGATGCTTGCAAGAGCACTGCACCATTGGCCTCGGCAATTCTCCATTTTTTTGTTTTCATGCCTGACCAGATCCTTCCTATTCAATATCAATTTTCAGACACATCGTGGTACAGTCAAGTAGGTACCATGTTCACAATTACAATTGAGTGCCAACCTTAAGATCCTTCTACTCAACTGCAACTCTTTTTTTTAAAATATATTTTATTAATTTTTTTACAGAGAGGAAGGGAGAGAGATAGAGAGCTAGAAACATCGATGAGAGAGAAACATCAGTCAGCTGCCTCCTGCACGCCCCCCACTGGGGACGTGCCCGCAACCAAGGTACATGCCCTTGACCGGAATCGAACCTGGGACCGTTCAGTCCGCAGGCCGACGCTCTATCCACTGAGCCAAATCGGTTTTGGCTCAACTGCAACTCTTAAGATTGCTCTAGATCACTCAGCAGGAGTTTTGCAGGTTCCAACTTTTACAGGAAAGGAAGTTCCTTCATTGATTCACATAATGGCTAATCCACCATGGGTGAATTTTGCTGGCTTAACTCGGACTGCACTCTCTTTTCCCAGTTCTTAGGCTCCTTACCTTAGCCCCTATCATCTGACAACTCAGTTTATGGAACTGTTCTCAGTCAAAAATTTCTTTGCTCTTAGTCATGTTTTTCAGCCTTTTGAGAACCACTATTCTTTCCAATTTTCAATGATGTCCAATAAATTATTTCCCTGTATTTAGTCATCCAAAAAGAAACAAATATGTGCTTCTAATAACCAGCAGTGTGGAAAAATTAACCTATAATATTATTTGTCTGTACATTTAGTTTCCTGGATACTTTCACCTGCAGAGGTGGGGATTGTCAAGGCATTAATGTCACCTAAGCATGGCCTAATGATGGAGTCCTAACTGAGCTTCCCTGAAGTGTCCTGGATGGTGCTCCTTCTGTCTTCTCCATTTGTACTTGCATCCTGTACTCTCCCAGTTGAGCCCCTCATTCACTATACTCTTGCCTGAGGTGGTTGTCTCTCATCACTTCACCTGAACTGTATTCTCCTTGAAAGCAAAGCCAATGCCCTGAACTTCTCCTTCATGTGTCTTAGTCCATTTGGGCTGCTATAACAGAATACCATAGACTCAGTGGCTTATAAACAACATAAATTTATTTCTCACAGTCTGAAAACTGGGAAGTCCAAGATTAAGGTGCTAGCAGATTTGGCATCTGGTGCAGGCCCACTTCCTGGTTCATAGACAGGTATCCTCTCACTGTATCCTTACATGGTGGAAGAGTTAAGGGAGTTCTCTGGGGTCTCTTTTATAAGGGCACCAGTCCCATTCATGAGGTCTCCACCTGAATGAACTACTCTACACACGAGCACATTGAGGATTAGGTTTCAACATATGAATTTGGGATTCATTCAGTAGACAAGCATTCAGTCCATAGCAGCATGCATGGTACATGGTTGCAATCAGAAATCCTTTGTCCTTTGGTCATTTCGTGACAAGGTGTACCTTTCCTCCTCTGTCTCTCTTCTACTACTTGCTACTCCCTCCTATACTAGTAAGAAAGAAGAGGAAGTGGGAAGCTGAGATCTTTGTTAGATTTCTCTTCCCAGACAAAGGGGGGTCCAAGTCCTTCCATCCAGACATGAGGTCTGGGCATGGAGTTGAGGTATCATTTTCAGGGTGGGGTGGGTAGAGCAAAGGAGTGAGCCAAGGATTGAACTGAGAGAGTAACTTAGGGAGAAGCTTAATACCAAAGCCTAGGTGACTACCCAATAGGTAGGCCAGCAATCTGGAGGGGCCAGCGAAGGGGGCAACAATGGATATAGACCACCAGGCCAGAGGCTAAGGAGAGGAAACTCTAGAGAGACCCCACCAAGAGCAGGTTCTGTGGTGGCTCCTCAGGATCTCCTGTGTTGGAGACTCTGTAGGGTGCAGAGGGGCAGTTATAGACACTGTAATCCCGAGTATTGCCCCAGCTGCACGCCTCAAATGTATTGTCAATCCACCGGGAAGAGGGGAGAAAAGGGCAGAGGAGAAACTTCCATGAGGGGTACCCTGGTCAGGAACTATCCATTTGTATCACCCTCTCCAGCCTCAAACACAGACACCTCCAGAGAACTTAGCCAAATGCCTGGAGGTGGACTTCTCAAGGCCCCAAATCAAGCTAAAATTTGCTTTCAGAACCTTACCATATTCCTCTAACAAAAGACCCCCAAAATGTGTGGGGCCAGATTGTTTAAGGTAGACTGGCTCAAGAGGCCAAGTGGCGAATGAAAATTCCTGCCAGGGAGGATGGTTGAGCCAGATGATGAGCTCTTTCATTTGGGACTGGCCAGACTTGCCAAACAAGGGGCAGAGTCAATTCTGAAATCCCTCGGCAGGAAGCAAAACTTGCCTTCCTGCTATCTTCACTCAACATTCAGATCTATTTCCTTCCTGGTAATAATGGTAAGAAATTGAATCTAGTTATTATACAGTACTGAAGAATGTTGTTTGTTGTTTCTCTGTCCAAGCCAACAGCTCTAAACACAGGCCTATGTGCACTGTATTACGTGAAGACCTCGGGAGGTATTATGTGATCCCCTAAATCAGAAGATGTTGGCTCATTGATTTTGTTCTGAACATTTTTATGTTGGCTCTTTTTTAATGAATTGCTACAGTCTGGACATTGAGAGAAGTGAGCTCTGGGCCCACTTTGGCTACCACCTAGCTGTTGATATGCCCCTCTAGGCCTCAGCATAGCCCTAAGGTCCTCTGTTTTCAGCATCTACCTGCAAATTGAACAGGCTGAAGCCACCTGAGTTTGGAGTTGGAGTGCTTTACTTTCACCATGGGGAGGGGGGAATAAAGAGACTAAATAGAATAAAAATCCATGACTTAAAATACTCACCTGAGTTGAAGATGTTTCTGTCTGCACACTTAGAGGTTAACACTGGTAAACCCCACAGAGAAAATGTTGACCTACTGCTTAACCTGGACGGCCCTGTAGTCCCATCTTCTTTATCCAGTCACAATTGGACATTTTGGGGGAAATTAACTAAGTGATAAGCTTATGTCTTTTTATATGAGAATTGTGAACTCCTATGATGAATTTCTGTCACATTTGGCTACAGATTTACCCAGCCTGCCTTTCAGTTATCACTGCCCTATCTTCCCATTGCATTACATTACAAGAATAAAAAAAAAATCAATGTAGGCTCATGTACAATTCTTCATCAATTATTTGGGGGTTGGTCTAGAGCTACATGGAACCCTGACCCTGATTTTTGTTTAAAATGACCTTGAAAGACATCTTATTTGAAAATGTGTCGTCATTTCTCACTGAAGGAGGCAAGAAGGCTAAGTTTGATGGAATTGGAGTGAAGTCAGTCAAGGAAAACAAAAAGGACAACCTGTAAACCTACTCTGCTACTAAGCAAATCAGGCATCTGGCCAGCATTGATCAAGTGTAGTGGATGCAAGACAGACAGCTCACAAACTGCTCCTTCCTTTCAAAACTGCCCCACCTGCCTCCGCAGCTGCCAGGGCTCCAAACAAAACCTCACACCTCTGCCTCCTTCCTCTGCCACATTCAAGCGTGCACTTGCCACAAGCACACTTTTCACACGCTGTTAGCCCAACAATTCCCTTGGTGCCCCTCTGCTCTGCCCTGTCACATTTCATGTCTGCTACATACCAAAGGTGACACAACACTCAAGGTTTTTGTTCTTTGCAAGTCATCTCGGGAAAATATGATGACTTGCAGTTGTCTTTTTTTAATTTGGGGCCCTGTGGTTTAAGGCAGGGTTGCTGGGGGAACGGCCTCAGCAAGACGAGGCTCATGTGAAGTTGGTTATAAAAGTTTTTAAACCAACAGAAGGTGAGGAAGACTTCTGCGGGGTAGGCTTTGTCGGGGCTTGGCTGGGAAGAATTAGGCCACAGGGTGTTGGCAGTTTCGTGAATAAGAAATTACTCAGATCTTGAGGTAAAGGAAGGGTAATTGGCAGAGCTTCAACGTTAACTTTATTAGGTTAACACACAGCTGTCCCCGGTCTAATTTATACAAAGACAGAAAAAAGAAGGAGTTGGGGTAGAGATCTAGAAGGAGCTGGCAAAAGGGGAAAGAGTAGTGTAAGATCTGTGAACTGGAACATCCATGAGGGGAACCTATGTGCAAGAAGAGGTGGCCTTTGAGTAACTTTCTTTTTAAAATAATAAAATCTGTATGCATGTAGACAAGACAGAAAAAATATTAAGGAAACACACGCATGTATGCACTCGTAATTCTAGAGATCACTACTATAAATTTCTTGTTTTCCATTCTTTTTCTGTGTGCATTATAACCTAGTTAAGCTCATGCTGTAGCTGCAATTTGATACCCGTTCTGGTTGTGTGGCTTTTTTTTTTTTTTTTCATCTTTAACAAACTACAGCTCCTTGTGCGTTTGTAGACTGTGTGTGGTTTACAGACGTGATAGTTTGTCTTGTGGATGCTCTCTGGCAGGATGGTCCCTACATAGTGATTAAGAGCATTCTGTGGGTCAGACAGTTCTAGGCTAGACTTCTAGTCCCTTACTCCATTTAATAGCCTGGTGACTTGGGGAAATGCCTTCATCTCTCTAAGCCTCAATTATTTCATCTCCAAAATGGGCATAATAATATCACTACTTATGGAGTTTTCTGAGAATTAAACAAGGCAGTGCTTACTGACTCCCTCTGCTTTGAAATTGCCTTCTCTTTAAAAGGGAGGTAATATCATTGCCATTTTACAGATGAGAAGGGTTAGCTAAGTGACGTCACTTGCCCAGTGTCCATGCTAATTAACTGAAAGAGCCAGGATTTTTATTTTTAGTCCTCACCGAAGATATTTTTTTACAGAGTGTGAGAGGGAGGGAGGAGGGGGAGAAAGAGAAACATCAATGTGAGAAACACATCAGCTGGTTGCCTCCTGGGCACCCTGACCGGGGCTGGGGTTCAACCTGCAACCAAGTACATGCCCTTGACTGAGAATGGAACCAGAGACCCTTGGGTCCTTGGGCTGACGCTCTAGCCACTGAGCAAAACCAGCCAGGGCAAAGAGCCCTAATTTTTAATGACAGATTCTGAAGCCCCACCCCTTGCCCTCCATTACTCAGGGGTAACTTGGTTAAATCACCCACCTAATAAAGAGCTGAGGATGGGCAGGTTCATTTGCTGGTCTCTACCTGACCATCTCTCTCCTACAGTCAATCCTGGTGAGCAGGGAGATACTCTAAAACCGGTTCAGGAATGTATGCCATTGAATGCATTGCTACCTCTGTCACCTATAGAGTGACAAGATTTGAGAGTAAAACAAGTGACTGATAGGCAAAGACACTCCATTCCAGTTTCCAGCGTACAGCTGGTCTGAGGAGGTCCTTGCTGGCAGCCTTGGGAGGGAAAGGGGCAACAGGCTTAGAACCCCACCCAGTTGCACCAGGTCCTGAGCCTGAATTTTGTTGAAGATCTCACATCCAGAGAAGATCTGATTTAAAGCCACCCCAGTGACTCTTTTTGAATCACTTGGTTATTCAGCAGATTAAATCTTAATTGCAAATGCGTTTTCAGCGTAGGAGAACCATTGTGCTTGCTGGTTTCAGGCCATTTTTTGCTGAGCTGAGCTTTTCCAGAAGGCTGTTACAATTTTAGAAAGGGGGAAATGGTATTTCATTTGTCCATCAGAGTTTTGTTTTGCAGACTGAATATATTTTAGTGTTTGTTTAAAGGTGCTAACATCCCTAGAGAGAGAATTGCTCTTTTTTTTTTTTTGAGAACTTCTCTAGACTGTCCACACTACATCTAGAAAACACTGTCTGTGGGCCTTATGTGAGAGGCCAGCCTCGCCAACAATCTCATATGGTATCATTTTGATTACTTTTTCAGAGACCCAAGAAGCCACCTCCTCCATCCGCTCCTGTCATCAAACAAGGGGCAGGTAAGGTACCTTTCTGTTCCATCAACACGATGTGCGTAATTCTCTGCGTGTATTTGCAGTGTCCTTGGTAGAACTCAAGATTCTTAGATTCAAATGCCACAGGATGCCAAATTGGGAAGTAATGATTTGGTCTCAACAGGGAGTTTTAAATAACTACTGTTTTTCCTAAAAAATATATAAACATATCATTAAAATGTATCCCTGATACAGCAAAAAAAGAAGAAGAAAAATTCTAACCTCCCAAAGCGAACAACCAGAAAGACTTGGCTTTGGAATAAACCAGTTTTTGTCTGCTTTGTTTTTATTGGTTTAATAAATAGCTTTTGAGGCTAGCAGAACCAAATTGTCCTCCTTCACCTATGCTTGCCAGATCGAGGATCAGCTTGGAAGGGATCGCTTTCCACAGGTCACAGTGTCAACGTACATGATAGTGGCACTGAATTTTCAGTGTCTGTCCCATGTAGTTAACCAAAATTTGCACTTACTTCACTTACCCCCCAACAAAAAAAAATTTTCCTATCAATAAATATTTTTCCTCGTGATTTTTTTTAATCTTGAAGCGTCTAATTCACTTTTTCTGTGCAGTTCAGATATTAAAGTTGAATAATATGTGAAGACTTGATGTCAGACATTGGGTAACTTGTTGCATGATGAAGTATCATATATAAAGCTGATAATTCATATTTCCCAATAGAACTCTTTATAATTGTTAAAAACTAATTATGGAGAGAAATTCCTCCATGAATAAGTAGGTAAGTGGCATTTTAAAAATTAGCAACTAAAACAGAAGAAGAGTAGGGTATTTTTAGTTCTACACACTCAATAATTATGGTATTTCTGTAGCATTTAAAATATGAATAAATTTCTAGATTGGTTATTCACAGACTTTTTAGGAGGGATTTTTTTTAAAGTTCTTTTGGCTCACCAGCTTGGGTAGAAAAATCACGTTGACCCCAAATTCCATTTTCATTCCATTCAGCATAGTTGAGCATTATAGAGATTAAGCCCCAAAATGGGATGTTAATTACATCTCTGCTCTGCCCCCATCCTCCTCTGCATTGAGCAGTTTAGTTTTGCCACCTAGTGGTTCTGGCTGGATAACTATTTTATTGTGCTGAAATTAAAGCAGGTTATTGATTTTCTTGTCTCTGAAGACCCTTTTCCGTAGAGGCCTTGGTGACAGATGAGAGGCCAAGTTGATGAGTTGAGTGGTCCAAGGCTCAGGTAGCCTAGAAGGTAACTAGGATTGGATTCTTCATGGTAGTAGGATTGTCAGTTCCTCCTGTATCTCTGGGAATGATGCTGGACTTCTTCATTATCATTAGGAGACTAGATTGTAGCATGATAGACAAATTCTTATCCTTTTGAAACAATTTTACCAAGGTTATGCTGGATCTCTGAGGGCAAAGCAAGATGACATTTAATCTTCCTAGATTATTGTTGCTCATTTATCCTGCTGAATGATCTTGGGAACTACTTTGTAATGGGGAGGTAGATATTCATATTTTCCCCATCATCAACTTTCCTTGTGTTTGATCATTTGACACAAAAAAAATCCTATATGGAATGGACAGAAATCAGATACAGTGTTTAATTTGTAGAGAGTCATTAAGGAGATTTAGGTAAAGTGTTTGTTCAGTGAATTTTTAAAAATTCTTTTGGCTTCTTATGCTATATATAATTGAGATTTTAGTACCAAGCACCCATCCATAAGGCTGGTCATGTAAGGAATTGTCAAGCACTCAGCCAAGTCCATAAGTCAGAGGAGTGCTTGTGAGTGATCGGTTTCATGTGTTAGCTACTTTTCAAGCATTCTTACGTGCCTGAAGTTACTGACACTGATGAAAATACCGGGGGAAGGAGTCACTGCAGTCAACATGGGTAAAGATGAAATGCTAGCCCTAACTGGTTTGGCTCAGTGGATAGAGCGTAGGCCTGAGGACTGAAGGGTTCCAGGTTTGATGCCCGTCAAGGGCATGTACCTTGGTTGCGGGCACATCCCCAGTAGGGGGTGTGCAGGAGGCAGCTGATCAATGTTTCTCTCTCATCGATATTTCTAACTCTCTATCCTTCTCCCTTCCTCTCTGTAAAAAGTCAATAAAATATATTTTAAAAAAGATGAAATGCTACTTGATGCATTTGGGGAAAAGTAATACTTGAGGGATTCAGACACAAAATGAAAGGACTTAGGGAGAACTACCACATCTCTGCACATCTCTCCACTTAAAAATATGTTCTAGTTACTACTGCTGTATAGCAAACCACCCCAAATTCGGCAGCGTAAAACAACAATCTTCCTATGCCCACGAATTTGGGGGTCAGGAATTTGAACAGGGCATGGCCAGGGTGTCTTGTCTCTCTTCTCCATGATGTCTGGGACATCAGCTGGGAATTCTGGACTAGCTGAGGCTGGCTGATCCACTTTGAAGATGACTGCTTCACTCTCATGTCTGGCTCCCTTTGGCATGGGTAGCTGGAAGGCTGGGCTCAGCCAGGGCTGTAGGCCAGAGTGACTATATCTGGCCTACATGTGGCCTCTGCAGCATGATGGCCTCAGAGCAATTCATTCTTACATGGAGGTTCAATATTCTAACAAGTAAAGCATAAGCTGCCGAAACCGGTTTGGCTCAGCGGATAGAGCGTCGGCCTGCGGACTGAGGGGTCCCGGATTCGATTCCGGTCAAGGGCATGTACCTTGGTTGCGGGCACATCCCCAGTGGGAAGTGTGCAGGAGGCAGCTGTTCGATGTTTCTCTCTCATCGATGTTTCTAGCTCTCTGTCCCTCTCCCTTCCTCTCTGTAAAATATCAATAAAATATATTTTTTAAAAAAGAATAAGCTTGCCGAAACCGGTTTGGCTCAGTGGATAGAGCGTCGGCCTGCGGACTGAAAGGTCCCGGGTTCGATTCCGGTCAAGGGCATGTACCTTGGTTGCAGGCACATCCTCAGTGGGAGCTGTGCAGGAGGCAGCTGATCGATGTTTCTCTCTCATCGATGTTTCTAGCTCTCTATCCCTCTCCCTTCCTCTCTGTGAAATATCAATAAAATATATTAAAAAAAAAAAAGAAGAAGCTACATGGCCTTTTAGGACATAACCTTGGAAATTATATGGTATTGCATCGGCCACTGGTTGAAGCAGTCACAAGCTCACCCATATTCCAAACAGGGGACATAAACATTACCCCTTAATGATAGGGGTAGTGAACCCTTTGAAGCCGTATTTTAAAACTGCTACAAAGTGGAACCCAGGTCCCTGTGAAATTCCTTTTTATGTATAGAGCACAATATCCCCTTATTTGCATATTTTGAAGATTGACTTCCTTATTTATTTATACACATTCTCCACCTGCACCCAAGAATTTCCTGTGACTATTTTGATGCCTAGGGGCGTCAGACCTAAATATTATAAAATATTAGTGGTGTTCTTATAAATTAAGGATGTATAGGCAGGCAAACTTAATCACATAGGACAGAACTGGCTTCTGCTCTGTTTCTTAGCAACTTGTGTTTGCCAAGTAACAGCAGCACTCAGCCTAGGGAAAAAATCTATTAACTTTGCTGTTCCTAATAAATATTAAAAATGCTGGTGTGTCTAATAAATTAGAGAAAATATTTTCTGATCACTGCTATCCTTTTCCCCTTAGGTACCACTGAGAGAAAACATGAAATTAAAAAGATACCTCCTGAAAGACCAGAAACGCTTCCAAACAGAACAGAAGAAAAAGGTATGAAATCAAGTCTTCACTGGCACTTCTAGAACAGCAAGAGACAAAGCTGTCTGTCACAGGGCTAGTCCAGATTATCTATAGAATTTGCTTTCTCTGGAATATGATTTTGATTTCTTTTAAATATCTCATATCTAAGGAAATAGGAGATGGGGTTATATGGTGTTTTTTTGGGCCAGAAGTTCTCATCAAATAAAAATAAAAAAAACAGGCCCGGTCACTTAACACACTGGGTCTCTTCCATCCCAATCTTCCTGCCATCACCATTCTGCCCTCACCAGCAGCACTCTCATCTTCGGTCACTCCTGGGCCTTTGACCCTGGCTACAGACACATGTCTTCGGTCAAGAGTGCTAAGAGAGGGGAAGCATGGGAAAACTGAAAGAAGCAGCTCAGTGTCTACAGTCCCCTAAAGGTGGTTAGAAATGTTATTCGCAGGGAAGGAGCTTAGCCCATCTCACACAGTCAGTTTTACAAATGTGTTTGAGTTCTACCATTCTGAGTCTCTCCCAAGGAAATCTACATGCTGTGGAAGGACTCATTTTATTGGGTGTCTAAGATTTGATGGATCACACATTTTATGGGAGAAAATGCTATGTTATTATTATGAACAGGAAGCAGAGCACATTCCAGTTTAAAAAGCAGTTATTTGTAAGTCACAAGAGAAATGCTGAATTAATGAATTCAATTATTTGGAGGTGCTCCTGGGTGGCCTCGTGAAATTTTATTGTAAAATTTAATATTTTATATCAGCTTGCCAAAAGTTTTACTGACATTGTGAGCTCTTAAGAAGTTACACCTCTTTTTTTCATAGTGAAGAGTTAAAACTTGAGTTGTGGAACCTTATTATAAAGGCCAGGTATGTATCACAGATCAAAGAAAAGATAGCCATTGACCATGTGCCATATAAATAGCTCTTTGATAAAAGTGTGTGTTTTGACATAACCAAACACTTACCCCTGTCCTCATGGAGAACACACCGCTAGTTTCTGACTAATAGCCAGGCTCCTTGACAAGGACACTTTCTGCTCTGTTCCATGCTAAAAGACTCAGCTTACATGTGAATAACTGCCCTACTTGGCTGGCCAAGTGGCCACACACTTCTGGTTCCTTTCCTTCCTAGGATCCATTGTTCTGTGCCACAATGGGTCAAGAAGGCAGAAGCCCTGATCAAAAGCAACAAGCGTTGGAGCATCGTCCCATACACCAAAAAGTTTGTGGGTTCGATTCCCAGTCAGGGCACATACCTAGGTTGTGGGTTTGATCCCCGGTCAGGGCACATACAGGAGGGAACCAATTGATATTTTTCTCTCACATCAATGTTTCTCTCTCTCTCTCTCTCTCTCTCTCTCTCTCTCTCTCTCTCTCTCTCTCTCTCCCTTTCTTTCTCTCTAAAATCAATAAACACATACTCAGGTGAGAATTAAAATACATATATTAAAAAATATATCTTTCCTCTTTCACTTCCTTTCTCTCCTCCCTTCTTTAAAAAAAAAAAAAGTAACAGTCCTGGCCAGTGTGGCTTAGTTGGTTGGGCATCATCTCGTGCACCAAAAGGTTGCTGGTTCAATTCCCAGTCGGGGCACATGCCCGGGTTTTGGGCTTGATTCCGGGTAGAGGGCATGCAGGAGGCATCTGATGGATGTTTCCCTCTCACTTCGATGTTTCTCCCTGCCCCTTCCTCTCTCTCTCTAAAAAAAAATCAATTAAAATATATTTTTTAAAAGCAACAGAGAAGCCAGGGAGCCAGCCCCACCCTAACACTTGGCCTTCCATCCCTTCCAGCAGGAGGAATCTTCCTTCCTTGCTGTTTCAGCTGAGTCCTTTCTCCTAGCATTCCTGATGGGGCATATTCCCCCACTGAATTATGGTGGGGATGAGCACTGTGATAGCTACACAAATGCTGATGGGCTTTTAAAAGTTTGGCCAATTGGCCTGGGCACCCAAACAATGAGTTTGTGTTTGCAAGTAAAACGTGTTCAGAGTTCCAGCTACAAGTGAATATAGGGACCCCGCCTGTCCTCCAGTGGGCAATTCTCTGAAGTTCTGTCTTTGTAAAGAAGAATGTGGATACCAGCTTTTTATGCCATGAACAGGGCAAGTCTAACTGGGGACAGACAAAAATGCAGCTGTCACTGAGCACTGCCCAGTTGGGCCAACAGACCTGGCTTTAACTTCATTTTAATAGCTCTGACTCCAAAAACCCTTGGAAACAAAATACCTGTGAAGCCCCAATTTACCTTCCAAGTTCAAACTGCACAAAAAGAATCCCAAACTAGTCCTTGTTTCCTGAAACGGTCCCCTCATTATAAGCTTATGGCCCTTTACACAGGCCGACCTGAGAGGTGTCAGGCCTCTTTCCTCCCCACATCCAGCAGGTTCTGCAGGTCATTTATCAAGCCTGTCAACCTTTTACTGAGCACCTGCTAGGTGCCAGTTCCCTGCAAGATTCTAGAGAGATGACTAGATGTGGACTCTGCCCTTGGGGTGACAGCCTCCAGGCTGTGCCAAACATGCAGACACCCAGCAAGTATCTAAGTGGAGCCTTTTTATACAGGGTTATCCTTTGTAGCTCAATGGGTCCAGCTGTTGAGAAGGGAACATAGTGGTTTCAAGTTTCAGCCAGGCCTTATAAGTAGGCCTAATGATGAGTAGAAGTTTGCTAAGGGTGGTCTGTGGCTAGAAGGGCCCTCTAGGCAGAGGGACCATCATGAGCAAAGGCAAACATTAATTTTTGCTCTATAGGGCTTCTCCTAAATTGACAAAGAATAAAAGATGTTCTTTAGCCTGGCCGATGTGGCTCAGTGGTTGGGCATCAACCTATGAACCAGGAGGTCACGGTTCGAGTCCCCGTCAGGGCACATGCCTAGGTTGTGCCCCTATGGGTGCTGTGCAGGAAGCAGCTGATCAATGATTCTCTCTCATCATTGATGTTTGTATCTCTCTCTCCCTCTCCCTACCTCTTTTAAATAAAAAAAAAAATTATTTTAAAAGAAAAAAAAAGATGCTCTTCAATGTCCAACTTCACCTTCACAAATGGCACAAATGGCATCGGTGATTTTTTTTTTAAGCATGAAATAAGCAATCTGCACTTAAGTACTGGCACTTACACTAGATCTGTCTTCTTTATGTTTTTTTTTTTTTTAAACAATGACTTAAAGAAAGACCAGAGAGAGAGCCAAAACTGGATTTACAGAAGCCTTCTGTTCCTGCCATACCACCAAAAAAGCCAAGGCCACCCAAGACCAATTCTCTCAGCAGACCAGGTGCACTGCCTCCGAGGAGACCCGAACGACCAGTGGGTCCCCTGACCCACACCAGGTACTGTTCTGTTCTCACCCCTGGGATGGGCATAGGGGTATGTGAGGGGTGGCCTAGGGTTACAGGAGAAGAGCCTTGAATGTGTCCGGCTGAGGGATGGGGGGCAGGTAAAGCTGCCCTTCCACCCTATTAGCAAAGTTGTCGAGGACTCTGCCACTTCTGTCCTTACTCGGGTGTTTGAGCAGAAGTGGGTGTGAGGCTGGGAGCAGTAGCAGAGCATCTAGGTCCTGCTCACAGGTAGGAATTTGCCCTGTGCTTTATTAGAGAAAGACCAATGGCCCTTCAGACTAGAAATGCAGGTGCCAGGCCCACCGCTCCCCTGGCCGTCCTGCTGGCCTGAGGTGCACACGTCTCATTAGCAGGTCCATCCCCTAATGCCCGCCCTGCTCTATGGTGCCTTGTTCCACACCCCCAGGCTCCCTCTGCCTTGACTGCACAGCCCTATTGTGGAACCCGGGACCCAGCATGGCAAAGATTATATTAGTGTACATGTCTTTGAACTATGAGACCTTTGAAGTTAAGGAACATATTTGGTTCAGGCACACCTTCCAGATGTGTCTGGTAAAACACCAATTTGTTCACTGGCTGGTTGGACTTATGTGTTAGTAATGTGGAGTCAGAGTTGGGCATTGTGCCTTCCAGACCTGAGACACCCATCACTCCACAAGGAAGTGTTGTGTTCTCTCCACAGGTTCATTGCCAGAACTTTCTACCAATACATGTATAATATACATGTTGGTGTAATATACCAGAATAAGTTGGTGGCATGGAGGGCTTTTCATGTACCTGTAAACACACAGTCACTCACCAAATTTTTTGAGCTAAGTTTGCATGATGGAAGTCTTACGGGGCTTCAGTGCCCTGGTGTTAGAGTCAGGCAGGCTTCAGGGCTCATGCCTCACCCTACCTCATAGGAGGAGTGTGAGCCTTGGCAAGTCACTGCCCTGCTCTCTCACTTTCTTTATCTGTGCATTGAAGATGATAATGGAATGCATCTAAAAGGATGGAACGGGTAATTCCCAAGTATGTAACCCCATGCTTGTAAATCATTACTTTCATTGTCATTTTTATTACTGTGTGTCAAACTGGGTGTATTGCAGTAAGACAAAATAGCTCATTTACTTTCTAAAAAAGATTTTTAAATTGTGGTAAAACATACATAACAAATTTGCCATCATAAGCATTTTTAAATGTATGGGTCAGTGGCATTAAGTACATTCACATTGTGCAACCATCACCACCATCCATCCATAGAACTCTTCTCATCTCGCAAAACTTACGCTCTGTATTCCTTAAACAATAAGTCCCCTCCCCCCTCATACCCCCTGGCAATAGCCATTATTTCTGTCTCTATAACTATGACTACTCTAGATGCGTCATGTAAGTGGAATCATACAGCATTTGTATGATTCCTGGGGAAACTAATGGGACCAGGACCGCTATTGAGTTGGTCAGATTTGGACGTGTTACACCCTCTTTTGCTGACTGACAGCAGAAGGCCATTTGAACATGCCCACAGCAGGAACACTTGAGTGCTGCCACGATCTTAGCAAAGGCCACTTCAGTAGCATGGTCATCCCAGAAGCTAGCACTTCAGATGAAAAAAGTCATGTAACCTATGAACTTCTGAAGAGAATAAGAACAACACAAACAGGGAGAATGGAGCAGCAAAGAGGCACATCATTTTGTGGTGGGTGAAAGGAGAACACACTCTGCTTTTGTTCTGTTAGTCATTCAGGGACTACAGGCATTTTGATTAAGTCAGTAACAATTTCCAAAATATCCCTGCTGTGCTTTCTAAAGATCTGATCCGAAAGGAAGTGCAATTCTGATGGCTTCTTTGTCTTCGAAGGTTGCTCTCAGCTGTCTCGTTAAGGGATAGGTTCAGGCTTTTTGAGCCAACAATTAAACCTGCACACAAGGAGGAAGGGAGTGAGTAATAACTGCCAACTTTCTGGGCTCACAAAGGCCTCATTCCTCCTCCCGCCCCGCCTCTGCTTATCTCTTCTCTGCTTCCAGCCCTCCCAATATTCAGTTGTCCATTAGAAGTACAAGTCACCAAGGAGGATGCATGAGAGGGGTTTGTCTAGATGCCAGTGGGAAATGTAACTATTCTTCACAATGTGTCTGACGTCTGAGCAGCCCCGGCCTCCCACGCCGCCTCCACCCCCTTGGCTGCCCAGTCCCCAGGGCACTGGTTTGCAGAAAAGGGAGAGGGGGAGGAAAGCCCTGGGTTTCTTCCCTGACAATCCTAGGAAGTGGCAGGCCCAGATCAGTACTGGGGAGGCAGTACCTGCTCTAGCCACTTACGCAGCCAGTTGAAGGGAGGACAGTGCCTGCTCTAATTCGGTGGTTCTCAAACTTGGCATACATTAGAATCACCCAAGGAACTTGTTCAGGTCACTAGGCCACACCCCCACAGTTGCTGACTTGGTAGGTCTGAGGTGGGCCTGAGAATTTACATTCTAACACACTCCCAGGTGATACCCATGCTGTTGGCCTGGGGCCGCACTGCCAGATCCCCTGGTCTAGATTCCCCCAAGTTCTTGACAGTGCTGCCCTCCTTCCCTGGCTGCCTCTCATGCATCTGTTGATGCTCCCCAATTAGTACACCCCTCTTCTAGAAGCCTTCCATTATCTCTCATGGCCACTCTTTCCCCCAAATGCTGGAAACCAACATCCATGTTTAGCCTAGGGTAGGGTCCCATGCTGTGCCACTTGGGATGCTCACACCCCCCAGACTCTTTTACCAGATTTCAAGCAGATCAAGAGTGTGTTTTGTCATTTTCACATGCTTCACAGGGTTGAGCATATGGTAGTGGCTTATTTAATACACTTATTGAATGCCATGGTTCCTAAAAGGGGGGAGGTGCCAGTGCTCACATTTTGTTCACTTTGCCTGTCATCCTTCCGTGCCTCTGAGAAAGCTCTGTAGCATGTGTGTCTTTTATGTTCTAAGTTACCTAGTGCACCATGGATTTCAACATAATTTTATTAAGAAAATCAAAGAAAGGCTATTGTTTCTCAGTACTTATGCACTTTATATTTTTGCTAGGCAGTTACATTGGACAACCAACCCATATAGTGGTTTATGAACATATTTAGTTCTGCAAAATTAATTGAGGTAGGAATGGTAATGTCATTCTAAGAGTTTTGTGTCTGTGGTCCTCTAGTGAAAGGGTATTGTCTGCTGTGTGAACCCATGTCTTCGCCAGGATTTACCTGACTGGACGGATAGTTGGATGGGTGATTTAACCCAGGTACATACATCATTGTTTGCCATTCTTGTTGGGAACCAGGCATACCACTCCAGCTGCAGTGTCTGGGCTGAAGCTTCCTCTCATCAACCAGAAAGCTCGTTGCCAAATGTGGCTTCTAGAAGAGATCGATTTCTTTCTATTTAAACAGGAACTGGCATGTTTTAGAAAAATGAATTACATAAATTTAGGAAGAGTGGAATCTTTTCTAGATGTGTTCACTTAACACAATTTTATTGCAGGATTACTATGTACAAAGCACTGTTCTGGATCTTAGTAATGATGGAGCTCAAGCATTGCAGATCAGTTTTCATGAATCATGTCTAGGGGAGCTAGAGGACACTGGTGCACACTTGTATGTCCATTCTGAGCAAGTGGAAGCATGCCATTAACATATCCACTGGTAAGCATGTTCTTCCAATTTCTAGAAAGTAAGCAAAGATGGAATTTTTTGCTGTTGTTAATCCTCACCCAAGGATTTCTTTCCATTGATTTTTAGAGAGAGTGAAAAGGAGGCGGAGAGAGAGAAAAACATCAGTATGAGAGAGACACATCAATTAGTTGCCTCCAGCACATGCCCTGACCAGGGCTGGGAATCAAATCTACAACCCAGGTATGTGACCTTGACCGGGAATCAAACCCATGACCTTTCAGTGTGCGGGTTGATGCTCTAACCACTGAGAAATGCCTGCCAGGGCAAGATCAAATTTTAACAGGAAAAAGAACTTTGTCAAAAATATTTAATACCAGGGTTGATTTAAAAATTGAATGCTAATAGGAGGTTCCCCTAGGCCATAAGTGCCTCCTTTGTTTGAAAATCTATGCCTTGGGGATGCCTTGGTTATTATTTCACAGTAGGCAAAGAAAGTGTCTGCTTGTCTTGTCCAGCTCAGCATGTAACTAAGGTGGTTGTGGTTCAAAATGCATTTTGTCTACCCTATTTTCACACTTGAGAAAATACAGGCTCAAAAGTATGGTGCCTACTCACTTGTTTTGGTATTTGATCATAAATATATTTCAATATGCCTAAACCTTTTGTATATGTATGTATACACATACACAAACATGTAATGTTCTATGTCTAATAATGTGAATTATCAATTTAATAAATACATGTTCAGAAACCTCTGTGAAAAGAGGTTCTGAAACCCTGGGAGAAAGGTCCAAATTTTAAAAAAGAAAAATCGAAGGAAACTCTGAAGGAAAAATCTAAGGAAGCAGGCTGCTCTGAGCTCTAGTAATTGCATGCAGTGGGAGGCAGCAAGCCAGAAACCTGAGGGGCAGAACAGGTGTGTGCCTTCAAAAGAAAATAAGCCTGATAGGGAAAGAGGTAGAAGCAGGCTGGCTAGACCAGAACAGGTTTGTTAATCTCACAAACACAGACACCCCACGTTGTAATATATTTCTTTTTCTTCCCAAAAAGCAGGGAAGCTAGAGCAGGAGAAGATGAGCTTTGCCCATTGTTGGTACAGCAGGGATTAGCTCTTGATCTCCAAGTGGGGGCAAGTGACTGGCAGGGCAGGGGATGGGGACAGGTGGTGTCTGGGGGCCTTGAGTGACAGACAGGGGTCTGGAATGGAGGGGAAGCTAAAAAAAAAACAGAAGGAGGAAGTGAAGTAAGCAAGGATGAAGTGGGAGAAGTCAGTTGTCAGAAGTACAAGAGATGCTGGTCAGAAAGATGAAGTTAGTGCTCACAAGTTCAGAGGTGAAGTAGGTCTGAAAGAGGGGCTTGCCATTGGAGATGAATTACCTACATGGCTGTCATAGGCCCAGGAAGATGGCAAGATCTGAAGTGGGGTAAGGTTGATATTCTGGAAGGCAGTGTCCTCTCAGATGGATGTCAGTGTTCTGGGAGTTGATTACATTCAGTGATAAGAAAGGTTCAGTAATCAGGGTGGTAGCAGGCCATTCAGTGAGGACATTCTGGATATTGGGCGCTGATTACCGTGGCTCAAGAATACCAGAGGGCACTGTCTACTGACTGTAGATGTGGAAGCATCTGTTGGAGGAGAAATCTCAGTTGGGTCTTGAACACCAAGCTGTGGGCAGGAGGCCTAGTGACTTCCCAGACCTGTACTGCTTGGACATGGCCTATTGCTTTAAGTTTTTCACACACCAGGTACCTTTCCTGTGAAGGGCTGGGGGCTAAATTGAGAGAACTGGAGCATAGGATCCAGTGGGGAGGGCCAGTCACATTTTTACTTGTAACGCGAAGATACAGCCCTGGATTTTAGAGAGACACTGGGAGATAAATGACTGTTGAGCAGCTTGAGGCAAAGATTAAGTAAACATTTATATGCCAAACATCAACTAAGTGCTTAGGGAAGGGTGGATATCTCTCTTGAGACCAACTTACCCACATGGAAATTAATTTTTCTTTAGATTTGCACAGGCATCAGAACTGCTAAAGCCCTGGGGTTACAATTTAGTAGAAAATAAGCTTCCAGGCCCTGATTGCTTTGTGAGGTGTCTGGCCCCCATGCCCACCAAAATAAAGCATTTAAAAAAGATTTCTTTATTCTTACTAGGTATAAACTAATCAATCAATTAATAAACAAAAGAGGAAGAGAAATATATCTAGAGCACATACACTTGTTTCCTAAGAAGGCGGGTAAGATGTGCATGTGGGTGCTCAGGCCATCATTTTGAGTTTAGATTACTCAAGTATTCCAAATGTCTTTCCAAAGAGCCCTAGTGATGAATTGTGAGGTGTTTGTTTCCCTTCGCTTTTCTACAATTCAGGACCAAGACATGCCTTTGAAGAATTCAGGAGAGAGATCTTGGCTAGAACTTATAGAGGTGGGTGTTGTTGGCTCATAAACGGCAGTTATAAGCATGGAATGGCTATAATCACTTCAGTGGATTATGGAGAAAAGAAGAAAGTAAAGACAACAGTGGGGAAAATTGTTTATTGGGTGGAGGAAGAACTAGGAGCCACTGAAGAGGGTAGGTACAGTGTGATGTCATGGAAGCTGGAAGAAGAGAAGGTGGAGCAACTACTGATCCATGGGTCTCACAGTTGAGTGTGCACTGTAATCACCTGCAGGCTTGTTAAAACAGAGATCACAGCTCCCCTAAGTTTGTAATTCAGTAGGGCTGGTTTAAGGACAGAGAGTTTGTATTTCTAGGGAGCTCCCATTGTTGCTAATGCTGCTGGTTGGCTGAGCAAGCTGTGAGAACCACCACTATAGTGAGCGCCAGGGAAGACTGAAACACACCCACGTGCTTTGATCACTAGTCGGCTCTTGGTGATCCCAGTCAAGGCATTTCTGTACAATCATTCGGGGCAGGAGACAGACTTGGGGTGAGTTGAAGAGAGAATGCATAGGCCATCAAGCATATATAGACTTACCTTGTGAGAAACTTGGTTATGGAAAATGGGTGCTTACGTATGGATTCACTGATGAGAGAGGATGGTATGTTGTGCATGAGCACCTATATGCATAGTCATCAGGTGCCTACATTTGGCCAGGCCCTTTTCTAGGTAACAGTTAACTATGGTAACTAGGCCAGACATGGTTCCTGCCCACGCATTGCTTTGGAGCCAGGCACACTAGGATCAAAACCCCACCCCTCTACTTACTTACCCTGTGACTTTGAGCAAGGTGCACACTTCCCTGGGTCTCAGTTTCTGCCTCTGCAAAATGGCACAATGAGGCTTACCTTGCCCAGGTATGCAGATTTAAACAAGCCACCATACCTGAGGCCCGTGGTTCTTGCCTGGCATTTGAGAGACACTCAGCAAATACACACAAGCTTCTTTCCCTCCCCTGAGACAACTTAGTGGGTAGCTTTGGTGGGAGAGGGGTACCTACATGGTGGCAAGCAGGTCATGCTCGGTAGCTCTGCAGGAGTAAGGAAATATGGACCCCCTCAAAGAGCACATCAGGAGGCCTCTCAGGGGTGGAAGCCTGAGCAGCCTCCCCCAGAGGCAGCAAGAGAGTCAGGGGAGTTGGTACTCAGGGAAGGCTGGGGACTGAGGGAGGACAGTCGATTTCTAGAGCATAGAAATCTCATCGGGCCATTACCTTGTCTGCATTATTTGCTGACCTCATTTCATTAGTGTGTCTAACCTTCTCTCTTTCCTTCTTTCCACTCACACTTAGAATGAATTTTATTCCCTGCAGCAAGAACCAACAGTAGTGACAGGGTTTAGTCCCAGTCCAGACAGAGGCACATTGATTTTCCCGGCAGCGATGGCCAGAATTGGGCAAGGAAACAGTAGGATGTAGTGACACCTCACATAGGCATAGTGCTAATTGGTTCATATAATGCTTTTTCCATGGCACCCCCACAAACTTTTCTCAGAGTTCCCCTCCTCCAGGCATCTTTAAAACCCCTTGCCCCTCTGAGATGCCCAGCTGTGGGTTTGCAGATGAGAGCTGCGGATGTCATCATCCTTTTGCCTTAGGGGGGGTGTGGGCTTGTCGTGCTCTGGATGAGCTCTGAAGCAAGGCCTGTTTCCACACACGCCTGCAGAGTCTGCACAAAGAACAGAAATTTGGAGGAGAATTGAGTGGGCAGTGTCCCATCACCTTCCAACGTGTCTTCACCAACTATAAATAGCCATGCTTGTTTGTGCTCATCCAAACAAGGACGCAGTGCAAGGGGAGAACTGCCAGGAAAATTACTCTGTTTCCCGCTCCTTGCACCCCTGGCCTGGCTCAAGTTGTCCCACATTTAAATGGAAAGTTTGCAGTAAAAAAATGTCTGTGATTCCTGGGACGTTCTTGGCCATCAAGTAGGTATACAGGGACTCCACAGATAGCAGGCCTTGGGATCTGGATTTCTGGGAAAGGGGAAGAAGGCGGATGAGTGAAGGAAACTGGCTTACTGCTGCTACAATTTTGTCCTTTCCTGCTGGAAGGATTCAACCTCCCCGGGTGGTAACTTCCCTGTGCAGAATATTTCCAAAGGACTGGCTTCACATCTGCTTCTTGCACAGACAGAGCCCTCTTGTAGTTGTTTATTTAAGAGAGAAAAAAAAATCTCTAGAATCATAAAACATATGCATGTGGATGCTCATTTTGATTATTGCCATCCCAAGTGTGGTAGGCAAAGATACGCCTGGGCATCAGAAACCTTCTATCTGGTTTCAGCTCTGCCACCAATTAGCTGCGTGGCCTTGGGCACGTAATGCCCACCCTTGGAGCACAGGACCCTTGTCTATAATAAAATGAGGGCTTGAGCTGAGTAATCTGTATTCAGTCTTAGTAGTCAGAGCCCAAGTCTGAGATGTGATGAGTGGGCAGCCAGGAAAGCTTTTGGCCTCTCATCCTCAGTGGACAAGGGAAGTGAATTATAGGACCTGGTAGTTTTGCATTAGATGAGGGTGATAAAACAAGGTTGTGGAGTTGGAGCAAGAAAGAGACAGGGCAACCCAAGTCATTTCTCTAGAATTTTCATATTTGACATCTGCCATTGCCCACCTGAGTTGATAACCCCCGGGGTGGGGGTGAAAGCTGGAGAAAAAGAGGATTCTCAGTGTGTACTTCAGTGGTTTCCTGAGCGCAGGGGATGGGGCTTTTCTATTTCTTTTCCTTCTCTTCCCAGCTCTTTCCCCCCTATAATAATTTTTAGACAGTTAAAGCCCAAACATTTACATTATAGTAATAGATCCTTCTGATGGCAGGGAGAGAGCACTTCCAAAAAGAGTCATCATTGGGACTTGGGATCTTTTTTGTTCAATGGGAGTCAGTGTGTCCACTCTTTTTCCCTTCATCACCACTCACCTCTAGAAGGGCTGTAGGGTCATCTTGGTAGTTTTTTGTTGCTGCTGTTAATGCTGCTAATTTATTTATTTACTTGTTTCCTTGCCTTGGCTTCCTGTGCACTCCAACACCTTTTCCAGGCCACATGTCTTGGCTTAACTGTCCCAACTTGGGCTAAATTGGGCCATGCCACTGGCTGAGCTCATGTTCTCAAGGGATGCACATGGCGCACCTTCCACGTTTCTGACTGTGCACATACCCGATCTCATGTCTCAAGTCTAAGTGGGAAGAGCAGGCCTTCAGGGTGGGTTAGGTGTGTGATTTTTTTTTTTTAGGTGTGTGATTTTTGTTTATCACTGGTACTTTTTAACTTGGGGAGCAAAGGCAATTCACGCAGCTGGCCGTGAGAAGTGGTGACAGGCTACCTGGCATCCTCGATGATTCACCAGCCCTGTGACCAGGAGGCCAATTGAAGCAGCTTTGAGAAGTGGTCAAGAGCTTGGCCCTGGAGCTAAAGTTAGTAGGTTCAAACCCAGACCTCACTACTCTACTACTTTTATAACCTTTTGTCAGCAAGTGACTTAATCTTACTGAGCCTCAGTTTCCTGATCTACATAATGAAAAAATAAGGGGATCACAGCTAAGGTTCTCCAGGAAAAAGACTCTGAGGCAGCATTTAGTATGCAGGATCTGTTTTAGGCTCTGGGCTCACTGAAGGAAGAAGGAAACAGTGTTGGGCAAAGGGAGATGTCAGGTTGTAACACTGGCTCACCAAAGCCTCAACCAACTCCACAGGGAGCTTTGGAGCTAAAATGGTTCCTCCAAATTATTCTGTATTGGACTGAAATGGGCAAGACTTTATTGTGTGTGTTGTAGTCTACCCTGGAAAAGGTTTACCTCAATCAAAGGGGCTCTCTGCAGCTGGGGTGGTCCCTGGAGGAACCAACAGCATGCCTACGAGCAGGAACATCCAGCCCTTCACTGAAGGAGGCTCTGGGCAGTGCAGTTCCGTGTCCTTGAGGCAGAGTAGATATTTCAAGGGGTGGTTCTGATGATTGAATAACGTATAAAAGGGGCAATCCTCGTGCCTGGCTCATGGTAGGCCATCAGTTATCAGTTGTTGCTGTCATTTCTGTGGGATTGTAGGTTCCACTCCATCCTGCTGGGTGTCCTTGGGCTAGTCAACTCGTTCTCTGTGATTTAGGCTCCTGTCCAGTAAAGCAAGGAGACTCTTACCTGCTAGTTGCCTATCTAACTCATGTGTTTTAAGTGTCCACAACCAAAACTGCTGAGAAAAATACAAGAAAATAACATTGTTATCTTTGGGTGTATGGTGATATGCGTGCTTTCTTATATTTTCTCCTTTTATTTAACAGCAGTGGATAGAGAAACTCACCACCAAAAACCCTCATAAGAACTAGTAACTTACAAAAGGATGGGCTTTTTTTTTCTTTTGTTCAATTTAGTAACATCCTTCTTGGCAAAAATGGTATCTGTGTGTTAGGCAGACTGGAGGAGAGCAAGGACCATTGAGGACTGAAACCTCATTGGGCATCAGCCGCTCCAAACACATGCTTTGGAGAATTTCAGAAATTCTGGTATTTTTCAGAACTAAAACTCATTAGCATTGTTGTAAGAGTCTATAAATACAGTGGAGGCATTTACAAATAGACTTTGTAAAACGCTTCCACACCCACAGTCTGAACACTGTCAAAACACCAGCTGCAGCTTCCCTACTTGGAAGGATCAGACCTTTTTTAAAACTACACCTACTGTGTTTTCAAAATAGGCTCGCTTCTGGCCCTGTATAGAAGATAATTTTAGCTGAAAGCCTGGGTCTGGCTCTTGGTATGAAGGATCAGGGCTCAGTAGAGAGATAGGGGATCCCAATCTCCTTCCTATCAGAATGTGGCTGGTACTTTAGAATGTGGGGAGGGGTCACTCAGAGATGTCACTGCCTATTTCTTCAGGGTGGGCCCTCATGACCATGGCCTCTCAGTCTAGGATTTTTAACTCACCCCAGTTGAGTTCCAGGTGTGGTCCCAGGTGATCACATGGGCATCTGTGGTGGGGGAGACTCTTAAAGGAGAGCTTGTAGCAGGGGCGGGCAATCTCACCTTTTACCTTGATGATATGGTTGGGGAGAAAGGAGAAAGAGCAGAAGCTGCAAGAATTGTACAGTCTCTAGTATTAAAAGTAAACTTTAAAAGGAAGGAAAAATTCACCTATAGTCTTATCCCAGAGACAACTACTATTAACATTTTGGACTTTTTCTTTTCCATATTTTTTCCTGTGTGTGATTTGGTTTGTTTCATTGTTTTTACATAGGTATGATCATAGTAAATGTCATATAATTTTTTGGGGAAATGCATTTATTGTACAAATACATAATGCATTCCCATTTTAGAAAAAAAGGCAAATGTTCATTAAATCCAAAGTGTTTTTGAGCCTTCCATGTACCAAGTGCTGAACTGGATGTTAGAAATCACCCATCAGACTACCCTGGAATAACTACTAAATATTCTTCCAGTCTCTTAAAAAAATCCCTCTTCCTAATATATCAGAAGTGCACATGGGTGTATATGCATTGAGATGTTTTAAACTTGACTTTGTTCCTTGACATTATAACATCATAATATCCTGTTGTCACTAACTGTTTATAAACATTATTTCAATGGCTATATAAAAGTCTGCCAAATACCATAGGTTATTCTACTGTTCTATTTATGAAAGTTTTCAGTTTTTTTTCAGTTTTTCGTTATTATGAATAACACTGTGATATACCTATTAACCTGCAAAACCCATTTGGGTGTTTTGGACTATTTCTTTAGCATTTACTCCCAGATGAAAACAGATGAACATCAAGAGGATATACATCCTCTTCTTTAAAATTACTTCTTTTTACCCTGCACTATTCCCCAAAGGCTTTGAGATAACTTTAAAAAATTAGTTGAGAGCGACAGTAAAGGGGAAGTAAGGGTAGAAAAGTAATACAGCCCCAGATAAGATGAACACAGTGCAGATAGGCAGGCAGACCTCAGAGATGTTGCAGGTCTTATTCCAGACCGCCACAAGAAAGCAAATGTTGCAATAAAGCAAGTCACACAAACTTTTTGGTTTCCCAGTGTGTATAAGAGATATGTTTACACTATACTGTACTCCAGTGGTCGGCAAACCGTGGCTCGCGAGCCACATGCGGCTCTTTGGCCCCTTGAGTGTGGCTCTTCCACAAAATACCATGGCCTGGGCGAGTCTATTTTGAAGAAGTGGCGTTAGAAGAAGTTTAAGTTGAAAAAATGTGGCTCTCCAAAGAAATTTCAATTGTTGTTGCCGAAACCGGTTTGGTTCAGTGGATAGAGCGTCGGCCTGCGGACTGAAGGGTCCTGGGTTCGATTCCGGTCAAGGGCATGTACCTTGGTTGCGGGCACATCCCCAGTGGGAGGTGTGCAGGAGGCAGCTGATCGATGTCTCTCTCTCATCGATGTTTCTAGCTCTCTATCCCTCTCCCTTCCTCTCTGTAAAATATTAATAAAATATATATATTAAAAAAAAAAAAGAAAAGAAATTTCAATCGTTGTACTGTTGATATTTGGCTCTGTTGACTAATGAGTTTGCCGACCACTGCAGTGTAGTCTATTAAATGTGCAATAATAGCATTGTGACTGAAAAAGCAGTGCACATAATTTAATTTTAAAATACTTTATTTTTTATTTTTTATTTTTTATATATTTTATTGATTTTTTACAGATAGGAAGGGTGAGGGATAGAGAGGTAGAAACATCGATCAGCTGCCTCCTGCACACCTCCCACTGGGGATGTGCCCGCAACCAAGGTACATGCCCTTGACCGGAATCGAACCTGGGACCTTTCAGTCCGCAGGCCGACGCTCTCTCCACTGAGCCAAACCGGTTAGGGCTATTTTTTATTTTTTAAAAAGCTAAGCCTGTTGGGAAAATGGCACTGAATGCCCTGTTGCAGGGCTGCCGCAAACCTTTGATTTGTAAAAAACAAAACAAAAACACAAATATCTCTGAAGCACAATAAAGCAAAGCAGCATAAAACGAGGTATGCCTGTAATGTGCAATAGGGTTCTCCACAGCCCCTCAAGATAGGCTCTCATTTGACTGGAAGCTTCCAGCTGTCAAGTCAAAGAGGGAAATTGCCGCTCCAAGAGTCACAGTTACCAGAATGCACAAATAAACCACATGTTCCAAAGCAGCCAACTTGTTCTGCAATTCAGCAGCTTAACTGTTGTGCAAAGCTCCCTCTCTCCACCAACACCCCCTCTGATGTTTCCCCCAGCTGCCCACCAGGGTGGTCACCGTAGACCATCCTCCCCTTTAGCAAAAAAAAAAAAAAAAAAAAAAAAGCCCAGTGTAATTAACTGGACTTCTGTTGCCTGAATAGCCTGTTTCTGTGGACAGAACACATGTTCTTTACGTTTTAGGTCCTTGGTGTGTTCCCAAAAGGACAGAACTGTCTGGCTGTGAGTGTAACTTGAGTTCAGTCTGTTAGTCTGGAGGAAGACAGCACCAAATCATTCAGGCTCCATAAATACAAAATAATATTAAGCGCCTTAAAGACTTTTAAAAATAAAAATGCTTACCCAAGAGGTTTGGCTCAGTGGATAGAGTGGCAGCCCACGGACTGAAGGGGACCAGGTTCCATTCCAGGGCATGTACCTGCCTTGCAGGCTTGATCCCCGACTCTGGTCAGGGTACATGCAGGAGGCAATCAATTGATGTCTCTCTCTCACATCGATGTTTCTCTCTGTCTCTCCCCCTCCCTTCCACTCTCTCTAAAAATCGATGGGAAAATATCCTCGGGTAAGGATTAACAAACAAAAAAAAATAAAATAATAAAAAATAATAAAAAATGCTTTCCTACTTATACTTCATTTCTAAAACATTTCATTCAGAAAGTTACATTCAAATTAGTGGGCCCTCACAATTAAATGTTTTGAAACAAAAGTCCTCAATCCCATTGTTCCTGTTGGCTTGGGATCTGTCCAAGGGATTGTGCCCTGTGAGGCCTGAGCTTTGGTAACCAAAGGATGGAGGGGCAATCTGCTACAGTAACCTGGCCTAAGAGGTCCCCCACCACCTTAGGTATTGGGATGAGGTGGGAAATAAAGGCTCTGCTGTGAAGTTCAAGCTGCTTCCCTTTTCCAAGTACAGTAGTCCACATTCTCCTTGAACCCTGATTCAACCAAGCTCAGAATTTTCAACCACGCTCGGAAAAGCCCAGCAAGTCTCATAATGCACACACACAGTCTGTCTAAGAGCTGCAATTTTCTCTTGGTGAAGACCAAGCTGTTTGGTTCAGCCCTGGTTCCCCAGAGTTCTCACCTCCGCTTGTCTTCGGTTGAGGGTGCTTGAGGTTATGCTTGAGGTTGAGTCAGTCTTGTTCGTTTGGGAACTGATGGGGGCTTACTTCCTTCCACTGGGTATTCTCTACCATCACAGGATATGCATGTCACACTGAGTGCTACCACCACCCCTCCTCTTGAGTGAGAAACCCAGGAGTCGTCCCAGTCAACTCCCTCCCTTACCTCCAGGTTTATAGATCTACTTCAGTTTCCCTCTGCCTCCCATTACCTCCAGGACAAACTGAACCCTGTGGTACTCAGCCAGCAGTCTGACCTTTGCCAACCTTTCTCCTCTCACTACTCTCTGGAGACCTCAGGCTTTAGCCTTGGGATCTCTGACCACCCTGAGTCCTTGCTCAATCATGTGTCTTATTTGATATCCTCCAAGGCCCAACTGTAATGCCACTTCCTCCATGTGCCCTGGGATTGCCATGCATATCCCCTGCACTGAACCCATCCTCCCCAAAGGGCTTTGATGTGCCTGTATCTTACACAGCCAGCCTATAACATGTAGGCTTGTGGTTGTCTGTCTGTCTCTTTCTACCATTGAGACCATAAGCCCCTCCAGAGTAGGTACCACCTGGTTTGGCTCGCTCAATACCCCCATCTGTTCCTCATTGTGTGGTTTGGCCTCAGGCCAGGGTGACTGCCGGAAGCCATAAGATGGACTATTTCTGTTGCTTTCCAAGGAACAACTGCTTGGCTTCTCCCTCTCATTTTATAGGCAACATTTTTTTCTGATTTCACTGCCATCACAGACCTTTGATAATCTCATTGGGGAGCTGCCCTTTTGGAGGAATTTGGAGCAACCTTCTGCTTGTGCATGAATGAGCTGTTTCTCTCATCATCTTGGAGGCCCATTCCTATCCCCAAGGGCTGCTCCTTGCCCAAATACAGAGGGAAGTCACCCGTGTCCTGATGGGCATGGGGGCACCCACCCAAGAGCTGTCTAATTTTACAGCCTGTCCCAAGTGCCAGCTTTCAGGCTGCCAGATCTCAACTTGACACCTTGCGCCTGTCAACAGCCTGGCTGATGCCTCAGCCCCAGGCCAGCAAACCTTTTCCTCAAGGTTAAAAGTAGTTGACCTTTGACAAGCAGCATTGGCTACATTCCTTAGTCCTTAAAAGGGAAGTTCCCAGTTACTGTTTGCTGGTGCTTATTTGGCCAGGAGACAGGGGCAGGGCCTGCCTTGTACCCTGTGTACCAGCAGGAGGGTTTGTGGCTAAAGGTGCATTGCTGAACAGTCATTATTAAAATAGCCATCTTTGAAAATGTGTGCTGGAGAGGGGGGCCTCCAGTCTGTCGGTCGCTTTGCACCAAGGCCCTTGTGGCTGGAAAACTCGTTGGCTCCTACTGAGTTCCTCACAGGCGACAGTGCCACCTGCCCCACACACAGCGCACTCTTTAACTTGCGTGCAACAAGAAAGCTGACAAAATGACAAGGACACACACCAATTATTAAATGCCTGGACTTGTGTTTTGAATGTAGGGGTGACGGTGCAAAGATTGACTTGGTTGGCAGTTCGCTATCCGGCATCCTGGACAAGGATCTCTCGGACCGCAGCAATGACATCGGTGAGTAAGAACATTCTTGCTTTTCTTTGCACAATTTTGAAGGAACTGCAGAGTTCAGTTTTCCCCTTCAAGCAATCTGATGAGAAATAACATAGCTATTTAAATGCAAGGCTAACAGCCCTGGTTGGTGTTAGGTGTTGCAGTTTTGTAAACAAGGGAAGCGATGGTGGCTCCCACATTAAAACACAATGCTTGGGATTGTTACTCTCTCTGGCCTTACAAATTCCTTGCAAGGTCCAAAGAAAAGAAATGATGAATAAACCTTTTTGTAGAAGTGGGCATTAGCACTTATATTCATATTTTCCAGTGATTTATGCTTTTAATATAATGAGGTCAGTGGGTGAAAATGCAGAATGGCAGAGTTCATTGTGAACACAGTACTAAGTGTTTTGACTTTGAATTTAAAATGAGCTTTGGTATAATAATTGCCACTTAGTTCAGAACATGAGTGAATTTTCCCAAGGTCAGGATACCACCATGTGATAAATGGGAAGGTAGCTAGAGTCTCTGTGGGTAAAAGAGTTGGAGGGTCTTTTGGGGATATGCATGGGTGGGTTTGAGGTCACATATGTGCTGGTTGAGGTCACTGTTGGTCTCACTTGGGTGACAGCCTTTTTAAGAAGTTCAAATTCAAAGACTAATTTGTTTTAGCTTTACATCTTTTATTTGTACCTGTCATGGTCATAAGTTAGCACTCTCATATTCTACAGAAGAGAGGGGGCTACATTTTGGAATTTGCCTTTTTTAAATTAAAAATTTTATTTCAAAATAAGTATAGATTTTGCATGCAGTTATAAGAAATAATGCAGAGATCCACATACCCTTTACCCAGGTTCCCCCCATGATAACATCTTATGAAATTGTAGTGCATGATCACAACCCAGATATTGACATTAATATAGTCCACCAGGTTCCCCAGTTTTACTAGTACTTGTGTGTATTTACTTCTATGTAGCTTTGTCACATGTAGATTTGTGTATCTACCACTACAGTCAAGATACAGAACATTCAATTGCCAGTAGGATCCCACTGTTCCTTTTTTTAACCACACCCACCTCCCCTTTACCCCTCCTCTTCCCTAACCTCTGGCAGCCACTATCAGGGATTGATTGGACCTGGAAGATTTCTTACATCATTTGCTTTGGCTGCTCAATTTAGAAACAAATGTCTGATAGTTGGCAAGCCCTGTAAGAGGCACCAGAGCACCTAACACACACATTCTCATCACCTGAGGTTACTCCTCTGCTGGGGTGCCATTTTCTTCTGAACCTACAAAAAGAGTTGCATCCTCCAAACTTCTGACCTACAGTCTCTGATCTGATCTGTGAGGACTTGGGGGTAGGATGTGTCATTGTCACTGTAAACACCAAAAGTACTGTCTTGTTTCCAGAAACTGTCCTATATCCTCAGTCAGCTTTTGAGAAGCTCAGTCAGGAAGCATGACCAAGAGCTTCTGACAGTTTGGGCTGACACAATAATAATAGAAACTGGCCTGCTATAGCATTTGACCTGGTTAAAGGGCAGGGAAGAACAGAGCAGTTATTGGCTGTGAATGAAAAGGAATTGTTGGAATGAGCCTGATTAAGTTTTGGTTCTATGGCTGCAATTTAGCATTCAGGCCCCATTTCAAGGCAGGGTGGACACAGTGTCAGCGAAGGTACCGTTGTGTGTGGGGGGCCTCCCACAAGAAGGGAGGTGTTCTCCCACCTCCAGAATATACAGGGCTGTGCCTTGCTTGTGAAGAACATCGGTCTTAGACCTTTGTTTTCTTTGAGTCTGGAGGTGACTAAGGTGGCTATCGCCAAAATATGAATTTCATGTTTTTCAGTCTAATAAGCTAGTTTGTAAATGTTGAAGGCGTTGATGGAAGGGGTTAGTCTATGGAAGCTTTTCATACTGTGGAAGCTAAGCACCAGCTGTATGTATTAGGCAGTCCATAAAGAGACCCTGAGGTTTAGTTTGCTCTTATTTTTACAAGAAGACTATACCAGAAACTGTAATTCCTCAAGCTAATAATTTAGCATATATGTTATTTACATTGTGAGAAATGGTAATTGGCCATTATGAAATCAACCACTACATACTCGAGTGCCTACTACTCGAGTGCAAGGCTGAATGGCTACCTCACACACAGGCCCTGCTTTCCAGGGTGTTGGGGTCTCTTTGGGCCCCTAAGACAGCAAATAAAAAGCGAAGTAACAATGATGGTCTGTACAAATGATGACTGAGTGATAGAAAGTAATGGTGCTCAGAGTCGGGGATGCTCCTTGGGACCCAGGGTGCAAGGGCAGGCTCTATAAAGGGGGACAGATTTACCTGGATTTGGAAGTTAGATTTGCTTAGGTAGAGGCAGAGATGTGCAGGGAAATCACATGGGGACTGCTGATAGCTGAGCATAGATCCGTCCTGGCTGCAGTAGAGTGTTTATTCTGGCATGGGGGGTGGGGAGGAGGGGGCTGGAAATGGAAGTCAGGACTGGATTGAGTTGGAGAGGGATGGATTTGTAATTGACTCTGCAGGCAGCGGGAGCCATTGATGGTTGACACTGAAGTGACATGATCAGGTCGAAAAATTCAGATATCACTGATGGAGCTTTTGGGACAAATGAGATGAAGAAAATATGGGTGTCAGGAGTCAGGTTATTTGATAGTTCCAATGAGAGGCAGTGAGAGAGAGCCCGAATTAAACTGCTCACAAAAGAATTGTGAAAGAAGGGATAGATGAAAAAGCAGCAATATGAGAGCATTATGGCTTGGCCTCTGTAACAGATTGGATTTAGGAGTGGGGAGGAGGAGAGAATGATTTCTTAGTTACGAGGTTTTAAAGTTGGGTGGCTGGGGAAAAAGTGAGTTGGGTAGAAATAAGCATGTCTGGAGGAAGAACTGGTTTGGGGGAAATGTGATGAATTCATTTAAGCATGTTGAGTTTGAGCTTTGGTCAGACATCCCGTGTCAGTGCTGGATGAAGGCTGAAAATGGAAGGCCGAGGCTGGGGAGGCAGGCAGGATGGCAGAGATTAGGTACAGGGGTGGGCAAACTTTTTGACTCGAGGGCCACAATGGGTTCTTAAACTGGACCGGAGGGCCAGAACAAAAGCATGGATGGAGTGTTTGTGTGAACTAATATAAATTCAAAGTAAAGGAGCGGAGGGGAGAGCAAGAGAACCGGATAGAACAGCTGGATCCGGCCCGCGGGCCGTAGTTTGCCCAAGGCTGGCTTAGGACCTTCCATGAGACAAGAACACAGAGCTGAAGTCTACACACCTGGGTTTGAGTGCTGCGGATTCTGCTGCTGCTTGGCTGGGTGGCCTATAAACTACAGACTCTGAGCTTCAGCTTCTTTATCTGTAAAGAATACTAAATCTCTACCAACTTCCTCATCTCGTCTTCCAAAATGATATACAATCACCGGGTGGGCTGCAAAAAGCTAGAGATGCTTATTTCTAATGTTTGTGTAGAAGTGATAAAGCCAACAAGAAAAAGAAAATCCTTAGAGAAAAAAGAACCTAGAGCTGAAGATCAAATCCTGCTGGGGGAAGCCCACATGTATGTAAAGGAAAAGTGGAATCTTGCAACATCGCAGGAGCCAATAACAGCTTTATTGAGGTATAATTTACATACTGTATACAAAGGGAGGAGAGGATTTTGAGCAAAATGTCTTTAGGCCCAAATGCAGACGTGCTCTCTAGGAGAATAGGACATTGCAGAGCGACTGGCTCTCTTCAGGGCTGCTTTTGTATCTCTGCTTTTATGGCATGTGTTTATTGCTTTGAATCAAGAAGGAAATTACTTGTACCAGAATGTTTTGTTAGTGCTTCAGACAATTGAAGCTGTCCAAATGTGGGCTGCAGTGAATAGCAGAACACAGTCCTGAAAGCCATTCGCAATCTTCAGTGTTAGCTATAAATAAATGTGTTCCTCTTAATAAAGCTATAATTTTAAATTATTATGATATTAAATTAGAGAACATGGCTTTTTCAGACCTCGTGTGGGTAGCTATCAACATCTGTCAGCCCACGATAATTTAGAATGAAATCAGTTGGTCCCAAACTAAGTTGTTGATGTCAGTTTGAGATATTGTTTGTATCAAACTACACAGCTATATTTCAAGGAACATAATAGAAAACATAGATGAGCTCCAACACAGGCCTGTGCATGAATAGAAGCAAAAATTAAATTGTCCGGTTTTCTCTTGCTGATGGAAGACTCTATGTTCCAATTGAATAGGAGATTATAGGCCTCGAAGTCAAGTGCCATAACATTTACTTTTATTATGCCATATATTGCATTTCCCACGGCATGGTGGGATTTATTGTTACACTTCAATACTGCGGAGATTTCCCATTTCTTTTCCACTAAAGCACATGACAGCCAGCCTCCAGGTGGGAAGCAGCCTAGGAACTAAGCATCTAGTTTCAACTAATTGACTTATAAAAAGACCTTCTTATTCTTCTTCAGTTGCTTGCCTTCTTCGTTTTAACTGTTGTTTTTTTCCCATTCTATTTGAGTCTTATCAAACTGTTCCCACTTCCATCTCTTTAAATGGACACCACCCCCTTTTCACTTGAGGAAGCAGAGGATTTCCGCTCCATCTTCCCCTCCCCACCTACAGACCCACACTTCACTTGGTAGTCAGCTTGGGGCCAAGTGTCAAAAGCTTTAAAGTCAATGGACTTAGGACGAGGATCTGGTTTGAAAGCTATGAAGACTAACTTTAACTTGCCCTCAGTCCCTCACAGATGCCTCTAGGCCTATTCATTTGGACCAGGAAATGAAAAAGCACTTTCCTACACCCTTAGAATGCTATTAAGAGCTGATCAATTTGGGGTGCTGGCAAGGTTCTAAAGCTGGATTGTGGCAATGGTCGCACAATTCTGTAAATTTACTAAAAATGACCAAGTTTTCTTCTTAAAATGGGTGACCTTCATGGTATACAAAGTATACCTCAATAAAGCTGCTAAAAATCGGGGGGGGGGGATCTAATTGTAATTTTCTTAGCACTCACTTTGAGGTCTCAATGTCAAAAAAGATATATACACACAAGTAATTTATAAGCAAGGGGTTAAAAATGCCCCTTGGACCCACTTTATAAAATAGTTGTATTTAGACTAATAGCCATTATATTGGTGTTTCTGAATCCTCTGTAAACCAGTCTTTTATAAATAGCATTATGCTGTGTGTGTGCTTTAAGTTTTTAAATCTTTATTGTTGAAAGTATTACATATATCCCCTTTTATCCCCCATTGACCTCTTCTACCCTGCCCCCACCTGCCCCAGCCCTCACCACCCTATTGTCTGTGTCCATGAGTTATGCATATATGCATACAAGTTATTTGGTTGATCTCTTCCAATGCCCCCCTACTCCCTCACCCCGCCTTCCCTCTAAGATTCTGCAGTCTGTTCCATGCTCCTATATCTCTGGATCTATTTTGTTCATCAATTTATTTTGTTCATTAGATTCCACATATGAGTGAGATCATGTGATACCTGTCTTTCTCTGACTGGCTTATTTTGCTTAGCATAATACTCTCCAGGTCCCTCCATGCTGTCTCAAAGGGTAAGAGATCCTTCTTTTTTTACTGCTGCATAGTATTCCATGGTGTAAATGTACCACAGCCCTTTTATCCACTCATCTACTGATGGGCACTTAGGCTATTTCCAGATCTTAGCTATTGTAAGTTGTGCTGCTATGAACATAGGGGTACATATATTCTTTCTGATGGGTGTTTCCTTGATTCTTAGGATATACTCCTAGAAATGGGATCACTGGGTCAAATGGAAGTTCCATCTTAAAATTTTTGAGGGACCTCCATGCTGTTTTCCACAGTGGCTGCACAGGTCTGCATTGCCACCAGCAGTGTACTAGGGTTCCCTTTTTTCCATATCCTCGCCAGCACTTGTCATTTGTTGATCTGTTGATGATAGTCATTCTGACCTGTGTGAGGTGAAAGCCTCATTGTCATTTTAATTTACATCTCTCAGATAATTAGTGACTTTGAGCATTTTTTCATATGTCTCTTGGCCTTCTGTATGTTCACTTTGGAGAAGTGTCTATTTAGGTCCTTTGCCCATTTTTAAATTGGATTGTTTGTCTTCCCTTTGTTAAATTGTATGAGTTCCTTATATTTTTTGAATATTAACCCCTTATTGGATGTATCATTGACAGATATGTTCTCCTATGCAGTGGGCTCTCTTTTCATTTTGTTGATGGTTTCTTTTGCTGTGCAGAAGCTTTTTATTTTGAGGTAGGCCCATTTGTTTATTTTCTCCTTAGTTTCATTTGCCCTAGGACAGTGGTCGGCAAACTCATTAGTCAACAGAGCGGCAAACCACGGCTTGCGAGCCGCATGTGGCTCGCAAGCCGCGACCACTGCCCTAGGAGATGTATCGGTAAACATATTGCTATGAGAGATGTCTGAGATTTTGCTGCCTGTGGTTTCTTCTAAGATTTTTATGGTTTCATGACTTACATTTAGGTCTTTTATCCATTTTGAGTTTATTCTTGTACATGGTATAAGTTGGTGGTCTAGTTTCATTTTTTGTCAAATGCTTTTTCTGCATCTATTGATATGATCATGTGATTTTGTCTATCAATTCGTTTGTGTGATGTATCACCTTTATTGACTTGTGAATATTATACCTGCCTTGCATCCCTGGAATAAATCCCACTTGATCATGGTGTATGATCTTTTTAATATATTGCTGGATCCAATTGGCTAATATTTTGTTGAGAATTTTAGCATCTATGTTTATCAGGGATTTTGCCCTGTAATTCTCTTTCTTTGTAGTGTCTTTATCTGGTTTTGGAATTAGGATAATGCTGGCCTCATAAAAAATAAATAGCATTATGTTTAGATGTGTTAAGAAAGCTCTCTAAAAGCATGTGGAGGAATCCTTTTGTAATACAAATAGGTTCTCTTAAGGTGTTAAATAAGGATATTGTTTTACAAAGACTTTTTTACTGAGTTTAGAGAGAGAGAGGGAGAAACATCAATTTGTTGTTCCACTTATTTATGCATTCATTGATTGATTCTTTTCTGTGCCCTGACCCAGATCAAACTTGTAACTTTGGCATGTCTGGAGAGTGTTTGAACCAACTGAGCTACCTGGCCAGGGCTGCAAAGTTTTCTTAAATTGAGGCCCAGCTGGCCCAGCCGGTGTGGCTCAGTGGCTGACCGTCAACCTATGAACCAGGAGGTCATGGTTCGATTCCCCTGATCAGGGCACTGCCCAGGTTGTGGACTTGATCCCCAGTGGGGGGCATGTAAGAGGCAGTGGATCAATGATTCTCATCATTGATGTTTCTCTTTCTCCCTCTGCTTTCCTCTCTGAAATCAATAAAAATATATATTTTTTAAATTGAGACCCGGCTGGACATTGGTAAGTATGATTACAGCTGTAGTTATAGAATATTCACAAAATGTTTGGAAGACTTAGGAGTGTTTTCTAAGAATATTTGTAAGTAGAACATATCTTTATAATCCTGATTCCTCTTTTAGGTACAATTTGCAGATAGTTGCTTCTGAAGAATGTAGCTGTGTATATAATGTCCTAGTGTGAGAACCATTCCTCCAGTACAGTTACAAGTATATGCTCCCTTTCTTCATCTGCCTTCTACTATCCTCCTGAGGTTATAGTGGGTGAAATAATAGCAGCCAGAGCGAGCAAGGGGAAGGAAAGAAGGAACTAACAGTGACTGGGGTGCCACCTAGATATCTTGTATGTTTTGAGTATTCTCATCATCACCAGCCCTGTAAAGGAGGTATAATAACTCTCATTTTCATACGGAAGGAACAGGGGATAAAGAAAGCCAGGTAATTTGGGCAAGGTTAACTGGCTAGTGAGTAGCAGAGTTTTATGTGAACCCAGGTCTCCCTGACCCCTGGGCCAGATATTTCAGTGCATGAAGTTGGTCTGCATCAGCGGTTCTCAACCACTCTCCCCAGGAGATGTTTGGTGATGTCTGGAGATATTTCTGGTTGTCACAGCATGGGGGTGGGGGTGGGAGTTAGCATGCTACTGGCATCTAGTGGGTAGAAACCAAGGACACTACTAAATATTCCACAGTGCACAGGACAACAGCACCAAGGTTGAGAAAGCCTGGCTGGTGTCAAGAATCTGATGGTGAATTGGGAACTGCTGGGCCAAGGACAGTGTCCCCTCAAGTGCAGGCTTGTGGCCCATCTCATTTCCTGAGAATCTCTATAAAACACAATTTGAAATAGTTTCAGAGCTTTTTGCAACTGATGACTTTATATACAAAAAAGTAAGTATATCTGAAGTAATTGAATATCAACCAAGAAAGTCTTCATGACCTTTGAGAGAGGCTTATGGCAAATCACTTTTTTTAATTTCTTTATTGATTAAGGTATCACATATTTGTCCTCACCCCCCCATTCCCATCCCAAACCCCTCCCCACGCATGCCCCCACCCCCCTGTTGTCCGTGACCACTGGTTAGACTTATATACATGCACACAAGTCCTTTGGTTGATCTCTTCCCCCTTACCCCCACCTTCCCCCACCTTCCCTCTGAGGTTTGACAGTCTGATCGATGCTTCCCTGTCTCCGGGTCTGTTTTTATTCATCAGTTTATGTTGTTCATTATTTCCCCTAGATGAGTGAGATCATGTGATACTAGAAATACACTTTAAGAACCGAAAATGAGACAAGCAATAATGGTTATGCTGAGAGGCAAATGAATCAGTCTGTAGTGAGCTTATTTCGGCAAATCACTTGCTCTAGAAAAAATTATATAATTTGAGTCTGATTTTTACATGGGAGGATTTTTATATTTGGGTTTAGATACTCCCAAGATTTAATATCCAGTGTTTAAATGAGTATTAAATAAAAAGACAATAAACATGAAATTTAATTAATGCTATATTATAAATTTGTGCTCTGTATACTGAAGCTTTTCGTGATATATATAAAGCCATTTAATAGTGACTATTACCACAAAATTTTTGTTATGACACCAAATCTCTATAAATCTCTATAAACAAACAAGTGATTGAATTCGAAAGTTATTTTGACATTTTTGCCTTTTCCCATAAGAAATCATTTCTTGGAGTCCTTGGACAGATTTGCAGGGAAGATTTATATCCCTGGCTTTGAGCTATTGGTTTTTCTGTCCTTTTCTATATTTTAAATTTCCCATTTGATCCTTGTAGCATTTTAGGTCAGTTAAGTGAATTCTCGGGTTTAATAGGACAACGTATACTGTGTCCTGCCTGCCTTAAAGAACCTCCAGGAGTGACATTTGGAGTGTTCCAGATGGACTGCTGGCTGACTGTGTGTGTGAGTGAGCCGTGCTTCTCAGCTCTCTTGGGGCTCGCTGCTCTGACATGAGAACTTTCATGCAAGGGCCACGGCTCACTCCTACAGTGTCTCTTTACCAGTGACCTTCAGCTATGGCCTTGGGGATCAAGAATGTGGCTGACATTACCCATGCAGAAAATAGGAAGATGTGATCTCTTTTTTTAAATAAATTTTTATTGTTCAGATTATTACAGGTGTTCCTCTTTTTTTCCCCCATAGCTCCCCTCCACCTGATTTCCCACCCCACCCCATGCCCTTACCCCCCGCCACTGTCTTCATCCATAGGTGTAAGATTTTTGTCCAATCTCTTCCCGCGCCCCTCACACCCCCTTCCCCCTGAGAATTGTCAGTCCACTCCCTTTCTATGTCCCTGATTCTATTATATTCATCGGTCCATTCTGTTCATCAGATTTTTTATTCACTTGATTTTTAGATTCACTTGTTGGTAGGTATGTATTTGTTGTCATTTTGTTGTTCATAATTTTTATCTTTACCTTTTTCTTCTTCCTCCTCTTCTTAAAGAATACCCTTCAGCATTTCATATAATCCTGGTTTGGTGGTGATGAACTCCTTTAGCTTTTTCTTGTCTGTGAAGCTCTTTATCTGACCTTCAATTCTGAATGATAGCTTTGCTGGGTAGAGTAATCTTGGTTGTAGGTTCTTGCTGTTCATCACTTTGAATATTTCTTGCCACTCCCTTCTGGCCTGCATAGTTTCTATTGAGAAATCAGCTGACGGTCATATGGGTACTCCCTTGTAGGTAACTAACTGTTTTTCTCTTGCTGCTTTCAAGATTCTCTCTTTGTCTTTTGCCCTTGGCATTTTAATTATGATGTATCTTGGTGTGGTCCTCTTTGGATTCCTCTTGTTTGGGGTTCTCTGCGCTTCCTGGACTTGTAAGTCTATTTCTTTCACCAGGTAGGGAAAATTTTCTGTCATTATTTCTTCTAATAGGTTTTCAATATTTTGCTCTCTCTCTTCTTCTGGCACCCCAAATATTCGGATGTTGGTACACTTAAAGTTGTCCCAGAGGTTCCTTACACTATCTTCATATTTTTGGATTCTTTTTTCTTTTTGTTTTTCTGGTTGGGTGTTTTTTGTTTCCTCATATTTCAGATCTTTGGTTTGATTCTTGGGGTCCTTTGATCTACAGTTGAATTTCTGTATATTCTTTATTTCAGACAGGGTATGCTTAATTTCTGACTGGTCCTTTTCCATTTTTTTGGCATTCTCATTAAGGTCCTTGAAGGTCTCACTAAGCTCCTCGGAGGTCCCATCAAGTTCCTCGGCAGTTTTTAGAAGATTCTCAAGTAACCTTATAAATGTGGTTTTGAACTCTATGTCCAGTAGTTTGCTTTCCTCCATTTCTTTCATTCGTGACATGTTTCTTTGTATCCGCATTTTGCTGCTTCCCTGTGTTGATGGAGTGGTTTTCTGTGGTTGGTGACCAGTGGTTCAGCCTATCACCTGAGGTGGACACTCTTGGTGCACCCCTTTGTGGGCTGAGTGCGAAGTCTTGGTGTAGTTAAGCCTTGATTGCTGTTGGTACACTGGGAGGAATTGACCTCCAGGCCAATTGGCTGTGAGGACCCGCTGTGTCTATAATGGAAGAACTGCTGCGCTGGAGACACGCTTATGGTGCAGGACTTGTTTCAGTGGGGCTTTGGTGCTCACTGAGTCTGCCTCTTGAATGTGTCACTTATGGATGTGAGTAGTTGAAATCTGGTGTTGTCTCACACTGACCACTAGATACACTAGCTTCTGGATCTCCAATGGGGTGCAGGTCAGCTACTGTCTGAGGCCACCCAGCAGAAGCTACAGTGAGAACTACAGTTTTCTCCTCTTTGCTTGGGGTTTGGAGGTTTTGGAGCTGTCTGACCAGAGCTGCAATTTGTTAGGTTAAGCTGCAATAGGGCAGACCATTTATATGCAAAAGCTACTGCGTGGAGCTTGGGTGGGTTTGTAGATTGTGCGGGGCGGGGTCTCAGGGAGTCACTAGGCTAGGGCGTGGAAAACAGTGATGGCTGCCAGTCAGCCATCTCTTCATCTCCGCGTTTCCAAGTCCCCACGTCCTGCACCCCAGCGCAGTAAACAATGATTGCTGCGCACACCTCTGCAAGAAAGCCACCCTCACTTTCCGACCCAATGGTAGACAGTCCAGCTTCTCCCTGTAGGAGTTTGGGTCCCCAGCATCTCCCCAGAAATTGGAGTTCAGAGTAATTGGGAGCTTGTCTCCCTTCGGGTTGAAAAAAGCAGTGCACCCAGTCGCCCGCCGCCAGCCCGATTTGCGTGCCTCTGTACCTCAGCTTTTTAGCGCTCGTGCACATCTCAATGCTCTTTTCTCTTTCCTTCTAGTTGTAGAACTTCCATTCAGCCAGCTTTCCCGTGGTTCTGGGTGATAGACATTTTGTCTTTTAGTTGTGGTTTTGAAATTGTTGTGCGAGGCAGCACTTTAGGTGTTTACCTATGCCGCCATCTTGGTTCCTCCTCTGATGTGATCCCTGTTATGTAAGGGTCAAGTCTGTGGATGAGGCTGTGAAGTGTGTGTGTGTGTGTGTGTGTGTGTGTGTGTGTGTGTACACATGCCACTCTGGATCCTATTCAGCAACACAAGTCATTATCAGACTTCACTTTCTATCAAGATATTTGAGAAGCAATATGCATTTTTCAAGCATGATGACAAAAAGCAAAAGAGATTGTGCTTAGTCAAGTAAGTGCTTTATACGAAGGAAGTGAAACAGATTGAACTTCTGATTGATGGGTCTTGGCTCCCATTAATTCAGAACAGATTCTATGTCTGGACCTCTCCCTGCAGTGCCTCTGCCCTGGTTCTTGACTTCTCACCTAAGACTCTTAGGGCTCACAGCCTAGGTTTGTGCTGAGTAAATGAGCTCAAGCTGGCAACCAGCACTGGTTTCAAAATCAGCTCACAGTCCTCAAGGAGATGGACTGGTGGCAAGGCCTATCCCAAGTGTTTCCAAGAGTCTGATTCCAGATGTAAACCAGGGGTGTCCACTAACAGACCTTCGCAGAAACATTGGCCCACACCAAAACCTAAGTGCTCACCTCTGCCTGCTTGGTCCCCCTCAGGGCAGTCCTGGCATTTGGCAGTTCATCGCATTGGTTGGGTTTGTACTTAGCTTTTATGGGTTCCATACACATCTTTTACCCCATCATATCCAATAAGCGCAAAAGCAACAAACATTCAAAGTGTCAGTAGCAAAAGTCTCATGAAGACACAGGTGGACATTAAATAAATCAAAGTGAGGAGATGGTAACAAATGTTGCATAGCCTCATGAGAGAATTTGAGGGTGTGAATGATTCTCAGACACAAAGAGTGAACAGTGCCATGCTGCCTGAGCCACCTACAGCTATCAGCCTGCTCAGAGGAAAAGTAACTGACAGGTGAGAGGAGTGGAGGGACATTCAGGTGTGTAGCAAGCTCAGTTCAGACAGCCTTTGGCTTGGAGAGGTTCACAGTACTCAGTAGGCATTTGCATTTGTGGTCCAGCCCAGAAGCTTACCTGTGTGCAGAGGCAGCATATCCTCCCCTGGGATTTTGGTCACCTGCCTCTCTGTGGTCAGGGCCCTCGAATTCTTCCTTCAGCCCAATGACATGAGCATTTCTGCTTTTGCTACATGCTGAGACCATTTATAGCTTTGGGCATACAAATGTAGAGGGGTTAAAGTAATCTATGCACAGCAAAGGGACTTATATAGTACTTGTTACATTCACAGTGTGCTCAGCTGAGACCTCTGAGCTGGGAATGAATGTGGAGGCAAAAAGAGAACAGGTGATATTCAGCTCTGATTGCACATGGCATTTATTTGGCCTGCAGTACCCCCTCTGCCCACTGCCTCTGGCTCACAGATTGGCAGGGCCCGGTTATGGCTTCCGTTTGACTTGGAAATATCCAGGGGGCTATACCACCTGCCAGAAAACCATGCTCAAGTGCCCCTTTGCCATACTAAAAGCATAATAAACAAACTACACATTATTAAGGAGGAAAACTGAATTATTAACCCCTTTCTCTAGCTATATACTTTTGCTTAAGGTATGGTCTAGAGCAGCCTTGGGCAAACTACGGCCCGCGGGCCGGATCCGGCTGTTCTATCCGGTTCTCTTGCTCTCCCCTCCGCTCCTTTACTTTGAATTTATATTAGTTCACACAAACACTCCATCCATGCTTTTGTTCCGGCCCTCCGGTCCAGTTTAAGAACCCATTGTGGCCCTCGAGTCAAAAAGTTTGCCCACCCCTGGTCTAGAGGCCTTGGCCTTCTTAGCCCCTTGCTACCTTTGATTCATTGAATGAGAAAAGTGATGAGCACTTGAGGAGTGAGGTTGGTGAGACCCACTAGAAGGTTATTAGATCTGGTGGTGACAAGCTAAGGATGAGGTGTAAGGAAACAGGGAGCCCAGATTTAGAACCAGAAGAAGTCTCTTTATTTAGCTACGAGGTGACCTGCAGTGATGCTCTTTATCCCCTGAGGCCTGAGTCATCTCTCCCTGAGGTTGTTCATAATCTTTGGAATTTTACAGCATCACCTTCAAACAAAAAGGGGTTTAAATGTAAGGAAGTGCTGATTTTTATTTCACTAATTAAACACATTTTAAAAAACGATTGCCATCGCTCGCCCAGTGTGCCTCAGTGGTTGAGCATTGGCCCATGCACCAAGATTTTGGCGGTTCACATGCCCTGGTTGTGGTTGGAGGCTCAATCCCTGGTAGGGGGTGTGCAGGAGGCAGCCAATTGATGTTGATGTTTCTCTCTCCCTCTCCCTTCCTCTCTCTCTCTCAAATCAATAAAAACATATTTTTTAAATAAACAAAAATACACATACCATCACCTGGTAGAAGGGATATAATCTCCAAGTTTTTTTAAATGAACAGATTTTTTAAAATTAAATCTTTATTGTTCAGATTATTACAGTTGTTCCTCTTTTTCCCCCCCATAGCTCCTTTCCACCCGGTTCCCACCCCACCCCATGCCCTTACCACCCCCCCCCACTGTCCTCATCCATAAGTGTATGATTTTTGTCCAGTCTCTTCCCACACCCCCCACACCCCTTTCCCCCCAAGAATTGTCAGTCCACTCCCTTTCTATGCCCCTGATTCTATTATATTCACCAGTTTATTCTGTTCATCAGATTTTTTATTCACTTGATTTTTAGATTCACTTGTTGATAGATATGTATTTGTTGTTCATAATTTTTATCTTTACCTTTTTCTTCTTCTTCCTCTTCTTAAAGAATACCTTTCAGCATTTCATATAATACTGGTTTGGCTGTGATGAACTCCTTTAGCTTTTTCTTATCTATGAAGCTCTTTATCTGCCCTTCAATTCTGAATGATAGCTTTGCTGGGTAGAGTAATCTTAGTTGTAGGTTCTTGCTGTTCATCACTTTGAATATTTCTTGCCACTCCCTTCTGGCCTGCATAGTTTCTGTTGAGAAATCAGCTGACAATCATATGGGTGCGCCCTTGTAGGTAGCTAACTGCTTTTCTCTTGCTGCTCTTAATATTCTCTGTCTTTTGCTCTTGGCATTTTAATTATGATGTGTCTTGGTGTGGTCCTCTTTGAATTCCTTTTGTTTGAGGTTCTCTGTACTTCCTGGACTTGTAAGTCTATTTCTTTCACCAGGTGGGGGAAGTTTTCTGTCATTATTTCTTCAAATAGGTTTTCAGTATCTTGTTCTCTCTCTTCTTCTGGCACCCCCATAATTCTGATGTTGGTACACTTGAAGTTGTCCCAGAGGTTCCTTACACTATCTTCATATTTTTGGATTCTTTTTTCTTTTTGCTTTTCCAGTTGGGTGTTTTTTTGTTTTTTGTTTTTTTTTGTTTTGTTTTGTTTTGTTTTGTTTTTGCTTCTTTGTATTTTAATTCTTTGACTTGATTCTTGTGATCCTCTAGTCTGCTATTGGATCTCTGTATATTATTCTTTATTTCAGTCAGTGTATGCTTAATTTCTAGTTGGTCCTTTTTCATATCCTCAAGGGTCTTGCTAAATTTATGGGCCTTTTCTAGAAAATTCTTGAAAAACCTTATAACCGTGGTTTTGAACTCTATATCCAGTAGTTTGCTTTCCTCCATTTCTTTCATTTGTGACCTGTTTCTTTGTCTCCACATTTTGGCTGCTTCCCTGTGTTGATAGAGTGGCTTTGTGTGCTAGGTGTCCTATGGGGCCCAGTGGCTCAGCCTCCCCAATTACTTGAGGTGGACACTCTTGATTCACCCCTTTGTGGGCTCTGTGCACAGTCTTGTTGTAGTTAAGCCTTGATTGTTGTTGGTATCACTGGGAGGAATTGACCTCAAGGCAAATTGGCTGTGAGGATCAGCTGTGTCTACAATGGGAGAACTTCTGTGCTGGTGACACCCTTATGAGACAAGACTTGCTTCATTGGAGCTTTGGTGCTCACTGAGTCTGCCCCATGAGTGTGTCCTTTATGGATCTGAGGAGTTGTAATCTGGATGGTCCCACTCTGACCCCTGGGTACACTGGCTCTTGGATCTCCAAAGAGGTGCTAATTTAGCCTCTGCCTGAGGCCACCCAGCAGGAGTTATGGAGAGATCTGCATGTTCCTCTTCTTTGTTTGGGTTTTAGTGGTGCCCAGATGAGGCCCAGCTGTGAAGCAATGCAAGCTGATATGGGGCCTTGGGCCTTCTTTTGGATGTTCTGGGTCTCTCTGACTCAGCTGCAGTTTGTTAGGTAAGTTTAGATTTCAAAAGACCAGGCCATTCATATGCAAAAACCTCTGCACACAGCTGGGGTGGGGCGGAGTCTCAAGGTGGAGCAAACAGCAATGGTTTCCCGTCAACCCTGCCCTAAGAGGCCCCCGGGTCTCAGTGTCCTTTGGTAATCGCTGCAAGCACCTCTGAGAGAAAGCTGCCCTTGAGTTCCGCCCACTGCCAGACCAGTTTCTCCCCGCATGAGTCTGGGTCCCCAGAGTTTCACCCAGAACTGGAGTTCAGAGCAGTCGGGAGCTTGTGTCTCCCTGTGGATTGAAAAAGACAGCCGCATACTCTGTTGCCAGCCCTCTCCGCACGTGCACCTCCGTACCTCTGCACTTTACTTCCGCAGCTCCTCTGAGTCTCAGTGTGCTTTTCTCTTCCCTTCTAGTTGTAGAATTTCCACTCAGCCAGCCTTCCTGTGGTTCTGGATGATGTCCGTTTTGCCTTTTAGTTGTAGTTTTGAAGTGGTTGTGCTAGGCAGCAAGTTCAGGTGTTTACCTATACCACCATCTTGGTTTCTCTAAATGAACAGATTTAGCTTACTGAGAGACTCACAATGTTGGCCTTCTTTTTCTCTTTATGACTGGTGATAACTTTATCATGGACACATGCATACCAGTTCATGAGGTGGCATTTGAAAACCACAGGTCAGGCGCTTGTCTGCAGAGATGAGGGGAAGAGAAGAAATGTCGGTGGGAGGGCAAACAAAAGGCCCCAGAGAGAGGTGGGTGTTGAAACTCTGGCAAAAACTCACCACCCAGATATGTACAGTTAGGTTACTTTTTTTATAGAGATACAGTTGCTTGTGATTTTTTAAAATCACTCATGGAATGTCAGATTTTTAAGAGCACTTTAACTACTTTGTACCTCTGTCCTCTGTTTTCCCCTGGGCTGGAGAATGGGGCCCACCAGCCCTTCTAACAGTTGGGGAGGCACTACCCCCCTTGTGTGCAGTGAAAAGGGCACTGGGCTTCAGACAGGTGGTATCTCCTCCTCAGATTTTATACTCAGCATAAATATGGGCTTCTGTGTAATTCTGGACATTAGGATGTTGTTTCACATGTGCATTAAAATTTTCTGTGTCAGACTGCTCTTCCTTTGTCTAAGTAGAGTGCATTGACAAGATGGAATGCCTTGTGTGACTTGCTCACTAAAAGGAAACCGACCCTCAGCCTGGTTGCATATGCCCCTATAACAGACCATTGGACCTGCCTCACACCCCTTTCAATTTTGGTTTTTCATTTTTAAACCAGGGGCTTGGATAAAATGATCAAAGGGGCCCAGGTCAAGCTCTCAGCCTTATTTCTCTGAATCTGTTTCTTTTAGCTGAGTTTTCTGGACATTGAGAAAACTTCTCTTTTGGTAACCTCTGAATCCTCTTTAAAATAAAATAGCTTATTCTTTTATTTGTCTCTTTACCTCAATTCTTTTAGTTCTATTAGTTCCTTTAACTTAGAATCGATCATTTGGCCCTTTCTGAGGTCTCATCTACGATTTCTTTGGCCTAAAGATTTTTGCTTATAAAAGATTTGCTGGCCACCCTAGCCAGTTTGGCTCAGTGGATAGAGTGTCGGCCTATGGACTGAAGGGTCCCAGATTCCATTCGGTCAAGGACACATACCTCAGTTGTAGGCTCCTCCCCAGCCCGGGCCCTGGTCGGGCACGTGCAGGAGGCAGTCAATTGATGTGTTTCTCCCACATTTATATTTCTCTCTGTCTTTCCCTCTCTCTTTCACTTTCTTTAAAAATCAGTGGAAAAATATCCTCAGGATATTTTATTAACAGTTTAGTTAATAAACTAGCAAGTCTAGTTTATTAACAATTAAGAAATAAACTAGCAAGTCTAGTTTATTAACAATTATGGGTATAATAGTTATGGCATAAATTTTATAAAGATTTAAAATTATTCATTCACCTTGAAAAAAAACTTGTCATGATCTTTTTACCCAAATTATTACAGAGAAATATAAAGGCGTAGGATATTTGACACCCTAAATAAATTTGAGTTCCTAGAGCAAACCCTTATAGAGAGTCAACATAATCCCACAGGTTCACCAAGGAAAAGGTGCAGTGTACTGGATAAACCATGGTTCTTAGGTAAGCACATTTGGATTTGAATCCTAGCTTTGCAAATTCTCAGATGAGTGACTCTGAGATCCACTTTCCTCTTATATATGACAGGGTTAGTAATGCCCACTTACTTAGAGGGTTGTTGCAAAATTGAGACATAATGATATGATGTGGCTGACACAAAGCAGGTGCTTTCTGTCTGATAGTTGGTATGGCTGCAGTTCAGATAGAGAGAAGCACCAGGCATCGACCTTCATTCTTACCATGAATACTATTATTGGAAATTAGGAAAGTTCTTAAACACATAACATAAATCAGCTGGCTAAGATTTTGGTAGCTACATATGGAATCAATCACTTCATACCTATTCTACTCAGTTGTGTCTTTATTTTAAAGAGCTTCTCCCATGCCCCCCAATTACAAAGGGAATAGGTTCTTACTTTAAAAAATAAAAGAACCCAGGAAGCTAGAAAGTACAGTCCCCTAGTATCTCAATCTCTCCCTGACATAATTACTGTTCATTTGTTACACATACTTTTAGAAATGGATTAATTTTTTAATGTGATCATGTTATATATATGGTTCTGATTCATTATTTTTTTTTCTAAGTAATGTATGCTTAACATCTTTCCATGTAAGTCACATAGATCAACCTTATACTTTTAAAGGCTAAGTAATATTCCATTGTATGATTCTACCATAATCAGTTCTCTAGAAGCAATGCTGCAAAGAAGAGCCTAAGACAGGGATCTGTGACTGGGACTACTTGTACCTTGGGGGCCATGGAAACTTCTCAGGCTACGGATAGTGCTCATCTTCTTATGTGTTCTTTCTTCGAACTTATATCTTGAGAGCCCTGGTGTCATTCTGCTTCTCCTTTTCCTATTCCCCCTTTCCAATTGCCCTCTCCTATTTTATAAAGCATAGCCAATTTCTTGTCCAGTCCAGGGGTATAAAAACCCGTGGTGCAAACTAAGAGACAGTTCTTAAGAATGGTGTTGGAATTGAGAAACTGAGTGACTCTATCAACTGGACAAAAAATCCATTTACAAGTCAGTTGGTTTCCAATTCATTGCTTCCAGCAAAATTGAAGAAAATCTCTACTGAGCTGTACATTGATGGATTGTTAAAAATAGTTCTTGATGATTCTAGACCACTTTTTGAGTTTTGGTATGTAACTCAAAAAGAGTTCAAAAAACCGACCGACTTTGTGATAAAATTCTTTACATTTCCATCTACTTCTATTTATGTGAACAAAGTTTCTTGGCACTTATAACTATAAAATGAAAAATAGAAATAGAATTGATACAAAACCATGTCATTTTTGTGCTAAGTAATAATCATCCAATATGCATGAAGTATCTGGGGGGGGGGCAATAAAATTCTACTTTTTATGCTTATAAAGTATCAAAATGTGTGGTATGTGTGTATACATATGTTTTGATCATTCATATACTAATAATTATAATGATAACTCAGTCCAGAAGAAAAATAATTTTTACACTTAGAGTGTTATGATTTCAGGAAATAAAATAATAAATTTACATTTATATGCATTTTATAGCATAAAAGATAATAATTAACAAAGCCCCAAAATACATAAAATTCATAATGGCATATGAATTCCAGAAGGGGAAAGGAATGATGCAAAATTTTCAACTGTTAAAGAAAAGCTTATTCATGACCTTTTTAAATGGATGATGGTAGTTGTTACATTGCTGTGGTATTCAAATACATACTGAATGTATTTAAGAGAGCAATAAAGTTATGTTTTAAAATATCAATATTTAGATTATAGCAAAGTATATCCTTTGTGACTAAAACTTATACAAAATTTTAGATGTCAACTTAAGATGTGTGAGGGGATGCATGGGTTTTCAAAATCATTTTAGAAGGTACACTGGCAAAACAATCTGAAGACCACTGGCCTCATAAGTATATCATTTTACACTTAGATAAACATTCCTACAGGTTAATTTGTAGAAGTGGAATATGTGAAGGTGCATATATAGGTATTGCCAAATGGCATCTCAAAAAGGTAGTGCAGCCCTAACCGGTTTGGCTCAGTGGATAGAGCGTTGGCCTTTGGATTGAAGGGTCCCAGGTTCGATTCCGGTCAAGGGCATGTACCTTGGTTGCGGGCACATCCCCAGTAGGGGGTGTGAAGGAGGCAGCTGATCAATGTTTCTCTCTCATCGATGTTTCTAACTCTCTGTAAAAAAATCAATAAAATATATTTTTAAAAAAGGGTAGTGCAATTTACGTTCCTGTGAATAATAGTATAACTACTATTTCCAGTAAAAGAAATACATTTTTATTAAATCTTTTTTCATAGTAAGTTTGGGCGTATGGTGAGCAGTTTTTAAAGGTATGAAAATGTGACAAGTTGCTTTTCCCCACTTAACATGGCTTATTATCGATTCACATGAAGCACTTTACCTCTCCTCAGTGCTAGACTTCAGTAAGACACATGCACCCTTCCCCTGATTTAAATTTGGTCCCCATGCTATCATTGCTAATTTCATCTTTTTACCTTGCTTTCATAGTAGCTAGCAGAATTTTTAATTGTGTGTGTATGTGTGTTTCTCTCTCAGGGGCTCGAAGCTTCATGGAGCAGGGACCATGGCTATTTTGTCTACCCCTGTATCTCCCCATGCCTAGCCTGGAGACTGGCTCATAGTTCTCACTCAGTAAATAGGCCTTCAGTGAATGGACTGAACATGAATGAGAAAAAATACCATGATGTTGGATAGTGATAGAGATCTTTGTTGCCACTAGCCACAAGTGACTGTTTAAATTTAATTTAATTTTAGTAATCACACTTAGCCATAGCCCATGCACCCATTAGCCACATAGGACTAGTGGCTACCATTTGGATAGTATAGATATAGCAGGTTCCGATCACCACAGCCAAGTTTTAATGGATAGTGCTGATTTAGAGAGAGTATTTGCATTCTCAAAATTATCACTATGCCTGGCATGCAATAGATATATAATAAATGTTTGATTAAGTGGATGAGTAAATAAACTCCTAATATTCCTCTCTTAATATTGTAATAGATTTCTCATTCTAAGCTGTATTCCACTCCACAGGCTGCCAGCAGGGATGTTAAAGTACAGATCTGAGTATGTCCCTTCACTGCTTGAAGTTCTTCCCAAGTTCCCATGAAATCCCAGTGCCATAAGTTTCCATGTAAACATTACTTTGAACTGAATAGCCAAACATTCTCAGTTAACTTGCCTAACTCCTTCCATTTCTTGCCAGAGATTTCCTTAAAGAGGTCAGCCTCTTTTTCTGTCCTTTTAAAGCACATTTGAATAATAAAATAGAAAAAGGCCGTTTGTTATCAAAGCATACAGTGATTTCTTCACCAAAGAAAATTACTTTTTTTTAGTATCTTTTCTTGTTCTTGATGTAGAAACAAATCTCAGAATTCACCGTTGGTTGAATGAGGAAAGTAAGGTCAAGTGTTCCTGCTGTCTATCCAACGCTCTGTAGTGGAAAGAATTCCACAGATCTGAATCGGAATGTGGGCCCTGTCACTTTGTGGGTGTGACCTTGAGCAAATGGTCTAACCTCTGACCTTCCCTCTCTCCCTTTATGGAATAGAGCAGCATCTACAGAGCGTGAGTTTTTGGGGAGGATTACATGAGTGTACATGTGTGAAGGATAGAGTAGTAGAGTGGCTAAACAGTAGCTCAAACCTGTTTACTCTCAGCAGCTTGCATCTTGCAAACATCACACCTGGATCATAAATGAAAACACAGCAACTAATCTACTATGTCCTTACACATTTTGGAGGGTTTATTTTCCTGAAGAAGCTGATCATTGCTCAAATGAGAATTTTTCAGTTGGTGAGTCAGCTAACACAGGTGTTCATTTGACCCCCAATTATGGGCATATCTTTGTAGTCTGCACAGATGTTCCACACTAGTCACATGATTTACATGCAGGGTGAGATTTCCTCCCTGCAACCCTGCAGGGTTAGGGTTTACTCATATCTTAAATCTTCATGTTTAAAAATGTGTGTGTGTGTGTGTGTGTGTGTGTGTGTGTGTGTGTTTCATTAAGGTTTAGCCTTACTATTAGATCTCTGTCTCCTAATCCCACAATTCCATCATTGGTGTATGAAAACAAAATTCTACCTGTGTGATTTGAAAGAGTTTTCACATAATCTCTCATTTATAAAAGAATAAATCTCCAAAGCTGATAGCTCAGAGAATTCTCTTTTTTTTTTTCTGGTAGAAACACTGAAGCCCAGAAAGGTTGTTTGTTAATTTATTCATTGATCGTTTACTGACCACTCACCTCAAGCCAGCAATGATGTTAGGCCCAGGACAAACAGAGAACAGCCACCGTGTTTTCCCTGGCTCATGCAGGAGGTAGATAAGTCAACAAAGAATGTCAGTTCAGGGTGCTAAATGCTGAGATTGGAGTGATGGGTGACTAGGGGAGCAACCAAGCCAGACTTTAGGGTGCAATCTGGCTTCTTGGAAAATATTCCAGTTGCCTGAGCCAAGCCTTGATGGCCCCAGTGGAAGGGAGAAGAGGAGAGGGGACGAAGTTGCCTGAGGGACAGAGAGAGAGGTGGAATAGAGCTCTAAGGCACTGGGATTTCATGGAAACGTGGGAAGAACTTCAAGCATCGAAGGGACATACTCAGATCTGTACTTTAACATCCCTGGTGGTAGCCTGTGGAGTGGTGTGGGGCTTAGAGTGAGAAATCTATTATAGCGGTTCCAGGTGAGAAGTTCCACTACTTTAGTGATCCTTGACAGGGGCATGTGGAAGGAGGAATGGCTTCCAGAGATAATGGGAGATAGTGATGTTGCCAGGCTTCAAATGAAGGAAACTTCCATTCCAGGGCTTTCTCGAGTCCAGAGCAGTGAGCCGCAATGAATAAACAGAGCCATTTAAGAGCTTGCAAATAGTTCTTTTGGTGACAGCTGGCTCGTCTCATACTTCTGACTTTTTCTTCTCTGTGTTTTCAATGGATGTGCTTTAGGTCACCTGTGGTCACTCATATCATCCCTCCTCTCTGTGGAAAATGAATCCACATTTTCTAATTGAACTAAATAGGGTGTGACTGAAATTCATGGAAAATGGGCAATTCCATGTGGCATGAAGAATCAGAGGCCTTTCCAAGCCAACTCTGTGTCCAACGTGAATTATCCCCGTATGTCTGCAGAGGGCTCGTTTTCCAAGTATCACAAAAGCCAAGAACCTCTCATCCTTATGAAACTGACTTTTAAAAAATACCCACCACTCCATTTGCCAGCTCAATAGATTTGGATTGACTTATAGGCATTAAAATTATATTTTTATTAAGAGGAAAAATTCCCAGCCAAGCTGAGAAAGCTCATATCAGATTTCAGCCTGATTCATTTCAAAACCACCATGAAAATTGCGACATTTTCTTCGCACCACAATGGGTTAGTCATGGAAATTCTGCCTGAATCTCAGCTACCATGATCATAGTCATGAGAGCATGCTCTGTGCCACTGAAAACTTAGGTTACAGTACTGAAGAGTTTCCCCCTTCACTGTCAGAAAGCAGAAGTGCGTTGCAATTCAGGGTCTGAGGTCCCTATTTCAGCAAGTGACCTCATACTTGGTGTGTCTTTTTCTTTCTGGCAGTTTTTTTTGTTGTTGCTGTTTCCAAAAGCTCAAACTAAAGAAAGTTCAACGTAGCTGAATATGCATGAAGAAGTGAAAAGCCCCTCCCCCATTGGACTCTGACCCTTCTGAGTGACAGATGAGGCAGTCTTCTTGGCCATCTGTCGGGGAGATGCTGGCTGAGTGTAGACCTCTTTTTAGTGCAGACCTCAGCCAGTAAAATGGAATGGGCCAGCCAAGCAGCCATGGCACAGAATGCTGCCTTCCACCCTGAAGCTGCCACCTCACATCCCACTAGCAGTCACTTCTGTAAGCTGCACTCCTGGAATCAGAGTTTTTTCTTGAGCTTAGCTTATTCATTTATTGGCTTGTTCAGTTGTTCACTTGTTCCTACATTTGCAGAATATGAGGCACGTTTTCTCCAGGAATGTGCTAGACATCGAGAACTCAAAGATAAGTTCCTGCCCTCCTGGGGCTCACAGTCTAAGTGTGGGAAACAGACAGCCACCTCTGAGTCATTTTGAAAGTATGATTTATGACAGACCACCCTCTCACACACCATCAAACCTTCAATTCCCAGGGGGCTTAATTATTTTAGGAAGGTGGGTGGGGAGCAAAGATGGAGTCCTCCCTGGATTCTAGAAGATGTTTCTTGGGCATGAACTTGTCTGTCCCTGCACACCAGTGCATGTACAGAGTCCATCCTAAGGGGACCTGGGGCCATTCCACCTGCTCTCCACACCCCTCTCCCATCCAGCTCTGTATGCTGGGTCACCTCATCAGCCTCCTTCTCACTTCAGCTGCAGTGTTTCTGACCTGTCACCAATGCCCAAGCCTTTGGTTACCACTTTGATCGACTGCTCTGGCCCCTTGTTGCCCCCTCCCCTCCCCGAAACGGGTCAGCACTGCCCAGGCCGGTATTACGTCTTACTCCTGATAACTCACCCTCCCTGCAATCTATCTACTCACTGGGCCCTGGAACACCCCGTCACTTACCTGATGGCCCCTACCCCAGCTCACTCTCCTCTCTGCTTGGTCAAGTCCTTACTTATCTCTCCCTCCCCTTCTTTACTTGCCTGCATGCTCATTTCACCTGGGAAGATTGAAATCCTACCCGTGCCCAGCCTTTACCCCAGATAAATTCAATCAGTCCCCAGGGTGGGGTCCAGGCATGAGTCAAGTCTTTTTACCTGTTCAGATGGTTCCACTGTGCAGCTAAGGTGGAGACCCAGAGTCACTTAGCCTTTAATTGTTCTGTAATGGCTTCAGTCTGTCAGATTTTGCCTCCAGAGCTTGCTTCCATTTCCTGGACAGAGCCATAATATAGGTGGGCCCTCTGAGCCCCTGGAAGCACACAGCCAAGGCCCCCAGCAGCACCTTGTTTGCTGGAACCATTATCAACCCTCTTCTTCACCTCCCCTGGTTGCCTGCTCAGCATTTGCTGCTCAGTTCTGTGTCCTCTCTCCTTTCTCTCAGGCTTCCTCTGCAGTCTTTGTGGCCCCTGTCCTCCACAACCAGCTGTCCTCCACGAGCATACCTCCTTAACCTGGGCCTTATTTCCTACTCCCTGTTTGAAAGCTGCATAGAGGACCTGCCAAACCCATTGTATACAGAGTGCATGCAAGGATGTTGGTGGACACGTTTCTATAATTTAAAAAAATTGGAGTGAGGAATGATATGGAAATGAATCATCCAATAATAGGGGATTGAGTCAATAAAACATGAATTGCCATGCAGTAGATTATACAGCAATCAAAATATTTATGAAAAAAAAATTTAGAGTTGTGGAATGTTATGTTAATGAAATAAACAGATGCAATGCTACTTACAGTGTGAACTAGACTATTTATAGAAAAAGCCTGGAGGGTAATATACCGAAATGCTAATAGTGGTTGTCCCAGTGTGGTAAGATTATAATTGACTTTCTTTTGTTATTATAATTTTATGTGTTTTTAAAAAATTACACATTGAGTACAAGTAAAAAATTATACTTTTGTAATCAGAGAAAAGGTGACTTCAAAAAAATAATTGAGAGAATGTTAATGTTAGATGGTAGCTTTTGCGCTCAATCCAAGTGTGTAATGAGAAATTTCCTTCTCAGACAATGTGGAGTTAGTAAAGGTGAGTCCTGGGCTGTGGTCAGGAGGGGACTTTTAGGAAAATAAGATTTTCTTAAAGGGAAGGCCCCCGAGAGGGTCAGAGCAGTGAACTGGCTCTAGAGAGGCCCACCTAGCAGTGGAGGTCTTGGCCCATCCCTGAGCCCTACCAAGCTGGCTTGTGAGGTGGGGCCCTTTTTAAGAGCCTCACTCTGGTGCTGGGTGCTGATCGGCTCCTCCTTTGGCCTCTGAGAGCCTCACTCTGGTGCTGGGTGCTGATCGGCTCCTCCTTTGGCCTCTGAGCACCACTGATATTTGTCTTTATGCCGTCTCTGCAGATAGTTACCTTTGGTTATATTTGCCTTGCTCTGATAAAATAAGTTCATTGACTGATTATTCATTTACCAGGTGCTAGAATAAAGTCACTTCATATAATCCCTGGTGTAATGTAATCCTTTGTACTGATCAGTGACGTGTGCTTGGTTTTGCATATTCCACTAAGGAAAATAATTTGCAGACAATACCTGCCTGCTCATTAATAGAATAAAGCCATCACACAGCCAACTCACTTATCATAAACATCAACAAAGGAGCGCTCTCCAAAATAAGGAGGGGAAAAACCCACATACTTTAAAAAAATTCTTTATTGTTGAAAGTATTACATATGTCCCCTTCTGCGCACTTCCCCCCCCCCCGCCCCCGTTGTCCTCTCCCAGCCTGCCCCCACCCCCAGCCCCGGCTTACACCCCCCATTGTCTGTATTCATTGGTTATGCTTATAAGCATACAAGTTCTTTCGTTGATATCTTCCCCCCAATTTACGCCCCCCCCCCCTGCCACCCTCCCCTGCCTTCCCTCTGAGGTTTGGCTGTCTGTTCAATGCTTCTATGTCTCTGGATCTGTTTTTGTTCATCAGTTTATGTTGTTCATTATATTCCACAAATGAGTGAGATCATGTGATATTTATTTTTCTCTGACTGGCTTATTTCGCTTAGCATAATGCTCTCCAGGTCCATCTATGCTGTTGTAAGTGGTAAGAGTTCTTTCTTTTTTACAGCAGCGTAGTATTCCATTGTGTGGATGTACCACAGTTTTCTAATCCACTCATCTGCTGATGGGCACTTAGGCTGTTTCCAAATCTTAGCTATTGTAAATTGTGCTGCTATGAATTAGGGGTGCATATGTTCTTTCTGATTAAAAACACACATAATTTTTATCTTTTCTCTCCTGAACCAGCAGATTTTCAGTTATGGGTTAGGATGCTTTCAGTTGCAAATAAAGAATATCTAATTAAAATTGGCTAAAATAACAGAGGGTTATTAATGTCACGTGGAAAGAAGTCTGGGCACTCGATTATTCCAAGGTTGGGTGGCTCATTGGGCTTGTTGGTCACCCAAGGTATTTCCATTTTTCTTTCTTCCATCCTCACAATCTCCAAGAGGATGGAGATTATGACCTCCCCTCATGGTCATAAGATGGCTGCCACAACTCTACACATCCTATCCATTCAAAACAACATCCCAAACAGGAAAGAAGAAAGGCAACAACACAAATGGCCTTCCACTCAGTTGGCACTTTCTAGCCAGAGAGTTGTCTCTTTCTCAGAGTCTCTTAGTAGATTTCCCTTTATTTCTGTGACCCAGATTAGGCTACATGGCCACCTCCAGACCAATTGCAGGCAACAAGGAGCATGACTGACTTAGACTAAACATGTTTCAGCCCAGAGGCTGGCACACTGTCCTGAAACAAAACTGAGACTGTGTTAAAGGGAGAATGGGGAATGGTTTGGGAAGGCAGTGCCTAGAATAGCATCTGAAACACAATACTCTTGTCAGGAAGAGATGGTGTTGCCCTAGTCACAGCAATAATGGGTCTCAGGGTTGGCCCCTTTCTGCCAGTCTTTCCTTTGTGCATCACATACACATCTACACTTCATTTGTAAATCCCCCAAACTCCGTAGATCCAGGTAACAACTTGATCTGATCATTTGTTGAAGAGGGTGACAAAATCAAGGCAGAGGCCTTCCTCCTGGTCACATGCCAGGTACAGTAATGACCTGGCTGAATGATTCTACATTCATCTGAGACGTTAGTCACAGAGATGTGAGGTCCCTGAGGGCAGGCTTGTGCCCACCATACTCACTGGTGTAGCCTTGGTATTGAGCTGAGTGTGTGTGTGTGTGTGTGTGTGTGTGTGTGTGTGTGTGTGTGTGTCATGTACTATCAGCCGTGGGCAAACTACGGCCTGTGGGCTGGATCCGGCCCGTTCGGCTGTTCTATCCGGCCCACGGAGCCGAAAGAGCGGAGGGTTCTCTTGCTCTCCCCTCCGCTCCTTTACTTTGAATTTATATTAGTTCACACAAACACTCCATCCATGCTTTTGTTCCGGCCCTCCGGTCCAGTTTAAGAACCCATTGTGGCCCTCGAGTCAAAAAGTTTGCCCACCCCTGTTAGTTGCTCAATCATAATGGAGTAAATGAATGAGCATACTAATGACTAATGACCAAATAAAATGATGCCTTTATTGACTGATGCCTCTAGAAAGGGAATGGTGCCAAGCTCTATGAATTATCTGAAGAAGTAGAAGCTTGCTCTCCATCTGTAGGGATTTTATGGTCTCATTTTAGGGTGAGAGCTGATGGCCAGAGTACTGCGGCACAACCAGAGGAGGAGCCTGCCCTCTCTTGTCTTTTGTAACCAATGACCAGCATTCATGTGTCCAAGGATGTTGTCATACCTCATGATAACTGCTTTTTATGATGAGGCTGCAAGAATGTTTTATCTACCAAAATGAACTTAAATTTGTGGAAAAAAATAAGATTCATTCCTCCTGTACTCCTCTTCCTGTAGCTTTTCAAGATTTATGAATATAGGTGTAGAAGAGGGGAAGAAAAATCCTATCTCTCTCCTCCGTGTTAGCTTGTTAAACTGAGGTGGAAATGATTCTTCATTCCGTTTGAGTCGTGTTTATTGGATGACCAAAGAATGTAAACAGCCTTCATAAATGATGAAATGTAATCTAGGCCTCAAGGATGATTGTCAAGGAAAAGAGATGCTTTCTGGCACATTATGAGAACCATCCTCACTCCTATTGTTGCTCTTAGAAATCTGTTTTACTTTTGTTTTAGACCTAGAAGGTTTTGACTCCGTGGTATCATCTACTGAGAAACTCAGTCACCCAACCACAAGCAGACCAAAAGCCACAGGGAGGCGGCCTCCGTCCCAGTCCCTCACATCAGTAAGTGTCTTCTCACTTCTCTACAGCGCAAATGCAGGAAACATTAGAGATTCTAGTTCAGGACTCTAATGCAAGTGGCTGTTTAGAGGACAAGCGGGAGAGGGAGATTATGAGATACACTGCTGATCAAAAGTGATTTGAGAGTCCTCTGGAATCAAGCAGTATTTCTGTTTGTTCTTGGTGTGCCTGCCAGCCAGGTGGGCACTCCCTGTTCCCACTTTCCCTCCTCCTTCCAGACTGATTGTTGTTTGAATCTGAAATGAAATTGGTAAGAAAAAAATGTCATGTTTTATGGTAGGAAAGGAGAACAAGGCTTATTTGGTCTATAAACAAAATAAAACTACTAAAGCAGCCTTGGGCAAACTACGGCCCGCGGGCCGGATCCAGCTGTTCTATCCGGTTCTCTTGCTCTCCCCTCCACTCCTTTACTTTGAATTTATATTAGTTCACACAAACACTCCATCCATGCTTTTGTTCCGGCCCTCCAGTCCAGTTTAAGAACCCATTGTGGCCCTCGAGTCAAAAAGTTTGCCCACCCCTGGACTAAAGAAAGCTCTGCCACTGTACAGTGCTTGGCGGTGACAAGCCTTTTTCTCCCACACAGCCCTTACAGAGATTGCTTTAAAACCTATGAGGCCCCTGGTCATGTTGCAAAGTGCAGTCAGAACCCTCTGGATAACCCATAGAATTTTTTTTGTTTGGGTTGTTTGGAATAACTTCTTTTCTCATTGGAAACCTGTAACACATTATTGTACCAAATTTAAACAATGAAATTCATAAAGAAAGTTATCTGTAATCCTGCTCCCCAAAGCTAAGAACTGTTACTTTCTTGCTATAACCTTAGCTTTTATTTAAAATTCTATTTGTGTCTCTAAAGTTGTTTCTTCAAAAATGGGATCACTTAGTATGCATTGCTTGGAAGTTGCTTATTCCCCTTATATTGTGCACCTTTCTCCCAAATCATTACACATTCTTCCATAACATCACATTTAATGGCTGCCTGGTGTTCTAATTTGTGAATAGATGATAGTTTATCTAGCCAGTGCACTATCGTTGAACATTTATGTTGTTTCTAGTCCTTCATTATAAACACTGATGTGAATGTCATTGTAGAAAAATCTTGATGCTTCTGCAAGCAGTGTATATGTGTCTGTCTGCCTATCTTTCTATCTGTCTATCTCTATATATCACATTGCCTTGCCCTTGCTAGGAATGCAGGTCGAAGGCCTTATGACCTTAACCCTGATATGCCAAGGAATGAACCTTTTGCAGGTTTCCCAGGACACTTTCTACTTTCACCTCATCACTTATCATCATTTAGAAGAAAAAGAATGCACTTCCTTTGAGCCTCTTCTCTCTTATCTTCCGAGTCTGGTAGTGTGGTTTGAGTTGTCCTCTTTTTCCTCTTGTATAAAACAAACCTAACTATGTATTGACGCCTTTTGTGAAGAAAGTCTTGAAAAAGTGGCTTACATTACCCTCTTATATAGAGTACTGTGTCAATACCATCTTCTTTCCCTTTTTCATGTCACCTACTCACACCCTCTCTTATGCATCTCATATACACACAAATTTTTTAATGGCTTCTTGGAATCTCCGTATTTAAATTTCTAATCCTACCTCCTACATCTTTTCTATAAATCCTTCATCATTTGTGTTTTCCCTCCAAATTCTTCCTAACTTTTCAAGATCTAGAGGGCCTTGAGGCATCCAGAATTATATACAGAAAAGTGCAAATTACCATCTACCACCCTACCCTTGGTCCATACGTTCCATGTCTGGGAGTTTATACAGGATGTCCCCAAAAATGTATACACACTTTAACAGCTGATAGCTCAATTTTGAAAATGAAATGTATTTTAATAAACAGTGCCTTTATAATTATTTAATGTGTATATACATTTCGGGATACCCTATATATATTTTGGGGACCAAGTAAAAGCATCTCATCTTTGCTCTGCTTTTAGACTACATATTTGTTCATTATAATGAGGAGACAAGCAAAATACAAGTGTCAAGTGCTTTAAAAATCATACAGCATTATGTTAACAAAAGCTATGTCAGCTAAGGTGTAATTCTGACAAAAGCATTTTCTTTTGGCTTTATCCAGTCTTCCCTTTCAAGCCCTGATATCTTTGACTCCCCAAGTCCCGAAGAAGATAAAGAGGAACACGTTTCGCTTGCACACAGAGGAGTGGACACATCAAAGAAAACTTCAAAGACTGTTACCATATCCCAAGTGAGTGATTTGCCATGGCGAGGGTGTCACGACAGCACAAGATCCCTGCCTTTTTGTGTATGCACTGATGATGTGTTATAAATCAAACAAGGATAAATAGATGTCTCTGTCAGTTCAAGCTGCTATAACAAAGTGGGTGGGCTTATTAACAATAAAATTTAATTCTCACATTTCTGGAGGCTGGAAGCCCAAGATCAGGGTGCCAGCACCATCAGTTTCTGGTGAGGGCTGTCTTCTGAGTTGCAGACAGCCAACTTCTCGTATCCTCACATGGCAGAGAGAGGGTAAGAGCTTTCTGGGATATGTTTTTTAAGGACACTAATCCTACTCACAAGGGCTCTACCCTCATGACCTAATTACCTGCCAAAGATCTCACCTCCAAATACCATCAAAATGGGTTAGTATTTACACATATGAATTTTGGGAGAGCACAAACATTCAGTCTGTTGCAACAGGCAATGCAAGTTTTTGTCATTCTTTAGTGATGGTGCTTAGATTGTCATCAAAATCCCCAAGGCATTTTACAAAGTCTCCAAAACTGGGCAGAATCCCTGAGAAACAAGTTTGATTGATGATTTCCCATGTTTTCTCTTGTGGTTTGATCTCCTCTTCATGCCATCAGCCACATATACACAAATGCCCTTGCACACCATCACCTTCTCAGAAACCAAGACAACTTAAAAAGCCTATAGGTGTCTAGAAAGAATACATTAACTATATTAAATATTGTGCCCTCTGCCCACACATCTTATCTTTTATGTTCAAAACTGGGGGTGTCACAAACTATGGTTGGAAGCTCATGAATTTGAATAATGAATGGTGGTATCTTAAAAGGTGATTTGGATTTATTTATTAGGAGAAATTTATAGTCTAAAAACTTTAATCTCATTGCATGCCCAGGGGATGGTATAGCTCTTCTAAGTTACTGGCTTGTGTGAAAAAAAAGAAGACATTGTTTAGCAACCACTGTGTATGGCTTCTGAAGGATACCCTGGACAAATTCTGCTTGTCCTATGAATGTGAACCAAGATTTTGAAATTTATGCTAAGAGAGCCCAGGCAGTTGGAATTATTCCCTATAAATTCTTGCAACTACTTTCTGTCTAAAAGTAGAAAACTGCAGTCATTTTAAAGGCAATTGAAACAGGAATTAACACAAAGAAATACACATTTATGTAGGATTTTCCTTCTCGTAGATTTAAAATTTTACATGCATAGATTTTCTTTAACATCTGATACAGTATGCAAAGCTATCCTATAAAACATAATAATTGTAATTATTCACAAAACTGAAGCATTCTTCCTTTATAAAAGGATTCCATTTGCAGAAATTGGATTTAAACCTGGTGGGGGTTTTTTCTGGTTACCCTAGGTATACAAGGTTAGTTGCATTCTCTCTGACCTCTCAGACAGCCTTGGGGTGTTTCTACAGTGACATCTACTGGTGGGCAGAGGCTCTTCCCATTTCTGATTTTTACAGTTCTATCTTTTAGGCTCTTTCACTTCCCTGCAGCTGTCATGTCATGTTTATTGCTTTTAGAAATTCCACATGAACTAATTTGGTGAAGGTATATGGTGTCCTCTATTCTGTGAGAATTTTTCAAAGTATTTGTGAGTTGAAATGGGCCTGGAGAGCAAGTCATGTAGTAAATGCTCAGAGAAGCATTCATTCAAGAAATGCCTGGAAGCCAGTCAGTGTGAGGACATTGATGGGTTGGGGGAGGTATATGAAGATGCAAGATGGAAAATGTGAAAAAGTGTGAACTCAGAAGTAGGAAAGAAGCAAAGAAAATAAAGACAGTAGAGTGTGAATTTTCAGACTTGGGTAACCACAGTCATGATACCAGGCTTGAGGGTCCAGCTGATGGAGGGGAGGATTGAATCCCAGCTTTGCCGGTTATTAGCTGTGAGACTTCGGGAATTTCTAAACCATGTCCCTAAGCCTCCATTTGCTGCTCAGTCAAACATGTATGCCAACTGGTCCTTGTTTCAATTGTCTAGCCCAGTGGTCGGCAAACTGCGGCTTGCGAGCCACATGCGGCTCGCAAGACACGGTTTGCCGCTCTGTTGACTAATGAATTTGCCGACCACTGGTCTAGCCGATGTCTGGTAGGTGACCAGTGCTCCATAAATGTCAGTCCCTCTTCCCTCTTATTATAACTCCTATGAACAATAAGCATGGAATGGCTGATCGCTATCTCTGGCAGCAGAAAGCGCTTTTCCTCAATGGTAACTTGGCAGAGAAAAGGCAAGCAGAGAAGCTGGGAATGCTGGCCCATATGCCTCTGTCTTACTCTGCCCAGTCTCTCCCTCCAGCACAGTCTGACTTCACACTCTGCCTCCTTACCATGCCAGCCAAGCCCCTTCTTGGCTCCCGTCCTGGGTGCCTGCTGCTAGAGGGAGTTCCAACTGTGTGGCCCAGCTTCCCCACCAACCTTTTCTTCTGCCTGTCACTCACCCTTTCACCTCCCAAAGTCCTGTCCTCCCCACCTGCCTATGTCTCACCTTCCCTTGCTGCTGTCTCCTCCCCTGGGCCTGCCACATGCTCCTCTTCCCCCAACCTATGACTGCCCCATGCCCTCCCACCCCCTGGTCTCCTCAGAATACTTCTCCATCCAGCCTCCACCTATCTCCTCCATCTCCAGCCTGGTCCTCTCGGACTCTTTCCCTCAGCATATCATCCAACTCAGAGTCTCCCCCATCTTTGAGAGTGAACAAAACCATTCCTTGATCCTGTCTCCTCCTGCGGCTTCTCCTTGAACACTGTCTTTATCCCATTTTCCTTCCTCTGCCAAGTTTTTGGAAAGTGTTCTACACTTGCAAGCCACAACCCTCACCTGTGTCAGGCACTGACTACCTTGATCAGGTTTCAGTCTCCCTTCCTCCATCAAGTGGGCTCCCCCAGTTTTCCTCTCAGCACCCTTGACCCACTTATCCAACCATTTTCTTCCTTCTGGAAACTCTTACAGGGGACTTCCATAACCCAGGCTCCTCTTCTGGTCTGGCTTTGTCCCCGCTCACCATTCTGTCCTAGACCTCAAGGGCTTTACCTTTCCTTCCCACCTCTTCAATTTGGGAAGTGCCCAGCTTCCATCATCGGGCTTCTTTTCTACTTCCGTGCTGTTCACCCCCATGGCATTCTCTTCCTCTGACAGTTTCTCTGGCCCGATTCACTCTTTCCGTTGTTGGCTCTGCCCACTAGACATGTACTTCTGTGGCTCTCTGTGCTTCCCTCCCATGTGCACACTTCCCTCTCTGCAGGGTGTTGGTTGGTCTGTCTGTCTACACTGAGTTCTGAGCTCCTTGAGGGCCAGGAAAATGTTTTGCTCACTCAGTTTTTGGAGCCTAGCAAGGAGGTGGGACTCTGGACATGTACATTAAACAAATAGGAACTGCCTGGCCAGAAAGGTGATCTAATGTAAAACATACAAGGAAAGGCACTTCTATGGGGAATGCCTGCACCAGGTAGGCCCTTGGGGCTTGTAGGTGAAGGAATGAGTGAGGAGGATATGGGGGGAGGCATGGGTGGTGATGTAGATAGGGGTCTGCTAACCGTGAATCCCTAGCCTGAAGCTTCTCTGCCCTTCCTTGTCACAGGTGTCTGACAACAAAGCACCCCTGCCACCCAAGCCAGGGACCATGGCTGCAGGTGGTGGTGGTGGACCAGCCACTCTGTCCTCGGTGGTACCCACCCCCCTGTCGTCCTCTTTGGGAACAGCCGGACACAGAGCCAACTCCCCATCTCTGTTTGGCACGGAAGGAAAACCAAAGATGGAGCCTGTGGCCATCAGCCAAGCGGCCGTGGAGGAGCTAAGAACACAGGTCCGAGAACTGAGGAGCATCATCGAGACCATGAAGGACCAGCAGAAGTGAGTGTCTGGGGCCCCTTCTTCTTCTCCCTCTGGATCACTCTCTGCTGGGCCAGGGCCTAGTCTGCAAGCCTGGGTCCCAGCCTGTCCTGGAGGGTGGGCCAGCCTCCCTGTGATGGCAGCAGGGGGTGGCAGTGGATGTGAACTCAAGAGACTTCACAGAGCTCAGCTCCATGAGTAACTGGGCCTGCTGCATGTAGGAAGGGTATCAGTTGGCTAAGAGGTTTATGGGGAGGGGGCAGTTACAAGGACTCACATGCCTTCCTTTCAGCTGCTGAAAGGAAAGATCTTTTTTTTTTTTTTAATCCTCACCCAAGTATGTTTTTACTGATTTTTTTTTTTTTTTTTTAGAGAGAGAGAAAGATAGGAAGGGAGAGAGAGAAACATCAATGTGAGAGGGAAACACCGATCAGTTGCCTCCCATATGTGCCGTGACCGGGGTTCCAACCCACAACCTGGATATGTACACTGACCAGGAATCAAACCTGAAACCTTTTGGTATATGGGATGACACTCCAACCAACTGAGCCACCTGGCCAGTGCAAGGAAAGATCTTAAAATCCCCATAAAATACAGTATGCACATGTACCAGCTTTTTAAAATATATATATTTTATTGATTTCAGAGAGGAAGAGAGAGAGAGAGAGAGAGAGAGTTATAAACACCAATGATGAGAGAGAATCATTGATCCGCTGCCTCCAGCTTGCCCCCTACTGGGGATCGAGCCCACAACCCAGGCATGTAACCTGACCAGGAATGGAACCAAACCGTGCCCTCCTGGTTCATAGGTCAACACCCAACCACTGAAACATGCAGGCCAGGCTTACCACTTCTTAATCAGCCCAACCGCCAGCTTTTCCTCTAGCATCAGGAAAATTTCAATTATTTCAGTTAGCTGCCCATTATAATAATTAGTTTGCATTTAGGAGCTGTCATGTATGAAAAGACATAGGAAATCTTTAAACCCAAGACTTTGTACTGAGCAAGTTGTTCTCCCCATAAGACTCAGGGGCTCCCTCCATGCATGCCCCCACACATGCTCTCTCCCTACCTTTCATCTTCAAGGAGCACTTCGATGGGGAGAAAGATCTGTACGCGAAAATAGCTAACACACATAAATATTATACTGTGCCATATGCAGTGACAAAAATGGTCAAAGGCTTAGAAGTCAGAAGGTATGGAATGGTAAAAAAATATCTACAATGAAAATGATTATGTAAGTACATTTGAAAACCAGTAATCTATAATGAAGGGATAGTTTCCAGTCAAGATGGCAGAGAGGAAAGATGACAGAATATGAACCTGGATACCTGGAGCCTCGTCACTGAACAAATTGGCCACCTCTCTAGGCCTCAGTTTCCCCATCTTCTTTTAGGGGAAGCTTCAACTGAGGGGCCTTAAAGATCATGTCAGACCTACTATCTGATGGCTACATATTTTGGGAGCCCAGAAATAATGGCAACTCTTTCTGTCTCTGACAAATTTTAAGCAATAACAATGCAAAGAAAACAATGTTCTGTCTGCATTTTCTTTGTAAAAGAGTCAGATGGATTTTGTAATAAGAGGCTTCTTATCTCTTATTGGGAAAGTCTGGACTTTTGTTTAATTCCATTGTTGTTTGCTTTTCAGACGAGAGATTAAGCAGTTACTGTCAGAGTTGGATGAAGAGAAGAAAATCCGGCTTCGACTGCAGGTGGGTCCCTTAGGGTCCTGCCTCACGAGAGGCTCAGTTGGGGGTAGGGGCAGCATCAGGGCTTTATTTTGAAAATAAATGATTGTTACTTCTCTGCAGATTTAGGCACACTTCCTGCGGCGATTTTCTTAGAATTTTATAGACTCACTTTGCATCCTTTCCTGGGATCCAGGAAGTTTGGGGAAGGAAGACATTAGTAACTGTACCCCCGATTGGGTTTCTCACTTGAAATTTACCTGAAACATGTCCTCTGTGAAAAGTTTCCCCTGGTTTCCAGAGGCCTCATTGTAGTAATGGCCAGAGGGCATGGCACTGGGGAGACCCCATGGCCAGTTGGCTTCTGTTATGTGGTCGTTGGGATTCCAAGGACCACAGTTGCCCACACTCGGCACTTGCTCTGTATCTTTTTACTTCTCCTTGATGGTTGTGTCAGTACCACCAGAGTGTCAGAGCCTTGTACCCTCAGATCCAACCCAGCTGTTACCAAATGGCCAAAGGAAGACTTTCAGCTTTCATCCAGTTGGTGCCCTTGGTGGTGATTAGGACCCATGCTGCTTAAAGAAAGATAGGTAACTGCTTGTCATCACTTTGGAAATGCTGACAGATACCACCCTGGGCCCAACCACTGCTACCTTCCAGCACTGCCAGGTGGTCCCGCAGGTCAGGACAGCCTGCCCCACCCTCTGGCCAGGAAACTAGAACAGTTGTTACTTTTGACAAATTTTGGATGCTGGTAGCCTGAGAATGAAAACATCCACTATTTCCTAGCACATCCCACCTGCTTGCCTGTTCTTTAGGTTTGTGCATTTCTATCAACTCTTCATTCACATGTCATTTTACCCATTTTGCCTTTAAGCTTGTCAGGTTGATTATTTTCTTTCAATCAACCAGGTTGATTATCTTTCAGCTTCTATCAAACCAGCCGATTCATTATGATTTTGTTGGCTCTTCTTTTTCTTTTATAGATGGAAGTTAATGACATAAAGAAAGCTCTTCAATCAAAATGAATACTTGATCAATGAAATGTCGCATTATTCATACTGAGTCCAAGACTCAAATTTTCCACCCCAGCCAAAATAACCTTGTGCCAAAAGATTAAAGATTTGCCTCGATATGTCCCAGTCTGAAAGATTAGCACAAAAATCTTGATAGCACAACACAAATTCCATCCAAGAGGAGACTCTTCCCCATGGTATAGTCCTGGGTCTGGCACTGGTTGTGACTTAAACAGAGCAAATTGTGCTAAAGGCTTTTTTACTATGAGATCTCATGCGAAACGAAAACTCAGGCAGTTTAGTCCATAGTGGTACTATTTTGATGATATTTTCCATTAATAAAATGCAATTTCAGATTATTCGTTTACAAGCTTTATAATTTTATGATTTTTTAAATCGTGTTTTGTCACAGATTCCCCCAGTATTTGTATTCCACATAGTCCAGAGCAAGCATCCCTTTCTTTTGCTGCAGGCGGAAAGCTGCCTTGCTTTGTGTCCCCTCTAGGAGTCTATTACATATGCAATTTTAGGTCCAACCCGTCCCTTCTCCTGCCAGCAAACCCCACCACCCTGAGATCAATTTTAGCTTGTATGTGATGGTATATTTACAAAAAGAGAAAGAGAAAATCTGGTATTTGCAATGATCTGTGCCTTCTTTTTACCACCCTCTTGATTGGAACTTTTGTGATGCAGCTACCATGATTTTAAACAAAAAATTTTTAGCCACTTATCAAAGTCCACTAGAGGCTACTGTCTTCAAAGCTTCTCTCCCCTAGCCAAAGGTCCTAAGAGGAGACAGCTGTGAAGTTGGGCGTGCTCTGTGGTACCAGCTGCAATTTTTAAGTTCTAGTTTTAGGTTGTTCATGAAACTAGAAATGTCACCCCTGCTTGATTTTTCATCAGCTAAGTTAAACCTTTGCCTCCTGTCCTTTGCACCTTCTGCGTGAACAGAATATGCATTATTAAAGCAAAAATAAATAAAAGTAAAATGCAAATAAAAACGAGGGAGGGAAGTTGTATTATTTCCTGCACTGGGTTATCGGTGTGTGTTATTGTTTCAGCTGTACTCACATAATGTCATATGCCTCCATCTCTTGTAATTCTTTCCTTAGGTGCAAGGGAATGGGAGGTGGGGGCTCTTGTTAAAATGTAGCCATTGGTTCTTTCTGGCATTTTTTGAATTGCTTTTTCCCTCCCAAGGAAACGTGTTTGCTTGTCTGCTTTATCTTTGTAACAAATGAACAGTTCAGCCTTAGTCTGTGTGACTGCTTTCTAATCCTTAGCTGAAAATAAGGGGACATACTGTATTGCAAAATTGTTTGGGGGTTGGGGGTCGTGGTCCCTTAATGGTACCTGATGATGTTTTTTGTGTTTCTAAAAAGCTGCTTTGTCTATTTCCTGAGTTTTAGAGTAAAAGTAATAAACATTAACAGATCTTCACAACCAGAATGAATGAGAATTGATAACACTGAAGAAGTGTTATCACCACATGTTATTTATCATCTTAAGTATTACAAATAAAAGTATCTTCCTTTCTCTCTTTCCCCGCCTTCCTCTTGCCTACATACTCATCCTTGCTGCTTGAGGCTGCTACTTCCTCCAGAGTATTTACAAAGCCTGGACACCTGGTCTGCCAGGGTTAAGGAAGTGAGTTAAGGGAAGATAAGTGTGTAAGCAAAGAAAACTCCGATCCTTCATTCCCATGTGTTTTCAGCAGCCTTGCTCTCAATGTGCTTGGGACCAGGAATGCCAAGTTTCCAAGAGCAGCATAAAACATTCCTGTACCCCTTGACTTTTCTAAGCATTTGTGTTAAACTTGAAGCCTTCAGAGATTTCCTACCACCTAATATAAGAATGAAGCTTGGATCCTTTGGTGTTTGGATTTCTCATGTACTCATCATGAAACTCCCTAATGATGCAGTTTTATATGATGTGTACACAGAGTAGGATTGTTAATAATTACATTGAGAAGTTGGAGTGTCCTCATGGGGCACTGGAAACCTGGAATGTAGAGGGCTGTCATCTTCCCCTCACTGGCTTTCTTTGTATAAGGAGAGGGAGACGTGATTCTAGAAGAAGTTGGCATATCCAGCTTCATTAATGACCCTTGGGCTAACCAGCAAGAGGATTCTACATCATGGAACTGGATGAGCCACTGTCTGAACAGCCACCATTTTTACTCTTTACAAAATGGACCCATCAAAAAACATTGAGAAGCTTGGAAGTATCACTTTTGAAAAAAAAATTCTTTTGTGTTCAGCATGGACTCCACCAGCATCTAATGGAAATTATTTTTTGCTTCATTTTCTAAAGTTGTATTTAGAAAAGTCTTTAGTATTATGCTTTGTAAAGAAGATGATTAAAATGAAATTTTGTGAAAATATTTTTGGTTAAAGTTGTCCTGGTCCAAGAGGGATGATTTCTTGGAATTTAAACCATTTTTCTCCATTTTACACAATTTGATTATTCTCATAGAAATGTCTTCAGAGGATATAGAATATAGTGCCCCCTATCTTTCTCAAGTGAACAGAAATAATTCATTAAAATCTGTGGCTGTGAATTCTGTTTTTAAGGTGTTAAATTTTACACTCAGATTTAAGGAGAAAATTCTACTAAGATCTAATTTTTAGTGTAAAAATCATTTAATTATTGTTATTCAAATAATTGTGTAAAGCTGCTTTTAAAAATATATTTTTATTGATTTCAGAGAGAAAGGGAAAGGGAGAAAGAGAAAAATCAATGATGAGAGAGAATCATTGATTGCCTGCCTCCTGCACCCCCTTCCTTCCTCTGTGGATCAAGCTGGCAACCCAGGCATGTGCCCTGACTGGGAATCAAACCGTGACCTCCTGGTTCATAGGTCAATACTCAACCACTGAGCAACACCAGCTGCGCAATGAAAAACTGCTTTTATTCATACACAGCGCTCTAGACAGTCTACTCAAGTACATGATTTGTTTTCTCCCTTAAAGACAGCCTGTATCTAGTATCACATGTGTGTCTATGGTTACTAATGGTGAGGTTTTATTTCCTTTCATGATGGGAAAACTACAGTGTGTATAATTTACTAGTGTCCCAGTGCACATTGAAAGGAAATTAATTAGAAGAAATATTTTAATATCTCTATTCGCCCTTTCTCTATAATAGAAGTGTCAACCAAATTTACAATCGACAATGACAGATCGAAATACATGCATGTGATTGGCACCAGTGAGAGCTTTATATGATCGTGCATGCGCAGGTCAACTTAGCCTTTTATAGATATAGAATAAACTTGCTTAATTAGACCTGTTTCTGATTTAAACTTTTTCCAGCCCAGTGAAGCACCCCAACTTCTCTTTCAGGTAATTGTCAGCGACACAGCAGTAAATATCAACATGAAGCAGGTTATTATTGTAGATCATGCATGGAGAACAAAGGGTAAAATATTTAACTGTACCAGTGTTTGACTGTGTTCTCTGCAGTGAGAAAACCTGAAGTCATTTTCAAGTTCCACCATTTCTTACTTCTTTTCAGTCAGGTCAAGTTTCTAAACTTTCTAAATCTCTGTTTTCTGGCTAATGAAAAGAAAATTGGATTCTACCAAGTCTCCTATCTACCTATTTCAGGATTTCTGTGAGGATCAAATGAGATGAGGAACGTGAAAACGCTTCACAAACATTTGGTTAAACTGTAAAATGTTTGCACCTGGCTATAAAGCAAGTCGGGTTCCTGGGCTGAAGAAACTCCAAGAAGGCTAGTTGCTAGGGAGAGGAAGCTGGGTGTTTTGCTATGGAAAGTCATTACCCAGTGCCCACAATGACTGTTTCAGGATTGGGCTGGACTGTGGGCTATATTTTGCGCCATGGGGTCTTAGCAGCATTGGCTGCAATTTGGTGGGGTGTCACTCCAGGATGGTGGCGGGGCCTGTGTCCCACGTGGGGGAAGCCAAGTGTTGGTTTGTCAGTGCCAGGTCTGTGGTGCCATTTACTTTTAAATGGCCAGTGGGCATCATGGCAGCTCCTGCATTGAGTGTCTGCCCCCTGGTGGTCAGTGCACGTCATAGCTACTGGTCGAATGGACGGACACTTAGCCTTTTATATATATACTAGTGGCTCAGTGCCCGAAATTCATGCACGGGGGAGGGGGGTCCCTCAGCCCAGCCTGCACCCTCTCTAATCGGGCCTAAACCAGCAGTTGGACATCCCTCTCACAATCTGGGACTGCTGGCTCCTAACCACTCGCCTGCCTGCCTGATCACCCCTAACCTCTCTGCCTGCCTGCTTGATCGCCCCCAACAACCCTCCCCTGCAGGCCTGATCTCGCCCCTAACTGCTCTCCCCTGCTGGCCTGATTGCCCCTAACTGCCTCTGCCTGCCTGATTGCCCCTAACTGCCTCTGCCTTGGCCCCCACCACCATGGCTTTGTCTAGAAGGAAGTCGGACGTCCAGGAGATGGCCAGTTGACCCAGTCTAATTAGCATATTACCCTTTTATTAGTATATATAGATTATATAGGATAGGATTGCTTAAATGCAGGGGGGAGCCTTTTGCAGCAGGAGGAGATGCTCTTGGCAGACAAAAATACATAATCCCTATATCTGGACTGATAGCCAGCCATATGCACTATACTGCCAAAGTAGTCATTAAAAAATTGAACTGCTTTCTTACACCTTACACCAGTGGTTCTCAACCTTTTTAATGCCGTGACCCTTTAATACAGTTCCTCATGTTGTGGTGACCCCCAACCATAAAATTATTTTCGTTGCTACTTCATAACTGTAATTTTGCTACTGTTAATGAGTCATAATGTAAATATCTGTGTTTTCTGATTATCTTAGGCTCTACAGCAGCGGTTCTCAACCTGTGGGTCGTGACCCACAGGTTGAGAACCACTAGCAGGGTCGCTTGGCTTGGTTCCTGATACATGGGGCAGAAGGTGGGCCCTGAAGCCCAGGAGAATCCACGAAGTAGATGCGGGTTCCTGAAAGGTGTTTTTATTTCATGCCTTTTTAATCAATCCCAAATTGGAATGGCTGTGGGGCAGTTCCTTCCTGTAAATGGCAGTGTGTGCTCATTACGCTTGTGAATTCCGAGTTCACAGTTAACTGGGTTATTCCTCTTTTCTCTTCGGAGCAACAGGCATTAAAATATTTCAATCAAATGCAGAACAAGGTAACCTAGTAGGTTGTGGCTAGAATGCTAGAATTTTTTAGGAAAAAATAGAAAGATTTTTAAACATGAATAAAAGAAGAGTTGAATTACTGGAAAACCAGCTTTATGGGGCAGTTCTCTTTAAATGGCGCAAGTTTACTTATATCATGCAGATCTAGCAATGTATTTAAGTCTCAAATGCTTACCTTCCCTCTCACCCCTATAGAATTTTACTAGTTCTCCAGGAAACTAAGATTCATTGGCAAGCTTTGAGCTCTTGATGGGAAAGTGCCCTGGAAATGCAAAAACTTCATTATAGTTTCTATTAATTAAAAAAAAAAGTTTTAAGGGGTTTACAAACCAATTTTTAAACTAACCATGCTGATAAGACCATCCTGAAGCCAAACAGAAAAACCATGAAGAAATCAATAACATTTTCAGGGTTATTCCCTAAAAGAAAAACAGAGATGTTATAGGAGAAGTAGGGTGGGTTCTCTTCAAGCTTCATGATTATTTCTTAGTCTGAATCTCAGTCTGAGAGAACCAAGCACTTGGCTGGGACTGAAGCTCTGCTGTTGAATGCTGAAGGGAGGTAGGTCAATGGGGACTGGACACTTATATGAAACACCCATTCTCCTGCCTTGGCCCCAGGAGGTACTTAAAAATGTTCTTGTTTGTTCTCAATCAGGGCAATCTCCTTGGAGGAAATGAAACTGGAATGAGAAGTACATGGATTGAGAGAGGGAGAAGTCTCAGAGGGAACTTTAGGTTGGAGGTAGAACTTTTATATGAATATAGTGCAGAGATTCTGGGAGAGGTGTTGGGGGAAATGCAACAGGGAGGTGGAGCTGAGGATGTAAAACTTCAAGGTAATATAGGATACCATGTGCTAAGGACAGGCCTATTAACAAGAGTTCTACCAATGAATCTTCTAGTAAGGTTTAGAGGACCTAAGTGATAGCTGTGGGTTCAAATGTAGAACCCAATCACCTTGAATATTAAACTCACTTTTTTCTGATTGTGAAGCTAATATACTCAAAGTAGAAAATAAAAACTACAAAGGGAAAGGCAGAAATTATCCTAATCTCATTTGGATAAGCCTTTAATTATTTTGGCGTCTCATAATGGAGGTTATTCTGTGTATATAGTTTTATAGTCTGGTTTTTATACTTAGTATTATTTCTTTGTTGTGAATTTTTTTCAAAAATATGATTTGTAATGACTGCATAATATTCTGTCTAAAGATATGCAAGAGAGCACTTAACCAATCTTTCTTTGAACATATTTGTAAAGATGTGCTGGACACCATGATAGGTGCTGAATGCAATGTGCCCCTGTCCTCAATGAGCTCAAATGGGGGAAAATAGACAAGTAAGTAGGCAAGTCTTCCACAGGACAAGAACATGAGCACAGAGAGAAGTCCAAGGGCTTTGGAACTGTGGAAGAGAGGTGCTCAATGGAGTCTTGAGGGTGGGAGGTCAGAGAAAGAAGGGCATTGTGGCTCTTTACAATTTTCTATGTTATAAAGACGTGATGAACACCTTTGGGCTTAAATCTATATCTACATTTCTGATTTATCCTTAAGATTATTCCTACCAGTAGAGTGTAGTGTGAATTATCCGAGATTTAGCAAGTGCCTGACTGTAAACATAACTGAATTAACATTAGGATACAAAAGTGACTAACCTCCCATCTGCCCCTAAGGTTGTATTTGCCTAAACCTTGGTGGGAGTGAGATCTGGCTCTCTTCCTTCTGGCCAATCACTGCTCAAATGTTACCTCATCAGAGAGGCTAAATGCCCAGCATCTAAAACATTGCCAGGTGTTCATAACTATAATTTTGCTATGACCCACAGGTTGAGAACAGCTAGCAGGGTCGCCTAAGACCATCAGAAAACACAGATATTTACATTACGATTCATAACAGTAGCAAAATTACAGTTAGGAAGTAGCAACGAAAATAATTTTATGGTTGGGGGTCACCACAACATGAGGAACTGTATTAAAGGGTCGCGGCATTAGAAAGGTTGAGAACCACTGATCTAGGGGAAGACACTGTGGGTAGGGAGCTCTATCTCTGGACAAGGGGGCAGAAGCATATGTGAAAGCAACACCTCTGAAACTGAGGCTTAGAATATTAAAGACCACCCTTTCCATGCCCCACTAGCACACTAACAAAACTCCAGGAATAGCAACAGTGGATTACAGCAGGGAGAGCTTCAGAGGCAGACTTTGTCTGAGGAACAGCAGAAAAGGAAACCTCAAAATTAGGAAGAAAAAAGATCACTAGAGGAATTCTAAGTTTCTAATGCCATATGAAAAACAAACCTCAACAAAGCCCAATTCCTGGCTAGATTAATATAAATTCCTATACTAAAGGCTTATTTACCACAGTGTCTCCAGCCTTATACAAAATTTCTGGCTTTCAACAACAACAAAAAATTACAAGGCATGCCAAAAGGCAAGAAAAAACACTTTGAAGAGACAAAGCAACCCTCAGAATAAGAGTTAGCTGGCACAGCTATTGGAAATATCATAGAGATTTTAAAATAATTATGATTACTATGTTAAAGGCTCTAATGGAAAATAGACAACATGCAAGATCAGATAGGTAATTTCAATAGAGATGGAAAATATAAGAAAGGATCAAATAGCTGGAAATAAAGAAAAATACAGTAACAGAAATGAAGAACATTTCCGATGGGCTCATCCCCAGACTTGAATATTTATATTTACTTGAATAAATAGCAGAACTGACAAAGATAAAAAGAGAGGAGGCATAAAATCACCATGTCAAGAATGAAATGGGATATCACTGCAGATTCTGTATTCATTAAAAGGATAATAAGGAAATACTATGAACAACTCTACGATCATAAATTCAGCATCTTAGAAGAAATGTGATAATTCCTCAAAACCCACAAACTATCAAAAATCAACCAAAATAAAATAGACCATCTTAACAGTCTTATAACCATTAGAAAAAAAATGAGCTTGTATTTAAAAGGCCCTGAAAAAGAAATCTCCAGGTCCAAGTGGTTTTACTTGAGAATTCTACCAAACATTTAAAGGGATAACACCAATTTCACACAATCTGTTCCAGAAAATAAAAGAGGAAAGAATACTTCTCAAATCATTTTATGAGGCTAGTATTACTCTGATACCAAAACAAGGCAAAAGCAATACTCCTAATCAATTAAATAAAATCTACAGGTCAGTATATCTCATGAACCTAGATGCAAATATCCTCAATAAAATATTAGCAAATATAAACCAAAAATGTGTGTAAAAAATTTATACCAAAACCAAGTAGAACTTATTCCAAGTATGCAAGTTCAGCATTCAAAAGTCAGTCATTGTAATCCACCATATCAGTAAGCTAAAAAAGAAAAATCATATGATCATATCTATTGATGCAGAAAAGGTATTTAAAATCCAATACCCATGCACAATAAAAACTTTTAGTGAACTAGAAACAGAGGGAAACTTCCTTAACTTGATAAATAGCATCTATTCTACAAGAAACCCACAGCTAACATCATACTTAGGGTGAAAGACTGAATGCTTTCCTTCTAAGATCAGAATAAGGCAATGATGCACTGCTCTTATTCAACATAGAATTGCAAGTTCTCACTGCTCTTATTCAACATAGAATTGCAACTTCTAGCCATAGCAATAAGGCAAGAAAAAGAAATAAAAGGCATATAGATTGGAAAAAAATAAAACCATTCCTATTTGCAGATTACCTGATTGTCCACATGGAAAATCTCAAGGGGAAAAAAAGAATACCACCTGAGCTAGTAAGTGAACTCAGCAAGGTCATGTAATAATACAAATGCAGTGCACAAAATTGCATTTTTACATACTAACAATGAACAGGTAGAACCTGAAATTTAAAATGCCATGCCATTTACATTCACTCTAAAAAACTTAAGTGCTTGGGTATAAACATAAGTATATACAAGATCTGGATGCTGACGTTGCTCTTAGTAATATTATTTTCCTGATTTATCTCCTTGGGCAAGGGAAACAAAAGAAAAAAAAAACAAATAGGACTACATCAAACTAAAACGTTTTTGCACAGCAAAGGAAACCATCAACAAAATAAAAAGATAACCTATTGAATGGGAGAAAATATTCAACAATAATGCATCTGATAAGGGGTTTAATATCCAAACTTTATTAAAAACTCATACATCTTAACACCAAACAAACAATAGACATTACTCCAAAGAAGACATACAGATGGCCAATAGACTTATGAAAAGATGTTCAACAATATTAATCATCAGAGAAATGCAAATTAAACTCACAAGGAGATATTGCCTCAGACCTGTCAGAATGGCTGCCATCAATAAAGCCACAAAAAAAGTGTTGGTAAATACGTTGAGAAAAGGGAACCTTTGTGCACTGTTGGGAATACAAAATGATGCAGCCACTGTGGAAAACACTATGGAGGACCCTAAAAAAAATTAAAATAGAACTACTTTGTGAGCTAGCAATTCCACTTCATGGGTATTTGTCCAAAAAAAAAAATCAAAGCACAGATTCAAAAAGATATGTGCACCCCTATATTCATTGCAATATTATTTACAATAGCCAAGATATGGTAGCAACCTAAGTGCCCATCAATAGCTAATTGGATAAAAAAGGTGGTACATATAAACAATGGAATATTACTTGGCCATAAAACAGAATGAAATCTTACCATTTTCAACAACATGGATGGGCCTAGAGGTTATGCTGAGTGAAATAACTCAGATAAAGACAAATACCATATGATTTCACTTATATGTACAATCTAAAGGACAAAATTAACAAACAAAAAATTTTTAGGAACCTCCGTAGTGTTTTCGACAGTTCATTAGTAGAGAACAAGCTGATGGTTGCCAGAGGGTAGGGGGGTTATGGAGCTAGGTGAAAAAAATGAATGTATTAAGAAGTACAAATTGATAGTCACAAAATAATCACAGGGATATAAAGTACAGCATAGAGAATATAGTCAGTAATATTGTATTTTCTATGTATAGTGCCAGTTGTGTACTAGACTTATCTAGGGGGAATCACTTCATAAATTATATAAATGTCTAACCATTATGGTGTGCACCTGAAACTAAGATAAAATTATATTGAATATAAATTGTAATCAAAAAATTTTTAAAATTAAACATGCAACTACTGTTATGATTCAGAATTTGTACTCCTAGTCATTTTCCCCAGAGAAATGAAAACTCATGTGCACACAAAAAACCTACATGAATGTTTATGGAAGCTTTATTCATAGCCTCAAACTGAAAACAACCCAGGTGTCCAAAGGGTGACCGGTTAAAGAAACTGTGGTACATACATCCATATCATGGAATACTTCTCAGCAATAAATGGAGCAGACTACTGATACATGCAACAATTAATGAATGAATCCCAAGGGGATGATGCTAGGCAAAAAAGGGACAATTTTAAAAGGTTGTATACTGTATGATTCCATTTACATAACATTTTTGAGGTGACAAAATTGTAGGAATGGAAAACAGATTAGTGGTTGCCAGAGATCAGGTATGGTGGGTAAGGAAGCAAATGGGTGTAGCATTCAAAGGACATCAGAAGGGATCCTTGTGGTGATGGGACTGTGATTGTATGAATGTCAATGTCCTGGTTGTGATAGTGTACTATAGTTTAGCAAGATGCTCCCATTGGGGAAAACTGGTTAAATGGTATACTAAATCTCTCTGTATGATTTCTTACAACTGCATATTCTACAATTATCTCCAAATAAAAATGTTTAATTTTAAAAAGTCTTTTGCACACACAAAACAGAAATAGAGACAAATAGGGAATCTTCTAGAAGGGAATCATCAAGGTGGTGAGTAATCTGGAAATTATGTCATAAAGAAATGATTGAAGGATCCGGGAAGTGGGGTATCACCTAAAAAAAAAGTGATACTTGGAAAGCTGCCATGATGAAAAAGAATTAAATTATAATTAATGGGTAGAAATTACAAGAGAAGATGTCACTTAAATATATGGAAGAATTTGCTACAAAGCAGAGTTGTTAAGAAATAAGATGGTGGAATTCTAAATATCTAGAGATACTGGCCTAGCTGTTCCTTGAGCATACTAGGATGCCTTGGGCTTTTGCCCTAGCTTGCCACTCTGCATGCAATGCTCTTCCTATACATATTTGCATGGCTGACACACTCATCTCTTTCAAGTTTTTGTTTAATATCCATTGTAAGTCAAGTGGGGACTCTGGTTTAAGTTATCATTATCCTCACTCCGGGCACTAGGCTGATGAAGCAGGTGCCATTTGGAATGCTACTAATAACAGAAAATTGATGGCAGAGAGAAAAGATAGCTCTGGAAGATCTTACACCTAAAACAAAATGCTCAAAGTGAAGCCGGACATTCCCAGAAAAGGGAATTGGAAATTAGAAGAGTAATTTTGGAAAGATACTGGTGTGCTGGTGAGTTCTTCCATGCCAATGGAAGTGTTGGAGGGTTGCCTACCACTTACCAGGAACCTAGGGAAAGAACTCAAAGATAGTTTGCTACAGGTGTCCCAAGAAGTTTTCAGGACATAAAGGACAAATGTCTGAGTCATACCTCAGAAATCTAGAAGGTGAGTTGGCTGGCTGGCTGCTCAAATGGTTGCAGCAATAGAGGGCCTGCATGGGAGTGGCCAGCACTCCTAGAGGTTGTGGGGCAAAGGATATGTGTTTCCTGTAGATCAGATGTGGTCTCGGCATGAGAAAGCCATCAGTGGGGCTGTCTCCTCTCCCTACCGCCAACTTGGAGAACCGACTAGCACGTTGGAGAGGAGAAAAGCAGCCAACCCTGTTCCTCCTTTTTCTGTCATATATGATCAGCCCATAAGCACACCTGGAGTGCAGAGGGGAGAAGCATTTTTCTATTTAATGTTAAACTTTTAAGTCTTTTCATCTTAAAAGAATTTCAGACTTATGAAAAAGTTGCCAAAGTCATGTAAGAGGCACAACACAGGACAGAGAAAGGGAGCCCAGGGGGAGCACAGTTATTGTCCTGAGTTGAATAGAAGGAGGCTGCAGCTAGAGAGTTCTAGAGGTGTGTGGATCTGGAATCCTCAGCTGAGTACTGTCCAGCACTAGTGTATGCAGAAAGTACCCGAAGTTGTGGAAAGAACCACCTGAATGGACTAGAGGGAACAATCCCACAGGTCCCAAACAGTTTCTGTTTCCTCTGGCCAGAATGGAAAAACTAAATATTTCACAGGACATCCGATAGAGTACTCAGAAGGGTATTGCCTCAGTAGAAGGAATTAATTAGCCCAGTCTAAATGTTGCTTTGATCCACTTAAAACCAGCCTTAAAAGCAAGCCTCAGGCCTGGCTGGTATGGCTCAGTGGTTGAGCATTGACCCATGAACCAGGAAGTCACCAGTTCAATTCCAAGTCAGGGCACATGCCTGGTTACTGGCTCAATCCCTGGTGGGGGGCATGCAGGAGGAAGCCAATTAATGTTTCTCTTTCATCAATGTTTCTATCCCTCTCTCTTCCTCTCTAAAATCAATAAAAACATATTTTTTAAGACGCAAGCCTCAGAAGGATCAAACTGTTTCCAAGTAACTTAACTGTGTCCCAGAATAAAGCTCAAGAATATAGGAATACAAAAATATGCAGTTCACATTAAGGTAAAATTCACAATGTGAGGCATCTAATAAAAAAATTACCTGACATGCAAAGAAGCAAGAAAATATGACCCATCAGGAGAAAAAATCATTAGATCCAGGAATAAAACAGATGAAGGATTAATAGACAGGGACATTTGGTTATTAGAACTATATTCCATAGGTTCAATAAGGTATAAAGCATGTGTGGAACAAGAATAGGACCGTACTGGGTGTCACCAGTCGGTGGTCACTTTAGGGCTGACATACTGTCAGTTCAGAGATTGCAAGCTCATGCCTAATAACTTGGTCTTTCCATCCCCCCTATCTCTAAGTAGCATCCTAGTTCCATCATATATTCTATAGCATGTCTTAGAGGGAAATAACTTACAATTTTTAATACATCTTATGAAGGTCACCTTATTTTCCACAAGTTACTTGCTTATTCATTATTTAGATTTAAAACATCACATGAGTTCCCCCCATATTTCATAATCTAGTATTTTATATATAACCTGTGCTTAATAGTTATGAGTTTCATCCATCCTGTTTGTTTTTCTTGTATTTTATGGCAGATTATAATAATCTATGTCCATATAATACTTAGAGTATCTATACACAGGTATATTTGTCTATAGCCATTTCTCTCTCTCTCTCTCTCTCTCTCTCTCTCTCTCTCTCTCTCTCTCTCTCTCTCTCTCTCTCTTCTTCCTCTCTTTCCATCTATCTAACATGATAGCAGGGACTTTGGCTGTATTGTTCACCATGATATCCTCAGCACCAAGACAGTGTCTAACACATAATAGATGCTTAATAAATCTTCGTTGAATTACTATATAAAAGTTTTCCCACCAAAGACATATAATATTGTGCAACTTAGTTGTTTCTCTTTTGTCACTGTTTGCTCTAGGCCCTTGTACAATGAAAAAAGTAATGAAGCTGCCCCTTGAATAGTAACTTAAATATTTTTTACAAGGTTGAGTGAATCAAAGAACTAACTAGTTTGACCAAGGTTGGTATGAATAACCAGCCTACAATAAAATAAAGGAAAATGCTTAGATTTAATCTTACTCTTTAGCTACAGTGCTTCCACTCTACTCTTCCATCCACTGTTCTAATCCAAATGACACCTCTTGAGTTGGGGCAAAGTGGTTTCCAGAATGTGCACTTAGAAAGGGGCAAGGCAGGGGTCAGAACAGAATAATCATTCAACTAAACAGAAAAGACTAATCCAGCATTTTGCAATTTTATCCTCAGCGGGGCTGGGGTGGGGTAGGAAGTACATGGGGAGAAGGGGCTGGGGCACATTTCAGGTGTGCAAATTAATGGCGACAATGAAAAGGTGAGCGGTGTATGCCCAGGCCAGTGGTCGGCAAACTCATTAGTCAACAGAGCCAAATATCAACGGTACAACGATTGAAATTTCTTTTGAGAGCCAAATTTTTTAAACTTAAACTTCTTCTAACGCCACTTCTTCATAAATAGACTCGCCCAGGCCGTGGTATTTTGTGGAAGAGCCACACTCAAGGGGCCAAAGAGCCGCATGTGGCTCGCGAGCTGCAGTTCGCCGACCACAGGCCCAGGCCATTTATGGGGAAAGCGCTCATTAGCTGGGTAAATGCTGGGCTCTTTACTCAGCAGGGTTTGTGTTTAGAGGAGGACATTATCCAAGCCAGAACTCACAAATCCTGTGTGTCTTAGTAGGGCCCCAGTGAGAGCTGGAAGGAACTCAGGAAGATTGAAGTGGGGGTGACAGCAAGATACTGGCAAGTAATTGTGAAATGGGCATTTCTACCCTTCTGAAGGCTGTGCCAGTCATTGGAATAATCTCAGATGAACAGGCACATTAGGAAAATAACTATTATTATGCATTGCAAGGTTACAAAGAAAATGTGTCCTTTTATAGCATCATATTAAAAAAAAAAAAAAAACTTAGAACAGAGTTGCTAAAGATTTCCCTAGCTTTCCTCTTTCCAATTCTGGTCTGTGTGTCTTCACAGATTCCCTCAGAGACCATTTTCCATTCATTGGCCACACAAGAGGGTACACATTGATGTCACCTGTGAAGTTCCTAATTCCTACCCAAACTGAATTTAGGGCAGGATTTCTTCAAAGATTTGTACTGGCAGTTTCTGCTTTTTTAGCCCAGGGGCGGGGGGGGGGGAGGGTGGTGGAGGGATAGGGATAGACTGTATTATCACTGAAATGTGAAGAAAAGCCAAAATATTTTATAAGGTAAATCCTATCCTACTTCTGTCAGAAAGGCTTGTGATGTGCCGCAAAGGACACCATCAAGAAAATAAAAAGACAACCCACACACACAATGGGAGAAAATATTTGTAAATCACATATGTGATAAGAGACATGTATCCACAATATATAAAGAACTTTTACAACTCAATAATAAAGAGACAAATACCAGTTTTATTTTTTAAAATATATTTTTGTTGATGTCAGAGAGGAAGGGAGAGGGAGAGATCAGATGCCTCCTGCTTGTCCCCTACTGGAGATCGAGCCCAGAACTCCATCATTTGCCCTGACCGGGTCTTGTATTGAGACCTCCTGGTTCATAGGTCAAAACCTATCCACTGACCCACACTGGCCAGGCCAAATACCCAGTTTTGCAATGGGCAAAGGATCCCAATGGACATTTCTCCAGAGAAAGTATACAAATGGGGGATAAGCACATGACGACATGCTCAACATCATTTGTCGTCAGGGAAATGCAAATCAAAACCACAATAAGATACTGCTTCATACCCATTAGGATGTATATAATTTAAAGAAAAGACAACAATAAGTATTGATGAGAGTATGGAGAAATTTGAACTTGTACATTGCCGGTGGGAATATAAAATTGTGGAGCCACTTTGGAATACAGTGGCAGTTTCTCTAAAGGTTAAACATAGGGTTGTCATATGACCTGTAATCCTATTCCTAGGTATATACCCATGACAGATGAAAACTTCTGTTCACACACTATATGATTCCATATATATGAAATGTCCAGAACAGCAAATATGTAGAGACAGAAAGTAGATTGGTGGTTGCCTAGGGCTGAGGGGTGTTTTGGGGGGATGGAGACTGGCTGCTAATGGGTACTGGGTTTGGGGTGGTGATGAAAATAGTCTAAAACTGTTGGTGGTAATGGATGCTTAACTCTGAATATACTAGAAATCACTTAAATAGGTGAATTAGATGGTTTGTGAATTATGTCTCCAGAAAACTGTTATTTAAAATAAGGGGAAGCCCTAGCTGGATTGGCTCAGTGGATAAAGCATCAGCCTGTGGACCAAAGGGTCCCAGGCTCAATTCTGGTCAAGGGAACGTACCTCAGATGCAGGCTCCTCTCTGGCTGGGCCCTGGTCGGGGGCATGCAGGAGGCAACCAATCAACATGTTTCTCTCACAATATTTCTCTCTGTCTTTCCCTCTCTCTTCCACTCTCTCTAAGAAATCAGTGGAAAAATATCCTCAGGTGGGGATTAAAAAATAATAATCTAGGGGGGTGAGGGCATGAGTGGGGGGTGGGGAGCAATGGGGGGACAAGGACACATATGTAATACCTTAATCAATAAAGAAGAAAATAATCTAGATATATAAAAGGCTATGACTGGCCAAGTATGACACTCACTGACCACCAGGGGGCAGACACTCAACGCAGGATCTGCCGAGCGACAGGAACTTTGCAGAGTGCCCTCACACGCTGGGACCCCTCAGGGGATGTCGGACTGCCGTTTCAGCCAGATCCCAGCAGGCCAGGCCAAGGGACCCCACCTGCTGGAGGGACCCTGCTCACTCCACAGATGCCTTGAAAGCCCCAGCACCACCCCAGGTGTGGCTGGCCAGGGAGGGACTACGGGAGGTTGGCTCCAGGGCGTGTCCGGCCCATCTTGCCCACTCCCACCCCACCGGCCACCTTCTAATTAATTTCCTTGCAATGTGCACGAATCTATGCACTGGGCCTCTAGTAATAAAATAAAAACAAAATGAGGGGGAAAGAACAAAACCTTGTGACAATGTCCAAAATCCTCAAAGTCATGAGGGCCTGCCCCGGGGAAGGCAATAGGGAGTGCCTGGCTTGCTCCTGCCCCATCCTCCAGCCCCTCCCAGACCTCCCTGCACCTTCCACTTTTAAATTATAAGTACTTACACTAGGGCAGTGGTCGGCAAACTGTGGCTCGCAAACCACATGCAGCTCTTTGGCCCCTGGAGTGTGGCTCTTCCACAAAATACCACGGCCTGGGCGAGTCTATTTTGAAGAAGTGGCATTAGAAGAAGTTTAAGTTTAAAAAATTTGGCTCTCAAAAGAAATTTCAATCGTTTGCCCTTTGGCTCAGTGGATAGAGCGTCAGCCTGCGGACTGAAGGGTTCCGGGTTCGATTCCGGTCAAGGGCATGTACCTTGGTTGCGGGCACATCCCCAGTAGGGGGCGTGCAGGAGGCAGCTGATCAATGTCTCTCTCTCATCGATGTTTCTAACTCTCTATCCCTCTCCCTTCCTCTCTGTAAAAAATCAATAAAATATATTTTTTAAAAAAGAAATTTCAATCGTTGTACTGTTGATATTTGGCTTTGTGGACTAATGAGTTTGCCGACCACTGCACTAGAGAATACTATGCAGCTATAAAAAAGAGGCATCTCTTCCTTTTTGGGAGAGTATAGATGGACCTGGAAAATACCATGCTAAGTGAAATAAGCCAAACTGAGAAAGATAAATATCACATGATCTCACTTATTTATGGAATCTAATGAACAAAATGAACTGAGCAACAAAATGAGATATGAGGCATGGAGGCATGGAACAGACTGACATACCTCAAAGTGGGGTTAGGGGGATAAGAAGAGATTAACCAAAGAACTTATATGCTTATATGCATAGCCCATGGATGTGGGTAATAAGGTGGTGAAGACCTGGGAAGGTGGGTAGGAGCTGAGAGGAGGAGGGGGAAAAGGAGGTAAATGGGAGATATCTGTAATACTATCAACAATAAAAATATATTTAAAAATGAAAAAAGTCATTGCCAAAACCAAAATAAACTTAAAAATAAAATAAAATAAAATAAATACAAGTAGTACGTTTAGTGGTAATACTACCTTTTAACATTTGGGCCCAAATTGTGAGGTGGGTAAGACCCACAGTAAAAATTCCTGTGGGTTCACAGAATTTAATAGGTCAGACAGGCTACTTGGAGTCTATTTTCCAGATAAATATGTTGCTGGTGCATCCTGTTGTTTTGTCAAGTTCACAGTGACAATCGGGAGGAGTGGGCCATGCTCTTGGCAATAAAATCGGATGCGTTTTAAGGAAGCATTTTCTCATCTCAATTCTGGGTTAAAACTACATCTCTATTTAGTTTCGAATTGAATAGTATTGAATTCGAACCAGCGCTTTGGAGGAGTTTTTACTCTACTTGAAAGTCCTCAAATTGTTTTGAGAAAAACAAAAGTCAGGCTGGCAACAACAAAATCCTCAAAGTCACGAATCCACCCTTCTCAGGGGCGTTGCCCCGCGGAGGCGGCAAGGGGAGCCCTCCTGGCTCCTGCCCCTCCCCCAATTCCTCCCAGAACTCCCTGCGCCCTTGACCGTTAAGCCCCTCCGAGGCTATAAAAGGGACTGGGGGCAACCCGTAGCTTCTGGTCGCCACCTCAGGCTTCAAGAGGTGCTGACGGGCTCCCTTGTGGCCTCGCCTCAAGTGCTCTCGCCGACCAGTCAGCGCGGAGGAGGGACCGAGTAAGGTCCCGTCGAGCCACGCATGGAGAGTGGCCGCGGGACTCCCCCGGCGGAGGCGCTGGGGGCTGAGGCGCTGGGGACAGCGACCGAACCCCTTCAGCGTCCGCCATCGCCGGCAAAGCCAGGGCAGCCGGACGGGGCGGCCCCGAGCAAGGAGGGCCAGTGCCAACAGCAGCGCTTCCTGAGGGCCGCCTACGTCTGTAACCAGAGCCCCGAGGACAGCGGCCCTGAGAAGGGGGCGCTCCAGTGCCTCGTGCGGGCCTGCGAGGCCCAGGGCGCTCTCCTCAGCACCATGCGGTTCGGGGAGCTGGACTTCAAGGAGACGGCCATGCTCGAAGCCTTCTACCATGCAGGTGAGGCGGGCATCCCCTTCACCCCATCCCATGTCCCATTTCTGTCAGCTTCCCTCAGCCTCGGAAGCTCGCCGCGGCGCCGGCTCCTCCCCATCCTAGCACCCCTGACTCTTTCGACAAGAGCACCGGGCCTGTCGGGAGGAGACGGTAGGTAGAGGTAGCATTATACCTCTTTTTACAAATAAGAAAGTGGAGGCCACCGGCTTCTAGACCTCTTTTAGGCTCATCTCCTTAAACATCTGGTAACCCAAGAGAAAGCTTATAACCCAGACAGTGCCGAGTCCACCAGTTACCCAACTTTGATCTTCTCACTCCTGCGTGTCCCTTATGGCAGTGGGTTCCAGCCCCTGGGGAGCTTCTAGAACTCCCAAAGCCAAACCAATGCAGTCAGCATCCAAGGACTGGGATTGCTTAATGTTTCCTGGGGGGACTCCATTTTCAGTCACAGTGGGAATTGGTGTAATACCATTGAGAGAGTGTGTGGGGGCTGGAGGTAGGGCTCTTAGAAATGGCCCAGTGTTGTTTTGCACACTTTAACTGAGCGCTGTCCAGCTCTCCAGCCCTCGGGCTCTAGATCTCCCGCTCCAGCTCCGGGATCTCGCGCGTGCTCCCGCTCCAGGTCTCGCGCGTGCTCCCGCTCCAGGTCTCGCGCGTGCTCCCGCTCGCGCGTGCTCTCACTCCAGGTCTCGCGCGTGCTCCAGCTCCAGGTCTCGCGCGTGCTCCAGCTCCGGGATCGCGCGTGCTCCCGCTCCAGGTCTCGCGCGTGCTCCCGCTCGCGCGTGCTCTCACTCCAGGTCTCGCGCGTGCTCCCGCTCCGGGATCGCGCGCTCCATCTCCAGGTCTCGTGTGCTCCAGCTCTCGCGCCTGCTCCAGCTTCAGGTCTCGCGCGTGCTCCAGCTCCGGGATTGCCCGCTCCAGTTCTCCTTCCAGGTCTCCTGCTCTGGCACTCTCCACCTCATGCTCTCTAGCTCTCTGGTGCTCCAGAGCTCGTTCTCGTTCTCTCTCTCTCTCTCTCTCTCTCTCTCTCTCTCTCTCTCTCTCTCTCTCTCTCTCTCTCTCTCCCCCTCCCCCCGTCTCTCTCCCCCTCCCCCTCCCTCCCCCCTCCCCTCTCCCTCTCTCCCTCCCTCTCCCTCTTTTCCTCTCCCTCCCTCCCTCCCTCTCCCTCTTTTCCTCTCCCTCTCTCCCTCCCTCCCCCTTTCTCTCTCTCTCCCTCCCTCCCCCTCTCTCCCTCTCTGTCCCTCTTTTCCTCTTCCTCCCTCCCTCCCTCTTCCTCTCTTCCTCTCTCCCTCCCCCCTCCCCCTCTCTCCCCCTCTCCCCCTCCCTCCCTCTTCCTCCCTCTTCCTCCCTCTCTCTCCCTCTCTCCCTCCCTCCCTCCCTCCCTCCCTCTCCCCTCCCTCCCTCCCTCCCTCTACCCCTCTCTCCCTCTCTCTCTCCCTCTCCCTCTCTCTCCCTCCCTTTCCCTCCCTTTCACACTCTCACGCTCCCCCACTTTCTCTCTCGTTCTCTTTTTCTTATTTCCTCACTCCTTCTCTCACTCTCTCCAGCTCTCATTCTGTCTTGCTCCCTCGATCTTTCTCGCTCTCTCGATCCCTCACTCCCTCTGGCACTCACTCTCCCTCACTTCCTCTTACTCTCTCTACTCCTCTCCCCCTCCCTCCCTTCCACACTCTCTAAAAATCAGTGGATGGGGATTTAACAAAAAGGCCCAGTAGTGTAGCTCAGTGGTTGAGTGTTGACCCATGAACCATGAGGTCACAGGTTGGATTCTGGTGGGGGGCACATGCCCAGGTTGTGGCTCCATCCCCAATGGGGGGGCGGTGCAGGAGGCAGCCAATTGATGTTTCTCTCTATCCCATTCCTTTCCCTTTCTCTATAAAATAAAATAAAAACATTAAAGTAATGGATGCACCCTAGCTTGCAGTATAATGCTTCTTTTTATTTATTTATTTATTTATTTGTTTGTTTGTTTGTTTGTTTGTTTTGCCTTGTCAGCTGGAAGAGCAACATGTAAAGTGAGTTAAATCATCCTATACTTTGTATTACAAATATTTCACTGTGAGTGGTCTGATATGTCACTCCCCTGTTCCGAATAGATCTCTAGGACACAACTCCAGGGGCATTTAAGCTACATTGTCAAGTTGATGGCAGGTGTGTGAGCCAGGAGCATGGCACAAACATGTACAACAGTTTGAAATAGGATAAAGAAAAATAATGAACAAAATGTCTCTAGACAGGATGAAGACATTATTTTCTAGTCATAAATGGACTGCTATGTTTAAGTGGAATGTATAACCTAAAGCTAAACATACAAATTGGTAGTCTTACACCAAAAACAGCACGTCAAAGAATACAAATGGTGCGGTACTATTATATAAAGCTCAAAGATGTACAAAACTAAACAATATACTGTTTAGGAATTCATGTGTTATAATAATGTATAATATGCATATACATGTATATAGTTATATGCAGGAAACTGGTAAATACAGAGATCAGGACAGAGGTGTTCTTGGGCAGGAGGGTGGGGCTCCCAATAGTACAGATGATGCTCTGTGTCTTGGGCTGCATGGTGAGAGTGTCATTTTTCATTTCATTATACCTTATACATTGTATATAAGCTAAATATATTCTTTGAATATGGTATGTTTCCTATTAAAAATACATCCTCAGCAGTTTTTAAGTTAAGCTACATTCCCAGCACCCTGAAGAAGGAAGATTTTTAAAAAAATTCTTGTTGCTTTTCTTTCCAGAGTTCATGTGGTAGGTAATTTTAAGCAAATCATTTCTCACTTGTGCTTTACCTTAAAGGCCAGTAGAAATACAAACTGTGGCAGCTTCCCGTTGGTGATCATCAGGAAGTGGATTAAGTAGATAGATCACCTCTCTCACCTATGCCCTGTCCTCTCCTTGTTCATTTCAGATATTGCTGTGGTGGACATGAGTGATGTCTCCAGACAGCCTTCACTATTCTACCACCTCGGAATTCGAGAAAGCTTCAACATGACCAATAATGTGATCCTGTACTATGATACCGACATTGCCACTGCTCTTTTATTGAAGGTAAAGGACATGGTTCACCTCTCCTGAATACTTCATTTTGGGAAAGCAGTATTATATGTTTACTTGAAACAAAGACTTGCTTGTACAACTTGATCCAAGCCTATACATTAAAAAAATAATTGCTTGACTTAGATAATAATAATAAGATACTTAACAGTTATCAAAATGGGCAGAAAGTTTTGTCATAGATATAGTGAATATTTATTGTTATTGTTATTTTTCCCTCAGTTTAAAGCCGAGTAAAACTGAAAATGTGTGTTTAGGCACAACTCAGTAATGATTGAGAACTTTTAAATGTACTTTTGCAAGTTTTATACAAATGCTTTTTTGGATAACGTTCTTTTTTAAAAATGCTCATATTTGTAAATGTGAATGTCTAAGGTGAGTTAATACAAAATTCAGCTAATTAATATTGTTGACTATTTTAATGTTGGTCAGACAGTCTTGATCTGTGTTAAGTCATTTGAGGGATAAAACATTAGTTTGTTGACAGCAGTGTTACTCAACCTTGATTGTACTTCAGAATCACTTGGAACACTTGTCAATATCCCAGTTCCCAAGCCATACCCCAGACCAGTGGTTGGCAAACTGCGGCTCACGAGCCACATGAGGCTCTTTGTCCCCTTGAGTGTGGCTCTTCCACAAAATACCATGGCCTGGGCGAGTCTATTTTGAAGAAGTGGCGTTAGAAGAAGTTTAAGTTTAAAAAATTTGGCTCTCAAAAGAAATTTCGATCGTTGTATTGTTGATACTTGGCTCTGTTGACTAATGAGTTTGCCGACCACTGCCCCAGACCAATTACATAACGGTCTTGAGGGAACTTTTTTTAACCTCCAGAGTCTGCAGCTAGCGTTGAAAGCCAGTGCCGGTGCTTCAGAGTTAACTTTCATAGACATCATAATTTTCTGATGGCAAGTTGGACATTTTTGTGTTTCTTGAGATTTAATATTAACCAGATTGCTCTGGGCTCGATAATAATTTGGGATTATTTCTTGGTAGAAATTCCACCTTCTTCAGATGTATAACCTGTATGTGTTATATACACATACACTTTATATAGGTGTGTGCTCTACTATAGCACAGAAATGTGTTTTAAGAAGTCATTCATAAGACATTGAAAGAAGAAGCTATTTTATTATTGTACTGTACATTGTAGAATAGTTTCCCAAAAGGCTATAAACTAATCTAAATTACTTTAGATATTAATTTCTCCTTTTACTGATTTTACTAAGGTAGTTATTCTTAGAAATATTTAGAATTAGAAAATATGAAAGGGTGCATTATTAAGTATATTTTTATGAGAAACCTGTAATTAGTATGTATTTTTTCCCAATTTAATACATTTTTTTTCTCAGCTGTGCCCAGTGAATTCCTCTGGAAAGTCCTATGACCTAGATAAGTTTTAATTTTTAATGATATGGAATAGTATTTCCTGAAATGAAAGTGGGTAGTCAGTTATATCTGATGCCAGAAGAAGCAATCTGCACTTATCGTCAGAAAATAGACATCTCAGAATATGTAAAAACGTTTTATGGGGCAGCTCTAATTGTGTTTTCTTTTTCGGGCAAATGTTGGCTTGCAGTGCATAAATGATCCAATCAAGGGCTGCATAAACATGCTAAGTTAACTGACTAAAAATGTTGTCATTGCATTTGAAAATTCCTAGACAACTATAGTGAGGGGTCAGGAATCCTACCAGTGACACCCCTTCCATAGGAGGATTTTCTGTGGGAGTGGCTACAGCCTTCACATGGATGAGTCAAGAAGTGTTTCAGACCTGAGGATACCACGGTGCTTCCCATGCACTTCCTCGTTGTCACTGACATTCCTCACTGGGAAGACAAGGTGTAGGGTATTCAGAGCCCCAAACTTGAATCTCAGTCTCTCTTGAGACAAAAGCATTGCTATTGTTATAGGAAAATTCTTATAATCATATATGCCCCCAAGTAGTTCCAAAGCTAACCAATTATGATAAATTTTCCTTAGATCATGAATTTTACAATTCTTAGAGGCTTATTTTATTTGAAGCTTTTTGCAGGTCAGGTTTCAACTGATTTACTCTGGATCAGTGGTTCTCAACCTTCCTAATGCCGCGACCCTTTAATACAGTTCCTCATGTTGTGGTGACCCCCAAGCATAAAATTATTTTCGTTGCTACTTCATAACTGTAATTTTGCTACTGTTAATGAATCGTAATGTAAATATCTGTTTTCTGGTGGTCTTAGGCTCTACAGCAGCGGTTCTCAACCGCTAGCAGAGTCGCCTAAGACCATCGGAAAACACAGATATTTACATTACGATTCATTAACAGAAGCAAAATTACAGTTATGAAGTAGCAACGAAAATAATTTTATGGTTGGGGGTCACCACAACATGAGGAACTGTATTAAAGGGTCACGGCATTAGAAAGTTTAAGAACCACTGCTCTGGATGATTGGTTGGGACAAAGTACTTGCTTATGGAAATTAACTGTTTTGGAAAAACACTGTATTCAGATTATCTTTTTTTCTTTTCAGGATATGGTAACTCAGAAAAACACAGTAAGTATTATATTTTCAGATTTTTAACTTCATAAATGTAAATGGGTAAAATGTTTGCCTGAAAATCCCACAGATAGCGAAGTGATTTCTAATTGTGCCTGTTGATTGTGTTTCTAAGGGGGATAGCTAGAACCCCCTGTCCCTCAAGCTGCCAGCTAGCTCAGGCCCCAATCAGCTCTCCAGACTGTGGGCCAGAAGGCAAAGTCAGGCAAGTATACTTGTTCTTTGTTATACACTAGGACTGTAAGCCTGACCTGATGGGTGATTGCCAGAGGGGAGGAGAGTTGAGGGATTAGGTAAGAGAGGTAAAGGGATTAAGAAGTACATATTGGAAACTACAGAATAGTCACAGGGATGTAACCTACAGCATAGGGAATAGAGTCAGTATTGTAATAACTATGTGTGATGCCAGTTGGGTACTGGAAATATCAAGGGGAACACTTTGTAAAGATATGATTGTCTAATCACTATGCTGTACACCTGAAACCAATACAAAATAATACTGAAAGTAAAATGTAGTTGAAAAAAATTAAAAATAAAAAATAAAATCATACCTCAGCACCATATATATATATAATTTATTTACTTTTGCTGGAACCAGTACCTAGTACCCTTATACTTCCCACCAAAGTTTTTCTAACAATGGAAAAATATGAACTTATATCCCAGTTAATATGAGGGCTTAGCTACGTTTCCTGCCACAGATGAAAAGAAGTGGTACATATTTTTTGATTTGTTTTCTTTACTGATTAAGGTATTACATATGTGTCATTTCCCCATTTCACCTCCAACCCCCAACTCATGCCCTCACACCCCCCCCCGTTGTCTGTGTCCATTGGTTAGGCTTATATGCATGCATACAAGTCCTTTGGTTGATCTCTCCCCCTTACCCCCACCTTCCCCTACCTTCCCTCTGAGTTTGATGGTCTGATTGATGCTTCTCTGTCTCTGGATCTGTTTTTGTTCATCAGTTTATGTTGTTCATTATATTCCACAAATGAGTGAGATCATGTGATATTTATCTTTCTCTGACTGGCTTATTTCACTTAGCATAATGCTCTCCAGTTCCATCCATACTGTTGCAAATGGGAAGTGGTACAGGTTCCCAGTTCCTTCTGTCCCATTTATGTGCTAAAGTTTCCCAATTTGGCTTAAAAGTTCCTGCAATGGCATATTGATAATGCCATGTTGGTTTGAACTGTATAATAAAGCCCCCACCCTAAAAACATTTAAATAAGATCATGTCCTTGAAAATTGTGCCAAGGTTATCCTGTACTTTTGAGTGCCCCCCAAACTGCCCATCCTTCTAGACCTATGTCTTTGTGGTTAGAAATTGTGACCTAGACTAGGAACTGTTCCTTTGTCCCCCCCCCCTTTTTTTTTGCCCTCAGCCTCCTTCCCAGTGGCCCTTCTAGAAGGAAAGCTCCTCATGCCTCTTTTCCTATTTCACCTGGAGTTCCCAGAGGGAACGGGAGAAAAGATCCCAGGAAGTAGAGATCTCCTGAGGGTGCCCTCCACAAGGGAGCAGGAGCTTTGCTTGACTTTGTCTCCTCCACAGAAGGCCCCAACCTGAAGCTGTGGGGCCCAGGCTTCTTCTCACCCATGCAGAGTTCCTTACCTGAGGCAAAGCCTTTACCTTCCTCCAATTCAGAGGATGAAGTTCTAGAAAGAAAACAAATGGATTACCATAGCAGCCTGGATTTAACAAGCCATCATGTAAAATGAGGCATCAGGGTGATTTTGAGTTCCTCTTGGGGGGAAAAATGGGAAGATATGTCACTTCATTTTGTCCCATTTACATACTGATATTGTCCACTTACAGGGGGTCTTTCCTGTTCTTTCTAGTTTTCTGTTTCTTAAATTACCTTCTTCATGGAGATGGGGAGGGGGGGTCCAGTCAAAGGAGATTGAGCCTGGGGCCAGGAGACACAGGTTATAGTCCAGCCCTGTCTCTGAAGAACTTTGGGTAGTCACTCCACCCCACCCTAATTATCAGTGTCCTCATCAATAAAAAGAGAAGGTTGAATTCTGTCATTTTGTTCATAGATAACTTTCAGTACTTAATGTCTGTCATTCCATTTTTGTCACACAAGTGAAAAGGTGTAATTTGGATTTAATGCAAGGAATGTCTAGGAAACAGTTATTTCTTAAAACAAGAATTACATTAAAGCACAGTGCAAGGAAGAAAACTCTTTTTCCATCCTGACTGTTGGATATATCAGGGTCTACTCCAGGAGACTTAGTGTAGTTCTGTTACCATTCCATTATATACCCTTCTTCACTAGAACATTCTCCCTCCTAAACAACCAGGAAGTCCATTCATTCTTGTTCAATTTTATACCATGACACCATTCTCCCTAAGTTTTTGTTTGTTTTTTAGGAATGAAATTCTAAAGGATTTGGCAATTAATCTCTGCTAAATTTGGCATTACTTTAAAATTACTTTAGGTACTAGTTGCCATGCTTGATGTGGTATGAGAAATCAGAGCATTCAGGGGAACAAAATAAAGGACCAGAGGTGGCTGGAAGATTATAAAATAGCATCTAAGAGAAAAGGGTGAAGGGACATAAACCTTGAGAGGTATTGTTTATGGTAATTTTCAAATGTTGTCCACTAATGGAATATAGACAGTTATTTCTTCTACTTCAGATGCTATGGAAGTAGGGCAAACAAAAAAAAGGTTGGGTTCAGCAGAATGAACAGCTCACAACTAATGTTGAAATCGAATATCAAAGTAAATGAGGTGCCTTTTAAAGAGAGTCTGCTAACTTGCCCCTCATTATGGATTGAAGTAATGCTGCTTGGAGCTGGGGTCAGGTTCATATAACTTCAGAGTTTCATAAAATGACTTCTTTCTCATCCATCTTCAGTTATGTTATTTTCTACTGCTTTAAAGATAGTAAAGATAGCCACTTTCAGCATTTTATCACTTCAGAAAACATGTCTATGTGATGAAAGATAAAGGTTGTGCCTTTGTGAAAATATAGCCAACCCCAAGAGATTATCTATTAAATCTTAGAACTTTTTGGTATTTTGTGATTAGTATACATAGTCCACAGATGTTCTTTTTTTTTTTAAGCCAATTTTATTTTATTTTTTAAATGTTTTTTATTGATTTCAGAGAGGAAGGAAAAGGGAGAGAGAGATAGAAACATCCATGATGAGAGAGAACCATGGATCGGCTGCCTCCTGCAAGTCCCCCACGGGATCGAGCCCACAACCCGGGCATGTGCCCTTGACTGGAATCGAACCTGGGACCTTTCAGTTCACAGGCCGACACTCTATCCACTGAGCCAAACCAGCTAGGGCCACAGATGTTCTTTAACTTGGTTTTAATTTTTCTTTGTAAGAATAACAATACCTTCAAAGTATGGTATATATATTTTGCAGGTTGATTTCACCCCTGGAAGTAGCCTCTGTAATTAATGTATTTAACTTAGAAGCTGTATTCCTTATTTGAATTCTCATTTTTAGAGAAAGTGTGTTTTCCAAGATATATCTGCATTAGGGCAAAATGCCTAGATAACTTCATTGGTTTAATTTTTTAAAATTAAATGCAAGAAGTCAGAGGAATTATTTCTGGCACCATGTAAATTCTTTAAAACTTAGTGTCAAAAATTAACCATTGATTTAGTACACTTTAAAGGTAATGTTTATGCTTTACAAAGAATCACAATTCATAGTCAAATTTTAATTATTCCATAGGAAAAAATATTGTTTTACTAGTATGAGTATTATTTTTTTAAAGATCCTTTTTCAAAACATCTCTGAGACTAATCATATTTATATTGCTTCTTTCAAAACAATTCTTACCCAACAAAATTTATGATGGTTAACTTGTGGTTACATTATCAAATATTATGGCTTTTCCATTAATGCTGAAAAAAAAAAAGAAAAAATGCCTTTACATTGCAATTTTTGGTTATCTTATTTGGGGAGCATGTAATAAAATAATGTAATTTCTGAGATTTTAAACCCCTAAAACCTCTGCCAGTGAAGTTCTGAGACATACACAGATCAGTTCAGTATTTAAAACCAAATTTTTGTCATATATCCATGTGTTACAGCTTGTGAAATCGAGTGGTTTCCTATTCTGTGCCTCATAGATTTGTAGTCATATTACACAGGTTGTGATAATACTTAGGCATTTTCTCCTTCCCTGTCCCACCAGGTTCCAAGTCCACAGCTATGCTTCTGCATCAATTGCTTTGTGAAACTTTTTTGTTTCTTTTTCCCAGGTATCTAGTGAAAATTATTATTTCATCCCGTACATCATGACACCATGTGCTGAATACATTTGCTGTGACAGCGATCTCCAGAGGCATGCCTCAGAGTACTTGCAACCCAAGTGGGACACCATGCTGAATACCCTGCATGTGACCTTGGTGGACAGATTCACTAGCCTCCTCAGGGACATCAAAATAACTTCATGGTAACTCCCCTCAGCATTCAACAACCCTGGGCACTTTGTCACAATCTTCCCATCACGTTCATGGAGGCGAGACCCCCTCAAAAGATCATAGTGCCTAGAGAATGGGGAACCCCTACCAGTCATTTTCGTTTGTTTGTTGTTTTGTTTTGTTTTTAAATCTTTGTTGTTGAGAGTATTACAGATCTCTCCCTTTTCCCCCCATTGCCCCCCCCACCGGTTCCTGCCCCACCCTAGGCCTTCACCAACCCACTGTCTGTGTCCATAGGTAAGATCTTTGTTAATCTCTTCCCACACCCCTTCTGAGATTCGTCAGTCTGTTCAATGCATCTATGCCTCTGATTCTGCTTTATTAACCCATTTATTTTGTTCATTAGCTTTCTTGTTTATTTATTTTGATTTTAGATTCTATTGTTGATAGACATATTTGTTGCCATTTTATTGTTCATATCTTATGTCTTCCTCCTCCTCCTCCTCCTCCAACAACAACAATAGTATTTCATATAATACTGGTTTGGTGTGATGAATTCCTTTAGTTTTTTCTTGTTTGTGAAGCTCTTTATCTTACCCTCAATTCTAAATGAGAACTTCATTGGGTAGAGTAATCGTGGTTGTGGGTTCTTGCTATTCATCACTTTGAATATTTCTTGCCACTACCCTCTGGCCTGCAAAATTTCTCTTGAGAAAGCAGCTGATAGTCTTGATCTTTAACCTTTGGCATTTTAATTATGATGTGTCTTGGTGTGGGCTCTTTGAGTTCCTCTTGTTTGGGACTCTCTGTGCTTCCTGGACTTGTAAGTCTATTTCTTTCACCAGGTATGGGAAGTTATCTGTCATTATTTCTTCAAATAGGTTTTCAATATCTTGCTCTCTCTTCTCCTTCTGGCATCCCCACAATGCAAATGTTAGTATGCTTGAAATTGTCCCAGAGACTCCTTACACTTTCTTCTTATTTTTGGACTCTTTTTTCTTTTTGCTCTTCTGATTGGGTGTTTTTTGCTTCCTCAGATTCCAAATCATTGATTTGATTCTCAGAATCCTCTACTCTACTGTTGAATCCCTGTAAATTATTCTTTATTTCAGTTAGTGTATGCTTAATTTCTGATTGGTCCTTTTTCATGTCTTTGGCATTCTCACTATGATCCTTGAAAGTCTCATTAAGATCCTTGAGTAACCTTATAGCCATGGTTTTGAACTCTGTATCCAGTAGGTTGCTTGCTTCTATTTATTTCATTTGTGACATGTTTCTTTGTCTCGGCATTTTGGCTGCTTCCTTGTGTTTGTTTCTGTGTATTAGGTAGAGCTGCTATGTCTCCTGGAATTGGTAGAGTGGCCTTGTGTGGTAGGTGTCCTGTAGGGCCCAGTGGATCAGCCTCCCCAGTCACCTGAGCTGGGCACTCTATGTGTGTCCCTGTGTGGGCTGTGTGCATACTCTTGTAGTTGAGCCTTGATTGCTATTGGTGTCACTGGGAGGAGTTTACCTCCAGGCTAATTGGCTGTGAGGACCAGCTGTGACTACAGTGGGAGAGCTGCTGTGCAGGAGGCAAGGCCCAGCTGTGAAGCAAGGAGGCTTGTGCTGGGTCTTTGGCCTTTTATTGACAGGTTTGATACATGCTGTCACCAGCTGCAGCTTGTTTGAGAGATTTTAGCCAATTCTGAAGCCTGAGCCAGGATAGGACATTCCTAGGGAATAGCTGCTGCAAACAGCTTGGGTGGGGCTGCAAATTGGATAGGGCAGGGTCTTAGGGAATCATTAGGGCAGAGAAAACAGTGTGGGCCACTGATTGATACTCAGATTTGGTTGCCAGTCAGCCCTGCGATAGGGGAGGTCCAAGGACAGGAACAGTTACCCCTGCAAGCACCCCTGTCTGGAAGAAAGATGCCCCTAAGTTCCTTCCCTGATGCCAGATAGGCCAGTTCCTCCCAGTATGTGTCTGGGTCCTCCAGAGCCGCCTGGTGCTAGGAATCTGAGTAAGTTCGTGTGCTGGCCCTTTAAATGGAACACCTGGGTCTCCAGCAGGCTCTGTGTCTCTCTGCCATAATCCCTGCTGGTTTTACAACCCATAGTTAGGGGGACTTTTCTTCCAAGCTCATGAACCCTAGGCTGGGACCCCTTTCTCCTCAGGAGTGGCCTCTTTGGATTTGGTTTAATTTCAAAGGACTTGAAATACCTGCTAGTTGATTCACACCTTGAACTGGCAGATACCTGGCGATGGTTAGTGAGAGGTTAAATGGTGCTAATGGTTTAAAAACATCTATAATGAGGATGGCAAAATTTTTAGCTCAAGTGCCAACTCTTAATTGGTAAAGGCTGCCTGAAGCCCTGTGCTGAAAATGGGTTGGAAGCCATTTCCAAGTTCACAGTCATTAGCAACATCTTTCCTGATTCCCAGAGGTAGAAATAGCTGCATGCTTATTACATATTTGATGTCCTCAAGCCATACTCAACTTGGTGTTTTCTTTATTTATTTACAAGTTACTCTTCTTATTAGGTTTCTTAGTTTATTAAAACTATTTTTCAGAATTACCCTTGAAAAGAAGACTAATGTATAACTTGTCAGGCTAAACTAATAATGCCTTAATAGCTTTGATGCCTTTATAGTCCACCAAATGAATAATGGCTGTCATCCAAGTTAATGACTCATTAGATTAATAATAGAATTTTATGCTCAATAATAGAATTTTAAACACTGGTAGAATTTGCTAATTTGCTTATCATTGGGGTAATAAGCAATAGGCCAGAAAATAAAATATTAAAGCAATGCACTAATATGTATATATGTTGTTAATCCTCACCCGAGGACATTTTTTCCATTGATTTTTTTTTAGAGAATAGGAGGGAGGGAGGGAGGTAGAGAGAGAAACATCTTTGTGAGAGAGACACATGGATTGGTACCTCCTGCACACACCTGACTGGGGCCAGGGATCAAACCTACAACCCAGGTACATGCCCTTGACTGGAACTTGAATATGTAACCTTTTGGTGCAAGGTCCAACGCTCTAACCATCAAGCAACACCAACCAGGGCTGCACTGATATTTTTCTATCAGAGTGCTTTCTGTGGGGCATTACTTTATTCTTTAAATGTTTTTTAATTCTTCTTATAAGCATTGGACCAGCCTGTGTATTATATACACATTTGGCATAGTTTTATAATTAGCCAAAGTAACAGTTCTTATTCTTATATGTTTCTCTCTTTCTAAAGACTTATTTAATTGAGCTTATTCTCTCTTTTTAATGAACAGAGTAATTTTACTCTCTCTAGTTAAGTGATTTTAGCTACTTAATGAGTTGACAGTATTACCCCCCGATTGAAAATACCCAGTCTCCATTTAAAAATTACTTGGAAATTGGACCACAAATTTGAATCACTCTATGGTCATTATAAGTCAGCCTGGATGCATGGAGATGCAACCTGAGGTTTTCATGTTTCCCTCTCCAGTATTTATTACAAAGAAAGCTTGTTAAATGACATCCGGAGAGCCAGAGAGATATTCAAGGGCGATGAACTGGCAAAGGAGCTGGCTCGGATCAAACTCCACATAGATGATACCGAGATTCTGACTTCAGATATCATCATTAATTTACTGCTGTCCTACCGTGATATCCAGGTATGCAATATAAGTTTACCTGAGGTTAACACATGCAGCGTTCATCCTTGGCATGAGAAATTCCTCATATGAAGTACTCTTATACTAGGTGCACAGTTAGGTAGCTGTTTTATAGGCAAAATAGTATGTGGCTACATCCTAGGTCACCTGTATCTGTTGTAGTGGAAATATTGGAGAAGGTTTTGTCATATCAGATGGCTACTCCAACGAAATCTCATATATGGTATTGCTCACTAAAAGAAATGCAAAATTTAACAGTTTTTATGCACTTTAAGGTAGGCATTGTTCCAAGCCCTTTGCAAATCCTATTTCAATTCATATTCAAAACAAGCCTATGAGTTAAATACTCTGATTATCCCCATTTTGCAAATAAGGAAGATGAGGCACAGAGAAGTTAAGTGACTTGCCCAAGGTCACACAGCATTTGGCAAAGTCAAGGATTCAAACTAAGGCAACTGGCTTCATTGTCTTTACTCTTAACTCCTCTGCTATGCTGCTTCCTTTAGGCCTTTGTCACTTCCTTCTTTGTTTACCATCACCCATCAGTGACAGGAAGAGCAGGAGTAGCGGACAGGAAGTAAGACAAGTGTCAGAGACTTCTGGAGAATTCCTGAGACAGGGTTTGTGGGATGTGGTAGCATGGAAATGGGCCTGTCTTCCTTCCAAATTTAAGCTGTTGAGCCATTTCTAAGGATATATTGCCCTCCTTCCCTTTGGAGGAATGTACAAGGCAATGTACCTTAGCTTCATAATTCCACAAAGCCATATTGGGGATCATTGGTTAGAGGTCTTTAAATCTAAACAAGAGAGGCATTCATTTAGGACCTGAACCAAGAACAGAGTCAGTCACAAAGGAACTCATGCCCCTAGTGATAAACAGATGCATCTGATTGATTTTAATAGGATTTAACAATGATGATTAAATTATTTCCCATGGGACAAGAGAATGGGAATGGCCTTTTTTGAAGTCTTCCTGAGCTGCTGCCTTCCTCCTGTCCTTGCCTTCACACATCTTTTTATAGCCTTACATTAGTGGAACTCACAGGCATAAAGGTGAGCCAGAAGCTTCTTGGAATACACTTCCTTGGGCAGCTGCATTCAGGTGCAGAGCCACAAAACAGTCATGGGATTTCGGTGGGAAGTCCTGTGCTAACTATTTCTGGCTCTCAGCAAGTTGGCCAATAACAGTAATTCTAAGCCTGGCTGAAAGGGTAGCAGATGGCACTGCTCAGAGGGGACCCAGATGAGAAAAACATGGTAGCAATTTTTCCCTAGGTAATTACACAGTTTAGGGCAGTGGTTCTCAACTGGGGCACATGTGACAGTGTCTGGAAGCATTTTTGGTTGTCACATCTAGGAGCTAGAGGCCAGGGATACTGCTTAACAGGATAGTGCCCCACAACAACAAATGACCCAGCCCAAAAATATCAGTAGTGCCAAGGCTGCAAAACACAGGTTTAGATTAATTCATTTGTTTCTGGCAAAATAGGAGTGACTGGGATGTTTCTTCCCTTTATGTAGCAAATGACTGCAAGATTTCTTATATGTTTATGTCCAGATCATTTTAACCCATTGCTGTGCTGGTGGTGGTAACTCTCCTGCACTCAAAACATGATAGCTTTTTCTGGCTGCTGGGTTGTAAGTAACTTCACTAAATGCTGTTTGTAAGGAAGGCTTATATTTAAATTCCTAGGCTGTCTCAGGTTTATTACTGTTCAGAAAAACCTATGAAGACCTTTGTTTCCTCCCTTTCTTACCTTGGGACCTCTTGCCAACAGGACTACGATGCAATGGTAAAGCTGGTAGAAACACTGGACATGCTGCCTATGTGTGATTTGACCGACCATTATAGTATTAAATTCCACTATGCATTTGCACTGAACGGGTAAGGATGATAATGTACATACTGTATAGAGTTTTGAAATAAGCCACCTGTTAAATTCTGCTTCCTTCATTTACTCAGTGCTCATTGAATATGAGCCAGATCATGTGTTCAGTGTCAAGGTTATGAAAATGGGCAAGGTCTTGGTCTTCAAGGACTTTATCTTTGGAACATATATTCTACCTGTGTGGTCAGCATATAATTAAAGCTTGCTAGCTCAGAGCGATAAAGGTCTTAATGAAGGTTTGTCCAAAGTGTTATGGAAACATAGCAGAGGGAGAAAGTCATTCTGCTTGGGCATTTTCTGGGGTCTTTTGAGCAGGGATTTGAAGACTTAGTAAGAATTACCTCATAGCCCTGACCTGTATTGCTCAGTGGTTACAGTTTCAGCCCATTTACTGAGGGGTGTCAGGCTCGATTCCCAGTCAAGGGCATGTACCTGGGTTGCAGGTTTGATCCCCAGCCCCGGTCTGGGCACATGCGGAAGGCAACCAATCGATGTGTCTTTCTCACATCGATGTGTCTCTCTCTCTCCCCCCTCCCTCCCACCTTTACTCTCTCTCTGAATAACAATGGAAAAAATATCCTCGGTGAGGATTAACAACAACAAAAAAGAATTACTTCATGGGCAGGAGAGAGTGTGGGATGGAGGTGGTGAAAAGTCCATTCCACTTGACCAGAACAGAAGAGTGAGCATAGAGTGCATGTGCAGTGTGTCTTCAGGGAATAGTCAGTGTGACCAGAACACAAGTTGCAGGTAAAGCAAATGCATGCAATCTGATCCTGAATTTTCTCTAAGTATAATTTGGCCAGCTGTCAGCATAGTTACAGTAGGATCTGGCATTAGGTACACTTTTGAGAAAGTTTAGGGAATTACCTTATACCTGTGGTGGGCAAACTCATTAGTCAACAGAGTGGCAAACCGCGGCTCGTGAGCTGCATGTGGCTCACGAGCCGCCGTTTGCTGACCACTGCCTTATACTGATAGAGGAGAAAATAGTGGTGGGCAAATAGTGATTTTTCCTGCATTACAGTTGACCTCTAAGTCTTTGGAAGTGGAGCAAATCACGTCCATAAATTAGTTACTAAAGGTTAATGGTGCCCTAACTGGTTTGGCTCAGTGGATAGAGTGTCGGCCTGTGGACTCAAGGGTCCCAGGTTCGATCCCGGTCAAGGGCATGTACCTTGGTTGCAGGCACATCCCCAGTAGGAGATGTGCAGGAAGCAGCTGATCAATATTTCTCTCTCATAGATGTTTCTAACTCTCTATCCCTCTCCCTTCCTCTCTGTAAAAAAACAATAAAATATATTTTTTTAAAAAGGTTAATAGTAATGAATGATGTTTGGCCCTAAGATGGCAAGGTCTCCCTGTATTAGAAAAGCTGTCTTGAGCTGGCCAGCTTTTCCTGATAGCTTCCACTTCACTGTATTCAGAATCCCATTCAAAACTGCTTTAAGTTTCCATTGAGCAGTTAAACGGCTTGCCTTTCAGTGGTATGAAATTCTTTATGAGCAATTTTTATTTGCTGCTGCTTTTACAGACAGGATTTGATTAGATATGCTAATGCAGCGAGAAGATTCTGACTAGGAATTCAAGCAGTAGGCAAAACAATGGTCTGGAAAAATAACAGAATCAAAGTCCTAGGTTAAACCCAACAAAGCTTGCCTGTCATAAAATTAGAATATACTCATTTTACTCCCTGCATCTTTGGGGCAAGACCTCCAACTCAAGTAAAGTTTAACTCATTGAATTACTCAGTAAGTGGAAGGGAAACTGAATGCATGACACATTGATTAGAATATCTGATGTATCACACTAAAAGAGTTAAAGGTGAGTGATAAGAAGAAAACATGCTATAAATGTGCTTTGTGTAGAAATTATATTAGATGAATGTTACTGAATCCAGCCCATACTAGAGGGGCTGTAGGCTTCTTTCAGAACCTACAGCAGTCACCTTAGCCTCAGCCTCGGAGCTATCCAGGCAGGCCATTGCTCAGGTAGAAGGACATGTGCCCAGGAGGGCAGCGTGGGTTCATTGTCTCTGTAGTAACCACCAGCCTTGTTTTCTTTGTCTCTTCTGTTCATGTTCATTAATATGACTCATAAGGGTTTTTTTTAGTATATAAGTTTTCTCTTATTTTGTTTTTTCTTTTTCTTATTCATTTGTTGAAGAAGTATTTGTCCTGTAGAGCTTCCAAAGTTTTGGGGTTTACTGATCGTATGCCTATGGTGACATTAGTGAGCTTCTCTGTCCCTTTTTCTCCCTGTAAGTTGGTAGTTAGATATGGACACTTATTTCAGATTCTGGTCTGACTTTTTAAAAAGTATACTTAATATTTGATTGTGTACTTTATCTGTTTTTTATTCTTTTTGTGATGCTAGTGGCCCTTGACGATCATTGCCTAGATCCATTATTTTATTAGAGGTCACAAAATAGTAATATTTGAATTTTATATTTAATTCCTGAGTTATTAGCACAAATACTTTATAAAGAGAAATTTTCCCTCACCATTGACTTGGCTACCCTGGTCTACAGTTTGTATGAGAAAAGAGTTTATGTGCTTGAATTTGCCTTGATCAGTTTTCAAAAACAATGAGTTAGCTCCAAAGGTGACCAATGAGGTTTTATAAGATCATTATGAACTCATAATATAGTTGATAAGTTTCAGTCCCCTATAGTTCTCCTTTTTATTTTATTAAACTAATTGGGTGATATTGGTTAATAAAATTATGAAAGTTTCAAGTGTACAATTCTATAATACATCATCTGTATAATTCTTCTTGATGCTCTAACCATCCCCTATTTTACCAATCACTGATTCAACTTGGCTTTTGAGTCTTTTTGCTATGAGCTGAGTAGCTTCTTTGCTTTTTTGTATGTTAATATGTTCTAGGATCATTTAGACATATCTGGAACCAGCCAGTCCTCCAAGGAGTCCTGATTCCTTTTAGTGAGATATTTACAAATTCTAATCAGGACGTGGAGGTTCTCACTGATCATTGTTTAGGACCTTTTTGGTAGAGCTAAGGAAACTATTCCATGAATTCATACTGATGTTCCAATTCAAATTTAGGACTAGAGGGTTTTTATTAACTTTTTTGATTTTATGTGTGTTCCTCTTATGCTGAAAAATCTGGTTCCTAGTAATGTTAACATTGTTTGTTGTATTTCATACTAAAAGATATATAATATTTTCAAAATACCAATACCAGTATTGTCACTAACAATATGATTACTAGAAACTATTTAAGATTTCTTTGCATTTATGTTTTTTTTCCTTAGGTTATATTTTTTAGAAAAATACAGTCAAATTGCTGTGTTTTAAAATCATATGAATTAGTTTCTCTTTTGTGGGTAAGCCGTCAACCAGATTCATAGGCTCATTATTTATTTTGTCCTAACCACAAATTCAAATGGTATGTTCATTGCCAAGCAGTGTTTTTAGGGAATACTGTTTCTAAATTTTTATTTAATTTTCTTTTATAATTATGTAAAATCTTATATAGTTTCAGAGTCAAATTCCAAGAAGTGTAATCTCTACCCCTGTTCCCTTCATCATGTTTTCTCTCTCCACTTATTGGTAGCCACTTTTATTACCTTTTGGTTTACCCTTCCATTTTAAGACATAAAAACAGATACATATATTTATTCACATCCCCCTTAAATAAAAAAATAGCATTCTCTTCACAGTATTCAACACCTTGCTTTCTTGACTTAACAACATATTCTGGAGATCTTTCCATAGCAGTATTACAGAGATATTGTTCATTTCTTTGTATAAATGTTTAATATTTTATAATATGAACATGAATATCATTAGCCATAGTTGATTTAATCAATCACCACTACTGATGGACATTTGCTTCCAGATCTTCACAGGAACACTTTTAACATTTTCAGCCACAAACTTAGGTTGTTTTGTGGCAATAATTATTTTAACAACTATCTAAAGAATCCATTTCCTGTGTGTAAATGAAAAATTTACCATATAATTAAATAATAGAGAAGAATGTGATTTATGAATATAGAAATAATTTCCCAAATTTCCTGTTTTGGTGGGTGAAACATGAGATAGGAAAACAGGACTCACTAAAGTCCTTTCCTGAGAAGATGGCAAGGCATTTCAGGTACATTTCAAAATTCATCTGGGCCTTGAATTTGGGGGTCCTGCCATTTTCCAAAGAACCTTTTATCAAACTATCTCATTCTCATGACTTAGGCTTAGCTCTTAAAATCCTTGCTCTCCATCTAGTTACAGGAGGCTGCCATATTATTTTTGTGCTTCCAAATATATTAATCACCTTATGCTCTCATCTGCAATATAGGTCTAACATAGAGAGAAAGGGTCAAGTAGGGACTGAGTAAGATTGTGTGAAATTCACTGGTGTGTATCTTAAGTAGCTCTTACATTTAAATATGAAAAATGAAATACAATTTAGATTTTTTTCCAATAAAGTACAGCATCCTTACACCCAGCCCCTCAGAGAATGAATGTATATACTAGTAAGCTCCTGTGTCTTGATTCAGACATTCATGATCTTATCACATGAATCTTTCAGGAAAAACAGCGCAGGCGACCGTGAGAAGGCTTTGCAGATCATGCTCCAGGTTCTGCAGAACTGTGATTGCCCAGCCCCTGACATGTTCTGCCTGTGTGGAATGATCTACAAGGACATCTTTTTGGATTCACACTGCAAAGATAATGCCAGCAGAGACAGCGCCATTGAGTGGTAAACCCTCAGCCCTAGTCAATAGCATGTGCATTTCTGCAAAGAACAGAGTTGCAGTAGCTAAAAGTCACATCCCTTTCCTATATGTGTGTGTCTGCTTGTCTGCTGGCAGTGAAAAAAACATGCTATAAATGTGGTTTGGGAATTTCCACATTCCTTTTTCCCTAAGGAAATCATTAGAGACAGGGTATTTACTGGTGACATTCTTCCCACAAGTTCACTCATTTATAGGGGCAAGAAGGAGGATTGACATGCTCCTTCTCAGCTACTCTTTCCAGAACCTTGTTGTATTATTGTCAGGCATTGTCTTTTCAATGGACTATTAATTCATTTATCCATCCATCCATCCATCCTTCCAACAAAGGTTTATTGGGGGTTTACTGTGTGTGTGCCAGAAACTTTTGTAGATGGTGGGGATAAACACATAGCAGATGGACCTTGCATTGCTAGTAAGGGAAATCAGACAAAGTAAAATACATAGGATGTGAGCTAATGGTGAGGGCTTTGGGGAAAGGTTAAGCAGGGAAGGGGGAAAGGAGGGTTGGGAGGAATTGTCTGAAGTTTTAGGTAGGGTAGTCAGTGCATGTGAATAAAGGCGTGAAGATGGTGAGGGAATGAGCCTTACAGATAACTGGAGAAAGTGTTCCAGGGGAGGAAGACAGCAAGGGCAAAGATCCTAAGTGCTGGGCCCACTCCTGAAGTTGCAGTCAGCTGGAGGGTCTGCATGACTGGAAGGTCCAAGATGGCCTCACACAGATTTATCAGCTGGTGCTGGTGGTGAGCCTCCATTCTTTGCCATGTGGTTCTAATCCTGGTAGACCAGCTTTCTTACATGATGGGTTGCATTTCTAAGCAAAGGTAGAAGCTGCAAAGATTCTTGATGTTTAGGATCAGGAACTCATACAAGGTCAGTCAAACCACATGGTTAAAGCAAATCACATAGCCATCCCAAATTTAAGAGAAATAGAGTTCATGTGTGGGTGGAAGAAACGGCAAAGTCATATTGCAAAGGCACATGCACAGTGGGATGGGAGAAGTTTGTGGCCATTAAACAATTTACTACAGGGGCAAGAGCAGAAACAGGGAACAGAAAACTATTGAAATAATTCAGGAGAGAACTGATGGTGGCTTAAAAGAGAGTGGTGATGAAAATGATGTCAGAACCTGGATGTCTTTTGAAGGTGGATCCAACAGTTCACATTATCCATTTCCATCACAAGAGGTCTTGTCGTTGCCATTCTACTCTCATTTAATTCTTTAATATTCATTCTCTCTCTCTCTCTCTCTCTCTCTCTCTCTCTCTCTCTCTCTCTGTGTGTGTGTGTGTGTGTGTGTGTGTGTGTTCTCCTTCCATACATATTGGAGGCTCTGTCCACACACTTCCTTGGTGATCCCAGCCAGTCCTACACCTTGGGACCCTTATCTGGTCTTCAGCTCAACCTCTGACCTAAGCTGTGGCCTCACATTGCCCGCTCTTTGCCCACCTGTTTTTCCTTGAGATGGTGCTGATATTTACAACTAGCCATGTCCAAAGTTAAAGTTATTTCCTCATCTTCAAAAGGTATGGCTTCCAGTGTCTTGCTTCTTTACCACAGTTAGACTCCTAGGCTTAAACTTTTGGTAGATGTTTGATAAGTTTTACTTATTCTCCCATATAATCAGTCCCCAATTTTAGCCCTTCTTGTGAGTCTTCCCTCACTCCCTGCCAATCCTTTTCCATCACTACCACCTCTAATCAGCACTTTTTTTTTGTTTTACTTTCTTGGCAGGAATGTTCTAATAGTATTCAAATAGGCTCCATCCTTGGTGTCTCTCAGGTCTATCATTCTAAAGCTCAAGGACCCCACCATGGCTCCCCATTCACTATTAAATAAAAATTCAATCTTAGAGCATCATCTGGGTGCTCTGCAAACTTTCCCCAACCTACCTCTAGTCCTATTTGCCAAGACCTGAAGTATATCCAATTAAACTAAAGTTTCTTGGGAGCTCCCCAAACTCCCATCTCTGCTCCCACCGTTTTCTATGCTAAAGGTTACCTTTCCAGATATCTATTATATCCATATCCATCTTCATGCCATATCTGAAGGCTCTAAGGATGACCCCATATGTCTTCTGTGAGTCCCTCTATACTTGCATTGGTGTGGTTTTAACATATTTATTACATTCACGCTTGTATTTTCACTAATTGTGTGTGGATCTTACCATTTTTTACCATAGTATAGGTTCTTGGAGGGCAGGGACTTTGTTTTATTCTTAGTTCATCCCTCAGTAGTACCTAATTATGTATGGCAGAGAGGAATCACTCAGGGTAAGGAAGGGAAAGGGTAAGAAAGGGAAATTAACGTTTGGTAGAGCCAGAATAGGAAGCTGTGCACCCACTATGGTGGGCAAGAATTCAAACCCTGGGTCAGGAAATTATTACCTGTGGATCCTTCAAGAAAGTTATAGGAGCCTTTCTCTATCTACTTCAAAAGGTAGTGGAAGCGGGCACAGGAGCAAATGAAGCTTAGTTTCCTAGTCAGGGTATGTTGGCTCAGGTCAGACCGTAGGGATTGTCTAACCCAGGCCCTTAGATACAGATATGGAACATGTGGTTCAGGGAGGTCAGGAGCTGGTCCAAAGTCACAGAGCTGGTCACAGACAAACCTGAGACTGCAATCCTGACTCCAAGTTCAAGTCTTGTCTGCCCCTAATCTGAGCGTGTTTGACTTATTGATAAGAGACATGGAGAAGTCACCTTGTCTGACCTCTTCCTAGATAACTTTTCATACTAAAAGAATATGAAAAAATACATATAATAGGATATGGAATTTAAAATCCCCAAAACATACAGGGGAAAAGTTTTCAATTTTATTGGAATTTTGTTGGCTGGATTTGGAAGGACTATCTGGGTATCCTCTGATCACTCTGAGGGTACTTGTATAATGCCCCAAAGTTCATAAAACCAGATTTTAATGGCCTTAAATAAATTCTCACTTCCACAATTAATGTTTTGTTGGAGTTTAATTCTCTTGTCACACAAGTGACAAAACAACTTCTATTTTAGATGTCCTTGGCATTCTTTTTTCTGATCACGGTATTCATAGTCACTCATGGAAGAGAAATAAGTTTTTATGTATAGAATAATGAATAAATAAGAATTAAAAGTGGTACTGTTAACCTTTTGGTATAAGCATGGTATTCATAGTTTCGTGTCTTTATCCTAATGTAATAGATCCCTGCCCTTTCTGTCACTTTATGCCACTGCTCTTATAGTTTTTTGAACTCCAGGATTCTGGTGATTCCATTTTGTGAAATGAGCAAACAAACAAATGGCCTACAGAGAAATAGCCTATAATTGATGCAATTTCTATATAGTAAAAAATGCTCCACGTACAAATGGAATCTAACTCTAAAAATGAGATTTGGACATCAAATTGTCTCTTTTTTGTGGTAGGATTATAATAGGTTTTCAATTTCTTTTGTACACTTGCTACTATGACATTTTAAAGATATTTGAGTGCTGCATGTAGCTGTTTGTAAAGATTGGGAAGGAAAGCTGGAAACCAATAAATTAGAGTAGTATAAATTTTCATGAGAAGGTTGGTTTGTACCATATTCACACATTTTTTCCTACCATAATAAGATGATATAATAAGAACTGAGTTGTTCTGTAATTGTAGGTATCGCAAAGGTTTTGAGCTCCAGTCATCTCTTTATTCTGGAATTAATCTTTCAATTCTGCTGATAGTTGCTGGACAACAATTTGAAACATCCATGGAACTAAGGAAAATAGGTAAAGTTACTTATTATTGCAGATGTTGATGCTTTGGTCACACAAGTTCAGCATTAAAAATTATGGTCACAAAACTAGCATTAAATTTCAGAAGGAAGAATTACTCTCTGATGGCTCACCTGAGACAGTAGTCAAAATAAAATGCCAGTTTTCTTCTATCTAAAGGCTCACATAATCTATACTAATAAAAGGGTAATATGCTAATTAGACTGGGAGACCTTCTGGAAATCCTTCCAGACAAAGCCATGGTGGCGGGGCTGAGGCAGAGATGGTTAGGGGTGATCAGGCCAGGAGGGGAGGGCAGTTGGGGGTGATCAGGCTGGTGGGGGGGCAGTTGGGGGCAAGCAGGCCAGCAGGGGGGGCAGTTGGGGGTGATCAAGCCTGCAAGGGGGAGCAATTGGGGGCGAGAAGGCCGGCAGGGGGGCAGTTGGGGGCGATCAGGCTGTCAATGGGGGCAGTTGGGGGCGAGAAGGCCAGCGGGGGGGGGGACAGTTGGGGGCAAGCAGGCTGGCAGGCAGAGTGATTAGGAGCAATCAGGCAGGCAGGCAGGTGAGTGGTTAGGAGCCAGCGGTCCCGGATTGCGAGAGGGATGTCCGACTAACGGTTTATTGGGCTTCAACTGGCAGTCGGACATCCCCTGAGGGGTCCCAGATTGGAGAGGGTGCAGGCTGGGCTGAGGGACACCCCCCTCCCATTCACGAATTTTGTGCACTGGGCCACTAGTATGATAGAAACTAGAAACATTTTTATGACTTTATCTAAAATTCATATTCTTAAGGTATCCACCTGAGCAGTATGTTGGGAAGAAAAGGGTGCTTGGAGAAAATGAACAATTACTGGGATGTGGGTCAGTTCCTCAGCGTCACCATGTTGGCTAATAATGCCGGGAAGTCCATCCAGGCAGCAGAGAAGTTGTTCAAATTAAAGCCTCCAGTCTGGTGAGTCATGTCTGTGCATTATCATTATTCTTCTCAGTATCAGATTATGTCTTGAAATGTTTCTTCCAGGGTGGAAAGGTATAAATGCAAAAAACAATAGCAATTACTATGTTCCTCCTTCTGACTTCATTATAGCAAAATTAGGGCAGAAAGAACAACTCTGAGGGATCACTTGGTTTTATGTGAATGGAGGGAAAGACAGACATAAGCACATACAGAATATATCCCTACATACTGTATCTACAAGATAAAACTTTGTCCTACCAATTTCTTCAGGTCATCCATGTCCTCAAGAACAAAAAATTCTTTGATACATATTGTGCATTTGTGAGAAAGCAGATCATAAAGCTGGAAAAACAGCAAGAAAATGATTTTCTGCCTCAGTGGTTCTCAAACTTTGGCATATGTTAGATTCATCTGTATTGATTAAAAAACAGATTGCTGGGCTCACTGTTCTACTTCAAAAGGTCTAGGGTAGGGCCTGAGAATTTGCATTTACAAATTACTAGTACAAGCTGATGGTCCTGGGACCACACTTAGAGAACCACTGTTCTGTATAGACTCATTTTAATTAAAAATATGTGTTTGGTATGTGACTCAGAAAAAGGTCTAGGTGGGTTGGACAATACCTGAATTTTCTAATAGTCATTAAGTCCCTTAGAAAGTGGTTATCTTCTTGATTGCTACCATTCCATAGTAGATTTTCAGTAGATATTTTTATAATGAATAAACGATGAATGATGGATCTTCTCTAAAATATTGATAGTGGTTATTTCAGGGTGATAGTTTTATAACTTTTTTTCCCTTATAACTTTTTGTGGTTGTTGTTTTTTTTTTAATCCTCACCTGAGGATATATTTATAGATGAGAGAGAGCGAGAGAGAGCAAGAGAGAGAGAGAATGGACATCAATGTGACAAAGAAACACCGCTCAGTTGCCTCCTGTATGCACCCCAATTGGAGATTGAACCTGCAACCTAGGTATGTGCCCTGATCAGGAATCAAACATGTAGTCTTTTAGTGTATGGGACGACACTCCAACCAACTGAGCCACTCAGCCAGGGCTAGCCTTATAAATTTTTTTTAAAGATTATCTGGGGTGGGCTTGAACTAATCAAATAAGCCTCCCTTTTTAATATATGTTTTTATTGATTTTTTCTAGAGAGGAGAGGAAGGGAGAGGAAGAGAAATAGAAACATAAATGATGGGCTGCCTCCTGCACATCCCCCTACTGGGGATTGAGCCCATAGCCTGGCATATGCCCTGTCCGGGATTCGAACCCAGTGACCTCTTGGTACATGGGATGATGTTCAATCCACTGTGCCACACCAGCAGGCCAGCCTTAATATGTTTTTAATCTGTTTTTCCCTCATCTGATTTGTTGAAGATATATTTGGATTACTTGCATAATTTACAAATTTTTACTTTTAACAATCTATGTTGATTTTCTCCCCTCTTATTTCTCATCCCAGTGGGTCAATCTGAACTCCTAGCTGTAGGAATCTCTTCAGTCATATCTAGTTTGACCCCATTTCTTCCCAGTCTGAAGGACTTAAATTTGGTCTCCAAACCATATCAACCTCTGGAAAGTTCTCTGAAGCTAAGAGAACACAGAGGCAGGCTGAACCTTTGGCCCTCCCTGAGTGGCTGCTGTTCCAGAATACTAATCTTAGCTGACTCCATGGAGAGCAGGCCTGAGGCTTGAGTACATTCTCATTACATCAGGGCTTGTGCTGACTTAGTGTTGATACCTATTGTTGTGGGTCCAAGACCACCCTCAGGTTCATGATTTGCTAGAAGGACTCACAGAACTCAGGAAAGTTGTTATACTCCTGGTATTATAGTAGAAGTATACAGATTAAAATCAGCAAAGGCAAAAGGCACATACAGCAGAGTCCAGGGAGACCAGGCACAAGCTTCTAGTTGTCCTCTCTCTGTGGAGTCATATGGACAGTATTTAATTTTCTCAGCAACAGTGCAGGACAGCATGCCCAAAGTATTGTCAACTAGGAAAGCTCACCAAATATTGGTGTCAGGGTTTTTATTGGGGGTCAGTTATGTAGGCATGAAGTATCCATGTAACTGACCTTAGTCACTGAGTCCCCAATCTCTCTGGAGATCATACTGATAACAGCATTGCCCAAGGCCCCCATCATGAATCATATTGTTAGTATAAACTATCTGCCATGGCTCACAGTTTCAGGTAAACAAAGACACTCCTATCTCAGACAGGCTATCCCAAGAGCTTAGAGGTGATTTTCCAGAAACCAGTCTAGGGCCAAATCTTTCTTTGGAATCTGTAGAGTTTGGGCAACCCAGGCCAGCTGAATTAATCCTGTACTGCACAGTATCCAAGCAAGTCGTTCATAGTCTAACTGATCTGTCTTTCCAGAATAGCTCTAGACTTTATCCTCAAAGCGGAAAGTAGTACTCGGATGCTTTCACCTGAACCATCCCTGTTTAGTGCTACAGAAAATGTGACCACCACTACCTAGGAACTGTTTCAAAAAGTTAGACTTGCCTAAGAACAGTAAAGGTGTGGTCAGATTCAAGAACATCAAAATCTACCTGCTCAGATCTAATTTTTTTTAAAAAGAAAAGACAATAAGTTTCACATCAGTGATTTCCAGGGGTCCAGGAGGAGTTGGGAATGAGGGAAGCAGGTGTGGCTATAGAAGGGAGGAAACAAGACGGATCCTTGTGGCAATAGAAATGTTCTCTATCTTGCCTGTATCAAGGTCAATATCCTGATTGTGACATTGACATAGAATTTATGAAATATTACCTTTGGGGTGGGGTAAACCAGGCCAAGGCAAGGCGTGCATAGGGTCTCTCAGTGTTGTTTCTTACCACTGTATGTAATTCTCAAAATAAAAAGTTGAATTAAAAAAGAAAAAGACAATGCATTTGAAATTTTGTCATTTTACCAGTGCTTTGAACTTCAAACTACATTTTCTTTTTTCTTTTTTTCCTTTTAATATATTTTATTGATTTTTTACAGAGAGGAAGGGAGAGGGATAGAGAGTTAGAAACATCGATGAGAGAGAAACATCGATCAGCTGCCTCCTGCACACCCCTTACTGGGGATGTGCCCGCAACCAAGGTACATGCCCTTGACTGGAATCGAACTTGGGACCCTTCAGTCCGCAGGCCGACGCTCTATCCACTGAGCCAAACCAGTTAGGGCCAAACTACATTTTCTTATTTAAGACAGCAAATGCTTGCCAGGCTCTGCTCTGAACACTGTGTGCCTAAATTGAGGTTTAGACCAATTATGGTAAAAAGTCATGTTGTATGATTTTCTTGAGTAAAATTATTTTGCCCACTATTTAGGTTTATTTTAATTAAGTATATGGCTGCCAAATGATTAAGTAGTACTCACTACACAATATTAATTTAAGTAAAAAGCTTTCAGGAAACTTCTTTGAAAGGGAATAGAATTGAACTCACTTTCTTTGGGAATCTAATTTATTGGTGCTTGTGATTTTTCCAGGTACCTACGATCATTAGTTCAGAATTTGTCTTTAATTCTGCGCTTCAAGAAACTCATTATCGAACCGTCATCCAGGAGAGAACGGCTTAACTTCTGGTTAGATATAATTTTCGAAGCATCAAAGGAAGTTGCTAATGGACTCAGATTTCCAGTAAGATATGCTAAATTTGTTTCTTTTTTAAAATTAAACTTTATTGTTGAAAGTATTACAGATGTCCCCTCTTTTTCCCCATTGACCTCCTCTTCTCCACTCCCATTCCCTCCCTAGGCTTTTATCCCACTATTGTCTGTGTCCATGGGTTATGCATATATGAATATGAGTTCTTTGGTTGATCTCTTCCCTCCTTGCCCCTTCCCTCTGAGAATCCTCAGTCTCTTGCATGCTTCCATGTCTCTGGATCTATTTATCAGATTATTTTTTTCATTAGATTCCACATTTAAGTCAGATCATGTGATACTTGTCTCTCTGTCTGGCTCATTTTACTTAGCATTTGTTTCTTTAAGATAAAAGTAAAAAGAAACTGGGGATTGGTGCTATCTAATTATTGAATACTCAGAAAGGAAAAAAAATCCTTGGAGTAATTGAAAATGTTAAACTATTCATCAATCTTATGTGGAATCAACCAGTGATAGATCAACTTACTAGAAAACGTTGGCTATACAGTTGAGCCTTGAGCAACATGGGTTTGAACTGTGTGGATCCAGTGGATTTTTTTTTCAATAAATACTGTATTCTCTAAAATAGAGTGATTTTGTCTCCCATGGGACATTTAGCAATGTCTGGAGACATTTTTGGTTGTCACAATTGTGGGGAAGGTGTTGCAACTGGCAGCTCATGGAGTAGAGGCCATGGATGCCACTAAACATCCCACAGTGCACAGGACAGTCCCACCTCCCCCTAAACAGAATCGTCCAGCTCACAATGTCAGTAGCGCCGAGGTGCTCTAGAATAGTGCAGTACCAATAGTGAAATTTTGAAATTCAAAGCAGTTTCCTGTTGGACTTTGTTTTGTCTCTAGTGCCACAAATTACTTTTTAAAACTTTACTGAAAAGAAAAATTGCTTTTATCTTTTTATTGAATTTTTGTTGCAGTTTTATGACCATCTTGTAAGGAGGCCTAAGTAAGATATCTAAGCATTCTGAAAACAACTTCAAATAATTGTGTTTCATATTTATGCCATGAGATTTTGTGAACATGTAGCATTCAAGAATCTCATTAAAAAGCTAATAACAGATTAACTTATTTGAAATGATAATCTCTTCCCAGGCTTAGCAATCTTAAACATTCTGCTTTATTTATTTTGGAAATTCACTATCTCTTTCCTGTACATTCTCCTCCCCTCCCCACCTTCCTCTCTCTCTACCCCTACAATATAAAACATGGCTGACGTCACCTCACTTTTTTATCCTCTTGCATTTTTTAGAATTGGTACCTACCTGTGATCATCTAGTTTATGTCCTCATTTCTCTCAAAAACTATAGCATCCCTCTTTTTTTCTGTCACTTACCAACCAGGCCTTTCTTGACTGCCCTGTCTAAAGAAGTTCCCCCCTCCAACTCTAACCTTTATTCTGCCTTATTTCTTCACAGTTTTATATGATACCATGTTGCACATCCTTATCTGTTCCTCCTTCTGCCCATCAGAACAATGGCCTCCTAATGGCAGGGACTCCTGTTGTGGGCTGCTGTGTCCATGGGTCTTAGAACAGGGTTACAGGTCCTTCATGAGTGTTTGTGGTGTACACAGCTTCCCACTTCCTCAGTAGGCAGGGTGACCTATTTTGTGTATTCCTGTGCATTACAGAAATCCATTCTTCTTCTAGGTTCTGGTGATAGAACCAACAACCAAAATCTACCAGCCATCATATGTCTCTATAAATAATGACGCTGAGGAGAAGATGGTTTCTCTATGGCTTGTCTCACCCCCAGAAATGGTAAGAAAAAAGATCATCAACAGCTTTTTCTTTATTTGTACTAGAGGCCCAGTGCATGAAAATTCATGCACTTGGGTGGGGGGGGGTCCCTCAGCCCGGCCTGCACCCTCTTGCAGACCAGGAGCCCTTGGGGGATGTCTGACTGACGGCTTAGACCTGCGGGCTGATTAGTATCAGGGGATGGCACCAGCTGGCAAGTGGCCAGCCCCACCCTCCATTGCCGCTGCTCTCCCCCCCCATCACCGTCCCCTTTCTCTGCCCCCTGACACCCACCTTGGCTGGCCTGGCCCTGCCTGCTCACCAGCCCCACCCCCCAAGTTGTTCTGCTGTTCAGTCAATTTGCATATTAGGCTTTTATTATATAGGATGATTTAATCAAATATTTGATTCTCAAGAAGAGGAGTCTATGTTGTACTTGAAAGAGCAGGCAGCTGTACCTAACTTCTGAGTTATGGGAGTATATGAGAGAGTATAACCACAGATGAAAAAAAGGAGGCAGGTTCTTCCATTATATATATTTATATTATGTATGTATGTGTATATATAGATAAATTAATACAGGCTTGTTGAAAAAAAGTTAAACCATGAGGAAGTAGATAAGGAATAAAGGGAAAGTCTCTACAAATCTCCTAAACCTAGTCCTCATTCCCATCCCCAATGATTTGGTGGCTGTTTATATCTTTTTTCTAAACTCACTTATATTGTTTATAATGTGTGTATACATACACACATTATATGTATTACCTTACCTAATAATAGACAAACATGTAAATTGACCATACCTCCGCTACACCCACAGCCAATCAGAGTGAGTATGCAAATTAGAAGGCAAAAGATGGCGGCCACCCAGCTGCTCCAGGCGCAGAGTGGCCAGGTGGGGCAGGACGCCTGCTATGAGAGGGAGGATGGGGGCGGGGGGGCGCGAAGGGATCTACAGGAGCGGACTGCCTCAGCGAAGACAAGACTGCAGACTCCGGAGTCTGCAGCAAAGCAGCGAAGACAAAGATAGCAGACTCTGGCCGGAGTCTGCAGCAAAGATGAAGAAGGCAGACCCTGGCCGGAGCAAAGGCCTGGGTCCCAGGTGCCGGAGGAAAACCGGTGCTGGAAGCCAAGGGAAGGAAGGTCTATTGCACGAATCTTTTTGTGCAACAGGCCTCTAGTATATAATATATATATATATATATATATATATATATATATATATATATATATATATATGAGAAAGGCACTGTCATTAAAGCGAGGTCATATAGTATATATTCATTGTTTTACAACATGTTTTTTTTTACTAGTCCACACATATGGACAGTTTTTATGAAGCACACACAGATCCACTTGATTTTTTAAGGGTAATATTCCTAATATTCCTGTACTAATATCATGTGATGCATTTCTGAATATGGATATGGATAAACTATAATTTGTCTTATCACTTCCCTGCTGATGCATATTTAGGTCTGTTTTGCTCTCTAGCCAATGGTAGCTGTGCTGGTGCACCTTGGTGGTTACACCCTACTACGCTCATGTAGCTGTTTCCAGAGCAGGGATTCCCAGAAATGGTCCTGTTGGATTCAGGACTAAACACATTTAACATTCAATAGCTGCCATCAAACTTGTACCTTTCCGATTTTACTCACACCAACCATATAGGAGTGGAAACATTTGAATTTAATTGCCCATTAAAGAGATTACAGAAATGCTAGGCCAGGCCTGATGTTTTGTGATAATAGCTAGATTTTATCTCTACATGTCTAAAGTACTTCACTAGCTTTTTGCTTTAATAAAATATTTCACTATTCCATTGATATAGGTACAAATAGGTCATGTTATGACATGTAGTTGTAGAAAAAATTAATCATATTAAAGTTACAAATAAAATTATTTATAGTAATAAAAAGATGTAGCATCTTTGACAAGTGCATTAGATAGCTGTATTTGCTGTGTATATGTTTTCATGGAGTGTGGAGAGCGTTCTGCCATAATAACTTGGCAGAGAAAGATTTTTTCCCCTGGAAACGAGTGTGGGCAAATTATTTTAATCAGATGAAAATAAGTGATATCTTAAAAAAAAATAAAGTGATACATTGGACAATGAGTAGAAGCTCAGTATCATATTAGAAATTTCTTATCAGAAATAGTAATGATACAACTTCCCATTGTTAATGGGTGTAAAGTTTGACTTATGCTATATGAATACACTACAACCATCTGCTGTACAACTTAGTGCCTATAGTTAACAATATGGTATTGTGCCCTTCAAAATTTAAGAGGGCACATCCCATGTTATGTGTTCTGAACACACACACACACACACACACACATATAAAAACAAAAACCAAGGGACACAACACTTTGGGGGGTGATGGATATGTCTATTACTTTGATTGTGGTGATGATGTCATGGGGGTTTACATACACCTAAACTCATCAAGTTATGCATATTAAATATGTGAAGTTCTTTAAATAATAATTAAACCTAAGTCATGAATGATATCTCAAGTTGTCTTCATCTGCTTAAGATGTTACAACAATACCATAGACTGGGTGACTTAACAGAAATTTATTTCTTGTAGTTCTAGAGGCTAGAAAGTCTAAGATCAGAGTCCCCCCATAGTCAGGTTCTGGTGAGAGCCCACTTTCTGCTTTGTAGATGGTGGTCTTGCTTTGTCTTCACGTGAGTGAGAGAGAGAGAGACAGGGAGCTCTCTCCTGTCTCATATAGGGGTACTAATCCTATCATGAGTGTTCCACCCTTGTGACTTTATTATCTCTGAAAGACCTCACCTCTAAATGCCATCACATTGGGGGTTAGGGCTCCAATAGATTAACTGGAAGGAACATAAACATTTAGTCCATAATACAAGCCTAAGCCAGTAAACTTGTCTAATATTTAATAGTGAAGCAACCTTCTCATTGATAATAGAGTCAGCAGCCATTAGTGAAGACAAGCTGCCATAATGTGCTTGGGGCTTTTTTTTCCTGCCCTGTGTGCATTAAATATTTCAGTATAAAAGAGAAAAATTAAAGCTATAATAAAATACATACATGGTCATTTGAAGAATGCATGTGTCTTCTATTAAATTTGCCTCTTTGGGTTTTTAGCCTTTTATTGAAGTACTAGAGGCCCAGTGCACGAAATTCGTGCACTTGGGGAGGGGGAGGTCCTTCAGTCTGGCCTGCACCTTCTCCAATCCTGGAGCCCTCGGGAGTGGGCCTAAGCTGGTAGTCGGACATCCTTAGCACAGCCGCAGAGGCAGGAGAGGCTCCTGCCCCTGCTACTGTGCTCACCAGCCGTGAGCCCAGCTCAGAGCTTCTGGCTGAGCTGCGCTCTTCCTGTGGGAGCACACTGACCACCAGAGGGCAGCTCCTGCATTGAGTGTCTGCCCCCTGGTGGTGAGTGCGCATCAAAGCAACCAGTCATTCTGCCATTTGGTCAATTTGCATATTAGCCTTTTATTATATAGGATAGGATTACATAGACCCAGAAAAGTGCATCAATCATAAATTATGAATTTTGACCAAGTGAACATACGTGCGTACTCAGTGCAGGTTAAGAAAGAGACTCACCCACCAAAACCCTGTTCGTGCTTCCTTTGTGCCTCTTTAAAGACACTATCTCCGTGAAACACTCTGTTCTCAGTGTTGGAATTCTTATACCAGAGACCAGCTTTGCTTATTTTCTTTGTATCATTGATGGCACTGTGACACGAGAATTTTCAAAATTCTGACCTGTAATTTCACTATTCCATTGATATAGGTACAAAATAGCTCATGTTATGACATGTAGTTATAGGAAAAACTAATCGTATTAAAGTTACTCTTTATACTTTCGCAGCAAAATTGTTTTGATCTCATGGAATTCTTCAGACTTTGCCTACTTCATTTGAATCCTATAATGGTTGCTGGCCCTTAATGGAAATTTCCATTGGTACATATACTACCTCACTAGTTGTAAATGTTTTACTTTGTTTGTATATAGTTCATAATAAGAACTGGAAAAGAACTATATAAGCAGCAACTGTTAGTTTTCCTTGACTGATGAAATGTTTCATACAAGTGCTTATAGTTGTCAGAGCATACATCTGAGAGATTGCCTTTTTTCTTTGAGAGGAAGCCTTTGTTTTTGCCCTCATGTTGAATTTTGAAATTCTGCAGATTGTGAAAGCAAGCATATTTGCCTAGAGTGAGATGACATTTTTCTACACAGTGTTGTTGAAGTTTTTTTCCCCATGGGCTATGAATGGTGGGAGAGATCACACATATGCACATGTTCACCCACACACAGCATCTCCATAAGATGAAATTAAGTTGTGGTTCATTAGCCAAGGATACAGGAACTTATGCTGGTCAATGTTTAACAACCAACTCTCCCACGGACACAGGAGCAGAGGGCTGACTTGTCATGCTTGCTGATTTCTATGGTATGAATTCTCCAACCGTGGCCACTTTCAAACAAGCTACATTGAGTCACCAAGTGTGAGATTAGGAAGAGATGTGAGAAATTGGCCTTCCCAAGCTGGCACAAGCTGCATGCAGCACATTGATGCAAGGTCGCACAGGGCAGAGGCAAATGCAGCACTTCTCCCTCAGCTCCTCCTGGGCCCCAAAGTCACCAACAAGCACATAATGGCCACCAACACTGTCCCCACAGGTAGGGATGCTGGATTTGGGAAGCCCTTTTTTAGGGGTACCTTTTATACTTACGTCAGAAACAGGACAAACTTACACAAGAAGTCTGCTCTTTTTTTAAAAAAATATATATTTTATTGATTTTTTACAGAGGAAGGGAGAGGGATAGAGAGTCAGAAACATAGATGAGAGAGAAACATCGATCAGCTGCCTCCTGCACACTCCCCACTGGGTATGTGCCCACAACCAAGGTACATGCCCTTGACCAGAATCGAACCTGGGACCCTTGAGTCCGCAGGCAGACGTTCTATCCACTGAGCCAAACCAGCCAGGGCGAAGTCTATGCTCTTAACACAAAATTGTCATAGACACCCAAGATTCCTCCCCAAAAGTGGGGCCCAGGGGATCTTGGAGGCATGCCTCCCTCCGGCTTCCTAGCCCATTTCTCCTTAGCCCACCCTGGCTCTGCTTCCTGTGCACTTTTACTCGGGGCTTCTGACTCTGACATGGAAAGCTACAATCTTGACGGTATTTCCTTCCCGTGATTTAGATATGATTAAATATCCCCTCTCAGAAAAGATTAGGACACTGCTTTACAGAAGGCTTGAACAGGAGGAAAACAGTTGTGGCTTTCCTGATTAAGTACTCAGTGACAGTTGACCCACCAGGACACCAAAGCAGAAACAATGCATCCAGTTCTGCCTTCCCTACCAAAGTTCCTGACAAGCTCCACTTGCAGATATGACTTTAAAGTTTCATTTATGTAATATTCTGGAACAGGCAAAAGTCTCTGTGGCAGTAGAAGGCAGAATAGCAGTTACTATTCCATCCTACTGTCCTCAGGCTGGCACTGTAGGGCTCACATTGGCACTTTTGCTTTCATCCTTTTTCCTCCCTGGAATTTCTTTTTCTAATTACCCAGGTTTAACTTTTATAAAGGCATCTCTGACCACCCTTCCACTGAATATCTATAGGCTACCCCAGTGGTCGACAAACTCATTAGTCAACAGAGCCAAATATCAACAGTACAACGATTGAAATTTCTTTTGAGAGCCAAATTTTTTAAACTTCTTCAAACGCCACTTCTTCAAAATAGACTCGCCCAGGCCGTGGTATTTTGTGGAAGAGCCACACTCAAGGGGCCAAAGAGCCGCACGCGGCTCGTGAGGCTGCAGTTTGCCAACCACTGGGCTACCCCATTGCCTGTATCATGTACAAAGTACATCCTGTCATTTATCAGTTTTCCTAAATGTCTCCCCAACTGCATTGCCAGCCCATGCATGACTTCTATGTTTTTATACCCATAGGTCCTACAAATCAGGTCCCCTCCCCAAATGCCTATTGATTATGACATAAAGGGAAAGAGAGAAGGTCCCTATTGTTTACTTTCTTACTAGTAAATCTTTCTCCCAAATTGAGAAGTTCCCTAAAGGTACCCTAGAGTAAACCTACCATCTGGGAATACTTTGAAAACTTGTGTGGCTGAGCTTTCTACATACATGCAGCCTCTTGCTGGGCATGTATCTTGTATCTGCCCTGGTTCATATTTCTGTACCTGAATCCAAAGGCAGACTCCTGCTCTGCAACACTGCTCTCTCTCAGTGCCTTTGAATACACCTTTCCTCTGAAATACACTCAATCTCTCTACATGGTTGGGTCCGCTGTCATGGCTTTCATCTTTTACAGCCTTAGGTGGCTTCCCATCTCAGAGTAGAAGCTGAAGTCCTGATGATGGCCTCCAAGGCCCTGCGTGATCTCCTTCATGAATTCTCCAACCTCCTCTACCGCTACCCCCTCACTCAGTCCACTCAGACCCCTCCTTACTGGTCCTCAAACAAGCACACTGCTACTTCAGGGCCTTTGCACGTGCTGTTTTCTCTGCTTGGTACTGTTCCCCCAGATATCTGCATGGCTCATTCCTTCACCCTCACTTTTTCTGTTCAAAGTCATCAGGCCTTCCCTGAAGATCTGGTTTAGCATCATGACCTCCTGCCCCACTTTAATGCCCTTCCCTGCTTTATTTTTCTTTGCAGCACTCTTCATCCTCCATCATGCTATTAATTTGCTATTTAATTTTTTGCCCATCTCCTTCACGCTATCCTATGCCCCATCAAGGCAGAGACAACGTCCCTGCCTTGGCTCATAATAGGTGCTTAATAAATGTATGAATGGATCTTTCCCCATTGGGAACCATCCTCCCAGTTGTTCCTGTTGTCATGGCTTCAAGAAATTTGTCACCCAACTGCTTGTAACTGTTCTCCTGAGCGATATGCTCAGTCATTTGGCTCTTCTCTTCTGGGGGGCGGAGGGGTTTAGCTGGTAATTTGTGATATTCCTCAGACTAATCAAATGTATTTTCTTATTTTAAATTATTGTTGTGATGTATTGGTAATATCGTCTATGGTCACTGAAACTGGGATTTCAGACATTCCTTCTGAGGCTCAGTTTTGTGCAAACTTTAAGGACAGGAAGTAGTGGTGGAAGGAGGGGACAGTTATTTTTTTTAAGTGCATCTTGTACAAATTGAAATTGCAGTTATTCATGGTAGCCTAGCTGCTAAAACAAATAACCCCCAAATGTCAGTGTATTAACATGATAAAAGTTTATCTATGTCTCATATGCTATACAGATTGGCAGGGTTCCCATTCCATCTTGTAGTGAATGGGGAAAGAATATAGAACACTCCTGTGGAGGGTTTTATGAGCCAGGCCTGCAGGTGATGCACATCACTCCTGCTTGCATCCCATTGGTCAGAAGGCCAATATATGTCCCACCTAGTTGCAAGGGAGGCTGTGAAAAGTGTTCTAGTTATGTGCCCAGGTAGAAAAAGAAATAAAGATTGATGAACACTGACTGGTGTCTGCCACATTCTTGCTTCTCCAAACATTTTTTCAGGTCACTCACCTTGGGTGGGCTGTTCTCACACTCATTTTAGAATGTTCCTGATATGTTTACAGAAGATGAAAGGCCAGTCATTGTGTACTTACGTGCTTATTGTTTCTATTTCAAATTTAGATACTTTGCTTAAAACTGGATTAGAGATAACAAATGAATGTTTATAATATACTAGAAAATGCCTCTGGTTTCCAAATTATGCAAAATATATTGTTCTAACCCCTAAACCTCTATTGAAAGTAAAATAGCAGCCAGGTTGGTGTGGCTCAGTGGTTGAGTATTGACCTATGAACTAGGAGGTCACAGTTTGATTCCTGGTCAGGGCACATGCCCGGGATGTGGGCTCGATCCTCAGTAGGGGGCGTGCAGGAGGCACCAGTCAGTGATTCTCTTGCTCATCATTGATGTTTCTATCTCTCTCTCCCTCTCCCTTCCTCTCTGAAATCAATAAAAATATATGTATTTTAAAAAGTAAAATAGCAGAAGTGATTGACTATAGAATGAAACCAAAAATTATTCTTTGCATGAAAATAATCAAGCTACTGACTTTTGTCTTTGATGCCTGCAGAAACAAACCCATGAATGGAATTTTGCAGCCACTTCCATTAAGGGAATAAGGTAAGAACATAAGATAAAATGTAATTATTTTTTAATACAGATAATGATTTTTTATTACTTTAATGTTTCCACTTATTTATAATGTGATATTCTAATTGTTAAGGGAATCGAAAATGTACTATTTTCTCTTTTGTTACTCTACCTGAGTTAATTCATGATGTATTGCTAGTAATGACTTCTTGGCTTGTTATTATAGAGTAGTTTTTTTTGGGGGGGAGGGGTATTTTAACTTGCATTTTTTTTAATTTATAATTATTTTGAAAGTATTGTGGATATCCCCTTTTTGTCCTCCATTCACCCCCCGCCAGTCTGCTCCCTCCCCCTCCCCAGGCCTTCACTGCACTATTGTCTGTCCATGAGTTATGCATATATGCATATAAGTTCTTTGGTTAATCTCTTACTGCCCCCTCCTTCCCTCTGAAATTGTCAGTCTATTGCATGCTTCAGTGTCTTTTTTTCTATGTAATAGACCAAACTCTCTTATCTCAAACTTCAAAAAAAATAATGAAATTATATCTATAGAAAGAGAAAGTATTTTTTCTTTGATCCAATACTGTGCAAGTTCTCAGGGACAACCCGCCCCCTCTACCCCCCGCCCCACCGCCCCACCAAACTAAAGCTGGGAGTTAGTTACTTGGTAATGACACTTGGCTGAGGTCTCCTGGACATTGTTATTAGTGAAGGGGTGGGGTTAGGTGTTCTGAGGAGAGGTGTGGTTCTTGCTCTTCGGTTCACGAGTGGTGACCATTTGGGTCTAGACTTCAAGTCTCAAATTTTACAAATTTTTACAGCTACACTCTGAGTCTCACCCTGTCAGCACATCTGAGGGTGGGAGCAGGTCTGAAGTAGCTGTGAGTTCTAATCCCTCTTTTGCTGTTTGACCTTGAGAAAGTCACAGCCTGTCTAGGTCTCAGTTTCTTCTAGATTCCATCAAATTAAGGGCTTGCACTACACAGCTCTATATCCTTTCTCTGATTCTGAGTCCACAGGCCACTGAATGAATCACCTGTAGCATAAAGTTCACATCACTTTAAAGGGAGAGAAATAACTTAAGAAAAAAGTAGGGTATTTTTGAAGTCTAGAAATTCCTATATTATAATAAATTATTTCACAAATACCTTTCCTGTCTTGTGAAATTATAAAATATAATACTATATTTTATCCCCTTTCCTGTTGCCCATATGAATATATAGTAAGTTCTTGATACATAATAAAGTCAGTTGATGAATATAAACTCAAACATAAGCAAGATAAATGTCCCTACTATTTAAATTCATTAAAACAATAAATCTTAAAATTTTGTAAAATGGAAGAAAAGCTGTTATTAGAGTGTTCCCTAAATTTAAAAATTAATATAACATATATAAGAACATTCTTAATGTTTTGAATTTTTACAGCGTATCCAAATTTGATGGACAGTGTTGCCTTCTTTACGTCTATGAGAACTCTGATGACTTTCAAATCTGCTTTTCCACCGAAGAGCACTGTAATAGGTGAGTTATACCTGGTTCAAGTATTTGCAATCTAATTATGGTGAATCATTTTAAAAGGGCCTTTGTTGTGAAAAATATTTATTTGCTCTACTGCCTTTCCTGAAATTTTAACTTAAGGAAAAATATTTACAGCTTTATTGAGATATGATTCACATACCACATGTTTCAGACATTTAAAGTATGCAATTTAATGTTCTTTTTAGTATATTTACAGTTTTGCAATAATCACCACATCTAATTTTAGAATATTTTCATCACTCCCAAAAGAAACTCAATATTTAACAGTCACTCCCCATTTTCCCTTCAACCTCAGCCCTATGCAACCATTAATCTACTTTCTGTCTCTATAGATTTGCTTATTCTTGACCGTTTCATATAAATAAAATACAATATGTGGTCTTTTGTGTCTGGCTTCTTCCACTTAATATAAAATTTTCAAGTTCATCTGTGTTGTAGCATGTACCAGTACTTCATACCTTTTTGTGGCTGAAGAATATTCAATTGTATGGATAGACCACATTTAATTTATATGTTCATCAATTAAAGGCATTTGGGTTGTTTCCACTTTTGGGCTATTATTAATAATGCTGTTTTGAACATTTGCACATAAGTTTTTGTGTGGACATGTTTTCATTTCTCTTAGAGCCAAATTTCAATTCATTGGGGTCTTATGGTAACTCTAAAAAAAAAGTTTCTAATTAGTCAAATCACTTGTATGCAAATAAACAACTATCCAAATCTAGGAAGTGTCTGATATGGCCCAGTAGGATTTTTGAGAAAAAATTATGCATAATAGTTGATATTAAGCTTAATCTGTGTCAGCAGAATGATGAGGCCACCTTATGCATTTCCTACTCACACCTCCCCTGTAAAAGACCTTATTTCCAACCAATAACTAGAGTGTCTACAACTTGAGAGTTGATGGCCCCACTGTCCTTAGTAATGATTAAATCATCCCTGGAACACTGTCACGGGGACAAACTTAAAGAGTAGTCCAGAAACACTTTTGAAGAATTATGTTAGTGGAGTGACTCACAAACAAGTCCTGGGGGAAACATTGATGGAACAAGGAGGAAAAACTTAATAGGGACATAGTAAAATCAAGTACTTTTTCTAATGGGCTGTTATAAAAACGGGGATTAATTCTAAGGAATCTGTGGATGAGACCCACATAAAAGAAGTCTTAGTTCAATATAAGTGAAGAATTTCTCATTGAGTTTTTCAAAGAATGAGGTGCCTTATGTGGTAATGACTTCTCCATCACTAGAGTGTTCAAGCATCAATTGGCCAGTTAGTGGGGATACTGTATAGAAGGGATTCAAGTATCATGTCAGTATTTGAACTAAATTAGATAACCATTAAAGTACCATGTCAAATCAAGGAGTGGATTGATTGTTCCATGAACTTAAAAACTTGTTTTATATTTTATTGTAGTTTAGTGTAAGATGGCTAAAGTTATGGAATAAAAGTGATCATAATTAGCAGCATCTTTGTGACATTTGCTGTTGTAGATTTTGTTCTTTGGTCAAAGAGATGATAACAAATGAAGTGGTCAATACAATGCAGCTGGAAGAAGACACTGATGGGGACACCTTAGAGGTGAGTCACAGAAGACCTAGAACATGGAAAAAGTTATCTTTTGTATCTTTGATGCTTAAAGAAAATACTGAATTTTTTGTGAAAAATGTTTATATGTATATTTAAAAATACTCATTTATGAACGAGCTAACCATCACTATCCATGGCTTTCAGAGATTAAGTTTAATGCATCTCTATAGAAAAACTCTCAACCAGGATGTTTAAGAAAACTTTGGCATGGACTAGACTAAAATTTTCTGTTATACACAACCTCTGGATAAGTTTTTTCTAAGCCAATTAATCATGTTTGTGAAATTACAAGATAAATGGTTGACCAGCTAGAAGCAGACTTTTTCATTTATGCCTACAATGACTTTAGTTATAGCTACTTGCATATAATAAATTAAATATAACAATTTTTAAATCATTTTTAAGAAAATAGGATCATCATAAGCTCTTTTGAATAGCACAGTTGTAGTACACCATTACACATATATTTAAATCTTGCTCAATTATTCAGATTTGCCATTAATTCAGGTTCTCCCAATGATTACAATTTAATGGAATTTTATTATACTTTCAAATTACACTGAAATTAATTCCTTGAAGCTTCTTTCAGAAAAATATAAAGGGGTCATTTTAATAATTGAGTCATGTATTTGAATTCTTAGCTTAGAATCAATGTTTATTGTAGGAATGAACTAAGGGATGTACTTTGAAGGTAACAGATGTGGGCCAGAGAAAGGTGTGCGATAAAAACCTTTTATGGAGCAGGCTGATGCTGTCTGGTTTAATCAGACAGTAATGGGGACTCATTAGTAACATTAATTGTCATGAGCACCCCTAGAAGTAGATGGAAAGAGGCATGCATGCACGCTGTTCTCTATGCTTCCATAAGTCAGCACAGTAGAGCATAAGAAGCAACAGAAATAATCCGTTGTTGCTTCTGCTTTATGTAAGTATTGCTCATCATAGAGCTCCATTTGTTTTAATCCTCGAAGAATCAACTAGAACAGTGGTCGCCAACCTTTCGGACTTCATGGACCACCAGTGGTCCGCGGACCACCAGTTGGCGACCGCTGAACTAGAATGCAGCTGCGCACCAACTTTTGATGATAAGTTTTTGGGAACAAAATAGCTCCTAATTATAGGTTAATTTGTACAGTATATGTAATGCTGGATTTATACATCCAAAGGAGGGGAGGAGGCCCAGCATATGTACTTTGTATTAAGACAAATTTAATTTTATTGACCTTCCCATTCTTTCTGGGTTAAAGAAAGAGGTTTGTTTTCTAACAAGTTGGTAAGGGATCATGCAGGAAAACACCTATTTGGGGTAGTTAACATGCTAAGAACCATTTTTAAATTGCAGCATTAAAATGGGGAGTAATCTCCAAAGGGTGAGCCAGCTAAGTTTCAGATGAGCCATATTTTTTAATTTCTTGGATTCTATTTCATAAAATCATGTTATAATATATGGGTAACTAAGAATTCTACCCCTTTAAAGTAAGTATTTAATTAAAAGAACATAACCTAAGAAATGTGACTTGCTTGGTACTGAATATTATTCATAAGTTTTTATTTATTTTTTAAATATATTTTTATTGATTTCAGAGAGGGAGAGAGAGATGAAAACACCAATGATGAGAATCATTGATCAGCTGCCTCCTGCAAGCCCCCTACTGAGGATTAAGCCCTGACCAGGAATGGAACTATGACTTCCTGGTTCAGCCACTGAACCATACCAGCCAGGCTTCAGAAGTTTTTAAAAATTGCAGTACAGCCCTAGCTTGTTTGGCTCAGTGGATAGAGCGTCAACCTGTGGACTGAAGGATCCCAGGTTTGATTCTGGTCAAGGGCACATGCCCAGGTTGCGGACTTGATCCCCAGTAGGGGACATGTATGAGGCAGCCAATCAGTGATTCTCTCTCATCATTGATGTTTCTATCTCTCTCTCCCTTCTCCCTTCCTCTCTGAAATCAATAAAGACATATTTAAAAATAATTTAAAAAATAAAAATAAAAATTGCAGTACAATGTTTGGGCTGTTATGGGGCTTCTCCACAAGTGGTGTGCTTTTTTATCTTGTTTTTCCTTCTTTAGTATGAGTATGACCTTGATCTGAATGGTAATCGAGTTGTGCTGGGGAAAGGCTCATACGGGATCGTGTATGCTGGGAGAGACCTGAGTAGTCAAATACGGATAGCCATCAAAGAAATCCCAGAGAAAGATTGCAGGCAAGTGAGGCAGACCTTCCACATTTCTTCAGTCATTACCTCCACAACCAAATCCCATGTCCACCACCAATGGTGCAAAGGATTTAAGGATGAGAACATTATGTCATCAAAAAATTTGCAATTCTCTTGTAATAAGGGTGATTTACTTTTGTTCTCTGCATATTATAAATAGATTGAGAAAATGGAACCAAGAGGCATGGGGATTGCAGTCATACTTTAAAAGAAAACTAGTTTTATTTCCACCCATCAACTAGGTCTGCAGTTTTATATTTTTACATAGTGACTCTGTGGTTTGTAACCATTTTAAATAGCTAACATTTATTCAGGTGTATCATTACAGAAAATGAAATGTGGTAAAAAAAAATTAGCTTTTTGCAATACAGACTTGTTTTATACCCTGCCTTTCAACCCCACACATAGATTTTGGGTTTTGTTTTGTTTTGTTTTGATCACCAGTAATACTAACTCATTTCTTTTTTTTTAGAACTTTTAAAAAAATCTTTATTGTTGAAAGTATTACATAGGTCCTCGTTTTCCCCCCATTAACCTCTTCCAGCCTAACTCATATCTTCAACATCTTTAGAGACTAATTAAATGATTATTCCTTTTAAAATTTATTTCCCACCTAATTCTAAATAAGTACATTGCAGTGTTTTGGGTTTTTTTTGGCGGGGGGCGGGCGGGGGAGGAGGATTGCTGGCATGTACCGTCTCCTTCAACTGATTGCTGTAGTTGTTTCAGCTTTTCATTGCTGATAGTTGTTCCTGGGATTCAGAGCTAGAAGGGACCTTAGAGACTGTTTTGCCCCGTTTCCTAAATTTACAGCCTGAACTTAAGATATTTGGCGCTTTCTCTGTGCCAGATTCTGAGTTGGCACTGCAGACTAAAAGGTTACTAGGATACTGTCCTTATCCCAGGGTTCTCCCAGTTTGGTAGGGAATACAGAAACCTGCCTGGAAGCTAGAGTGACAAGTATTATTAAAAAAAAAAAGGGGGGGGGTACACAGAGAGTTTGCAGAGCATAGGAAAGGAATTAATTACTTTTCCTGGGTGAGTTGTGGCAAGTTTGAGAAAATAAATCATCTTTGAGGGATGACTAGGAGTTTGCTTGGTAGAAAAGGAAGCCAGGGCATTCTATGCTGCGGGAAGAACAGTGCTGTTAAGCATAGCGTATTCAGAGAACAACAAATTGTCTATTGCAGTGGTCGGCAAACTCATTAGTCAACAGAGCGGCAAACCGCGGCTCACATGCGGCTCGCGAGCCGCAGTTTGCCGACCACTGCTCTAGACTATAGCAGAAGCCACCTAATGGACCTCCCTGTCCCAGCTTCTGGCCTCTTTAAGTTGATTCTATCCCTAGCCCCCATACTCCCTAAAACATGTATCTCATCATTTAATTTCCCTTCACAAAGTCCACATAAAGACCATATTGCTTAACATGGCATAAAAGAACCTTCAAACTCAGGTCAGACTCCATCTTTTAAAATTTTTGCCTCATCTCAAGAACCCTTTACTGCATCACTTTCTATATTCAAGTCAGACCAGTGGTCGGCAAACTGTGGCTCACGAGCCACATGCGGCTCGCGAGCCGCGGTTTGCCGCTCTGTTGACTAATGAGTTTGCCAACCACTGGTCTAGAGTGAGTCTGCAGAATGAGACTAGAATGCTGGAGGACAGAACCTTCTAGAACACTACCATTCATGGGGGCTGGTGAGAGAGGCCAAGGATGGTTAAAGAGTTCAGGCCTTAACACACTAGTGATAATAACAACAGCAGCCATTTAATGAGTACCTACCACACAGCAGGCACTCCATGAGTGTCTGAGAAATTTGACCCACTTTGGTCCCCAGCAGCCCTGTGTGGCTGGTATTATTACCCCTAATTTACAAGTGGGAAGCTGATTAGGCTCATGGGATCCAAGGGAGAAAAAGTTTCCAGAAAGAAGTGATGGCCAGCAATAGGGCAGGTACTGGTGATATAATGTGGACCCTAAGCCCCTGGGATTTGGCAGGTGACACTGGCTTTGTTTTTCCCACTAGGCACTCCCAATCTCTTCATGAGGAAATAGCCCTGCATAAGAACCTCAAGCACCGCAATGTCGTTCAGTACCTGGGCTCTGTTTCTGAAAATGGCTACATTAAGATATTCATGGAGCAGGTGCCTGGGGGTGAGTAGTCGCTGGTCTTCTGGTCTCACACTCTGAAAATCACTGATAGGATATAATATGCACATCATTATCCATCCTGCCATATAAAGAATGACAGACCTCTCAGGTGTGGAAAAGCAGCATTTATTTCTCAGAGGAGTTGGATGCCACTTTCCAGTGTCACAAACAGTCGATTTCTGGTTTCTTAATTTAATCATCAAATATTCATTGAGGGTTTACTGGGGCTGAGTGATGGAGACAGAGATGAGTAAAGCATAGTCTCCAGTCTTGAGGCCTTCACAGTCTAGGAGTTTAAAGGTGGTTTTGACAAAGCAGGACAGAGGTTTATTAAAATGACATTGTAAAATAACATGTTGACAGTGAAATCGAACACCAGTGCTTTAGCTACAAAATCCCCCAAAGCAGCAGTATGGTACAAGAGTATGAGTTCCTTGTGTCTGGAGCCAGATCGTCTAATTTGAATTGGTCTGTCTGCAAGTTGTGTGACCTCAGGCAAATACTTTACTTCTCTGTGCCCTCAGTTTTCTGAATGACTAAATGAAATATAAATTGGAGTAATAACAATCTTATATAATAAAGAGCTAATATGCAAATGGTCATCATGCCCTCATGCCCTCACACTGTAATGGCTCAGACATTCAACACTGGGGAGAGAGGAATGGGAACCAGACAGGCACAAAATGAGCTCGCGAGAGAGGAAAGAGGACCAGCCAGGCTGCGGCCCAGAAGAGGGACAAGTCGCCCGCCCCTCGGTCCTGGGCATCAGTGGTCCTGGGCACCAGCAGTCCTGGGTGCCCGTGGCTGCGGCTGCGCCTGCACTTGCGGCCCAGGAGAGGGACAAACCTCACACCCCATGGTCCCGGGCGCCTGTGCCTGCAGCCCAGGCTGAGGGACCCCTCCCCGCCTGCACCGGGCCTCTAGTTACTACAATAATTGGTGTGTTAACATAAAAAAAATCACACACATTAAAACTTGTAAAGAAATTTTGTGAGTTTATTTGAGCCAAACTGTTGACAGTTTCCAGGAAGCAGAATCTCAACATATTAAGATAGTGCTCCAGAGAATGGCGATTTTTCACCTTGTTTTAATATATTTTTGTTGATTTCAGAGAGGAAGGGAGAAGGAGAGAGAAATAGAAACATGAATGATGAGAGAGAATCAATTGGCTGCCTCCTCCATGCCTCCTACTGGGGAATCAAGCCTGCAACATAACTGAGGCACATGCTCTTGACCAGAATAGAACCTGGGACCCTTCAGTCCGCAGGCCGATACTCTATCCACTGAGCCAGACTGGCTAGGGCTCACCTTGTTTTATACATTGCAGTCAAAGGAGGAGACATAAGTGGGTTACATAAAATCCATTTGGTGATAGATTAGGGAGGTGGGAGAAAGCAAATCGGGGAAACCTCTGGGATTGGATAAATAGTAAAATGATAGACACATGCTTCTTTACTCAGGTGGGTGTAAGGTAGTTAACAGTCAACAATTAACATGATAACAATAACAATGAGGGAATCTGTGGTCTCAGTCACAGCGCCAAGGCTGTGCCCTGAGGGGTCCAGAAAAAGGGAAGTTAAAGTTACCTTGACATTCCACAGGTAAGTTACCTTAGATGCAAAAAGACAGTAGGCTCAGGAAAGATCATAGTTGATCTTTGTCAGGGAAGATGCTGGCCTAGGACATGACTACCCACTGTAAACTGCTTTTTCATTGAAGGTTTTCATTTCAGACCATCCTTTGTGGTTACTTGAGGTCTCTTGAGTTTGCAAGGCCTCCACGCAGGCCTTTCCTGAGTTAGGTTAGCGTGTGGCCCCTTTTCGTCCACAGGTGTGGTAATAATTATTGGAGGAATATTGACCCTATCTTAGGGTTGGGGTCTATTGAATGAGAAAATGTATATAAAGCTCTTAAAATGGTGTGTGGCAGAGAGCAAGAACTCAGTAAGTCTTCATTTAAGTAATTTAAAAATTAATAATGATAATTATAATCTCGATACAAATGTGAAAACTTCAGTTAGAAATCTGTATTTACTCATTCAACTAACAAGTATTAAGAGCCTACTATTATAGTAGGAGCCTAACTAATATATATTAAGAGCCAGACAGTGGGCTTGATTTTGAGGATTACATTAAAGAGAAATAAAGTTTCCTCTTCCCTCAGGTTACTCATAGTCTAACAGAAAATATGTCAGTTACTATTCACATTAATTAATATTCTAGGTGTGAGGTTTAAGGATGACAATAGATGTGTTCATCCCCTTTTGCAGATGGGGAAACTGAGGCATAATGAGGTGTGTTTCCCCCCCCCCACACACACACACACACACACAGCTCTGGGTAAAAAGCTCTGAAACAGGATCAGAATAAAGTGAAGGGAGGTTTACTTTGGGCCTAAAGGTTTAATGTTTAATAGTATAATTGCAGGGGGTTTGATAAGATGTCACTGTCCCTATGACCTGGCATTGGGGACTTCTCATAATGAGGATGGAGAGACCCAGTCTCCGCTGATCCTGGTCCCTGTTGCCCTAAAAAGCCCCTCTCTCTAGTCCTGTCCACCTCTGAACTCAGGGTGAGGTGTAAGATGTGGCTTTGATCCAAGCTGAGTGGCTGAGACATATATCCAGGATCTACAGTGTTGGGCCAGCCATCCCAAGGTCACAGAGCAACTGTTGCACTCTTCTTCTGACTTTGTGCAGCTGAACAGAGCTAAACCCAAAGGTGGCCCCCCTGAATTTCCAGGGTCACAAGTGGTTCCAATTCACTCTCCACCTCCTCCGGTCAGGCTGATGTGCTGATTCACTTCTAGTCCCTTCTCTGGCTGCAGTGCTCACTCATTTGGAAACAGGCAACAGATGGAGGAAAAGGCATTGCGTTTAGCCCAGCTGCAAAGATTTTGGTGTGAGCGCTTATATTAGGATCAAAACATCACCTGACTTTATTTCCCTGCACTCTTAGAACTTAATCTTTGTCACCCTGATGAGTTTTCTGCTGTGTCCATTTCCAGGAAGCCTTTCTTCTCTTTTGCAATCAAAGTGGGGGCCGATAAAGGAGTCCACCCTCAAGGTTTACACTAAGCAGATCCTGGAAGGCCTTAACTATCTCCACGAAAACCACATTGTGCACAGAGACATAAAGGTATTTGCTTGTCTGAGCCAAAGAGGTCTTGTAAATGCATCTCAGATCATTGTTTCATAAGGTCCAAATCTGTTTTGCTTTCGTTGTTTTTGTTTTTGTTTTTGAAATCTGTCTTTAAGCATTTGATGTTCTTTCTTTCCTACAGGGTGATAATATTCTGGTGAATACCTATAATGGAGTGGTGAAAATCTCCGATTTTGGAACTTCTAAACGTCTTATAGGAGTGAATGTATGTGTAGAGACTTTTGCTGGTAAGCAGAGCTGGCGTGTGGGCAGTTGATAATTGAAGTGAACAGTGTATTTCAAATTGTTTGAACTTTGTCATAATGACGCACTTAGCCAGCTACTGTGGCAACAAGATTGCCTTACTTTCTTCTTTGCCTTCAAATTTTGGGTCATTGTAGTGCTGAGGTTTCTGAGGGTTTCTAAGCAATCAGCAAAATGGTGGCATCTCTTTCAAGTTTAGCAGCACGTAATTTGGAATCATGGGTAATTCTGAACAGTGTTCCTCAGACAACTTAGTAGGATAGCTTATTGGTCTGTCATAAAAATAGCCTGTTACTTGAGTGAATTCTGGTACCTCATGCTTTGATAGGATTACATTTCCAAGGACAGGAATATGGTTCTCTAAGTGGGTTTGAGGAATTGGAGCTTCTTTTCCATGTGTCAGTGATGGATCATTTAATTGTTGAGAGGGACTGGAGTCACAGAGTGGTCTAAAATTGCCAGCTAGCTTTCCATTTACAAGACAAATGAGTAGAATGGTGCTTAAAAGCTACCTGTGGCCCTAGCCGGTTTGGCTCAGTGGATACAGCATCAGCCTTCAGACTTAAGGGTCACAGGATCGATTCCGGTCAAGGGCATATGCCCGGGTTGTGGGCTGGATCCCTAGTAGGGGGGCATGCAGGAGGCAGCCAATCAATGATTTTCTCTCATCATTGATGTTTCTCTCTTTCCCTCTCCCTTCCTCTCTGAAACAATAAAAATATATAATTAAAAAAAGCTACCTATGGCTTTTTGAAATTCCTGCTTAAAAGCAACTATAGCAAAAATTTTCATCTTAGGGAAGAAGTTCCACACTAATTTTAGATAAGTAAAGGTTTATGATCCCCTAAAGCAGTGGTCGGCAAACCGTGGCTCGCGAGCCACATGCGGCTCTTTGGCCCCTTGAGTGTGACTCTTCCACAAAATACCACGGCCTGGGCGAGCCTATTTTGAAGAAGTGGCGTTAGAAGAAGTTTAAGTTTAAAAAATTTGGCTCTCAAAAGAAATTTCAATCGTTGTACTGTTGATATTTGGCTCTGTTGACTAATGAGTTTGCCGACCACAGCCCTAAAGTATAATAAAAGGATCACAAAGACCTTGCTTAATGGAATTATGAAACAGTGCTTGTGATTTTATAACTCTGAAATAAGCTATAAAAGCCAGTTAACTGTTCTCTGTCCTTGCAGCACCAAGCTGTGCAGTGGACAGATTTGGCCTTAGTTTGGGTGATTACTATCTCAGCTTTGGAAGACTTTTATTCAACAAGAGAATTATTGTATGTTGGCCATTGGACGCCCATAATAGAGACACATTCCCTATCTAAAGGGAACTTTTATACATTAGAAATTTTCAGTTCTAAACCAGGGAGGTACATGCACTCAAAATGGAAAAAGATTGCATCAAGGACTCCACCATAATCTGCCAAAGGAAGAGTGTATTGGATTTTCATTCTTTCTGATATAAATATACATTATATCAACAGGTATATGAGTATGTATATATGTACGTATGACTGGAACATTTTTTTTATTCTTCATTGAAAATGACTTAAATCCTCCTCTTTGGAAGCCACCGATTAGCTTGGCAAAATGTAGCAAGAGGGACTCTGATATGACAAGAACTTATTTCAAGGCATAAACCCCCCAACAATTTATCTCATAATTAGCATCCCCAAGGGAAAAAAAATCACAAAGAAAAGACATGTATAATTCATTATCACATATCAAATTTTCCCAAGTAATTGGCTTGAGGAGGCATGAATTTTGCATTGCAAAATGATGCTGGGGTGTTTGGGGAATAATAAAAAAGAGGTCTCATTTTGGGTAGAAAATTCCCCTGTATATAATTACTCTTTGCAAAACAGAAATCTCAGGGTGGACACAGTGGGCCTTTTCCACGCAAATGCCCAAAGGCTCTCAGAACCTAAAAGGAGAGCCAAAGACTTCGAGCAACTTCTTTGCTTGAAACCCTCCCTCCTGTGTTCCTCTGAAGGATCTTCATGTGTGTGTAAACCAGCTAGAACAGGAGGAAGGGCCTTTATGACCAGTATCAGTCCTCTGCTTTTGTTTATTAGAGTTATTGAGGTATAGTTTACATATCATAAAATGCACACATTTAAAGTGCACAATTCAATGGTTTCTAGTCAGTTTTCCTAGTTGTGCAGCCATCACCACAAGCTAGGTTTCATATGTTTCTATCACCCCCCTAAAAGATCCCTGTTCCACCTTTCAGTTAAATCCCATTCCCACCCAGCTCCAGACCACTGCGGATCTACCCTCTGTATAGATTTGCCAGAAACTGAGTGGTAGCACATGTGGTCCTTTGCATGGAGCTTCTTTCACTGCACAATCTTTGAGGTTCACTGTGCTATAGTCTATGTTGGCAGTTGGTTCCTTTTCTGGCTGAATAGTCTTCCATTGTGTGGCTAGGTCACATTCTGTTTACCCACCAGTTAGTGGTCATTGGAATTATTTCCACTTTGGGGGTTATTGTGAATGACACAGCTATGAACACATACAAGCCTTTTTGTGGACACATGTTTTTATCTTTCTTGGGTCAATACAGAGGAGTGAAACTCAAAACAGGAACTCTCTTCTGGTCTGTGGCTGTAAACATCCTTGGTTTAGATTCATATTCAATCACTTGCTAGCTGTGTGACCTTGGGCATGTTACTTAACCACTCTGTGCCTCAGTTGCTTGACAAGTAAAACATGCTCATAGTACCTACTCCATAGAGCCTTTGTGAGGATTAAATGAGTTAATATTGGTGAGGTGCTTTGTACCTGATTAATAGCAATTGCAACAGAAAGATTTGATAAAAATAAATAAATACTAATTTGCACTTAGAAGTCATGGGTTAGTAGAGTTGGCAGGAGCTTTTGAGAGAATTGAGTTTATGGGCATAACTAACATGTTAAACATGTTGGACTCAGAGGGTGTAATTACAACAGCCATTTTATTTTTGTCTCCCACTGCCCTTTACATCCTGCTTGGGGCACCAGTCATTTCCCATGACTTTTCCAGCCACCCTTAGATAACAAAGAGAAAGTCCTTTTAATTTTTAGTTTCTTATTTATTTTTATTTTTCAATTATAATTTACATTCAATATTTTTTATTAATTTTAGATGTACAGCATAGTGGTTAGATAATAATGTACTTTACAGAGTGGTCTCCCCCATTTTCAAGTACCCAGCTAGCACCATATGTAGTTATTACAATATTAGTAACTACACTGAGTGGCCAGATTATTATGATCTCTGAATGCATAATAATCTGGCCACTCAGTGTGTGTGTGTGTGTGTGTGTGTGTGTGTGTGTGTGTGTGTGTTATTAGCCTCTTATTATATGGGATAGACACTGAGTGGCCAGATTATTATGCGTTCAGAGATCATAATAATCTGGCCATTCAGTGTATATTCCCTATGTTATACTCTACATCTCTATGACTGTTCTGTAACTACCAATCTGTACTTAATCCCTTCACCTTTTTCACCCAGCCTCCCAACCCCCCTCCCTTCTGACAGCTGTCAGTCTGTTCTCTAAGAGAAAGTCTTAATGGCACTTTGAGAAGCAAACACAGTCTACACTTGGAAGGGTTCCATATTAGTCAACACTCTAGTCCTCATTCAGACTCCTCCCCTGTCCCTGCTGGCCCAGTGGCACGCAGCACTGGAATCAGAACCTTTTCTCCCTCCCTCCCCTCTTCCCTCTGGACAAACCGCAGGAGAAGAGGAAAGGGCCACAGCTTTTCACTTGGTTCGCACTGATCTAGGCTGGCTTTGTGTGCTATTACTATTAACACTTTCTGGCTGGGTCCTTCTGAATATAGCTCCCATGCCATGTTTAGGGGCCTGTCCTTGAGATGACTGTACCCTGCCCCCCCAGTCTTTTACCCCTTACATTATATTAATCTCTCTCTCTCTCTTCCTGCTGAGGGATCCAGGACTGCCTTTGGGCAGGATTCCTTTTTAAAAGACCCTAAAACATTATTTCTAAAATGGGTCTCACATCTGATATCTAGGGTTCATGCACCTTTCACCTGCTGTGAGAAGGGCATGAAGATAACTGCAGACCCTATGGTCTCCCACAGTTTCTCTAAGCTGCTTCGTTCCCATGGGAACCAGCTATCTGTGCAGCTTACCTGCAGGAGACACACATGCATATGAAACTCTGAGTGGGCCTCCAATGAGCCTGAAAAGACTTTGTGTAGGAGGAAGTGGGGCCCCCTTCCACCAGGCCCATCCCTTGGGCAGGGAAACTGGGGTGGCCCCTGAGTCCTTGGGAAACTGCACCTTACTTCTCATTTCTGTTCATTATATTATTAAATTTTGAAACTTTGCACTCTAACATTACCTTTAGGAGCCCATGGAAGATGCTAACCCATGTAGCCTCCTTTCAAGTGTGATTTATGCTGACTTGTTTGAGTCACTATGGGCCCACACCCTTCTGAAGACAGTCTTTCCACAATTCCTTGAATGAGAGAGGGTAGAGCTCCCAGCACAGTTCTCTCTAAAGAAGTTGTTGTCAACACCCCCTACCTTCAGTCTCTACTATTTCAACCCTTTGAACCCCTTGATCTGGGTAGGAGGCCCCTGGATCAGTATCTGTGGATCTACTGATCATTTTGTTTGGAACTCGGCACCCTTCTCAGGTACCTGAGAGCCATGGCTGGCCAGGTGAGCAGTGTGTGGGCACAAATCAGGGGGAGTGCATGTAGGGAAGATATGAAGCCCTTTTGGAAGCCAGCTTTAAGGAAAGCAAATTTTCCAGGATTTGACTGCCAGAACCCTTGATGCCCTCCCTGTTCCTATATGTGCAACAGTCCTTCAGTAGCTGGCCCCTTCTTCTACCTGTCTGATCACCACCTTCCCTATGGTGGCTCATGGGCCACAGGAAAAAGTCCATAGCCAGAGCCTTTGGAATATACAGCTTGCCATTGGGTTGGGCCCTGGCCATTGCCTCCTTCATTCTTCCCACCCCTGCCCTGTGTAAGGCATCACTTGTAGCTCCCTGGACTCACCCTAGACTTCACATCCATGGACCTTTGCTCAAGTTCTTCCCCTTGCTTAGAAGTCCTCCCAATCCCTTTGTCTACCTCCATGACCTTTACAGCAGGAGTCTGGTACACTGGCAGCCCCAGCTGCTGCCGCTTTGGATCTGCCACCATGTTCATGGCATGCTCATGTTTTACCCTGACTATTCCTAGCCAGTGACTCAGCATGGTGGGGTTACTAGAACCAATGTGGGACACTTACAGTAGGCAACTTTTGGACTCCCCGCTGGCATGGCTGGAGCTGCGAGCTGCTGTGCCATTTGAGACCCTTCCTACCCAATTCTTCCTTCATCTTCTCCTTTCCCAGGCCTCAGACCTTCATTGTAGTCTGACAGCTCCCCCTTCCCATCCATCCTGTTCCCCCCCGCCCCTTTATCCTTCATATATACTCTCCCCAACAGTTCTCCTCTCATATATCTAATCCTGTCTTGGCCTTTACTTCTCAGCAACCTAAATTGACCCAGCAATAGTTTTCTCTGGCTCGAACCAGGCACCTGTTATAGTACTTACTACATTTTGCCATTTTTACAGCCACCACCATCATCATCACCATTATCATGATGTCTGTCTTCTTCACTAGGCAGCTGCCAAAGGTCCAGCACTGTGTTTCTTACATTTTGGTATCCCTCTATCTGGCACGCATTAATATGTGCTTATTGAATTGGGCCCATTTATTTTCCAAGGGGCTGAGCAATCTTCTCTCAACATGGAAAGCATGTTGCATGTCTCTGGTTAAAAGATGCAACCACATCATTTATGCTTGAGACCAGGCCCCATCTGCTATTAACATGTTAATGTTCACATACTTGTTTACTAATGGTCTGCTTCATTTTGAAGCAATAGGGTGCCCACAATGTTTGTTTTCTTTTTTTCCAGTAGGCACTCTGCAGTACATGGCACCTGAGATTATTGATCATGGACTTCTCGGTTACGGGTCTGCGGCTGATATCTGGTCCCTGGGCTGCACCGTCATTGAGATGGCAACTGGCAAGCCTCCATTCTATGAACTTGGTGATCCTCAAGTAGCAATGTACAAAGTAAGAAATGTTTAGTGATTTAAGTTGCTGGTGTTAGGGAAATATAATTAAAATCTCCTAATTCAGAAACCTCTCTACAAAGATAGAAGAGAAAGGATACAGTCTTATCTATATATAGAAAAGCCTGATATGCAAATTGTCCCCGTGGGAGTTCAACCGGGAGACTGATTGCTTGCTATGATGTGTACTAACCACCAGGGGGCAGCGCAGCATGAAGGAAGGGGGCAGCCAGGGAAGGGAGGCCCTGGCCTGCAGTAGGAAGGCCCCAATCAGCCCTGATTGCTGGCCAGGCCTAGGGACCCTACCTGTGCACAAATTTCGTGCACCGGGCCTCTAGTCATTGAATAAGCATTCAACCAAAGTGGGATGTGCGTCATAGGCAATCTGCTAAGACAGAAAAAAACTGTCATCTTTTTATTGAGCCAAGCAGTACAACCATTTCCATGTTCTCAAGAGAAAAAGCTAACTAGTTCTCAGGTGCAAGGACTGGACAACACCATTGGTCATAATAGCTTACCTGAGATTTGTTGGGGTGACCATCTGTTAGCTAATGGGCTTCACCCAAAGGAAAAATAACTCAGACCTTTAATACATGAGGTAGCTTTGGAGTGAGGTGTCACTGAAGTTGGGCTCCTATCCTCCTATGCTCCTAGATAGGGGCATCATCTTCCTCGCTGATGACATTCAAAGAGATGGCTCATGGGTCCTTCAGAAAGACATTTCTGGAAAGAGGCTTAACTTAGCTTTTTAAAATATTGACATACGTCTCAAAGAGTCAGAGAACTAACAAGTTTTCTGAAGTAAATGCTCTAAGAAAAGAGGAGTGCCTCTTCCCTTATTTTTAGTGGGGAGAATTAAGCCTCTTATTTGGAATCTGTATTTACCCCTATACTGGGTAAAGCTCAAAGGCCACATGGGTCAGTGTCTGTGGAGAACAGGTTTCTCAGTGGGTTTGGAAAAGGTGGAACTTTGGGTATCCAGTGATGTTTCCTTTGTTGTTCTAAAAACCCTCCTAGAAGTAATTTTAAAAATTAATAAATAAATAAAACCCTCCCAGGGCTAACAGGAAGAGCAACCCATGTGCATGAAGGCCTACATAGGATCATTGGCCACTGTGGGTAGGGTTTTACCACTGGGCATGCTCCCTTGAGGAAGAGACATGATTGATGGAGACTCCAAGGAAAGCTGATGCCAGGACAGCTCTGTGTGTCCAAGGTCAGGTCTGTGGCTTGTGGTTCCATGTACACTCGGAACAGATGAAGAGGGCTATAGCTTTAAGAGTCCGTTACTAGCACTGACCTTCTGTTGGGCTTTTTTGTTTGTCCCAAGGCTAAGAAGGAACTGGGGGGGTCGCAAAAGGTAAAATGGCTACTACTTATGGACAATGAAGTTACAGAGCATGAAAGCAGCTCGATGGAATGTGATTCCAGAATGTGATTTCTTCCTTCCTACTTCTCAGCCTACCTTGCTATTGTAGGTCCTTGCTATTCATCTCTGCCAGGCCTCCAGCTCAGCCTCTTTGCTAGAAAGAACTGAAAGGCATGAGTACAGCTTTGTGCCCATGAGCTGAGTCCAGCTCATGGTACTGCAGGTGCTGTGGCTGCTTTCCTCAGACCAGCCCCCTGCAGAAGGTTATCAGAGCTTCCCACCCTCCCAGCAACTGTCAGGAAGCTCCAAATCCAAGAACTCAAGTCAATGAGTATCCTTTGGCACCTACAGTCCCATTAAGATCCTGAACACCAGGACTGGAGGACAACAGAGACCTTCCCCAGCCCTTTCATGCCTATCCATGGTAGAGCCACTGAAGATCTTACCTGCTGCTTCAGTCACAGGCCTTGGAATAAATAGTAGCTGGTGCTGAGAAAAACATCAGGGTCCACCCAAGAGCCATGGCTGGCTGCTTTCTGATCATCCAAATTCCTGCAACACTCAAAAAACCTGTCTGGAGGCTGTGACTTGCTCAGTTCATACATAGGACATGAAGGGAGTGGCAAGAAATATTCAAAGTGATGAATAGCAAGGACCTACAACCAAGATTACTCTATCCAACAAAGCTCTCATTTAGAATTGAGGGTCAGTTAAAGAGCTTCACAAACAAGGAAAAGCTAAAGGAGTTCATCACCACCAAACCAGTATTACATGAAATGCTGAAGGGTACTCTTTAAGAAGAAGAGGGAGGAGGTTAGCTAATTATCTATACAAAGTTTTTGAAAATATATTGAGGTTTCTAGGTTGGCACGTAAGGTCAGTTTTCATTGCAAACTAGATAGCTACTATTCTTTTTAAAGGTGTGAAGGCAAATATTTTTTCTTTTTTTCTTTTAAATCTTTATTGTTGAGAGTATTACAGATGTCCCTCTTTCCCTCCCCCCATTGCCCCCCTCCACCTGGTTCCCAATCCGCCCCAGGCCTTCACCACGCTACTGCCTGTGTCCATAGGTAAGATCTTTGGTTAATCTCTTCCCACCCCACTTCCCCCCTTCCCTCTGAGATTCATCAGTCTATTGCTTCCATGCCTCTGATTCTATTTTATTCACCAGTTTATTTTATTCATTAGATTTCTTATTTGTTTATTTTGATTTTTAGATTCAATTGTTGATAGATATGCATTGCCATTTTATTGTTCATATTTTTAATCCCTCCTCCTCCTTTTCCTTCTCCTCCTCCTCCTCCACCTCCACCTCTTCCTTGTTGGTGAAGCTCTTTATCTGACCCTCAATTCTAAATGAGAGCTTTGCTGGGTAAAGTAATCATGGTTGTAAGTCCTTGCTATTCATCATCTTGAATATTTCTTGCCACTCCCTCCTGGCCCACAAAGTTTCTGTTGAGAAATCAGCTGACAGTCCATTCGTATGGGTGCTCCCTTGTAGGTAACTAACTGCTTTTCTCTTGCTTCTTTTAAGATTTTGTCTTTAGCCCTAACCGGTTTGGCTCAGTGGATAGAGCGTCAGCCTGCGGACTCAAGGGTCCCAGGTTTGATTCCAGTCAAGGGCATGTACCTTGGTTGCGGGCACATACCCAGTAGGGAGTGTGCAGGAGGCAGCTGATCGATGTTTCTCTCTCATCGATGTTTCTAGCTCTCTATCCCTCTCCCTTCCTCTCTGTAAAAAATCAATAAAATACACACACACACACACACACATAAAGATTTTGACTTTAGCCCTTGGCATTTTGATTATGATGTGTTTTGGTGTGGGCCTCTTTGGGTTCCTCTTGTTTGACACTCTCTGCACTTCCTGGACATGTAAGTTCATTTCTTTCATCAGGGAGGGAAGTTTTCTGTCATTTCTTCAGATAAGTTTTCAATATCTTGCTCTCTCTCGTCTCCTTCTGGCACCCCCATAATTTGGATGTTGGTATGCTTGAGGTTGCTCCAGAGGCTCCTTACACTTTCTTCCTATTTTGGGATTCTTCTTTTTCTTTTTGCTCTTCTGATTGGGTGTTTTTTGCTTCCTCAGATTCCAAATCATTGATTTGATTCTCAGAATCCTCTACTATTGAATCCCTGTAAATTATTCTTTATTTCAGTTAATGTATGCTTAATTCCTGACTGGTCCTTTTTCATGTCTTTGACAGTCTCACTGAGATCCTTGAAAATTTCATGAAGATCCTTGAGTAACCTTATAGCCATGGTTTTGAACTCTGCATCCAGTAGTTTGCTTGCTTCTATTTCTTTCATTTGTGACATGTTTCGTTGTCTCAGCATTTTGGCTGCTTCTCTGTGTTTGTTTCTGTTATTAGGTAGAGCTGCTATGTCTCCTGGAATTGGTAGAGTGGCCTTGTGTGGTAGGTGTCCTGTAGGGCCCAGTGGATCAGCCTCCCCAGTCATCTGAGCTGGGCACTCAAGGTGTGTCCCTTGTGTGGGCTGTGTGCATAGTCTTATAGTTGAGCCTTGATTGTGTTGGCGTCACTGGAAGGAGTTGACCTCCAAGCTAATTGGCTGTGACGACCAGCTGCAGCTATAGTGGGAGAGCTGCTATGCAGGAAACACCCCTATGGAGCAGGACTTGCTTCAGTGGGGCTTTGGTGCTCACTGAATTTGCCCCTTGAGTGTGTCGCTTATGGATGTATAGAGTTGTAATATGCTATGGTCTGAAGTCCACCAGGTGCAATGGCTCTAGGGCTTCCAGGGAGGTGCAAAGTCAGCCACTGCCTGGGTCCACCCTGCAGGAGCTATTTGTCATGGGCTTGGAGGTGCCCAGGCGAGGCTTACCTGTGAAGCAAGGCAGGCTGGTGCTGGTGCCAGGTCTTGGGCCTTCTATTGATAGGTTTGGGGGCATGCTTGTTTAAGAGATTTTAGCAAAGTCTGAAGCCTAAATAAGGATAGACCATTCATAAGCCAAAGCCACTGCAAGCAGGTTGGGTGGGGCTGAAAATTAGATGTGGTGGGGTCTCAGGGAATCACTAGGCAGAGAAGGAGCAAACAGATATGGCTTCCAGTCAGCTCTATGATGGGGTAGGTCCCAGCACAGGAACAGTGACCCCTGGAGTACCCCTGTCTGTGAGAAAGCTGCCCCTTGGTTTCCTGCCCCAATGCGAGACAGTCCAGTTCCTCCCCGTATGTGTGTGGGTCCCCTAGAGCCTCACCCTGATACTAGAGCTTAGGAGGCAGGACCTTGTAAGTTCAGTTCATGCACCAGCCCTTTAAAAGGAACACCTGGAAGCCTTGGTGTCACCAAGCCTTAATCCCCGCTGGTTTTTACAGCCTGTAGTTAACGGGTACTTTTATTCCAAGCTCTGGAACCCTGGGATGGGGGGGCTCTGGTGTGGGGCTGGGGCCCCTTGTTCCTCAGGGTCTGTCTCCACAGAGACCATCTCCCTCCTGATTAAAAAAGCATCATATGTGGGTGTTGGACCAGCCTGCCCTGTACCTCTGCCTTCCTACCAGTCTCAGTGTGCTTTCTTATTTACTTCTCTAGTTGTAGGACTTCCATTCAGCCACCTTTCAGGTGGTTCTGAATGATGGTTGTTCTGTATTTTATAATTCTGATGTGGGTTATGGGAGGCGGTGAGTACAGGCATTTACCTACGTAGCCATCTTTTCCTATCTAGAAAGCTACTATTAAATAACGTCCCCTGTGTTTGCAAAGGCTGTAGAAATTATTTCTGGTATCTCTAGAATCCTTCAGGAAATTTTCAAGAAACTTCTGGGTAGTGTCTAAAACAAAAGGATCTGTTTTCCCCAAAAGTGACTATTAAGGATTTAATTGTATCCTCCAAAAAAAAAAAAGGGGGGTGTATTAAACATCTAATCCCTAGTACCTCAGAATGTGACCTTATTTGGAAATAGTCTTTACAGAGGTAATCAAGTTAAAATGGGATCAATTATATGGGACTAATCTTATATGACTGGTGTCTTTATAAAAAGTGGAAATTTGGGCACAGAGCAAAGATGATGTGAAGAGACACAGAGAGAAGGTCTTGTGAGAGTGGAGGCAGAAATTGGAGTGATGCGTCTGCAAGCCAAGGAACACCGAGCACTGCCAGCCACCACCAGAAACTGGGAAGAAGAAGGCAGGGTTCTCCCCTAGAGCCTTCAGAGAGCGAGCTTGGCTGTGATGACATCTTGACTTCAGACTTTTAGCCTCCAGAACTATGAGACTAGATTTCTGTTTTTAAACCACCCACTTCGTAGTACTTGGTTATGGCAGCACTGCAAAACTAAAACAGGACCTTTGAGTTAACAGCAAAGCACCCTTAAAAGTACTGTACTTACAGGGTGCCAGGGTGTCACCCATGTTTGCTCTTTTCTTTCTGCGACCCAGGTGACAAGCCACCCCTTACTTTGGGTTCTTTGTCTGAATTTTTGTCTCTGGTTCTGCCCGCCGCCCCCCCTAGTGCCCTCATGTCTCCACCTCTCAGGTAAAGAATGCTAACTGTAATGCACCCTGCATTTCAGATCTTGGGGTTCGAATTCCATCCAGCTTTAGTGTTCTCAAAATCCAAAACTTATTTTCAGTATTTTACTTTATTGTGGTAAGAGCACTTAACGTGAGATCTACTCCTTAACAGACTTTTAAGTGCACAGTACAGTTTTGTTGACTCCAGGTATGATGTTGTACAGCAATTCTCTAGAACTTTCTCATCTTACTTAACTGAACCCTTATCCCCGTTGGTTAGTAATTTCCCACTCCCTCTCCCCCAACCCAAACTCTCCAGCCCACAATGAGCAGGACATCAGAGATGGTTACTGCACCCTGGTCAAGGGACTTCATCCAGATCTCACTTAGGGGAGCAAGGGAGGCCAGGCCAGGCCCCCCCACCCCCCCGCCCAGGGATGCCAAGGAGCTGGGAATGGGGTGGATCTGGAGTCCAGAAGGGCTTACACCCAGGGCTTGTCAGGTGGGCTCTAAAAAGATGCAGGGAAGATTATGAACTTTTAAGACAAAAAAGTCCTCTAAGGGGAGTCACCCCTGATAGGCACCGTTATGCAAGATGGATGAGCAGGACTTGTGGAAGCATTCTCATGTCACATTGACGTGACAGCTCAGCCCCAACTCCTGCTCTCCTCCAGGCCACAGGGACAGAGAGTCTTTAGCAGGACAAGGATGAGCTGGCCAAAAGTGGGAGCCTGAAGAGGAAAGGGCAGTGCCCCTCCTTCGGCCAGTTGTACCCCAGGGGGATAAGGATGTGGGCCATGAGGTACCAGCCTCCATGGTCTGCACATGGTTTGCAGCTGGAGGTGGAGGATTGGGGCTGTGAATGCACTTAAAGGTGAGTGGGCCGTCCTTTGGGGATCCTGTGCATCAGGGAACAGACCACAGATACCTTTGAGCCCCCTCGGTTAGAGCATCCTGCTGCAGGCTACCGTCCCAGCCTCATCTTATGTATCTTCTGTGTAACAAACCACCCCAAAACTATAGAAGCTAAAAACAACCACTTTATATTTCCCATGATTCTGTGGGCTAACCATTGGCTCTTCCTCCGGTCTTACCCAGGCTCAATCATGTGCTGGCTTGGCTGGGGCAGGATGCTTTTGGAGGCCTTCGTCCACATGGCCCTTCACCCTGGATATTCCCCCAGCACCGTGGTCGGCAAACTGCGGCTCTTTGGCCCCTTGAGTGTGGCTCTTCCACAAAATACCACAGCCTGGGCGAGTCTATCTTGAAGAAGTAGCGTTAGAAGAAGTTTAAGTTTAAAAAATTTGGCTCTCAAAAGAAATTTCAATCGTTGTACTGTGGATATTTGGCTCTGCTGACTAATGAGTTTGCCGGTCACTGCCCCAGCATAGTGGTCTCAGGGCTCTGAGGGGACTGCAACAGAAGCCCCAAAGTCTCCTAAGGCCTAGGCTCTGAAACTGCCCCAGCATCATTTCCTCCACAGTCTGCTGGGCAAAGTTCCAAGAGGTCATTGTGGCTTGGACACGGGTACCAATCCTTGAGGCTGCTGTACTTCATCCATCCCCAGCCCCTCAGGATAATAGGTTGGGAGCTTTGTATTAAAGGTGTATACATTTGTTTTCCCCGAGGCCTCACTGTCACATCGGTCACTTCTCCCTCAAAATGCAGGTGGGGTTGTTTAAGATCCACCCTGAGATTCCAAAAGTCCTTTCAGCTGAAGCCAGAGCCTTCCTTTTATCCTGTTTTGAGCCTGAGCCCCACAAACGTGCCACTGCCGCTGACCTGCTCAAAAAGGATTTCTTAAGGCAGGTGAACAAGGGCAAGAAGACCCGAATTGCTTTCAAGCCATCAGGTGAGGCCTACTAGGACAGTTGTGTGACCCCCTGGGCCCCTGGGTTCTCTGTTTCTCAAAGAGTGCCAGCTCTCCAGAGTGCTAAGTGAGCCACACTGCCTATTTTCGTAGAAGAATCATGGGGGTGGTGCAGCAGGTGTGGGGTTGTCCAAACAGGAGCCAATGAATGTGATTTCCTGACAAGGACGCAGGGAGCCCCACAGGTGACAGCGATGCCACCCACCTTGTTAAAGTCTTTTTGGGGATTGTGCCAAGGAGGGAAGCCAGAGGGGCCCTAGCTGGGTTTTTGTGTCTTCCCCACCTGCAGGGCCTGGTGTTTCGTTTTTGGAGCCTGGCCTATTACTCCCTTACATGGCTCCTGACCTTGATTAAAGGGCATGTCAGAGGAGTTTGCCTACAGTGGCTGTCTGGCAGCCCACGGCTCATTATAGCCAAGTGACCCGTTCTAGGGCAATAAGTCCTGCTGGCAATGACCTAAGAGTAACCCCTGCAAAAGAAGCCCCTTGTTCTCTTTTCCCTGGTGTAGATGGGGTCTGACTGCAGGGCAGAGTGTCTCAGCACCTTGCTCCCAGAGAATAACTAGCTACATCAGTGTTTTCCCATGGGCTGGTTAGAACCCAGAGCCCTAGGCCCATCACAGACCTGCTGAAGCAGAAGATACATTTCACCAGGATCCTTGGGTATTTGTTTGCAGTTAGAGCAGCACAGTCTTAGCAAGCCCAAGCATGGGTCCTCTCTGAGACTCGCCATTTTTCTCTGAGTGGGCAACTCTCCCAGCCTACTGCCTCCCTCTCAGAGCCTCCACAAACATTCTCCCTTGCTGAGCCCCAGCCTCCATCCTTTTCTAGCTCCCCCTTCTTCCTCTCTGAGTAGCACTGCCCTCCCCCCCCCCCCCAGCAACTTCCCCTGGTCCTTTCCCCAGTGTTTTTTCCTGAGTCTCCAACCTTAGTATTGTCTCTCTCTCAGCCTCCCCATCACCATCCTCCCTCTCTGAGCACTCCCCACCCTACATGCAAGTTCCCTCTGATCCTTTCCCCAGAATTTTTCCTGAGTCTCCCACCTTAGTATTGTCCCTCTCTGAGCCTCCCCAGCAGCATCCTCCATCTCTGAGCTCCCATCCTCCCTCTTTGAGCTTTCTTTCCAGCATTCTTTTCTGACCCCCACAGCATCCTCCCTGTGTCTCTCCTCAGTCTCTGAGTCCTACCTTTTGCACACTCCCTCTCTAACCCTACCCCTACCTCTCTGAGCCTCTGCCCTTTTATGTTTGCCCCACACAGCGGGTTCCCAGGTCACTGCCTTGACCCTGGGCATATTGGGGGAATCTGTGGGCTCTAGCAGCAGAGAACGAACCCCTGGCCCCCTGGAGTTGGACGCCCAGCCCAACAGGTTAGAGAATGCCTGGGAGCCCATGCCTGGGCTCTGCAACCTGCTCAGGTACTGTCTGCCCTGTCCTTCTGCAGTGGGCCTGTGAGGGCTGCTCATTCATGGGGTGGTGGAGGGGCGGGGTGGTTACAAAATACCTACTGGGTCAAAATCAGATGGACTTGAAGGGCTTTTGTTTCTTTCTGCTGAATCTGTCGGGTGGCAGGGGGGTCAACAATGCAAGGGGAGGGCAGTGTGTTCTCTAACTGGTCTTTCCCCTCCTATATCTCCCTTCCTCCTTTCCTTGTCCCCTTCTCTCTGGTCTCTTGCCCTCTTCTCCCGCCCCCTCTTCCCTTGCCCCTTCTGCCTCCCCAGTTGCCCCTCATTATCCCTTTAACCCCCCTCCTCTTCCTCTGCCTCCCCAGTTGCCCCTCATTATCCCTTTAACTCCCTCCTCTCCCTTCAGTCTTCCTTCCTCTTTTACCCTCCCTCTCCCAACACTGCTGCTAAGAGAGAAAACACACTGCATCTCTCCTCCATCAGCCTGCCTCCTGTAATTTTATCTTCTTGAAGGTGACACTGCAGAGTCACCTCTTAGTCCCTTCCCCATGGGGTCCTAGAATACCAGCTTTGCTCAGGACACAGGGGTTGTTTGTCACCTGTGTTTGTCCATAGGGTTCGGGATGAGAGCTGGATCACGGACGACCAGAGGGCAGCAGACCAGAATGCAGCCTTGAACCCTGAGGACAGGGACCCGGGTCTCTTCCTGCTGCACCAGGACCAGGAGTGTCGTGCCATCCTATACAAAATCCTCTGGGATGGGCAGGACCTGTTGGCTTCCAACCTGCAGGAGTACTTGGTCCAGGTATAGGCTGGGGGGAGTGTGTCCAAGTCCCAGAGAGATCCAATGGGACTGAGGTTCCTGCTACCCTGGAACATTTGCAGTTATAATAATCACCATAAGTATTTCCCAATGTCCATCCCTCCAACAAAACAAAAGAAAATACAAGGGCGGGGAGGGCGGGGAGGGCGGGGGGTGCGTGGAGAAACTGCTGAAACCATTTGCCTAACACTGCATTGAATCCGGCCATGCATGGGTCTATGATGCCCCCTGGTGGCAAATAAGCCAAATGACAGCACAAAGCCCAGGAGCTCTGAGCCCTTGCCCCTGCTCTAGAGCAGCCAGTTTAGGGAGAAAATTTATTTTAGATAAGGAAAGGTCCTTTCAGGAAGAGGCCACTGCCCCACTCTGTCCCTTTTGAAAAAGCCTTGTTCAAGGCCGGGTCTTAAAAGGGGTTAAACAGAATGCCTGAAACATTCCTAGGGGGGCTTAGTTGCATGTGTGTGGGGGACAGTGAGAAGGGGGCCATATAACCCTCCAACAGAAAAGATGGAGAGAATTCCAGGAAGAGAGATCCCATCTCACCTGAGGCATCCACAGTTCTTTAGCAAATGCATAATGGACAATCTAGTTAATCTAGTTTCCCACAATACTTCTTGAATTTTGCTTCCTCTCTCGGACTTAATGAAAGTGATTTGTGTGTGTGTGTGTGTGATCAGAATTCGGAAGAACCGCACCTCTCAGTCGACCACATCAAGCAAATAATTGGGATCCTGAGGGACTTCATCCACTCCGAGGAGCATGGAGTGATGGCATCCATGATATCAGAGCTAAAGGTGGACCTGAAATTTGACAGCTTTTTACTCAGTCAGATTCCTCTGGTACTGTTTGGATTTCAGAATGTTGTAAGTACTCTATGTGGCCCTAGAGAACATACTAGAAAGCAGGAAGCCCACTGAAGCAGCGCATAGCCAATCCCCTGGAGTTCAATTACCATCTTCTTTCACAGTTCCAACCTCTTCTCACCTGTTGACACCTGAATCTGGGTTTCAGTTCTTCTAAACATTGAATATGCAATTGCAGGTGAATAGGTCAATTGTGTTTGGCCACTAATAGCAGGAGTGCAGGATTTGGGAACAAGTAGCATTTGCCAGCTGAACTAGGTTTGGGCTTTAAGCTTATGTGTCTGCCCAAACAGAGGAGTTGTTCCAGGTGTGAGACCATGTCTGCCTGAGCTTTGTGTCGCAAGCCTCCAACACAGAGCCTGAGGTTTCATAGGCGCTCAGTAAGTGCTCAATGAATAAGCAATGAAGAGGCCCAGTGCAGTAGATTTGATCACCGAACCCATTTTCTAGACCCCAGCACAACTTAGGGTCAGCTTGGAGACTCAGTCCAGAAGAAACAGAAGTAGGGTAGAAATGCAGAGCAGAATGGTCAACACTTTATCTCAGAGTATAAATTAGAATTAGTAAAAACTCATTTCTTAGTAGTGGGCCAGAAATCTGCATTTTTATGTTTTATAGGTGAGTAGAATGTTGAGGCACCATTTAATTAACACCCAGTGGCTGTTTGCCATGGATATCATCATCCAGCGAGCGGTGATGGCTGCAGTCGTCATTCTCATCTCAGGTAAGTGCCTGCTTCTTTCTCTCCCATCTTGGCTATACTTCTTGGCAATAAAGCAATACTGTCACAGACCCTTTGGGGCTAAGATTCTGACTCTAAGAATTTCTCCTGCGCTGTATTTCTGTGCCCCCTGGGCCTAACCGAGACTAAACTCATGATCTAAAAGTTAGCATAGATGCTACAGTGCATCCTTAGGAACACCTGCTGGTTGGTTGAGAATTGAATGGTGCCTTCTCAGAATCACTGTGTGGTAACTGTAGGTATCTTTTGCTCTTGTCTACTCTGAGAGCTGCTTACTGAAGTTCTTTCTGTGGTAACTTCTTCCTGCAGAGGAAGATTTCTAACACTTGTGTTGACACTGCCATTTCCTCTCTGGATTTCACTCCTTCCCTGTCTTCTGCCTGCTCCCCTGAAAGCATGGGAGCCCAGCTCAGCTTCTAACTTCCCAGAGCAGCTCTTTAATCCCCAGGACCGCATTACTCCCCGCTCCAAGTAGGCAACTTTCTGTAGTAAATGTACACAGGCCAGGTTGGAAGCCTAATTGTACCTTTTTTAAACTTCCCTTGGCTAACTAACTTAACACATTTAAATCTCAGTTTTCTCATCTTTAAACTGGGGGTGATCACTTTTGCACTGCCAAGAACTGAGTGAAATAGTTCCTCTCCATTTTTAAAATCAGTCCCAATACAGTGTTGCATTGGCAGGGCCAGCTTCTGAACAGCCTTGTTTGCTGGCGCGGGACATAAAAGGTACATGAGGCTCTGGTCTTGTTGAACCGTGGTCCTTTCTTCTTCTTCCATGATTGCGTAGAGCTCCGAGCCCACTTTGAGCCCACCTTGGAAACAGAGGGGGTGAATGAGGACCCAGATGAGGTGGACCAGGATGGTCCCCCAGCAGACCCACCTGGAAGTGAAGCACATGCAATACATGGAGGTACCAGACCCACTTCAGCACTTGTCCAGGAAGCCCAGCACCAGGAGCTCCAGCGGAATCTGGGCCTCCAGCTGGACCGTCTGAGGCAGGAGACTGGCAGGTCAGTAGGGTGGGACAATGATTTGAACCAGCAAGGCAATTGATTTAGTTTAGTGCTTCACCCAGGTCTCGGAAAAGAATCACCACCGGGGAACTGAGCAAAGGGATATTCTCAGTTTCAACTGACAGATTAAATGCCTCCCTTTTATATTGGAAATCCAGGCTGCACAGCACTTAGCCATATTAAAGGCAGCAGCATCTTGGGAGTTTTCTGTGTCTTTTTGCCAAATAGGAACCCTGGGATGGCCTGTGGGTACAGTGGACATTTGCAGCCTGCTCCTACAGAAGTAGCCAAGTTGGGGACTGGTTAGCACTCTACCATGGTATTTGGCCCATAACCCTGACCCCAAGGAAGTTTGCCCTTACCTCTTTGAATCTCTTCCTTGTGGTTTGTCAGGATTCCCTCAGCAGGCATTCATGAACTGCCTTCCCAGCCAAGGGACCCTGGCACTGTTATGAGGTTCCCCCAAGAGCTGATCTGTTTTATTCACTTCCTGGGACATAGTAGGTGCTTAAAATTATTAGAAAAATAAAATGATTCCTGTTTGCACTGGAGAAATCATATCAGTGGATTTATGAAAAGTATAAGCCACAGCTATAGCAAATTAGTTGGTATTGGTTCCAAATGATGCCTTTTTTGCCCCATGATCATCCATGTTGATTGATATTTAATGGGGAGAGATAAGGTGCCAAGTGTACATATTTTGGAAGAGAAGCTGTATACACCCCTAGGGATCTCTAACATTGAATCTTAGGCAGATCTAATCATTTCTTTTTAGGAAGATCTGGAGTCTCAATGAACTAGTGGTGGTGGCATAATTTTTGAAGTTTTTGAAATATGACAAATGTGAATGTTGATAGTAATACTTAGCACTTTTAAAAAATGTTTTTCTGGTAAAGTTTGTAATTACCAACTCAAAAAAATGTTGTATATAGGTTCAAAGGTTATTCTCCACTGTTGATGTTACCAGTCTCCGTAGCATTAGGGAATTAGTAAATAGCAGCCAGCACAATTGCAAATGCCTGATAAACATTAAATCCCTACAAAGCATGACTGTCCTTGCAATATAAAGGTGCTTTAGCTGTGTTTGGGGCAGAGCAGGAAGATGGTACCTACTGCCCAAAGTGATATTGCCTGGGAATAACTGGTATGAGCATCTGTGAGACCAGTTCCTGTATGGCAGGCTTCTACCTCCTCAGCTTAGTCCCCTGAGAGGAGGAAAGAACCTGACCACTAGTTTCAGTGACTTAATCTGACCTAGGGAGACAAGTTGAAGTTATCAGATCATTCTGGCTGAGTTCCACTGGGTTATCTTGGTTCATGGTACATTTTGAGAAAAAATACACTCCCACCCTGAGCACTAGTCTTTTTTTTTTTTTTTCAAGGGGAGGAAACAAGGAATTTACCCATGTAGACTGCTCACGAAACTTTGAAGAAACTAGATTGACCATTGGGATTGTGCCTCTTTCTCAATCTCTAATGTTAAAGACATATTTGAGTTGAATGGTGTTAGACTCTCTGGAATGATGGCTTTTTTTTTTTAAACCAGACTTTTGAAAAACCTACTTCAAACAGAGAGAGCATACCAGAATCTTGTACAGCAATCCCCAGAATGGAAAACTCAAGAATTGTGCCTCTCTCTGTCACAATTAAGCTCTAATGGTGAGTGACTTTCAACTTGCTCTGACTTTATGTCTGTGTGAGAGACCATTTAACAGCTAATATTATAGCCCTAGCCAGTTTTGCTCAGTGGATAGAGCATCAGCCTGCAGACCAAAGGGTCCCAGGTTCAATTCCGGTCAAGGGTATGTACCTTGGTTGCAAGCTCCTCCCCGGCCCTGGCTGGAGCTCCTGCAGGAGGCAACCAATTGATACGTTTCTCTCACATTGATGTTTGTCTTTCCCTCTCTTTTCCACTCTCCCTGAAAATAAATGGGGAAAAATCCTCGGGTGAGGATTAACGTAAAAAATAAAAGCTAGTATTCTAGTTAACCGTGACACAATTGAGATTGTTCTCTAATTAACCACTAAGTAAGTATTCCTGTAGATTCCGGAATACTAATCAATAACAAAAAGGAACTACTGGTACATTAAAAGCAGAGTGAATCACCAAAGTGTTATGCTAAGTGAAAGAAGCCAGATTCAAAAAGGCTATATACTATGACTCCTAAATATAGACTATTTACCCAATATTCTGTTAAAGGCAAAACTATAGGGACAGAAAACAAATCAGAATGGGCAGGGGGGACTGATTACAAAAGATGTGGCTCCTTGCTACACATCTTGGGGTGATGGACATTTCTGTATCTTGATTGTAATGGTCACAAGACTTTGCTGCATACCTAAAAGTGGGTCGTTTACTGTTTAAGTTACACCTCAGTAAACCTGCTTTGTCCATTCTGTGCTGCTTACAAAAAGGCTACAGTTACCTCTTGGAATGTGAATGGATGAGGTCTGAGGCAAAATCTCACTAAAAAATATATTATTTCCTCCTTTGATTTCCAGTGCAGTTAGGGATGTGACTCATGAGAAAAGGCATTTTAAAGATGGGAATAAGTAAAGTGATACATAACCAAGTTCCAAACTAGCTAAAGGTCACAGGTAAGGATTATTTGACTCTGGACTAATGTACACTGTGTACTAGAGCAGCTGAGACAGGCTCAATCCATTTCCTTTTCACATTACATTTACATTCTGGAATAGTTTATTTCCTTGTCACTGTTGGGAGTTTTATTGTTACACATCAATATACAATAAAACAAACTTCTAATTACTACAGAGAACCCAGCATCATCTTATGGGCAGAGAACATATCAAGAGCTTGTAGACTGGTTGCAGATGCAAGGAGCAGATGCAAATACTATTGAAAAGGTAAATGTATACCCCCAAAAAACAATCCTATGCTATTATTACAAAGGTGCTTACCTCCTATGTATTTGATCTTTATTTCAGATTGTTAAAGAAGGTTACAAACTTTCTGATATTCTTAATGACATCACTCAGGAAGAACTGAGATACCTTGGTCTGCGGTAAGAACAGCCTCAGAACACTTTGTACAATAGAAACGAACTTTTTTCATGTGATTATGCTTTTAAATATAGTAGAAAACAAACTGCTGCTACCTTTCTCCCTTCATTGAACTTAACTCCTTTTTCTATGGCTTAGAAAACTCTAAACTCTGCAGTTTTCCCAGGTTCAAGTTGGGAGTAAAGCCAAGAGGTGGCAGAAGCTAAAGGCTCTGTAGGAAAAGCAGGAAGGTGAAATAAGCACTTTCCCCATTCCACGCTACACCAAAACATGTCTTTAAATTGCAGCCTACATTCTGGTTCCCTTGTCATCTTCAATGGGCTGTTCTGTACAGATCAGCACTCCTGCATATACCTCTAAGACAATGTCCCACTCCTGCTGGGGCACAAATGTCACCTCCATGTGTGAAAAGAACATATTTCTATTTTAACTAGGTTTTTACAATGTGATAGGAAATCTAGACAAGCCTAGAATTATATACTATACTTTTTGCCATAGGGCTTCTAAAGAAGTATTCTGCGGTGTTGCTTTGAAGTTTTCTTTTAACTCTAAAGACTCTTCTTTTTGTTTCATAGTGGTGGGCTCCTCTGCAGGCTCTGGAGTGAAGTCTCCCAGTACAGAAGACAGACTCAGAGGGCCCCAGCAACCCAAGATGAGGCTTAAGCAGTCAGCAAAGCCAGGGGATAGAGGGAGCAAGGAGCCCACATCTTTGTTGTTAAATTTCTCATACAGACACACACAAAACACCATGAATAATTTAAAAACTTGAAGTTCTAAAGAGTTAGAGGTCAGAGAGGGAGCAAGGAGCTGACATCTTTGTTGTTAAAAGTTTCTCATACAGACACACACAAAACACCATGAATAATTTAAAAAGTTGAAGTTCTAAAGAGTTAGAGGACAGAGAGGGAGCAAGGAGCTGACATCTTTGTTGTTAAAAGTTTCTCATACAGACACACACAAATCACCATGAACAATTTAAAAACTTGAAGTTCTAAAGAGTTAATAAAATGTTTTCACTGGCTTTCATGTTTTATGCCTCTGTTTATCAACATTTTAACGGTGAGTAGAACGGTATGTATTGTGAGAACAGTAATGTGAGCCACAGTTTTGACATCCAGAGCATTATGGAATTCTTAAAAATGAATTTTAATTTACTTCAATGAAAAAAAAATCAGCACATCCTATATAGCACTCGCTGCAAAGATAAAACAATGGGTGTTTTAACAAAAAGGCTGGGAATCACTGTTTTAGGTTATAAGTTAATAGTAACTGGCTAATTGCACTTTAAGTTATTTGACCTTTGAAATGATTGTGAAGTAGTCCTATTTAAAAACGGAACTGTCCTTCTACCCACTGCTTGGTTATAGTAAATGTTGTCTTATAGGCGTGTGTGCATTAATGTATGCTGTTGTTAGCTGTGGGGTTGGGCCAGACAGGGGAATGAGCCCCTACCTACCCCCCCCCCCCCAACAATAAGGTGGCAGAATTGGACAGGCATACAAAGAATTGTTTTTCCTTTCAATAACTAAAAAGTACTTAAAATAGTGTACAAACTAGATCAAATAGAACTGTTCTAAGGAAATAATCTGAAGTAAGGTTAAAGTCTGTTACCTATTTAGACCTATATAAATCTAACATAACCTTTAATGCAATACTGTATAAACTGCATGCAATTACTACCTTTATCCACATACATTCTATGGGTGAGAACAACAAGAGTTCCTTACAGTTGCTGTCAAATAGCCCACTGAAGATGTAACCCATCTTTCTCCCATTAACTGATGGACTTAAACTTAATCCACTGATTTGCACCCCGAACTTCAAAAGGTGGCTCGTTGGAGTAGATGTGATAGCCTAGTTCTTCCAAAGGTGGTTCAGGATCAGCTGTAGCAAATTGGGCAGCATCCTCAATTTCTTTCCTCACTTCGACATCAATTTCCTAAAATCAGATTACAGTTCGAGATTTTTAAATAAACAACAGTGTAAGTACCAAGTAGTTATACTCTCTGATCCTGTCGCTAGTATAACTACAATTCTTCTAGTACTAATATATAGCTGCTATAAAGATGTTATTTAACTGAGTGACACAATGACATACCCAGAAATATTTTATAGTACAGACATCAATATTTAAAGTAATTATATATATATCTCAGCCAGTGAGGCTCAGTGGTTGAGCATCGACCTATGAAATAGGGCACATGTCCGGGTTGCAGGATCGATCCCAAGTAGGGGCGTGCAGGCGGTAGCCTATTGATGATTCTCATCAGTGATGTTTTTATCTCCTTCTCTCCCTTCCTCTCTCTGAAATCAATAAAAATGTTTTTAAAGTAACTATACGCGCACACGCACACACACATATCCTAGTGTGGAAACACGAATAAAAAAATAAAAATAATCACCAAACTATATTTCTAGTAAAAATAATTGTGCTCTTGGGAAGTTTTAACAGGCTTTGGCCAATATAACTAATGTTCTGTGATAATAGATACCTTCCCATAGGGTAGTTCCTGAGGAGTGGCAGCTACTTTTGTGTGGAGAAATATCAACTGCTCAGAAAGGAAAGCCCACTTTTAAACCACCAAGAGTAACAATACCTTCAATTCTTCAACACTGGCAAGATTGCTGTTCACCATTCTATCCTTGAGAAGCATGATAGGGTCACTCTTACTTCTTACTTCCTGAATTTCCTCTCGTGTACGATAACTACAGGGAGGGAAACACAGAAGTAGGTAAGAATAGTTCCAGTATAGCAGAGTTCTGTGATATATAGAAGTATGTTGCTGAGATGGAGCTCATCGATACCTATGTCACTGATGGAATGACAGAATTATATTTTCAAAGCATAAGAACTGAGCCTGCTGTTTTGTAAGAGCTGCTTATATCTATAGAAAACTCTATACTGGCAATTAATTCACCTGGCTTCTCCAGCACTGTGACCACAGGGGCCAAGTCTTTCTTTGCATCTTTGATCTAGAGGTAGGGTATGCAGAAAGTGGTGGAGCCTCTTTCTGTGTCAACTGCCCCCCTCCCTTGCGCTCCTAAATTTCATGTAGGTGGGGACAGTAGAGATGGTTCTTGGCAGTGATAATCACAGACTCTGAGGCAGTAGAATGTCAAGCAGGAAATAAATGTGCCTTTCTCTTCTTCCTTAAGACCCCGAAGACGCGTGGCCAGCGAAAAACTTGTGTTAACAGGTTTTCCAATTCTTGAATCTTTAATACATCCTTGTCCCACACATCATTTGAAATAACACTAAAAGGACTACAATTTTTTGAAAACAGATTTACAAAAAGTGCATTTTTCCATATAAGTTGCTCTTTATATTTTCCCTTAGAACTCCTCCACTCTATACTCAAAGGCTTGCTATGGCTTACTTTGACTAAATCTACTATTGTGTCACTCTCTGGGACACAGCATTACATGCCAGAATTACTAATTGACATGTAAAACTCCTATCTTCTAGTGTACCCTATCTTTTTGTGACTCATCTATTTCAACATACTGAATGCCCCATGTGCCAGCTTGCCTCACTCCATACCAGCTAGAACATTTTCAATTTCTCACTTTAGAAAAAATAATGCCATGAAAGAATCTGGGGTAATGCCCCCCAATTTACTACACCATCAGACCTGCTTTATGGAAGAATTTCTCTCGGCAATTTTATGTTATTGCTGCTCATGCTAACATGTAGATATTATATAGTAGGGATTTTTCAGAATACTTTCTATACTGGAACCAATTTATTGGAAGGCACGGCTTTCCAGCCAGGACTCAAGTTTACTTGAAGCCAGCTAGTGTCTGACTTCAAAAGCAAATGTTGAAATGCTTTGCTTTTTCATGTGAATAGCACCATTCATAGCACATCCCACTTTACACACCATGCTCATATTTCCCATGACCATACCTGACTCCAGGATCACTCATGCTATGTCCATGGTAACGGTAAGTCTGCAGCTCCATTAGTATAGGCCCCTAAAACAGAACCCAAGGGAGATTAGGCAAGACCACAGGCACAGCACACCAACAATCAATGGCCTCAAATGCACACACTTGCAGGTTCAAACATATTCTCAACAGATCCATAAATCAGGTGAGTTGTCAGGAATTTCTTACTAGTTGACTGCTGCTTATCTGTTCTCATTTCTAATACAGATGGACTGCATGTTTCTTCATTCTCATTTTAAACAGGAACCTGCCCCAGTTTGTTAGGAATCAAAAAGGCACTTAGCATAATACAGAGCCTACTGATGTTAAAGAATGTTTGTTCCATCAGTGTTGCATGTGTCATATAATCCTATAAAAACAGCTTAAGTTTAAAGAAGAAAAACCTATTAGAAAGCAGGTATGGCAGCAGAAAGGGGGATGGCATTTATCTTCAGGGTCACTAAGCTAGTCTTTCTCCTCCAATCACAGGTGACATCTATAAGCATACTGATCCTTTTAAAGCGCTAGAGAAAAATACTAAAACAAGATTAAAGCAACTCTCCATGTGTGCTGGAAAGCACAAAAGGATAGGAGAACTAAAGATAGGCTGGGTAGGTGAATTTCCACCTCACACCCATTTCAGGCAGTGTTCCTTAGGGGCTAGCAACCAATCCTGCTGCATGCAGATCTGGCCAGTGTGTAACAAGAAGCTGGCAGGTATCCTGATACTTGAGCCCATCTGTCTCTCTGCTGGGAGTTTGGCCAGCGTGGCTACAACCAGGTAGCTTGCTCATAAAACACTAGCTCCCTACAGCCCTTTGGGGAAGGAAGTGAATCAAGGATCTCTGGGCAGTTTGGTGTAGTAGATAAAAAGGGAGATTCTGAGTCCAAGTGCTTGGGTTCCAATCCTAGTGTAATATACTGTATACTAGCTATGTACCCTTAAGTATTCTGTTTTCCTCATCTGCAAAACAGTAATAACCTAACTCAGAGTTGTGCCAATTAATACTTAAAAAATACTTAGTGCATTACCTGACAAATGTCAAGCCCTCAATAACAGTCACCTCGTCTTTCTGTTATGTCATCCAGCAGTCATTTGGAAATACAGTGGGTTCGGTAAAAAGGGTGGTGATAAGGGGCTTTCCAGACACTCCCCAATTCCAAGATAAAGCTTTGGTCAGGCTGGGAAGGTCAACACATGCTACGAACCACTGATCCTGTTTCCATGTGGGGTTAGACCCCATATCTTCTTTTAGAAACTGGGAGAGAGGGGCACGGTACCCAGCTTCCAGGGCCTGGACCCCTAGTCCTGCAGTCCTGATACAGACTGCTCAGCCTGCTGGCACCAACCTGCCATCTTCATCATGCTCTATTTTATTCTTCTTTTCTCTTCTTTAACTGCTCTGCATTTCCTTGGCTGCTTCACCCCCTTTCTTTCATTTTCATCACTGCTAGCCAAATCTTAATTTACATTACTGCCCAGACTCACACACCCACAGAAGTCACTGAAAGGTGAACCTCTGGGCATGCTTTCCGGGCTGTGGAAGATTGATTTAGGGAAAACATCTTTCCACTAGCTCTTATGGTACATATTCCTCGTCAGGCCAACCTCACTGTTCTCTCCGTTGCATAACTGAAAGGTCAAGATTCTTAGGACTGAAACAGCAAGACCAAGATTACATACTTCAACCATAATATTTAATTTATAGAAGACAAACTTATACTGAATGCCTATTACACAGTATAAGCAAAGTTCTCTGCTGAGCATTATGGGGGTCCCCAATCTGTTCAAGCAAGCTTATAGTTAATGGGGGGTTGGAGGCACATAATTAACGAAACCAAAAGGCAAACTAGATCAAGTGTCACGATAAAGACAGAGACAAAATGCTGAGGAAGCCCTGGAAGATTTACCCCAAATGGAAGCAATGTGGAATGTTTCCCAGGAGTTAAGCTACCAAGACAACTCTATTTATAAAGGGATCTGATTCACTTGACCGGACTCTACTTCTATCTTATGCACCTCAGTCAGTAGCTACCCCTGCATACCTATGACAGACATGGGGGAGGCAATCTTTTAACTTTAAGACAGATAAACATCACTAGCAATCTCTAGCCCAGAGGCCTCAGATAAAGTCTTACCTTTCCAGCCCTACAATGGGCAGCTGCAAACTTTGTTGCCTCCCGGACACATAGGACATCCATTCCATCTACCTGTTAATACATGGCAAAGGGGCAGAGTATAAATCAAACCGCCTAAGATCATTTTAACTCTACGTGAGCTGCTCCTGCATTAAGAAAATAGAACTCTTGCCCTGACCGGTTTGGCTCAGTGGATAGAGTGTCGGCCTGTGGACTGAAGGGTCCCAGGTTCGATTCCGGTCAAGGGCATGTACCTTGGTTGCGGGCACATTTCCAGTGGGAGGTGTGCAGGAGGCAGCTGATCGATGTTTCTCTCATCGATGTTTCTGACTCTCTATCCCTCTCCCTTCCTCTCTGTAAAAAATCAATAAAATATATTAAAAAGAAAATAGAACTCTTGCCCTGGGTAGTTGCTCAGTGCTTAGAGCACTGGCCCACAGATCTAAGGGTTGCAGGTTTGATTCCCAATGAAGGGTACATGCCTGGGTTGCAGGTTCCATCTCCTGCCTGTGAGGTGCATGCTGGAGGCAACCAATCAATATGTCTCTTTCCCATTGCTGTTTCTCTCCCCCTCCTCCGTCCCTTCCACTCTCTTAAAAAAATCAACGGGAAAAAATATCCTCAGGTGAGGATTAAAAAAAAAACACGAAAATACAACTCTTCAATCTGTCTGAAATTGTCAAGTACACACACAGAGGCATTGAGCCATGAAGGTGTCCTTACCCTCAGTCCAGGAATGAAGTCGCCTCTCTTGTAGTAATCAGTGCTGGCTGCTGCTCTCTCAACAGACGTTCCCATCCCATAGCGGTTATTTTCACAGATGAAAATACAAGGTAATTTCCACAAAGCTGCCATATTGTAAGCTTCAAATATCTGACCCTGGAAGTATGCATAAGAAGTTCAAGTGAGTTCACTTTGCTGTTTTTCTCAATTTCATCCTAACAGTTGCTAGTCTGTCAGAGAAAGCTTTCATAAAGTATAAAAAGCTGCATCTACAACGAAGCTTCTGAGGAAAGGGGTGTGTGTGTGTAGGGGGGAATGGAGATGCAGCAAGCATCATCTTTTCCAATTAAGGGATATGAAAAGCAAACACCACTTATTTCTGTGGGGCCAAGGCAGTATGTAGACCAGGGAAAAGAGGAACACATAAAAATGTGTGGCTACCTAGTTTTATGCTTTACTATAAGTTCTAAGAGACTCACTGGATAACCAGAGTGAACCAGTATTTAAGAATCAGCATCCACAGCAGGGTCTCAAAGAGTGCCATCCACAGACTAGTGACGCCTTGGACCATGATCGGAGAAGCACACAGAGTCAAGGCTCAGAAACCATGAGAGGAGTTTGACAATGCCAAGGCCTTCCAGATTCTGAATCAGTACATCACAGTACTGGTTTAAGAATTGGTTTGCAATGGGTTCAAATATAAAAAGGTCCACAAAGTTTGTGAAGTACTGAGGTACAGCAAAGGAGAGCTCCCTCAAAGGAGCGCATCCCTATAAAGCACTTATGAAATATGCCAAGAGGTGAATCTCTAACCTGGCCATAAAACCCAAATTTACCTTGTCTATTTTATCTAGTAAATAGTATCTTCTCAACAAACTGACCTAAGAATAGTCACCACTTTGAAAGAGGCACATACCTGGTTAGCAGCGCCATCGCCATACAAAGTCAAACAGACCTCATCTTTTCCATTATACTTACAGGCCAGAGCAATCCCAGCTCCCAGGGGCACCTAGTATTAAGGACAACCAAGAAAGAAAGCACAGAAATCCACGAGGGGAGAAATTAATGCTCTAAATTTTAACTCTTCACCAGAAATTTAGAAATTATACTGTCACTACAAACTCTCCCTACCCCAACCCTATCTATGCTTACTCCACCCCCAATATTAGAAGTAAAGCAAGAGAGTAAGATGAGTAATTATTATACTCTCAACTATTAAGCAATAACATTTCTGAACTCAAAGATCCAACTAATTTTAAGAGCCAAAAAATGAAACCTAGGCATAAAAAAAACATTGTAGAAATCTCAATATATTAGAAAGTAAACCAAACAATCTAGATATGATTTTATGCTGTTACTTCTTCATTATTCACTAATTGATAAAAACATGAAGTTGGCAAAGGGACTCTAAGTAAGCCCTGAGATGCTGATCTTCTGCCTCTCCTGGTCTGGCACCAGCATCAGCACTGTCTATAGCAGGAAGAAGTAGGGCCAAGTGGATGTGACAAAGCAATTAATGTACTTAAATACAAATAAAAAAGTAAAGGTATAGCTCCACTGCTAGAGGCTTTTGCTTACTTAAAAGTCATTGTCTAAATCTATTCATTAAATGATCAAATGGTAGGGTACAAAGCAATAGGTCTGTTAAGCACTCTAAGCTCCAAGAGTACTAAAATACATCAGAGGGAAGTTCTCTGGGGCATGAACTATTGTAAACACAGAGATAAGAGCCAAATCTAGGAAAGCATGCAATCCCCATCCTCGACTACCTGAGCTCCAACGATGCCATTGCCCCCGTAGAAATTCTTGGCATACATATGCATTGATCCTCCTTTTCCTTTAGCACAGCCTCCTCTACGTCCTAGAAATGGCAGCACACACACATATGCATCAAAGACCAAATATGCAAACAAAACCACCCCCAAACATTTACTTAAGAGGCTCATCCATTAGAACTCTAGAGGCCAATTAAGTTGAATAAGCACCTGCCCCTCTGTGCAAACACATATTCCTCCTTTTCTCCAGGTCCTTTTATAATAAAGGTCAGATTAGCCCCAGGTCCTAACCTTTCCAGCTCTCTCATCAATGAGTTCCCCTCAGATGTTAGAGAAGTACCCTGGACTGGTTTTTTGGGTTTTTGGCAGTTACAAACATTCAATTTCTCCTACACTGGCACACTAAATAGTTCAAGAGTCAAGGGGAACAAAGACAAAAGGAAATACTAAGGAGAATCCTAGAATTTACACTGTTAACCATGAAATGTTTTTACTCAATGACTGCTAGGTTTCTGCTGGCATGTTACAGTGATAATAAAGACAATTCTGATTTCATAGAGCTAATCTTTTAAAACTTTAACCTGAAGGCTCAGATGACCTCAAAAATGGTCAGTTTACTCAAAAGGGAGAGAATGTTTGTATTTCTTTTAATTCAAATTTTTAATATTAACTCATAAGGAGTTAGCATCTTTTTTTTTAACATTTTTAAAATTGATTTCAGAGAGGAAGGGAGAGGGAGATAAATAGAAACATCAATGATGAGAGAGAATCATTCATTGGCTGCCTCCTGCACAACCCTATTGGGGATCAAGCCTGCAACCCAGACATGTGCCCTTGACCAGAATCGAACCTGGGACCCCTCAGTCCATAGACTGACGCTCTATCCACTGAGCCAAATTGGCTAGGGTGGGAGTTAACATCTTAATAGGAGAGATTTAAAAACAAAATTCATTAATTTCCCCTTTTTGTAAATTAGTGACAAACCTGTAAGCTCCGCGAGAATTTCTCGTACAGAAAGCCCACGAGTAAAGGTAAAGCCATGAGCCCGATAGGCTGTGATCAGATGGTCTGTGGGATTTATGCCAGCTTCCATGCCCACACAACAAGCTTCCTGCATTAAAGGAAGAAGCATCAATTAATCAATACAATACACATTTCTAGATAAAAGGTTTCCTACACTAATATGAAACATTTGGCCTAGCTGAACTCTTCCTGTCCTGTGTTGAAGAAATGAACAATAGGAAGCATTAGCCCCGTATTTCCATATGGCACCAACTGGCTAGAACCAAGTCATGACATCTCCTACAAGTGGGACCTGTCTATTCCAGCTCACCACCAGTCCTTGTCACACTCTCTATTTTGTATAGCTAGCTTTCTTCACTCATTTATTCTACCTAGCTGGTCCCTGTAGGAATTTAAATTTGTAGTCCTTGGTCTAACCGCCCCCCCCCACCACAAACACACACAGGAAACAAAAAAAACCCTTTACCCCAAAAGTATATCCAATGCAGGTGATCACAATACCATAAAGGCATAGGAAATCAGCGATGTAATGCATGAATAGGTTCTTTTTTTTAAAATATATTTTATTGATATTTTACAGAGAGGAAGGGAGAGGGATAGAGAGTTAGAAACATCGATGAGAGAAACATCGATCAGCTGCCTCCTGCACACCTCCTACTGGGGATGTGCCCGCAACCAAGGTACATGCCCTTGACCGGAATCAAACCTAGGACCCCTCAGTCCACAGGCCGACGCTCTATCCACTGAGCCAAACCGGTTTCGGCCATGAATAGATTCTTTAGCATAAGCTGCATAGCAGCTCTCACTCAGCATTTTCACTTTTATTGTAAAATACCAGCCTGGAATCCTCCCAATGTATAAGGCAGAGTAATAGCCACTAAGTAGAAGCCACACTTAAATTCCTAAATAACATGATTTTATTACAAAACTATCACTCACCTGACCATCACATAAGTGACAGAAACCACGAATAATTTTCTGTTTATACAGCTGATCTGCCTTTAACTCCATTCGGCGAACAGTCTGCATCATCCTGTAGTATCTGAGCCCATCCTCCCTGGTGAGCACTGTGGTGACAGGAGGGCCCTCTTCCAGCCGATGAAGGTCACACTTCTAAAATGGAATCAGTTGTCTTCCAATTACTACAATGTAAACACTGCCAACCCCATTCTAAGATCTAACTCCATCACAAAAAAACATTTAACTCAAAAACCCACAGGGACATATCAGAAATGCTGCATATTGCTTCTGACCCCTTATATCATAAAGCTCACTGTGCAATGGGATGGGGTACTGGAGGAAGGAAATCTTTCTAAGATGACTTTCACTGAAAACCCCTCGAAGTCAAATGAGTTCTAGGTTGAAAGACAAACTTTCAAAAAAGTATTCAAAGCATCTTCTCACTCAAGTTTTACTGAATCACATTCTAAACTTTGGAGTCTTTAACTTTTTTTTTTAGCTTGCCCTTCTTTCTACCCCAAACACCAGCAAGCTGCTAAGTAAGAAGAGTAAATTTTTGCTAAGCATCTCTGAACCTTGGATTCTAAAACATTTCAAAGAAAATGGTAAAAAAGCAAAAAATATCAAATGTTCTGTTCCAAGGGTAAAACTATATATCAAAGGGGACCTGCAGAAAAGTTAACACAAGTAAAACACCTCTTACCTTAATTTCAAATGTAGCATCATTTGCAAAATTCCGGGATGCCACCAGCACTCTGCTTGCCTTGAAAGACCAAAATATACAAATATATCAGTATTTTTATTCTCAGTTATTTTTAAAGTCATTACTATTATTAATCTGTTATCAGGATGCAGTCCTGGAACTTGAATAAGCCCCAATATATTCACTGGCTTATCTCCCTTCTCTGCACTGCATTGAGATCTTGTCTTCCAAATGAATCCATGCTTTGGCCAATGAAACACAATTGTACCCCTAATCTGAAGACAAACAGCAGAAAGAAAATGGGGGCAAAAACCAAACCAATCCACTTAGTCACTTTGTTTTCAAAGAAACTACAATGAGGATATAATGAAGTCAAAGGCCAAGTTGAAAAGACTAGATAATCTGTGCGCTTTGTTTATGCTATTTTAGTCATAACCAGATATACTGAGCAAGCTTAAGCTTCACTTTCAGAATCATTTTTCAAATAAAACTATGATTCAATCCCTATTTCAGGCAAACCACTTTTCTATGAAATGGATCTAGAAGAAAAATATTTCAGAGTACTCCAAGTATGAGGTAAATATATTAGTGAGAAATGTATAAGACAAAAGAAATGGTACTTAGCACTCCCTGACTTAAAAACAAAGGACTCGTGGGTTGTTCTATAATGTGAACAGATTATATCTTGGGTAGGTTCCTCCTGAAGCCCCACAAGGGAGAGATGTTCTCTACAACAGTGTTCCCTTCTTGATGTTTAAGTGGCTGTCACCGCTTGGTGGGGTAAAAATCTTTTCATTCTTACAACTGAACATACCTGCTTGCAGCAAAAATATTCTATGTGATGGCTAAGGTACAGGTTAAATTATCGGACTATTTTAGCCACACTCTGCCACATTTTCACACACTGATGTGTAAACCAACAGGACTTCTTTTCATGGAGAATTGAAGCACATTCTTCATATGCCACAAAAAGTACTTTTGGCCCTACCCCGTTGGGCTCAGCGTATGAAGCGTCCGCCTGCGGACTGAAGGGTCCCAGGTTCCATCCTGGTCAAGGGCACATGCCCGGGTTGCAGGCTCCATACCCAGTGGCAGGGAGGGGTGTGCAGGAGGCAGCCGATCAATGATTCTCTCTCATCATTGATGTTTCTATCTCTCTCTCCCTCTCCCTCGCTGAAAGATTTTTTTTTAAACGTACTTTTGATATGTTCATAGTCATCCAACTTCTAACACTGCAACACTGGACTTCATCTTGGTGAGGGGTTAAGATTACCTGATAATTGTACCTCGAAGTGTACAAGCCTACGGGCAGAAAACTATTATAATCTTCTTATCTCTTTACCCATCAACATACCATTATCTAATAAAACCAACAAGTAAAGGCAATGATGTTGCTGGAGGGAAAAAAGCTTAAATACTACTAGAAACAAATGCTTCAGTTAAGTTAGAAGTAGAGAAAGTCCATTAAAATACCTAAGAATAAATGAAGAAAATTGAAAAATTTGGGAAGAAATGGAGCTGAGAGGGGTAAAGTGACAGACAAAACGTGATATTTGGCAATCACAAAACAGATGTGTTATTTTTGGCAGTTAAAAAAATTATTTGGGATTTCCAGTAAAGATAGGGGAGTAGGTAAATGCTATGCTCACCTCCTCCCATGATCACATCAAAATTACAATTAAATTATAGAACCAACCAATACTGAGAACCACCTGAAGACTAGGTTATCAGAAGTCCCATAATCCTATGTAATAAAAGGCTAATATGCAAATCGACCGAACAGTGGAACAGCCAGTCACTATAACAAGCACTGATCAACAGAGGGCAGACACTCAACGTAGGAGCTTCCCCCTGGTGGTCAGCGCGCTCTGACAGAGGGAGTGCCGAGTGCCATTCAGCCAGAAGCTGGCTCATGGCTCGCAAGCACAGGGGCAGTGGCAGGAGCCTCTCCCGCCTCCACTCCGGGAGATGTCCCACTGCCAGCTTAGGCCTGCTTGGTGCACAGGGCCTCCAGTCAAGAATATAAAGAAGCCACATCAAGACTGGTAGGAGAGGTAGAGACACAGAACGGGCAGGTCCCACACCCACAGTGCAGTGATGAAGAATTGGGAGGGTCAGTGTGGCTCAGTTGGTTGAGGGTCATCCCATGCACCAGAAGGTCATGGGCTCAATTCCCGGCCAGGGCATATGCCCAGATTGTGGGCTCCATCCTGGGGGAGGGGGGGCAGCTGATTGATGTCACATCGATGTTTCTCTCTCATCAATAAATAAAAATTTAAAAAAAAAATTGGGAGGGACAGCTTCGCTGCACGTCTCCCCTGAGGAGCAACCATTCTAGTGAAAGAGAAAATATTTTTTAAATTCCAGACTCTACCAGTATAAGTGAAACATTTTACCTACTACTAAAAAAGTAAAAAATAATAATAATAATGGTAGTAAAGATCTCACACACAAAAAAAGTCTCACAAAAGGAGTCATAAATACAAACAATAAGACAAAGAATAAAATTTTAAGTGCAACTTAATCTTCTGTGAAATAAAAATTTTGAAAACTCTCAACCTCATTCAAATATGACATGACAGGTACTTAAGTTAAAAAAAAAAAAGTATAGGTCTATGATTCTAAAACCCACACTTTGAACACTCTAAGCAGCCTGTGTTAACACAACTGAAACCTGATGATGAATGAGCACACTGGAACCAAGAGCCCAAAGGGCACTGAGCACTCTGGGAACACATCAATTATTACAGCTTATAGAAACATTGGCTAGCGAATTTGCTCTGCTGCAAAAAGGGGGAACTATTAAAAGGGGGTTCAGGCCACAGACACACAATCTAGGGTTAATACATAGTTATTTAAAAATATTTCCCTCTGTGCCACATACGCAGGCAACAGAAAAAAATACTCAAAATAGCCAAGAAAGGGGGTGGCTCAAAGTAAGGAGCATTAACTCTTTCTCTTTCTTATCCTCATTAAAAAAATTAAATAAAAGAAAAAGAAATGTTATACGTGGAGAATCCATTACCACTATAATAGTCTTCTCGCAACAAGAATTTCTGACGGAATGAAGCTACATTCCACTCTTGTTTTATCCAGTTAACAGATGACTGCAACTCAAAACTCAATTTAGCCCGGCCGGTGTGGCTCAGTGGTTGAACGTCGACCCATGAACCAAGAGTTCACGGTTTCATTCCAAATCAGGGCACATGCCCAGGTTTCGGGCTCGGTCCCCGGTAGGGAAGCGTGCAGGAGGCAGCCGGTTCAATTTTCTCACATAAATGTTTCTCTCCCTTCCTCTTCCTCTAAAATAAATAGGAACATATCCTCGGAGAGGATTAAAAATAAAAACACCTTGCCCAAGGTCGCAGGGCTAGTAAATGGTGAGGATCGTGTTCGAAGGAGCCACTCAGTCTCCGGATTCCATGCTCTTAACATTCTACATGGCCTCTGGGTCAAGAGGAATGCAATTAGGAAGACTTAAAATGAGTGGGGCCGGTAAGGGGGTGGGGGGAAGGGGGACAGATGTAATATTATCAACAATAAAAAATTTTTTAAATGAGTGGACCGGGAAGGGTGGTCAACTGGAGACTCGTGAAGTCCAAGACCCCCTTTTCCGTCTCCAGTAAAACACACAGGCAGATCTGGGGCATACGTAGCACCGCGCCTGGAGCCGCGGCTGACCTCCATGCGGATATCGTAAAGCCCCCACCCCACCCGGTCGGCGCAGGTGGCGCAGCAGCCGCTCCTCCCCAGGCCAGGAAAGAAAGGCATCGCCTGGAGGCAAAACAAAGGCTCGCGGCTCCGAAAGCGCTCCGCCGCGCCATAGTTACAGCCACACGGCGCGCCAAGGCCCGGCCCACTCTCTGGGTCCTCCAGCCTCGGCCCCGCTCGCGCCATACACCGGGCGGCTCGCGCCAACTCACCGGCTTCTGGGCAGCGCCCGACAGCACACGGGAGACGGCGGCGAGCATCTTCCTCATGGACTGAGGGTAGCGGCAGGGCCAACGACTCCCAGCACAAACAGGGCGACCCAGCCGTCTTCTAGTCTCCTTCAGGCGCCCGGAGCGGAAGCCACGCCTTAGCCGCAGCGCGAAGTAATGGAGGCGGTGATACGTCATACTCCTCGCCGGGCCGTGGACCAACCAGGACAGTTCTCAGGGAATGCCCCGCCCACAGGAGAGGCCTGCAGCCGCCCATTGGGTGTCTGCGCCATAGAGGGGAGGGGCTGAGGGCTATTGGGTCACCCCTTGGTGGGCGGGTGCAGAGCCGTGACCCGAGGGCGCCTGCGTTGGGAAGTGGGGCCCCGCCTCCCGGAAACCGCGGGAAAAGTGCCTTCTTGGATTTAACACCGCAGATTAGCCGTGGATATTGGAAATCGTGCAAGTCAGTCCTATCGTGTGTCCAGTCCTGCCGGTGCCGCCTTCGCCCAATACATGGGATGATAAAAATTAGCAACATGGTCGGGCCAAAAGTCACAACATCTGGTTGCTATAAATGGTTCTGCCGCTGATTTTTAAAGAGACAGTGTTGTAACAGTTGTAAAATGCTGCCCTGTCTACTTGACTAGGAACCAAAAATCTATTCCCCATGTAATACTGAGAGGTCAATGGGAAAAGCCTTTTGGCTCTAGTTATTGATTCACATACTCAACGTGAGCTAACAGCATGGCACGCCTGACGGTGACAGCACAGACAAGAAACACAAAAACAACTCTAGGGTCTCTTCAGAGGAGTTTCCAGGTCAAAGTGCTAACTGTGTGCCAGTGGTATTGCACCTGGGTACTGGGTTCAGATTTAGACTCCACGTTTTAAAAGGTGCTCGGGGAAAACCATAGCAGGAACTTGTGGCAGGAATTCTAAGCTCAGGGCTTTATCTAAATGTCCAGGCGCCGACCAGGGTGAGGGTGGGGGCTTTACGAAGTCCGCATGGAAGTCAGCCACGGCTCCAAGCGGGGCTAGGTGTGTTCCAGATCTGCCCGTGCGTTTTACTGCAGACAGAAAAGGGGTCTTGGACTTCTCCAGTCTCCAGCACCAGGAGCTCTAGCAGGTTTTGAATGGATAAATTACACATATAATTATACATATAATGAATACATTTCCATTGTGGAAAGCTGAGAGCAATCAGGAAAGGCTGGAGAAAAGCCTTTCAGATCCGATCTGACCACTTAGCTCAGGGGTGGGCAAACTTTTTAACTCGAGGGCCACAATGGGTTCTTAAACTGGACCGGAGGGCCGGAACAAAAGCATGGATGGAGTGTTTGTGTGAACTAATATAAATTCAAAGTAAACATCATTACATAAAAGGGTACGGTCTTTTTTTTTTATTTCAATAGTTTTATTCATTTCAAACATTTTAACAAGAAGAATGTAAACACTAATTATTATAATTTGAAACTTCAAAAAATGGAGGAATCATAGCACAATAACATACCTTATATTGAAGATGGCAAAGGCAAAATAAAATTGCCTAACAAAGGAAAGGTACAAAAGCCTTTCAAATTAAACTTAAATATAATAAAATAATTTAAAACTAAAACAAATAGAAAAGAACAAAATGTGTAAACAGTAAATTAAACATTTTCTTTAGTACAACTTCCAAATTATGCCCAGGACGTAGATGTAGATGGCAATGTAGACTGGGTTGAAAGGTTTTTGGTCTTTAAAACATCAACTTCAGTGGGAACAGTGTTGTTGGTCTCCTTTTTAGCTAATGCTCTGATACTGTGCTCGCCAGGGGCGTGTCTCCCTACATCACCACATAACCTGTCTACGCATTCCCAGGGTGATGTCGGGGGACGCGTCCGCGGGCATTACAAGGAGCCTCTGGAAGATTGAGAGGTTGTTCCTTCTACTGAATGGGGGATATAAATCTGCCCACTCAGAAGAAGGAGCTGCGGCCGTGTTTCCCGAAGGAGCGGAGGGGAGAGCAAGAGAACCCTCCGCTCTTTTGGCTCCACGGGCTGGATAGAACAGCCGGATCCGGCCCGCGGGCCGTAGTTTGCCCAAGGCTGACTTAGCTGCACTGACTAACCAGGGTGGGGGTGGGGTTTGTGGGACAGGAGGAGGGCAGGCCCAGTACAGTCCCAGATCAAAGCCGCTTTTGAGAAATGGAATCAGGGTTGGCGGTAGATCATCTTGGTCCTTTTAGACCTCATTGAGGACTTAGACCTTTGTCCTAGGAACAATGAGATATCAAAAAAAGATTTTAACATTAGCAATGCAGTTTGTAAATATGGAAGACAAGATGTACTCACTCATGACAGAACCCCAAGGGAAGTTCATTGAAAGAGGTGCCATAGTGTTTTCATGGAAACATGGGTCTCCTGAATCCATGGTAAAGTGTGAGAATAATGGTGGGTTATGATCATCTCTTTCTATTTGTCAACGTAGAAGTGTGCTCTTGAAATATGGGTGTGCTCAAGCTGAGAGAATGTCAGCTGAGCCACCAGATTTGTATTTCAGGATTAGTGCTGCCTTTGACCTCTTCTGCGTGCCCCAACAAGAGCGAGGGCACAGATTTCCTTCCATCTGTGGGTTGTATCACTCTGGGGCTGGCTTTCATCGGATCAGCAATTGCATCACATCACAAACCCTTCTAAGTCTGCCCTTGTTCTCCCATCATGCAGATCATGGCTGATTACTCCTGTGTAAAGTTGCTGTCAATCATTTTCTGTGGCTGGTCCCCAAACAGAAGCAGCCTTTGGAAACCTAAGAACAGGCTTTGGGAGAGGCAGCATAGCACATGGACTCTAGAACCGGTCCACCTGGTCTCAAAGCCTGGTTCAATTATTAGCTGTGTGACCTTGGTCAAGTTGCCTAACCTCTCTGTGCCTGGTTTTCCTCATTTTCAAAAGGAGCATCATGGCAATATTCATGTCATAGGGTTGTCATGAAGCATATATGGCTTAAAATTTGCCAAGCACTTAGAATAGGGCCTGACCCATACAAGCACTATACTAGAATTTGGTAAATATGCCAATCTTTTAACCTCTTGGTGCCTTGCTGTCTTCATTAGTAAAGCAACTTTTAGAAACCTCCATCTTCCAGGTGTGCTTTGAGAAATGAGTTAGCTGGGTACTCAGATGAGTTCAGGGGTGACTACTATCTTCATAGTCAATAGTTAACTATCGTTGGGGGCCACCAAGTGCTGCTAAATAAAGAGACAGAATCTGTATCACTCTAGTACAGGGGTGGGCAAACTTTTTGACTCGAGGGCCACAATGGGTTCTTAAACTGGACCGGAGGGCCGGAACAAAAGCATGGATGGAGTGTTTGTGTGAACTAATATAAATTCAAAGTAAAGGAGCGGAGGGGAGAGCAAGAGAACCCTCCACTCTTTCAGCTCCGTGGGCCGGATAGAACAGCCGAACAGGCCGGATCCGGCCCGCGGGCCGTAGTTTGCCCACGGCTGCTAGTACTTAGACAAAGGTTGTTAATTGAACAACCAGGCCAAACCAAAGTGGACTGTCCAATGGCAAATATGGATGGTAGGGGTAAGGGGGGCGGGTGCTCAGTGGCCTTTGCACTCATCACTACAGTTTGCAGCTTCTTTCTTTGTTAAGTTCTCCACTCACAAAAATCTACAAGGCCATAAGAGGTGGGGACTCAGGCAGTGACGACCACTTGGAGGAGGTCATCCAACTGTACTGGCTGGGGAAGAGGAAGGAGGTGAGCAGGGACCCACAGCAGAAAACCCTGCCCAAGGAGGAGTAGCCTGGCCCTCTTATCCATGGCACGAGCCATGCCACAAATATTGCCTTGTCTGAAACCCCCAGGAAAATGCCAGGCAAGTGGAAGCCATTGACCTCGAAGGCTGTGGACCTTGGCCTGGGTGGCCTTGAGCCTGACGATCCTCCAAGCCACTAAAAGAAGCCAAAGCCCTTACAATCACTGGAAACAGCAGCCAAGAGCAAGTTTGTGGACCGGTCCTTGTGTCGGGCAGACATGTCTGCGGAGCTGATGTGCACTGAAGGGATCCTGGACATTTCCAAAACGATCCTGCGACCCCTGGGGAGGGTGGTGACAGACCTCTGTCTGCCAGCCCGCTACCTTATCCCCAAATGTGCCTTTCTGCTCAGAAGGTTACAGCAGCTCCATGGACAGTGACGACAGCCGAGAGCAGGAGATCCAGATGTTTTGGGCACTAAAGCACAGTCCAGGAGTTTGCTGGCCAGAAGGGACACCTGCCCACAGTCTGCACCCAGCCCACTGCCCTTGCCTGGCCCCAACGGGCAGGCTGGTGGCCCCAAGGCCCCTGTGTCTAAAACAGTAGACCTGTCGCTTAGCTGCAAAGGGAAATGCAGAGGAGATGGCAATACCCTGTGGCCGTCCATACCCAAGAAAACAAGAGATGGCAAAGAAGGGTGCCCCAGATGCTGACCTTGGCCAGAGAAAAGCACAGCCAGGCCAAGGAAAAGCCAGCAAGGCACCTGGAAGGGAGGGCAGGCCAGGGGGTAGCCTCTCCCCTGCAGGACTGTCGGGTGGGGTGATGAACATGTGGCCCTGGATGCGAGGGGCAGTGTGTCGCCGGGCCATGGGAAGTCTGTGGAGGCGAGCAGTGTGGACGAGAAGGAGAGCTTTGAGGACAGGAGTAGCTCACTGGACAGCAACGAGGACCTGGACACCACCATTAAGGACTTGTTATGATCCAGGTGGAAGCTCAAGAAGCCTTGTGGGTGTAGGGACCCCAGAGCTGTGTGCAGGAAGGTCCACCGAGACACGGGCCCTGGGTCAGCAGGTGGCCTCCAGAGAGGCTGGAAGGACAGAAGCCCGCCCTTGTTGAAAAGCCGCCTGTCAAAGTCCAAAAGGGCCAGCAGGGAGGACCTGCTGAGGAAACCTTCCAGCAGCTTCTACAGCCCCACAGAGAGAACAAAGCTGTGTAGGGCTGGGCCTGGCCCTTGAGTACGTCCCTGGCCTTCCCATCAGGTCAAAGAGCCTGGGAAGGGCATCTGTTCTCCAGCGAGGTGGAGGCCCACAACCTTCACCAGTCAGCCGCCAGCCCCAGCTCTCAGTCTGACAGCAGTTCCGTAGACAGTGACAACAGCATCGAGCTCGATACCTGGAAGGTTTTGTCCAAAACGGACAGGGAGTCCATGAGCGGTTTAGAAATGCAAGGACGGGGTTCCCACCATGCTCAGGCTGGGGAGTGTGCCCAGGCCAGAGCCACTGTGCTGGAAGGTGGTGGCCCCAGCCCTGGGCACACAGGGCCAGAAGGGCAGGGGGACCCCTCAGCTAGCTACGGATTGGTGCGAGGGGTGGCCCCGCACAGAGCCGGCCTCCCTCCCCACTGCTCTGTCCAGAGGCCAGCTGGTGCCACCCAGGAGCACCAGCGGGACTGTGTCTGCCAGAGGGTCACCTGCAGGTATGAGCAAACTTTATCCTCACTAAGACCAGAGCCCACGGGGCGGGGGGGGGGGGGGTGGGCACAGTGGGGCCTTGCCCATGACCTCTGGGAGCCACAGCCCGGAAGGGGACAGGGAGGGTGACCCCAGGCCCACTTCTCTCTCCCATGGGGTGACTTCACCCACCAGAGTTGGCTACAGAACATGTGGGCGCTGAGCTTGGAAGGCAGGGACATGGCGTGGAAAGGGGAACTGGAGAGTGAGAGGGGGAAGGGGCCCGGCCTCACCACAGGCCCCAAGAAAGGCCTGCCCTTTGCAGGCTTCTCCCCGCTGCTCTGCACTGTGGGCATAACGCCTCCTGGGGGCCACACCAGCCGGCCTCTGCAGGGCTCGCCTTCTAGGGCTGCAGAGGGGCCCATGTTTGGAAGCTCACACTTGCTCATGAAGAAGAAGGGTGGGCACTGGCCCAAGAGTAAGGCACTGGCAGTGCTCGGCTCACACGACAGCAGGAACTCAGGTTCAGGCGAGGACATTTTAGACCTGAGGTATAGATGGAGGGTGGATAGAGACAGGAGAACAGGAGGCCTGAGGCAGTGACCCCAGTGAGCTGAGTGACACCTCCATGGAGGACAGTAGTGGCCCATGGTCAGGGGCAAAGTCCTCAAGCTGTGAGTACAGGTCCTGGTGCCAGCGTATCCGTGGATGGCGCATGTATGTGCTTGTACCTGTGCATGTATTGGTGACACTGTGGGTAGCAGAGGAACGGGAGCCCTGTAACCGCCCTGTACATACGTACATTAACGGGAAACGATGCCCTTATTTAACATGTGTCCTAATAAATATGATATTTATACCTTTTATTTATTTAACAGTATGACCAGGCACCACCCTTAGATTTCCTTTTTTTTTTTTTATGTTTTTATTCATTTTTAGAGAGAGAAGAAGGGAGAGGAAGATAGAAACATCAATGAGATCCTAAGAGAATCATTGATCGGCTGCCTCCTGCACACCCCCTACTAGGGACCGAGCCTGCAACCTGGGCATGCGCCCTTGACCAGGAATCAAATTGGGGACCTCTTGATGCATGGGTCGATGCTCAACCACACCACACCGGCCAGGGATGATTTTTGTACCCTTTTTTTTTGTTTTTAATATATTTTATTGATTTGTTACAGACAGGAAGGAAGAGGGATAGAGAGTTAGAAACATCGATGGGAGAGAAACATCGATCAGCTGCCTCTTGCACACCTCCTACTGGGGATGTGCCCACAACCAAGGCACATGCCCTTGACCAGAATCGAACCCGGGACCCTTCAGTCTGCAGGCCGACGCTCTATCCACTGAGCCAAACCGGCCAGGGATGATTTTTGTACCCTTTTTGTACATTTTTTAAGTGCTGTGAAAACTATTTTTGGAAAATACAGCTGTTTGATTTTGTAGGGCGTCCCTGACTGCAGTTTCTGTGGTTTCCATATCACTCACATCACAGCCAGGTTTTAGTGATTCTGAGACTGGTACTTTGGGGTGATTGCATGGAAATGCCTGGCTATGCCTGAGGGGGTAGCAGTGACACCCCCCAGCATCCCCCCCGCCAAGTCCCTGAGGTCTCTATCCAGAGGTTTCTGGACATCACTTGTTATAAGGGACCCCTGGTAGAGAGGCTGAGCATGACCCCTGAACACATTGCAGCCATAGCCTTTGACCTGAGAACCTTTAAAGTACAAATAACAGCAAACACACTGGCCGATCCCCAGGCCCGTGCAAGTGGAAGTTCCAGGAGGGAGCTCTCGCAGGTCACCCCAGTTCCCCGGGGCCTGTATTGCTTCATGTCCAATCCTGTTCAATGACTACATGGTTTTAAAAGCTCAATAAAACTCTTTGTACACGGGGTGGAAGGGGGGATAATCCTCCAGGCCTACTCAATGGTCTGCAGAACTGGCTGAACTGTCATAAATCCTGCCAATCTTATGAAACTTGCCAACCTCTAGGAAACTAAAATTGGAATTGCGCAAATACAGGGTAGAGGTAATTGTGGACTTTACCAAATAGCTAAAATGAAATTCTTCCAGAAAGCATTTTTAAACTACCATCATTTTTCATTATAAAAGAAACATGTTCCAGCCCTAGCAGGTTTGGCTCAGTGGATAGAGCGTCGGCCTGCAGACTGAAGGGTCCCAGGTTTGATTCCAGTCAAGGACACAGGCCTGGGTTGTGGGCTCAATCCCCAGTAGGGGGTGTGTAGGAAGCAGCCAACCATGATTCTCTCTCATCATTGATATTTCTCTCTCTCTCCCTCTCCCTTCCTCTCTGAAATCAATAAAAATCTACTTAAAAAAATAAACATGTTCTATGTAGAAATTCTGGAAACTAAAGATAAGTCAAAATTTTTAAATGGAAATATTCTACAAGTATACAGCCCACATAAACCCTTGTTAATAAGCCAGTATATCACCTCCCAGTGATATATTTTGGCTACACATATACACATTTAAAAAACATACAAATGAGATCAGAAGGTACCTAATATTTTGTAACCCTTTCCCATGGGTGATTAAATAGCTTTAACAACCTGATTTTAACTCCCAATAATCCATGGTAGCTATGATTTCATTCAACCAATCCTTTATTGTTGCACAATTACATGGTTTTTTTATTTTTACAATCATAAACCAGGCTTGCTGAGCATATGTGTAGCTATGGCCTCATTCAAATTATTACCATTATTGGAGTCCCACGGGCTGCACCCACCACCAGCCCCACCCATCCAGGTGGAGAAGGCCAAGGTCATGGCCTAAACGGAGGAGCAGAGCCTAGACAAGTGCTTTAATTAGGGGGGGAAACAAGGAGCTAAGCAACCGGACAGCAAGCGCCTGGGTGGGGTGGGGGGGCCTGGGGCTGCCACCATGAGGAAGGATGAAGATAAGTGGAAAGAATTTGAGCAAAAAAGAGATTGACTAGCCCGGCTGGTGTGGCTCAGTGGTTGAGTGTTGACCTATGAACCAGGAGGTCACAGTTTGATTTCTGGTCAGGGCACATGTCTGGGTTGTGGGGCATGCAGGAGGCAGCTCATCAATGATTCTCTCTTATCATTGATGCTTCTCTCTCTCTCTCCCTCTCCCTTCCTCTCTGAAATCAATAAAAATAGATGTTAAACCCTGGTCGGTTTGGCTTGGTGGATAGAGCGTCGGCCTGCGGACTGAGGGGTCCCAGGTTCGATTCCGGTCAAGGGCATGTACCTTGGTTGCGGGCACATCCCCAGTGGGGAGTGTGCAGGAGACAGCTGACCAATGTTTCTCTCTCATTGATGTTTCTAATTCTCTATCCCTCTCCCTTCCTCTCTGTAAAAAATCAATAAAATATATTTAAAAATAAAATAAAATAAATAGATTTTTAAAAAGAGGTTGACTACAGCAGCCTCACAGTCCAAGCAATGCAGCAGCCTCACAGTCCAAGCAATGCAGATAAGTGAAAAGGAAGAAGATGGCAGTGAAAAAAGAGAAGATCCAGTTGATAATTGGGAAGAAGGTGAAGGAGGTGGTGGTGGTGGTATAGAAAAATCTTCAGGTCCCTGGAATAAAACAGCTCCAATACAAGCACCCCCTGCTCTAGCAATCGTTACAGAAACGCCAGAACTGGCAATGACTAATGGTGTGTATAGGCCTCCTGGAGCCGGGTTAACCACAAGGAAAACATCACAAGGGCCACCAGAAAACATACAGCGACACACCGTTCCCATCCCCGCAGTCCATTGCCAAGAAGGTAGAAAGCCAAAAGGATAAAGAAATGGAGAAGAGCTTTGAAGTTGTTAGTAAGACACAAAACTAGAGGCAGAGATGAGGTTTCAAAAAACCAGGCCCTTAAACTTCAGCTAGACAACCAGCACACTGTGCTTAAAAATGGAAAACCAACTACACAGCACAATTAAGGAATGGTCTTTGCTAACCCTTCTAAGGAAACTAGACCACACTAATCACCACGAACAGACATTATCATCTGATTTCTGCTGGACTGACAGCAACCAATGCAGACCCCTCTATATAAGTGACCGGCCCTATTGCACTATGGAAGTTTCAAGTGTCACAACTGCTCTTTATGTATATTGAATTTAGGGAGATTGAAAAAAAAAAAAAAAAAACCACAAAAATGGCAGCCAGTGGTCATTTCAAAATCTTTTTTATGTTCAGGTACTGAGCCTTTGTAAGATTGAGTACCTCAAATTTGCTGCACTCATGTGGGTCACAACTTCTGGATTAGAAGGTTATAGCTGTTAAGTGGCGATGCAAAACTTGCATCCAGCTCTGCTGGATACCTATCAGAAATCCTGCAGAGAATTAGCTGTCTGAGTTTTGATCTACTATAAAAGATGATTTTTGTTGTTGTTAATCCTCATCTGAGGATATTTTTTCCATTGATTTTTTTTTAGAGAGAGTGGAAGGAAAGGGAAGAGACAGAGAGAAACATCCATGTGAGAGAAACACATTGATTGATTGCCTCCTTGCATGAGCCTTGATTGGGGTCAGGGATTGAGCCTGAAACTGAGACCCTTGAGTCCATGGGCCAACAGTCTAATCACTGAGCCAAACTGGTGAGGACTTTAAATTATATATATATATATATATATATATATATATATATATATATATATATATATTTCAGAAAGGGAGAGAAAGATAGAAACTTCAATGATGAGAATCATTGATTGGCTGCCTGCTTGCTGCACGCCCTGTATTGGGGAAGAAGCTTGCAACTAGGGCATGTCCCCTGACTGTGACCTGCTGGTTCATAGGTCGACACTCAACCACTGAGCCACACCAGCTGGGCAAAAAGATGAAGATTTAAGTGACCTTAATTAACCTGTCTTGTCCCCACCCTCCAGGAACGCTCTCTGTAGTGGGCTGTGGCTATTAGACTACCTGGAAGGTGCCGCTTTCAAAAGAACAGATGTGTTCAGACACTCTGTGTAGGGCTGTGATTTCTAATTTAAACTTTGATTTGTATTCTGAGGTAACCACAAATTCAATGAAACTTGGGTCCACCAAGTGGGAAGGGGGCATGGGAGGGAATAATCCTGTTTCTTTTAGTAATTTTTTTATTTGAGCTGTGCTTTCTCTATGTTCCACATTAATGCCTTTTTTCTTTCTTCCTTCCTTCTTTCCTTCCTTCCTTCCTTCCTTCCTTCCTTCCTTCCTTCCTTCCTTCCTCTTTCTTTCTTTCTTTCTTTCTTCCTTCCTTCCTTCCTTCCTTCCTTCCTTCCTTCCTTCCTTCCTTCCTTTCTTTCTTTCTTTCTTTCTTTCTTTCTTTCTTTCTTTCTTTCTTCTTTTTTGCTTTGACTTGGAAGAAGTTCTTTGATAGAGCATATTGCTTGGTTAAGTAAGTGACCTGAAATATGCATTAGAATTGTGAAATTGCCAATCCCTAGAGGGGAACCAAATAGCCTTTGATGTAAGGGGCAGTGGGTGCAGGGGGGTCTACTTCAGGTGCTGCTATAGCCTCCTGGAATCAGGTCTAATCGTAAAGTTAACTGCAGTGAAAAGAGGATGGTTTCTGCTCAGGCCAAGGGATGCACTGACCCATTCTTATAAATTCAAAGCAACATGAGCAGAATCTCAACTTAAAACCCACTTAGGTTTCATGGATCTTGCATAGAACTCAGTTAGATGGATGAAAATGCTTAACATCTCAGAACTCACAATGATAGATAATTCCAGATATACTTATGCTGAAAATTTTAAGTTATTAGACATTCTATAAATGTAGCAATTGTCCCATGGTAGCTCTGTTATCAACCCTCTGGTGTGTCTTTTTTTAAAAATATATTTCATTGATTTTTTACAGAGAGGAAGGGAGAGGGATAGAGAGTTAGAAACATTGATGAGAGAGAAACTTCGATCAGCTGCCTCCTGCACACCCCCTACTGGGGATGTGCCCGCAACCAAGGTACATGCCCTTGACCGGAATCAAACCTGGGACCCTTGAGTCCGCAGGCCGACGCTCTATCCACTGAGCCAAACCAGTCAGGGCTGGTGTGTCTTTAAAATTAGGGGTGAACGACAGGTGATGTAACACTTCTGTTTTTTATAATTACAGCTTAAACTATCCAGTCATTTTTTAATCCTGTAACTTTAGGAAGATACCCAGGGTTACTGAAAAGTTTCTGTCCATCTAATAAGATAGTCTGGCAATTTCCTAGTTTTGTATCTTTGGTTCAATAGAAATATGTCAAAGTGGTGTGTGACTGCTTGATGCAGAGTCTGGGTTTCTCTGTAATAAATCCCTTTGCCTAATGGCAGGAGTTGCAGACTTATTACAGGCAAGAGTGAAGCAAGTGGGTGAGTAAAACTATACTGATATGGGAGCATATTTCTATGGAAGTTGAGTCTTGATAAGTGTTAACGCAGGAATCAGACTCCTGGTGGGTTACAGGATCTCCTGACAGACCTGCCAACCATTTATTTTTCTTTAAACTGTTGTGAAAATCAGTACGCATATGGCCAGAGGCTGCTATAGGTGCCAGTGGCCAGAGTGGCAATAACAAACTACTAGTACACCTGGGCTCCCACCCTCACTCCACTCGGACAGAAAAGATCTGAGTCCCCTGGAAGGAAGAAGGTATAGTGAGACCCTGCCAGGACCACACTAACCACTCTTTCCATCCTGCCCACCCCAGACTGCACCCAACAGCACTTACACTAAGGCAAGGACACAGGACATTCCTCCCGCCTCTAGATTCCATGCCTCTCTCCCCATCTGGTGGGCTGGAGGCCTGGTGTCCGTCCACTCCCAACCTGCCAGTTTCCTGTTGGGTTTGCCTGGACAAGGAATTTGAGCAGGAAGGCACTGCTGTCTGCCACGGGCCTCGAGTGCAACACCCTGCATCCCCGTGAGCACCGAGGAGGGCAGTACCTGCGCTATCTGGTGCGCACAGACCATTGGCCGAGCTAGGCCATCTGAGAGGCACCAACTCCCTCTGGGCAGATATGGCCAAGGTGAAACCAAGGGGCTAGGCCAGAGCTGCCTATACAAAGGGACTGTCACAGTGGAGGGCCCCACTGCTGGCAGAAACTGGTCCCTGTCCAATACTGACTCCTCCACTGGCACATCCTCAGAGCATTCCAGGAGCTGCTGGTACTCAATGTGGGATCCAGGTCCAGCTCTGCCCTAGTCCCCGATATTCCAGGAGCCCTGCCAAGGCTGCAGGGTGTTCAGATCCCCCGAAGGGAACACACAGCAAGAGCAGAAGTTCCTGCCAGCTGTCCCCCAAGCGGGGTCACTGTCAGAGAAGTATGGGAAGTGAAGAGTCCAGCCAAACCAGCCAGGAGAGGGCAGGGCCCTGGCTTCCTAAAGGCAGTGACCCCAGGCTTGGAGGCTCTGCCCCTCCTGACCCACTTCCACCCTGCTCCATCTGCTGCAGGGCCCACAGGCCACCTGTGTGGACACAGGGAAGGATTCCAGGACTAAAGAAGGGAGAAAAGATCAGGGACATTTCTCCCCAGCTCCTTGCCTGTGGGAGTCACTGTGGCCTCCACCTACAGTCCTGCCTCTTTCAAGGTCGCCCTCTCTATACTATCCTTCCCAGATGCCAGGGATCATCCCTCTCTCTTCCAGGAGTGTGACTAACATTGAGGTTTATATACTCTGCTCCCACCTTCGTAACTTATGACCTTATGAGACCCTCAGACTGCCTCAACCGGAGTGTTCTTGTTTCCTGCTGGGACCCGGACTATTACAAACACTCTGGACTTCCCAGTGCAGTAACCAGCCCCACTGCTCAACAAGCAGTCCTGGCTCCAGGATTGGAGGTATGGCCAGGCCAATGTGTCCCCATAGCCCCCACCCCACCCCAGGTCCAGCCAAGTGCGAGGCCACTCTGTGCAGGCCTTCAGTAGGCTCCAGCCCACTGGCCAGCCTTCTGGGATTCCGAGTCCCAGTGGCTCAATCTAGAGCCTGTTCCCCCAGGGCACCCTTCCTTTATTTTGTATTTTATTTTTAATATATTTTTATTGATTTCAGAGAGGAAGGGAAAGGGAGAGATAGAAACATCAATGATGAGAGAGAATCACTGATCAGCTGCCTCATGTACGCTCTCTACTGGGGATCAAGCCCACAACCCTGGCATGTGCCCTTGACCAGAATTGAACCCGGGACCCTTCAGTCCGCAGGCCAATGCTCTATCCACTGAGCCAAACCGGCTAGGGCAGGGCACTCTTCCTTTATGACTTCACCCACTGGTCACCTGGGAGACAATACTGAACATTCCACCCCAGAGCCTGGGCCTTCAGGGGGCAAGGACAGCAGGCCCAGCCAGCCCAGAGGACTCTCCGTCCTGTGTAAATGAGGACACCACTGGCCCATGTCTAACAAGTGTGTAGAGGACAGCCTTAGAGGTGCTGGGTGTTCTTAGCACCATGGATGATGCTACTATTCTCAAGCAACGAGGCTACATTATGGGGATAAATTTGGGAGAGGGCTCTTTTGCAAAAGTCAAATCTGCATACTCTGAGCGCCTGAAGTTCAATGTGGCAGTCAAGATCATTGACCGCAAGAAAGCCCCCGCAGATTTCTTGGAGAAATTCCTTCCCCGGGAAATTGAGATTTTGATCATGTTAAATCACCGCTCCATTGTCAAGACCTACGAGATCTTTGAGACATCAGAGGGAAAGGTCTATATTATCATGGAGCTCGGGGTCCAGGGCGATCTCCTCGACTTCATCAAAAACCAAGGAGCCCTGCATGAAGATGATGCTCGCAAGAAGTTTCACCAACTGTCCTCAGCCATCAAGTACTGCCATGATCTGGACATTGTCCACCGAGACCTCAAGTGCGAGAACCTCCTCCTCGACAAGGACTTCAACATCAAACTGTCTGACTTCGGCTTCTCTAAGCGCTGTCTGAGGGATGACAGCGGCCGACTGACCCTGAGCAAGACCTTCTGTGGGTCAGCAGCGTACGCAGCTCCTGAGGTTCTGCAGGGCATCCCCTACCAGCCCAAGGTCTATGACATCTGGAGCCTGGGCGTGATCCTCTACATCATGGTCTGTGGCTCCATGCCCTACGATGACTCCAACATCAAGAAGATGCTGCGCATCCAGAAGGAGCACCGTGTCAACTTTCCTCGTTCGAAACACCTGACAAAGGAGTGCAAGGACCTCATCTACCGCATCTTGCAACCAGATGTCACCCTACGGCTGCACATTGATGAGATCCTCAGCCACTGCTGGATGCAGCCCAAGCCCCGGGCCCTGTCCCCCGCAACTGTCAGCAAGGAGCGGGCGAGCGTCCAGAGCACCAAGCCCTTGCAGACCGCTGAGCCCAGCTCTGACAAGAAGTCTGTCAACCACCTGGAGCCCAGGGAGGAGGCACTGCCTCAGGTGATGTCAGAGTCAAGACCCCAGGAGGAGATGGTGGAAGGACCAGTCTCCGCGCAGTTTGATATCAAGGGCATCGCCCGCACAACTGGCCAGCTGAGCAATGAAGCAATGGAAGGTTGCTCCTCGAAGTGCCCACATACAAAGACCCAGTGAGCCTCTCACAGGGTCTGGGGGCTGGCAGGAAATGAGGCGGACTTCACAGCTGGGAATAAAAACCGAATTTAAAATTTTACTTAAGTTTAACCATATGTGGCAAGTGGTTACCATGGGACAGTGTAGATCCACAGTGCCCAGCACACCGAGACCTGGAAGGGAGCAAGGGACTATCTGCAACTTCTATTACCTTGCTCCAGATGCAGCAGGGCAAGGCCTCAAACTGTTCTCGCCAAGTACTGTAGGAATGCATAGGATCACCCCAAACCCAAGCACGCTGGAGGCTTGTAGCTGCCAACTTTTTCTGACCAATAATGTTGGTGTTATTTGAGGTGGCAGGCAAGATGCCTGCCTTTTGATGTGTTTGGGTGAGTTGCTGCACAAGCCAAGAGACACTGGATGATTAAGCGAGAAACAAGGGATTGTTGGTTAAACTGAACACTTCATTTGGAATCCAAAAATCTTAACAAATCTCTTGTACCTTGAGCCACATATTTTCCCTGAAAAGCATGTTTTCCAGCAAAATTTTGTTATGGTTTTAAGGAATGAACTGAGATGGGAATGTGGAACTTAGAGTATGATATGTAATGGGTGGATAGGCTGTCCATTATACCATTTCTTTCTTTCAATTCTAAGACATGGTTTGGCAATACAAGAACTCTGTAACATACATGAACAAAGTCAATAAAAGGTGCACATATGGAAAAAATTATTACCATGTGTTTTTTTTTATGATACATTTCTCGAGGTGAAATTGCTGGGTCCACAGTATGCAAACATTTTAGTGAGATAATAAACATTTTAGGAAGTGTTAAATCCATTTTCAGAAATCTACCTGGGGCCCAAAGAGAACATTAAACCTATAAAAATAGATTTCTAAATATTTAAAAAATTTGTTGACTCTAAGGCTGATGGTAAAGGGACAAAATAGTGGGACTTAGACAAAAAGTGGATGCTGTCAAAGAATAATTTACCTCCAAGACAGGCTGACAGCACAGCCCCAGAAAGTGCTGAGGGTGACTGTCCTTGTGGTACTGCAGGTCCCTCTGCCCATCATGAGCTGAGAGAAGTTCATTTCTTCTCTCCTATCTCCCCTTTGCTCCTCCCAGCCAGTAATTGTCAATGGGAGTGGAGCCGGCCCCTATGGCTCACAATGGCATTTCTGCAGGAGGGGTTTGTTGTCACAGTAAGGCGGGGGGGAGGTGTACACTTGAACTTAGAAGCCCGATATCCTGTGCAATGAAGACCTTTGATGTTTCTCGCATGACTTTCAAATGTTGGTCCCGATCTTCATGTGGGTGAAAACCCTGCATCTAAAACCTGTATGTAATATCTGAACCTCCCTAACTCCATTTTATAGAGAAATAAACTAGTTTTTGAATGGATTTTCCAGAAACAGAAAGGTATTTACTAAATAAACTGATGGAAGACTATATTAATCATTTGTTTTGTTCTAGGCTTTCCAAGACTTGTTTATAATTACACAAAAATCCTATCTCTAGTGTCAATGCTGCTAGCGTTATCTGCATCCGAGTCATTGATTTAACACCGCTAGTCAGACTACACCAACAGCTGTTGCAGAATAAACAATTCAGGTGCAAACATCTGGTAATTCATTGTAGTCTTATCCCAGAATGCATTTAGTTTATAACATTACTTTGCTTTCATGTCTTCTTTATATTACAGTAATATATATATATATATATATATATTACAGTAATATATATATATATAGATTGATTTCAGAGAGGAAGGGAGAGGGAGAGAGAAACATCAATGACGAGAGAGAATCATTGATTGGCTGCCTCCTGCACGCCCCCTACTGGGCATGGAGCCCACAAATCTGGCATGTGCTCTGACTGGGAATCGAACCTGATTTCCTGGTTCACAGGTCGATGCTCAAACAGGGAGCCACACTGGCCAGGCATACAGTATTTTTTAAAATCTTTATTGTTGGGAGTATTACAGATGTCTCCCCTGGTGGTGCCACCTCCTGGTTCTCACACACTGGCTAGTTTTTCTCACATGCGGTACCAGGGTTGGTCCCGTGACCCTATCAGATGAGACCATGAGGCATGAGACCACGAGACTTTGCTCAGTTTCCGAAGTGCCCAGATTTCAAGGAATTTTATGATTTTCTAAGGCCACAGAACAGGGCTGCCTCATGGGAAGTGTCCCTGTGAATCCGGGAGGTGGGGTGGGATGGAGTCAGGTCTAATTACTCCCCACCGGGAGCAGGGTTGGTCACCTGACACTTCAGTAATTGAGTATGAGAGAAAAGAACTCGAGTCTCAATGGCCAGAGCACTTATGTATTTGTTATCCTTCTTGGACTCGTTCCTGGCAATCATTTTGAAAATAAAAATCCTCGTGTGCTTTTTCAAAACTGACTAAAGGAAGTGCAGGGAAAGGAGAGAGCAAGAGAGAGAGAGAGGACTAAAGGAAGTGCAGGGAAAGGAGAGAGCAAGAGAGAGAGAGAGCTAGAGAGAGAGGAGGGGGAAGAGGGGGGACCTCATTGGGAGAACGGGCTGGTAGGGGAGAAATGGATGATTCTTCTGGAGAGAAGACTATTGAAAGAGGGAGAAGTGAGAGGAATTGGAGAAAACACAAAAGGGAAAACAAGATGTTTCTTCCCCCAAGAGGATGGTATTTGCCTCATTGGCAGCACTTCTCAGATTTAAGGGACCTATCCCTCACTTGGGGTCCCATCAGCACAATGAGATTCTGTCCAGTGCCTCAGCTTCCAGGCTGGCCCTGGTGGTGCCGCCTCCTGGTTCTCACACCCTTGCTGGGTTCTCGCCCACACCAGGGTTGGTCTGTGTGACCCTAGTAGATGGCAGAAGCAATGATCTGTCACTGCGGAGACTGGCTTGCAAAGACACTGCGGCTTTCTGTGTCTCTGATCACCAGCTCTGATAGAAGGCCGCTGCTGTCTGAGCAGACTTTCAGAGTGGCCCCCATGCTGCCCACAGCCAATGGCAGGGGCTAGAAACGGCTCCTCCACTCTCAGGCAGACCTTCAGATGACTGCAACCTGGCCCACATGTGCGCTGAAATCTCCCAAGAGGCCCTGTGTCCAAAACACCCAGCTCAGCTGCTTCTGGATTCCTGAGCCACAGAAACTGAGAGATAATAAAGGTTTGTTGTGTGAAGCCACTCAGTTTCATACTGAACTAAGACGTATGTGATGCACTGAGGAAGGTCTGGAAACATGGTCCCCCATTGTAAATGGCTTAGATAAGTTTCCAAACATTGGTATCCAAAGCAACTGGTAGATTTAATAAAAAGGTATTCTAAGTTCTCAGGACACAAAGATTTCCAATCTCTACAGCTGTTCAAAAGGAAACAATTGTAGAATTACACAGGGAAAAAAACACCCCTGTTATGCGTGCTACTACTATTATAATCTAAGTGACACCATTGTAATTAGCTAGCTGTTAATACAGTCAAACCTCAGTTCTCAAATGTGTCCCATCTCAAACAATTCGGTTCTCCACCGATTGTTCATAGAAAACCGTCTCAGTTGTCAAACAAAACTTCGGTTCCCCACCTGACAACCCTTTCATGGTGAGACCTGTATGATCAGCCACCTGTCTCTCAGGGGACAGACAGGAGAGAATGCACAATTTTGAGTCAGTTTACCGGTAAATCTCATGTTGTTCGCATCTCAGGAAGTTGCTTTGTGCATATTTTCTAGTGGGAGGAAATGATTCCGTTTCCAAACAAATCACTTCTCAAACAGCTTTCCGGAACAAATTAAGTTTGAGAACTGAGGATCCACTGAGCTAGAAAAGGAGCAAAAGGGAGACCAGCCATTCTGTAAGCCTGGCCATTTCAGGCAGCTTCGGCAGGAAGCTGCAAGTGCAATTTCACACTCCCCAGGGAGCACCCAGTCCATTCCCTGCACATCACTGGGGGAGGGGTCCCACCAAGGTGAGATGGACACATGTGCGGTAAAGGTGGGGTGACACAGGGAACATGCCTGTCAGTCAAACCTGGAGACAGAGATCATTGGCTAGAGGAAGTGAAGCCAATGCAAGCCCGTGAAATGTGGTAGAACATAATCCCCTAGATAAAGGGGTTCACGAATTCCCAGATTCCACCCCACAAAATAAATCCAGATAAAGCATCAATCTCTTACACTAGATTTCCATCTGGTGGAAAGTCCATGTAGCTACAGGTCTAACTTTTCTCTATTTCTTGTGTTAGGGTGCCACCTGGTGGAACTTTCCTGTAATTGCATAAAGATATTTATTTGCTTGTTTATTAATTTAACTTTTATTGTTGTGAATATTACAGATGTCTCCCGCTTTTCCTATTGTTCACAACCACCTGCTTCCCACCCTGCCCCAGGCCTTCACCACACTTCTGTCTGAGTCCATGGGTTATGCATCTGTGCATATAAAGTTCTTTGGTTAATCTCTTCCCACCTCCCTCCCCGCTTCCCTGAGATTCGTCAGTCTGTTCCATGTTTCCATGCCAATGGTTCTATTTTATTCAACAGTTTATTTTGTTCATTAGAGTCCACGTGTAAGTGAGATCCTGTGATATTTGTCTTTCTCTGATTGGCTTATTTTGCTTAGCTTTATAAACTCTAAGTATATCCATGCTGTCACAAAAGGTAAGATTTCCTTCCTGTTTAAAGCCATGTAATATCCCATGGTGTAAACGTACTCCATCATTTTTATACACCCATCTACCGATGGGAACTTGGGCTGTTTCCAGATCTTAGCTTTCTATAATGGTAAATGCGTAATATGCTAATTAGACTGGACGTCCTTCCAGATGTCATTCTGGACGAAGCCAGGGATGTAAGGGAAGCCCGGGTCCCAGGTGCCTGCCAGCAGCCAGAGGGAAGCCTGGGTCCCAGGTGCCAAAGGGAAGCCGGTGCCGGCAGCCAGGAAAAGGAAGGCCTACTCTTGCACGAATTTCATGCATTGGGCCTCTAGTCATGAATAACACTACTATGAACACAGGGGTACATGTATTTTTTCTAGTTGGTATTTCAGGATTCTTAGGATATATTCCTAGAAGTAGGATCACTGGGTCAAATGGCAGTTTCATTTTTAATTTTTTGATGAAACTCCACACTGTTTTCCATAGTGGCTGCCCCAGTCTGGAAAGTTACATGTCAAAAACAACAAAAACCCAAAAAACAACAATAACAAAATGGCCACCAACTAAAAACAAAATGATAACAAGAATAAGCTAAAAATGGATAAAAGACATAAATATAAGTCAGAAACAATAATAATAGAAGAAACTATAGGCAGCAAAATCTCAGACATCCCACATAACAGAATTTTCACTGATACATCGCCTGGGGCAAGAGAAACAAAGGAAAAACATAAACAAATGGGACTACATCAAACTAAAAACTTTCTGCATAGAAAAAAAGCAACATCAAAATGAAAAGGCAACCCACTCTATGGGAGAACATATTTGCCAATGATACATCTGATAAGGGGTTAATTTCCAAAATATATAAAGAACTCATACACCTCTAAAAAAGGAAGACAATCAAATTAAAAAATGCGCAAAGGACCTGAATAGATACTTTTCCAAAGAGGACATATATATGAAAAAAGAGGCCTGGTGCACGAATTCGTGCACCAGTGGGGTCTCTCATCCTGGCCTGTGAGATCGGGCTGAAACCGGCTCTCTGACATTCCCCGAGGGATCCCGGATTGCGAGAGGGCACAGGCCATGCCAAGAGAGCCCACCGGTGCATGATTGGGGCCGGGGAGGGACATGCGAGGATGGCTAGCCAGGGAGGGACTGCAGGAGGGCTCCAGGGTATGTCCGGCCCATCTCACTCAGTCCTGGTCAGCTGACCCCAGCAGCAAGCTAATCTACTGGTCAGAATGTCTGTCCCCTGGTGGTCAGTGCATGTCATAGTGATTGATAAACCAGTCAACTGTCTGCCCCCTGGTGGTCAGTGCACATCATAGCGAGTGGTTGAGCTGCCTTAGCATATCATTAACATATTACACTTTGATTGGTTGAACGGATGACTGGACGACCAGACACTTATCATACTAGGCTTTTATTATAGAGGATGCTCATTCACTGATCATCAGAGAGATGCAAAATAAAATGACAATGAGGTAACACCTCAGATATGTCAGAATGGCTACCATCAACAAATCAACAACAAGTGTTGGGGAGGATGTGGAGAAATGGGAATCCTCGTGCACTGTTGGTGGGAATGCAGACTGGTGCAGACACTATGGAAACAGTATGGAGTTTCCTCAAAAAACTAAAAATGGAACTGCCTTTTGACCCACTTCTAGGAACATATTCTGAGACCTGAAACACCAATCAGAAAGGATATATGCATTCCTAGGTTCATAGCAGCACAATTCACCATAGCCAAGACCTGGAAACAGCCCATTGTTAGATGAGTGGATAAAAAAAAAGCTGTGGTACATTTACACAATGGAATACTACATGGCTGTAAAAAGGAAGGAAATGTTACCTTTTGTGACAGCATGGGTGGACCTGGAGATTATAATGCTAAGTGAAAGAGAAAGAGAAAGACTAATATCAGAAGATCTCACTTATATGTGGAATCTAATGAAGAAAATGAACTGACAAAATAGAACTAGAGTTCTTGAATACATGGTACAGACTGACAGCTGCCAGAAGGGATGTGGGTGGGGCAATCAGGATGAAAGAAGGTGAAGATATTAACCAAAGAACCTATATGCATAGCCCAAGGACACAGACAATAGTGTGCTTAGGGCCAGAAAGAGGGGAGGGCAGGGTGTGGGTGGAGGGGACAAAGTAGAGGATGGTGGAATGGGGGACATCTGTAATAGTATCAACAATCTATATAAAGAGCGAGGGTCTGTAATGACCAAAGGCTCGACTGCTGAGGGGACTATGGATTAGGCCTGGAGAGAGGCCTGCAGAGAGAGAGGCAGGGTCTGATCTGCAGCCTCAGTGGCAGCTGTTGATCAACCCTTGCCTCTCTCTTTCTCTCTGGACTTCACCAGCAGCCGGGCGTTTGTTTCTCTCCCAGCCTCCTAGGGGCTGCTGATCAGCCCCGCCTCTTTGATCAGGCCCAGAGATAGGCCCAGAGATGCTGACTGGCATAGAAACTGACCAATCAGAACCAAATCTGGGTGAAGTGCCAGGAGCCAATGGCTGCTTAGGAGGTGGAGCTTTTGATGCTGACTGGCATAGAAACAGACCAATCCAGAACCAAATCTGGGTGAAGTGCCAGGAGCCAATGGCTGCCTAGGAGGCGGAGCTTTTGACACTGACTGGCATATAAACAGGCCAACCAGGACCAAATCTGAGTGAAGTGCCAGGAGCCAATGGCTGCCTAGGAGGCGGAGCTTTTGACACAGACTGGCATAGAAACAGACCAATCAGAACCAATCTGGGTGAAGTGCCAAGGAGCCAATGGCTGCCTAGGAGGCGGAGCTTTTGACACTGGCATAGAAACCAAACAATCAGAAACTAATCTTAGTGAACTATGAAGGCAGAACCTAAGGTGGGGGCTGAGGAGGAGTTTTAAGGCAACAGCTGTTTGGTGTAAGGTGTAAGATAGTGGTACAATTTTTTAGTGACCACTTTGGCAGTACAGTGCATATGGCTAGCTATCAGTCCAGATATACGAATTATGTGTTTTTGTCTGCCAAGAGCATCTCCTCCTGCTGAAAAAGGATTTTCCCCCCATTTAAGTAATCCTATCCTATAAAATCTATCTATACTAATAAAATAGTAATATGCTAATTAGACCAGAGGACCTTCCGGACATCCTTCCAGACAAAGCCATGGAAGTGGGGCCAAGGCAGAGGCGGTTAGGGGCAATCAGGCTGGCGAGGGGGGGCAGTTAGGGGCAACCATGCTTGCAGGGGAGGGCAGTTGGGGGCCATGAAGCTGGCAGGGGAGGACTGTTGGGGGCCATGAGGTGGGCTGGGGAAGGCAGTTGGGGGCAAGCGTGCTGGCAGAAGAGGGCAGTTGGGGACCATGAAGCGGGCAGGGGAGGGCAGTAGGGGGCCATGAGTGGGGCAGGGGAGGGCAATGGGGGCCATGAGGCAAGCAGGGGAGGGAAGTTGGGGGCCTTGAGGCCAGCAGGGTAGGGCAGTTCGGGCCATGATGCGGCTGGCCGGGGAAGGCAGTTGGGGGCCTTGAGGCGGCTGGCAGAAGAGGGCAGTTGGGGGCCTTGAGGCGGCTGTAAGTGAAGGGCAGTTCGGGACCTTGAGACGGCTGGCAGGGAGGGCAGTTGGGGGCCTTGAGGTGGTTGGCAGAAGAGGGCATTTTGGGGCCTTGAGGCGGCAGGCAGAGGAGGGCACTTGGGGGCCTTGAGGAGGCTGGCAGGGGAGGGCAGTTGGGGGCCTTGAGGTGGCTGGCAGGGGAGGGCAGTTGGGGGCCTTGAGTCGGCTGGCAGAAGAGGGCATTTTGGGGCCTTGAGGCGGCTGGCAGGGGAGGGCTTTTGGAGGCCTTGAGGCGTCGGACAGGGGAGGGTATTTGGGGACCTTGAGGCAGCTGGCAGGGGAGGGCATTTGGGGGCCTTGAGGCGTCTTGCAGAAGAGGGCAGTTGCGGGCCTTGAAGCGGCTGGCAGAGGAGGGCAGTTGGGGACCTTGAGGCAGCTGACAGGTGAGGTCAATTGGGGGCCTTGAGGGGGCTGTAAGGGGAGGGCAGTTTGGGGCCTTGTGGCTGCTGGCAGGCAGGGCAGTTGGGGGCCTTGAGGCGGCTGGCAGAAGAGGGAAGTTGGGGGCATTAGGAGGCTCCGAGGGGAGGGCAGTTGGGGGCCTTGATGCAGATGGCCGGGGCCGGCAGTTGGGGGCCTTGAGGTGGCTGGCAGGGGAAAGAAGTTGGGGGCTTTGAGGCAGCTGGCAGAAGAGGGTAGTTGGGGGACTTGAGGCGGCTGGCAGGGGTCAGTTGGGGGCCTTGAAACAGCTGGTAGAAGAGGGCAGTTGGGGGCCTTGAGGCGGCTGGCAGAAGAGGGCAGTTGGGGGCCTTGAAGCGGCTGGCAGGGGAGGGCAGTTGGGGGCCTTGAGGCAGCTGGCAGGGGAGGGCATTTGGGGTCCTTGAGACTGGCAGGGGAGAGAAGTTGGGGGCTTTGAGGCGGCTGTCAAGGGAGGGCATTAGGGTCCTTGAGGCGTCGGGCAGGGGAGGGCAGTTGGGGGCCTTGAGGGGGCTGGCAGGGGAGGGCATTTCGGGGCCTAGGGGCGGGTGGCAGAAGAGGGTAGTTGGGGGCCTTGAGGCAGCTGGCAGGGAGGGCAGTTGGCGGACTTGAGTCGGCTGGCAGGGGAGGGTAGTTGGGGGCCTTGAGTCGGCTGGCAGGGGAGGGTAGTTGGGGGCCTTGAGGATGCTGGCAGGGAGGGCAGTGGGGGGCCTTGAGGTGTCTGGCAGAAGTGGGCAGTTGGGGGCCTCGAGGCGGCTGGAAGAAGAGGGTCATTGGGGGCCTTGAGGCGGCTGGCAGGGATGGCAGTTGGGGGCCTTGAGGTGGCTGGCAGCGGCGGGCAGTTGGGGACCTTGAGACGGCTGGTAGTGGAGGGTATATGGGGGCCTTGAGGAGGATGGCAGGGGAGGGCAGTTGGGGACCTGAGGAGGCTCCGAGGGGAGGGCATTTGGGTGCCTTGAGCGGCTGGCAGAAGAGGGCAGTTGGGGGCCTTGAGACGGCTGGCAGGGGAGGGCAGTTGGGGGCCTTGAGGCTGCTGGCATGGGAGGGCAGTTGGGGGCCTTGTGGCGGCTGGCAGGGGAGGGTAGTTGGGGGCATTGAGGCTGCTGGCATGGGAGGGCAGTTGGGGGCCTTGTGGCGGCTGGCAGGGGAGGGTAGTTGGGGGCACTGAGGCTGCTGGCATGGGAGGGCAGTTGGGGGCCTTGAATCGGCTGGCAGGGAGGGCAGTTGGGGCCCTTGAGGCGGTAGGTAGGGGAGGGTATATGGGGGCCTTGAGGCAGCGGCTGGGGAGGGCTGTTGGGGGACTTGAGGTGGCTGTCAGAAGAGGGCAGTTGGGGTCCTCGAGGCGGCTGTCAGGGGAGGGTATAAGGGGGCCTTGAGGCGGCTGGCAGGGAGGTCAGTTTGGGGCCTTGAGGTGGCTGGCAGGGGAGGGCAGTTGGGGGCCTTGATGTTGCTGGTAGTGGAGGGCAGTTGGGGTCCTTGAGACCTGCAAGGGAGAGAAGTTGGGGGCCTTGAGACGGCTGGCAAGGGAGGGCAGTGGGGGTCTTGGGGCGGCTTGCATGGAGGGCAGTTGGGGGCCTTGAGGCGGATGGAAGGGATGGCAGTTGGGGGCCTAGAGGCGGCTGGCAGAAAAGGGCAGTTGGGGGCCTTGAGGCGGCTGGCAGGTAGGGGAGTTGGGGGCCTTGAGGCGGTAGGCAGGGGAGGGTATATGGGGGCCTTGAGGCAGTAAGCAGGGGAGGTTATATGAGGGCCTTGAGGCATGCTTGCAGGGGAGGGCAGTTGGGGCTTTGAGGTGGCTGGCAGGGGAGGGCAGTTGGGGTCCTTGAGGCTGGCAGGGGAGAGAAGTTGGGGGTCTTGAGGAGTTTGGCAAGGGAGGGCAGTTGGGGGCCTTGAGGCGGTTGGAAGGGAGGGCATTTGGGGCCTTGAGGCAGCTGGCAGGCAGGGCAGTTGGGGGCCTTGAGGCGGCTGGTAGTGGAGGGTATCTGGGGGCCTTGAGGTGGCTGGCAGGCGTGGCAGTTGGGGGCCTTGACGCGGTTGGCAGAAGTGGGCAGTGGAGACCTGAGGAGGCTCCGAGGGGAGGGCAGTTGGGGGCCTTGAGGCGGCTGTCAGAAGTGGGCATTTGAGTGCCTTTAGCTGCTGGCAGAAGAGGGCAGTTGGGGGCCTTGAGACGGCTGGCAGAAGAGGGCATTTGGAGGCCTTGAGGCAGCTGGCAGGGAGGGCAGTTGGGGCCCTTGAGGCGGCTGGCAGGGAGGGCCATTGGGGGCCTTGAGGCGGCTGGCAGGGAGGGCCATAGGGGGCCTTGAGGTGGCTGGCATGGGAGGGCAGTTGGGGGCCATGAGGCGGCTGGCAGAAGAGGGCAGTTGCGGGCCTTGAGGCGGTAGGCAAGAAAGGGCAGTTGGGGGCCTTGAGGCCGCTGGCAGGGGAGGGCAGTTTGGGGCCTTGAGGTGGCTGGCAGGGGAGGGCAGTTGGGGTCATTGAGGCTGGCAGGGGAGAGAAGTTGGGGGCCTTGAGGAGGCTGGCAAGAGAGGGCAGTGGGGGCTTGGAGGCGGCTGGAAGGGGAGGGCATTTGGGGACCTTGAGGCGTCGGGTAGGGGAGGGCAGTTGGGGGCCTTGAGGCAGCTGGAAGGGGAAGGCAATTGGGGGTCTTAAGTGGGCGGCAGAAGAGGGCATTTGGGGGCCTTGGGGCAGCTGGAAGGGGAGGGCAGTTGGGAGTCTTGAGTGGGCTGGCTGAAGAGGGCATTTGGGGGCCTTGGGGCAACTGGCAGGGGAGGGCAGTTGGGGGCCTTGAATCAGCTGGCATGGGGGGCAGTAGGGGCCCTTGAGGCGGTAGGTAGGGGAGGGTACATGGGGGCCTTAAGGCAGCGGCAGGGGAGGGCTGTTGGGGGCATTTAGGCGGCTGGCATGAAGGGCCGTTGGGTGCCTTGAGGCAGCTGGCATGGGAGGGCAGTTGGGGGCCTTGAGGTGGCTGTCAGAAGAGGGCAGTTGGGGTCCTCGAGGCGGCTGTCAGGGGAGGGTATATGGGGGCCTTGAGGCGGCTGGCAGGGAGGTCAGTTTGGGGCCTTGAGGTGGCTGGCAGGGGAGGGCAGTTGGGGGCCTTGATGTTGCTGGTAGTGGAGGGCAGTTGGGGTCCTTGAGACCTGCAAGGGAGAGAAGTTGGGGGCCTTGAGACGGCTGGCAAGGGAGGGCAGTGGGGGTCTTGGGGCGGCTTGCATGGAGGGCAGTTGGGGGCCTTGAGGCGGATGGAAGGGATGGCAGTTGGGGGCCTAGAGGCGGCTGGCAGAAAAGGGCAGTTGGGGGCCTTGAGGCGGCTGGCAGGTAGGGGAGTTGGGGGCCTTGAGGCGGTAGGCAGGGGAGGGTATATGGGGGCCTTGAGGCAGTAAGCAGGGGAGGTTATATGAGGGCCTTGAGGCATGCTTGCAGGGGAGGGCAGTTGGGGGCCTTGAGTCGGCTGGCAGAAGAGGGCAGTTGGAGACCTGAGGAGGCTCCGAGGGGAGGGCAGTTGGGGGCCTTGAGGCGGCTGTCAGAAGAGGGCATTTGAGTGCCTTTAGCTGCTGGCAGAAGAGGGCAGTTGGGGGCCTTGAGGCGGCTGGCAGGGAGGGCAGTTGGGGCCCTTGAGGCGGCTGGCAGGGAGGGCCATTGGGGGCCTTGAGGCGGCTGGCAGGGAGGGCCGTAGGGGGCCTTGATGTGGCTGGCCGGGGAGGGCAGTTGGGGTCATTGAGGCTGGCAGGGGAGAGAAGTTGGGGGCCTTGAGGAGGCTGGCAGGGGAGGGTATATGAGGGCCTTGAGGCGGCTGGAAGGGAGGGCATTTGGGGGCCTTGAGGCAGCTGGCAGGCAGGGCAGTTGGGGTCCTTGAGGCGGCTGGTAGTGGAGGGTATCTGGGGGCCTTGAGGCGGCTGGCAGGCAGGGCAGTTGGGGGCCTTGAGTCGGCTGGCAGAAGAGGGCATTTTGGGGCCTTGAGGCGGCAGGCAGGGGAGGGCATTCAGGGGCCTTGAGGCGTCGGGCAGTGGAGGGCATTTGGGGGCCTTGAGGTGGCTGGTAGTGGAGGGCAGTTGGGGTCTTTGAGACTGGCAGGGGAGAGAAGTTTGGGGATTTGAGGCGGCTGGCAAGGAAGGGCAGTGGGGCCTTGAGGCTGCTGGCAGGGAGGGCAGTTGGGGGCCTTGTGTCGGCTGGCAGGGGAGGGCAGTTGGGGGCCTTGATGTTGCTGGTAGTGGAGGGCAGTTGGGGTCCTTGAGACCTGCAAGGGAGAGAAGTTGGGGGCCTTGAGACGGCTGGCAAGGGAGGGCAGTGGGGGTCTTGGGGCGGCTTGCATGGAGGGCAGTTGGGGGCCTTGAGGCTGCTGGCAGAATAGGGTCATTGGGGGCCCTGAGACGGCTGGCAGGGAGGGCAGTTGGGGGCCTTGAGGCGGTAGGCAGGGGAGGGTATATGGGGGCCTTGAGGCAGTAGGCAGGGGAGGTTATATGAGGGCCTTGAGGCAAGCTTGCAGGGGAGGGCAGTTGGGGCTTTGAGGTGGCTGGCAGGGGAGGGCAGTTGGGGTCCTTGAGGCTGGCAGGGGAGAGAAGTTGGGGGTCTTGAGGAGGGTGGCAAGGGAGGGCAGTTGGGGGCCTTGAGGCGGCTTGCATGGAGGGCAGTTGGGGGCCTTGAGGCGGCTGGAAGTGATGGCAGTTGGGGGCCTTGAGGCTGCTGGCAGAATAGGGTCGTTGGGGGCCTTGAGACGGCTGGCAGGGAGGGCAGTTGGGGGCCTTGAGGCGACTGGCAGAAGAGGGCAGTTGGGGGCCTTGAATCAGCTGGCATGGGGGGCAGTAGGGGCCCTTGAGGCGGTAGGTAGGGGAGGGTACATGGGGGCCTTAAGGCAGCGGCAGGGGAGGGCTATTGGGGGCATTTAGGCGGCTGGCATGAAGGGCCGTTGGGTGCCTTGAGGCAGCTGGCATGGGAGGGCAGTTGGGGGCCTTGAGGTGGCTGTCAGAAGAGGGCAGTTGGGGTCCTCGAGGCGGCTGTCAGGGGAGGGTATATGGGGGCCTTGAGGCGGCTGGCAGGGAGGGCAGATGGGGGCCTTGAGGCGGCTGGCAGGGGAGGGCTGTTGGGGGCCTAGAGGCAGCTGGCAGGGAGGGCAGTTTGGGCCCTTGAGGCAGCTGGCAGGGAGGGCAGTTGGGGTCCTTGAGGCGGCTGGCAGAAGAGGGCAGTTGGGGTCCTCGAGGCGGCTGTCAGGGGAGGGTATATGGGGGCCTTGAGGCGGCTGGCAGGGAGGTCAGTTTGGGGCCTTGAGGTGGCTGGCAGGGGAGGGCAGTTGGGGGCCTTGATGTTGCTGGTAGTGGAGGGCAGTTGGGGTCCTTGAGACCTGCAAGGGAGAGAAGTTGGGGGCCTTGAGACGGCTGGCAAGGGAGGGCAGTGGGGGTCTTGGGGCGGCTTGCATGGAGGGCAGTTGGGGGCCTTGAGGCGGATGGAAGGGATGGCAGTTGGGGGCCTAGAGGCGGCTGGCAGAAAAGGGCAGTTGGGGGCCTTGAGGCGGCTGGCAGGTAGGGGAGTTGGGGGCCTTGAGGCGGTAGGCAGGGGAGGGTATATGGGGGCCTTGAGGCAGTAAGCAGGGGAGGTTATATGAGGGCCTTGAGGCATGCTTGCAGGGGAGGGCAGTTGGGGGCCTTGAGTCGGCTGGCAGAAGAGGGCAGTTGGAGACCTGAGGAGGCTCCGAGGGGAGGGCAGTTGGGGGCCTTGAGGCGGCTGTCAGAAGAGGGCATTTGAGTGCCTTTAGCTGCTGGCAGAAGAGGGCAGTTGGGGGCCTTGAGGCGGCTGGCAGGGAGGGCAGTTGGGGCCCTTGAGGCGGCTGGCAGGGAGGGCCATTGGGGGCCTTGAGGCGGCTGGCAGGGAGGGCCGTAGGGGGCCTTGATGTGGCTGGCCGGGGAGGGCAGTTGGGGTCATTGAGGCTGGCAGGGGAGAGAAGTTGGGGGCCTTGAGGAGGCTGGCAGGGGAGGGTATATGAGGGCCTTGAGGCGGCTGGAAGGGAGGGCATTTGGGGGCCTTGAGGCAGCTGGCAGGCAGGGCAGTTGGGGTCCTTGAGGCGGCTGGTAGTGGAGGGTATCTGGGGGCCTTGAGGCGGCTGGCAGGCAGGGCAGTTGGGGGCCTTGAGTCGGCTGGCAGAAGAGGGCATTTTGGGGCCTTGAGGCGGCAGGCAGGGGAGGGCATTCAGGGGCCTTGAGGCGTCGGGCAGTGGAGGGCATTTGGGGGCCTTGAGGTGGCTGGTAGTGGAGGGCAGTTGGGGTCTTTGAGACTGGCAGGGGAGAGAAGTTTGGGGATTTGAGGCGGCTGGCAAGGAAGGGCAGTGGGGCCTTGAGGCTGCTGGCAGGGAGGGCAGTTGGGGGCCTTGTGTCGGCTGGCAGGGGAGGGCAGTTGGGGGCCTTGATGTTGCTGGTAGTGGAGGGCAGTTGGGGTCCTTGAGACCTGCAAGGGAGAGAAGTTGGGGGCCTTGAGACGGCTGGCAAGGGAGGGCAGTGGGGGTCTTGGGGCGGCTTGCATGGAGGGCAGTTGGGGGCCTTGAGGCTGCTGGCAGAATAGGGTCATTGGGGGCCCTGAGACGGCTGGCAGGGAGGGCAGTTGGGGGCCTTGAGGCGGTAGGCAGGGGAGGGTATATGGGGGCCTTGAGGCAGTAGGCAGGGGAGGTTATATGAGGGCCTTGAGGCAAGCTTGCAGGGGAGGGCAGTTGGGGCTTTGAGGTGGCTGGCAGGGGAGGGCAGTTGGGGTCCTTGAGGCTGGCAGGGGAGAGAAGTTGGGGGTCTTGAGGAGGGTGGCAAGGGAGGGCAGTTGGGGGCCTTGAGGCGGCTTGCATGGAGGGCAGTTGGGGGCCTTGAGGCGGCTGGAAGTGATGGCAGTTGGGGGCCTTGAGGCTGCTGGCAGAATAGGGTCGTTGGGGGCCTTGAGACGGCTGGCAGGGAGGGCAGTTGGGGGCCTTGAGGCGACTGGCAGAAGAGGGCAGTTGGGGGCCTTGAATCAGCTGGCATGGGGGGCAGTAGGGGCCCTTGAGGCGGTAGGTAGGGGAGGGTACATGGGGGCCTTAAGGCAGCGGCAGGGGAGGGCTATTGGGGGCATTTAGGCGGCTGGCATGAAGGGCCGTTGGGTGCCTTGAGGCAGCTGGCATGGGAGGGCAGTTGGGGGCCTTGAGGTGGCTGTCAGAAGAGGGCAGTTGGGGTCCTCGAGGCGGCTGTCAGGGGAGGGTATATGGGGGCCTTGAGGCGGCTGGCAGGGAGGGCAGATGGGGGCCTTGAGGCGGCTGGCAGGGGAGGGCTGTTGGGGGCCTAGAGGCAGCTGGCAGGGAGGGCAGTTTGGGCCCTTGAGGCAGCTGGCAGGGAGGGCAGTTGGGGTCCTTGAGGCGGCTGGCAGAAGAGGGCATTTTGGGGCCTTGAGGCGGCAGGCAGGGGAGGGCATTCAGGGGCCTTGAGGCGTCGGGCAGTGGAGGGCATTTGGGGGCCTAGAGGTGGCTGGTAGTGGAGGGCAGTTGGGGTCTTTGAGACTGGCAGGGGAGAGAAGTTTGGGGATTTGAGGCGGCTGGCAAGGAAGGGCAGTGGGGCCTTGAGGCTGCTGGCAGGGAGGGCAGTTGGGGGCCTTGTGGCGGCTGGCAGGGAGGGCAGTTGCGGGCCTTGAGGCGGCTGGCAGTGAGGTCAGTTGGGGGCCTTGAGGCTGCTGGCAGGGGAGGGCAGTTGGGGTCCTTGAGGCTGGTAGGGGAGAGAAGTTGTGGGCCTTGAGGCGGCTGGCAGAGGAGGGCAGTTGGGGACCTAGAGGCGGCTGGCAGGGAGGGCCGTTGTGGGCCTTGAGGCGGCTGGTATGGGATGGCAGTTGGGACCCTTGAGTTGGCTGGCAGAAGAGGGCAGTTGCGGGCTTTGAGGCGGCTGGCAGGGAAGGGCAGTTGGGGGCCTTGAGGCTGGCTGGGGTGAGAAGTTGTGGGCATTGAGGAGGCTGGAAAGGGAGGGCAGTGGGGGCCTGGAGGCGGCTGGAAGGGGAGGGCATTTGGCGACCTTGAGGCTTCGGGCAGGGGAGGGCAGTTGGGGGCCTTGAGGCTGGCACGGGAGAGAAGTTGTGGGTCTTGAGGAGGGTGGCAAGGGAGGGCATTTGGGGTCCTTGAGGTGGCTGGCAGAAGAGGGCAGTTGGGGGCCTTGAGGCGGCTGGAGGGATGGTTGTTGGGGGCCTTGAGGCGTCTGGCAGAAGAGGGCAGTTGGGGGCCTTGAGGAGGCTGGCAGGGAGGGCAGTTGCGGGCCTTCAGTCGGCTGGCAGAGAGGGCAGTTGAGGGCCTTGAGGCGGCTGGCAGGGGTGGCAGTTGGGGGCCTTGAGGCGGCTGGCAGAAGAGGGCAGTTGGGGGCCTTGAGGCGGCTGGCAGGGGAGGCAGTTGGGGGCCTTGAATCGGCTGGCAGACAGGGCAGTTGGGGCCCTTGAGGCGGTAGGTAGGGGAAGGTATATGGGGGCCTTGAGGCAGTGGCAGGGGAGGGCTGTTGGGGGCATTTAGGCGGCTGGCATGAAGGGCCGTTGGGTGCCTTGAGGCACCTGGCATGGGAGGGCAGTTGGGGGCCTTGAGGTGGCTGTCACAAGAGGGCAGTTGGGGTCCTCGAGGCAGCTGTCAGGGGAGGGTATATGGGGGCCTTGAGGCGGCTGGCAGGGAGGTCAGTTTGGGGCCTTGAGGTGGCTGGCAGGGGAGGGCAGTTGGGGGCCTTGATGTTGCTGGTAGTGGAGGGCAGTTGGGGTCCTTGAGACCTGCAAAGGAGAGAAGTTGGGGGCCTTGAGAAGGCTGGCAAGGGAGGGCAGTGGGGGTCTTGGGGCGGCTTGCATGGAGGGCAGTTGGGGGCCTTGAGGCGGCTGGAAGTGATGGCAGTTGGGTGCCTTGAGGCTGCTGGCAGAACAGGGTCGTTGGGGGCCCTGAGACGGCTGGCAGGGAGGGCAGTTGGTGGCCTTGAGGCGACTGGCAGAAGAGGGCAGTTGGGGGCCTTGAGGCGGTAGGCAGGGGAGGGTATATGGGGGCCTTGAGGCAGTAGGCAGGGGAGGTTATATGAGGGCCTTGAGGCATGCTTGCAGGGGAGGGCAGTTGGGGGCTTTGAGGTGGCTGGCAGGGGAGGGAAGTTGGGGTCCTTGAGGCTGGCAGGGGAGAGAAGTTGGGGGTCTTGAGGAGTTTGGCAAGGAGGGCAGTTGGGGGCCTTGAGGCGGCTGAAAGGGAGGGCATTTGGGGGCCTTGAGGCGGCTGGTAGTGGAGGGTATCTGGGGACCTTGAGGCGGCTGGCAGGCAGGGCAGTTGGGGGCCTTGAGGCGGGTGGCAGAAGAGGGCAGTTGGGGACCTGAGGAGGCTCCGAGGGGAGGGCAGTTGGGGGCCTTGAGGCGGCTGTCAGACGAGGGCATTTGAGTGCCTTGAGCGGCTGGCAGAAGAGGGCAGTGGGGGCCTTGAGACGGCTGGCAGAAGAGGGCATTTGGGGGCCTTGAGGCGGCTGTCAGGGAGGGCCGTTGGGGGCCTTGAGGCAGCTGGCATGGGAAGGCAGTTGGGGGCCTTGAGGCGGCTGGCAGAAGAGGGCAGTTGCGGGCCTTGAGGCGGTAGGCAATGAAGGGCAGTTGGGGGCCTTGAGGCCGCTGGGAGGGGAGGGCAGTTTGGGGCCTTGATGTGGCTGGCAGGGGAGGGCAGTTGGGGTCATTGAGGCTGGCAGGGGAGAGAAGTTGGGGGCCTTGAGGAGGCTGGCAGGGGAGGGTATATGAGGGCCTTGAGGCTGCTGGCAGGGGAGGGCAGTTGGGGGTCTTTGGCGGCTGGCAGGGAGGGCAGTTGTGGGCCTTGAGGCGGCTGGCAGGGAGGTCAGTTGGGGTCCTTGAGCGGCTGGCAGAAGAGGGCAGTTGGGGGCCTTGAGACTGCTGGCAGGGAGGGCAGTTGGGGCCCTTGAGGTGTCTGGCAGAAGAGGGCAGTTGGGGGCTTCGAGGCGGCTGTCAGGGGAGGCTATATGGGGGCCTTGAGGTGGCTGGCAGGGAGGTCAGTTGGGGGCCTTGAGGTGGCTGTCAGGGGAGGGCAGTTGGGGGCCTTGAGGCGGCTGGCATGGAAAGGCAGTTGGGTGCCTTGAGGCGGCAGGCAGTGGAGGGCATTTGGGGGCCTTGAAGCGTCGGGCAGAAGAGGGCATTTGGGGGCACTGAGGTGGCTGGCAGGGATGTCAGTGGGGGCCTTGAGGTGGCTGGCAGGGGAGGGAAGTCGGGGGCCTTGAGTCGGCTGGCAGAAGAAGGTAGTTGGGGGCCTTGTGGCGGCTGGCAGGAGGGGGCATATCGGGGCGTTGAGGCGGCTGGGAGAAGAGGGCTTTTGGGGGCCTTGAGGCGTCGGGCAGGGGAGGGCAGTTGGGGGCCTTGAAGCGGCTGGCAGGGGAGGGCAGTTGGGGGCCTTGAGGCGGTAGGCAGGGGAGGGTATATTGGGGCCTTGAGGCAGTAAGCAGGGGAGGTTATATGAGGGCCTTGAGGCATGCTTGCAGGGGAGGGCAGTTGGGGGCTTTGAGGTGGCTGTCAGGGGAGGGCAGTTGGGGTCCTTGAGGCTGGCAGGGGAGAGAAGTTGGGGGTCTTGAGGAGGGTGGCAAGGGAGGGCAGTTGTGGGCCTTGAGGCGGCTGGAAGGGAGGGCATTTGGGGCCTTGAGGCAGCTGGCAGGCAGGGCAGTTGGGGGCCTTGAGGCGGCTGCTAGTGGAGGGTATCTGGGAGCCTTGAGGCGGCTGGCAGGCAGGGCAGTTGGGGGCCTTGACGCGGTTGGCAGAAGTGGGCAGTGGAGACCTGAGGAGGCTCCAGTGGAGGGCAGTTGGGGGCTTTGAGGTGGCTGGTAGTGGAGGGCAGTTGGGGTCTTTGAGACTGGCAGGGGAGAGAAGTTTGGGGATTTGAGGCGGCTGGCAAGGAAGGGCAGTGGGGCCTTGAGGCTGCTGGCAGGGAGGGCAGTTGGGGGCCTTGTGTCGGCTGGCAGGGGAGGGCAGTTGGGGGCCTTGATGTTGCTGGTAGTGGAGGGCAGTTGGGGTCCTTGAGACCTGCAAGGGAGAGAAGTTGGGGGCCTTGAGACGGCTGGCAAGGGAGGGCAGTGGGGGTCTTGGGGCGGCTTGCATGGAGGGCAGTTGGGGGCCTTGAGGCTGCTGGCAGAAGAGGGCAGTTGGGGGCCTTGAGATGGCTGGCAGAAGATGGCATTTGGAGGCCTTGAGGCAGCTGGCAGGGAGGGCAGTTGGGGCCCTTGAGGCGGCTGGCAGGGAGGGCCATTGGGGGCCTTGAGGCGGCTGGCAGGGAGGGCCGTAGGGGGCCTTGAGGCGGCTGGCATGAGAGGGCAGTTGGGGGCCTTGAGGCGGCTGGCAGAAGAGGGCAGTTGCGGGCCTTGAGGCGGTAGGCAAGGAAGGGCAGTGGGGCCTTGAGGCTGCTGGCAGGGAGGGCAGTTGGGGGCCTTGTGTCGGCTGGCAGGGGAGGGCAGTTGGGGGCCTTGATGTTGCTGGTAGTGGAGGGCAGTTGGGGTCCTTGAGACCTGCAAGGGAGAGAAGTTGGGGGCCTTGAGACGGCTGGCAAGGGAGGGCAGTGGGGGTCTTGGGGCGGCTTGCATGGAGGGCAGTTGGGGGCCTTGAGGCTGCTGGCAGAAGAGGGCAGTTGGGGGCCTTGAGATGGCTGGCAGAAGATGGCATTTGGAGGCCTTGAGGCAGCTGGCAGGGAGGGCAGTTGGGGCCCTTGAGGCGGCTGGCAGGGAGGGCCATTGGGGGCCTTGAGGCGGCTGGCAGGGAGGGCCGTAGGGGGCCTTGAGGCGGCTGGCATGAGAGGGCAGTTGGGGGCCTTGAGGCGGCTGGCAGAAGAGGGCAGTTGCGGGCCTTGAGGCGGTAGGCAAGGAAGGGCAGTTGGGGGCCTTGAGGCCGCTGGCAGGGGAGGGCAGTTTGGGGCCTTGAGGTGGCTGGCAGGGGAGGGCAGTTGGGGTCATTGAGGCTGGCAGGGGAGAGAAGTTGGGGGCCTTGAGGAGGCTGGCAAGAGAGGGCAGTGGGGGCTTGGAGGCGGCTGGAAGGGGAGGGCATTTGGGGACCTTGAGGCGTCGGGAAGGGGAGGGCAGTTGGGGGCCTTGAGGCAGCTGGAAGGGGAAGGCAATTGGGGGTCTTAAGTGGGTGGCAGAAGAGGGCATTTGGGGGCCTTGGGGCAGCTGGAAGGGGAGGGCAGTTGGGAGTCTTGAGTGGGCTGGGAGAAGACGGCATTTGGGGGCCTTGATGTGGCTGGAAGGGGAGGGCATTGGGGGGTCTTGAGGCTGGTGGCATGGGGTAGGGCATTTGGGGGCCTTGAGTCGGCTGGCAGAGGAGGGTAGTTGGGGGCCTTGTGGCGGCTAGCAGGAGGGGGCATATCGGGGCCTTGAGGCAGCTGGGAGAAGAGGGCTTTGGGGGCCTTGAGGCGTCGGGAAGGGGAGGGCTGTTGGGGGCCTTGAGGCGGCTAGCAGGGAGGGAAGTTGGGGCCCTTGAGGTGGATGGCAGAAGAGGGCAGTTGGGGGCTTTGAGGCGGCTGTCAGGGGAGGGTATATGGGGGCCTTGAGGTGGCTGGCAGGGAGGTCAGTTGGGGGCCTTGAGGCGGCTGGCATGGGAGGGCAGTTGGGGGCCTTGAGGCGGCTGGCAGAAGAGGGAGTTGGGGGCCTTGAGGCGGCTGGCAGGGGAGGGCAGTTGGGGACATTGAATCGGCTGGCAGGGAGGGCAGTTGGGGGCCTTGAGGCGGCTGGCAGGGGAGGGCAGTTGGGGGCTTTGAGGTGGCTGGCAGGGGAGGGCAGTTGGGGTCCTTGAGGCTGGCAGGGGAGAGAAGTTGGGGGTCTTGAGGAGGGTGGCAAGGGAGGGCAGTTGTGGGCCTTGAGGCAGCTGGCAGGGAGGGCAGTTGGGGGCCTTGAGGCGGCTGGTAGTGGAGGGTATCTGGGGGCCTTGAGGCGGCTGGCAGAAGAGGGCATTTGAGTGCCTAGAGCGGCTGTCAGAAGAGGGCAGTTGGGGGCCTTGAGATGGCTGGGAGAAGAGGGCATTTGGGGGCCTTGAGGCGGCTGGCAGGGAGGGCTGTTGGGGCCCTTGAGGTGTCTGGCAAAAGAGGGCAGTTGGGGGCTTCGAGGCGGCTGTCAGGGGAGGGTATATGGGGGCCTTGAGGTGGCTGGCAGGGAGGTCAGTTGGGGGCCTTGAAGCGTCGGGCAGAAGAGGGCATTTGGGGGCATTGAGGTGGCTGGCAGGGATGTCAGTGGGGGCCTTGAGGTGGCTGGCAGGGGAGGGAAGTCGGGGGCCTTGAGTCGGCTGGCAGAAGAGGGTAGTTGGGGGCCTTGTGGCGGCTGGCAGAAGGGGGATATCGGGCCGTTGAGGCGGCTCGGAGAAGAGGGCTTTTGGGGGCGTTGAGGCGGCTGGGAGAAGAGGGCTTTTGGGGGCCTTGAGGCGTCGGGCAGGGGAGGGCAGTTGGGGGCCTTGAAGCGGCTGGCAAGGGAGGGCAGTTGGGGGCCTTTAGGTGGCTGGCAGAAGAGGGCAGTTGGGGGCCTCGTGGCAGCTGTCAGGGGAGGGTATAAGGGGGCCTTGAGGTGGCTGGCAGAAGAGGGCAGTTGGGGGCCTTGAGGCGGCTGGCAGGGGAGGGTATATGGGGGTCTTGAGGTGGCTGGCAGGGCGGGCATTTGGGGGCCTTGACGTGGCTCAGAGGGGAGGGCAGTTGGGGGCCTTGAGGTTCAGGCAGGGGAGGGCATTTGGGGGCCATGAGGCAGCTGGCAGGGGAGGGCAGTTGGGGCCTTGAGGCGGCTTGCAGAAGAGGGCAGTTGGGGGCCTTGAGAGGGCTGGCAGAAGAGGGCATTTGGGGGCCTTGTGGCAGCTGGCAGGGAGGGCAGTTGGGGCCCTTGAGGCGGCTGGCAGGGAGGGCCGTTGGGGGCCTTGAGACGGCTGGCATGGGATGGCAGTTGGGCGCATTGAGGCCGCTGGCAGAAGAGGGCAGTTGCGGGCCTTGAGGCGGTAGGCAAGGAAGGGCAGTTGGGGGCCTTGAGGCCGCTGGGAGGGGAGGGCAGTTTGGGGCCATGATGTGGCTGGCAGGGGAGGGCAGTTGGAGTCATTGAGGCTGGCAGGGGAGAGAAGTTGGGGGCCTTGAGGAGGCTGGCAGGGGAGGGTATATGAGGGCTTTGAGGCTGCTGGCAGGGCAGGGCAGTTGGGGGCCTTGTGGCGGCTGGCAGGGAGGGCAGTTGTGGGCCTTGAGGCGGCTGGCAGGGAGGTCAGTTGGGGTCCTTTAGGCGGCTGGCAGAAGAGGGCAGTTGGGGACCTGAGGAGGCTCCGAGGGGAGGGCAGTTGGGGGCCTTGAGGCGGCTGTCAGAAGAGGGCATTTGAGTGCCTTGAGCGGCTGGCAGAAGAGGGCAGTGGGGGCCTTGAGACGGCTGGCAGAAGAGGGCATTTGGGGGCCTTGAGGTGGCTGTCAGGGAGGGCAGTTGGGGCCCTTGAGGTGTCTGGCAGAAGAGGGCAGTTGGGGGCTTCGAGGCGGCTGTCAGGGGAGGGTATATGGGGGCCTTGAGGTGGCTGGCAGGGAGGTCAGTTGGGGGCCTTGAGGTGGCTGTCAGGGGAGGGCAGATGGGGGCCTTGAGGCGGCTGGCATGGAAAGGCAGTTGGGTGCCTTGAGGCGGCAGGCAGTGGAGGGCATTTGGGGGCCTTGAAGCGTCGGGCAGAAGAGGGCATTTGGGGGCATTGAGGTGGCTTGCAGGGATGTCAGTGGGGGCCTTGAGGTGGCTGGCAGGGGAGGGAAGTCGGGGGCCTTGAGTCGGCTGGCAGAAGAGGGTAGTTGGGGGCCTTGTGGCGGCTGGCAGGAGGGGGCAGTTGGGGGCCTTGAGGCGGCTGGCAGGGAGGGCAGTTGGGGGCCTTGAGGTGGCTGACAGGGGAGGTCAGTTGGGGGCCTTGAGGTGGATGGCAGAAGAGGGCAGTTGTGGGCCTTGAGGCGGCTGGCAGGGGAGGGTATATGGGGGTCTTGAGGTGGCTGGCAGGGCGGGCATTTGGGGGCCTTGAGGTGGCTCAGAGGGGAGGGCAGTTGGGGGCCTTGAGGTTCAGGCAGGGGAGGGCATTTGGGGGCCATGAGGCAGCTGGCAGTGGAGGGCAGTTGGGGCCTTGAGGCGGCTTGCAGAAGAGGGCAGTTGGGGGCCTTGAGGCGGCTGGCAGGGGACGGTATATGGGGGCCTTGGGGTGGCTGGCAGGGCGGGCATTTGGGGGCCTTGAGGCGGCTGGCAGGGGCGGGCAGTTGGGGGCCTTGAGGCGGCTGGCAGGGAGGGCCTTTGGGGGCCTTAAGGCGGCTGGTAGGGAGGGCGTTGGGGCCTTGAGGAGGCAGGAAGGGAAGGGCAGTTGGGGGCCTTGAGGCGGCTGGCAGGAGAGGGCAGTTGGGGGCTTTGAGGTGGCTGGCAGGGGAGGGCAGTTGGGGTCCTTGAGGCTGGCAGGGGAGAGAAGTTGGGGGTCTTGAGGAGTTTAGCAAGGGAGGGCAGTTGGGGGCCTTGAGGCGGCTGGAAGGGAGGGCATTTGCGGGCCTTGAGGCAGCTGGCAGGCAGGGCAGTTGGGGGCCTTGAGGCGGCTGGTAGTGGAGGGTATCTGGGGGCCTTGATGCGGCTGGCAGGCAGGGCAGTTGGGGGCCTTGAGTCGGCTGGCAGAAGAGGGCAGTTGGGGACCTGAGGAGGCTCCGAGGGGAGGGCAGTTGGGGGCCTTGAGGAGGCTGTCATAAGAGGGCATTTGGGTGCCTTGAGCGGCTGGCAGAAGAGGGCATTTGGGGGCCTTGAGGCGGCTGGCAGGGAGGGCAGTTGGGCCCCTTGAGGCGGCAGGCAAGGAAGGGCAGTTGGGGGCCTTGAGGCCGCTGGCAGGGGAGGGCAGTTTGGGGCCTTGAGGTGGCTGGCAGGGGAGGGCAGTTGGGGTCATTGAGCGTGGCAGGGGAGAGAAGTTGGGGGCCTTGAGGAGGCTGGTAAGATAGGGCAGTGGGGGCCTGGAGGCGGCTGGAAGGGGAGGGCAGTTGGAGCCCTTGAGGCAGCTGGAAGGGGAAGGCAATTGGGGTGTTAAGTGTCCTGGCCGAAGAGGTCAGTTGGGGGCCTTGAGGCAGCTGGAAGGGGAGGGCAGTTGGGGGTCTTGAGTGGGCTGGCTGAAGAGGGCATTTGGGGGCCTTGAGGCGGCTGGCAGGGATGGCGGTTGGGGGCATTTAGGCGGCTGGCAGAAGAGGGTTGTGGGCCTTGAGGCGGCTGGCAGGGAGGGCAGTTGGGGGCCTTGAGGCGGCTGGCAGGGATGGCAGTTGGGGGTCTTTAATCGGCTGGCATGGGAGGGCAGTTGTGGGCATTGAGGCAGCTGGCAGAAGAGGGCAGTTGGGGGCCTTTAGGCGGCCTGCAGAGGTGGGCATTTGGGGCCCTTGAGGCAGGTGGCAGAAGATGGCAGTTTGGGGCCTTGAGGCGGCTGGCAGAAGAGGGCAGTTGGGGGCCTCGAGGCAGCTGTCAGGGGAGGGTATAAGGGGGCCTTGAGGTGGCTGGCAGGGGAGGTCAGTTGTGGGCCTTGAGGTGGCTGGCAGAAGAGGGCAGTTGGGGGCCTTGAGGCAGCTGGCAGGGGAGGGAATATGGGGGCCTTGAGGTGGCTGGCAGGGCGGGCATTTGGGGTCCTTGAGGTGGCTCAGAGGGGAGGGCAGTTGGGGGCCTTGAGGTTCAGGCAGGGGAGGGCATTTGGGGGCCATGAGGCAGCTGGCAGGGGAGGGCAGTTGGGGCCTTGAGGCTGCTTGCAGAAGAGGGCAGTTGGGGTCCTAGAGGCTGCTGGCAGAAGAGGGCAGTTGGGGGCCTTGAGGCGGCTGGCAGGGAGGGCCTTTGGGGGCCTTAAGGCGGCTGGCAGGGAGGGCGTTGGGGCCTTGAGGCGGCTGACAGGGGTGGGCAGTTGGGGGCCTTGAGGCGGCTGGCAGGGGAGGGCAGTTGGGGTCCTTGAGCTGGCAGGGGAGAGAAGTTGGGGGTCTTGAGGAGTTTGGCAAGGGAGGGCAGTTGGGGGCCTTGAGGCGGCTGGAAGGGAGGGCATTTGGGGGCCTTGAGGCAGCTGGAAGGGAGGGCATTTGGGGGCCTTGAGGCAGCTGGCAGGCAGGGCAGTTGGGGGCCTTGAGGTGGCTGGTAGTGGAGGGTATCTGGGGGCCTTGAGGCGGCTGGCATGCAGGGCAGTTGGGGGCCTTGAGTCGGCTGGCAGAAGAGGGCAGTTGGGGACCTGAGGAGGCTCCGAGGGGAGGGCAGTTGGGGGCCTTGAGGAGGCTGTCAGAAGTGGGCATTTGGGTGCCTTGAGCGGCTGGCAGAAGAGGGCAGTTGGAGGCCTTGAGACGGCTGGCAGAAGAGGGCATTGGGGGGCCTTGAGGCAGCTGGCAGGGAGGGCAGTTGGGGCCCTTGAGGCGGCTGGCAGGGAGGTCAGTTGGGGGCCTTGAGGTGGCTGTCAGGGGAGGGCAGTTGGGGTCCTTGAGGCTGATAGGGGAGAGAAGTTGGGGGCCTTGAGGCGGCTGGCAGAGGAGGGCAGTTGGGGACCTAGAGGCGGCTGGCAGGGAGGGCCGTTGTGGGCCTTGAGGCGGCTGGCATGGGATGGCAGTTGCGGGCCGTGAGGTGGCTGATAGAAGAGGGCAGTTGCGGGCCTTGAGGCGACAGGCAGGGAAGGGCAGTTGGGGGCCTTGAGGCGGCTGGCAGGGAGGGCACTTGGGGGCCTTGAAGTGGATGGCAGGGGAGGGCAGTTGGGGGCCTTGAGGCTGGCAGGGGAGAGAAGTTGGGGGTCTTGAGGAGGGTGGCAAGGGAGGGCAGTTTGGGGCCTTGGGGCAGCTGGCAGGGAGGGCAGTTGGGGGCCTTGAGGCGGCTGGCAGGGAGGGCAGATGGGGGCCTTGAGGCGGCTGGCAGGGGAGGGCTGTTGGGGGCCTAGAGGCAGCTGGCTGGGGAGGGCAGTTGGGGTTCTTGAGGCAGTGGCAGGGAGGGCAGTTGGGTACCTTGAGGCGGCTGGCAGGGAGGGCAGTTTGGGCCCTTGAGGCAGCTGGAAGGGAGGGCAGTTGCGGTCCTTGAGGTGGCTGGCAGGGAGGGCAGATGGGGGCCTTGAGGCGGCTGGCAGGGGAGGGCTGTTGGGGGCCTAGAGGCAGCTGGCAGGGGAGGGCAGTTGGGGTCCTTGAGGCAGTGGCAGGGAGGGCAGTTGGGTACCTTGAGGCGGCTGGCAGGGAGGGCAGTTTGGGCCCTTGAGGCAGCTGGCAGGGAGGGCAGTTGGGGGCCTTGAGGCGGCTGGCAGCAGAGGGCATTTTGGGGCCTTGAGGCAGCAGGCAGGGGAGGGCATTCAGGGGCCTTGAGGCGTCGGGCAGTGGAGGGCATTTGGGGGCCTTGAGGTGGCTGGTAGTGGAGGGCGGTTGGGGTTCTTGAGACTGGCAGGGGAGAGAAGTTTGGGGATTTGAGGCGGCTGGCAAGGGAGGGCAGTGGGGCCTTGAGGCTGCTGGCAGGGAGGGCAGTTGGGGGCCTTGTGGCGGCTGGCAGGGAGGGCAGTTGCGGGCCTTGAGGCGGCTGGCAGTGAGGTCAGTTGGGGGCCTTGAGGTGGCTGGCAGGGGAGGGCAGTTGGGGTCCTTGAGGCTGGTAGGGGAGAGAAGTTGTGGGCCTTGAGGCGGCTGGCAGAGGAGGGCAGTTGCGGACCTAGAGGCGGCTGGCAGGGAGGGCCGTTGTGGGCCTTGAGGAGGCTGGTATGGGATGGCAGTTCGGACCCTTGAGGTGGCTGGCAGAAGAGGGCAGTTGCGGGCTTTGAGGCGGCTGGCAGGGAAGGGCAGTTGGGGGCCTTGAGGCTGGCTGGGGTGAGAACTTGTGGGCATTGAGGAGGCTGGCAAGGGAGGGCAGTGGGGGCCTGGAGGCGGCTGGAAGGGGAGGGCATTTGGGGACCTTGAGGCTTCGGGCAGGGGAGGGTATATGGGGGCCTTGAGGCAGTAAGCAGGGGAGGTTATATGAGGGCCTTGAGGCATGCTTGCAGGGGAGGGTAGTTGGGGGCTTTGAGGTGGCTGGCAGGGGAGGGCAGTTGGGGTCCTTCAGGCTGGTAGGGGAGAGAAGTTGGGGGTCTTGAGGAGGGTGGCAAGGGAGGGCAGTTGGGGGCCTTGAGGCGGCTGGAAGGGAGGGCATTTGGGGGCCTTGAGGCAGCTGGCAGGCAGGGCAGTTGGGGGCCTTGAGGCGGCTGGTAGCGGACGGTATCTGAGGGCCTTGAGGCGGCTGGCAGGCAGGGCAGTTGGGGGCATTGAGGCGGCTGTCAAAAGAGGGCATTTGAGTGCCTTGAGCGGCTGGCAGAAGAGGGCAGTTGGGGGCCTTTAGACGTCTGGCAGAAGAGGGCATTTGGGGGCCTTGAGGCGGCTGGCAGGGAGGGCAGTTGGGGCCCTTGAGGCGGCTGGCAGGGAGGGCCGTTGGGGGCCTTGAGGCGGCTGGCATGGGAGGGCAGTTGGGGGCCTTGAGGCGGCTGGCAGAAGAGGGCAGTTGCGGGCCTTGAGGGGGTAGGCAAGGAAGGGCTGTTGGCGGCCTTGAGGCCGCTGGCAGAAGAGGGCAGTTTGGGGCCTTGACGTGGCTTGCAGGGGAGGGCAGTTGGGGTCATTGAGGCTGGCAGGGGAGAGAAGTTGGGGGCCTTGAGGAGGCTGGCAGGGGAGGGTATATGAGGGCCTTGAGGCTGCTGGCAGGGGAGGGCAGTTGGGGGCCTTGTTGCGGCTGGCAGGGAGGGCAGTTGCGGGCCTTGAGGCGGCTGGCAGGGAGGTCGGTTGCGGGCCTTTAGGTGGCTGGCAGGGGAGGGCAGTTGGGGTCCTTGAGGCTGCTAGGGGAGAGAAGTTTGGGGCCTTGAGGAGGCTGGCAAGGAGGGCAGTGGGGGCCTTGAGGCGGCTGGCAGGGAGGGCAGTTGGGGGCCTTGAGGTGGCTGGCAGGGAGGGCAGTTGGGGGCCTTGAGGTGGCTGGCAGGGAGGGCAGTTGGGGGCCTTGAGGCGGCTGGCAGGGAGGGCAGTTGGGGGCCTTGAGGCAGTGGCAGGGAGGGCAGTTGGGTACCTTGAGGCGGCTGGCAGGGAGGGCAGTTTGGGCCCTTGAGGCAGCTTGCAGGGAGGGCAGTTGGGGGCCTTGAGGCGGCTGGCAGGGGAGGGTATATGGGGGCCTTGAGGTGGCTGGCAGGGTGGGCATTTGGGGGCCTTGAGGTGGCTCAGAGGGGAGGGCAGTTTGGGGCCTTGAGGTTCAGGCAGGGGAGGGCATTTGGGGGCCATGATGCAGCTGGCAGGGGAGGGCAGTTGGGGCCTTGAGGCGGCTTGCAGAAGAGGGCAGTTGGGGGCCTTGAGACGGCTGGCAGAAGAGGGCATTTGGGTGCCTTGAGCGGCTGGCAGAAGAGGGCAGTTGGGGTCCTTGAGGCTGCTAGGGGAGAGAAATTGGGGGCCTTGAGGAGGATGGCAAGGAGGGCAGTGGGGGCCTTGAGGCGGCTGGCAGGGAGGGCAGTTGGGGGCCTTGAGGCGGCTGGCAGGTAGGGCAGTTGGGGGCCTTGAGGCGGCTGGCAGGGGAGGGCTGTTGGTGGCCTAGAGGCAGCTGGCAGGGGAGGGCAGTTGGGGTCCTTGAGGCAGTGGCAGGGAGGGCAGTTGGGTATCTTGAGGCGGCTGGCAGGGAGGGCAGTTTGGGCCCTTGAGGCAGCTTGCAGGGAGGGCAGTTGGGGGCCTTGAGGCGGCTGGCAAGGAGGGCAGTTGGGGGCATTGAGGCGGCTGGCAGAAGATGGCATTTTGGGGCCTTGAGGTGGCAGGCAGGGGAGGGCATTCAGGGGCCTTGAGGCGTCGGGCAGTGGAGGGCATTTGGGGGCCTTGAGGTGGCTGGTAGTGGAGGGCAGTTGGGGTCCTTGAGACTGGCAGAGGAGAGAAGTTTGGGGATTTGAGGTGGCTGGCAAGGGAGGGCAGTTGGGGGCCTTGTGGCGGCTGGCAGGGAGGGCAGTTGCGGGCCTTGAGGCCGCTGGCAGGAGAGGGCAGTTTGGGGCCTTGAGGTGGCTGGCAGGGGAGGGCAGTTTGGGTCATTGAGGCTGGCAGGGGAGAGAAGTTGGGGGCCTTGAGGAGGCTGGCAAGAGAGGGCAGTGTGGGCCTGGAGTTGGCTGGAAGGGGAGGGCATTTGGGGACCTTGAGGCGTCGGGCAGGGGAGGGCAGTTGGGGGCCTTGAGGCAGCTGGAAGGGGAGGGCAGTTGGGGGTCTTGAGTGGGCTGGGAGAAGAGGGCATTTGGGGGCCTTGATGTGGCTGGAAGGGGAGGGCATTTGGGGGCCTTGAGGCTGCTGGCAGTGGAGGGCAGTTGGGGGCCTTGAGGCGGCCTGCAGAGGTGGGCATTTGGGGGTTTTGAGGCGGCTTTCAGCAAAGGGCATTTGGGGTCCTTGAGACGGCTGGCAGAAGAGGGCAGTTTGGGGCCTTGAGGCGGCTGGCAGAAGAGGGCAGTTGGGGGCCTTGAGGTGTCTGGCAAAAGAGGGCAGTTGGGGGCCTCGAGGCAGCTGTCAGGGGAGGGTATAAGGGGGCCTTGAGGTGGCTGGCAGGGGAGGTCACTTGGGGGCCTTGAGGTGGCTGGCAGAAGAGGGCAGTTGGGGGCCTTGAGGTGGCTGGCAGAAGAGGGCATTTGGGGGCCTTGAGGCGGCTGGCAGAAGAGGGCAGTTGCGGGCCTTGAAGCCGCTGGCAGGGGAGGGCAGTTTGGGGCCTTGAGGTGGCTGGCAGGGGAGGGCAGTTGGGGTCATTGAGGCTGGCAGGGGAGAGAAGTTGGGGGCCTTGAGGAGGCTGGCAAGAGAGGGCAGTGGGGGCTTGGAGGCGGCTGGAAGGGGAGGGCATTTGGGGACCTTGAGGCGTCGGGTAGGGGAGGGCAGTTGGGGGCCTTGAGGCAGCTGGAAGGGGAAGGCAATTGGGGGTCTTAAGTGGGCGGCAGAAGAGGGCATTTGGGGGCCTTGGGGCAGCTGGAAGGGGAGGGCAGTTGGGAGTCTTGAGTGGGCTGGGAGAAGACGGCATTTGGGGGCCTTGATGTGGCTGGAAGGGGAGGGCATTGGGGGCCTTGAGGCGGCCTGCAGGGGAGGGCATTTGGGGGTCTTGAGGCTGGTGGCATGGGGTAGGGCATTTGGGGGCCTTGAGTCGGCTGGCAGAAGAGGGTAGTTGGGGGCCTTGTGGCGGCTAGCAGGAGGGGGCATATCGGGGCCTTGAGGCAGCTGGGAGAAGAGGGCTTTGGGGGCCTTGAGGCGTCGGGAAGGGGAGGGCTGTTGGGGGCCTTGAGGCGGCTGGCAGGGAGGGAAGTTGGGGCCCTTGAGGTGGATGGCAGAAGAGGGCAGTTGGGGGCTTCGAGGCGGCTGTCAGGGGAGGGTATATGGGGGCCTTGAGGTGGCTGGCAGGGAGGTCAGTTGGGGGCCTTGAGGCGGCTGGCATGGGAGGGCAGTTGGGGGCCTTGAGGCGGCTGGCAGAAGAGGGAGTTGGGGGCCTTGAGGCGGCTGGCAGGGGAGGGCAGTTGGGGACATTGAATCGGCTGGCAGGGAGGGCAGTTGGGGGCCTTGAGGCGGCTGGCAGGGGAGGGCAGTTGGGGGCTTTGAGGTGGCTGGCAGGGGAGGGCAGTTGGGGTCCTTGAGGCTGGCAGGGGAGAGAAGTTGGGGGTCTTGAGGAGGGTGGCAAGGGAGGGCAGTTGTGGGCCTTGAGGCAGCTGGCAGGGAGGGCAGTTGGGGGCCTTGAGGCGGCTGGTAGTGGAGGGTATCTGGGGGCCTTGAGGCGGCTGGCAGAGGAGGGCATTTGAGTGCCTAGAGCGGCTGTCAGAAGAGGGCAGTTGGGGGCCTTGAGACGGCTGGGAGAAGAGGGCATTTGGGGGCCTTGAGGCGGCTGGCAGGGAGGGCAGTTGGGGCCCTTGAGGTGTCTGGCAAAAGGGGGCAGTTGGGGGCTTCGAGGCGGCTGTCAGGGGAGGGTATATGGGGGCCTTGAGGTGGCTGGCAGGGATGTCAGTGGGGGCCTTGAGGTGGCTGGCAGGGAGGGCAGTTGGGGCCCTTGAGGCGGCTGGCAGGGAGGGCCGTTGGGGGCCTTGAGACGGCTGGCATGGGATGGCAGTTGGGCGCATTGAGGCGGCTGGCAGAAGAGGGCAGTTGCGGGCCTTGAGGCGGTAGGCAAGGAAGGGCAGTTGGGGGCCTTGAGGCCGCTGGGAGGGGAGGGCAGTTTGGGGCCATGATGTGGCTGGCAGGGGAGGGCAGTTGGAGTCATTGAGGCTGGCAGGGGAGAGAAGTTGGGGGCCTTGAGGAGGCTGGCAGGGGAGGGTATATGAGGGCTTTGAGGCTGCTGGCAGGGCAGGGCAGTTGGGGGCCTTGTGGCGGCTGGCAGGGAGGGCAGTTGTGGGCCTTGAGGCGGCTGGCAGGGAGGTCAGTTGGGGTCCTTCAGGCGGCTGGCAGAAGAGGGCAGTTGGGGACCTGAGGAGGCTCCGAGGGGAGGGCAGTTGGGGGCCTTGAGGCGGCTGTCAGAAGAGGGCATTTGAGTGCCTTGAGCGGCTGGCAGAAGAGGGCAGTGGGGGCCTTGAGACGGCTGGCAGAAGAGGGCATTTGGGGGCCTTGAGGCGGCTGTCAGGGAGGGCAGTTGGGGCCCTTGAGGTGTCTGGCAGAAGAGGGCAGTTGGGGGCTTCGAGGCGGCTGTCAGGGGAGGCTATATGGGGGCCTTGAGGTGGCTGGCAGGGAGGTCAGTTGGGGGCCTTGAGGTGGCTGTCAGGGGAGGGCAGTTGGGGGCCTTGAGGCGGCTGGCATGGAAAGGCAGTTGGGTGCCTTGAGGCGGCAGGCAGTGGAGGGCATTTGGGGGCCTTGAAGCGTCGGGCAGAAGAGGGCATTTGGGGGCATTGAGGTGGCTTGCAGGGATGTCAGTGGGGCCTTGAGGTGGCTGGCAGGGGAGGGAAGTCGGGGGCCTTGAGTCGGCTGGCAGAAGAGGGTAGTTGGGGGCCTTGTGGCGGCTGGCAGGAGGGGGCAGTTGGGGGCCTTGAGGCGGCTGGCAGGGAGGGCAGTTGGGGGCCTTGAGGTGGCTGACAGGGGAGGTCAGTTGGGGGCCTTGAGGTGGATGGCAGAAGAGGGCAGTTGTGGGCCTTGAGGCGGCTGGCAGGGGAGGGTATATGGGGGTCTTGAGGTGACTGGCAGGGCGGGCATTTGGGTCCTTGAGGTGGCTCAGAGGGGAGGGCAGTTGGGGGCCTTGAGGTTCAGGCAGGGGAGGGCATTTGGGGTCCAAGAGGCAGCTGGCAGTGGAGGGCAATTGGGGCCTTGAGGCGGCTTGCAGAAGAGGGCAGTTGGGGGCCTTGAGGCGGCTGGCAGGGGAGGGTATATGGGGGCCTTGGGGTGGCTGGCAGGGCGGGCATTTGGGGGCCTTGAGGCGGCTGGCAGGGGCGGGCAGTTGGGGGCCTTGAGGCGGCTGGCAGAAGAGGGCAGTTGCGGGCCTTGAAGCCGCTGGCAGGGGAGGGCAGTTTGGGGCCTTGAGGTGGCTGGCAGGGGAGGGCAGTTGGGGTCATTGAGGCTGGCAGGGGAGAGAAGTTGGGGGCCTTGAGGAGGCTGGCAAGAGAGGGCAGTGGGGGCTTGGAGGCGGCTGGAAGGGGAGGGCATTTGGGGACCTTGAGGCGTCGGGTAGGGGAGGGCAGTTGGGGGCCTTGAGGCAGCTGGAAGGGGAAGGCAATTGGGGGTCTTAAGTGGGCGGCAGAAGAGGGCATTTGGGGGCCTTGGGGCAGCTGGAAGGGGAGGGCAGTTGGGAGTCTTGAGTGGGCTGGGAGAAGACGGCATTTGGGGGCCTTGATGTGGCTGGAAGGGGAGGGCATTGGGGGCCTTGAGGCGGCCTGCAGGGGAGGGCATTTGGGGGTCTTGAGGCTGGTGGCATGGGGTAGGGCATTTGGGGGCCTTGAGTCGGCTGGCAGAGGAGGGTAGTTGGGGGCCTTGTGGCGGCTAGCAGGAGGGGGCATATCGGGGCCTTGAGGCAGCTGGGAGAAGAGGGCTTTGGGGGCCTTGAGGCGTCGGGAAGGGGAGGGCTGTTGGGGGCCTTGAGGCGGCTAGCAGGGAGGGAAGTTGGGGCCCTTGAGGTGGATGGCAGAAGAGGGCAGTTGGGGGCTTCGAGGCGGCTGTCAGGGGAGGGTATATGGGGGCCTTGAGGTGGCTGGCAGGGAGGTCAGTTGGGGGCCTTGAGGCGGCTGGCATGGGAGGGCAGTTGGGGGCCTTGAGGCGGCTGGCAGAAGAGGGAGTTGGGGGCCTTGAGGCGGCTGGCAGGGGAGGGCAGTTGGGGACATTGAATCGGCTGGCAGGGAGGGCAGTTGGGGGCCTTGAGGCGGCTGGCAGGGGAGGGCAGTTGGGGGCTTTGAGGTGGCTGGCAGGGGAGGGCAGTTGGGGTCCTTGAGGCTGGCAGGGGAGAGAAGTTGGGGGTCTTGAGGAGGGTGGCAAGGGAGGGCAGTTGTGGGCCTTGAGGCAGCTGGCAGGGAGGGCAGTTGGGGGCCTTGAGGCGGCTGGTAGTGGAGGGTATCTGGGGGCCTTGAGGCGGCTGGCAGAAGAGGGCATTTGAGTGCCTAGAGCGGCTGTCAGAAGAGGGCAGTTGGGGGCCTTGAGACGGCTGGGAGAAGAGGGCATTTGGGGGCCTTGAGGCGGCTGGCAGGGAGGGCAGTTGGGGCCCTTGAGGTGTCTGGCAAAAGGGGGCAGTTGGGGGCTTCGAGGCGGCTGTCAGGGGAGGGTATATGGGGGCCTTGAGGTGGCTGGCAGGGATGTCAGTGGGGGCCTTGAGGTGGCTGGCAGGGAGGGCAGTTGGGGCCCTTGAGGCGGCTGGCAGGGAGGGCCGTTGGGGGCCTTGAGACGGCTGGCATGGGATGGCAGTTGGGCGCATTGAGGCCGCTGGCAGAAGAGGGCAGTTGCGGGCCTTGAGGCGGTAGGCAAGGAAGGGCAGTTGGGGGCCTTGAGGCCGCTGGGAGGGGAGGGCAGTTTGGGGCCATGATGTGGCTGGCAGGGGAGGGCAGTTGGAGTCATTGAGGCTGGCAGGGGAGAGAAGTTGGGGGCCTTGAGGAGGCTGGCAGGGGAGGGTATATGAGGGCTTTGAGGCTGCTGGCAGGGCAGGGCAGTTGGGGGCCTTGTGGCGGCTGGCAGGGAGGGCAGTTGTGGGCCTTGAGGCGGCTGGCAGGGAGGTCAGTTGGGGTCCTTCAGGCGGCTGGCAGAAGAGGGCAGTTGGGGACCTGAGGAGGCTCCGAGGGGAGGGCAGTTGGGGGCCTTGAGGCGGCTGTCAGAAGAGGGCATTTGAGTGCCTTGAGCGGCTGGCAGAAGAGGGCAGTGGGGGCCTTGAGATGGCTGGCAGAAGAGGGCATTTGGGGGCCTTGAGGTGGCTGTCAGGGAGGGCAGTTGGGGCCCTTGAGGTTCAGGCAGGGGAGGGCATTTGGGGTCCATGAGGCAGCTGGCAGTGGAGGGCAATTGGGGCCTTGAGGCGGCTTGCAGAAGAGGGCAGTTGGGGGCCTTGAGGCGGCTGGCAGGGGACGGTATATGGGGGCCTTGGGGTGGCTGGCAGGGCGGGCATTTGGGGGCCTTGAGGCGGCTGGCAGGGGCGGGCAGTTGGGGGCCTCGAGGCAGCTGTCAGGGGAGGGTATAAGGGGGCCTTGAGGTGGCTGGCAGGGGAGGTCAGTTGTGGGCCTTGAGGTGGCTGGCAGAAGAGGGCAGTTGGGGGCCTTGGGCAGCTGGCAGGGGAGGGAATATGGGGGCCTTGAGGTGGCTGGCAGGGCGGGCATTTGGGGGCCTTGAGGTGGCTCAGAGGGGAGGGCAGTTGGGGGCCTTGAGGTTCAGGCAGGGGAGGGCATTTGGGGGCCATGAGGCAGCTGGCAGGGGAGGGCAGTTGGGGCCTTGAGGCTGCTTGCAGAAGAGGGCAGTTGGGGTCCTAGAGGCTGCTGGCAGAAGAGGGCAGTTGGGGGCCTTGAGGCGGCTGGCAGGGAGGGCCTTTGGGGGCCTTAAGGCGGCTGGCAGGGAGGGCGTTGGGGCCTTGAGGCGGCTGACAGGGGTGGGCAGTTGGGGGCCTTGAGGCGGCTGGCAGGGGAGGGCAGTTGGGGGCTTTGAGGTGGCTGGCAGGGGAGGGCAGTTGGGGTCCTTGAGGCGGCTGGCAGAAGAGGGCATTTTGGGGCCTTGAGGCAGCAGGCAGCGGAGGGCATTCAGGGGCCTTGAGGTGTCGGGCAGTGGAGGGCATTTGGGGGCCTTGAGGTGGCTGGTAGTGGAGGGCGGTTGGGGTTCTTGAGACTGGCAGGGGAGAGAAGTTTGGGGATTTGAGGCGGCTGGCAAGGGAGGGCAGTGGGGCCTTGAGGCTGCTGGCAGGGAGGGCAGTTGGGGGCCTTGTGGCGGCTGGCAGGGAGGGCAGTTGCGGGCCTTGAGGCGGCTGGCAGTGAGGTCAGTTGGGGGCCTTGAGGTGGCTGGCAGGGGAGGGCAGTTGGGGTCCTTGAGGCTGGTAGGGGAGAGAAGTTGTGGGCCTTGAGGCGGCTGGCAGAGGAGGGCAGTTGCGGACCTAGAGGCGGCTGGCAGGGAGGGCCGTTGTGGGCCTTGAGGAGGCTGGTATGGGATGGCAGTTCGGACCCTTGAGGTGGCTGGCAGAAGAGGGCAGTTGCGGGCTTTGAGGCGGCTGGCAGGGAAGGGCAGTTGGGGGCCTTGAGGCTGGCTGGGGTGAGAACTTGTGGGCATTGAGGAGGCTGGCAAGGGAGGGCAGTGGGGGCCTGGAGGCGGCTGGAAGGGGAGGGCATTTGGGGACCTTGAGGCTTTGGGCAGGGGAGGGTATATGGGGGCCTTGAGGCAGTAAGCAGGGGAGGTTATATGAGGGCCTTGAGGCATGCTTGCAGGGGAGGGTAGTTGGGGGCTTTGAGGTGGCTGGCAGGGGAGGGCAGTTGGGGTCCTTGAGGCGGCTGGAAGGGAGGGCATTTGGGGGCCTTGAGGCAGCTGGCAGGCAGGGCAGTTGGGGGCATTGAGGCGGCTGTCAAAAGAGGGCATTTGAGTGCCTTGAGCGGCTGGCAGAAGAGGGCATTTGGGGGCCTTGAGGCGGCTGGCAGGGAGGGCAGTTGGGGCCCTTGAGGCGGCTGGCAGGGAGGGCCGTTGGGGGCCTTGAGGCGGCTGGCATGGGAGGGCAGTTGGGGGCCTTGAGGCGACTGGCAGAAGAGGGCAGTTGCGGGCCTTGAGGGGGTAGGCAAGGAAGGGCTGTTGGCGGCCTTGAGGCCGCTGGCAGAAGAGGGCAGTTTGGGGCCTTGACGTGGCTTGCAGGGGAGGGCAGTTGGGGTCATTGAGGCTGGCAGGGGAGAGAAGTTGGGGGCCTTGAGGAGGCTGGCAGGGGAGGGTATATGAGGGCCTTTAGGCTGCTGGCAGGGGAGGGCAGTTGGGGGCCTTGAGGTGGCTGGCAGGGAGGGCAGTTGGGGGCCTTGAGGCGGCTGGCAGGGAGGGCAGTTGGGGGCCTTGAGGCAGTGGCAGGGAGGGCAGTTGGGTACCTTGAGGCGGCTGGCAGGGAGGGCAGTTTGGGCCCTTGAGGCAGCTTGCAGGGAGGGCAGTTGGGGGCCTTGAGGCGGCTGGCAGGGGAGGGTATATGGGGGCCTTGAGGTGGCTGGCAGGGTGGGCATTTGGGGGCCTTGAGGTGGCTCAGAGGGGAGGGCAGTTTGGGGCCTTGAGGTTCAGGCAGGGGAGGGCATTTGGGGGCCATGATGCAGCTGGCAGGGGAGGGCAGTTGGGGCCTTGAGGCGGCTTGCAGAAGAGGGCAGTTGGGGGCCTTGAGACGGCTGGCAGAAGAGGGCATTTGGGTGCCTTGAGCGGCTGGCAGAAGAGGGCAGTTGGGGTCCTTGAGGCTGCTAGGGGAGAGAAATTGGGGGCCTTGAGGAGGATGGCAAGGAGGGCAGTGTGGGCCTTGAGGCGGCTGGCAGGTAGGGCAGATGGGGGCCTTGAGGTGGCTGGCAGGGGAGGGCTGTTGGTGGCCTAGAGGCAGCTGGCAGGGGAGGGCAGTTGGGGTCCTTGAGGCAGTGGCAGGGAGGGCAGTTGGGTACCTTGAGGCGGCTGGCAGGGAGGGCAGTTTGGGCCCTTGAGGCAGCTTGCAGGGAGGGCAGTTGGGGGCCTTGAGGCGGCTGGCAAGGAGGGCAGTTGGGGGCATTGAGGCGGCTGGCAGAAGAGGGCATTTGGGGGCCTTGAGGTGGCTGGTAGTGGAGGGCAGTTGGGGTCCTTGAGACTGGCAGAGGAGAGAAGTTTGGGGCCTTGAGGCGGCTGGCAGGGAGGGCAGTTGGGGCCCTTGAGGCGGCTGGCAGGGAGGGCCGTTGGGGGCCTTGAGGCGGCTGGCATGGGAGGGCAGTTGGGGGCCTTGAGGCGACTGGCAGAAGAGGGCAGTTGCGGGCCTTGAGGGGGTAGGCAAGGAAGGGCTGTTGGCGGCCTTGAGGCCGCTGGCAGAAGAGGGCAGTTTGGGGCCTTGACGTGGCTTGCAGGGGAGGGCAGTTGGGGTCATTGAGGCTGGCAGGGGAGAGAAGTTGGGGGCCTTGAGGAGGCTGGCAGGGGAGGGTATATGAGGGCCTTGAGGCTGCTGGCAGGGGAGGGCAGTTGGGGGCCTTGAGGTGGCTGGCAGGGAGGGCAGTTGGGGGCCTTGAGGCGGCTGGCAGGGAGGGCAGTTGGGGGCCTTGAGGCAGTGGCAGGGAGGGCAGTTGGGTACCTTGAGGCGGCTGGCAGGGAGGGCAGTTTGGGCCCTTGAGGCAGCTTGCAGGGAGGGCAGTTGGGGGCCTTGAGGCGGCTGGCAGGGGAGGGTATATGGGGGCCTTGAGGTGGCTGGCAGGGTGGGCATTTGGGGGCCTTGAGGTGGCTCAGAGGGGAGGGCAGTTTGGGGCCTTGAGGTTCAGGCAGGGGAGGGCATTTGGGGGCCATGATGCAGCTGGCAGGGGAGGGCAGTTGGGGCCTTGAGGCGGCTTGCAGAAGAGGGCAGTTGGGGGCCTTGAGACGGCTGGCAGAAGAGGGCATTTGGGTGCCTTGAGCGGCTGGCAGAAGAGGGCAGTTGGGGTCCTTGAGGCTGCTAGGGGAGAGAAATTGGGGGCCTTGAGGAGGATGGCAAGGAGGGCAGTGTGGGCCTTGAGGCGGCTGGCAGGTAGGGCAGATGGGGGCCTTGAGGTGGCTGGCAGGGGAGGGCTGTTGGTGGCCTAGAGGCAGCTGGCAGGGGAGGGCAGTTGGGGTCCTTGAGGCAGTGGCAGGGAGGGCAGTTGGGTACCTTGAGGCGGCTGGCAGGGAGGGCAGTTTGGGCCCTTGAGGCAGCTTGCAGGGAGGGCAGTTGGGGGCCTTGAGGCGGCTGGCAAGGAGGGCAGTTGGGGGCATTGAGGCGGCTGGCAGAAGAGGGCATTTGGGGGCCTTGAGGTGGCTGGTAGTGGAGGGCAGTTGGGGTCCTTGAGACTGGCAGAGGAGAGAAGTTTGGGGATTTGAGGCGGCTGGCAAGGGAGGGCAGTTGGGGGCCTTGTGGCGGCTGGCAGGGAGGGCAGTTGCGGGCCTTGAGGCCGCTGGCAGGAGAGGGCAGTTTGGGGCCTTGAGGTGGCTGGCAGGGGAGGGCAGTTTGGGTCATTGAGGCTGGCAGGGGAGAGAAGTTGGGGGCCTTGAGGAGGCTGGCAAGAGAGGGCAGTGTGGGCCTGGAGTTGGCTGGAAGGGGAGGGCATTTGGGGACCTTGAGGCGTCAGGCAGGGGAGGGCAGTTGGGGGCCTTGAGGCAGCTGGAAGGGGAGGGCAGTTGGGGGTCTTGAGTGGGCTGGGAGAAGAGGGCATTTGGGGGCCTTGATGTGGCTGGAAGGGGAGGGCATTTGGGGGCCTTGAGGCTGCTGGCAGTGGAGGGCAGTTGGGGGCCTTGAGGCGGCCTGCAGAGGTGGGCATTTGGGGGTTTTGAGGCGGCTTTCAGCAAAGGGCATTTGGGGTCCTTGAGACGGCTGGCAGAAGAGGGCAGTTTGGGGCCTTGAGGCGGCTGGCAGAAGAGGGCAGTTGGGGGCCTTGAGGTGTCTGGCAAAAGAGGGCAGTTGGGGGCCTCGAGGCAGCTGTCAGGGGAGGGTATAAGGGGGCCTTGAGGTGGCTGGCAGGGGAGGTCACTTGGGGGCCTTGAGGTGGCTGGCAGAAGAGGGCAGTTGGGGGCCTTGAGGCGGCTGTCAGGGGGAGGGTATATGGGGGCCTTGAGGTGGCTGGCAGGGCGGGCATTTGGGGGCCTTGAGGTGGCTCAGAGGGGAGGGCAGTTGGGGGCCTTGAGGTTCAGGCAGGGGAGGGCATTTGGGGGCCATGAGGCAGCTGGCAGAGGAGGGCAGTTGGGGCCTTGAGGCGGCTTGCAGAAGAGGGCAGTTGGGCGCCTTGAGGCCGCTGGCAGGGGAGGGTATATGGGGGCCTTGAGGTGGCTGGCAGGCGGGCATTTGAGGGCCTTGAGGTGGCTGGCAGGGAGGGCAGTTGGGGGCCTTGAGGCGGCTGGCAGGGAGGGCAGTTGGGGTCCTAGAGGCTGCTGGCAGAAGAGGGCAGTTGGGGGCCTTGAGGCGGCTGGCAGGGAGGGCCTTTGGGGGCCTTAAGGCGGCTGGCAGGGATGGTGTTGGGGCCTTGAGGCGGCTGACAGGGGTGGGCAGTTGGGGGCCTTGAGTCGGCTGGCAGAAGAGGGCAGTTGGGGACCTGAGGAGGCTCCGAGGGGAGGGCAGTTGGGGGCCTTGAGACGGCTGGCAGAAGAGGGCATTTGGGGGCCTTGAGGCGGCTGGCAGGGAGGGCAGTTGGGGCCCTTGAGGTGTCTGGCAGGGAGGGCAGTTGGGCCCCTTGAGGCGGCAGGCAGGGAGGGCAGTTGGGGCCCTTGAGGCGGCAGGCAAGGAAGGGCAGTTGGGGGCCTTGAGGCCGCTGGCAGGGGAGGGCAGTTTGGGGCCTTGAGGTGGCTGGCAGGGGAGGGCAGTTTGGGTCATTGAGGCTGGCAGGGGAGAGAAGTTGGGGGCCTTGAGGAGGCTGGCAAGAGAGGGCAGTGGGGGCCTGGAGGCGGCTGGAAGGGGAGGGCAGTTGGGGCCCTTGAGGCAGCTGGAAGGGGAAGGCAATTGGGGGTGTTAAGTGTCCTGGCTGAAGAGGTCAGTTGGGGGCCTTGAGGCAGCTGGAAGGGGAGGGCAGTTGGGGGTCTTGAGTGGGCTGGCTGAAGAGGGCATTTGGGGGCCTTGAGGCGGCTGGCAGGGATGGCGGTTGGGGGCCTTTAGGCGGCTGGCAGAAGAGGGTTGTTGTGGGCCTTGAGGCGGCTGGCAGGGAGGGCAGTTGGGGGCCTTGAGGCGGCTGGCAGGGATGGCAGTTGGGGGTCTTTAATCGGCTGGCATGGGAGGGCAGTTGTGGGCCTTGAGGAGGCTGGCAAGAGAGGGCAGTGGGGGCCTGGAGTCGGCTGGAAGGGGAGGGCAGTTGGGGCCCTGGAGGCAGCTGGAAGGGGAAGGCAATTGGGGGTGTTAAGTGTCCTGGCCGAAGAGGGCATTTGGGGGCCTTGAGGCAGCTGGAAGGGGAGGGCAGTTGGGGGTCTTGAGTGGGCTGGCTGAAGAGGGCATTTGGGGGCCTTGAGGCGGCTGGCAGGGATGGCGGTTGGGGGCCTTTAGGCGGCTGGCAGAAGAGGGTTGTTGTGGGCCTTGAGGCGGCTGGCAGGGAGGGCAGTTGGGGGCCTTGAGGCGGCTGGCAGGGATGGCAGTTGGGGGTCTTTAATCGGCTGGCATGGGAGGGCAGTTGTGGGCCTTGAGGCGGCTGGCAAAAGAGGGCAGTTGGGGGCCTTTAGTCGGCCTGCAGAGGTGGGCATTTGGGGCCCTTGAGGCAGCTGGCAGAAGATGGCAGTTTGGGGCCTTGAGGTGTCTGGCAGAAGAGGGCAGTTGGGGGCCTCGAGGCAGCTGTCAGGGGAGGGTATAAGGGGGCCTAGAGGTGGCTGGCAGGGGAGGTCAGTTGTGGGCCTTGAGGTGGCTGGCAGAAGAGGGCAGTTGGGGGCCTTGAGGCAGCTGGCAGGGGAGGGAATATGGGGGCCTTGAGGTGGCTGGCAGGGCGGCATTTGGGGGCCTTGAGGTGGCTCAGAGGGGAGGGCAGTTGGGGGCCTTGAGGTTCAGGCAGGGGAGGGCATTTGGGGGCCATGAGGCAGCTGGCAGGGGAGGGCAGTTGGGGCCTTGAGGCGGCTTGCAGAAGAGGGCAGTTGGGGGCCTTGAGGCGGCTGGCAGGGGAGGGTATATGGGGCCTTGAGGTGGCTGGCAGGGCGGGCATTTGGGGGCCTTGAGGTGGCTGGCAGGGGCAGGCAGTTGGGGGCCTTGAGGCGGCTGGCAGGGAGGGCTGTTGGGGTCCTAGAGGCTGCTGGCAGAAGAGGGCAGTTGGGGGCCTTGAGGCGTCTGGCAGGGAGGGCCTTTGGGGGCCTTAAGGCGGCTGGCAGGGAGGGCTTTGGGGCCTTGAGGCGGCTGACAGGGGTGGGCAGTTGGGGGCCTTGAGGCGGCAGGAAGGGAAGGGCAGTTGGGGGCCTTGAGGCGGCTGGCAGGGGAGGGCAGTTGGGGGCTTTGAGGTGGCTGGCAGGGGAGGGAAGTTGGGGTCCTTGAGCTGGCAGGGGAGAGAAGTTGGGGGTCTTGAGGAGTTTGGCAAGGGAGGGCAGTTGGGGGCCTTGAGGCGGCTGGAAGGGAGGGCATTTGGGGGCCTTGAGGCAGCTGGCAGGCAGGGCAGTTGGGGGCCTTGAGGCGGCTGGTAGTGGAGGGTATCTGGGGGCCTTGATGCGGCTGGCAGGCAGGGCAGTTGGGGGCCTTGAGTCAGCTGGCAGAAGAGGGTAGTTGGGGACCTGAGGAGGTTCCGAGGGGAGGGCAGTTGGGGGCCTTGAGGAGGCTGTCAGAAGAGGGCATTTGGGTGCCTTGAGCGGCTGGCAGAAGAGGGCAGTTGGGGGCCTTGAGACGGCTGGCAGAAGAGGGCATTTGGAGGCCTTGAGGCGGCTGGCAGGGAGGGCAGTTGGGGCCCTTGAGGCGGCTGGCAGGGAGGTCAGTTGGGGGCCTTGAGGTGGCTGTCAGGGGAGGGCAGTTGGGGTCCTTGAGTCTGATAGGGGAGAGAAGTTGGGGGCCTTGAGGCAGCTGGCAGAGGAGGGCAGTTGGGGACCTAGAGGCGGCTGGCAGGGCGGGCCGTTGTGGGCCTTGAGGCGGCTGGCACGGGATGGCAGTTGCGGGCCGTGAGGTGGCTGATAGAAGAGGGCAGTTGCGGGCCTTAAGGCGACAGGCAGGGAAGGGCAGTTGGGGGCCTTGAGGTGGCTGGCAGGGAGGGCACTTGGGGGCCTTGAAGTGGATGGCAGGGGAGGGCAATTGGGGGCCTTGAGTCTGGCAGGGGAGAGAAGTTGGGGGTCTTGAGGAGGGTGGCAAGGGAGGGCAGTTTGTGGCCTTGGGGCGGCTGGCAGGGAGGGCAGATGGGGGCCTTGAGGCGGCTGGCAGGAGAGGGCTGCTGGGGGCCTAGAGGCAGCTGGCTGGGGAGGGCAGTTGGGGTCCTTGAGGCAGTGGCAGGGAGGGCAGGTGGGTACCTTGAGGCGGCTGGCAGGGAGGGCAGTTTGGGCCCTTGTGGCAGCTGGAAGGGAGGGCGGTTGCGGTCCTTGAGGCGGCTGGCAGGGAGGGCAGATGGGGGCCTTGAGGCGGCTGGCAGGGGAGGGCTGTTGGGGGCCTAGAGGCAGCTGGCAGGGAGGGCAGTTTGGGCCCTTGAGGCAGCTGGCAGGGAGGGCAGTTGGGGGCCTTGAGGCGGCTGGCAGAAGAGGGCATTTGGGTGCCTTGAGCGGCTGGCAGAAGAGGGCAGTTGGGGTCCTTGAGGCTGCTAGGGGAGAGAAATTGGAGGCCTTGAGGAGGATGGCAAGGAGGGCAGTGGGGGCCTTGAGGCGGCTGGCAGGGAGGGCAGTTGGGGGCCTTGAGGCGGCTGGCAGGTAGGGCAGTTGGGGGCCTTGAGGCGGCTGGCAGGGGAGGGCTGTTGGTGGCCTAGAGGCAGCTGCCAGGGGAGGGCAGTTGGGGTCCTTGAGGCAGTGGCAGGGAGGGCAGTTGGGTACCTTGAGGCGGCTGGCAGAGAGGGCAGTTTGGGCCCTTGAGGCAGCTTGCAGGGAGGGCAGTTGGGGGCCTTGAGGCGGCTGGCAAGGATGGCAGTTGGGGGCATTGAGGCGGCTGGCAGAAGAGGGCATTTTGGGGCCTTGAGGTGGCAGGCAGGGGAGGGCATTCAGGGGCCTTGAGGCGTCGGGCAGTGGAGGGCATTTGGGGGCCTTGAGGTGGCTGGTAGTGGAGGGCAGTTGGGGTCCTTGAGACTGGCAGGGGAGAGAAGTTTGGGGATTTGAGGCGGCTGGCAAGGGAGGGCAGTTGGGGGCCTTGTGGCGGCTGGCAGGGAGGGCAGTTGCGGGCCTTGAGGTGGTTGGCAGGGGAGGGCCGTTGGGGTCCTTGAGGCTGGTAGGGGAGAGAAGTTGTGGGCCTTGAGGCGGCTGGCAGAAGAGGGCAGTTGGGGACCTAGAGGCGGCTGGCAGGGAGGGCCGTTGTGGGCCTTGAGGCGGCTAGTATGGGATGGCAGTTGGGACCCTTTAGGTGGCTGGCAGAAGAGGGCAGTTGCGGGCTTTGAGGCTGGCTGGGGTGAGAAGTTGTGGGCATTGAGGAGGCTGGCAAGGGAGGGCAGTGGGGGCCTGGAAGCGGCTGGAAGGGGAGGGCATTTGGCGACCTCGAGGCTTCGGGCAGGGGAGGGCAGTTGGGGGCCTTGAGGCCGCTGGCAGGGGAGGGCACTTGGGGGCCTTGAGGTGGATGGCAGGGGAGGGCAGTAGGGGGCCTTGAGGCTGGCATGGGAGAGAAGTTGTGGGTCTTGAGGAGGGTGCCAAGGGAGGGCAGTTGGGGGCCTTGAGGTGGCTGGCAGAAGAGGGCAGTTGGGGGCCTCAAGGCGGCTGTCAGGGGAGGGTATATGGGGGCCTTGAGGTGGCTGGCAAGGGAGGGCAGTGGGGGCCTTGAGGCGGCTGGCAGGGAGGGCATTTGGGGGCCTTGAGTCGTCTGGCAGAGAGGGCAATTGAGGGCCTTGAGGCGGCTGGCAGGGGTGGCAGTTGGGGGCCTTGAGGCGGCTGGCAGAAGAGGGCAGTTGGGGGCCTTAAGGCGGCTGGCAGGGGAGGGCAGTTGGGGGCCTTGAATCGGCTGGCAGGGAGGGCAGTTGGGGCCCTTGAGGCTGAAGGCAGAGGAGGGTATATGGGGGCCTTGAGGCAGCGGCAGGTGAGGGCAGTTGGGGGCCTAGAGGCGGCTGGCATGGGAGGGCAGTTTGTGGCCTTGAGGCGGCTGGCAGAAGAGGGCAGTTTGGGGCCTTTAGGCGGCAGGCAGGGGAGGGTATATGGGGGCCTTGAGGCGGCTGGCAGGGGAGGGCATTTGGGTGTCTTGAGGCTGGTGGCAGGGGGGGGCAGTTGGGGGCCTTGTGGCAGCTGGCAGGAGGGGGCATATCGGGGCCTTGAGGCGGCTGTGAGAAGAGGGCTTTTGGGGGCCTTGAGGCGATGGGCAGAGGTGGGCAGTTGGGGGCCTTGAGGCGTCGGGCAGGGGAGGGCAGTTGGGGGCCTTGAGGCGGCTGGCAGGGGAGGGCAGTTGGGGGCCTTGAGGCGATGGGCAGAGGTGGGCAGTTGGGGGCCTTGAGGCGTCGGGCAGGGGAGGGCAGTTGGGGGCCTTGAGGCGTCGGGCAGGGGAGGGCTGTTGGGGGCCTTGAGGCGTCGGGCAGGGGAGGGCTGTTGGGGGCCTTGAGGCGGCTGACAGGGGAGGGCAGTTGGGGGCCTTGAGGTGTCTGGCAAAAGAGGGCAGTTGGGGGCCTCGAGGCGGCTGGCAGGGGAGGGTATATGGGGGCCTTGAGGTGGCTGTCAGGGGAGGGCAGTTGGGGGCCTTGAGGCGGCTGGCATGGAAAGGCAGTTGGGTGCCTTGAGGCGGCAGGCAGGGGAGGGCATTTGGGGGCCTTGAGGCGTCGGGCAGAAGAGGGCATTTTGGGGCCTTGAGACGGCTGGCAGGGGAGGTCAGTTGGGGGCCTTGAGGTGGATGGCAGAAGAGGGCAGTTGGGGGCCTCGAGGCGGCTGTCAGGGGAGGGTACATGGGGGCCTTGAGGTGGCTGGCAGGGAGGTCAGTTGGTGGCCTTGAGGTGGCTGGCAGGGGAGGGCAGTGGGGGGCCTTGAGGTGTCTGGTAGTGGAGGGCAGTTGGGGTCCTTGAGACTGGCAAGGGAGAGAAGTTGGGGGCCTTGACACGGCTGGCAAGGGAGGGGAGTGGGGGCCTTGAGGCGGCTGGCAGAAGAGGGCAGTTGGGGGCCTTGAGGCGGCTGGCAGGGGTGGCAGTTGGGGGCCTTGAATCGGCTGGCAGGGGAGGGCAGTTGGGGGCCTTGAATCGGCTGGCAGGGGAGGGCAGTTGGGGGCCTTGAATCGGCTGGCAGGGAGGGCAGTTGGGGCCCTTGAGGCGGTAGGCAGGGGAGGGTATATGGGGGCCTTGAGGCAGCGGCAGGGGAGGACAGTTGGGGGCCTAGAGGCGGCTGGCATGGTAGGGCAGTTGGGGCCTTGAGGCGGCTGGCAGAAGAGGGCAGTTGGGGGCTTTTAGGCGGCTGGCAGTGGAGGGTATATGGGGGCCTAAGGTGGCTGGCAGGGAAGGCAGTTTGGGGCCTTGAGGCTATTGGCAGGTGAGGGCAGCTGGGGGACTTGTGGCCAGCAGGGGAGGGCAGTTGGGGGCCGTGAGGCTAGTCTGGGAGGGCAATTGTGGGCCATGAGGCTGGCCGGGGAGGGCAGTTGGGGGCCGTGAGGCTAGTCAGGGAGGGCCATTGTGGGCCATGAGGCTGGCCGGGGAGGATAGTTGTGTTTCATGAGGCCAACAGGGGAGGGCAGTTCGGGGAGATTAGGCCAGCAAGGGGGGCAGTTGGGGGGGCTGTGAAGGTTGGTGGGGGGGGCAGCTGGGGGCAAGCAGGCCAGCAGGCAGAGTGGTTGGGGGCAATTATGCAGGCAGGCAGGTGAGTTGTTAGGAGCCAGTGGTCCTGGATTGTGAGAGGGATGTCTGACTGCTGGTTTAGGCCCGAGGTTGGGCCTAAACCAGCAGTCAGACATCTCCCAAAGGGTCCCAGATTGGAGAGGGTGCCGCCTGGGCTGAGGGACACCCCCCCACACACACACACAAATTTTGTGCACCGGGCCACTAGTCTATATATATAAAAGCCTAAGTAACTGTTATGACTGGACAACCAGCCGGTAGCTATGGCGTGCACTGACCACCAGGGGAAGATCCTCAATGCAGGAGCTGCCCCTTGGTGGTCAGTGTGCTCCCACAGCCTACCTTCTGTGGCTGGCCAACCTCCCATGGTCCCTCCCCGCTGCCGGCTAGCCCTGAATGGCCCCGATTGGGATTGGGCAAGATGGCCCCCATCAGCCCCGATCCCCAGCCAGGCCAAGGGACCCCACCCATGCACAAATTCATGCACTGGGCCTCTAGTGAATAAATAAAAATATTTAATATAAAAGGGGGCTTTGGGTTGTGGTAGGATTGAGAGCAGCTTGCAGCCCTTGAATTGCACACACCAGCATTGCTTTACTCACCTGGAGGTTCTTGGGCTTAAAAGCTTTTGTCTGTGTAATTGGTAACAAATGATCCTTTTTTATGAGACTCAAAGCATAAAACTCAGAGGTGACCTAGGTCACCTCTCCTATTTGTCTTCACTTGGATTCCCCCTGAGGCCACAAGGCTACTATTCCCTAAAGTGAATCCTGGTCATTTCTGGATGAGCCGTGGGGATAGAGGGGGACGGGGTGGGAGTGGGGGGCTGGGGCGTGGCGGGTAAGGAAAGAACACCAGCCCTGCGTAAATGTTCACACCTAGAAAACTAAGCAAAGATGGGTAGGTCATGTCACATCCCAGTGTTTTTTCAGTCTTACCTCCTGGTGTCCCCCAGCGTTTTGCTTCCATTCATAGCAAGGTACCCGCCTGTAGTTCACACGCCCGAGCTTTCCTGAAAACTGTGTGTCTCCAAGGTATTGTATCCCATTGGCCTCAGGTGCAGGGCTGGTCCAAGCCTCCCCTAGTCCTGCCCAGCTCAAAGCCTGCTTAAATCCTTGGGCAATATTTATCAGCCTCACATTATGAAACCTCGAGACTTTGCTGTTTCCAAAGTGCCTGGATTTTAAGGAATTTTATGATTTTCTAAGGCCACAGAGCAGGGCTGTGTCATGGAAAGTGTCTTTGTGAATCCGGAGGGGGGAGGGCAGGATGGAGTCAGCTCTAATTACTCCCCACCGGGAGCAGGGTTGCTCACCTGACACTTTCCCTCAAATGAGCCACAGAAACTGAGAGATAATAAAGGTTTGTTGTGTGAAGCCACTCAGTTTCATACTGAACTAAGACGTATGTGATGCACTGAGGAAGGTCTGGAAACATGGTCCCCCACTGTAAATGGCTTAGATAAGTTTCCAAACATTGGTATCCAAAGCAACTGGTAGATTTAATAAAAAGGTATTCTAAGTTCTCAGGACACAAAGATTTCCAATCTCTACAGCTGTTCAAAAGGAAACAATTGTGTAGAATTACACATGGAAAAAAACACCCCTGTTATGCGTGCTACTACTATTATAATCTAAGTGACACCATTGTAATTAGCTAGCTATTAACAAAGTCAAACCTCAGTTCTCAAATGTGTCCCATCTCAAACAATTCGGTTCTCCACCGATTGTTCATAGAAAACCGTCTCAGTTGTCAAACAAAACTTCGGTTCCCCACCTGACAACCCTTTCATGGTGAGACCTGTATGATCAGCCACCTGTCTCTCAGGGGACAGACAGGAGAGAATGCACAATTATGAGTCAGTTTACCGGTAAATCTCATGTTGTTCACATCTCAGGAAGTTGCTCTGTGCATATTTTCTAGTGGGAGGAAATGATTCCGTTTTCAAACAAATCACTTCTCAAACAGCTTTCCGGAACAAATTAAGTTTGAGAACTGAGGATCCACTGAGCTAGAAAAGGAGCAAAAGGGAGACCAGCCATTCTGTAAGCCTGGCCATTTCAGGCAGCTTCCGCAGGAAGCTGCAAGTGCAATTTCACACTCCCCAGGGAGCACCCAGTCCACTCCCTGCTAATCACTGGGGGAGGGGTCCCACCAAGGTGAGATGGACACATGTGCGGTAAAGGTGGGGTGACACAGGGAACATGCCTGTCAGTCAAACCTGGAGACAGAGATCATTGGCTAGAGGAAGTGAAGCCAATGCAAGCCCGTGAAATGTGGTAGAACATAATCCCCTAGATAAAGGGGTTCACGAATTCCCAGATTCCACTCCACAAAATAAATCCAGATAAAGCATCAATCTCTTACACTAGATTTCCATCTGGTGGAAAGTCCAAGTAGCTACAGGTCTAACTTTTCTCTATTTCTTGTGTTAGGGTGCCACCTGGTGGAACTTTCTTGCAATTGCATAAAGATATTTATTTGCTTGTTTGTTTATTAATTTAACTTTTATTGTTGTGAATATTACAGATGTCTCCCGCTTTTCCTATTGTTCACAACCACCTGCTTCCCACCCTGCCCCAGGCCTTCACCACACTTCTGTCTGAGTCCATGGGTTATGCATCTGTGCATATAAAGTTCTTTGGTTAATCTCTTCCCGCCTCCCTCCCCGCTTCCCTGAGATTCGTCAGTCTGTTCCATGTTTCCATGCCAATGGTTCTATTTTATTCAACAGTTTATTTTGTTCATTAGAGTCCACGTGTAAGTGAGATCCTGTGATATTTGTCTTTCTCTGATTGGCTTATTTTGCTTAGCTTTGTAAACTCTAAGTATATCCATGCTGTCACAAAAGGTAAGATTTCCTTCCTGTTTAAAGCTATGTAATATCCCATGGTGTAAACGTACTCCATCATTTTTATACACCCATCTACCGATGGGAACTTGGGCTGTTTCCAGATCTTAGCTTTCTATAATGGTAAATGCGTAATATGCTAATTAGACTGGACATCCTTCCAGATGTCATTCTGGACGACCTTCTGGACGAAGCCAGGGCTGTGAGGGAAGCCCGGGTCCCAGGTGCCTGCTGGCGGCCAGAGGGAAGCCTGGGTTCCGGATGCCTGCCAGCAGCCAGAGGGAAGCCCGGGTCCCGGGTGCCAAAGGGAAGCTGGTGCTGGCAGCCAGGAAAAGGAAGGCCTACTCTTGCACGAATTTCATGCATTGGGCCTCTAGTCATGAATAACACTACTATGAACACAGGGGTACATGTATTTATTCTAGTTGGTATTTCAGGATTCTTAGGATATATCCTAGAAGTAGGATCACTGGGTCAAAAGGCAGTTTCATTTTTAATTTTTTGATGAAACTCCACACTGTTTTCCATAGTGGCTGCCCCAGTCTGGAAAGTTACATGTCAAAAACAACAACAAAAAAACAACAATAACAAAACGGCCACCAACTAAAAACAAAATGATAACAAGAATAAACTAAAAATGGATAAAAGACATAAATATAAGTCAGAAACAATAATAATAGAAGAAACTATAGGCAGCAAAATCTCAGACATCCCACATAACAGAATTTTCACTGATACATCGCCTGGGGCAAGAGAAACAAAGGAAAAACATAAACAAATGGGACTACATCAAACTAAAAACTTTCTGCATAGAAAAAAAAGCAACATCAAAATGAGAAGGGAACCCAATGTATGGGAGAACATATTTGCCAATGATACATCTGATAAGGGGTTAATTTCCAAAATATATAAAGAACTCATACACCTCTAAAAAAGGAAGACAATCAAATTAAAAAATGCGCAAAGGACCTGAATAGATACTTTTCCAAAGAGGACATATATATGAAAAAAGAGGCCTGGTGCACGAATTCGTGCACCAGTGTGGTCTCTCAGGCTGGCCTGTGAGATCGGGCTGAAACCGGCTCTCTGACATTCCCCGAGGGATCCCGGATTGCAAGAGGGCATAGGCCATGCCAAGAGAGCCCACCGGTGCATGATTGGGGCCGGGGAGGGACATGCGAGGATGGCTAGCCAGGGAGGGACCGCAGGAGGGCTCCAGGGTATGTCCGGCCCATCTCACTCAGTCCTGGTCAGCTGACCCCAGCAGCAAGCTAACCTACTGGTCGGAGCATCTGTCCCCTGGTGGTCAGTGCACATCATAGCGAGTGGTTGAGCTGCCTTAGCATATCATTAACATATTACTGTTTGATTGGTTGAACGGATGACTGGACGACCAGACACTTATCATATTAGGCTTTTATTATAGAGAATGCTCATTCACTGATCATCAGAGAGATGCAAAATAAAATGACAATGAGGTAACACCTCAGATATGTCAGAATGGCTACCATCAACAAATCAACAACAAGTGTTGGGGAGGATGTGGAGAAATGGGAATCCTCGTGCACTGTTGGTGGGAATGCAGACTGGTGCAGACACTATGGAAACAGTATGGAGTTTCCTCAAAAAACTAAAAATGGAACTGTCTTTTGACCCAGTTCTAGGAACATATTCTGAGACCTGAAACACCAATCAGAAAGGATATATGCATTCCTAGGTTCACAGCAGCACAATTCACCATAGCCAATACCTGGAAACAGCCCATTGTTAGATGAGTGGATAAAAAAAAAGCTGTGGTACATTTACACAATGGAATACTACATGGCTGTAAAAAGGAAGGAAATGTTACCTTTTGTGACAGCATGGTTGGACCTGTAAATTATAATGCTAAGTGAAAGAGAAAGAGAAAGACTAATATCAGAAGATCTCACTTATATGTGGAATCTAATGAAGAAAATGAACTGACAAAATAGAACTAGAGTTCTTGAATACATGGTACAGATTGACAGCTGCCAGAAGGGATGTGGGTGGGGCAATCAAGATGAAAGAAGGTGAAGATATTAACCAAAGAACCTATATGCATATCCCATGGACACAGACAATAGTGTGCTTATGGCCAGAAAGAGGGGAGGGCAGGGTGTGGGTGGAGGGGACAAAGTAGAGGATGGCGGAATGGGGGACATCTGTAATAGTATCAACAATCTATATAAAGAGCGAGGGTCTGTAATGACCAAAGGCTCGACTGCTGAGGGGACTATGGATTAGGCCTGGAGAGAGGCCTGCAGAGAGAGAGGCAGGGTCTGATCTGCAGCCTCAGTGGCAGCTGTTGATCAACCCTTGCCTCTCTCTCTCTCTCTCTGGACTTCACCAGCAGCCAGGCGTTTGTTTCTCTCCCAGCCTCCTTGGGGCTGCTGATCAGCCCTGCCTCTTTGATCAGGCCCAGAGATAGGCCCAGATATGCTGACTGGCATAGAAACTGACCAATCAGAACCAAATCTGGGTGAAGTGCCAGGAGCCAATGGCTGCCTAGGAGGCGGAGCTTTTGATGTTGACTGGCATAGAAACAGACCAATCCAGAACCAAATCTGGGTGAAGTGCCAGGAGCCAATGGCTGCCTAGGAGGCGGAGCTTTTGACGCTGACTGGCATGGAAACAGACCAATCCAGAACCAAATCTGGGTGAAGTGCCAGGAGCCAATGGCTGCCTAGGAGGCGGAGCTTTTGACGCTGACTGGCATGGAAACAGACCAATCCAGAATCAAATCTGGGTGAAGTGCCAGGAGCAAATGGCTGCCTAGGAGGCGGAGCTCTTGACACTGACTGGCATGGAAACAGACCAATGCAGAACCAAATCTGGGTGAAGTGCCAAGAGCCAATAGCTGCCTAGGAGGCGGACCTTTTGACGCTGACTGGCATATAAACAGGCTAACCAGAACCAAATCTGGGTGAAGTGCCAGGAGCCAATGGCTGCCTAGGAGGCGGAGCTTTTGACGCTGACTGGCATGGAAACAGACCAATCCAGAACCAAATCTGGGTGAAGTGCCAGGAGCCAATGGCTGCCTAGGAGGCGGAGCTTTTGACGCTGACTGGCATGGAAACAGACCAATCCAGAACCAAATCTGGGTGAAGTGCCAGGAGCAAATGGCTGCCTAGGAGGCGGAGCTCTTGACACTGACTGGCATGGAAACAGACCAATGCAGAACCAAATCTGGGTGAAGTGCCAAGAGCCAATAGCTGCCTAGGAGGCGGACCTTTTGACGCTGACTGGCATATAAACAGGGTAACCAGAACCAAATCTGGGTGAAGTGCCAGGAGCCAATGGCTGCCTAGGAGGCGGAGCTTTTGACGCTGACTGGCGGGGAAACAGACCAATCCAGAACCAAATCTGGGTGAAGTGGCAGGAGCCAATGGCTGCCTAGGAGGCGGAGCTTTTGACACTGGCATAGAAACCAATCAATCAGAAACTAATCTTAGTGAACTATGAAGGCAGAACCTAAGGTGGGGTCTGAGGAGGAGTTTTAAGGCAACAGCTGTTTGGTGTAAGGTGTAAGATAGTGGTACAATTTTTTAGTGACCACTTTGGCAGTACAGTGCATATGGCTAGCTATCAGTCCAGATATACGAATTATGTGTTTTTGTCTGCCAAGAGCATCTCCTCCTGCTGAAAAAGGATTTTCCCCCCATTTAAGTAATCCTATCCTATATAATCTATCTATACTAATAAAATAGTAATATGCTAATTAGACCAGAGGACCTTCTGGACATCCTTCCGGACAAAGCCATGGTAGTGGGGCCAAGGCAGAGGTGGTTAGGGGCAATCAGGCTGGCGAGGGGGGCAGTTAGGGGCAACCATGCTTGCAGGAGAAGGCAGTTGGGGGCAACCATGCTGGCAGAACAGGGCAGTTGGGGGCCATGAGGCAAGCAGGAGAGGTCAGTTGGGGGCCACGAGTGGGGCAGGGGAGGGCAATGGGGGCCATGATGCCACCAGGGAAGGGACGTTGGGGGCCTTGAGGCCAGCAGGGTAGGGCAGTTCGGGCCATGATGCAGCTGGCCGGGGAGGGCAGTTGGGGGCCTTGAGGCGGCTGGCAGGGGAGGGCAGTTGAGGGCCTTGAGGTTGCTGGCCAGGGAGGGCAGTTGGGGGCCTTGAGGTGGCTGGACGGGGAGGGCAGTTGGGGGCCTTGAGGCAGCTAGCCGGGGAGGGCAGTTGGGGCCATGAGGCCAGCAGGGGAGGGCAGTAGGGGGCCTTGAGGCGGCTGGCAGGGGAGGGCAGTTGGGGGCCTTGAGGACAGCAGGGTAGGGCAGTTCGGGCCATGAGGCAGCTGGCACGGGAGGGCAGATGGGGGCCTTGAGGCGGCTGACAGGGGGGGGCAGTTGGGGGCCTTGAGGCGGCTGGCCAGGGAAGGCATTTTGGGGCCTTGAGGCGGCTGGATGAGGAGGGCACTTGGGGGTGAGGCGGCTGGCCATGGAGGGCAGTTGGGGGCCTTGCGGTTGCTGGCCATAAAGGGCATTTGGGGGCCTTGAGGCCAGCAGAGGAGGGCAGTTGGGGGCCTTGAGGCAGCGGGCAAGGGAGGGCAGTTGGGGGCCATGAGGCCAGCAGTGGAGGGCAGTTTGGGGCCTTGAGGTGGCTGACAGGGGGGCAGTTGGGGGCCTTGAGGCGGATGACAGGGGAGGGCTGTTGCGGGCCTTGTGGTGGGTGGAAGGGGAGGGCAGATGGGGGCTTTGAGGCGGCCAGCAGAGGAGGGCAGTTGGCGGCCTTGAGGCGGCTGGCAGGGGAGGGCAGTTGGGGTCCTTTAGCCGGCTTGCCGAGGAGGGTAGTTCGGGCCATGAGCCTGGCTGGGGAGGGCAGTTGGGGCCTTGAGGCCAGCAGGGGAGTGCTGTTGGGGTCCTTGTGGCCAGCAGGGGAGGGCAGTTGGGGGAGATTAGGCCAGCAAGGAGGGGTAGTTGGGGGGGGGTGCAAAGTTTGGTGGGGGGGCTGCTGGGGGCAAGCAGGCCAGCAGGCAGAGTGGTTGGGGGCAATTATACAGGCAGGCAGGTGAGTGGTTAGGAGCCAGTGGTCCTGGATTGTGAGAAGGTGCCGCCTGGGCTGAGGGACACACCCCCACACACACACACAAATTTTGTGCACCGGGCCACTAGTCTATATATATAAAAGCCTAAGTAACTGTTATGACTGGACAACCAGCCGGTAGCTATGGCGTGCACTGACCACCAGGGGAAGATCCTCAATGCAGGAGCTGCCCCTTGGTGGTCAGTGTGCTCCCACAGCCTACCTTCTGTGGCTGGCCAACCTCCCATGGTCCCTCCCCGCTGCCGGCTAGCCCTGAATGGCCCCGATTGGGATTGGGCAAGATGGCCCCCATCAGCCCCGATCCCCAGCCAGGCCAAGGGACCCCACCCATGCACAAATTCATGCACTGGGCCTCTAGTGAATAAATAAAAATATTTAATATAAAAGGGGGCTTTGGGTTGTGGTAGGATTGAGAGCAGCTTGCAGCCCTTGAATTGCACACACCAGCATTGCTTTACTCACCTGGAGGTTCTTGGGCTTAAAAGCTTTTGTCTGTGTAATTGGTAACAAATGATCCTTTTTTATGACACTCAAAGCATAAAACTCAGAGGTGACCTAGGTCACCTCTCCTATTTGTCTTCACTTGGATTCCCCCTGAGGCCACAAGGCTACTATTCTCTAAAGTGAATCCTGGTCATTTCTGGATGAGCAGTGGGGATAGAGGGGGACGGGGTGGGAGTGGGGGGCTGGGGCGTGGCGGGCAAGGGAAAGAACACCAGCCCTGCGTAAATGTTCACAGCTAGAAGACTAAGCAAAGATGGGTAGGTCATGTCACATCCCAGTGTTTTTTCAGTCTTACCTCCTGGTGTCCCCCAGCGTTTTGCTTCCATTCATAGCAAGGTGCCCGCCTGTAGTTCACACCCCCGAGCTTTCCTGAAAACTGTGTGTCTCCAAGGCATTGTATCCCATTGGCCTCAGGTGCAGGGCTGGTCCAAGCCTCCCCTAGTCCTGCCCAGCTCAAAGCCTGCTTAAATCCTTGGGCAATATTTATCAGCCTCACATTATGAAACCTCGAGACTTTGCTGTTTCCAAAGTGCCTGGATTTTAAGGAATTTTATGATTTTCTAAGGCCACAGAGCAGGGCTGTGTCATGGAAAGTGTCTTTGTGAATCCGGAGGGGGGAGGGCAGGATGGAGTCAGCTCTAATTACTCCCCACCGGGAGCAGGGTTGCTCACCTGACACTTTCCCTCAAATGAGCCACAGAAACTGAGAGATAATAAAGGTTTGTTGTGTGAAGCCACTCAGTTTCATACTGAACTAAGACGTATGTGATGCACTGAGGAAGGTCTGGAAACATGGTCCCCCATTGTAAATGGCTTAGATAAGTTTCCAAACATTGGTATCCAAAGCAACTGGTAGATTTAATAAAAAGGTATTCTAAGTTCTCGGGACACAAAGATTTCCAATCTCTACAGCTGTTCAAAAGGAAACAATTGTAGAATTACACAGGGAAAAAAACACCCCTGTTATGCGTGCTACTACTATTATAATCTAAGTGACACCATTGTAATTAGCTAGCTGTTAATACAGTCAAACCTCAGTTCTCAAATGTGTCTCATCTCAAACAATTCGGTTCTCCACTGATTGTTCATAGAAAACCGTCTCAGTTGTCAAACAAAACTTCGGTTCCCCACCTGACAACCCTTTCATGGTGAGACCTGTATGATCAGCCACCTGTCTCTCAGGGGACAGACAGGAGAGAATGCACAATTATGAGTCAGTTTACCGGTAAATCTCATGTTGTTCACATCTCAGGAAGTTGCTCTGTGCATATTTTCTAGTGGGAGGAAACGATTCCGTTTTCAAACAAATCACTTCTCAAACAGCTTTCCGGAACAAATTAAGTTTGAGAACTGAGGATCCACTGAGCTAGAAAAGGAGCAAAAGGGAGACCAGCCATTCTATAAGCCTGGCCATTTCAGGCAGCTTCCGCAGGAAGCTGCAAGTGCAATTTCACACTCCCCAGGGAGCACCCAGTCCATTCCCTGCGCATCACTGGGGGAGGGGTCCCACCAAGGTGAGATGGACACATGTGCGGTAAAGGTGGGTGACACAGGGAACATGCCTGTCAGTCAAACCTGGAGACAGAGATCATTGGCTAGAGGAAGTGAAGCCAATGCAAGCCCGTGAAATGTGGTAGAACATAATCCATCCCCTTTAGGGCTCGCTCTCTAGGCCCGCTCTTGTTCCTCTGGCTTTGCTCCTGCCTGTGCTCCCTCCATAGCCATGTGGCCCTGCAGAGCCCATGCACAATGGACTGATAGCAGCTGGGAAGACAAGCTATCCTGGCCAGATATGGACTGGACTGTGCTTTAATATGGAGCAGAGAGTCTGAGCATTGGCTTTGACCTTAGCTCTGTTGAAGACAAAATGGTACTTTTCCCATGGCGGGATGAAGGGAGGTGGGACCTGCGAAACTCAGGGGTTCAATTCCACAAAAATAAAGCTTTCTACATACCTCATCCTCCTGTGTGAGGCTCAAAAATTCCTCTTTTTCATGACATTGCAAGAAGCCCACTTCCACAGGCAAGAGGTGGGGACAGGGAGAGCTTCCCACCGATAATATGAGTGGGTACTTCCTTGGTTCTCAAAGTGTAGTACCAGACAAGTAGCATCAACGTAAACCAAGGAACATATTGGAAACGCAAATTCTCAGATTCCATCCCAGACAATAAATCCAGATAAAGCATCAATTTCTTAAATTAGATTTCCATCTGGTGGCTTGTGCATGTAGCTACAGTTCTTTTTTTTTTCCTATTTCTTGTGTTAGGGAGCCATCTGGTGGAGCTCTTATGCAATTGCAAAATTCTCTCTCTCTCTCTCTCTCTCTCTCTCTCTCTCTCTCTCTCTCTCTCTCTCTCCTATCTCTCTATTTAATCTTTATTGTTGACAGTATTATACTGTAGATGTCTTCCCTTTCCTCATTGCCCACCACCACCTGGTTCTCACCCCACCCCAGGCCTTCACCACACTATCGTCTGTGTCCATGAGTGATGCATATGTGCATATAAGTTCTTTGGTTAATCTCTTCCTGCCTCCCATCCCCCTTCCCTTTGAGATTCATCAGTCTGTTCTATGTTTCCATGCCTCTAGTTCTATTTTATTCATGTTTATTTTGTTCATTAGATTCCACAAATGAGTGAGATCATATGATACTTGTGTCTGACTGGCTTATTTCACTTAGCATCATAATCTCCATGCCAATCCATGCTGTCACAAAAGGTAAGAGATCCTTCTTTTTTTATGTCTGAGTAATATCCCCTGGTGTAAATGTACCACAGCTTTTTATCTACTCATCTACCAATGGTTACGTGGCTCTTTCCAGATCTTAGCTTTAGTAAATAATGCTGCTATGAACATAGGGGTGCATATATTCTCTCTGGTTGGTGTTTCGTGATTCTTAGGATATATTCCTAGAAATGGGATCACTGGGTCAAAAAGTTCCATTTTTAAATTTTTGAGGAAACCCCACACTGTTTTCCATAGTAGCTGCACCAGTTTGGACAGGTACATAAAAAAAAAAAAAAAGACATGTGACCACCAACTTACAGCATAAACAAGAGTAAACTCAAAATGGATAAAATACCTAATTTTAAGTCACAAAATCATAAAAATCCTAGAAGAATAAGTAGGCAGCAAAATCTCACATAGCAGAATTTCACTGATACATCGCCTAGGGCAGTGGTTGGCAAACCGCGGCTCGCGAGCCACATGGGGCTCTTTGGCCCCTTGAGTGTGGCTCTTCCACAAAATACCACAGCCTGGGCAAGTCTATTTTGAAGAAGTGGCGTTAGAAGAAGTTTAAGTTTAAAAAATTTGGCTCTCCAAAGAAATTTCAATCGTTGTACTGTTGATATTTGGCTCTGTTGACTAATGAGTTTGCCGACCACTGTCCTAGGGCAAGAGAAACAAAGGAAAAAAATAAATGGGAATACATCAAACTAAAAAGCTTCTGCATAGAAAAAAAGAACATCAAAATGAAAAGGGAACCCACTGTATGGAGAACATATTCGTCAATGATACATCTGATAAGGGGTTAATTTCCAAAATATATAAAGAACTCATACAACTCAACAAAAGGAAGACAAACACTACAATTAAAAAATGGGCAAAGGACCTGAATAGACACTTTTCTGAAGAGGATATACAGATCGCCAACAGACATATAAAAAAATGCTCATTCACTAATCATCAGAGAGATGCAAATTAAAACAAGAATGAGGTATCACCTCACAGGTGCCAGAATGGCTATCATCAACAAATCAACAAACAAGTGCTGGTGAGGATGTGGAGAAAAGGGACCCCTTTTTGTGGTGGGAATAGTATTTATTTTATTTTTTATGTTACAGTGTTACCCAGTGGATTCATCTTGTAATTGCAGAGTATATTTTTTTCTATTAATTGAGTGCCACTAAGTAGAATTTTCATGTAACTCCATAGGTATGTTTTTCTTATCGCTTTTCTTAGAATGCCACCCAATGGAATTTTCCTGCAATTGCAGATCAGAGTTTTTCTTATTTCTCAGGTTAGAGGGCCACCTGGTGGAATTGTGTAATTCCAAATTAGATGTTTTTCTGGTTACTGGTCTCTCTCTTTACCCATTCTGTCCCTCTGTCCTTCTCTCTCTGTTTACACACACACACACACACACACACACACACACACACACACACACACACACACGACTCTTGAACAAGAAGGGGATTAGGGGTGCCAACCCCCACACAGTTGAAAGTCTGAGTATAACTTTTGACTCCCCCAAAACTTTACTAATAGCCTACTGTTGATCTGAAGCCTTACCAATAATGGCTCACTGCACAACAAATGAATGCTATTTTTACCTTTTTTATAAAAAAATCTTTGGATTTCTTTCGGTCAGTATAAAACAGGTATTAAGGTCAGTCTTTCTAAAATTGAAGAGTCAACACAACCTTTTGAAAAGTGGGAGAATAACTAATAGGAAAAACATAGCTGATTTGGAATTACATGAAAATTATATCAGATGGTGCTCTATCCTGAAAAATAGGAAAAACTTCTCTGATCTGCAATTATAGTAAAATTCCATTGGGTGGCACTCTAAACCGAGTACAGAAAAACATCTGTATGCAATTACATGAAAGTTCTACCTGGTAGCACTCAATCAGAAAAAAGATCACTCTGCAATTACTAGATAATTCCAGTGGGGGACGATGTAGAGCAAAAAAGAAAATAAATAAATAATAGGACATGCAATTGCACATAACGTCCACATGATGGCACTCTAACACAATACATAAAACGGCATTGCACTTACACAAAATTTACACACGGTGGCACTCTAACACAAGAAATAGAAAAATGTGACGTGGCAGTTACATGAAAACTCCATTAGATGGCATTCTAACATAAGAAATAGAAAAGATTGAGCTTTTTGTGGGGGAAGGGAATTCTCTTGGCATTTATCCAAATAAGATATTATTACGAAATATGTGGTGATAAACTTATAGGATTTATTTACTTAGTAAATTAAAGTAAAAATTGAAATTTAGCACATGTATTTTCAGTGCTTTGGACATATTTTAATTATATTAGTATTCTTTCATTTTGTTGTCTTGTTTGTGCCTACAAACAGGTCCTCTAGGGCAGAAACCAAATAGCTAACTTTTCTACCTCCCCAGCCTCTACTACAATTACTGATATAATGAGAATTCAATAAATAAGTAAATAAATATTATTTTTAAACTGCATGTTTATTTAAATTAAAAATATATTTTTATATTTAAATCCTTACCCAAGGATATGTTTTTTATTGATTTTTAGAGAGAGAGAGGGAGGGAGGGAGAGAAAGAAAAAGAGAGAAAGAGAGAAACATCAATGTGTGAGAGAAACATTGCCCTATACTCACCAGGATCTGGGATCAAATTTGCAGCCCAGGTATGTGCCTTGATGGGAACTGAACCTGCAACCTTATTTATGTACGAGACTATGCTTTAACCAAATGAGCCACCAAGCTAGGGCTAAACATTTATTAAATAAGTGAAAGAAAGAATTAATAAAAATGTGAAAATAAATGGCGGGAAGGCAACATGAATAGAATATAAATCTAGAGTCTGAGCTCTATTCTCAGGGCTTCTGTATCCTACAGTTGAACAAGTAGGGAAAAATGTAGAGAAAAATATGACTGAGACTGAAATAACAATGAATTTCCTTTAAATGACTTCCTAGGTTGGGATTTTTGTGGGGGTACAGTGAACTTTATTGATCGTATACGACAAGTTAGACCTCCCTAAGCCCCTTCCCTTGTTCAAGGGGTCTGGGGTGCAAACTGTGGAGGTCACGAGATTCTTAGTGTGTTGGGGATCAATTTGGAACAGGGACTCCCCAACAGCTGAGGACCTCTCTTCCTCTTGCTGGGGCTGGTAATCCAGGGGACTCTTACTCCTTGGAGGCCACGTGGACCATAAGGTCTACCATCCTCTTTCTATAGCCAAATTCATTGTCATATCAGGGAACAAGCTTGACAAAGTGGTCATTGAGGGCAATGCCAGCCCCAGCATTGAAGGTGGAGGAGTGGGTGTCACTGTTAATGTCAAAGGAGACAAACTGTCCTTAGTGTTGCCCAGGATGCCCTTGAGGGGGGTCCTCTCGTTCCTGCTTCAGTACCTTCTTTATGTTATCATATTTGGCAGCTTTCTTCAGGAAGCAAGTCAGATCTACAATTTACATATTGGAGGTGGGGACACAGAAGGCCATTCAGCTCAGGGATGACCTTGCCCACAGCCTTGGCAGTGCCAATAGAAGCAGAGATAATGTTCAGGTCAGCCCCTTGACCATCACACCACAATTTCCTAGAGGGCCCATCGCACAGTCTTCTGGGTGGCAGTTGATGGACTGTGGTCATGAGTCCATGATGCTAAAGTTGCCATGAATGACCTTGGCCGGGGGCTAAAGAAGTTGGTGGTGCTGGAGGCATTGCTGACAATCTTGAGGGAGTTGTCACACTTGTCATGGTTCACACCCATCACAAACATGGGGGCATGTGCAGAAGGGACAGAGATGATGACCCTCTTGGCTCCGCCCTTCAAGTGAGCCCCAGCCTTCTCCATGGTAGTGAAGACACCGGTGGGCCCACAACATACTCAGCACCAGCGTCACCCCATTTGATGTTGGTGGGATCTCACTCCTGGAAGATGGAGATGGACTTTCCATAAAGGACAAGCTTCCCGTTCTCAGCCTTGACTGTGCCTTTGAACTTGCCATGAATGGAATCATACTGTAACATGTAGACCATGTAGTACAGATCAATGAAGGGGTCATTGATGGCAACAGTATCCACTTTGCCATAGTGACTAGGCACCCAATAGGGCCAAATCCCCTTACTGTGACCTTCACCCTCCTGTCTCAGGATTGCAGCTGGCACTGCGCAGGAAGACACAGCTGTCTGATGAACAGCAGGAGCAGAGAGCCAGTTGAGATTTTTTTTTTTGAAGTTAGCAAATTAAAAGATAAGAAAAATTGGCAAAATTTATTTAAAAGGATGAAGTTCGGTGAGATAATTAGGCTTGATTGAGTTTTCAAAAACCATTGAAACTATTTCTGTCATTTAATTGCTCTGGAACTTGGTTTTAGAATTAAATGTTGGGGTTACTCACCCAGAGGAACCTGGAAAAGCTGCCTGTGTGGGTCCCCTGAAGATTCATCTCAGAAAGGAGCTTCCAGCTTTGCCTAAGGCTGGGCTGGACCAGCAGCCATGGGAGGAGGAGGTAAGGACCTTCCAATTTGCAGACGAGGCATAGGAGGCCGAAGTTTGCCTGGAGAGCTGTGGGAAGAAGCAGCACAGACTGCTTCCTCCTTCTGAGCTGTTGACTCCATTGAGACCTGGTCACCCAGCAGTCACCCTCTGTGCAGCCTCAGTACTACTCATTTCCATGGCCCTAAAGCTGTTTCTGAACCAGAACTAATCTTCTGTCCCATCTGACTGCCCTGAAGTTCATGGTCACACTGCTCCGTGGGGCCCAGTCTCCATCCATGTCTTCTGTTTTGTCCTTGGCAAGCAAATTTGCATTTTGTCCTGAACTAAACAACTGAACTAAAAAGAAATCTCAAATGGTGGAGTTTCAGACATCAGCCACTGAATAGGGATTTCCCCACCCCCCCAGAATAGGAGTGTGTTTTGGCCTGTGCTCCGTGCTGCTTACACAGCTGGGAGCTCCTGGCGCCACTTGGCTTTGACTCCCAAGGAAGTTACAAAATGCCCTACTCCCTGGCTGTTAGCCTATTTAAAAATAAAAATGGGTTTGCAAGGCCCTGGTCTTCATGTGGTCTGTCATTAGTCACTGCTTCGTTCCCTGCAGCTTCAGCTTTAGGCAGCCCAAGTGCTGTGCCAAGCCGGGACCTGCACAGTGTCTCCTCTCCTCGACCACAGCTGCCTCGGCTTCCCGTACTGTGAGGCCCACGCAGGCTTCCAACCCTCCTGAATCTTCTTCCAAATGCCACCGCTTTGCCTCCACCCCTCCAACCTAGTTGGGCCACCACTGTGCGTCCCTTACCTGGGCTTCTGTGGTGGTCAAATGGCAGACCTCCCTGGGATACCGGCACCGCTCTGGTCCACTCTCCACACAGGATCAAGGGGATCCTTCCAAAAGCACAAATCAGATCTTGTCAGGCTCTCCTCAGCATCCTCCAGGCCTTTCCACGGCAGTCAGAGTGCAACGCGAACTTCCTGCTAAAACCTAGACCAGTGGTCGGCAAACGCATTAGTCACCAGAGCCAAATATCAACAGTACAATGATGGAAATTTCTTTTGAGAGCCAAATTTTTTATTTTTATTTTTTATTTATTTATTTTTTATGGTTTGAAGTATTACAAATAGTAGTACATATGTCTCCTTTTTTTCCCCCATTGACCTCCCCTGCCCTCCCCGCCCCGCCAGTGTCTTGTATCACTGCTTATATGCATGCGTACAAGTCCTTCGGTTGATCTCTTACAGTCCTTGGTTATGCTTATATGAATGCGTACAAGTCCTTCGGTTGATCTCTTACAGAACCACCCGCCCCCCGCAACCTCTCCTGCCTTCCTGCTGTAGTTTGACAGTCTGTTCAATGCTTCTTTGCCTCTGTATCTATTTTTCCCCATTTCTTTCTTTTAAAAAATCTTGCCTCTGCAGACTGAGAGCCCAATTTTTTAAACTTAAACTTCTTCTAACGCCACTTCTTCAAAATAGACTCGCCCAGGCCGTGGTATTTTGTGGAAGAGCCACACTCAAGGGGCCAAAGAGCCACATATGGCTCGCGAGCCGCAGCTTGCCAACCACGGACCTAGGGGAACTGCCTGCCCTGCCCCTCACCCCTTCTTGCCTTTCTTCTCTTCGCTGAGATCAGCCACTTCTCTTTCTGGCCCTCAAATACTCTGACTCATACCTGGCTCAGGTCTTTGCACAGATGCCTGAGCCAGGTATGAGACCAGACTGTCTCTGGTCTCTGCACTCATGCCCAGAGGTTGCACCAGCGAAAGGCACTTCCTAGGATGAGCGAATTGCTTCCATCTAGTCTAATTATCTTTTCCACGAAGTGATCTTGTTCAGGTGAACCGGCCCTGTTTATCGGCAGTCCCCTCACTAGAACAGGAAGTCTGTCCAGGGTAGGCATATTGCTCACTCTCGTATCCACAGAGCCTAAAAGAGTGCTAGACACACAGTAGGTGCTCAGTAAGCATATCTTGATGGAATCCTCTTCATTCAGGATAATATAAATGTCACAATCCACTTGGGGAATTTTCTTGCATCTGTTACGACTATGTACTTGCACAGAACCACAGTTAAATCACTGAAAATTATGGTACTTGGGAAGTCCTTGATATTGAACATTTCAGAGGGTTCTGTTCATCTCATGTTTTTCGTTCAGCGTGAGGCCGGCATGACTTCAACTTTTAAAAGTCTAAACCTCTTAGAAACTGAACAGATGATGTCTTGGAATCTTTTAATTGCTGTTCTTTTATACAATTGAGGAAGTGGCCTCATTTACTTAGGTTAAATGTTGACATGGCGTTGGTTTCTTTAAAATGAAAAAAAAATAGTCATACAAATCTAAAAGATTTTGAATAATCTTACTTCACTTCATGGGCATTAACTGCTATCATTGGTTTATGATTTTCATTTCTCTTAGAACAGTGATTCTCACCTGGGAGTGGTTTTGCTTCCAGGGCACATGGTAATGTCTGGAGACATTTTTGGTATCATGATCTGGAGGGTGTCGTTGGCATCTGGTGTTTAGACATCAGGGATGCTGTTAAACATCTTACAGTGCGCACAGCAAAGAGTGATCCAGCTCAGAATGTCAATAGTGCTAAGATTGAGAAACACTGTCTTTATCTGACCCATGGTTGGTAAACTGCGGCTTGCGAGCCACATGCGGCTCTTTGGCCCCTTGAGTGTGGCTCTTCCACAAAATACCACGGCCTGGGTGAGTCTATTTTGAAGAAGTGGCGTTAGAAGAAGTTTAAGTTTAAAAAATTTGGCTCTCAAAAGAAATTTCAATCGTTGTACTGTTGATATTTGGCTCTGTTGACTAATGAGTTTACCGACCACTGTCTTAGACTATGTAAACTTAATGATGCACTGAAAAGTAAGAAAATACATTTTATTTATAGAAACTTTGGAAGTATAGATAAACCCAGAGATGAAAAAACATCTGTTAATCTTTGATTTTTGTTTTTGTTGGTTTCTAGTATTATTTTCTATGCACATATATATTATTGTTAACCATGTCCATGTCATTCAGGATTATTTTACAACATGGTTTTTGACGACTGCATAGTGTTTCACTATATGGATGTAACGCTATTTATTACATTATTTCCCAACCACAGGATATTTACATTTTCTAATTTTTTCTATCATTCTCGATGCTTTGATGAGGGATGAACATTTTGGTATCTGAGTTTTGTGCAGAACTATGCTTATTTTTGTGAGATGTATTCTGAGAAGTTGAACTGCTAGGTCAAAAGTTATATTTCAAGGCTTCAATTGCTATTTTTAAAAACTAGTAACTAGATTGTGAGCTCCTTATAGGTGGAGACATACTTTACACTCCTTGGTACCCCTCACTGTGACTTGCTTTCTTAGGTGAGGCTCCCTCAGAAGGGGATCTGAGACTAAGATTCAAATTCAAGTCATTTAGGTGGGAAAACACCAGTCAAGGAGTGAGGAAGTGAGGCAGGGAAGGGAGAAGAGCCAGTGCAAGGGGTGATAAAGAGCAGGCTATTCTCAGGACAACTGGGACTCCACACCCTTGAGCAGCTTTATGAGCAGGCATGGAGCACACCTCAGAGGTGTCCCACCTGATGGGGGAGGAAGACAGGTTATTGACCTTCCCACTCCCATTCATCATGGCCCAGGGCTGCTCCTGGGGCACCCCCAGCCACTCTGGCCTTCCTTGCAGGGTGGATGTGCTCCCATCATGGAAGAAAGCCCCTAGCTGGAGAGTGACTGGTGCTAGCAGGAGGGAGCCAGCAGCGGGCACAGGGATGAGGAGTGCCAAGGTCATTACTGTTGGCGCACTGAGAGTATAGGCTACACTGGCCCCACAGCAAACACACAATAGGCGCCCACTCAGTACTTTTCAAATAAACTAATGACATTTTGCACCTTTTTTTCCTTATAGGATGAAAGAGTCACACCTTTTTACAGTAGGAGGTGAGCTCAGGCACAAGCCCAGCAACCTTCCAGTTTACAAATGATAAAATGGGTCCAGAGAACTGGAAGCTTGTCAAAGCAAGGCTTCTTCTCCTCACCCAATGATGGAGGACTGACTCCCTGGGCCTGACTGGGGTAATGAACTTGAGTCTTCCCATAACTGACAAGTAATGAAGCATTCAGCTCTGGATGCTGGGGTGTACAATCTTTCCCTTAAGCATTCCAAATACCCCTCTGTCTCAGAGTTTTGAAATTGCTGCTTCCTTCTGCACAGAATGGTCTCCCCTAGATCTCTGCACAGATAACTCCTTTTCATCATTCATGGCTTGGCTCCAATGTCACTTCCTCATTGAGGCCGCACTGGCCTGTGGTTAACTTAGCTAATAAGTTTAGGGAGATGTCATCAAATGCTCAAAACACATAAAAGGCACAGAAGCCCAGAAACTATCCAGAGACTATCATGAACAGTCAGCTCATGAGGGAGACATTATTTTCCACAGCTCTCCATAATCTGTGTGCGTTGGATCTACTGGAAGGGTGAGTTCCCCAAAGCTCCATTCATGAAACACAAAGAAAATGTAAAATGTATAGGAAATGGGCAGGCAGTTTGGGCAGAAGGAATCGGAGAAGGGACAGTCCCAGCAGATGCCCATTCAGCACAGACTGGGCAGGGAGCCGTCTGAATTACGTTTGTTGTGATGCTGAGCATCTTCTTTCCACTATCTGAAGTCCACTCTCCACCTTCTCCCCTTTTCCCTGCTGTGGCCCTGGTAGCTGACCTGCAGGAGTTACATCCACAGGCCCCTTACTCTTGGGATTTCTCTAGAGGGATCAGTGCTGGTACTCCTTGTGGAATATGTTGTGCTTGTCCAACCCCTTTATGAATACATCCTTTATTAAACTTGTTTCCACGTACCCAGTTCACATGCTCCATTTATTTCCTGCCGGTACCTTGACTGAGACAATATTTTAGCATATTTAAGACTCACACATGCATCTTAGCACCTATTTGTTTCAGAAGCTTTTACATAGTCATTTGAAATGACATCATGTCTGGTTCTCTTTTTCCTTTGTTGAAGGTCATGTTCTCTCTACCCTTTTCCATCTTTGTTTCATCTTTTTTGAGAGATAATTTAAATATAGTAAAGTGCACCAGTCTTAGACGTACAGCTTGATGAATTTGTACATTTGTATATGCCTACAGAACTGCTCCTGAAATAAAAATCTGGAACATTTCCAGCTTCCCTGAAGAGTCTCTCAGGTGCCTTTCCAGTTAATACCATCTTCCCAGAAGTAACCACTGTTCTTTAAAAAATATATATTATGTATTGGTTTCAGGTGTACAGCTAAGTGGTTAGACCAGCCATGGGCAAACTACGGCCCGCGGGCCGCATCCGGCCCGTTCGGCTGTTCTATCCGGCCCGCGGAGCCGAAAGAGCGGAGGGTACTCTTGCTCTCCCCTCCGCTCCTTCACCAGCAGCAGTGTTAACATGGCAACGTCGGGAAACACGGCCGCAGCTCCTTCTTCTGAGTGGGCGGATTTATATCCCCATTCAGTAGAAGGAACAACCTCTCAATCTTCCAGAGGCTCCTTGTAATGCCCGCGGAGGAGTCCCCCGACATCACCCTGGGAATGCGAAGACACGTTATCGTGGTGATGTAGGGAGACACGCCCCTGGAGAGCACAGTATCAGAGCATTAGCTAAAAAGGAGACCAACAACACTGTTCCCACTGAAGTTGATGTTTTAAAGACCAAAAACCTTTCAACCCAGTCTACATTGCCATCTACATCTACGTCCCGGGCATAATTTGGAAGTTGTACTAAAGAAAATGTTTAATTTACTGTTTACACATTTTGTTCTTTTCTATTTGTTTTAGTTTTAAATTATTTTATTATATTTAAGTTTAATTGGAAAGGCTTTTGTACCTTTCCTTTGTTAGGCAATTTTATTTTGCCTTTGCCATCTTCAACATAAGGTATGTTATTGTGCTATGATTCCTCCATTTTTTGAAGTTTCAAATTATAATAATTAGTGTTTACATTCTTCTTGTTAAAATGTTTGAAATGAATAAAACTATTGAAATTAAAAAAAGACTGTACCCTTTTATGTAATGATGTTTACTTTGAATTTATATTAGTTCACACAAACACTCCATCCATGCTTTTGTTCCGGCCCTCCGGTCCAGTTTAAGAACCCATTGTGGCCCTCGAGTCAAAAAGTTTGCCCACCCCTGGGTTAGACAATCATATACTTTACAAAGTGTTCCCCTTGATATTTCTGGTACCCACCTGGCACCATATATAGTTATTACAATATTATTAACTATATTTCCTATGCTTTATTTACTTCCCCATGACTATTTTGTAACTGCCAATTTGTGCTTCTTAGTACCTTCACCTCTTTCACCCAGAGCCCCAAACCCCTCCCCTCAGTAACCACTGTTCTGATTTCTGTCACCATAAATTAGTTTTGTCTGTTGAACATCATATAAATGGAATTATATCATAAGTGCTCTTTCTTATCTGGCTTCTTCATTTGGTTTAGTATCTATAAGATTCAGCCATGTTGTTGAATGTCCTCTGCTTCTAAGTTTGATTTCACTTTGATTAAAATTAACATCGTTTCAGGTTTATATTAACTTAGTTACTTGTCTGTAAAACAGGGTACATAACAGCCATGTCTTACAGTTTGGAGAAGAATTAAATTTATAAGTAGCTGAAAAGGTGTAGGTAGCTATGTCCATATTAGTTTTGTGGCTTGACAATAATATAGAATAAATATTAGAAATGCTACTGTAGCAGAATCAAAGCCTAATGTGCCTTTCTGAACAGAAAGCAAATGTTATGTTGGGAAAAGTCTTTCTACTTGGTTACTGAGCATGTACTTTGCTGATCACATTGTCCCTTTTACTGAAATAAAATGTTCTTTGCATCATTTTCCCACCCAGAGTGCCGGGGAGCCAAGTAGAAACTATCATGAACAGGCAGCTCATGAGGGAGATATTATTTTCCATAGATCTCCATGATCTGTGTGGTTTGGATCTACTGGAAGGGTAGGCTCCCCAAAGCCCCATTCATGCATCTGAGCCTGCCCCACCAAGTCTTGGGAAAGCCAAACTTGATCTGAGTGATACCCTTGGTTTCTTTCAGCTGGAGGTTAAAGGATGCTCAGTTGCCAAAGAGAACTCCATCCTGGCCACACATCTGAGACATCAAGGAGCTTAAGCAGCTCCAAAAGGAATCTGCAATTAATTATGTTTCACAAATTGCCTTTAGTGTGGGACTAGCTCTTTTCAGGCCCTGGATGAGGCGCATTGTGTGACTTTGGCAGGCTTACCTGACTAAGTTACACAGCCATGGGGGAGTGGAGAACACTAGCGTTACTTGGAAGAACCCCACTCTTTGCAGGAGAGGAAAGCATCACCAGCCAGGACATTTGGCAGTAGAGTCACACCCTCCTGGACACAATCAGTTCTATCTTTTACTCATTTGAAGTATGGAAAGTTTGGCTGCCTATTGAAAGGGATGGGATTGATGATTTTCTTGTGTTCTATGAGCTGGAATAGGCTTCTTACATTTCTGTTACACCACTTAGTAGCATCTTCCTTTAATAAATATCAGGCCCTATTCTGTAGGCTGAGAGCTAGAAGTGGGAATTGCTACTGGGAGGGCTGGCCTTATGGTAGGTGAGTAGCCACTTAAAAGCATGATAGGAGGGCTAAGAGTTTAGATGCTGGAGTCAGGCTGCCTGGGTTCAACTGGCTCCACCAATTACTTGCTGTGTGACTTTAGGCAAGTAGCTATTAACTCCTTTTCTTAAAAAAATATGTTTGTATTGATTTCAGAGAGAGGAAGGGAGGGGGAGAGGGAGATAGAAACATCAATGATGACAATCATTGATCGGCTCCCTCCTGCACGCCCCCCACTGGGGATCAATCCTGCAACCTGGGCATGTGTCCTGTCTGGGAATTGAACCCATAATCTCCTGATTGATAAGTCAACTCTAAACCACTGAGAAACACCAGCTGGGTGAGAGGCCTTTCTTGACCATCCTATTAAGGCAGCCATCACCCAGTCCTTCCTATCCTTTTACGCTGCTGTGTTTTTCATCATAACACTGTCACCCCTTGGAAACACACTGCCTATTTGTTTTCTCATTGTCTCCTTCACTAGAATTTGAGCAGGACCTTTCCTGTTATATTTACACTACATTCCTAGCATCTAGCAAAGGGACTGGCAGATAGTCGACCCTCAGTCAATACTTGTTGAAATAATAACCCACTGACTCCACCTACATGCAAAACTGGTCTTGCATATAGATAGCTTGCAGGCCCCACCCCTAGCCCCACCAGAAATGAGAAATTCACAGCAGATTCTGAAGAGTACAAAGATTAGAAGATTTTGTGTCAACTTCAAGTGTAGTAGGGAATTTAGGTGTTTTAGGGATATAATTTTAGCAGCATAATTTTCTCAAAAACAAGAGCTACATCATCATATGTGTGTGTATCAAACATGCAGATAATTGTAAATGTAGTAGTTAAAAATTAAACAGTAAGGATAGAAACAATTACAATATTCAAGAATTATTATTGCACTTCAGTTGTAAAAGTGAATATTTATTAGTTTAAATTATTTTTAAAATGGAAGGCATTGAAATTGGCTTCTTGCTTTACATATAATAGTTGCTTATTAAGTGAATGTTTTACTTATTAATGGACACTAATGACTTGCCTAGGTGTTACCATGACAAAATAAGTAACTTTGTATAGGTCAGTGTAAACTGAAGAGTGATTCACATATCCTCCTTATTGTTCTTCTTTATTGTGTTTCAGTGATACAAACAGTAGTTACCCATATCCCATATTTTATTTGTGAGATTTACTTTTTTGCTATATGAGAAGATTGCTGTTTTGAAATTACTTTAGAAATCATGTCTTGTAAAACTGTCTTAGTGGTTGACAAGAAAACACATTGTAATTGATATTTCTGAAGAGTGGGGATGCTTTCAGGGACACTTTTAAATTTAGGTGAGTATATGAAACAGAGTTCTCCTGTTATCCAGGGTTTCATATTTTTGTAGTGCTATTAATACTATATGGCAGCTTTTCCAGAAGGCAGTGTGACTTTGTGTGTATGTCAGAAAGAAGGCAAAGAATGAACTCCCCAGAAGCGCACACAAAGTTTGTTCTGTGCTAACGATTCCTGGCAGAGAAGCAGAAGGGAAAGGGAAATCAGTTAGTCCTGACTTTGACTTTCACCCAGCCCCAACTCTGCACATTGTCCAGCCTGCTTCTTACTCAGAAAGGTTCACTTTGCAAAACCTGGTCTGGAGACATCCTAGGAATATTCTTGTCCTCCAATGTGAAATGAAATGTTTGCTTCATACAAGATTATTACATGGAGTTTAAGTGGCTGAGAACACTAAAGTGAGGAGAAAACAGATTGGCAAATGATTTTCCCAGGGACTCATGTAGAAATCAGAACAATGGGTTTAGTGGAAAACATAGGGAATGGAATGGTGATTGTAGAAGTTGGACCTATTTCTGGGTGGTTCAGCAATGGACCCCTTTAGAGGGGATTAGAAAGCTTGGAAAAAGTCCATCAGACTTTAAGGCAGGTGATCTCAACACCAGGGGACTTGGCCAAATTACCAGGGGAGAATCTTCAAAGGACATCCTTCCCCACTCTGAGAGCTTCTGATGTTCCTTGGGGTTGACATAGGGGCTGGCTATCTTCCCTTTGCTCCCCAGATCCATTCTCTATCATCCTCCGCTCTGCTCTATGCACCATGTGGACTGCATTACTAAATGCATCAGTCTGTCTTGCCCTCGTTCTTCTTGTTGGCTTCATCCAATGGAAGATAGTGGCAGGAAGTTGAGGGCAAGGAGAATGTGAGGTTGTGGGATTTATTTTCCAAGTCTCATCCCTGCCAGGTCAACCTGACTTGCCAAACAGCTTCCACAAGATGGCTGAGCCCACTACTGCCCTTTGGGTTCTGGTTATTACTCTCTTCTTTGCTCTTCCAACCTTATGGGGAGTGGTACCAGCTCCCTGCAGCTATTTGTCCCAAGGAACTGCACTCCCCTTTGAGATTTCCCTAAACCCTGACCACATCTCTGCAAATTGTCTCTCCATTAACCTCTCCTAGATTTCTCCTAATTGACTATGACTTTTGTTTCCAGTCAGGACCCAGTTGGTAAGTGCTGGGGGTGGGCAGTGGGTGGTATGGTTGGCTGGCCTGCGCAGGGTAAAAAGCTAAGTGATTTAAATTCTCATTTGCTTCCCTGCCCTTCTTCCCCAACCTCCTTCTGAATAGCCATGCAGCCCAATCAAGAAGCAGGAAAGGAGGTAATGGGGCAAAGGAGCAGTATTAGGGGAGAGAATGCCTAAGACACCACCATTTTCCTTTCACCTCAGGGTCTGTGGAAATCCTGATTAGTCTGGAAGCAAGTATTGTACAGCAAAAATCAAACTTGCCGATGTGTAAAACCAACTTGGATGTGGCCACTCATTAGACTAATGCATATTCTGCTTTAAGAGAGAAAACAGTACACAGGAAACATTACTCTCCTTTTCCCCTTGCTGACTATTTCAACTAATAGGTCTGCGGATTAGTCATTTTGCTAATGAGTAGTTTTACCCTGGCCCTCAGTGAACTAGGTCGGAGAGAAGCCCTAAAACTCTTGGAAAACCTCATGAAAAGTTCTGTTCTTTTGACCCATTAGCAGAGACATGAGATTTGCCAGGGATCAATGTTTATATATCATAGCTACATTTGGAAATTTACTTGTTTTTTTCTAAAAATCAATTGAGAAAATAAGATTTATAGTAATAGAATCAAAATAGAACATTCCAAGACCTAATGTGTTCTTATTTTTCATTGGTCTCTAAGATTTTCATAGCCCAGAAAAGCAAGCAAGAAAAAAACTGTTTCACCAGGTCTTCTATATCAATGGCAATTGTGTCCCCCAGGAGACACTTGGCAATGTCTGGAGACACTTCTGGTTATCACCACTGGAGTGAGGATTCTACTGGCATCTAGTGGGGAGAGACAAGGGATGCTGCTAAACATCCCACAATGTGCACAGGCTGGCCCTGACAGCAAAGAATGATCCAGCTCAAAATGTCAGGAGTGCTGAGGTTGAGAAACTTTTATCTGCATTAAAATTACAGCTCCATCAGCAAGGAAATTAGTATTAAATAATATCCATAACTTTGCAATTTAAAAACCACACTGCAAGGAAGCTAAATACCACTAGTTTACTGATAACACTATAAATCACTCATTAAATACTATCGCTTTAGAGTCTGTAGTGTTTTGAAAATGGCAAGTTTAGTGCCTTTTTTTTTTTTAGTGTAATTGATGTTTTTCAAAATAGAAACCAGGCTAGTTGGTCAGATGGAATAAAATATTTTTGGAACACATGGAGTCTTTTTAAAAATCATCTCTCTAATCAAAAGCATTTTCCCTTCAGATTGTGGTTCTAACTAAAGAGATACTCAGCCTAAAAAGAAATGGTTTGTGGTTCAGAGTGCAGATCAGGGTGTGGGTAGTGAAATTAGCATATTAACCATTAGCAACTGCAAAGAAGAGATGAGACTAGTGCTGTTTGTGAAGGATTTTTACCAAACACAAAGGTATCAAATGATCTGTTTTGTTTTCACCCAAAATAGTTCTGGCTTGAATATGAGGTCCTCAAAGTGTCTTCGAATAAGAAGGAAAAATCTGTTTTGGGTATTGACTATTGTTACCTCTCCCCATTCCAAACTACTGAGGTTTGCTAGTGAAAGAAGAGGCCAAGGGTGTCTTACTTATAGTGTTTGTCACTAAGGTATATGGTATGCTTCTAAATAGAGAACCTTACTCTGTGCTAGAGAAGCAGGTTCAGGAGAAATCAAAGAGCTATTAAAACAGCTAAAAGCCTTTTATGGCAAAGACAAATCAGCCTGGTATTAAAATTAATGAAGAGGCTGGAAGAGCATAAATGCATAGATGAAAACGCTGGAAGGATGGAGATAGAGAAACTATTTTAAGGTCAATCTCCAAGAAGATGGAGAAAACAAATGTAGGCAGGTAGAAGGAAATGTCAAATTAATTATCCAAAGAAGGATTACATTTCTTGGAAAAACTGACCCTATGCAAATTTGTAGCTCCAAATACCATTCTTCTGAGTCTGTCAGAAAAATCTCTCAAGGGCTTCACCAATTCAGGAGTGCTTGAGAGTTTGTTGAAATTTCCTCTCTTCTCCAAAAGAATGTTCCTAGAAGCAGAAATTGGTCTGCTCAGGCTGACAACATTGAAATGATGAAGAGCTTTGATAGGCCCAAGCTGCAGGAATTTAACAAGCTTGTCCAAATCATGGGTAAATAGTGGATGAAACTCACTGCTAAAGTTGTGCAACTTGGCTTTGTGGACCATCCAAGCCCAGTTCCCTGCCAGGTGAGGGTATGGGGGAGTGTGTGACTGTCAAGGCTGACCCCCTCCTATGTGGCCTGCTGGAAGTGGGCTCTCGCACTGATACTTTAAGAATGTTCTCATTTCTGAGCCAATAAGGTCCCATAGTATACAGTGGTGAGTTGGGGTCAACATACTCTAGCAAAGCCAATAATAATATTGGACAATAAGTAAGTAAAAATGCTAACAGTCTTTGTTATGGAATCTACTTTTTGAAGATAAACCAATCAATGGTTTAGCCTAATCAATGAGATGATAATAAGTGGTGGGGATTAAAATAGCAGAAAGTGCCCTGACCGGTTTGGCTCAGTGGATAGAGCGTCGGCCTGCGAACTGAAGGGTCCCGGGTTCGATTCCGGTCAAGGGCATGTACCTTGGTTGCGGGCACATCCCCAGTGGGGGGTGTGCAAGAGGCAGCTGATCGATGTTTCTAACTCTCTATCCCTCTCCCTTCCTCTCTGTAAAAAATCAATAAAATATATATTTTAAAAAAATAAAATAAAATAGCAGAAAGTATTGAAGTGGTATTTGAAAGCAACAGAATAAATCAAGAAGAAACAAGAATTTAATGTGGTAGAAACAATTTCAATAAGGATTAGCAAGAAAGTAAAGATGGTCATGCCCCAATGGGAATAAAGCCAATGGCAATAATATCTAACCCTTATTCGCTCCTTCTTCTGTGCCAGAGAGTTCTTAGTGCTTTTATTAACATTATCCTATATAATAAAAGGCTAATATTCAAATTGCCCCCTCCAGAGTTCAACCAACCGGGAGTTTGACCACTTGCTATGAAGTGCGCTGACCACCAGGGGGCGGCGTGGAACGAAGGAAGGCCCTGGCCAGCAGCCAGCAGCCAAGGGAAGGAAGGTCCTGATCAGCCCTGATCGCTGGCCAAGACTAGGGACCCTACCTGTGCATGGATTTTGTGCACCGGGCCTCTAATCTTTAATGTTAACATTGAATCTTCACAGCTCTATGAAGTAGATACCATTACCCCATTTTATAGATGAGAACCTGAGATGCAAAGGCTTTAAATTCCCAAGTTCCCATAACTACAAAGCAGCAGAGCTGGGATTTGAATCCATGGCTTTCTGACCAAGCTATTATTCTACCGGCACAAACTTTCTGGCTGTGTGGTGGCGTAGGATGATGATGCCCCAGGGGAACAGCAGAAGTTTCATCACTTGGGTTTTTAGACTAACAAAATATTAGTATGTGTGTCATAGGAAGTAATCTCTAAAGGCTCAGGGGTGGGTTAAAATAATATCTGCAACTTCCATTTCTGAATGTTAAGGACTCTTAATTCACAGTGCTAGCCATATATTAGTATAACCCATTTCAGTTTTCATAGAACCCTCCCACACACTTTCTCATCTGAGACTCTGAAATCTTGTGAAGTAGGCAGGCCACATATTACCATCTCAAAGATGTGATGGGCAGTTCCATCAGAAATGAAGCATTGCCAAGTTACTTATCATCAAAAATATGTGGGAGGAGGGGGAAATGTGATTCCAGAAAAGTTGCTTATTTCAACCCTGAACAGTTCATAGGAGTTTATAATTTATTTCCATAACAGTGTGATTGCTTCCTTTTCAACAAGGCTTTGACTCACTTGGAGGAATGTATTCCATTACAAGTCTGCTGGCTTCAGGCTTTATGTAGAACTAGTTGGTTGCCAGGACGACTGGGACTAACAAAATACAAACCATGAACTCTTTCAATACTGGTCACTAACTTGCTTCTAACAGTCCACTTCAGAACTGTGGAAGCTGATAATATTTCTGAGGAAATATATATTCATATCCTCATTCATTTTAGGGGGTTCCTCTTTCTAGTTTGAAAATAATCTGAGGACATCTGCTTTGGGTTTAAGGAAAACTTTGATATAAGGCTTTGTGTCTCTGTGTCTAATGAGTGTTTAGAGAGCAGTGTCTTCAGCCATGTTACTCTATTCTTTAAAAATGTGCACTTTTCATACAAAATAAGTTTTAGCTCTGGTTGAGGCAAAAAAAGGTAATATACTGAAGTTTACTAATGGCTTGACATAGTACAACCTCTACAGCATTTATTACTTAAGCACCTAACAGAAGATGTTTATTCACTATACCAAAGGGCTATAAGATGTGTTTGAATTTTGAAAAACAAGGTAATTTCTAAGTTACCATAAGACCTCACTGGTTATGGTTAAATGGGAAATTGGAGGAAAGAGGCAGGGAAGTTAAATTTGAAATAGTTTTTCTATTTCAAACTTCTGTGTTTCTTTGCTCAGCTTCCATCCCCAAATCTTCTGGTAATAATCTAATTCTCTTTCGATGACTACCCTCTACTGAATCTTCAGTCATGTAATTCAGGTGCAGTTGACCCCACTCCAGTTCCAGGGATAGTCCTGTGACACAAGTCTGACCAATCAGAGTACTGCATTTTATTGAATACTAGTGACCCAGTGCATGGAATTTGTGCACATTAAAAGGGAATTAATTAGAGGGAATATTTTAATATTGCTATTTGCCCTTTCTCTATAATAGAAGTGTCAGAGATGAAAGAAAATTAATAAAATGTATATGAAAATCTTCCTCCACCCTAACCAGTTTGGCTCAGTGGATAGAGCGTCGGCCTGTGGACTGAAAGGTCCCAGGTTTGATTCTGGTCAAGGGCATGTACCTTGGTTGCGGACACATCCCCAGTAGGGGGTGTGCAGAAGGCAGTTGATTGATGTTTCTCATCGACGTTTCTAACTCTCTATCCCTCTCCCTTCCTCTCTGTAAAAAATCAATAAAATATATTTTTTAAAAACAGAAAATCTTCCTCCTGTCAGAGTCTGGGGTGCACCACGGGAACCAGAGTCAAGTCCCTGCCTTCCCACATGTGCCTCGAAATCATGGGAGACCCAGACCTGTCTGGCCCCACCCCACTGGGCTAGATTCAGACCCAGCCGGCCCCACCTCCACCAAGCCCCGCTGGGTGGGGGGAGTGGCCTCAGATCTCCTGGCCTGGCACCAGGGTGGGAGCCACAGCCTGAGGTCCCCCGGCCCTGGCCAGGGGCCATGACCTGAGGTCCTGGGGTCACCTGGCAAGCTCTGCCGGGGGTGGGGGGCATGGCCTGAGGTCCCCCAGCCTGGCGCCGGGGTACGGGGTGTGGCCTGAGGTCCCCCATCAAGCCCTGCCAGGCAGGGGGCACAGCCTGAGGTCCCCTGTCAAGCTCTGCTGGGTGGGGATCATGGCCTGAGGTCCCCCAGCCTGGCGCCAGGGCAGGGGACATGGCCTGAGGTCCCCTGTCAAGCCCCACCAGGTGGGGGGCACAGCCTCAGGTCCCCTGCCCCAGCCCAGAGCCATGCAGCCTCAGGTCCCTGCTGATTGCCCATTAAGGCTCGTTACTGGAACTCGGCTTATGCTGTGGGCGCAGCCATCTTGTGTTACGGAATCCCTGCCTCCGCTGTGGATGCAGCTATCTTGTTATGGCATGACGGTCAATTTGCATATTCCCTCTTTATTAGATAGGATGGAGATTGGTTCAAGAAAAACTACATGACCAAAAGCCAGGCCAATCTTAGCCAATAAGACTCAATTCCATGATTTTTGTTGAAACTCTTGAGATGGAGGGATGTTCTGATGGGGTTTCTGAACAGTTATCTGAAAGCCTAGAGTTACTGGCAGCCATCTTACTATCATGAGGAAACAGTCACTTGAGAATGGAATCTACTTAGAGTGAAAACAGAGGAGACATGCAAAGAATAAGACCAATTTCTGGTGACAGTGTTTGAGCCCTAGATCAAGCCTTGCCTGAAGTCTGTCTGGATTTTTCAGGTTTTTTTGGCCAATGAACTACTTTTCTCTTTAACTTTAGTTTAATTGGACTTGTTATTTACAACCAAAAAATTCCTGATTAATACAGAAAAAAACATATTATTTTATTTTAAAAACTTATATTATTTTAAATACATGCAATAATTAAATTTAAGCTTAAAATTAGAAGAGCTCTCCAGGGACCCTATTTCAATGATGAGATAATTATGGTGTCTAATAAGCCTAATTAATTCCATTGTAATCAATCCCTTGGGGGAAGTCTATTTCCTTAAATATTTTAGAGATTCCCTCTTACAATCTTATTTAATATTTTAATTTGTGCTCCTGAGAAATATTTTGCTCAGAGAGGATACATTTTGACTTCCATCTTAGCTAAAAAACATCAGGGGGATTTTATTGTAGAAAATGTGTCTTTCTCATGAAGTCTTTCTCAGCCTGATGAATAAATGAACGTGCTGATATCCTGATCATAGACAATCCTGAATTTCCAACAGAAAAACTGAAACATACTGTTTTTTAGTCCTCAGTTTCAAGCTATTTACATTTAACAAACTTTTGCTCTATAAGTCACTATATAGGTTTTTATTTATTTTTAATCATAAAACATTTGGAGGCCCAGCTGAAAATGAACTTAATGACATTAAGATTATTATCTTGTTTTTCTTTCAACATCTTCAGAAACTTTACAACATTTTCTATTCATTACCATCCATCTTACAGGATTAATATATTTATTTTCATAGATACTCTAGGTTATTAATAAGATACTAAGTATTACATTATGGCAGGGACTCTTAATCTTGGCTGCTGATTAGAATAGCCTGGGGAGCTTTCAAAAAATACTAATGGCATGGCCCCACCCTAGACCAACTGAATCAGAATTTTTTTGGAGTAGGGACCTGGTATGGGTGTTTGTTAAAAGCCCCTTAGGTGATTTTAATGTCCAGCCAGAGCTGAGAACAACTTCATTGTTGAAAATATTGACTAGAATCTATGATTTGTTTCAGTAAAGCATCATTTATTAAGGAATCTTTTGCCCTAGCTGGTTTGGCTCAGTGGATAGAGCGTCGGCCTGGGCCCGTGGAATGAAGGGTCCCAGGTTAGATTCTGGTCAAGGGCACTTACCTTGGTTGCAGGCTCCATCCCTGGCCCTGGTCGGGCACATGTTGGAGGCAACCAATTAATGTGTCTCTGTCACATCGGTGTTTCTCTCTCTCCCTCCATTCCATTCTCTTTAAAAATCAATGGAAAAATATCCTCAGGTGAGGATTAACAACAACAAAAAATGATAATAAGGAATCTTTTAAAGGCACCCTTAATTTCTCAAAATGGAATAAGGACACATATGTAACACCTTAGTCAATAAAGAAATTTTAAAAAATGGAATTCAAATATTATATGTGTGTGTGTATCCACACACACACACACACACACACACACACACAATACATTATATATATTTGAGCAATTCAGTTATGTTCTGGGTATATTGAGGCACCTCTCACCAAACATGATTCTTTGTAGTTTCCTTTCAAAGGAATGTATAAGAGGCTGGCTATTTGCCATGTATTAGAACATCCATTCTTTCTTCAAAGTGAATTATCTTCATTAATATCCTCGAATATTGTCTATTTAAAATTGCATATTTCTGCAATTGTGGTTAACTTTCCTCAAGAGAGTGCTTAATTACTATTTTTCCAACTCTAGATGGTGGTGTTTGTACTTGATTATTGTCTCAGATGATAATATCGTCTTTCAGTTCTAAATAGTGCATAAAACCTAAAAGAGATCCAAAGCAACTTTTAGCAAGAAAGAGATAAAGGTAGCAGGATGAAGCTAGTGACAGAATCTCTTTCCCTTAATATGAGTGAAAGGGGTTTTTAAAAAATAGCATAAATTTACCAGTAGCAACCATAGAAGAAAAGAGTATGACCTGGTGGCCCTCAAAATAAGAAATGGTGGCCAGAGGAAGAAATTGATAAATTGGGCTCTTATTCTGCCTCAGTGGTGTGCTGGAGCTTATGAGAACCTGTAGTCCAATTTTCAGGGATTTTTCAACCCGGGTATTAAACAGAGCAATTATTAAACATTAAATTAGATTAACTTACAATTACATAAATTATATTTAAAATAAAGGTAGTAAATCATCACTTCCTAATTGTTTTACTTCCTTTACTATCATCTATGCTCTTGAGGTTATTTCTATCTATTGTATCTACATGGCAGAAATACTGTATAGAGAATGATGTGTGCTCCAATTCACATTTAGCAATGTCATGTTGGTAGCTTGAAATTGGCTGTGGTGGCAGTATTTATACTAAGGTAATTGGCATATACTATACTTCAGGGATTTTTATTTTTGAGAACCAATTGTGAAACATTTACCGCCATACCACTGCTCTAAATCTCACCCTCAGCACCACTGGCCTGAAGTGGTACTGAAGGAGGAAAAAGTGAGTCTACAAAAACCCCAGTTCTCACCAGTAGCTCTTAATTTAGAGAGAAGTGAATTGATGAAGACAGTAGGAAAACCTAGGAAAAAATGAAGGAAAAGACTTGAGTATTTCATCAGAGACAGAAAATTCTAAAAATTCCTTGAGTGTGCCATTTACTATGGATTCATACGACATTAGGGGCATAATTTCAAGCTTAAAAATACAACATATTAAGTATAAGATATATCCTCAAGTATGAGGTCTGACCTCCTAGTACAGGACACAGAACAAACTCTTTAAAGAGAGTTCATGTCCACCAACAAAGGGAGCACACACCTACAGTTGAACTCTCTACCTCTACCCTTATGACCTTGTCATCAGTGTAGAGAAAAGTGTATAGAACACCTCATTTAGACTTCAAACTGGAGCTCTAAGAGGAATATAAATGAGTTTTAGGTAAGTTAGAAGAGGGTCAAGAATTCACTCACACATGTCAGAGAAAACAGAAGGTCCAGACAGCTGCCAACATTGAGAATGAAGACAAAAATAAACAAGAAGGAATGCTAAAACAGCAGATGTGGTTAAAAAGGGATATGTCAGAGTTAAGGAAACAAATTGAGCACCAGAACAATACAATTAGAAGTTGAATAAATTAACTAAAAAGAACAAGAAGAAAGGACACAAGGTGAAATATCAAATGATGGACAGGAAAAAATAACACGAAGTTATACAGTTAGAACAGAGGACAAAAAAAATGTTATAATTATAGAATACAAGTAACTAAACAGAATTGGGCAACACCTCAACTAGGGGATCAGAATTGACATCACAAATGAGGGTCAGATGGACATCAAATGGATGTGGCACCCTGCGGAGGACACAATACTTATACAGTTTTCTGGCTGGGAATGTATAACAGAATCTAAGGAACATTCTATTAAAAAATGAAAAAGGTCTGTATTATTTTATATGTCAATGCCATACAAGACAAATGCTGAGGAGCTGATCTATACTAAAGGGGTCTAAAGAGAATGGCAACTGCTATGGTCTGCAAATTTATATTCCTCCAAAATTTATATGTTGAAAACCTAATGCCCAAGGTGATGGTGTTAGGAGGTCGGGCCTTTGGGAAACAATGAGGTCATGAAGGCACAGCCCTCATGAGTGGGATTAGTGCCCTTATAAGAGACCCCAGAGAGCCAGCTCATCTCTCCTATCATGTGAGGACACACACAACAAAAGAAAAAGTAGATAATTTGGTTCCATCAGAATTAAACTTTTGTGTTTCAAAGAACAGCATCCAGAGAGTGAAGACAACCCACAAATGGAAAACATTTTAGCAAGTCATATAACTGATAAGGGATTTGTATCTAGAAGATATAAAGAACCTTACAACTCAATAATTAAAAACAACCCAATTAAAAAATGGGCAAAGGATCTGAATAGCCATCCCTTCAAAGAAGATATATAAATGGCCAATAAGCACATGAAAAGATGTTCAACATCATTAGCTATCAAGGAAATGCAAATCAAAACCACAATGAGATACCACTTCACACCTACTAGGATGGCTATAACTAAAAAGTCAGATCATAACAAGTTCTGTGGAGATATGGAGAAACTGGAACCCTCATATACATCTTATGGGTATATAAAATGGCATAGCTGCTTTAGAAATCAATTTGGCAGTTCCTCAAAAGGTTACACATAGTGTTACCATATGACCCAGAAATTTCACTTCTTCAGATATCTGAACAGAAATAAAAATATATGTCCACACAAAAACTTGTACATCAATATTTATAGCAGCATTGTTTATAATAGCTAGAAGGTGGAAACAACCCAAATGTCTATCAACTAATGAATGAAGTGTGATAAATCCACAGAATGAATATTATTTGACAATAAAATTAAATGAAGTACTGATACATGCTACAACTTTGAAACATTATTTTAAATGAAAAAGCCAGTCACAAAAGGCCACATATAGTATGATTCCACTTATATAAAACTAGAGGCCCAGTGCACAAAATTCATGCATGGGGGTGGGGGTGGGGTTTCCCTCAGCCCGGCCTGCACCCTCTCAAACCTGGCAGTCAGACATCCCTCTCGCATTCTAGGACCACTTGCTCCTAACCACTCACCTTCCTGCCTGCCTAATGCCCCCAACTGCCCTTCCCTGCCAGCCTGGTTGCCCCCAGCGGCCCTCCCCTGCAGGCCTGGTCGCCCCCAACTGCCCTCCCCTGCAGGCCAGTTTGCCCCCAACTGTCCTCCTCTGCCAGCTTGATCTTCCTCCCTCCCCCCCCCCCCGCCGGCCTGATCACCCCTAACCCCCTGCCAGCCTGATCTCGCCCCTAACTGCCTCTGCCTCAGCCCCCACCACCAGGGCTTTGTCTGGAAGGAAGTCGGACATCGGGAAGATGGCTGGTTGACCCAGTCTAATTAGCATATTACCCTTTTATTACTATAGATAGATTATATAGGATAGGATTGCTTAAATGGGGGGGAGCCTTTTTCAGCAGGAGGAGATGTTCTTGGCAGACAAAAACACATAACCGCTATATCTGGACTGATAGCCAGCCATATGCACTATACTGCCAATCCGGTTATTACAAAATTGAACCACTTTCTTACACCTTACACCAAAGCTGTTGCTCTTAAAACCCCTCCTCAGCCCCCACCTTAGGTTCTGTCTTTGCAGTTCACCCAGATTAGGTTCTGATTGTTCGGTTTCTATGCCAGTCAGCGTCAAAAGCTCTGCCTCCTAGGCAGCCATTGGCTCTTCTGGGAAATCCAGAACACCCCACTGACAGCTGTCTCTCTCTCTGGGCCTATCTCTGGGCCTGATCCGCAGCCTCCTCGGCAGCTGTGGATCAGGCCCTACCTCTCTAGCCATGCCTGCCTCGCCCCACCCACCCACCTGCTGCCCTGCCCACCCACCGGCCACCAGCCTTGCTGTGATAAGAGCTTGTGGGCCATGGGGGAGGGACCAAGAGGTGCTTCATGCACTTCCTGGTGACCATTCGTTTGGTCATTTTGGTCATTATGGCCTTTTATTATATAGATGTCTAAAATAGGCAAATCTATAGAGACAGAAAATAGATTAGTGGTTGCCTAAGGCTGAGAGAAAATGGGGAATGACTGCTAATGAGCACAGGGTTTCCTTTTAGGGTGGTGAAAATATTCTAAAGTAGATTTGGTGATGTTTGCACAACTGTGAATATACTAAAAAACATTGAATTGCACACTTAAATAGGTGAAATGTATGGTGTGTGAATTATCTATAATAATAAAAGTGTAATATGCTAATTAGACCGGATGTCCTTCCGGACGACCTTTGGGACAAAGCCAGGGCTGTGAGGGAAGCCCAGGTCCTGGGTGCCTGAGGGAAGCCGGTGCCAACAGCCAGGAGAAGGAAGGACTACTCTTGCACGAATTTCAAGCATTGGGCCTCTAGTATTTAAATAAAACTGTTAATAAAAATGTTTGAACAAAAGGGGAGTAAATAGAATGGCATTTAACTAACATAGGAAAAAACTTTTTGTGCTATTTTGTTTTTTAACATTTCAGAATTTAGAACACCCCTCCCCCTTAGCACTAGTGGGCATGAGGAATAGTAATTCACAGCGAGATATTTATTGAGTTACTTTGTGCCAGGCACTGGATTGGGGGCTGAGAATAGTGAACAAGACAGGCATGATCACGACACTCATAGTACTTAGAATGTGCTAGAAAGACACACATTAAGGACCTACTTACATAATGAGTAAAGGTCCTAGAAGTAAATACAGATAGGAGGAAAAGGTATAATGGAGGACCCCAATCTAATATGGGAAGGGAGGGAGAGTTTCTTTAATGTTTGAGCTTTGAGGATTAAGAATAAACTATGAAAATTGAGTGTGAGGTCAAGAGGATTCCAGGCAGAGAGAACTGGACCTCCTCTGCCAAGGAAACAGAGGACAGAGGACAGTGAGAAGTAGGGGGCAGCAGGGAAGGTGCTGAAGGGGCTGGCAGACCCTGAGGGCCTCATAAGCCACTTCAGGCATTTGATCTTTATTTTCAAAGCCATGGGAAGCTGTTGACAGATTTTAAGGAGAGTTTTTAATTCATGTCTCGAGTATGCTTTGCTATTAAATTTCCCACTGAGTAACATAAAAATGAAACTACTAGATTATGCCAATGGAGATGATGTGGTTCCCCTACTTCTTACAAATTTCCTAGTGCATGTTTTCTTAGATTTTAGTCCCTGGGAAACAGTACACGCAATTCCCAGATGGAGAAGGGAGGGGAGAATGTACAGAGGAGCTCTGAGGAAATTAAGCTGGACCATATGAGCTTTGATGAGCTCAGCAACACCAGTAACACAATAATCCATAAGGACATACTGGCTTTTAAGCTTTGGATGTATGTTGGAGAATGAGATCACGTCCTGTGACTCTAAAATCTTGTTATTTACAGCTGCAATACTAAAATTGGCACTCTAGGCACTTTATAAAATGTGGGTGGAGTAGCTTGTGGCCTCTATTATATATTGCCTGGGCTATGAGCTGGTATCCTCAATTGAGTACAGGTGAAAACAGATGGAAAATAAATTTTCCTACAATTCTCAGTGTGTTTTCATTGACTTAGCATCTGTTGGAAAATTTGTTCTGAGAATAGCATCAAGGAGCTGATCTACATAGTGGGCAATGGCCAACTGAGGCCTCTGAGAGATGGTTTCTCCATTGGCCAAAAAGTGCTTTGCCAAAGTCTTCAAGGCTTCAGGGTTGCCTTGACAACATTAAGTAAAACAAGACATTGAAGTTCTTTAAATTTACCGTAAATTATGAGGTACAGTTGCTCTTAATTTCTGGACCTTTAATATGTATTCTCTGGTTGATTTAACTTTTTTCTTGGCTAAATGTGGTGAGGGGATGTCTTCTATGCTGTTAATGGTAATTCAAAACACTCTTTGTCTCTCCTTACTCTTGAACTTCACTTGTTTTTTTCCTTGTCCTCTTTTACTATGATCCTCTTTGTTTCTTGATCTCTTCTTTTGACTGACCTGTGAGAATTTTGAGCTGTTAAATACATGTTCCAGTTGTTTAAGTTGAATTCATCAAGATCAACCAGAAAATAATATGCTTTATTAAAAACAATTCAATTCTACTATGTTCAAGGTATGCACGCTGACCTCAATGCAACATTTTGACTTTGCTAGTCATCCTCCTTTCTACTTTGGCTTCTCTGACACCCATGTATCCTGCTGCCCTTTTGCTGCAGTCACAGTGATTGATATCTCAGTATTCATCCAAACCCAAATCTGATTATCTATGCCAATCATACTGGTTCTGTTCTTCTTGACAATGAATTATTAATTTAAGAAATTCTGCAACCATTTTTCCCTCCAGCCTGAGGAGGAAGCCAGCAGCATTGCGGACAAGTTACAGAGAAGTGAAGTTGGAGCCCTGATGTATTGTTTTTGGAGCCCATGCTAGTTCTCAACATCCCATAACGTGACCTAATTAGTTTCCTTATTGTTTAAGCTGATATAAACTAGGATATTCTGTTACTTGCATCTAAAAACACACTTGCTGACATTCCTTCTTCGTCCCTTGGCCTTTACTTCTCAGGCTCCTTCTTTGGTTTGCTTCTTCCATCTTAAGGTTTTGTGCTTGGTTCTCTTTTCTTATTCTCCAATCTCAATGAGTAAACTCATCCATTCCTCTTGCTTCAACTGCAGTTAATATGTTGATGGTTTCCAACCTAAACCTACCTAGGGGAATTAAGGGGCTCCATGGAGGAGATAGATGAGGGGTGACTGTATACCAAAGGTGGCCTGGGAAAAGAAAGAATAAAAGGGTGTTCCAGGAGAGGGAATAGCAGCTTATGAAGGCCGGAAGGCATAGTAAAGAATTGAAAAAAGTTCTCTATAGAATATTTATGTATACATGGGGAAGTAGTAAGAGATAAGACTGTAGAGATAATCATGGGCCAGATCTTAAATGATATGCACACCATGGAAAGAAGCATGAAATCTAACCCAATGATAATGGAAAGCCAATCAAGGGTTTTAGGCAAGACTATGAGACTACCTATGTCCTCATAAGATTTACATTTTAGAATGGAAAATGGATTGTAAAAGATTCATGACCAGAGATTACTGTAGAGGTTACTACAGGTAAGTGGTTATAGTCTTTGGGTGACATCAGAGTTCATCTAGCTGGGCCACGAGAGTGGAATACTCTGAGCCACCTGACAGCCACATGAGTGTATTAGGCACCTAGGAGGAAGGAAGAGAAAGAGCAAGATGGGGGATGTGGGCTCAAAAAGGGGTACAGGGCAATTAAGGCAAACGAACTTTATTATCTGTGCCAGCCCTAGATGAGTATAAAGATTGAAGTAGATTCCAATGAGGGAAAAAGGCTCTGCTGGCCATTGCTTCCAGAGGCTCCAGGCCAACCCCAGGTCCTCTTCTACCTCAGTGCCTTAGACAGATTGGGCAGATGGGTCGTTCTGCAAACTTCAAGGTAGGTTTGAGATCAAGGGCAATCTCAGAACCATCCTAGGATTCCTGCCCAAATACTGGGTCTTTGCCTCTAGCTGTGAGGTTGACCAAATCTTGAGAAGGACCCAGCAACCAAGCATGTCCTTTGAACACCAAAAGTTCAGCAGCCAGGCTTCAATACCTGAATATGGAGCCCATCATAACTTTGGTGTATTACATTCTGCTCCTAATCCAGATTCCAAATCCCAGTCAGGTGTGCAGATAAGGAATTGAAGCATTTCAGGTCTTAATTGGCCTTTGGGATGGTCTAGTTCAGTGGTCGGCAAACTCATTAGTCAACAGAGCGGCAAACCGCGGCTCACGAGCCGCATGTGGCTCACGAGCCACAGTTTGCCGACCACTGGTCTAGTTACTAGTAAGTCCTCTGACCTATAATGAGAATCAGACTTCAGTCTAAAGCAGTCCTTCAATTGACTTCCTTTCTCTTTATTCTCCAGGATTTCCATGGAAATTGGTAATGAAGGAATGATCAATGTTCTATTTCCTGCATGTGTTCATGTTTTCACCTCTTAGTAACATCTACTGGGAGTACTAAAAGCGAGGAAACTCAGGAGGAGGAGGTGTAGGCAGAGTTGATGCTATTTATAGGGGCTGAATCTGAATTCTGAAGGTGCTTCTGGAAACTGCTGGAGACCCTTGTCTATACAGCTCATCCCAAACACACAGCACCTGAAGGATGCCATGGCCACGGGGAACTGAGGTTCTGTGGGCAGCTGGAAGCTTGAGCACAGGTTTGAGAAGCGTGAAAGAAAAATTTTGGCACTGAGACTAATTCTGGAAGAGCTCATGGCTGACCCAGTCTTGCTTTTGCTTTACTTCACTCCTCAAAAATTCTGTAGCTAATCTTGGACATTTGGAAGTAGCTAAATCTAGGGGGGAATGGGGACATTGGCTTCTTAGCCTAATAGCATTTGTCTTTGCAGCTGCACTGCCCTCATAGCACAGGTGTGCAGAGCATGATTAAGTGACCCCAGAAATCTGACTGCCTGGGGTGTGGTGTTCATTTTTTCACCCTGATGTAATTATCTCAGGGTGTGGGTACTCTGCCTCACTCCCCCTTTCTTTTCTTCACCACCCCAAACTCTGGGTTTCAAACTCTGGTTTAACTGTGAAAATAGAGACACGAGGAGACAGGTTTTATGCTGTTGTTGATTTGCTTTTAGAATGACTGACTTCCGTCTCTTTTATAAGTCTGCCTAACAAGCAGGAAGAAAGGCAGGATTAACTTTTGAAAAATCTTTCAGCACCTTCATTGATCCAAATTTTAGTGTGATTTGGCAGGCAATGCAGGGTAGCATGTTCCAATGTTTTAACTTGTGCATAATTGCCAGATTAGCTATTGTTTGACTTGTACAATTATTAATGAAATGTGGAAAAAAAGGGTGGTAACTGTGAAGCCTGTAGCAATGTCTAGACATGAGGGTGGGGGTTGGGAGGTGGAGTACCAAGGGAGACAACACAGAATTTCCTTGACTTTGGTTTTTCTCGGATTTAGTATTTCTGCCTTGGCATAACAAAACATGGGACAAGATATTGATAGATGAGAGATAATTTTGGGGTTAAAATTAACAATCAAGTTTTAGGCTATCTGCCAGATTTCTCACTTAAGTGAGTTAAAAGAAAAGATGCAGTCACTTAGGCTGTATGATAAGCACACTCACATGCACAAATACACACTGACATGTATGTTTTGAAGAGCTACCACCATGTCAATCCAACCAAGAGAGAGATGCTCATTGTAATTTGCTTTTTGGAGGAAGAGGATTTTTGGTGCAGGAGAGCTTGTGAATGTCACTCATGCACTTTTGTAACCTTGTTCCAGGGTCATATCACGTTGGGTGTTATGACAGCAAGGTTACAGGATAAAAATGCTTACAAACTCATGAGAATTGGGAGGAGAAACATATTGGATTATAAAGAATTTTTACTCTTAATGTCTTGGTGTCTTCACTGCCCAGCAAATTCCCTTCCCAGTCCAAGGCTTTTGGGTGAGATCCCCACAGGCAAGAATAAAAAAGGAATCACTTATGTTGTGTGTTTAGTTGCTTTTGGTATAAGTATAGATGTATAACTTATGTATTACAATACTGTATACAATGAAGAATTATGTACATACATGCAATTCCATAAAGTTTGTTTCATTAACATAAATGCAAATTAAAATTTGAAGTGACTGTATCAACTTATTTTTAGCATGGTAGAGTGGCCTTGTGTAGTAGGTGTCCTGTAGAGCCCAGTGGCTCAGCCTCCCCAGTCACCCGAGCTGGGCCCTCTAGGTGCACCCCTGTGTGGGCTGTATGCACAGTCTTGTTGTAGTTAAGCCTTGATTGCTGTTGACATCACTGGGAGGAACTGACCTCCAGGCCAATTGGCTGTGAGGACCCGCTGTGTCTACAGTGGAAGAGCTGCTTTGCAGGAGACACCCTTATGGAGCAGGACTTGCTTCCGTGGGGCTTTGGTGCTCACTGAGTCTGCCCCTTGAGTGTGTTCCTTGTGGATGTGTGGAGTTGTTATCTGAAGCTGTCCACTGGGTGATGCACTGGCTCTGGGGCCTCCCAGGAGTTATATAGTCAGCCACTGCCTGGGATCACCTGGCAGGAGCTACAGAGAGATCAGCAGATGGCTGTTATTTGTATTGGGCTTGGAAGTGCTCAGGCAAGGCCACAGCTGTGAAGCAAAGCAGGCTGGTGCTATTGCCAGGTCTTGGGCCTCTTATTGATAGGTATGGGACATGCTGAGGCCACCTTCTACTTGCTTGAAAGATTTTAGAAAAGTCTGAAGCCTGAGCCAGGACATGCCATTCATATGCAAAAGTTGCTGCAAACAGCTTGGGTGGGGCTGCAAATTGGATGGGTCAGGGTCTCAGGGAATCACCAGGGTGGAGCAAATAGTGTGGGCCACGAGGATGGAAACTCAGATATGGCTGTCAGTTAGCCCTGGAATGGGGGAGGTCCCAACACAGGAACAATGACCCCTGCAAACACCCCTATCTAGGAGAGAGCCACTCCTGAGTTCCTACCCCGATGCCAGACAATCCAGTTCCTCCCCAATGTCCCTGGTTCCTTTCAAGCTGCTGTCCTACTTCTGGAGCCCAGAGAGATTGAGTCTGAGTAAGTTAGTGTGCTGGCCCTTTAAGAGGAATACCTGGGTCTCCAGCAGTCTCCATATTATGCAGCCATAATCCCTACTGGTTTTTATAGCCCAAAGTTACAGGGACTTCTCTTCCTGGGCTAGGGTTCTAATGTGGGGCTGGGACCACTTGCTTCTCATGGGGGATCTCTGCAGCCTAGATATCCCACCGGATTTTAAAAAATGGCACACATGGGTGTTGGACCAGCCTGTTCTGTGCCTCTGCCCCTCCTCCCAGTCTCCATGTGCTTTCTTCTTTACTTCTCTAGTTGTAGGACTTCCCTTCGGCCAGATTTCAGGCAGTTCTCAATGATGGTTGTTCTATATTTTAGTTGTAATTTTGACGTGGTTGTGGGAGGCGGCAAGTACTGGCATTTACCTACACTGCCATCTTGGTTCTCAACAATACCTTTTGTGTATATTCTATAGCTATTTTTTTTTTGTAATTACTATGGGGATAACATTAATGTTCTAAAGTTATAACAGCTTTGTCCCCACCCTTTTGGTTGTTGATGTCACAAAATCACATTATACATTGTGTGCTCCAAACCATAAACTAATAATTCTTTAAAATGCATTAGTTTCTTAAAATATGTAGAAAACAGAATTTGGAGTTACAAACCAAAGTTGTATTAGTTATACTAGTTTTTAAACTACTTGTTTATTAAATGTAATAGTGTCTTAAATAATGTGGAAAACGAAAAGTGGAATTACAAACCATCTTTTATATAAAAGGCCCGTGGCCATCACGCCGTAACGCCGTCAGGACCAAATGAGCAGTGGCTCTCGCGGTGGGCAGGGCGAGGCCCGAGCTACTAGCAGCGGAGAGCTATGAGCAGTGGAGGGCAGGGCAACGAGATACTACGGTAGCTGCGGAGAGCTATGAGAGGAGGAGGGCTAAGAGCAGCAGAGGGCAGGGCCGCGAGCTATGAGTGGCGATGGGCAGGGCGGCCAGCTGAGGCAAGTGGAAGTGAGCTACTAGAGCTGGGCCTCTAGTTACAATAATACGCGCTTTTATAATTGCCCATGTATTTACCTTTATTGAGATCTTTATTTCTTCCTACAGCTTCTAGTTATTGTTTAGTGTCCTTTCACTTTGCCCTTCATTACTCCCTTGATTATTTCTTGCGGGGCAGGTCTAGTGGTAACAAACTCCCTCAGCTTTTGTTTACTTGGGAATGTCTTAATTTTGAAGGACAGGTTTGCCAGATAATATGATTCTTGGTTGACAGGTTTTGTTTTTTTTTTTCCTTTTAGCATTTTGAATATATTGGTCTACTGCCTTCTGGCCTCCAAAATTGCTTATAATGGGATGTGATGGAGGATCCCTTGTATGTGACAAGTTGCTTCTTTCTTGATGCTCTCAAAATTCTCCCTTTGTCTTTGTCTTTGTCTTTTGAAAGTTTGGTTATAATGTGTCTTGATGTGAGTCTCTGAGTTCATGTTACTTAGAGTTCTTCTTAAATGATTATATTAATGTATTTAATCAAATTTGTGATGTTTTAAGCAACATGGGATAGTATGATATTAAGGTCCAATTGTGTGGTAAAGGGGTGGTTTGGCAAGGTTTCAAGATGTGGTATTTGAGTTGGACTCTGAAGGAAAAATAGTATTTAGGAAGACATCAAGCCTGCAGTGAATTCTAGGCAAAAGTAAGGATGAAATGTGATATGGAGGTAGCATTTATCATGTATGATGGGTCAGGCACATCAGTTATTTCATTTAATACTCAAAATAGAGTGATAATATATCAAAATAGAGGTAGGTACTAGTATTCTCATTTTACAGATAAGAAAATTGATGTTAAGGAAGATTGAGAGACATGCTCACGCTCACATGGCTAATTAACTGAGGTGGGAGTGAAAATTAATTTAATTCATACTTTTTATACTTTGCCAACTTACCAAAAAGAATAGCATGAACAAATTTTTGAGGTGAGAATTAGTGAGTCCCTCTGGAGTCATCAAGTAAATAAGGTTGGCTGGACCGAAGGGCAAGTGTAGAAAAGCAGCAGGAGATAAAAGTTAAATAACTTTGGATCAGATTATAAAAATCTTCAAATATGAGGCTTCAAGTTTAGACTTTCTTTTGGATAAGGGAAAAGTACTGGCAGTTGAGAGTAAAAATTTTTAATATCTTTCCAAAAGATGTCATATAAATATGAGATGACAGTAAAAAGCAAATTTCTTGAAATCGTGGATGTCTTTTTGCACTAAATTAAAGTGCCAAGGGTCATATCTGTGTAGTTAGTCAGCAAGTTCAGTGATAACAGATTCCACTCAACCAAGAGCCTTTCATCTTCTGTTTCTCTCTTAAGAAAATCTAAATCCATTTTTCTTTGCTTGAACACTTCATTTTTCTCCCCCAAATAGCAACTTCTGTTTCATAGATTATTCTTGTTCTCTTCTTCCTTTTGGCTTTATAAAATGAATATCTGAAATTTTCCTGGATTGCTATGTTCTTGAAATAAAATTCTATTAAAAGACTTATTGTGATTCAAGGGAAAATTTATTAATTTGTTTGGTATACTTTTGAGTCAGTGGATCACTTATCATTGTCATATGTAAATTTTGCATATCAATCCCAATTTAAACCCTTCAACTGACAAATATAATCTTATTGAGACAAATAAAAATTTATCAGGCATTTATGTAAGAATACTATGTAGTAGCAAGTTGAATGAGTACTATAAATTTCCATCTGCCATTAAAATGCCTGAAATGCTTACTCTTGAAATGACCTGATAAGAAATGTCACAGTAGGCAATTGGTTCTTGGAATTACCTACTATTTCAAGATGAAGCCTGATTATTCTGTTAAGTGTCTCCCACAAAACCTGGAACACAGCAGGACCCAAATATTAATTCCAACCTTTTCCCCTGTGGGTGTGAAAGATGCATTGTAAAGTCCAAATATGTTTTATCAGGAGATATTTATTTTGGGGTGATTTTTTATTTTCAAAAATGAGATATAATTTACATATAATAAAATGCATATTTTGTAAGTACACAGATTAGTTTTCCTATTATATTAAGCTGTGTAAGTACCACCCAGCACAAGGTATAGAAAATTTCTCTTACCTCACTTTCTTATGTTTATCACCATGAATTAGTTTTGTATATTCTAGAATTTCATAGAAATGGAATTGTATAATATGTACTCATGTCCAGTTTTTTCCCCCCACTCATCATAATGTCTGTAAGATTAATCCATGGTATGGATGTTGCATAGTATTTCATTGTATAGATGTACCTCAATGGGTTTACCTATTCTCCTATTGAGGGATATATGGTTGTTTTTACTTTATTTATTTATTTATTTATTTATTTATTTATTTATTTTTAAAATATATTTTATTGATATTTTACAGAGAGGAAGGGAGAGGGATAGAGAGCTAGAAACATCGATGAGAGAGAAACATCGATCAGCTGCCTCCTGCACACCCCCTACTGGGGATGTGCCCGCAACCAAGGTACATGCCCTTGACTAGAATCGAACCCGGGACCCTTGAGTCCGCAGGCCGACGCTCTATCCACTGAGCCAAACCGGTTTCGGCTGGTTGTTTTTACTTTAGGGCTATTATGATTAAGGCTGCTATGATCATTCTTATACAAATATTTCTGGGAACATAGTTTTTATTTCTCTTGAATAAATATCTCATAGTAGAACTGCTGAGTCACAAGATAGATGTGTGTTAAAAAACCTTATCTGAGCCCTAGCTGGTTTGGCTCAGTGGATAGAGCATCAGCCTGCAGACTGAAAGGTCCTGGGTTTGGTTCTGGTCAAGGGTACACACCTGGGTTGCAGGCTCGATCCCCAGTTGGGGGCGTGCAGGAGGCAGCTGATCAATGATTCTCTCTCATAATTGATGTCTCTATCTCTCTTTCCCTCGCCTTTCCTCTCTGAAATCAATAAAAATATATTTTAAAAAACCTTATCTGAAACTATCAAACATTTTTCCAAGGTGGTTTATTAGTCTATACTCCTACCAGCAGATTATGAGTTCCAATTGCTCTATAGCCTTGTCAACACTTAGCATTGTCAGTCATTTTCATTTTAGCCAGTCTAGTGGGTTCCTACTAAATTTAGACACAAAGGATATTATGTCTATGTGCAGTGGGATGAGCAAAAAATATTATGTTTTCCAGCTGGTACCCAAGTTTCTGTAAAAGAAGGAACTGTCTTTGAGAAAGGCCTTTGATAAGTTGAATTGGGTGCTTTGCTGATGGCTTTATTAGAGTAAATGTCAAGAAATAGAATTTCTGGATTATAGGTAATGCATAGTTTTAAGACTTTTGATACATTATTGCTAAATGGCAAAAAGACTATCCTAGTTCCCATCAGAAGTGTGTGAGGCTCATTTCGTGTTCTTACTATCAATGGGTATTATCATTAAAACACCATTTTTTCAGTTGCATATTCTGTATACATGTGTAAGCTAAAAGAAACAAAAATAAGAAATTGTTATGAAACATAGTGATAAATATGAAAAAGGAACAAATTCTTTAATATTTACAGCATTGAAATGTCATTTTTTAAATGACTATGGCCAGTTCCTCCAAGGGCTTAAATTTTAGCATTGGGTTAAATTACATATATTCCTTGGCTATATGATAACCTTTGATTATATTTTATAGATCTAGTTTGATAAGCAAATTATCAAACTCATTGATGCAGACTTAAACAGCTAGGTGAAATAGTCAACAACTTGATCCATTTGCAGCCTTTCCTAATTTTATTGCATTTATCATTCGATTTAAAAAAATATAAACAGTAGCCTATCTCCAAGTTCATTGGAGATTTTGAAGCTGCTTTCAAAGACCTTTCAGTTAATAAAACAGTGGTCATTTTTCGCTTAGTTTGGCTGGCTAAGGAATTTTGGCTAGCCGCCACAGGAAATATTCACATTGTGGAAAGGATAGGAAGAAAGAAGGAAAAGAAGTTACAGTTAATCATGGGGCACATGAATCAGCTTCACTTTAAGTTTTTACTCTGAAGTAGAGAATTCAAAAAACACGGGAAGCCCTAGGGATGGGGAAAGAGAAAGTAGCAGAATAATTTGCTTTAAAGAAAATGATTCCTTTGCATATGAACTACCATGAAAACCATCTGCATTTGTTGAAATTAGTATGCAATTGATAATGCTCTCTTCACTCTGGATGCTCTTCTGGATAAAAAAAAAATAGGTGTGTATCTGAAGCAGCTTGGAGAGCTTTTAATTTTGATATTCAGATAGACCACAGAAAAATGATTCAGATGCAATATGTCAATATTTCTCCTGAGATTATGGAAGTTCTCTATGAGGGAACTATTTGTTTTCATTTAATGCTACAGATGAGTATGTTAGTGGTTGGGGCATCAAAATGAGATTGAGAATTCCTTTCTCTGGTTTGCTTTTATCTATCTATCTATCTATCTATCTATCTATCATCTACCTATTTATTTATTTATTTATTTATTTATTTATGTGGCCTTGGGCAAGTAATTTTGTCATTTTTATCAGGTTCGGTAAAATGCTAGAACACAATAATTAAGAGATGCCAAGAAGATTTTTACAAATATGTTAGTGACAGAGGACATGTCTGATGCACCAAATAGTTGAAACTTTGCTTATTGAAAACATGATTGACTATCAAAGACAGAAAAATAATTACTTTTCTATTTTAACATGCTTTATTCCATACCTGGGCTAAAGCAATTTAATACAATTTCTTAAAATTATAAAAGCTGCTGCATTTATTGAATGGCTTTCTGACATCTATTTTTAACATATGATGAGTGCTATACTTGGCAAGTCCTCAGCATTTTCCCCAGTGAATGGTCTGCCAGAGTAATTTGAGAGTAAATATTTTGAGGTATTATCACCCTCAGAAGGATTTATTGATCAGGTGCTTTTGTATAGTGCTGTTTTAAGGCCCTTTGAGTGCTGCTTTAGACTTCATAACTAGGACTCAAATACAATGCTATAGCACAGTAGGATCAAAATATGACTTGCAGTGCAATTAGTCCATTGCACAGTTTCTCCATATGGTTATTGTGTTCAAAGGGACGTGGTTCAACTCAAAATAGAATCCCATAGTTCTGCAGAAATAGTGTTAGTTATAGGGTAAGCATTGTGCTAGTTGCTTCCCATTCATTATCTTATCTGATACTAGAGGCCCGGTGCATGAAATTCGTGCATGGGTAGGGTCCCTAGGCCTGGCTGGCAATCAGGGCTGATAGGGGCCTTCCGGCTGCCAGCCTGGGCCTTCCTTCATTCCACACTGCCCCCTGGTGGTCAGCACATGTCATAGTGAGCGATCAAACTCCCAGTCTCCCGGTCAAACTCCCGAGGGGACACTTTGCATATTATCCTTTTATATATATACTAGAGGCTCGATGCACGAAGATTCGTGCAAGAATGGGCCTCCTTTCCCCTGGCTGCCAGCACCGCCTTTGCTCTGGCCGGAGCTTCCTTTTCACTCTGGCCCAGATCTGCCTTTCCACCTTCCCACGCTGCCCAGAGGCCCAGAGTGGCTGGGGTGGTGTGGAACACCTGCGTCATTGCTATGGCGACGACACAAGCATCCTGCCCCGCCCCCGGCCGCTTGGTACCTGTGTATGAAAATTAACCCGCCATCTTTGTTGGGTTAATTTGCATACTCACTCCTGATTGGCTGGTGGGCATCATGAAGGTACGGTCAATTTGCATCTTTCTCTTTTATTAATGTAGACTAGTGGCCCGGTGCACGAAATTCATTCATGGGGTGGAGGTGTCCCTCAGCCTGGCCTGCATCCTCTCCAATCTGGGACCCCTGTGGGATTGGGCCTAAACTGGTAGTCAGACAACCCCCTCGCAATCCGGGACTGCTGTCTCCTAACCTCTCACCTGCCTGCCTGCTTGATCACCCCTAACCACTCTGCCTGCTGGCCTGCTTGCCCCCAACTGCACCCCCTGCCGGCCTGCTCACCCCCAACTGGTCCCCTGCCAGCCTGATCACCCCCAACTGCCCTCCACTCCTGGCCTGATCACCCCTAATCACCTCTGCCTCGGTCCTGCCACCATGGCTTTGTCTGGAAGGACGTCTGGAAGGTCTCATGGTCTAATTAGCATTTTACCCTTTTATTAATATAGATAGGATATGACAGACTGCCATAACTATAACAAATGTATTACTCTATGAGAATACATACTTCATGCGATAGGAAGGCATCTAATACATTACATTGTATATGTTGTAAGTAGTAGGAAATACTGTATTCATAGCAATAATATACACCCTGTGACTTCCCTTCCTGATTTGGGAATGGTTCCCCAGTTCTTTGAACATTTCCTGGCCCCTAATGTATTTTTTTTTTGTCATTCAGTGTAACTTTATTTACTGTTTATTGCACATGATTTGAGGTCTTTAATATCTAACCACCAAAGATTCAAAGGACTATTTTTTCCATGATGTTTAACATTAACATCAGTGAATTCATGTATTCATGTGTTTTTATTGTAAACATCTGAATTATTCACATTGTCATAGATCCTGAACTCATAAGCATGGACCATGCACAGGCTGGCAGCAAGCCAGGAAGCCACTCTGCAAGCAAACAGATACTTTGCATAAGGAGAAAAGTCATAGCACAACATTTAATGTCCAACCTGAGTCACCTCAGAATGTTATATATATTGACTTCTTAATTCATATAGTATCGGGAACTGAACTGCTTGGTTGGTGATGGGGTTGACCTGGTTTCAGGAGGATTATTCCTGAAATAATTAAGGAAAGGGGGGCTCAATCTTTCTTCTTGGTTTCTTGCTCCTCCCCAGCACCTTCATCTTTCTTCTCATCCTCAGCTTCTTGGGCATCTTCTCCTTCACCTTCACCTCCTTCTTCTTCCTCCTTTGCATCCTCAAATTCTTCCTTGGCACCTTCTTCCTCTTCCTCTCCTTCCTCTTCATCAGCCACTTCCTTCTCCTTCTCCTCCTCTTCAGATTCTCCTTCAGAGGGGGGGTTCATTCTTAGCTTCCTCGGCTTTAGCAGCCTCAACGGTCTCCTCCACCTCGATCTGCTCCTCCTGGATGTGGCTGGTGTATTAAGAAGGGAAGGAGCGAGTGGACATCAAGTAGGAGCTAGTCTGTAACCACTGTAGGCAGATGGACCAAAGATCTGGGAACTCTGGGAGTAGCCGCTGGCTATGCTTCCCACGCTGGTGAAACTGAACTGGGTCTCCTCACCTTCCACGAGTTTCCTGTAAGCTGCAATGTCAATGTCCAAAGCCATCTTCACATTGAGGAGGTCCTGGTATTCTTTTAAATATCATGCCATTTCACTCTTTGTAGTTCCCAACTCATTTTCTAATTTGTTGATTGTGTCCTGCATAGCACTAACGTCTGCGTTCTGCTTATCCTCCAGCTCTCGCAGCTGCTTTCCCAGAGCTTCGTTCATGCCCCGGCTTGCTTTGATCTCTAGGGTCTTGGCCTTGAGCAGGCGGCGGCTTTCAGACACCTCGTCCTTGGCGGCGTGCACCCTGTAGGTGTTCTTGGCAGTGCTCTCGGTCAGCATGGTGAAGCAGCTCTTGTACCATTCTTCAGCATTCTGCATGTTCTTGGCAGCCAGCTTCTCGTACTGGGCGCAGATGTCCTTGAGCGCGGCAGAGAGGTCGGACTTGGAGAACATGTCCATCTCCACGGAGATCTGAGCGTACTGGATCTGCGCCTGCAGCTCAGCGATCTCCTCTTTGTGCACCTTCTTCAGAAAGGCGATTTAGTCCATCAGGCTGTCGATGTGCTTTTCGAGCTCAGCTCCAGCGAGAGCCGCCTCATCTGCACCTTTGTGCGCCTCCATCAGCCAGCCCTCTGCATCATCATGGTTCAGCACCTCTTCCTGGTAGCATGCCTGCAGGTTGCTCCCAGTGCCTTCCAAGCCCTGGTGCCTGCTAACTGCCCACTGCCCTCTCCTCGCCAGGGACGGGGCTCAGGGGGCAGGGGCACAGGCATCCCATTTTCATTAAAATGTTCAACCTTGGCCTGCTCCACTGGTGTCCACAGGCGGCCTGGTGGCAGACAGTGATCCCAGAGACAATGGCCATACCCCCCTGCCCGGGTCCCCGATAGCAACCTGGACCCTGCGGGCGGCGTCAGGCGCTGCCCGCCCGGCCTGCCTGGTTACCAATCGCAGCCTGGACCCCGCGGGTTGGTGTCAGGTGCTGGGCGCCCCCCTACCCCCCGCCTTCCCGGACCCCGATGGCGGCTTGGACCCCACGGGCAGCATCAGGCGCTGCCAGCCCAGCCTGCCCAGTTACCAATCGCAGCCTGGACCCTGCGGGTGGGGTCAGGTGCAGCCCACGAACCCGCGAGCGGCATCAGGTGCTGCTCACCCGGCCTACCTGGTTACCAATCGCAGCCTGGACCCCGCAGGTGGTGTCACGCGCTGTCTCCGCCCCGCCCCCCCTCACCTGCCTGGTTACCAATCGTGGCCTTGACCCCGCGGTGTCAGGTGCAGCCCGCCCCTCCTGCATATGCAAATTTACCCACCATCTTTGTTGGATTAATATGCATATAACTCCTTATTGGCTGTGGGCGTAGCAGAAGTACAGTCAATTAGCATTTTTCTCTTTTATTAGTGTAGATACTAGTAGATGTACAATACCCATGCTTCTTCCTGGTGCCCTGATACACACCGATGCACACATAGTCCTCTGTATCACAGTGAACTAATTGTCCTGCTTTTAGAACCATATTATTCTTCCATTACTGATATACCCTCATCCTTGCCAATGACATGAGGCAGTTGCCAAGAATAAGCAAAAACCTAACCAGAGTGTGATTAGTGAATGGGTTATTTCCCATTAGGTCCTGTGATAGACAAAATAGTGGCTCCCCCAAAGATGTCCATGTTTTAATTCCTGAAACCTCTGAATACATTACATTATATGGCAAAGGGAAATTAAGATTGAGATAGAATTAAGGTGGCTAATCAGGTGACCTTAAAATTGGGATATTATCCTGGATTATCCAGCTGGGCCTAATATAATCACAAGTATCCTTAAATGTGAAAGAGAGAGAGAGAGTCAGAAGTTCAAAGTGATATGATGTGAGAACGACTGTTGGTTATTGCTAGTTTTGAAGACGAAGGAAGAGGCCATGAGCCAAGGAAAGCTGGCAGCCTGAGTTTTTGTTTTGTTTTGTTTTGTTTTCCAAAAGGCAAGGAAAGGGACTCTCCCCTGGAGCCTCCAGAAAGAACGCAGCCCTCCCACCACCTTGATTTTAGTCTGGTAAGACCCGTTTCAGACTTTTGACCTCCAGAAATGTAAGATAATAAATTCATATTGTTTTAAGTCATTGTTTGTGGTAATTTGTTACAGCAGCAATAAGAAACTAATACAGGCCCTTAATTGATAAAGTTGGCAAAAATGGTCGCAGGTCAAATTGATAGAGTTGGCAAAAATGACATGCAGGCCAAATTTGGCCTGCCACTTGGTTTTGTAAATACTAAAGTTTTATTGCAACCCAGCCACACCGATTTGTTCACATATAGTCCATGGCTGCTACAATGGCAGAGTTGAATAGCTGTGGCTGAGATCATTGGGCCTGCAGACACTAAAATATTACTGTCTGACTCTGTACAGAAAGAGACCCCTGATCTAGAATATATGTAGTTACAAATACAATACCATAACTATGGATGTAAATTAGGTGTATAAATGTATAAAATTTATTTGAGAAAAAGAACAAATTCTCCCTTACTTCTTTTGATTAGTAGTCTAAGTTTTTTATTTTATTTTTTAACTTTTTAAAATTAAGGTATTACATATGTGTTCTTATCCCCCCATTGCCCCCCCCTCTCATGCCCTCACCCTCTGGTGTCTGTGTCCATTGGTTAGGCTTATATGCATGCATACAAGTCTTTTGGTTGATCTCTTCCCCCTTACCCCCACCCTCCCCTACCTTCCCTCTGAGGTTTGAGCATCTGATCAATGCTTCTCAGTCTCTGGATCTGTTTTTGTTTATCAGTTTATGTTGTTCACTATAATCCACAAATGAGTGAGATCATGTGATATTTATCTTTCTCTGACTGATGTATTTCACTTAGCATAATTCTCTCCAGGTCCATCCATGCTGTTGCAAATGGTAGGAGATCCTTCTTTTTTACAGCAGTGTAGTATTCCCTTGTGTAGATGTACCACAGTTTTTTAATCCATTCATCTGCTGGATGTTTCCAAATCTTAGCTATTGTAAATTGTGCTGCTATGAACATAGGGGGAAAATTCCAGTTAATAGAAAATTTCAGTTTCATGCTAGTGAGTTGAAATTGCAATGTGTGCCATACTATAGATAGGTCAAACTGCATGAATGTGAAGTTAAGAAATAAAAAGTTTATGAGAGGGGACATTTATATTGTTGAGATAGTTAAGAACCTAATTTTAATTCTTGTCTCCTTTCTTTAAAAAAAAAGAATAATTTTCAGGCTAGGGAAAGGTTGTTTTTCCATTCTTTTCTTAAATCCCTTCTTCCTGCTCTCAGCTGGGAAACTCCTCTCAGATTGGCAGCGTGTTTAGTCCAAGAGGCCACCAGGCCAGTGCTCTCTGAACCACCCCCAGTCAGCCTGCTACTTCCAATTAGCTTCAGCTGGGCAACTTCCTATTTGGGTCAACTCCCTTCTGAAATGGGTGACAGAAGTAGACACTGCTGGAATACTGTCATCCACTTGAACTTGATTACAGAGTAACATTTTCATTTATATTTGCCAATAGTTCTTTTATTGTTATGCTAGAATATTATTTTGGCAAGTGTTTCATTTCTATTAAATGTTTCCCCCGCCCTTGTTTTTTATTTATTTATTTAATTTATTTATTTTTTAGGATTTTTGGCTTTGGGCCCTGACTTTCGTTCTGAATGTTTGTGAAAATATTTTCCAAAAATGTTTGAAATTTTTATCATGGAAAACATCAACCATTTATAAAAGTTGATAGAATAGTATAATGAACCCCTTCACTCATTGCATTGACTTCAACAACTAAGGATTCTTGGCCAATCTTTTTCATTCTCTACTCCCACCTAATTACTCTTCGCCCAAATTTTTTGAAGGAAATCTTCAACATAATATTGCTGCATAAATATTCCAGTATATATCTCAGAAAGGACTCTTAAAAATATATGATCATGATACCATTATCACTTCTTAAAAATATTTAATACTAACTCCTTATTAATATTCAAGGAAATAGTTTTAAAAAATTATCTTACCCTTGAATATTTTGAGTAGTTTATGATTTTCATTCCCTCCCTGAGGCAGGCTATGACAAAAGTATTAAATGCAGAACTAACATGTATTCACAAACACACCATTTTAACTACCCCCCTCCACATACAAAAACACACTCCTGTACCCCAAAGGCCAACTAACCTTCCTCATTTCCAGAATTAGGATCCTGAAGGGGGCAAAGAAGGTGGGGGTCGGGAACATGGCCATTGTACCTTCCTTTAACTCTGATCAGTTGTATGCAGATCAAATGTTGAGAATTCCCTTTATTCCTTCTTGACTTTCTGCATTTCATACCCAGAAAATTCTATGGAGTCTTTGTAGAATTCCTCCCTACTCACACACTAGTTTTTCTCATGAAACATTTTGAAAACCTCTATTGTCCATCCCTGAAGATAAATGATGTGCTGTCACTTGCTCAAGCAGAGGTATGAACAAGGTTGTATGGGGTGAGACTTGTCTATCACTTGTGTCTAAGGGGACTCATAGACTTTTGCTTTCAGTGTTTAAGAAATGTGTGTGGTGACTCAGGAAAACAATGATTTTCTTACAAATGGAAACAATAATGATCCAAATTTCCTTCTAAAAAACATCCAGGCTCTCTTGCTGAAGAGAGCCTGTTCTTTCCATTTAGTCCAGCCTAGTGGATGCCTGCATCTGTCCTGCTTTTGTGGGTCTGGGGCTGGAGTTGGTAAGGAGGAAGAAGTAAAGTGTGTGTGTGTGTGTGTGTGTGTGTGTGTGTGTGTGTCTGGCACTGCTCAAAGCTTTGCTTTAAGCCTGTCATGGTTCATACTTTAAAAACAAACAAGCCCTAGCCAGTTTGGCTCAGTGAATAGAGCAGCAGCCCACGGACTAAAGGGTCCCCAGCTCTGGTCAGGGTGCATGCAGAAGGCAACGAATCAATGTGTCTCTCTCACATCAATGTTTCTCTCTGTCTCTCCCTCTCCCTTCCACTCTCTCTAAAAATCAATGGAAAAATATCCTTGGGTAAGGAACAACAACAACAACCAAAAACACACACAATAAAAACAAACAAACAGATTTATGGAGATAAAATTTACATAACATAAAATCACCCACTTAAAGTGTACAATTCAATGTTTTGGGTTTTTTTAGTATATTCACAGAATAGTGCACCATCACCACAATCTAATTTTAGAACATTTTTATCCCTTCCAGAAAAAACTACTGTAGGAAAGAAAATTTTTTTCTTTTACCCTTCTAGGTTCTTTTGGTCTATTAATTAAATTGACATGAAATGGATTAATAGGAGAAAAACATATTTAGTTACTTACATATGGGAGCCCCATAAAGACAATGAGACTCAAGGACAAGTCAAGCAGTTGAAGCTTATTTGCGATCCTGAGCTAAGGAATGGGATAGGGACTTGCAGCTTCAAAGGAGAGGAGAGCAATTCACAAATAAGAAGAACAGATGTTTGGTAATTAGATGCTTGTCCTGCCATACAGATAGGTCCTTCAGATTAACAATTATCTGTAGTAATAGTTCTCTTTTGGGCCAGGCCCTCTTTCTAAATTCTTTTATGAATTTAGAAAATTCATAAAAGGGGAATTGTAAAAATTTTTCTCAAGCCTGCAGGGGCTCTATTACCTCCAAAGTGGCACATTGTGGGAGGCTCATTTAGAACCCCTTCACTATGCAGTCATTAGAGGCCACTCCCCATCCCCCGCCCCACTACCCCTTATCCCATGGTCTGCGCAACCACTAGTTCTTTTGTCTCTCTGGATTTGACCATTCTGGACATTTCATGATTGATGCTTTTGTATTTTTTATGGTTCAACTTTTAGGTGCTCCTTGGAAATTGGGGACTTAGACTTTCCATTAATGGCTAACATACAGACTTTACCATCTAAAACCTAAAATAAAGTGTGAAAAGGAAACACAGAAATACTTACAGTATTTACAGATGAAAAATATAAAAATAATATGTTCAATAGAAGCTGTAAGATTTTTTCCCCCTTCAGAATAGTCTTAACTAATTTCTAATTAAACATGGAACCAGCGTAAAACACTTTTATATAGATCTAGTTCTGCCTTCAGTTCCCCCAGATTGGGTAGTGTTATCCAGGGATTTCATGAAATTCAAACATAAAGAGAAGATAAATAAAACAATATTCTCATGCAAGAATATTAGTCTTGCCCTGGCTGGTTTGGCTCAGTAGATACTAGAGCGTTGGCCTGCAGACTGAAGGGTGCCAGGTTCAATTCCGGTCAAGAGAACTTGCCCGGGTTGTGGGCTTGATCCCCAGTAGGGGGCATGCAAGGGGCAGCTAATCAATGATTCTCTCTCATCATTGATGTTTCTCTCTCTCCCTCTCCCTTCTTCTCTGAAATCAATTAAAATATTTTTTAAAAAGGGAAAAAAGAATATTAGTTTTTTTTAACACATGAAAGAATGGATTAAAATAATAATCCTATCTAATAAAAGAGTAATATGCAAATTAACCATCACTCCCATTACACCCACCAGCCACACCCACCAGCCAATCAGGAGTGAGTATGCAAATCAACCCAACCAAGATGGCTTCGGCCATGGAGAGAGCAGGAGGGAGGCTTGGGTTTCCCCAGCAATGGAAGAAGCCAAGCTTTCTGCACACCCTGGCCAGCCAGGCCTCCACTCCAGGCTACAAAGTTTCAAATATAGAAGATAAATAAATCCCAACAAAAATGGCGGCAGCCACAGAGCTGGAGAGAGCAGGGGGCTAGGGTTGCCCCCAGTGATGGAGGAAGCCAAGCTTCTGCAGCCCTGGCCTGCCTTGGCCTCCGCTTAAGGCTACAAAGTTTCAATTATAGAAGATAAATAAATCCCAACAGAAATGGCTGCCAACACGGAGCGAGCAGAAGGCTTGGCTTCACTCCAGGCTACAAAGTTTCAACTATAGAAGATAAATAAATCCCAGATACCAGGGCCTCAGCTTGGGTCGCCGGGGGGCGTGGCCGGCCTGCAAACCACCACAGACCCCTCACCCAGGCCACCCCACGCCCCAAGGGAAGCCCCACCCTGATCCAGGACACCCTTCAGGGCAAACCAGCTGGCCCCCACCCATGCACCAGGCCTCTATACTATCTAATAAAAGAGTAATATACAGATTGACCATCACTCCAACACACAAGATGGCTGCCCCCATGTGGTCAAAGATCCTGCCCCCATGTGGACACAAGATGGCCAGCAGGGGAGGGCAGTTGGGAGGGACCCAGGCCTGTAAGGGAGAGCAGTTGGGGGGGACCAGGCCTTCAGGAGAGGTAGTTAGGGGTGACCAGGCCTGCAGGGGAGGGCAGTTAGGGGTGACCAGGCTGGCAGGGGAGCAATTAGGCATCAATCAGACTGGCAGGGGAGTGGTTAGGGATTGATCAGTCTGGCAGGCAGAAGCAGTTAGGGGCAATCAGGAAGGCAGGCAGGTGAGCAGTTGGGAGCCAGCAGTCCTGGATTGTGAGAGGGATGTCCAACTGCCCAGTGGGATCGGGCCTAAACGGGCAGTTGGACATCCCTCGAGGGGTCCCAGATTGGAGGGTGCAGGCTGGGCTGAGGGACACCCCCCCATGCACGAATTTCGTGCACTGGGCCTCTAGTATTAGATGACTAAGCATGATGTAAAAACAGGCCAAAAGATTATTATTTGGAAGTGGATGGAAACAAACATTAACCACAGATAAAGGTTCTATTGACTTGTGTGCGTGTGTTTAATTTCCCGTTTCTTTAAAAAACCATGTATTGAATCTGTTTATTCACTGCTGCTTTCCTCTCTACTATTTTTGTTCAGTGCCCCAGTATATTCAACAAGGGAAGCATACAAATTAAAATGTCAGTATCTTAAAAGAGTTTTAAAGTATCTACCATTTTGCAAAAGACCTGAAAAAACAAACAGAACACCCAGCTCAGAACCATAGATAAGTATCTCAGAATAATTTCCCAAAACAAATGTGCAATTTGTCTTCTTACTAAAATGTATTCTGCACCAGAGCTCATCAACATACTGTGACTTAGCAACATAGTCTCTGAAAAGGAGGAGGATGCATCAGTCTTGTCTATATTTATAAAACTCATTTGCACGGTTTGGACTTTCAATCTTTGCACTTTGAGATGTGAAGATCAAAACAAAAATAAAAACCTCAAACACCTCACCATTACTTGTTTTAATGACTTTAGCCAGCTTAACACTTTGGAGCTTAATTCTTTGGGTTTGAGTTGATCACTAAAGCAACACCCACTGAGAATGTTAATACAAACTTTAGATAAAGACTTTAAGAGACAACATTTGCAGTCCATGTTTTGTTCCATGGCTTTGTTTAAATTGAAATGGTGTTGGGATATTTTTTTCTCCTGATTGAAGAAAACTTCTTTCTGTTCCTGAACTTCATGGTTATTTCCTCTTTTCCACTGTTGGAGCCCGGCAGAGCCAACCCTTACATCAGAGGCATCTGTTTGCACTAGGAAATTTTTGGTAAAATACAATGGGCCCTATAATGTTGTTGCAAGGAACTTTGGGTTACTCAGTAAGTTTTAAAAGGCTACATTTTGAGCATTTGAAGGAAAACAGTTGTGTGAGTATGCTTTGTTTGGGAAGAGGAGTGAGTTGAGGAAGGGTTCTGTCTGCCAGGGGAAGAAAGTATGAGAGATAGGAGCTCAAGTTCACAGACTATCAGAGGCTTTGTCTGACCACTCTCCAGGCTCTTTGGACCTTTTTAATTTTGGTTAATTAGCAGCACAAATATCCCTCATAGTTAGGGACAGGGAGCTATATTTATAATACCAAATTGTTGTGTTAGGAAACATGGAACAAATAAATATTTCAACCAACAGTCCTTTATTGATGCAGAAACTTCTAACTCCTGCCATCCTGAATCACTGTAGGACATAGTTCTAGGACCCCCTACTGAACCAGGGAGAACACTCCTCTTCCTGTGGCCAAAGTCATCTTCTAGTATATAGAGGACCCTTTGTGGGGATGCTTTTGTATCACAGTAGTGGATGTACAATTTGCAATTGCTTCACTAGTGGGATGCAGTAGAGCAAGCATGTCAAACTCAAAGGCTAACACGGACCAAATAAACAAGGTTTAAGTTTATGTGGGCTGCAAAAAACCAAAAGCTTCAATTTTCATAGAAATGTAGGTTTATTGCGATAGAAACATGCTGAATACCAAGGGCTGAAATACATGAGTCATCATTATCATAAAAGAATACAACATTTTAATAAAAATTAATATTTTTTCTTGAACATTAACTTACCAGACACTAAATAACTGCACAAATTAATAAGTGTAACACAAATAAACCTACTTTTCTTGTTCTCCAAAAGAGAAATATTTCCTGTTGTGCACACCAAACAAGTTAGTCCAAGACTACTGACGTGGCAGTCGGCTGCTAGTATTAGTGGAGAGAAATGGTGTGCCTGCGCGTAAGGCATGTAGGGGTAATGAATGCAACATGATTATAGTAATCAGTCATTAGCAAACATTGTAGTTAGTTATTAATAATTATGTATAACAGGACATTATAAACATTATGTTATGAAATTTTTATTAAAACTTTTCTTACATACCATTATATTGGCTGGACCACAAAAATATTCATTGTGGGCCACATGCGGCCCATGGGCCACGAGTTTGACATGCTTGATGTAGAGAGAGCTTAGACCCCATTTCCCTAAGTGAAGGATTATACTGAGCTCTCATGTGATAAAGTAAAAAAAGTCAATGCCAAGTTGTCCTAGGGGGGATATGTTTGCTATTGTAAACCCCAGGAGGAAAGCCTTTAGAGCCACAATTTCTTCATTTATTCAACAAATATTTATTTAGCTCTTTTTATGTGCCATTAGCTATTGTGGGTGCTCAAAAGACAGAAATGAATAAGACTGACAGGATAGGGAAACAAGTCCTATATACCTGTATGCCCATATACCCCATTGTCTAGAGGGCCTTAAGGCAGGTATATTGTAGGTACAAGTATTTGATAATTCCACATTAAATTATTCAGCCTTATCTTTTCTGAATACTGAGAATTAGAGAGTCAACTGACAGATGAAATAGAGGCAGGTTCCCATGCTAACAGAGTCCAGGAGGCCACAGATATGTGAGCTCCACATGCAGGGCACGAATGCCATTCATTTCTTGCCTCTTCCTCTTGAGACAAATCTTTCAGTCAACCCTTGAAGCCATTCAAAGATGTGTCACTCAACTTTTTTCCTTTCCTTTCTCTGGTACATTTCCATCATTGGAGATGCTAAAGGGGGAAGCAAAGCAGGCAGCCAGAGTGAAAGAGATCATGGAGACAAATGTACAAATAGAGCCACAAACTTCCAAGTGACTTATTGGGAATAGGTTGTCGGTATTCGTTCTTTAATGGGAAATGTGAAAATATCCAGTCTAGGAGTTATTTCTTATGAGCTTTGGCTATCATTTTCCATAGATATTCAAAATGACCAATGCAAGGTTTTTACATGGCTTTTTTGGGGGGGGCAGGGGAGGCAGGGTGGGGAAGTCTCTTTGGAATTTGTATCATACTTCTTAATTACTTTTATGAACACTGTAGAATGGTGTATCTCCATTTTTTCTCCCAGTGACTCTATAGTAGAAATATAGTGATTTTTCTAGTGTGAAATGGCAATGAAATTTGTGAACCCATGGCCTTAATTTTTTTAAAGATTATTACTAAACTAGAGGCCCGGTGCACAAAAATTCGTGTACTTGGGGGGGAGGTTCCCTCAGCCTAGCCTGTGCCCTCTCGCAGTCTGGGACCCCTTAGGGGATGTCCACCTGCCAACTTAGGCCTGCTCCCTGGGGGATTGGGCCTAAGCTGGCAGTCAGACATCCCTCTGGCAGCCTGGGAGCCCTCGGGGTATGTCCGACTAACAGCTTAGGCCTGCTCCCTCAGATATCCTTAGTGCTGCCACTGAGGCGGGGGAGGTGGGAGAGGCTCCTGCCACTGCCACTGAGCTGGCCAACCATGAGCTGGCTTCTGGCTGAGTGGTGCTCTCCCTGTGGAAGTGCACTGACCACCAAGGGGCAGCTCCTGCATTAAGCATCTGCCCCCTGGTGGTCAGTGCACATCATAGCCACCAGTTGTTCCTGGTCATTCTGCTGTTAGGGTTAATTTGCATATTACCCTTTTATTATATAGGATAGTAAGTTGGCTTAACCTTTAAATTCTCAGCATAATTAAAAAAATTTAATCCTCACCCAAAGACATGTTTATTGATTTTAGAGAACAGGGTAGCCGGGGGAGGGGGAAAGACAGAAGCATTGATATGAGAAAGAAGCATCAGTTGGTTGCCTCCCATATGCGCCCTGATCAGGGATCAAATCTGCAACCTAGGTATGTGCCCTGACAGGGAATCAAACCAACAACCTTTTGGTGCATGGTATGATGCTCCAACACACTGAACCACATCAGCCATAACCCTCAGCATTACTTTTGCTCAGCTGTTTACTTCTCAAATACAATGAATGAGATTTCAGAAATTTAGGCTATGAAATAATCTTAATAGCAGTGTTTTCATAATAAGCACCAACCTAAACGATTTCCCAATAACTTGTTATTGAAAGGCAATCAAAACAGAACATTGTTTTAAAAAAGATTCCTTAAAAAAAAAGCTGCAGAATTTTTGTTTGTTGAAATTGGGTTTGGTTAAAAGTCTACCAATAGACCATTAAGCAATCATACTTAGTGGCCGCCTTTATTTTAACAATTGCTTAAACGCAGTATAAACACAGAATAACTTACGAAATCGTCTGATTTGGGCAACCTCAAGAAACTCGAGTAGTCTTTTCAGGAATAACAATGCTATGAGAGTATCTTGTTTTCTCTTACAACTCAGAATTATTTCATTTTGTGTTATTAACATGCTTGCAATTTGGCTGGGAATCACAATTACTCTTGAGTAACTACTTATATGAGGAAATCTGAGTTTAGAACATTTTTTTTTCTGTTGGTGCCTTGTTACCTTTCCATGTCTTGCCCATGTCGTCTTTGTTTTTGTGGAGATGTCGACTCAAGAGGTATATATACAGTCTGCATTTTTATTGAGTTTAAGAACTGTTTTCACTACCCTTTGAAGCCAAAGAAGTGCATTTACTATGTGATAAGTTGTTTCCTCTCAATATTGGAAATAAAGCGGTTTAAAGAGCCAGGGAACTTTTCTAATAGGTCTGAAAGACTTGCATAGGTAGAAAACACTTTTGTCCTTTCTTGCATCCTTTTCTTGGTGGTGATAAGAAAACAAGATTTTTTTTTATTAGTGTATAAGACAGGATTATCAGTTTGCTTTCTAGCTGCAACTACCTAAAAATCTAATTAGAAAGAGGTTAAACCAGCACTTCTCAAACTTTAATGTGGCAAGGAAACATTGGGGACTCTTTTTAAAAATGCAGATTCTGATTCAGTAAGTCTGGAGTAGGTTGAGACTTTGCATTTCTAACAAGCTCCCAGGCCTGCTGATGCTACTGCACCGTGAGTGAGAGCTTTTATTACCTCATATAAGAAGTCCAAAGGGAAGAAGTTCTAGAGGAAAGAAGTTGGTTCATTCAGAAGTTTGATATCATCAAGAACCCAGGTTTTTTCTTTCTTTCTCTTCTGTCACCTTTGACATATTGGCATTGGTCCACATGTTTATCCCCTCATGGCTGCAAGATGGCTGTAGCAGTACCTACAATCACCTCTTAACCTAGCCAGAGAGAGAGAGAGAGAGACAGAAAGACACATTTTCCCCTATGTATCTCTCTTTGAGTAAAGAAAACCCTTTACCAGAAGACTTTGCACCTCACCCCCAGAAGACTTCTTCTCATGTCTAATTGGTCAGAATTTTGTATCACAAGTTTGTTCCCAAACTAATTATCAGCAAGAAGAATTGTTCTATTTGACTTTGACTACTCAAGATTCATCCTGTGGTAATGTCCAAGACTGGACTTCTAATTTATATAGGCACTGCTTGGTTTAAAAAGAAAGAATTCAAGTCTCACTGTAACAAATGCCACAGCAATGAAAAATTCTCTAACTAATATGTCTAATCTCCAGACAATGGGTAACACATTCTAATATTCAATGCAATGAGTAGGGTCAACTCAGGTGAAACAACGTTAATTATTTATTTTTAGCATGGTTGTCCTCTATTTAAAAAAATTAAATTGATTTCAGAGAGGGAGAGAGAGATAGAAATATCAATGATGAGAGAGAATCATTGATCGGCTGCCTCCTGCACGCCCCCTACTGAGCCCACAACCCAGGCATGTGTCCTGACCGGAAATCGAACGCTGACCTCCTGGTTCATAGGTTGACGCCTCACCACTGAGACATGCCAGCTGGGTGGTTATCCTCAATTTTGATGGTTTCTTGTTGGACTTCTATAACATAGTATAATAGCATGGGTGGCTTATAAACAACAGAAATGTATTTCTCACAGTTCTGGTCCAAGATTAGGGTGCCAGCATGGTCAGGTACTGGTGAGAGCCCTCTTCCTGGTTTACAGATGGTCACCTGATTGCTGTGTCCTCACAATGCAGAGAGCAGAGAGAGGAAGTAAGCCATCTCATGTCTTTCTTTTTTTATTATCACCTGAGGATATATATATATATATATATATATATATATATATATATTTAAATTTCTTTATTGATTAAGTGTTACATATGTGTCTGTATTCCCCCATTACCCCTCCATCCCCCCCCCCACTCATGCCCTCACCCTCTGTTGTCTGTGTCCATTGGTTAGGCTTATACGCATGCATATAAGTCCTTTGGTTGATCTCTCCCCCTTACCCCCACCCTCCCCTACTTTCCCTCTGAGGTTTGATGGTCTGACTGATGTTTCTCTGTCTCTGGATCTGTTTTTGTTCATTAGTTTATGTTGTTCATTATAGTCCATAAATGAGTGAGATCATGTGATATTTATCTTTCTCTGCCTGGCTTATTTCACTTAGCATAATGCTCTCTAATTCCATCCATGCTGTTGCAAATGGTAAGAATTTTTTCTTTTTTACCACAGCATAGTATTCCATTGTGTAGATGTACCAGTTTTTTTAGTCCACTCATCTGCTGATGGGCACTTAGGCTGTTTCCAAATCTTAGCTATTTTCTTCACCGATACCACTCCTAGGGCAATGGAAACTAAAGAGAAAATAAACAAATGGGACTACATCAAAATAAAAATCTTCTGCACAGCAAAAGTAACCATCAACAAAACAACAAGAAAGCCCATGCATGGGAGAACATATTTGCAAATGTTATCACCGATAAGGGTTTAATCTCCAACATTTACAGGGAACTCATACAACTTAACAAAAGGAAGATAAACAACCCAATCAAAAAAATGGGCAACGGGCCTAAATAGATACTTTTTGAAAGAAGACAGAAGGAAGGCCAAGAGACATATGAAAACATGCTCAAAGTCACTAATCATCCAAGAGATGCAAATCAAAATGACAATGCGGTACCATCTTACATCTGCCAGAATGGCTATCATCAACAAATGACAAGTGCTGGGGAGGATGCGGAGAAAAAGGAACCCTCGTGCACTGCTGGTGGGAATGCAGACTGGTGCAGCCACTGTGGAGAACAGTATGGAGTTTCCTCAAAAAACTAAAAATGGAACTCCCATTTGACCCAGTAATCCCACTTCTAGGAATATATCCCAAGAAACTACAAACACCAATTAGAAAGAATATATGCACCCCTATGTTCATAGTAGCACAATTCACCATAGAGGATATGTTTTTTTAATATATATATATATATATATATATATAGAGAGAGAGAGAGAGAGAGAGAGAGAGAGAGAGAGAGAGAGAGAGAGAAAATCCATCTGTTGCCTCCATTATGCACCCCAACTGGGCATCAAACCTGAAATGAAACCTTTCATTGGCCAAAGCAAGTCATATGACCAAACTCAAAGTCACTGGGGTTAGGGAAGTATACTTTTCTACTCTACTGGCAGGCACTGTAAGGTTACTGGCAGAAAAAGTCATGAAGAATGGGGAACAATCATCCAATCTAAGACACTGGAGTAGAAGCAGAGTTATTCCTGGTGGTGAGAAGCACACAAAAATATAGTTCACTTAATTTTTAACATAGCAGCTGTCACTCAGTAGGTGTTCAATAAATTTATGTTGGATGAATGGGTGGGTAGTAGAAGAAGGATGGAAGTATTGGAAGAAGGAAGGGAGTGAGGGAGGGAGGAAAGAAGTTAGCTAATAGCCAGTTGCTTGTTGCAACTCAGAGAAAGCCATAAGGGAAAGAAGCTAGAGATGGTACATACAAGATTGTACTAGTCCTTTGGGTCTATAGTGGATTACCATATAAGGATAAGGAGATTTTGTGGACCATATGGTTCCTTTTATGAAAACCTGGTACTTGGAAATTTGACTTTCACCATACTAAAATGTTATTTAAACATAACTATTTCCTTTTAATTCTTCCTTAATATTTATCAAAGTTCTTGAAAGTGACAGCATGCCCCAACTTGCCAAAATAAGCCAAGAAAGAGCTTTTTCTTCATGCTTGGCCAGAGTTTTAAAGGGAAAGAGGGGTCAGCCCACAGATGGGGTTGGGCAAGAGACAGCAACAAGTATCAACATGACAAAAGTTGCAGGGAGAGGTTAAGATTCAGGGCTGTGAGACATGCATAGCGGACTTTCCCACCTGGAAATTCACCCTCCAGAGCTCAGCTCAGTTCGCTCTGTGTGAGAGTAGGTTGGGTTCCAGTGCAGTGCAGGGAAAGGGCTCTGCCTGGGGACTTAACTATGCCTCTAACAGGGGTCCTCAAACTATGGCCCGTGGGCCACATGCGGCCCGCCGAGGACATTTATCCGGCCCGCCTGGTGCCGCTGCCTGTCCTGCTTAGCAGCTGACTCGTCCCAGGCCCGCAGTGCGCATAGGAATTTGTTCATAGTTTGTTTTTTTTTTAAACTATAGTCCAGCCCTCCAACGGTCTGAGGGACAGTGAACTGGCCCCCTGTTTAAAAAGTTTGAGGACCCCTGCCTAAAACAAGGTCCCAGACTCCCTATCCACCTCCCCTCTGGCTGCTTTCTTACGCTGACCTGTGCTGCAGTAAGAAGGAATTACTTTCTAATGCTGCCTCCTTTAGGGAGATTTTACTGATGGATAGGGAAACCCCATCCTCCTTTGATCCCATGTTCATATTTACTTGTGCTTCTCTTATGGCCGTTTTCCTGCTCTACTTGCTGGTGTTCTTTCGTGCCTTTGCCTTACCCTGTGAACAACTGGAGGCATATGTCTGCCTCATCTCTGTATTCCCTGCCATGCCCCACCCCATATCTGTAAGAACCCCCAATATGAGCACATTGATTTATCTCCCTCGCCATTCTATGTTAGGGTCTCTGCTATGTGGTAGAGGCTGTATATTGTGGATTTTAAAGTGCAAGCACTGGGAGAAGGACCTGAATAGACACTTCTCCAAAGTGGACATACAGTTGGCCAAGAAACATATGAAAACATGCTCAAAGTCACTAATCATCTGAGAGATGCAAATTAAAATGACAATGAGATATCACCTCACACCTGTCAGAATGGCTATCATCAACAAATCAACAAATGACAAGTGCTGGTGAGGATGTGGAAAAAGAGAACCCTAGTACACTGCTGGTGGGAATGCAGACTGGTGCAGCCACTGTGGAAAACAGTATGGAGTTTCCTCAAAAAATTGAAAATGGGACTTCCATTTGACCAGGTGATCCCACTTCTGGGAATATACCCTAATAAACCTGAAACAGCATTCAGAAAGAACATATGCACTCGTATGTTCACAGCAGCACAATTTACAAAGCTAAGATCTGGAAACAGCCCAAGTGCCATCAGTAGATGAGTGGTTAAAAAAGTTTTGGTACATTTACACCACAGAATACTATTTGGCTATAATAAAGAAGAAACTCTTACCCTTTGAGACAGCATGGATGGTCGTGGAGATTATGGTGCTAAGTAAAATAAGCCAGTCAGAGAAAGACAAGTATCACATGATCTCACTCATATGTGGAATCAAATGAACAAAATAAACTGATGAACAAAATAGATCCAGAGACAGAGAAGCATGGAGCAGGCTGATAAATCTCAGAGGGAAGGTGGGGATGAGGAGAGATTAACTGGGAAATTTATATGCATAGCCCATGGACACAGACAATAGTGTGGTGAAGGCTTGGGAGGAGGGTCTAGGGTAGAGGGGGTCAATAGTAAAAAACAATAAAATAAAACAAAAGTGCAAGCTCAGGAGTTCTGGATTTGAGTTTCAATTCTTCCATTTCTTGGTTGTGGATTTGGACAATTTCCTGAACTGCTCTGTGCCCCCACATTCTCATCTATGAAATGGGATTGTGTGGGGGAATTAAATGAGTTTGCAAATGCAAAAGATATAAATAGTGCCTAACACTTAGTAAGTTCTCAATGTACCCTATTGACAATTAAATGGAATCTCACTCTTTGAAATCTAATTCAATTTCAGCTCAGTGAATGAAAGAAGCACAAGAAGTGAGTTTACACATGTTGATTTTAGGGTTCACGCTGGTAGTCAATGGCCCAGCTGTCTGTTTGTCTAGTGCAGTGGTCGGCAAACTCATTAGTCAACAGAGCCAAATATCAACAGTACAACGATTGAAATTTCTTTTGAGAGCCAAATTTTTTAAACTTAAACTTCTTCTAACGCCACTTCTTCAAAATAGACTAGCCCAGGCAGTGGTATTTTGTGGAAGAGCCACACTCAAGGGGCCAAAGAGCCGCATGTGGCTCGCGAGCCGCAGTTTGCCGACCACGGGTCTAGTGGACTTGACCTAGCTATGAATCTGTGAGCAAAACTGGGAGATTTTCATTTTCTTTTCTGTTACTTTTGTCTTAACTCAAATATTTTCAGAACTTAAAAAAATTCAATTAGGTACTTTCTCCAAGTGGACATTAAGATGTTTGGAAAATCAAAAACAACAACCTGTTAGCATTGTGGCTTGAATGTACTCACTGCTTCTCAACACTAGCTGCACATTAAAATCACCTGGTAGTTTTAAAAAATCTAGATGCCCAGATCCATAACATCAGATTCTTCTGGCACGGGTCCAGGCATCTGACCTTTTTAAAGCTTCACAGGTGATTCCAATGTGTATCTAGGGGTGAGACCCCTGAAAGGAATTCTCTGACAGGTAGATTGTCTTTGCAAACACCTCACTGCAGTGTAAAAATGTGAAAACACCAAGAAGAATGCTAACAGACTCATTTAGACATACTATATCCCATAATATTGCAAATAGAACTCTGTAAGCCCATTTTCTTTTTCACCATGAGTTGTGGCCAATGATGAAGTGGCCCCAACCAGCAAAAGCACTTGCAGACTCTTATAATTTGGCTCTTCCCTCCCTCTTCAACTTTCTGGATGTGGATTTTGGATTCTTTTCTCAAGTGATCCGCTTGGTGAATAGATTGTCCCAAGAGCATGAGGCAATCCTGTTCATGGTGTTCCCTGCTGCTCTTTTTTCTAGGAAATCCACTTGTGTTCTAAGGAGATAATTATATCCACCTCTGCCCCAGCAAGTCATTGAAAAGCCGAGCTAAGGCCAAAGCTCCACCAAAACAGTTTGTAGAGATTCAGATGTAGAAAATACATACACAACTTCTGAGTCCCAAAGTCTCTCATAAACGACTGTGGACAAGCTGCCTGATTAAAGCATGTCACTTCATTTGAAGGCATATTCACATCAGAGCAATGCCTCATTTATCTGACGTCTCAAAGAATGAGGAAACTCACATTCCTTAATTTTCTGAAAATTAAAGCTAATTCTTTTGGATGATCAAATCTTTCATTTTAACCTCTTTATTTAAAAAATGATTATAAATGTGGTCTACAATGGCTGTTTTCTTTAATAGAGAATATGAAAAATGGGAAATGGGAAGTGGGATATTATGTCAAACCTCCAACTCAGTACGACTCAACTTGAGCTCATCATCTTCCCCTCAGAACAAGCTCTGCTTCCATTCTTCTCTGTCCCAGGTAGAGAGGCACCGCCAACCACACAGCTCCTCAGAGAATCAGCCTCCACAGCTCCTTCTCCCTCTTACCCACCCCAGTCAGTCCCTAGACCCTGCTGATTTTGCCACTTGAGTATTTCTGGATCCTCCCCCTCATCTTTATCTCTACCACCACCACCCCTTTTCTGGAGCTTACTAACAACCACCTCTGCCTGTACTACTGAAAAAAGCCGCATCTCCACGCCGCACCAATGGTCTAGTTCAGTGGTCGGCAAACTCATCAGTCAACAGAGCCAAATATCACCAGTACAACGATTGAAATTTCTTTTTTGAGAGCCAAATTTTTTAAACTTAAACTTCTTCTAACACCACTTCTTCAAAATAGACTCGCCCAGGCCGTGGTATTTTGTGGAAGAGCCACACTCAAGGGGCCAAAGAGCCGCATGTGGCTCGCGAGCCGCAGTTTGCCGACCACGGGTCTAGTTAAAGTACTCACCTCCTCAGGTAATATTGTTGTTTGAAAATATTTCAATGGCTTCCCACTGCCTGCAGGATAAAGCCCAAGCTTGGGAAGAGAGTATAGAACACCTTTGGTGACACAGCCTCTGAGGCTCAAACTTTTCCTCTGACCTTCCCTACCTGTCTGTGGATGCTCTGGTTGAAATACAGCTCTGCTTAGGCCCCTGCACACAGGAGCCTCTGGGCTTTGCTCCTCCTGTCTCCTGGAATACTTTTCCCCTTGTCTTCCTGCTTATTGGCTGAGATGGATGCCCCTCCTTAGAGGTCCCATAATGCCTTGTGCATATTATAGGGTCCAGATGAAGAACATGCTCAATTCAATCATGTGGGGATTTAGTTCAGTGTCCACTCACATTTTTCTCTCCCTGCTTTCACTCTTAGCTGCCACTTATCAAGGCCATCTTTGGGCACATTTTTAATTGTCTCCTAACTCCCCTGACATTCATGATAGCAGCTTTTAATCTGCAGTGGCTTGAGGAATTTGATAACCAGGCTGATCAGGAGTTGTAGATCCAAAAAAAAAAAAAAAAAAAGTCAAGAGTGGTTAGGTCTGAATCTTGGCACAATGGGTGATACATTTTTCTTTCTACTTTTCATTTTTAAACTAAATTTCCTCTAATGAATATGCACTATATTTATGATGATAAAGATATAGATTAAGAGTTTCAGTAAAGCTTTTAGTGAAGGTCAGCACCTTAGGCTAATTCATTAGAATCTAAATGGGATCTCCAGACCAGGACCAGCAGCCTCACCTAGAAACTTGGTAGAAATAAATAATTCTTGGTTCCACACCAGGACTACTGAATCTGAAACTCTGAAGCTGGAGCCTAGCAATTTGTGTTTTAACAAGCCCCCCGCCGCCAGGTGATTCTGGTGCAGGCTCAAGTTTGAAAATCACTGGTTTGAGGAACTAAGTCAAGAGTGTTAACATAGGGCCAAAACCGGTTTGGCTCAGTGGATAGAGCGTCAGCCTGAGGACTGAAGGGTCCCGGGTTTGATTCCGGTCAAGGGCATGTACCTTGGTTGCGGGCACATCCCCAGTGGGAGGTGTGCAAGATGCAGCTGATCGATGTTTCTCTCTCATCGATGTTTCTGACTATCTATCCCTCTTCCTTCCTCTCTGTAAAAAATCAATAAAATATATTAAAAAAAAAAAAAGAGTGTTAACATAGGGCTTGGTGACAGCTATTTCAGATGCTTGGAGGTTTTTTGGTTGTTGCTTATTTCCAAGTTCAAGGTCCTGTGTTCTATTTTAAAAATGTTGGTCAAAGTATTGACTGAATGGAAAACTGTGATAGAAGAAAATTGCTGCTAACAAGACACAGAGGCCAGGAGTCATTGGGGCACTAACTATGACTTTGGGAATGCGGTATTATAAGGCAGGGGAGGTGCCACAGAAGGTAAACTGGGGGAGAAGAAAGTACCCTTTTTCTTTCTTTTTGTTCTGGGGAGAGCTTGGGAACTGTGTCTGGCTTCGAGATCTGGAATAACATTTCAAAGTTTTCTTTATTTTGACATAAATAAATTTTAAATTTAAAACATAATACAAATAAATACAAAGTAACCTGTGCGAACAGATCAAAAGGGTATGTGATGAAAAGTAACTCTTCCTTCTATCTTAGAACCCTAGACTCTCGCTTCAGAGGTAACCACTCTTTTTATCCTTTCAGACATATTCTATTCATCCACAAGCATATATAAATTCATATATCCCCTTTTGACACAAAAAGCTTGTTTTTTTCCTCTCTCTCTCTCTTTAACAACTGATAGTCAATTTATTAAAAAGGCTGATTTAAGCATCTGCAATGGTAACTTCAATCTCCACTCCTGGCTCAATACTGATGGAAGTAATCTGCTTAACAACCTCAGAAGGGCTGTGCAAGTCAATGAGTTGCTTGTGGATCCTCATCTGAAACAGATCCCCAGTGTTAGAACCCTCCCCACAGGGAGTCTTCCTTGTAGTGATTCTCAGAGTCTTGGTCAGTATCCGGACTGGCCCTTTCACTGTGAGATTCTTTTCCTTTGTGCCTCTGATCAAGTCAGCACACACCTTCTCCAGGGACTTGACATTGTGGCTGGTTAGAGTGATTCGAATGTGGTGAATCGCCACTTCTGGATCCATGGGTGTCTTCCCAGTATCTTTATTTTATTATTATTTCTTATAAATCTTTATTGTTGAAAGTATTACATATGTCCCTGTTTTTCCCCCATTGTCCTCTCCCACACCCCCTCCAAAAGCCATGGCTGTGGCGAGGCTTCCTAACCTACTTGTTCCTAGGCGAGAGCAAACAGCGATGAGTCAGTAGCAGGCCGGATGGTGAGTCAGGAGCCGGCTGGATGGAGCTGCACCGCAGCTGCAACCACGTCTTCCTCAAAGAGCTCTCTCTCTTTTTTAAAAAAAATATTTTTTACTGATTTCAGAGAGGAAGGGAGGGGGAGAGAGAGAGATAGAAACATAATGATGAGAGAGAATCATTGATCGGCTGCCTCCTGCATGCATCCTACTGGGGATCGAGCCGGCAACCCTGGAATGTGCCCTGACTGGAATGGAACCTGGGACCCTTCAGTCTGCAGGTCGCTGCTCTAACCACTGAGCAAAACAAGCTAGGGCTAAGGTAATAAATTTTTAAATGTAGATGAAAAGGACAAAATCCTAGAAATAATTTACCTAACTTGATTCAAGAAGAAATAGAAAACCCGAGTAGCCTTATAATCATTAAATGAGTTGAATCATGAGTCAGGTTTTTTCACAAAGAAAACACACCAGGTCCAGATGGTTTTCCATATAAGAAAACACTGAAATAAATTTTGGATGGATTAAAAAATTAAATGCAAAAGGCAATACCCCAAAACTTTTAGGAGATAATAAGATCTCTAAATATCTGTATGACTTCAGAATAGAGATGGCTTTCTTAAATAAGAACAAAGTTACATTAAGATTAAGATCTTCTGTTCAATAAAAGATACTTTTTAAAAACGTGAAAAAGAAAAACCACAAACTGGGAGAAGATATTTCAAACATAAAAAAATATTGGTGTTCAGAATATACCAAGAACTCCTGTATGTAAATAAGAAAAAAGACAAACATTAATGTAAAAAAGTGGACAAAAGACTTGAGCAGGCATGCAATAGAAGAAATATGAGTTTTTAAGAAACATGAAAAGATTGCTTGACCGCATTAATAATCAGAGCAATGCACATTAAAACCACAATATAATATCACTCATACCCTCCTAATTAACAATAATTGAAATGGAGATGAAATTAACTATTGGCAAGGATATGAAGCAATTAGAACTCTTCTACATTAATAGTGTAAGTGTAATTTGGTATAACCACTTCCAGAAACAATTTGGTATTATCTAGTAAAGTTGAAGATTCACTCACCTTCTGGTGTAGCAATCCCAGTCCTAGGTATATATGCTAGAACTAGGACATTTTTTGATGAATATTCACAAGAGCGGTACTTTTAATAGTAAAAAATTGAAAAAAATTCCAATTTATACTGTAAAAATGTATAAATAAATTATGTTTTATACATAAATACAGTGAAAATGAACTACTGCTTCATAATGACATGTATGCTGGTGTCTGTAATTTACTTTGAAATCATTCAAAAAATAAGATGGATGAATGAATAAACAGATAAAAGGATAGATAAATATGTGATATAACAAGTATAGTAAAATGTTGATGGTAGACTCCATGAGGGATTCACTGTAAAATTATTTAAACTTTGCTGTGTGTTTGAAGTTTTATAATACAACTAGTGGCCTGGTGCACGAAATTCATGCACGGTGGGGGGGGTGTCCCTCAGCCCGACCTGCACCCTCTCCAATCTGGGACCCCGTGAGGGATGTCTGACTGCTGGTTTAGGCCCGCTCACCTGCCTGCCTGCTTGATCGCCCCTAACCACTCTGCATGCCGGTCTGCTCGCCCCCAACTGCCCCCCCTGCTGGCATGCTTGCCCCCAACTGCCCCCCCTGCTGGCCTCCTTGCCCCCAACTGCCCCCCCCGCCAGCCTGATCGCCCCAACTGCCCCCCCCCCCCCGCCAGCCTGATCACCCCCAACTGCCCTCCCCTCCTGGCCTGATCGCCCCTAACCGCCTCTGCCTCGGCCCCACCACCATGGCTTTTTACGGAAGGACATCTGGAAGGTCTCATAGTCTAATTAGCATATTGCCCTTTTATTAGTATATACTAGAGGCCCAATGCACAAAATTCATGCAAGAGTAGGCCTTCCTTCCCCCAGCTGCCAGCACCAGTTTCCCTCTGGCACCTGGGACCCGGGCTTTCCTCACAGCCCTGGCTTCATCCTGAAGGCCTTCCGGAAGGACGTCTGGTCTAATTAGCATATTACACTTTTATTATTATAGATATTGGAACAAATAAAGATAAATGCAGCACTAAAATTAATTCAAGAAAGAGTGTTCTGTCTGGTGTACCAGTTAGGTCAACTTAAATCTTAAATTGCCACTTACTTTTCAGAAGCATCTGTAACCATTTGACCCACAGATGACTGGTCAAATCAAAGAGGGCAGTGACATGTGAAGAGTGAGAGCAGGCTAATATTTCTTGTTGGCATTTTAACCAATTTCCTTACTGGATATATATGTGGTTTATGTTGAATATTTAATCTCTATTAACAAGATTTTTCCTCTGGTTATGAATATTCCTGTTGTCACATGGTCATCTATCCCTAAGTTCCAACTGAATTGTAAACTCATCCAAGCTATAGGTATTTTTTTAGGCAGCTAATTCTTTAATATATTCCTGATGTTTGATTTCCAGAATCCTGTTAAGCTGTCAAGCTATAGTTTGTAACCTCCAGAGTCACAAACCCAATGGTTCATCAATATCAACTTTGCTCTAATAAACTAAAGAGGAAAAGTAGCTCTCTGGAATAACAGATTTAAAGAAAGTGTAAGCCGGATTGTCTGGGGAATAGAATCATACAATTCTCATCATAATGGCTGTTAGGGCTTGGATGCAGTCTGGTCATTCTGTAGATAAAGAAACTGAAGACAGGAGAGATTGTGACATATCCAGAGCGATATAGCTATTTAGTGTGGTTATCTTTGGATATTTTCTTCCTTATGCCCATTTTATACTATTCAAAAGATTATAGGATGTAAATGCACATGTACTCGAGTAAACATCCACCCTTTCCCCAAAGGGGCGCTTGATTTAAAAGGAACTATGGGTCTTAAGAGACTCTGCGGCCAAAACCGGTTTGCCTCAGTGGATAGAGCATCGGCCTGCGGACTGAAAGGTCACAGGTTCGATTCCGGTCAAGGGCACGTAGCTTGGTTGCGGGCACATCCCCAGTAGGAGGTGTGCAGGAGGCAGCTGATCGATGTTTCTCTCTCATCGATGTTTCTAGCTCTCTATCCCTCTTCCTTCCTCTCTGTAAAAAATCAATAAAATATATTTAAAAAAATTAAAAAAAAAGAGACTCTGCGATCCTATCCAACCCATTTGTGGGGTGAAGTGGGAGCAGGTGAACACAGGTGATGGAATGTTCTTCTATAGTCAACTTACAACTTCAATGAAAAGTATCTGTGATGAAAGTATGGATACATTCTACATTGTAGATGAACGTTCAGTACATTATGCTAAGAAGCCAGACACAACCAAACACAAAAAGGTCACATGTTGTATGATTCCATCTATATGAAATATCCAAAATAGGCAAATCACACAGAAAGTAGTTCGGTGGTTCCCAGAGGCTGAGGGGAAGGCAAATGGGGAGTAACTGCTTACTGGATATAGGATTTTATTTTGAGGTAATGCAAATGTTTTGAAACTAGATAGAGGTGGTGATTATACAACACGTGAATGCACTAAATGCCACTGAATTGTTCACTTAAAATGGTTAATTTTATGTTATGTAAATTTCACCTCAATAAAGAAAATATATCTCTAGGAGGGAGAGAAAACAATATGGCAAAACAATCTATAGATCTAGGTACAGGCCATTGGGAATTCATTGTAATATTTTAGCAACTTCTCTGTTAGGTTTTAACTTGTTCAAAATAAAAAGGTGATCACAATAAAATATCTCTAGAAAACTAAGAAGTAGTTTAATGAGATTGCTAAATTGAGGTCAACAGCTGCATTATAAAATTCATGCAGTTTCATAGCATCATTTGATCAGTAGCATGTCAAAAATAGGAACAACTATTACTTCATTGGTCAGTAAAGTTCTATCAGTAAAAATTACTTTTTAGGAGAGTCACAATACAACACTGTTTAATGTAGGAGCTTATTAAGATATAAATTTCTGAACATCACTTCCCTTTATTGGGTCACTCTGAACAGGTGGTATTAACATGTGGTTTAATTGAAAGATCTGATTTTTTGAAACTTGGTGTGTTTATTCTGGCTTAGTCAGCATCAGGTAAGTCTTCCACATCTGCTGATGTCCAAAAGCAAAGGGTGTATGCTGACTGAAAGTGTCACAGGAGAAACAATAGGGGCATAGGTAACCATCCTGACCATTTCATAGAGTGTTCTCAAACTCAAATAGCAACATAGAAAAGATAACACCCCATCTTGGAACCTCAAGAGAGGACAGCTTGTCTGCCTCCACTGCACAGTGGGTCGAATGGAGTTAATGCCTCCCTGGTTCCCTACAGGCCCATGAACTAACTGTAAATTTCCTATCCAACCATCTGTGAGGCCTGAGAGGTCAAATAAACCTGTTTACACAGGGTGGGAGGCTACTTGTTTCTCTAAGATCTACCAAAAAAGTACACCAAGACACATAAGGTTGCACAAAAATGTGACTATACTCAACTCTACTGAACTGTACACTTAAAAGTGGTTGAGATGGTAAACTTAATATTCTATGCTTTTTTGCTACCATAATTTTAAAAAGACACATAAGACCCAAGTTTTATTTTTCGTGCATCAGCTCTAAGAATTACTTTCCTTTTGTCCAAAATGAAGGTGTACTGCCAATCTTTAAATCCCAACATGACTTAACACACTCCTAATGAAATACAATTTGCTCATACAGAGGGGAAAAACCTAGAGAAACACTCAGGCCTCTGTACAAATCTTTGCTGAGCAAGAAAAATTGACAATGAGGACAGATTAATGGCAGAAGAACATTAAAAATAAAAAAGAACTATTGATTTGAAGGTGTTACTTCAAAAGATAAGTACCAATAAAGATTGGAGACCAATAGTCTCCATACTTTCAAAGATGATGTGAACTGATCTATTGTCCTTTAGGGTTTACTCATGCTTTTGAGATGCAATTTACTGTTTATATAGACACTGCTTTGGGATTTAACAAATCATTAAAGGGCATGGAAGGTTCAGTTCATAAATATAACTTTTGTAGAGTAGCAAATACAAGAATGCTCTACTAAAATTCTATTTAGTAACTGAGGTTTGCTCTTTTTTTTAACAAAATTTTTCATTTTCTTAGAATTTTGATCAAGCACATGAGAACAAATCCATGCTAATAATATCTTTGATATTAATCTTTTATAAGGAGATCATCATAGAGATTATAGAGCTGTGCTGTCCTATTTGGTAGCCACTATAAATATGAGGCTTTTAAGCTATTGAAATGAGGCTAGTGTGAGTTGAGATGTGCTGTAAGTGTAATGTACACACCAGATTTCAAAGACTTAGTATGAAAAAAATAATGTAACAGTTTCTTAATACTTTTTATATTGATTACATATTGAAATGATATTTTAGATACATTGGGTTAAACAAAATACATAATTGAAATTAAGTTCTCACTTTTTAAAAATCCTCACCAGAGGTTATGTTTTAGAGAGAGGCAGGAGAGACACAGAGAGTGATCAACATTGATGTCAGAGAGAAACATAGATTGGTTGCCTCTCGTACATGCCTTGACCGGGGATTGGATCTGCAACCTAGGTATGTGCCCTGATTGGGAATCAAACCCGTAACCTTTTTGGTGTCCAGGATGATGCCACCTGGCCAGAGCTAAGTTCTCATTTATTTAATGTGGCTACTAGACAACTTCAATTTACATTGTGTGTTTAGCATCATATTTCTTATGGACAATGCTGTAAAGACCATTTCAATGTTCTACCCCATTCTTTCACTCTTTAAGTGTTTCCATAGACATGTGTAAATACTATAAACTGATTATCAAAGTAATATATGTTCTCTTTTAAAAAGTGGAATATGTAAAAACCACTAAGAAAAAAATACCCAGAGATAAACATTCTTCCCTCTATAATTAAATGTCTGTTTAAGCATGACTTTTGTGAACACATTTATATTAAACACTAGAGGCCCGGTGCACGAAATTTGTGCACGGGGGGGCGGGGGTGTCCCTCAGCCAAGCCTGCACCCTCTCCCATCTGGAACCCCCTCAAGGGATCAGGCCTAAGTGGGCAGTCGGACATCCCTCTCACAATCCAGGACTGCTGGCTCCCAACCACTTGCCTGCCTGCCTGCCTGATTACCCCTAACCACTTCTGCCTGCCAGCCTGATCACCCCCTAACCACACCCCTGCCAACCTGATTGAATCCTAATTGCTCCCCTGCCGGCCTGATTGCCCCTAACTGCCCTCCCCTGCTGGCCTGCCCCCCCCCCCAACTGCCCTACCCTCCCAGCTTGGTCGCCCCTAGCTGCCCTCCCCTGCCAGCCTGGTCATCCCTAACTGTTCTCCCCTGCAGGCCTGGTTGCCCCCAACTGCCCTCCCCTGCTGGCCCATCACCCCTAATTTCCCTCCTATGCCAGCCTGGTCACCCCAACTGCCCTGTCCTGCAGGCCTGGTCCCCCCCAACTGCCCTCCCCTGCTGGCTGTTTTGTGGTGGCCATCTTGTGTCCAATGAAGGTGGCCATCTTGTGTGTTGGAGTGATGGTCAATTTGCATATTAGGCTTTTATTATATAAGATTCCACTAATAAACAAGTTTACACAAAGTAGTGTTGGCACTAGAACTGGTTCAGACATGTCACTTGAAATTGCTTTTTTTCCTCAGAACTTGTTTCCCAGTGGACTTCTCCTCCATTTAGGTTTATTTAGTTGGAGTAAGAAATGCAAAAATTTAAGGCATTGTACTTGACCCTACAAATCTCAGGGATGGCTTGGAAATGACTGTATCAGTTATATGATGAAAAGTGATCTCTTGATAAAAAATTGCCAAAGAGCAGAGAAAAAGTATACTGACTGTCAGCATATCAACAGGACTGAGTTGAAGAAACTAGTCTTTTTTTTTTTAATCCTCACCCAAGGATATTTTTTCATTGATTTTTAGAGAGAGTGGAAGAGAGAGAAACACTGATGTGAGAGAAACACATCAATTGGTTGCTTCCTGCATGATCCCCAACCAGGGCCCAGGCCGGGGAGGAGCCTGCAACCAAGGTACGTGCCCTTGACTGGAATCGAACCTGGAATCCTTTGGTCCGAAGGCCAACACTCTATCCACTGACCCAAACCAGCTAGGGCAAACAAGAGTCTTAAATAACATGGGACTTGGTAAACTGTTGGCTGAGATATTTTTAGAATGCAGGAATTATGATTTTATTTTTTTTAATTTCTTTATTGATGAAGGTATTACATATGTGTCCTTATCTCCCCATTGCACCCCCCCACTCATGCCCTCACCCCCCTGTTGTCTGTGTCCATTGGTTAGGCTTATAAGTATGCATACAAGTCCTTTAGTTGATCTCTCCCCCTTACCCCAACCCTCCCCTACCTTCCCTCTGAGGTTTGATGGTCTGATTGATGCTTCTCTGTCTCTGGATCTGTTTTTGTTCATCAATTTATGTTGTTCATTATATTCCATAAATGAGTGAGATCATGTGATATTTATCTTTCTCTGACTGGCTTATTTCACTTAGCATAATGCTCTCCAATTCCATCCATGCTGTTGCAAATGGTAAGAATTCCTTCTTTCTTACCTGCAGCATAGTATTCCATTGTGTAGATGTACCACAGTTTTCTAATCCACTCATCTGCTGATGGGCACTTAGGCTGTTTCCAAATCTTAGCTAAGTTTATTCCTAGGTATCTTAATTTTTTTGGTGCAATGGTAAATGGAATTGCTTTTTTAGTCTCTCTTTCTGTAAGTTCACTATCGGTGTATAGAAATGCCATAGATTTCTTGGTGTTAATTTTGTATCCTGCTACATTGCCGAATTAATTTATTAAGTCTAATAGTTTTTAGATGGAGTCTTTCGGGTTTTTTATGTACAATATCATGTCATCTGCGAATAAGGAGAGCTTTACTTCTTTTTTTCCAATTTGGATGCCTTTTATTTCTTCTTGTTGTCTAATTGCAATGGCTAGTACTTCCAGTACTATGTCGAACAGGAGTGGTGAGAGTGGGCATCCCTGTCTTGTTCCTGTTCTTAGGGGAAATGGTTTTAGTTTTTGCCCATTGAGTATGATGTTGGCTGTGGAGGAATTATGATTTTAAAAAATCACTTATTGTTATCTTTAACACAACAGTGTAACCTACATAACAGTTGGTTAGAATGGAACTTGTCCCATCTCAGATTCAGCTGAGGTGTCAATACTGCAGATATCAGATACTAAAGTGAGCAGAAGGTGAAACCCCACAGGCAGAAACCACAGTGGAAGCATTCAAGATTTTTCTGTGATGCTGGGACGCTCCACAAGAACAAGGGCATCAAAAGAGGTCAGGGTATAAAGAGGTTTCTATGAAGAGAGCTCTTGCTGTGCTTTAAGGGTGGAAGGACCACAACCTCCTTCACTGTTAGCAGTGTGGGGAAGACTTCTGAAGGGCTGCTTGGGAGTTTTGGAAAGTATTTCCTGCAGAGATAGAGAGAAACGGTGTCCAACTCATACCTAAGAAAGCCCAACATTTCTATTTCCTCTTCACTCCCACTCTAACCTCGAAGGGGTGAGATGTAAAAAAAACCACTAGGATGTTATTCTTCTGTAAATGGTGTCTGTATCATGATGGATGGTTTCTTTTTTGTTGTTGTTTTGTTTTTTAAAATCTTTATTGTTGAAAGTATTATAAATGTCCCTCTTCCCCCCCCCCCATTGACTCCCTCCAGCCCACTCCCACCCCCCAACCCAGGCCCTCACCACCCCACTGTCTGCATCCATGGGTTATGCATATATGCATTCAAGGTCTTTGGTTGATTACCTCCCCACCCACCTACCCACTCTCCCCCACCTTCCCTCTGAGATTCCACACTGTTTCATGCTTCCATGTCTCTGAATCCATGTTGTTCATCAGTTTATTTTGTTAATTAGATTCCACATATGAGTGAGATCATGTGATACTTCTCTTTCTCTGACTGATTTATTTCACTTAGCATGATACTCTCCAGGTCCCTCCATGCTGTCTCAAAGGGTAAGAGATTCTTCTTTTTTACAGCTTCTTACTATTCCATGGTATAAATGTACCACAGCTTTTTTTATCCACTCATCTACTGATGGGCACTTGGGCTGTTTCTAGGTCTTAGCTATTGTAAATTGCGCTGCTATGAACATATGGGTGCATACATTCTTTCTGATTAGTGTTTCATGTTTCTTAGGATATATTCCTAGAAGTGGGATCACCCGGTCAAATGGCAGTTCCATATCTAATTTTTTGAGGAAACTCCATACTGTTTTTCATAATGGTTGCAGCAGTCTGTATTCTCACCAGCAGTGTACTAGGGTTCCCTTTTCTCCACATCCTCACCAGCACTTGTCATTTGTTGATTTGTTGATGGTAGCCATTCTAACTTGTGTGAGGTGATACCTCATTGTCATTTTATTTTGCATCTCTCTGATGATCAGTGACTGATAGATGGTTTCTATAGATAGAAATTAATTCCTCAAGACCCAATAGGAAAAAAGCCTTTATTGGAGGAATTTCAGGCATGGAAAGAGATAAAGGGGGTGGATATCTGAAGAGCAGGATAGCTGCTCTGCCTCTCATTCCATTCCTCTTCTTTCTTTACTTTTACCTTATGCTAAGAAGTTAGCATAAGTAGACCCTTTCTCAAATAAAATCACTGTCTTAATTTTGGATCTAAGAATATTTCAGAATAAATGCAATGTTTTAATAGAAGTGAAGCTTTTAGAGAGCACTTCTATCAGACATGCTTACATAGGCATCATTCATTCTTTCATTTATGTGTCCAGTGCTAACACTGTTGTGGAACTTTAAAGATGGCTACAGCCCTGGCTGGGTAGCTCAGTTATGGGTCAACCCTCAGTCAGGGCACATACAAGAATCAACCAATGAATGCATAAATAAATGGAACAACAAATATCTCTCTCTCTCTGCCTCTCTCTCTCTCTCTCTCTCTCTCTCTCTCTCTCTCTCTCTCATAAAAAATATGGCCACAAATTCTTTGACACTCCTTCCATAAATTTGTAGGGCCCAATTCTCCCCTTCCACCATCTTGAATCTGGCCTGTGGCAGAAGTGATGCCATGTGGCTTCCAAGGCCTTGTCAGAAAAAAGCATTGCAACTTCTGCCTAGTTCTCTTTGAACACCTGCTCTCCAGCTGCCTCCCTGTTGGGATCTAGTCAACATGCTGTGAGAAACCCAGGCCAAACATTAGGCTAGGCCAGGCTGGATGGACCCAGCAGCATGCCTGTTGGCTATGTAACAAGAAAAGTAGTTTTCTCCAAGTCAAAATGAAAATCTACTATGTAAAGTCAAACTTTGGGAGAAGCTTGAAGGCCAGCAGAGCAATCAAGGTTTGTTCCCTAGATTCCATACTGGATCAGTGGAAAAGTCCAAGTATAGAAATAAGCACTAGGCTTCATGCACTGGACCATACATGAGAGCAAGAGGACAGTGTAGTTGGGATGGAAGACTAGACGTAATGCTTGAGACTCCAGCACTTTGGTGCCAGAAGTGGGGTCTACCACCTGTAGCACAAACAGTTCTGGACCAAGACATGTTGGTCCTCAAGGCAGACTTAGAATTTGTACTTCAGATGATATACTTTCAATATTAATGCCACAGTTATTTAGTGGGGAATCAGAGCTGGCACCAAGACAATTTTTTTTTTCATTTCCACTGTCTGCTTGGCTGGAGTGGGACCAATTTATATTTTGATGGTTATAGAAGTAGTCATATGTGGAGATCTGAGTTAAATGGTATCATATTTCTGATTTCCACTGGGAATACTATTGTCCTCACAGATTGGTCTAAGAGCACTTGTGTAGTTGGCTTAACTTTTAACTTGATTGTGAGATTTAAGGATCCCAGAATAGGGTGTCTACTGACTGCTTTGGTGTGAATGACCAAGGGCTGTTATGTATATGTGCATATGTAGAAAAGTGTATTTGTGTGTGTGTGTGTGTGTGTGTGTGTGTGTGTGTGTGTGTGTGTACGCACGCGCATATGCACTCCTCCTCCTGAACAAGATAGATTCTGCCAGGTTTGGAAATACAGCAGAAGAACTGAGAACTAGTCCTTTGAGGATCATCTAAGTTTTACCACTTGAAAGTTTGGAACTCAATAATTTTTATATGGCCTTTTTCCTTTTTCTTCAAACCTGGATTTAGAAGTCTGCAAACATGGGAAAGCCATGTCTCTGTTCCTTAATGGCTATGTGACCCTGGGCAGATTACTTAACCTCATTAAATGGTAGTTTCCTAGTCTGCAAAATTGGGATAATAACATTTAGCTCATAAGATAAAACAGCATATTGAAAGCATTTAAATGTGATTCCTGGGTCATAGCAAGAACTGAGTAAGTGGAAGCTATTACTGTGAGAATTAAAGGTATTAAGCAAGGGCCGTGAACAGCCAGATGCCACCAGAATTAGGGTTTATGCTCATTTTACAACATTATGGGCAAAATATATAAATAGAGAGCTAAAATATAGAATAGGCAGTCTCTAGACTTAACTAAACCAACCATCTAAATGGCCCATTATTTGCTACTTAACAAGGTACTCATGAGCTAGTCAATTCTCTTCCAGACAAACAGATGGACTTTCCTAATCTTAAAATAGGCAGGATGACTTTGTGGACCCAAGCTGATGTGGCTTAAAAAACCCAAGCAATTCTTATTTCTATATAAATTAATAATTCAAAACAAAATTTCTAAATAACAAATTTCCATTCCGTTGAAAACAAGAGTCCACTAATGGATGCTTCTAATCTTAGCAACCACTCCAGAAGTATTATTGGTGGGTTTGTTTTCTCCCTCATAATGCACACTGATGGCCAGGCATTGGCAGCCTTGGATGCTGTCCGACACAACTAGGCAACAGTCCAGGACCACCTTCTTCCTGGGCTATAGATTCTAACATTGTTATAGTGGACTTTTAATCCATTAATTAGCGATGAAAAAGGGGTAACAGTGCTATCATCTGACATGAATAGTTTCAAACAGCCTAATGAGACATCCTAGGATACCTTCCAAAACTGATGAGCTCAGTCACTGATGGGAGTAACTGAAGAAAATGTTCCGCATAGCTGAGATAGCCCAACAGTTCTTTCCTGAACTACTCATGAATCCTGAAACTCAAGTGCATCTGGAGTGTTTTCTTTTGTTTTGTTCGTTAGTTTGGAATGGAAAGTGCTTCTAACTCTCCCACAGCAGAAAGTTTGTTTCCCCCCTACCACTGCCTGACATCATCAGGTTCCACTTGGGCTTGTCCATTGAAGTATGTGCTTTGGTTAATTATCAGATAAATTACTAGGCCTACATTTTAACACTTAAAGGGAAAAAAAGGTAATGACTGTATATTGTTTTATAAGTGTTTTGCCCTTTTCCCCCTTTTCTTCCCTCTCCACCAAATACTACTCCAACATGGCTATTCAGGGGAATCTCATGAACATTTCTGTCCTGCTATCACCTTCCTGTGGGGCAAAACCATTTAAAATGTGTTTTGTCTGTGCCTGAATGTTAGCTGGTATGTTCCAGCTGGTTTGAAGGCAAGCAAAGCACATGTATTCTGAAGGCACGAAGGCAAGAGGGTGCTGGAGAGAGCCCACAATGGTTTAAATGCAAAACAATGAGATTTAGAACGTAAAGTTTTAGGATCAGGACCAGCAACAAGTACAACTCCAATTCTTGCTGCCAGGTCTTCTAGCAGGCAGCACCATGTGGACCCATAGCCAGCAGAACTCAGGAGCAAAATATAGAAGAATGATGTGTTAAGATATGGCTCCCACCGAAACCGGTTTGGCTCAGTGGATAGAGCGTCGGCCTGTGGACTGAAGGGTCCCGGGTTCAATTCCGGTCAAGGGCATGTACCTTGGTTGCATGCACATCCCCAGTGGGAGGTGTGCAGGAGGCAGCTGATCGATGTTTCTAGCTCTCTATCCCTCTCCCTTCCTCTCTGTAAAATATCAATAAAATATATTTTAAAAAAAGATATGGCTACCTTTCCTTTCATTGAAACTATTGAAAATATATTGTAATCTAGGGCCAGCTACATAATTTGCTGGGCCTAGTGCAAATTAAAAATGCAGGGCCCCTTGTTTTAAAAAAGCAGAAAAACAGTGTCATTAAAGGTATTAAATATAAAATATTTCCTTCCCTCTGTGTTCTCTCTCTCCTTTTTAGTTCCTATTAAGGTCATGCTAAACCCTCACAAACTCCTGGAAGTCCCTTTCTGTGATGAGGTGCATGTGGGTCCACTGGTTGCCAGGCTCCCCCTCCCACCAGCTACTGGACCTACATCCAGTCCCAGCCCAGTCCTGTCCTAGCTGGGAAGTCAATTCTCCCTTCCCAGAGCCCACTGTCCCAACCCATGGCAGATGGCCAACCCTCAAGGAATTGCAACTTCCACACTTGGATCAGGGGTGGCTAGAGACTCATACCTACCTAGTTGCCTGCTGAACTCACCATGGTGTTGCCAGTCCAAGGTGGGGAAGGCTTCTGCCATGCCCCACCTGAGACTCCATATGGGGCACATGTCCAAGCCCCACCCACCCCAATATTCCTGGCACCTCCCTCCCCCATCCCCTACCTCACCTTACCCACTTCACTCCACCCCATCCCCCAAATGCTACCCCCACTACCCAGGTAGAAGGTTGCAGTGGTCAGAGGGCAGAGGAGAGGCCAGGAAGGACTGGGAATCCAGTGGGTAGAGGAGAGGGGGTGGTCAAGAACCCATCCAGGGAGGTGGGGAGGTGGTAAGAAGTAGATTTAAAGTGGGCTAGGCTCCAAACCCCTAGCCCTCATATATTCTATTGTCTCATGAGACTTAATTTACAAAACACAAATTCAAAGATAAAACTAATATGACAACAATAGAGCGTTAAACCACAGTCAGGACCCTTCTGAGCACAGGGCCCTGTGCAACAGCACTAATCAGACACCCATGCAATATCCTTTAAAAATGTTCCCAAAGGAAGGCCTCCAGTGGTGACACTAACCATATTCTCCTAAAGCCCCTGGCTCCTCAGAACTGAAATCCAAAGTTGAAAATATGGGGTCTCAGCACAGCTCCATTTTCTTTATACTTATTTATGTTTCATCTACTTCTGAATTTTACATAGGGTTTTTGCTGCCTGCCTAATGAGGATAAACTCCTAGCAGGTATGGACTGTATATTCCACAGAAGAATTTTAAAAGTCTAAAAACCCTAAATTCATACTTTGGGTCCCAAACTTACCTCAGCAAGTGTGAAGGGAAGAAATCGTCCACTGATAAACTCTTAAATGTTTTGAGAACTATTCATGCAGAATTTTCTAGACCCTAATTAACCCTATTCATATACCTTTGAAATGGGGAAGCTTTGGATTTTGAGTGCATTGATTTATAGAAAGATTTGATAACCCAAAGCCCCCAGCACACCTGCTGATTTTTGAGTCCAGTATTCTGAGGCAAGGGTGGCACTAGGACCATGCTGGGTGCTGCTTTTACTTCTGTCTGCCCTGTGTCTGTATCCACAAAACTCCCCCACACCCTACTCAGTCTAAGCTTGGAGTCCCCTAGCAGGTTCTCAAATACCACCATTCTCTTTGTCATCATCAAAGGCATTTTAAAAGCACGGATCGAATTCTGTGATAAGTAAATTATTGAATAAAATAAACCCAATGTTGTTTATCGACTGGCTCTTTTCTCTGCACTTGACAGTCGATTGTCCTAGCTTTCAAAGACAATGAACCATAGAGAAAAAGAACCTATATTATTTGTGAAATACAACATCACATTGCATAGAGTGCATTTGGAATACAGTTAATACATAATACATTCATTTCCTGCCTTGTAAAACTCATTTGAGCTTAGTAATATTATACATATTTTTCTGGGAATTTGTCTAATTAAAACCAATGTGGTAATAAAATTCTGATACTATTTTGCAAAATTGCCATAAAAGTTGTTTCCTGAAAACACTCCCCTGGTATAGGGTGTCTGTCCTTCACTTTTATATCTGCTCATAATTTAGAACCAGAAGGTAATATTTGGGCAATGACCTGAAGAAAGTGAGGGAGTAAGCCATGCATCCGTCTGAAGGAAGAATGTTCCATAGAGAAACAGCATGTACCAAAGCTGGGAGTGTCCTTTGTAAATGGAGAAATAGCAAGGAGGCCTAAGATAGCAACTCCACTGCTCTGTCTAGGAGACCAGAAATCCTAATAGTTTTCCACATTGTATTATTCTGAGTGCCTTGAAAAATGGAGCTTGAGGCAAAGCTTAAATGCTAATGCTTTCATGGGAGGTATAATTTAGGGCAGTTAAAGTGAGAACAGAATAGGAGATTCAAATATAAGATGATGACTTGTAGCATTGCCACTGCTTCCCAACAAACTTTTTAACAAACTGTGTGAGACACAGCTGACGCTCTTAGGTGCACCCCATGGCTAAATGAAAGAACTGTGCCTCATACAGTCCAGGAGAGTGAGAATGGATAGGGATCTTATCTGTTGACTCTGCCATCCCCCATTTCCCATTGGTCAAAGTTTTCCCGGCAGGCATTAAATTTCCTGTACTTCTGCATATAAAATATCTATGCATTTTATTATTATGTAAAAGTAGAGTATTTTCTACAAGTAAACAAAAACAATAGTCTGCTCCTTCAGTCTAGGTACCAAAGTGAAGATGATGTGCAGCAGAACTAGTAAGGAATAAACCTTTGCTGATGTAAGCCACTGAGATTTTGGAGTCAATTTTTGTTGCAGCATAACCTAGTCTATCCTGACTGATTCAGGGATTCACTGCCCCACTACCACATTAAATAAGATTAGCAGTTTTTCAGTATAAAATCTGCTTGATGTTATTTTATATAGTATTTCTCAAACTATTTCAACTACTAAATATTCTTTTCACAGAGTGCTTTAATATTATGGAAGTAGTCTGACAAAACAATCTGTGTAATCTTTTTCAAGGAGATTGGAAAGCACACCCTTTTCTAGAACAATTAAAATATCCCCAGACCTTAGCAGTTTGGGGTATGACTGATATTATATTAACATTTATGCCCAAATTATGGACTCCTAGCCCATCACTACCTGCTCCCTCCCACCCAATCCTTCTGATGTCCCTGGGACTTTGTAGGACAAGTGAATTACAGGTATTCAAGAAAGTACTTGCCCACATTCTTCTGAGCTGTACTTGTTGTCGAGTATCTAGTTCCTGATCTGTTTCTCTTCTGTAAGCTGCCATTTTCCATTAGTGGCCACTCCAAGGCCTTAGGGTGCCAATGCTAAGTGGCAGTCTGTGGCAGAGCAGGGCTAGGAAAGCGCGACCCCTTCTGGGGTTCAGCATATAAGAGAATCTCTGATGAACAGAGCCCCTTCAGCCTTAGGCCCTGAACCTCTCTTCCTAGGATCTTAGAACACTCATCAGATCAGGCACAGGTCGGACACTAGGCCAAGGATTTGTCTCCCCTTCCCCCTCTCTCCAGAGGTATTTCCTCCTCTTTTTGCTCCCAAATGAAAAGCACCTCAAATCAACTTAAGCAAAACCAGGACAGCAGGGATCCTTAGTCCACGACTCAGCTGGGACACCTTCATGAGTGCCCTTCATGCCCCCTCTGTAGCTCCTCAGTAAATCTAGTCCGCAGTAATAATGGAATTTGGAAGCCACAACTCTGATGTCATAAGGACACTGAAAGGATTTGAAAGTTGGTGATTATTCTCATATCCAAACCAAGGGCACCAAACCACTGGGCTGAGGTAGTGAACAATGTCCCCAGGCAGTAGACCAAAAGGGAGCTGAAGCATTTTTAAAATATTTGAATATTCAGACCCATCTATAGGGAAATCTTCCCACCACTGAAACTGTATTAGAATTCTCAGCTTTAGTCCCACTAAGTCCTTATGGGGAAAGAAGACTTCAGATGGGTAGTTGGTGAGTTTTCAATGGAAAGAGAGGAAGATGGATGGGAGACATGATGGGAAGAATAAAGGGGAATGAATGTGATTCTGAAAGTAGCAACTGAAAATCAGGCCTAGAAACAAATTCACTAAGTGATTGGATGAATTCAGTAATTAAATCAAATTAGTTCCTTTTACTATAATTTCCCCTTGAGAATAATCAACAGAACTCTAAGAAAAGCATTTGTCAAAGTTTTCTCATATTTAATTATCCATAATTATGCGCCATGCACAGAGGAAGAGCAGGAAAACAGAGGTTGTGGCTTCATGGCTTCTACTTAAGGTGGCCAGATTCATAGGCTGGGACAATGAAAGGACAACGAAGGGAACCATTGTCTTGACTGATACAGAGGTAAATTTTATGGTTGTTTTAATTACAAATTTTGATCTATATTTAAAAATCCTTCCTATGGAACTAAGAACTTAAAGAATCTGACGTGATGGAAGTTTTTATAGGCTTGCTTATTAAGCAAACAAAAATAGTGTTTTCCAGGGCAAAGCATTGCCTTTGTGATAGTTGATGAAGTCTTTCTCTCTCAAAGGCATAAATGGCATAAATGGGGCTTTGTGGATGAGCCTGTACCTCTCAATTGTGTAGGGGGTGGCTTATTAGTTGATTCCCTGAGTGGGGAGGGGGTGTGCAGGAGTAATAAGAATTCTTAGGAAAGCCATCACCACCCCCTTTCATTTAAGAGGTATTGCCCTTCAGTAGAATATCATGTGGAGTTGCTTCTTACTCTAGACCTCAATTTCTTCATTCTTGAAAATTTCCATAAAAGAAACCTATCTCCTGCTTTCACTGCTCTGCACACCCGTATAACTGGATGTTCCAGAAGACATAAAAGCGAGCAAGCCAGGGACGCTTTATTCTGATGCCTCCTACCAACTGCACCTAACAGCTGACATAAGTCACCTTGCCTTTGAACCCCTGTCCAGATGTGAGCAGGAGCACACTGAACTCATTTTATGTGCCTCATTGACGCGATCATTTTCTCTTATTATTATTAGCTCGTCAGGTTGGCATTTATGGTAAGAAGTGGGAAAGCAGGGCAGAACTAGGGATATCAGAAACTTATTCTTAAAAAAAAGAGAAATGTATTCTTTGATTGCCTGGAATGACTTTTCCTTAAATATGTATTGTTTATTTTAAAATATTTACCTAAATCTCCTAATTCTAATAATATTTGATCACAGATATTACCCTTTCAAAGTTTTTATTGAGATATAGTATATATTCAGAAAAGTGCATATAACCTAAATATGCAGCTCACTGGATTTTCAAAACTTAAACACACACTTGTGGTCAGTACCCATATCAAGAAAGAGGACTTCCCTGCACCCCAAAAGTCTCCTTCCCCAAATACTCCTTCCAGTCATAACTCCTACCCCTAAGGGTAACCAACTGCCTGACCCCTAATAGTGGGGAACCTTTTTGCCTGTTTTTGAACTTTCTATAAATAGCATTAGACATTTTTTTTCCTGACTTCTTTCAGTCAACATTATATTTATGAGTTCCATCCTTACTACTCCATGTAGTTATAGACTGGTTATTCTCATTGCTGCATAGTGGTAAAAATACACCAGAATTTCTGTGATGGACATTTGGGTAGTTTCCAGTTCAGTGTTGTTCTGAGTGGTGCTTCTATAAACATTCAAATTCATGTCTTTTCATCAACATAAGTATACATTTTTGTAGGGTATATAACCAGGAATTACTAAGTCAGGGTAAGCATTCATTTAGCTTTAGTAGATACTACCAAACAATTTGTTTGTAGTTGCATGAGTTTGCATTTCCACTACCAGTGAGGAGAGTACCAGTTGCTCTACATCCTCTCCTAAAATGTACCTACACACTAAGGGATGTTGCATATTTTGGTTGCTAAAAATCCAGATTCTGAAACTAAACTTTCTGGGTTCAGATTCCAGCTTTATCATGTAGTAAGTGTGTGATCTTGGGCACCTTAACTTTTCTGTGTCTAAGGTTTTTTTAATCTGTAAAATGGGGATAATAAATTACCTACCTCATTAGGTTAAGGATTAAATGAATTAATGCACATAGAATACTAAGAACAGTACCTGGCACATAGAAAGTACTCCATAAATGTTAGATATTGTCTTCATTCAAATGTATCGAAATTAATTGCCACCAGTACAGTAAGGGACTTGTGTCTTATTATAAACAACAACAACAAAACAGAAAATTTTCCACATAACTTGGGGAGGCACTCAGATAAGTGTCACAAGGGGTCTCTGTATGCAGGAGCAAGTCAGCATACATGATCTTAATCTCGTGCTATGCCAATCAAAACTGATTCTTGGGAACTTGAATGTGCAAATTAAACCAGAATGTCAATGCTTTGAAATAATAGTAGGAGACTGTGACTCATGTATAGAATCAATATGATAGCCTTTGCTTTTAAAAATTATCAATTAATTAATTGTATTTGTCTAGTAAGCCAGTGATATAACTCCCATTAAATTAGTGATTCAGCTTCAGTGAATTCCTTACAAACTCTACAGACTTTTACACTCTAGCCCTTGCTAAACACTGTTTTAGGAATTGACACAGATATGAATTTCAGTTAATAAATATGGATTCAGTAAATACCCAATGGAGAAAAGAGAAATAATAAAAAATAATAGGAGGGCACTGAGCAGTAAGTTCAAAGACACACAAAGCTGAACCTCACTCCAATCTCCAGACTGGAATTTGTTTTTAACATTAAATGTTATAAAATACATCTTATGTGTCCCATCTTCCAGTTTAATGAGATGCAACTCTGGCTGCTGTTAGAATCCCCGTGGGAACTCACATGTATATTAAAGAAGTGAATAATTGTATGGGTTCAAAGGGCATTTATCAGTGATACAATATTAATTTGGAGAAACCTTCCTACCTGTCTGTCATAGGGATAAACCCTACATTTCTTATCTTTACTAATGTCCAGAGTAAAGAAATTGAAAAAAAAATAAAAAAATAAAAATAAAAAATATAGATGCCTAATCTTGCACCTAGAAATTCTGATGGAGTATGTTTGGCAGCAGGGCCCAGATGCTTCTTTTTCTTAAGCTTCCCAAGCGATTCTAATGTACAGACAGACTTGGAAAATATCGTTCTTTCTGAGTATCAGTGGTGACAATATTGGTGGTGCCTTTTGAGTGTTTTCTCCTCCAGTAGGGTCAGAGGAGTGGTCCTGAATAGTTTCTATGGAGTCTGTCTGCTTTGATCAAAAAGCTCCAAATACTGGCTCAATTAGTTTTCATCTAGTATATTTTCTCTCATACCTATAACCTAGGAATATTCCAATTTTATTTATTTATTTATTTATTTATTTATTTATAAATAAGTCAAAAATAATATTTATTACCTTGGTATATCACACTGGTCTTGTTGCTGTTTCTTCACATTAACTAGTTTTCTGTCTTCCCTCCCTCTTCCCACAGTCTGGCTACACAGTGCATCCTTGAACCGTTAGCTCACAGCAACTATATGCTTATTCCACATTTCTAACACCATTCATTCTCAGGGTCAAAGTTCTGGTCCACAAACCCTTCCGTGCAGGAAGTTCAATGCTTGCGAAAGAATATGTAACAAACCAGGCCTCCCAGGATGGCTATCTCCAGGAAGATGAAAATGGAAAGTAGCAGCTTGTTGGTTGTCACTTTTCTGGACATTGACCGGAGAATCTTTCGACTTTTGCTCAAGTTTTCATTTGTGTTTACCAGTCTATTCTTGGTATGTTACAACTGGTCACGTTGCTTTCCCAGCTCTTCTATAATTTCCAAGCCAATCTGGTCAGTCTCTGTGGTAATCTGATGAGAACTCTCAATACTCTGGGTGGCCCCGTTCAGACTGTCAGTACCTTGCAAAAGCAATACCCTGAGACTGTAGCTGATTCATATGCTCATTCTCTACAGTGTATGTGCCATATTTCATGTGTCCTCGGCCCCCAGGTGTGGCTGTCAAAGGCGCGCTTTTCACTTTCCGGTGGAGTTTGACAAGGTCCTTCCGGTAGTTTCAAAGCTTAGACATCATAGGGTTACGAAAAGATAGGAGTGCATAACATAGTTCCTCTTCCATCTCTGTCAGCATTTCATATGCTTCCTGTTGCTTTTCGTCAAGATTTCTGTTCAATTTCTTCTTCTCTTCTGTCCCCCGAGCCCCTAGGAGCTGCTCCAGCATTCCCCCCCCCCCCTCCGCGTAGGTCTTCATGGAGGCCATGGAAAATCTCATGCAGTTTCTCGAAATGCTCTGAGGAGGCAGTGGAGGTGGCCATGGCACAGGCGCACTAGGGCAGCAGCACCGAGATTCAGGCCCAGGCCCTCTCCTACCCCAGCAGTCAGCTGCCCAGCCCTGCAGGCATCACAGCTACCACCACCACCACCACCACCACCACCACCATCACCACCACCACCACCACCGCGGCCACCCAGGAAGAGGTGCTTCATTCCAGTCTATTTCAAGCCTTCCTGTGGTTTCTAAAGCACAATACTTTCCTAACTACAGATTTACTATTTCAAATCACATGGGCTGTGATTTAATATAGAGCAGAACTAAATAGAACTAAATATCCCAATTAGTAATTGAACATTTTTTATTGATGAAAAAAGATAACATGAAAGTGCATTGCCGAAACCGGTTTGGCTCAGTGGATAGAGCGTCGGCCTGCGGACTGAAGGGTCCTGGGTTCGATTCCGGTCAAGGGCATGCAACTTGGTTGCGGGCACATCCCCAGTAGGGAGTGCACAGGAGGCAGCTGATCGATGTTTCTCTCTCATCGATGTTTCTAACTCTCTATCCCTCTCCCTTCCTCTCTGTAAAAAATCAATAAAGTATATTTTAAAAAATATATATATAATGGCATATTCAATTGAGTAGAAAGTTTGAGGGATGACATTTTAAAAATCTAGCTCTCTATCCCTCTCCCTTGCTCTCTGTAAAAAATCAATAGAATATATTTTTTTAAAAAAAAAAGAAAGAAAGTGCATTGAACTGTAAAGCCCTTCATAAAAGAGTGGGATTACATTTATGTTGTTGTTATCACCTGTAGTGTTAACTGCAGTAAGATGGAAAAAAGCCATTAAACAATCACTCTATTTGGACATGTGAATTTGAACTTCTGGCTCAGCCACTTATTAGCTGTGGGTTCTTGCCCTCTCTGAGCAGATTTTTCATGAAACATGGGAGTACTTAGAACTCAGAAGGAAATTTTGTAGATTAAATGAGCTAATGTAAATGGTATTTGGCAAGGATTGAATCCCGAGTAAATGGAGGTTACCTTCCTGTATTAGTTAATGCTATGATGCTGCTGCATAACAAACACCCCCCTTCAAAACCCTAGTGGCTTACTAAAACAACATTTACAGTATTGTTTTCACTCATGTGTCTCTGGGTCAGTTATGGCAGCTCTGCTTAAGGCTATGAATCAGATCGAGGCCTGTTCCACATGTATCTAATTCTGGAACCATCAGCTTCCCAAGGCATGCACTTCTCATGGTAGATGACAGATATAAGAAGAACCTAGCAGAAATTTTCAATGCCATTTACCATCTCAGCTCAGAACTCATTCATTATCACTTCTGCCCACTTTCTCCTGACCAGAGCAAGTCATATGGCCAAGCTCAAAGTCAATGGGACAGACAAGCATAATCTACCTAGTGAAGTCATGACACAGTGAAGGGAATAGAAAGAAGAATTGTAAACAAATAATACATTCTACCACACTTCCCTTACCTTCTGCAGGATGCCAACAGAGAAAAAAAGAGGGGTAAGAAGGGAGGAAATAAATAGTTGGCTCTCACAGAACTCTACCTTATAACTCATTTGTGAGAGTTTATCTGGCCTCCTTGTAGAGATAGTCCAGCCCTCATGCAGCAGGAGAAAAGCCATTCTCTGGTGCAGCAACTTCCTGACCCCTCCCTGCTCCAGGTGTTTATAATGAAGGATAAGCTACTCAGAGACAGTCTAGAATTCACCAGAAGCCTTCTCAAATCTTGCTTGCATCAACACGAAATAAACAGAAGCAGTAGTTGATGAAATTCAGCAAAACAGACAACACTATATACCAATTGTCAAAATAACCCTATCTTTGTCCAAATTCAACCCCTTCTTTTTATCATTTCAACATCTTTTTAATGTATAGGCACCATCTATGAGTATTTGCTGTAAATGACATATCGCTTTTCTGATATATAATGGTGATAAGCTAAGAGCCCTTTATTTGAATTCTAACATTTCATTTGGATTTCAAAACTGGGTGAATAGGCAGCCCCACCTCTATTATCTAACCAACATGTTCTGGCCAAACATGTATTGTGGCTATGGAGAGTTACCAGATATGCCCTTGCATATTCATTAATTGGCAGGAGGATTTTAGTGAATAAATCAAAGGTGTTGAACCAAAAACAACTGTTATAATTGAGGATAATTCAGAATGTATTTCAAAATGTCAAACTGCAATAAAGTCACCCCCTGAAGATCTTTGTTGAAGGATCTTTAGTAACAGCCATGCCACCAGAGAGCAGCATGCAGCACCAGGTTGCACTGTTACCATGTCAAAAGGAGCTACAGAACCATCTTCTTCAGGAATGGTCCTTGGACCACCAACATCAAAACCACCTACAACTGTTTGGTAAAAGTGCAGATTCCCAGATGAACCTCTGGACTTAATGAATTGGCATCTTTGGGTACAGGACCAGAGAATCTACATTTTATGCACATCAAAGCTTTTGTAAAACATCAAATATAGACAAAGGTCCTGCACATCTTGGATTCTGAGTATTGGTTATGGTTTCTCTAATGCCAGGTTAATCAGTCTCACTGATAAAAGCAGTGAAAAGATTTCCCCCATTATTATTATTACTGAACTTAAAAAAAACTAAATCTGTTTAAAAATTTTCAACCAGGGTATTATTGTAATAAGATTTTTATGCCTTTAAAAAACACACACCACAACTTGAACATTAGAAACCACATTATTTCATTAAGATATTTTGATAATAAAACAACTATTTCTTCCCATTTTCTCAAATACCAATGGCCTACAAAACTTATATAAACACTGTTGGGTGAAAGAAAAGCAAGTTAAGAGACACAGTTATTCTGAAGGACAAGAGAAAGTTTTATCTCTGTTTTAAACTGAGCAATTTTTTTTGTAATGGATAGATGATAAACTGCATATATATATATATATATATATATATATATATATATATATATATGCAGTTTATCATCTATCCATTACAAAAAAAATTATATATACTTTTATTTATTTCAGAAAGGAAGGGAAAGGGAGAGAGAGAGAGAAAGACATCAATGATGAGAAAGAATCATTGATTGGCTGCCTCCTGCACGCCCCACACACTGGGGATCAAACCTGCAACCCAGGCATATGCTTAGACTGGATGCCCTGACTGGGAATTGAACCATGACCTCCTGGTCCATAGGTCAACACTCAACCACTGAGGCATGCCTGTCGGGCAGACTGCCTTTTAAAATAGTGTTTTAGGTACAAGAACTCTGTACAGTGAAGGAAGTGTGACCACCTAAGTCAGAACTATCTTTCATGTCCTACCTAGTAAGTGCATCTTAATATTTTTATCTGTGTGCGTGGGATAATAAAAAGCATTAACTGCTTCAATAAACTGAAGGATGATTTTGAGAACAGAGAGAAATATAGAAAACAGCAAAGAACAAGTCGATAAATTCCTACCTTTTCCACCTTCTTTCACCTACTGTTTATTACCTTTAAAGTTCAAGGCTTTCATCTTAATGTTTCCAACTTCAAACTATGTGGAAAATGAATTTGGACCCTTTGGTAGATTCTGAAACCTTCTTAATCACTGAACACACAAAGATTCAAAAAGATGTGGGAACATGTGTTTCCCAGATTAAGAATGTCCCCAGGATATTGAAAAAAACCCTCTTGTTATCTCCCCTTTAATCCAATTAACAAATAGAAGTCATTCTAAAAGACTTGTAACCATTGCTCAGACAGGAAACAATCTAGAAAATAAATTCAAAAATAACATTTTCAGCACCATTACATTTAAGGACTAACAGAACCACAGTAGGAAAGACAACGATAAGGCTTAGGCATTTAAGGCTTTTATATGCTTGGGCTCAGTTTTTTTCAATTTGTTTTATGACAAATAAAGATATTTTTTGAGTGGCAAGAAAAAAAAATAGTTATTTCCAAAGTGATTTCAAGAGAAAAAAGATTTCCCTGTGAAAATAGCTAGATGTCCCTTGACCAACAGGGGTGAAATGTCAAGGGTTCATATATGTTCATCCAGCATTTATTTCTATTTTGAACTTTCCTAAACTATTTGCCTCAACATACCCTCCACCATTTTTCAGAGAAGTTAAGTGTTTAAGAGGCCCCGGGGTTTAAGCTAACATTTCTTGGTTCATAAACAGATCTTATGTCAAAGGTCGAATGTGCTATAGCTGAATAAAAATGGCCCCATCTGTGTGACTGCCTGGCGATTTTACCCGTGGCATTCAGCAAATTGAAGTAAGGGTCTGATTGTAACTGGATTCTATTTTCTTTTGGTAGCTATTAATACCCTAAAATAAAATGATTATTGATGGAATGACATTGGAACAGTCAGACAGGCAACAACTCTCTGCTTTTACTGTAAAAGGTATTAAGAATATTTTCTGGTTTTGGTACACTCCATACATAAACTTTGGATTTCTCCACTAACGTCTTGATGACTATTTCTAAAATGAATCTTGCACCTTACAACTGGCCTATCTAGATATTTTGCTTAATTGAGGAGTGACATATTTTACCCTAATTTATTCATTTTAGTAAAGGCTATGGTCTGAGGAACTCAAGACCATTTTGTACAATTGTGACTAGAATAAATAGAGCAAAATTTCTAGCACGCATAATATGCTCTTAATCAGTATTTGTTGAATGAATAAAAATAAGAAAAAAAAATAGTGGCTTTAGACTGGACTAGGGCAGCAAATTTGCATACACACACACATAGTTTTTCAGGAGTGAACCAGAATTACCTAAGATGTAAAGCTGAGTTCTAAATAGGGATGCTCCAGGTGATATTTCTTTTTTTAAATATATATTTTATTGATTTTTTACAGAGAGGAAGGGTGAGGGATAGAGAGTAAGAAACATCGATGAGAGAGAAACATCAATCAGCTGCCTCCTGCACACCCCCCACTGGGAATGTGCCCACAACCCAGGTACATGCCCTTGACCGAAATTGAACCTGGAACTCTTCAGTCCGCAGGCCTACGCTCTATCTACTGAGCCACACCGGTTAGGGCTCCAGGTGATATTTCATTATTAAGATAACATTTCAAAAACCACCATGAATCTGTGCTGGAGCACCTTTCCCCATCTTTGTAGTGAATTGCAGATACTTGATCTATCCAGGATATAGATTGCCAAACCTTTGAGGACAGAAATCTTGTCTTACATCATCTTTGACATTCTCATAACAACTAATTCAGAGCAGTGGATCTAATACACACTTGAATATTGGTTGACATGTACCATATAGGGTTTTAGAAAACCAGAAACTAAAAATAAAATCCAGGGTTGTAGTATATTAATATAGTTTATAGCAATTACTATTGTGCATGTGAGGTTTTTTTTTTTTTTTTTTTTGGTATGGGGCATTCAACTCTTCAAAGCATTTTCATCACTTATGTTCTTCCTCAAGCCGTCATGGGTTGGGAAGAAACAACTGGTATCCTCTGATGTTCTGGGCACACCTGGCTGCCTTGTCACACTACCAAACCATTGAATTGACTTTATGCAAGCAATTGATCAGCTGTTTTTAGAATCAGATAGGCAGAATATGGTAGTAGGTTATGTTGCAATAATCTGTGTTGGCCGTTTTGCAACTAATTGTATTGATTTGGATTAAAACAATCAGTAACTTTTATTGAGCACTTTTATTGTGCCAGATAGTATTCCTGCAAACTCTCTGTAGAGAAGTGTTTTTATTATCCCCATTTTTTAGATGAGGAAAATGAGGTGACTTAAGGAATGAAACAGTGGTTTGAACCCAGCTAATGTGGTTCCTGAGGCTCCTCTATTTAGGGCAATGTAGCATAAAGGTAGATACTACTTCTTTTTTTCATAGAAGTAAAGGAAATGGTCAATCCTCAAATAACAACTCAAAGAAAGTCACCTACAGATCTCCCTTATTAGAATAATAAAAAAAACCTGAATGTTCTAGACCTGCCAAGACATTGGAGTAACTTAGACAGAAATTGTAAAATTGTATTATTTGCTCTACAAGATCCTGGCAAGTAAATCCAACCCAAAAAAGAGATTCAGTGGGAATCATTTGCTTTTCCCTGTCTGCAGAGCCCACGCCCTTCAAGTACAAGAAACACCTAAGAAGTATAAGAAACACCTACCAAGTACAAGAAACACCTAAAAGGTAACATGTTCTGCAAAATTAAGTAGTGTGTCAAACTGAGTGTGGCCAGTCCTCTGGAATTGTCTGAAACTCTTCAGTGACAAGCAAAGGAAATTTTTCTCTAGCCTGCTAATCCTCTGACAGTTGATGCCCCATCTCTAGTCTCTTTTAGCCAATTTGTGTCTTAGAGCTAGATGGAGCATCCTTAAAGAAATGGGGCTCCTCTATCGTGATACTTCCAATTATTAGTATTAGTCAAGTGGGAACCTCTCTGAAGTCTGTAGGACATGGGCCAATTGTGTGTGTGTGTGTGTGTGTGAGAGAGAGAGAGAGAGATAGAGATAGAGAGAGAGATGAAATGACATTGAAAGTCCTTGAGAATGTATTGGCATTAGAGAGGCTTTTAAAATCCAAATCACTAATTCAATATGATTAATTATCTTAAAGTTACTTGTGGAGTGTTTCCTGAGCAGCAGTGGAGGTCACTTCAAACAAAGTAAACCACAGCTAATGTGCTGACATTTTAAAAAGACAAGTGCTAAAAATGTCCATACAATTTCCATTACTTACTACAGTCATTAGAAACAAGAAATATGTTGATCGAACTAAAGTGGCTCAAACAATATTTTCTTTATTCAAACCCATGTAGCTGGAGAAAAATTCAAGAGTTTGCCTTGTGACAGAGAGAGATCACCCAGTTTCTATTACAGGAAAGCAAGCTTTGCCTCTAATCACTATTGATTTAGTTGTTGGCCCTTGAGACTCTAAATAGGTCTTGAATTAGCAACATTAGCATAATCTGGATACTCCCTAGAAATGCAGAATCTCAGGTCCCATCCCAGATCTAACTGAATCAGAAGTTGCATTTTAACAAGATGTTTTGTGATTTATATATGCATTTTAGTGTTTGAGAAGCACTAGTCTAGGCCAACATGAACTGTTATTTAAACATCTGACAGAAAAGAGCTGGTTGAGAAAAGGAGAAAATGCTACCTGATAAAAGCACCTTACTCAAAGATCTATTGGTGTTGATAAACTTTCTCTTATCCACTAATCCAGCCTTGAAATAAAAACTTAATAGGCCCTATGGCCACGGGGCCAACATATGAGCACAAAAGCTGGGTATGGGTTTGTTAAGTGATACCCAAAATGCCAACTAGAGGCAGACTTCAAAGGGCAAACCTTAGTCTAATTATCACAGAAATGATTTAAAAGCATTTTTATGGCTAAGGTTACCAGCCACACAGAGCTTGCCAAGGTGGTACAAAACTCAAAGGCCTAAGATGCTTTTTGTCTTAGAGGTACAGAGTTTAGCAGGGGTGGGCAAACTTTTTGACTCGAGGGCCACAATGGGTTCTTAAACTGGACCGGAGGGCTGGAACAAAAGCATGGATGGAGTGTTTGTGTGAACTAATATAAATTCAAAGTAAAGGAGCGGAGGGGAGAGCAAGAGAACCGGATAGAACAGCTGGATCCGGCCCACGGGCCGTAGTTTGCCCACGGCTGGTTTAGGGGAATTCAACCAGAGCAAACACTGAGTTTCTGCTGGCCTAGGGAAGATGTGATCTCCAAAGACTGATGTGAAACATCTGGGCCAGGGTTGGCAGCCACTGTGCAAAATTGTGTGGGGGGAAAGGCTGTGTGAAAATGTTCACACCCACAGCATATTTGGCAAAATTTCCTTTCTTCTTTGTAGGTTTGATACAAATTTCATTTCTCTTCTGGAATAATTTTATCCAAATGTCCTGTAAGAGGAAAATTGTGGGTTTTTTCCCCCACTTTACCGTGTGTGCTGCCCATGAACATTCAATTGCTTATTCTGAGGCTTTATCTGGAATTGACACAGAAAGCTTCATCCCACAGAATGAAGTTGCACAGGCACTGGCGGAGGCTGAGAAATAATGAGCTAAAATTAGACAAAGGGCCCATATCTCTAACCCATCAAAGGACCATATAGGTTTACCAGTTAGAAAATACTCACATGAGACCATGTTTGCCTCTGGCTAACTCAGCCAAAATCTCTGTTTAGTAAATTCATTAAAAAGCAAAGCATTTAGGTTTTTTTTTTTTACTTTAATTTTTTCATGAGAGAGAAAGTGTGTGTGTTTTAAAACTGAGAAAAAAAATTTTTCCCTTCCCTAAAGCAAACCCGCATTTTGTTCTTTGGAAAATACTGACCACTCACTCAAAAATGCCCGATTATAATGACACTTTACTTGTCTTCACAGGCCATCTTAGAACAATGGTTTAAATAAAACGAACTATTAGTCAATAGTATTTTTATGCTTAAACTGGTATCTAGTTTTCTTAAAAATATGTTTTTATTGATTTTAGAAAGAGAGGAATGGAGAGGGAGAGATAGAAACATCCATGTAGAGAGAAACATTCTCATGGATTGGCTGCCTCCTGCTGGGGATTGAGCCCACAAACCATGCATGTGGCCTGATCAGGAATGGAACAGGTGATCTCTTAGTACATGGGCCGATGCTCAACCACTGAGCCACACCAGCTGGGCTGATATCTAGTTTTGCTGGGTTGATGGAAATGGACTTGAGAAATACAAACCTAACTTTCATTCTAGTTAAGGAACAATATTGTGCTCCAAAGACATAATCAAAAACTGCCTCAAAGCAATTCATCGGAACTTCCCTGGAATCTTTGCAGTGCAAAGGTAGTTTTATTACTGTCCATTTACCTGCTGGAATGCCCTTTGCATTTGAAGGGCAAAGAGATGATAATGTTACCATGTTTTCAAAACTATGAAAGAAAGGTTCATAAGTAATTTATAACCACTTTCACAGCATTTGGAGGCTGCTATTTGCACAGTCAGTTAACAATTCACAAGGTGTGGTAGGTAGGTAGCCTCCAAGATAGTCTCCAGAGATCCCCTGGTATTGTGTAATATTTTTCCCTGGAGTGAGTGGGAGCTGGATATAGTAGTGACTTGCTTTTTTTTCCTTTCCTTATTGATTAAGGTATTACATATGTGTCCTTAACCTCCCATTGCCCCCCCCCCCCGCACTCATGCCCTCACCCTCCCTGATGTCTGTATCCATTGGTTATGCTTATATGCATGCATATAAGTCATTTGGTTGATCTCTCCCCCTTACCTGTTTTTAAAGAATAGAATAAGGTACAGTGATGGTGACTTTAGACTTGATCATAAAAGGCAATGTTCTCTTTTTTTCTCTCTCTCCTTCTCCCTCTCTCTCTCTTTCTCACAGACACACACATACACACACATATCATTGTCATCGTCATCATCATCATCATCAGCTCTGAGGCAAGCCAGCTGCCACATGTGGGCAGCTCAATGGAGAGGCCTACATGACAAGGAACTAAGGGCTCTGGTCAACAGCCTGTGAGTATTCTTGGGAAGGGTTCCTATAGCCTTATAAGTCTCAGACAGCTGCAGTCAGGCTGACAACTTGATTGTAGCATTGTGAGACACCTTGAGCCAGAACCACCCAGCCAAGCAGTTCCTTGATTCTTCATTCATAGAAACTGTGAGATAATAAATGTTCATTGTTTAAAGATATTAAGTTTTGGAGTAATTTGCTACACAGCAATGGATAACTAACACACAGGGGTATTATGCTTCTTCTAGTATATGCCCCCATTTATTTAGTAGGTATTTATTGGGAAACTACCACATGCCAGGCACTGCCTAAGCAGAGGTTAATCATCTATAAACATAAGAAACATTAAGGCACTCCTAGTTTCAGGGCACTACGTACATAGCATACAGAGAAGAATTTTAACCTTGGAAATTAGTGTTTGTGGCAATCATCTTTGGAAATATAATCTACCACCTATAGTTACTACTACAAATTTTCTATTTATATATTAGTGGCTCAATAATTATTTGTAGATTGAATACTTCTCTATGAATTGTGCCCACTTGTGTACTTTAAAAATAGAAATGATCCCTAGCTGGTTTGGCTCAGTGAATAGAGCGTCGGCCTACGGACTGAAGGGTCCCCGGGTTCGATTCTGGTCAAGGGCACATGTCGGGGTTGCAGGCTTGAATCCTAATAGGGGGTGTGAAGGAGACAGCCAATTAATGATTCCCTCTAATCATCGATGTCTCTATCTCTCTCTCCCTCTCCCTTCCTCTCTGAAATCAATAAAATATATTTTAAAAAAGAAAATAAAAATAGAGATGACAATATAAGCTTCCCTCCTGCTATGGACTGAATATTTATGTGCCACCCCTCCCCCAATTCATATAGTAAAACCTAATTCCCAATGTGATGGTATTAAGATGTGTGGCCTTTGGGAGGTGATTAGGTCATGAAGGTGAAGCTCTCTTGAGGGCATAGAAAAGAGAGCTCCTTTGCCTCTTCCGCCGTGGGAGGACACAGTGAGAAGCTAGCCTTCTGTGAACCAGACATCAAATCTGCCAATGTCTTGATCTTAGACTTACAACTTCCAGAATTGTGAGAAATAAGTTTCTGGTGTTTATAAGCTACTTAGTCTGTTATAGCACCCCAAACATATAAGACCCTCCATTACCCAGTTTATCCACTCAATCGCTAGATCTTTTCAGTTCTCCTTTCTAAATATCATTCATGTTCTTTCCTCATTTGCCATCTCCCTTTCACTCTTTTAGTTCAGAAAATTTCATCATCTTTTCTTGGCATTTCCTTACTTTCTTGGTCTTGCTGCCTTCCTCTCACACTCTATTCTCCATACTGCCAACAAAATCATTTCTCTAATATGCAAACCCTACCCTGTTTTCATGCTACTTAGAATTGCTTGATGGTTCTTAAGTTTTTGGTATAGATTTGTGATGGATCCCTGCCTAGATGTCTGCCTTCAGCGCCAAACCCCCCCCCCCCAATTCCTCCTGATGCCCTTTATACTCTGGAATATTGAATATTGTATAATTTATTGAATGTGCTAATCACGCCTCTGTGCTTTCATACATTCTATTCCTATTGCCTGGAACATTGGTTTGTCCACTGATGGTGGGGAACACTTGTTCTCTACTACTGAGTTTTCTTTCCATGTGAAGGGACACACCTGCTTTGGGGAGAATGACTTATCTGGTTGGTGAGTTTGGGAAAAATAAGGTGAACTGACCCAAGCCAATTTGGCCATTCTTTAGTGGTCAGGCTCTTTTGTTTTGTTTGGTTACCTCTACCCAAGAAAAGTAGAAGGGCAAAATAGACATCTGTACCCCCACAAGTAAGCTATTAGTTGGTCTGTTATAATAAAAAACAAGGCTTAGACCAAAGCCTACTAAATGTATATTTATTAGCAACTAGGAAAAAAAACAGCCATGTAACATGGTCTTGTAAACTTGTGGAAGTCCCACTTTCTGCCTTTTACATCCCAACAAGCACCTTACAGGAAAGGTTCACTCCAAGATAGATACAACAAAATTCTGATGACAAGACCAGCCAATCCAATAGTTAAGTCTCTAAGTTAGTTTTCCATGACATTGTGGACACAGAACCAATGAAGCTTTACACCTAGGGTACTGCTTTAAAGATATTAGACTGCTCAACAGGCCAGATTCTTATTCCTCATTGTCAGAGAGCCGATTTTGGCCTGATCTCCGCAGTCCAGGCCAAGGGACCCCACTGGTGCACGAATCCATGCACCAGGCCTCTAGTATGCATACAAGATTTTTGCTTAATCTCTTCCTGCCCTCCCCTTCCCTGCTTCCCTCTGAGATTCATCAGTTTGTTCCATGTTTCCATGCCTGTGCGTTGAGTGTCTGCCCCGTGGTGGCCAGTGCACATCATAGCTACCGGTTGAACAGTCGGATGGTTGCTTAGGCTTTTATATATAGAGATATGTATATATAATGCCAGTCATTTCACCAATGAAAAATTATTTCTAATGTTATTTATTAACAAATCCTCTGGATATAGATTTATATAACAGTATTTGTAGTGCTTAAACCTCTCTGGAATGTGGATTCTTGATTAGGTATTTCAAATGCTAACTAACCATCTCTAAGGATTAAAGTTCACTTTACACATTTACACATTAACATTACACAATTTATACCATACAAACATACATGGACACACATGGTCCAAACCCTCCTTTTTGGGTTCAAGCTGCTCACCATTCTCTCCCAATGTTCCAGAGGCAGGCTTTGTTCCTCTGTGGTCAAGGTCTGGCTTGGTCTGAGGATGCTGGGTGGGTGGGTGAGTTTAATTTTTGGGGTTCATCATTGAGAAGCCCTCTTGGTGGCAGATATAAACCACATTCCCAATATCAGCTGTATTAGGGATAAAGGTAATGGTCTCTAACTGCCAGTTTCTTTGTCTTATTTTATAAGTAATACAGATCTCAAGCAGGAAGTTATTTATTGGGCCCTTTCAAACACCCCAACTCTAAACTGGCATGCTCCTGGCCCCTCTTTGAAGCCTTCCATGAACCTTCCTGGTAGACTTCTGAACTCTTGCCTGTTGACCTTCTCCCCACTTCCACCCAACTTGAAAGCAGGCCATGCCTCTACATTTCTGTATCTCCAGCATTTAATACACCATCTGGTACCTGGAAGGTGCTCAGTAAGTGTTTGATGAATGAGTCATTGTTAGCAGGACATGCTCTTTGAGGGGCTTTTTAAGAGTGTTAGTCAATGACTGTGACTTTATTAACAACCTGCTTGAAATAACTGAGATAACAAACTTTAGATGAGTCAGGAAAACACAAAGAATTTCCTAGAAACAATGTTTCTTACAACTTTAAGTTTTGTTGATTTAATGTGTGTTGCTATATTTGTCTTTTCCATTATTTATTGAGTAGCAACTATGCTCTGATCATTTCATACACATACACATGGTTATTTCATTTAATGCTGTTTTATCTAGAGGTTAATTTAATAAAATTAGCAATTACTTGTGTTTTGAGGCTCATCTTACGGTCCAGTAGGCATACTAATAAAAAATAAAAAAGGAAAAATATTCCATGATTCCATGGTAGGTACTGAATAAATATTTGCTGGATAAATTAATGATTATAAATTATGGCAATCAAGTCTCATTTTAAATATTATCATATGTAAGTAGCTTATAATACATTTGTTAGAGCAGTGGTTCTCAACCTTTCTAATGCCGTGACCCTTTAATACAGTTCCTCATGTTGTGGTGACCCCCAACCATAAAATTATTTTCGTTGCTACTTCATAACTGTAATTTTGCTACTGTTAATGAATCGTAATGAAAATATCTGTGTTTTCCGATGGTCTTAGGCTCTACAGCAGTGGTTCTCAACCTGTGAGTCACCTAAGGCTCTACAGAAGTAGCAATGAAAATAATTTTATGGTTGGGGGTCACCACAACATGAGGAACTGTATTAAAGGGTCGCGGCATTAGAAAGGTTGAGAACCACTGTGTTAGAGCAACCTCTAAAACCATTGGTTCACATTTTTGTCCTACTTGTGAATTTCATTAATTTCTGTCATTCATTGTTTGAAGCCAGAGCATAAGATATCCACTTTTAAGATATTAAGTTTGAGATACCAGAAGTTCCAAAGTTTTATGTTCCAATTCCAAAAGAATCAACATCAGTTAGTTGTGTGACCTTAAATAAAGCTTTCTACTTTTCTGCACCTTGGTCTCATTTTTTCATCTGTAAAATGTAAATGGCATGTGAGCTCAACCATTTATTCACCTATACCTGGGTGAGGTAGGATGAGACAAGTGAGGCACTCATGTCAAGAGCAAAATGTAAGGTGGAGGTGGGGGAGGCACAAAAAACCTTAATAATTAAGGAAAATAATATTTTAGTGCAATATTTTTTAAAAATCAAAATTAATGCAAACAATCCATGATGACCAAGATATTAACATTTTAAAGATAGGATCACTCTTGCTTATTTTTCCTTTTGCCTCAGGCTCCAATATGGATCCTGATTTTAAAAAATTGCATTAAAATATTATTCATCTTCATTGCTGAGGGTGTTTTTTTTTCCGTCTTAAATTTTGCACAGGGGGTGAGTGCCTCACTCTCCTAACCTGAGTCCTTGTTCTGTTGCATACATTTAATGAATGTCTGCCATTTAAGACATAATAGTCATTGCTTTCAAGTAGCTCATAGCTTCACTTGAAAAAAAAAGGAGAGGAAGCATCATTAATTAAAGCAGTGTGAAAGTGTGGGGACAGAGCTAGGTAATGAAAGCAATGATATCAGATGAGACTATGTATATAAAAATCACAGCATTTCACCTCAAGGTGGTATAACCTAGTGGTTATTAGTGCAGGCTGCAGCCAGATGCCCTGAGTATAAGCTTTGTCTCTGAAGGGGTTCAGAACAGGCCTCCCCCAAGATGGGCCACTTCGGTATGTAGGTTATTTTGAGCTGAAGGCAATCGAGACTGTCCAGGTTCATGAGAAACTTTTACCTCTCCCTTAAAAAATTTAAATTGGGGACCTTGCCCACAATAGGGGTTATCATCAGAAATAACTTTCATGACCAATCTATAGGGCAAGAAAAACTTCTAATTACTGAATATCTGCTCTTCTTATAGTCCTGCAAATAACTCTTCTCTCCTTTGAAGCCCCAGTTGCCTCACCTTACTCCCTGGCCCAGGATGTCATATATACATCATTTTACCTTTCTGTCTCTAACCTCTCATATATGTGGGGGTCCCTGAGTCTTTCCTATATGTGAGGTTCCCATACATACACATGTAGTTAAATTTAGTTATTTTCTCTTGTTAATCTGTCTCATGTAGCATTAATTATTAGACTAGCCAAAAGAACCTAGAAGGGTAGAGGAAAATTTCTTCCTCCATCACACATCTTCCAATTATTACTGGCTATGCAATCTTGGGCAAGTTTGCATAATTCTCTGCACATCTGTTTCCTCATTTATAAAAATGAGAATATTTATAGTTACCCCATAGGGTTATGAGGATGAAATGAGCTAAAACATATCAAGTCCTGAGAATAGAGCGTGGGACATAATAAAAACTAAAAAATGTTAGCTATAATTAGAAAACACTAATTCTCAAGCAAGAAGATCAAACAGATAACATTAAAGCAAACTCTCTTTTAGGCAAGTTGGTAGGAGATGTGATTTTTATCTTTCTCTGACTTGTCACTCTCTGTCCCAAACCACTTTCCCTTAGTTCCAGTTGAGCAGAAAAAGCTGTTTCATCCTTGACAGTTCTTCCAAATTCAGTAGACTGTGACTGGATCATTTAGAAAGTTAATGAACAATTCTTGGCTCATGTATAAATGTACAAATCCTCATGTCTTTCCTGAGCCTTTGATATAAAGAACGACAAGCGGACACTGTAATGTTCCCCTTTAGAATGTACAATGAGTCTTTTATTCACATTGTTTCAGAGGGTGACTGATATGTGCCCTTTGAAGTGGGTAGAATTAACCTTCCAGTACTTTACAAAATCCTGTGAATAGAAGCACAGGGAAAAACTGGGAAAAGCTCTTTCACTTTTTATTGGAATGAAGAAGTATAAAGAGATAATTTGGTTTTTCAGCTTAAGACGCCACCATCTTAGTTTGGGTCAAGTGGGTGTCCTGAGAGGGTCTAAGAGGGTACAATCTCTGCTTTCCTAATTTATTCCTACAAATCTGTCTGCTCTGATGTAAAACAGTTCCACCATTTAAAAAGTACTCCTCTGTTTTCCAAATTGTTTTAAAATTTAAATATGGACTGAGTGATAGATGATATTTATGAATTGTTAATTTTGCTTTAACTGTGATAATAGCATTATGGTTATATAAGAAAAATCTTTTCCTTTCCTTCCCTTCCCTTCCTTTCCCTTCCATCCTTCCCTCCCTCCTTCCTCCCCTCCCTACTTTCCTTCCTTCCCTCCTGAACAACAGTCTGGCTCCATTCCTCCATCAATGGTGTTAGGTTGTTTCTCTTCCAGTGCCAGAATGGATTACAGGTGTGGCTGAGATAAAGACCCCCTTAGCCCTTGGAGCTGTCAGTGGGGCCTAAGGCAGAGGGTGGGGCTCTAGGATTGGCTACAGTTCCTGCACTGGTAGCCTATGGCCATGAGTAGTCTCATCTATGTACCCTAGGGCGCTATTCAGATAATCACCACCATTTTTGAGAGCCAAGTGGTGAAAATTGTTCTCATTAAGATGTAAATATTCCCTGGATGGGGTGAACTCAGTAAGCTATTGTCAACGCTTAAAATCTCAAGTGTTTAAGCTATCAGCTTTTATGGCCCCTACAGCTCAGTGACGTCTCTCTCGCTTGGATAATGAAGAGTTTTGGACCTTGCAGAGGCAGGTGGAATAAGACCCTGAGCAAGCCAATGAACTAGTTGTTGGACTCCAGAATAAGTAGGCCTAAGGGAAAGAGGTGAAGAAAGATGCCAAGAAGTTAGAACCTGGTGATGATGGTGGTGGGAGAAATTGTGGGCAGGAATTTCTCAGAAGGAACCCCAGAAGGAAAAAGTCACATTCTCTGATTACCCTCAGAACCAAGATTCCCCTAAGCTGTTGCATAGCAGTATATGTATGTGATGGTTCCACATGGAAAAGTAACTCATTGAAAATCTTCCTAGGGCTTCTGCCATCCACAGATTTCTGTTCACTTGAAATTTAATCAAGTTGTTAAATAATTGTGCTAATGAGAATTCTTATTTTGAATAAAAAGCCTTAAGTAAATTTTTATCCCTTTGTCTTAATTTGGGTTTCCTCAAAATCAGAAACTGAGACACTATGGGGAACCCTAGACCAATTTCCTTTGGAGATTTTAATATAAAAAATGAATACACTACCAGCCTATGTAAGCCCCAGTTATTTTTTATTTCAGTAATTCAAAACCAAACTGGATCCTGACTGATTCAGAATCCTAACAAGAGTGCAAAGATTCTGAGGATAAGTCCAACTTTAAAGCTGCAGCAAACACTTTGAGATGAACCAGAGAAGCCGAGGTCTTTCCAAGCCAAAGGGGCAGAAATGAAGTCAACAAAGGCTTAAGAACTGGAATGAGCCCAAAAGGAGCAAACAGAAGATGGGGAGAAAGCTAGGAGTCCCTTCTATACCTTGCTGTAATTGACCATATTGACCATGGTGCATAAAGGTAGTCTGCCTTAAAAGTAAAGAGGGCAAAAAAAGAGAACTTTAGAAGTTAGAATTGTTAAGACTTTGTGACCAATTAAGCATCAGAGGTGAGGAGAAGAAAGAGCTAAGGAATGATGATCCCAGGTCTTTGGCTTGGGAACCCAGATGGATAGCACTGCCATTTTGAAAGAGGTTGTTCAGAGGAGAGTAAGATTTAGAGAGGTAAGTTTTGGACTCCTTAGGGTTAAGGTGCTCATGGTAGACCCAAGAGGAGATATTCATTAAGCTGTGGGTCTAGACTCCACAAAAGAGAGCAGGGCTAGAAATATCAATCTGGATCAGTCATTACATAGATGGGCTTTTGTGGCAAAGATGTGTTGAAGTTGATGGGGAGATTGTATGGGATGAGAGGACAACAATTGGCTGATTACCAATACCTAAGTATAGAGAAAAAGATGGACTTTATGATGAAGAAAGAGAAGAAGTGATCAGAGAGGAAGGCAAAGAAAAAAAAAGTGGGGTGGTATGTTCCAGTAACCAAGGGAAGGAAAAATTTATTGAAGAGTCATGAGCAACACAGAAATGTCTATTAAAGCAAATTCTATTGGTCAAGCTCATATTTCCTCACCAATTATCGGTGGTATGTGGCCAGACTTCCAACTACCAGTACCTGTATCTTTTTTATTCTGGACTTTCTCTGGCTTCCAGAGTCTGCTCTGACCTTGGATATGGCAGGCTGCCATATCCTTTCCTGAGGTCACCTCCCAAATAAACTGCTTATATTCAAATTCTTGTCTCAGATTCAGCTTTTAGTGGAACCCAAACTAAGATGTCTAGAGAGATAAGACCTGAGAAACATCCATTGGATCTACCAATCAGTTCAGTTGGTGGCTTGAGTGAGAAAGTTGAAATAGAGAAGGTAGACGGACCACATTTCAGGGAAATAAATTAATAGGAAATATAGAGAAGACACTTAAGAAGCAAAATTACCAACAGAAAGGATATAGTGACATCACATTTCAGTTGAATAGGATTTAATCCCCCTTTCTAACAGCACTCTAATAGTTTTGGGGACTCACTTTTCTCCCACTCTGTCTTGTCTTGGAGAGAGGTGGTATCTGCCTTCCCCAGAGGAAGTTAATGGTCTAGCTCCCTCATTCCAATGCAGGCAGGTGACCCAGACTAGGCCATGGGACACCCCCTCCCAGGTCTTTGAAGCCTGAGTGATATAAAAATATGAAGACTGGTTAGAGGTCATTTATCACAGCACCCTATTGCTAACCAGGCTTTTCCAAGACAGTTTTTTGTGTCAAATCTTTGTAACAAATTAACTTTTGCTAAAGATTGCCAGAGGCAGTTTCTGTAGCCAAGATTCCTGTTTAATAATAAGAAGACTAACTAAAGATTACACAGAGTGAAAGGGATTTGTTTCTACTCAGATATTTTCCTTTTCTTTTGTTATTATTTTATAATCTAAAGCTACATTGATTGCACTTTTAGGGGTTTTCTCTCCCCCCAACTTTATGAGATTTAATTGATATTTAACATTGTGTAAGTTTGTGTACATTATGATTTCATACACACACACATTTCACAATCATTACTGTGAAATGATTACCACAATAAGGTTAATGAATACATCCTTCAACTCACATAATTATATTTTTTGTGTATGTATGGTGAGAACATTAAAGATTTACTCTTGCCTTGGCCAGTTTGGCTCAGTGGATAGAGTGTTGGCCTGGGGACTGAAAGGTCCCAGGTTCGATTCCGGTCGAGGGCATGTACCTTGGTTGCAGGCACATCCCCAGTAGTGAGTGTGCAGGAGGCAGCTGATTGATGCTTCTCTCTCATCGATGTTTCTGACTCTCTGTCCCTCTTCCTTCCTCTCTGTAAAAAAAAAATCAATAAAAAAATATTTTTTTAAAAAAGATTTACTCTTACCTGCTTTAATATTTAATATAATAGAGTATTATTAACTGTGGTCATCATTCCGTACATTAGATCCACAGAACTAATTCATCTTATAACTAACTGTAAGTTTCTAAGCTGTGACCAATATCTCCCTGTTTCTCCCACTACCCAGACCCTGGCAACTACCATTCTACTCTCGGTTTCTATGAATTTGGCTTTTTTAAAGATTCCACATATAAGTGAGATCATATAGTATTTGTTTTTCTCTGCCTGACATTTCATTTAGTGCAAAGGCCTCAAGGTCCATCCATGTTGTTACATATGGCAGTATTTCCTTCTTTTTTATGACTGAATAATATTCATACATACACACACACACACACACACACACACACACACACTAGAGGCCCAGTGCATGAATTCGTGCACCTCAGTGTGGCCTGCAGGGATTGGGCCGAAACCGGCAATCCAATGCCACCTGCCACTCCTGCCTGCAACTCCCACTCAATCCGGCCCTGCTGTGCCTGCTGTGGGCTCGAACCAAGTCAGTCCTGATCGGGAGAGGCTCACACCACCACATTTGTGCTCACCAGCCATGAGCCCCGCATCTGGCACCTGTCCTGAGGGGGGTCAGGGGGCGGGACTTGATTGGCCCTCTGGGGGGCGGTGGGATTCCCTTGTGGCCCGGGATCTGGATCCATCCTGCTGATGTTCACGCCTGTTGTCAGGAGCCACTTGGCAGCCACTTTTATATCTTTTCTTCCTTGTGGAGCATCTAGGGAGGGAAAGCAGCCACGGTGCCTGAGGCTGACTTCCAGGAGGCTGGTGGCATTGTCGGGATCGTGCCAGTGGTGCTGGTCTGTTGGTGCCTGGCCTATTCTCCAGAGATTGGACCTGCAGGAATACTGAGATACTGAGGGAGTGAGTGGCTGCTGCCTGGCTGGTGGGCCACCTGGATGGGTCGGTCAGCTGAGCGGCATTCCCGCTGTGGGAGCACACTGACCACCAGGGGGTAGCTCCTGCATTGAGCATCTGCCCCCTGGTGGTCAGTGTGCATCACAGTGACCAGTTGGTTGTTCGGTGGCTTAGGCTTTTATATGTATAAATATATATATCACTTTCTTTATCCATTCATCTGTTGATAGGCCCTTAGGTTGTTTCCATATCTTGCTTTTGTGAACACTACTACAATTAACATGAGGGTGCAGATATCTCTTTAAGATACATATATCATATCCTTTGGATAGATACCCAGAAGTGGGATTGCTGGGTTGTATGGTAGTTCTATTAATTTTTTGAGTAACTTCCATATTGTTTTTGAAGTGGCCATACCAATTTACATTCCTACCAGTAGTGCATTAAGGTTCCCTTTTCTGCACATCCTAGCCAAGCACTGTTATTTCTTGACTTTTTGATAATAGCCATTCCAACAGGTCTAAAGTTTTGATTTGCATTTCTCTGATGATTAGTGATATGGAACACCTTTTCATGTACCTGAGGGCCATTTATATGTCTTCTTTGGAAAAATGTCCACTTAGGTCCTCCGCCCATTTTAAAATCAAATTACTTGGTTTTTATGCTATTGAGTTGTTTAAGTTCCTTATATATTTTGGGTATTAACCTTTTATCTGATAGATAGTTTGCAAATATTTTCTCTCATTCCATAGATTAACTTTTCATTTTATTGATTCTTTTGCTGTACAGAGCTTTTCAGTTTGATGTAGCCCCACTTGTTTATTTTTTATTTTGTTGCTTGTGCTTTTGGTGCCATCTCCAAAAAAATCATTGCTAAGACTAATGTCAAGGAGTTTCCCCCTATGTTTTCTTCTAGTTTTACGGTTTGAGGTCTTACATTTAAGTCTAATCTGTTTCAAGTTAATTTTTGTGAGTGTTATAAGATAAGGGTACAATGTCATTTCTTTACATATGAATGTCCAATTTTCCCAGCACCATTTGTTAAAGAGACTACTCATATTTTTTTCTGATTTTAAAAATAACCTGTGCTCAATGTAGAAAGCTGAGAAAGTACATACAAGTATTCTGAAGCAGAAAAAAAAACACCCTTATAATCCCATTATTCAAAGGCAAAAACTATTACTTTTTTTGGACAATACCATTATGCAATTAGTAGCCACTTTATAGACTATGGCATACCTTTTCTTTTTTACTTAACATTACACCATAAATCATCCTATATAATAAAGAGGTAATATTCAAATTAACTCTCACACCATCACAAGATGGCTGCCTATGACCAGGCCAGCAGGGGGGTTAGTGAGGGATGACCAAATGACTGAGCAGCAGGCTGCATGGGGCAACCAGGCTGGTGGGGGGGCTGTGAGGGGTGACCAGGCTGGCAGGGGGGGCAGTTGGGGGCAACCAGGCCAGCAGGGGGGCAGTAAGGGGTGACCAGGCCAGAAGGGGGACAGTTAGGAGTGACCAGGCCAGCAGGGAGGTGGCAGTTGGGGGCAACCTGACCAGCAGCAGAGGGCAGTTAGGGGCAACCAGGCCAGCAGGGGGGCCAGTTAGGGGTGATCAGGCCGGCACGCAGAGTCAGTGAGGGGTGATCAGGCTGGCAGGGGGGCAGTTAGGGGCAACCAGGCAGGCAGGCAGGTGAGCGATTAGGAGCCAGCGGTCCAGGACTGTGATAGGGATGTCAGACATCCCCCAAGGGGTCCTGGATTGGAGAGGGTAAAGGTTGGGCTGAGGGGCCTCCCTGTCATGCACGAATTTCATGCACCAGGCCTCTAGTTTCTTTAATAACAACTTCTCAAATATAATTTTGATGATCGAGAATATTCAGTCTTATACCAAAAGTATGCATATACCATACTTTTCTAAAATTTGCCACTCACATTTAATGTTCTGGCTCTCTCAAAATTCTCTCTATCATAAAATATATTTTCCTGAATATCTTTGTTCATACATCTTGGTCTGGACATTCTGATTTTGACTGTAGGCTTGATTCCCAGAAGTGGAGTTACTGTCTCAAAAGGAATGAACATTTTCAAAGCTCTGGAGAGCTAGTGCCAGGATCATCTCCAGATAATAAGGTATCAATTGGTATTTCCACCAGTGCTCTTGATGGGAATTTTAAAATGGTGAACGTGAAAGAAGTTATCTTATTGCTAGCCTAATTTCTTTTATTTAAATTGATTCTGTTTTCTTCTTTTAGAATTATCTTCGTATTAATATTTTTTCTTAGGGATCAAAATCTTTGTATATATTAAAGACTAGAGGCCCAGTGCATGAAATTCGTGCACTCGGGGGGTGGTCCCTCAGCCCGGCCTATGCCCTCTTGCAGTCCAGGTGCCCTCAGGGGATGTCCAATTGCTGGCTTAGGCCCACTCCCCCTGGCAGTTGGACATCCTTAGTGCTGCCGCAGAGGCGGAAGAGGCTCCCGCCACCACTGCTGCACTTGCCAACCCTGAGCCTGGCTTCTGGTTGAGCGGCACTCCCCCAGTGGAATCCAGCTAAAACTGGCTCTCCAACATCCCCCGAGGGTTCCTGGATTGCAAGAGGATGCAAGCCAGGCCAAGGGACCCCATCAGTGCACAACTGGAGCCAGGGAGAGACACGGGAGGTTGGCCAGCTGGAGAGGGACCGCAGGAGGGCTCCAGGGCGTGTCTGGCCTGTCTAGCTCAGTCCCGATCAGCCAGACCCCAGCAGCAAGATAACCTACCAGTCAGAGTGGCTGCCCCCTGGTGGTCAGTGCACGTCATAGCAAGCAGTTGAGCAGCCTTAGCATATCATTAGCATATTGCGCTTTGATTGGTTGAATAGCTGACTGGTTGACCAGACACTTAGCATATTAGGCTTTTATTATATAGGATATTAACCTGTTACATTTGTTGAAAATATTTCTCTGTTGTTTTCCTTTTCAATGGATTGTGTTGTTTTTAGGTATTCAAACATTTTAAATTTTTATATAGTAATTCCATAAACTTTTACTTATGAAAAGATCTTCAAGGAGTTTTTCATTGTTTTAAACTTGTAAAGTCCTCCTTCTTCCCAGTATTTAATTAATATTCATTTTGAATAGTGTTTTTGTCTTGAATCCTCTGCTTAGAATATTGCCACTGATACTTTCTTTTGCTCATCTTTAGTTATGTTTTTATTCACCCTTTTAATTTTAACCTTTCAGTGTAATTTTGTTTTAGGTTGCCTTTTATAAGCAGCACATAATAACATTTTGTTTGTTTTTAGCCTAAAGTGAACATCTCTGTTTTTTATTACAGTATACTAGTAAAATATTTACAATTAGCATAAGAACTGATACATTTGCTCCTATTTCTGGGTAACTTTAAAAATATATATATGAGAGGGAGAAAAAGATAGAAACATCAATGATTAGAGAGAATTGTTGACCGGCTGCCTCCTGCATGCCTTACCCCACACTGGGATTGAACCCGCAACTCAGGCATATGCCCTGAATGGGAATCAAATAATGACCTCCTGGTTCATAAATCAATAGTCAACCACTGAGCCACACTGGTTGGGCTCTGGTATCTTTTTTATACTCTTTTAGGCTTATTTGCTATTTTCTTGCCCTTGTCATTTGAACTGTTTTTTGTTTTTCCTTTCTCCAGTAGTAAATTATAAGGTAGTTTTTAATTCTAGTAGTGATTACATTTAACTTTACTATAGGTTCAGGGCTACATTTAACTTTATTAAATGTAGCCCTGAACCTATAGTTGTCAAAATAAAGGGCAAAAGAGTAATTGTTTAAGTCATCCATTTAACAATTAAGTGGGTTTTATTTTTGTTTGTGTTGTTTTGCTTTTACTGCCCACAAATTCCTGTCTTCACTAATGTAATCTGGGGTTATAAAACTCAGACAACTATTATGCTATGTTTATTATACAAATGTTCTTTGGCTTTGGATTTTTCACTCAATTTAGTAACCATATTTACAACAATTATTTTCATTTAACTAAATATTTAATTGACTTTCAAGTTTGCTGCCAATCTTTTTATGGTGTGGTACAATTTCCTCCACTAGAGCATGCAAATGAGAATCACCCACAAAGTTTTGGGTAAATTCACATCCCCTGGCTTTACATTCCCACTTAGAGATTCTAACTCTATGTGTCTGTGGCAGCCTTTGTATGATCCCACTCTGGCCTCAGCCCTATTGCACTCTGAGAATTGTAGACTCTGAATGGCTACAATAGAGGAAATTGTAGGACAGATAGTGGAGGGGGGTAAAAGAGGACTTTTGAAAGGGTTTCCTGGGAGCAGGAAGTGCTCCTGGTTTTCCATTAAGTCTAAGTGATGCTTAAAGCTCCTCTTGACCACTGCTTCTCACTCCCCCCATGTCTAGTTGGGAATGACTGGTGTAACAGAGGGAGAATGAGGTTTGGAAACCGGCTTCAAATCCTTGTTCTACCACTTTCTTGGTCCACTCTGGAACAAGTTACTTACTCCTTGACCCTCAGTTTTCCCATCTGTAATAAAAATGGTTGATTCTTACTTTCTAGAGTTGTAATCATAGATAATCAACAAAGCACTTAGCATGATCCTTGACAACAGCAAGCTCTTAATAAAAATTATTATAATTGCTATTTTATATTGATATGTCTATTGTTGTAGGGTTCTATTATTATGCAATTCCAATTATTACTTCCTTCTCTTGAAGTAAGTAAAGAGCCAAGTATAACCCCCACACACTACTTATTAAAAATCAATTTCCTCCTAAGCAACTTGCTCTCTGTTGCTTTCACAAGCCACAGCTGCCCTCAAACCTTCTTTATCATCCCTCATTCATTAAAACTCTAAAGCAGTAATGTCCAGTACAACTTTGTGTGATGATTGAAATGTTCTATAATATGAAACATGTAGCTACCAAGCAGTTGACATGTAGCTAGTAAGACAAACTGCAGTTTTAATTTTAATTAATTTAAATTTAAGAAGTCACATGTGGCTAGTGGCTACCATATTGGATAGCACAACTCTATAGGGTTTCTTTCTTGCCTTAGAAGCCATTGTGAAATTAATGGTCCATCTTACAATTACCAACATCTTAGGAAACAAGAAATTCAATGAAAAGTTATGATTGTGAAATTTGTTCTTTAATTTTAGACATAATTTTCTAAGACATTTTTTAGCCTTTCAGATTTAGTTTTAAATTTTGTTCTCTCATTTGAAAATGAATACAAAGTTATTCTATATAAATCCAATGTGAGTCAAGATGAGGTTTTATCATGTTACTAGTAGCCCTGTGCACGAATCCGTGTGCCAATAGCTCATCAGTAGCTGGCTGCTGCCCTCCAGTAGCTCTCCTCCCGCTGTCCCACCCTCCTGTAGCTCCCCCCGCCCTCCTCCCCCTCCTCCCCTTCATAGCTTGCTGCCCTGCCCACTCCTGTAGCTCTCCGCCATCCACTTGTAGCCAGTAGCTCGCTGCCGCCCTCCCGTAGCTCTCTGCCTGCTGCCCCGCCCTCCTGTAGCTCCCCCCTCCCCTCCCCCTGCCCCCCCTGATAGCTTGCTGCCCTGCCCCTTTCTGTAGCTCTCCACTGCCCGCTTGTAGCTTGCTGCCCCACCCTCCTGCTGATCTGTGATCTGGTCGTTATGTGGTCGGTCGTTACGCTTCACGGCATAACAACCATTTGCATATTACATCTTTATTATATAGGATAATATGACACAGTTATATTATGTTAATGCGACTTGTGTTTTTAAATAATTGGTTTGAGCAAGATAAACAGAACATTGGGAAGAAGTTTAATACATGGGGGATTTTGCTGATGATGGGCTAGAATTAAAGTACTTTGGGAATTGGAGAGAGACAGAATATGGGGTCAAAGTAGGTCATTTGCTTTCACATTTACTTTTACCACGACCCACAGTATAAAATACAGTTTATAGCATGACCCATTATACACAAATATACATATATAATGGAAATAAAGATTGCATAAGAGGAATAATACCTTCACTACATGTAGTGCATTCTTCTATTTCCTATTTTATTCTATTCTCTTCTGTGCCATCTGTTTATTATCTTCTATTTTATTCTATTTAATTTTTCATATGTTGGTTGAAATTCATTAAATTGATGTCATAACCCATTACTGGGTTCCAATGTGCAGTTTGAAAATACTGGATTAGGAGTTGTATGGAGCTACATGGGTTGGAGTGTTTGAGTGAAGAGGGGGTGACTTAGGAGTGCTAGGATTAGGCACAAACAGAGATGGAGGCTGCATCAGTCTGCTTGGGCTGCCATAACAAAATACCTCAGACTAGATGGCTTAAACAATAGAAACTTATTTTCTCACAGTTCTAGAGGCTAGAAGTCCAAGATCAAGATACTGGCAGGGTTGGTTTCTTCTAAGTTCTCTCTCCTTGGTATGCAGATGGCCACCATCCTGCTGCCATTTCACAGGGTTGCTCTTCTGGTGTCTCTTCCTCATCTTATATTCTTCTGGAATAGAGCCCCACCTTATAGCATCATTTTAACTTAATCACCTCATTAAAGACCTTATCTTCAAATATGGTCACATTCTGAAGTACCAGGGGTTGGGACTTTACCATATGAATGTTGGAGACAATTCAGCCCATAACACAAAGAGGGCAGGAGGGCATGAGTCCCAATAGTCTTCAAGGCAGAGTGTGATGGTGAGGTTATGAGTGTTGGAGGAGGTGGTGGCTCTTACTAGGGGCACTCAGAGCTTTGGGTCTCCTCTTCTTTCCCACCCTTGGAGGTTTGGAGGCCCAAGGAACAAAGCACTTGCCCCTAGCTTATCAATATCTGGTCTCCATTTTAACCTGGAACTATTTTCTTATAGTGTTGTTTTAGGATGGTAGAGACATTAATGTGTTTATATGCTGGATTAAGGAGCCTGTGACAGTTTTTAAAAATTGCTTTTCTTAATCAGCTAATCAAACAACAGCAAATGAAATAGATTGGGGATCAGGAAATAAAGGGAAATAAAAATTCAGCAAGGGGAAATGGTACCATAAAACTGGAGATGCTGATTAGAGTGCCCAAAATCCTTTTGTTCTTATATATTCAACAAGTACCTATGATGTACAGTGAATATTTAGGTACAGAGGAGGAAATGTACATAATTAAAAGCATAAACATAATAATAGTTGAACAAAAATATGCATTATTTTGACTTTGTGTAAAGCAACAATTCAAAACTTAAATTGACATGAATGCTAATGGTTCTTTGACTAAATAAAAAATGGGAGCATAAAACACTTTAAAAATAAATTACTGCTGCCCTGGCCGGTCTGGCTCAGTTGGTTGGGTATTGTCCGATGCACAGAGGGTTTGCCGGTTCAATTCCCTGTCAGGGCACATGCCTGGGTTGTGGGCTTGATCCCTGAAAGAGAGTATGCAGGAGGCAGCTGATCGATGTCTTGATGTCACATCAATGTTTCTCTCCCTCTCTCAGAAAAGATCAATAAAAAAATCTTTAAAAAATACATTACTGTTATCTTAGTGAAAAGAGAAGTTGGTTAGATTCAAGCAGTAAATTCTGAATTTAAAATACAAATGTATGTGCTTGCTTATATTAATATCTAACAAAAATCCTCACAATCACATTTGGCTTATTGGTCAGTGTTTGATTCAAGGCTCACTTATCATAAATAAGAACTGAAAATTCTTTTGAAATTGGACAGGGAGAGAGGCTGTCTAGTCTCAGTAAGCTATTTTTAAGGATACTTGAAGAACAGAACAGAATTTTCTGTGCAAGTATTAACTTGCCACATGATACAAAGTTATTCCCCTTGGACCACCTATATCAGGATGGTACCATTTCAGTTTTCCAGATATGGAACAGCTTAATTCTCTCCTGCGGTTGCATAAAAGCACGAGTGTCCCAAACCAATGCCAAATTAAGCAATCAACCAGTTCTCAGCCAATACAGCTAAACCAGATGGGCTGCTTTAGTGACTTCCAGGCCAGTTCCATCTATTTTCAAACCAAATTTAATAGATTTCTGCACTGCATGACTTTTTTTCATTTGTTAGCCTTAGGAGGGAGAGAAAGAGCACATTCTTAATGCCTCCCTTTGTAAGTATAAAATAATTTCTTCCTGTTCATGGAAAGTGAAAAGTAAAATATATATCATCCATAACCCCACTACCCACTTTAGCATATTTCCTTACAATGTTTTTAATAATGCATTTTATAATGATAATCATCCTATATATAGTTTTTTATCCTGCATTACTTAATTAAGATTAAGTAATTATATCCAACACTCTTCCCATTACATTTAAAACTCTTCCTAAGCATTATTTTTCATGGATACTAGATCTTTATTCCTGTGTGTTCAATGGGAGGAGGGAGATGGCAGTCCAGGGTGGGACTCAAATCAAAAGGGTTGTATAAAAACAAGGGATAAGGTGATCATCAGGACAACAGACCAAGAGAAGGTCCAATGCTGGTTGATAAACAGTGGGATAGAATATTGGGGAGGGGAGAAATTTGTTCCAGATTAACTGTACTAGCAAGAAATAGGCAAAATATGCCATAAGGCCTGAATCTCAGGCCTCATAGTCTGTGGGTACCGACAAATAACTTTAACATGAATACTTGTATCTCATACCCTCTCAGCCTCACTTACTCATTCAAAAATTTCAGTCCCTTGTGAAATCTCTCCTGAGTGTCTGGGAAAAGCAAGGGACACTCCATGTGTTCACAACCATCAGTCTGGGCCATGACACTCTGTTGACTTCTGCTTCTCTAAGTTCTGTCACAGCCTTTGCTGCCCTGTTTGGAAAGGATTTCTGCTTCTACCCAGGCTCTACCCTATAAAGGGACAAATTCCTGGAGATTAAGTTTGCCACTCAAAATCCCACTCCTGACATGCTTCAATTTCCCAGCAGCCTCCTAAGATGTGATACATTCTGTATTGGGCTCCTTTCTGCATTACATTCCTTCAGAGGAGGGGGTACCACAGCAACATTGCATGGACCCTGAAGTGTACAGAAATTAGTGAGCTAGCTCTCTTAGTTCACACACCACTAGTTCACACAGCCATCCCACCACTCGCCCCCTACAGCATTGCAACATGCTGTAGTATAGAGTAGCCATTTCTCCTGGAATCTCAAACTGTGTTGCTGAATCCACTGTATCACACCAAATTCCTTCTTTTCTAGGACCAATTATTTGGGGGGCTATAGTCCTCCCCTATAAGTTGCATTCTGTTGGCATCCTCCTCCTCCCTACTGAGTCTACATGGCATGTCTACACACATATATATCTAAACTCTAACTGTGGGCTTGAGTTAATGCTTTTTCTGCTTCAGTGCCCATGTGTATCAGTTAATTCAAACCTATACTCAAAGAGTGGAGACACCCAACATATATGAGCCTATGTTCAGGCTTAACTGGAGCTTCTGCCACAGTGATTTAGCCGTTCTCCTAGTAAATGGATTTTAGAGCACTTCACTATTAAACATAATACTGTATTAACATCTTTTTGCACTATTCTCTGGTAACCGTCCACACCTTAGATAATTTCTTTCAGAAAGATTTCTAACTGGAATTACACAATCAGAAGGTATAAACATTTTAGAGGGTCTTGATAGATAATTCAAATTACTTTTCTCAAAGGTTGTCCCAATATTCACTCCCACCTGTAACATAGGATAGTAGAAAAGGCGCATTTCGGAATACATTCCATATGTTTCTGAGGGTAGGATGGGTGGTAGCTGCACTGACTGTTGGAGTTACAAGCAGAAAGGCTTGGTTTAAACACTGGCTTGCTAACTATGTGACTTTAGTGAGTCACTTATTTTTCTAAGACCTGGTTTCTTCATATGTCTAATGACACTTCCCAAAGAGCTATTGGAATGACTATGTGAGAAATAGCACTATGAGGCGTAATTTATATCCCTTTACAGCACTGCTTGGAGACTAGTTAATCTAGTAACCTTTACTAGAGATAGGTAAGTGGGAACAATCCTCTTCCCTTTTCTCCCCTCCCCTCCCCTCCCCTCCCCTTCCCTCCGTTTTCCTCTCCTCTGTTCTCCTCTCCTCTGTTCTCCTCTCCTCTCCTCTCTGACTGGCTGAGAATGGAGACTACATCATGCCAATACTGCTTGCCCTGCCTCCCAGATGTTGAGGGCATTACCATTCCATTCAGTACAATAATAAGCCACATGGTGAATGCAAAACTTTGGACTAACATTTCTGCTCTCCGAATGTTTCCACAGTTTTGAATTCGGCTGAATACCACACTTGCCAACAATAGCAAAGTAAGAATACAATTCAGCACCTCGTTAATCCCAACATTATTACATGTGTGGTTTTCATTTCACATTTAATATTTATTTTTCTCAAGAGGAAACCAGGACGAAGTTAGGCATGTTATAGTCATCCAGACTGAAGGTCAGGAAGGTACTGGTGGAGGGGGAGAGACAAGGGTTTTGCGGGGAAGCAAAGTCTGTGGCTGGCTTTAGTTAATGTCCCAATAGGTAACACTCATTGATCATTTTTATGGACTTCAAAAATTAAGTGGAATTTTGGACTGATTAAACTAAAACTATGGGATGCATGAACAAATTTAGATTTGTCTATAAACATTTGACTATACCAGGGGTGGGCAAACTTTTTGACTCGAGGGCCACAATGGATTCTTAAACTGGACCGGAGGGTCGGAACAAAAGCATGGATGGAGTGTTTGTGTGAACTAATATAAATTCAAAGTAAAGGAGCGGAGGGGAGAGCAAGAGAACCGGATAGAACAGCCAGATCCGGCCCACGGGCCATAGTTTGCCCAAGGCTGGACTATACCCACCAATTCAGTCCCAGCAACCACAGCTTCAAATCATAGCAGCTTGTTAGTAGCATGTTAGCTCTAAAATGGATCTTAGAGACAACCTTCTTGTTTTACAGATGAGGAAACTGAGGTTCAGAGAAGTTACATGACTTGTTCAATATTACCCAAGCTATAGTGAGCAGAGCCAGGATAGAGCTGAGGCCTCTTAGAGAACTCAGTCCAATACAGCACACCATCTCTCTTCCTCTGTCTGCATTTGTGAAATGTTTATCATTACAGTACCTGTTTTGGCTTAACAAAATAGAAAAGCCATTAGCCAAATGTGCTCCAACAAAAATGTCCTCAGGAAGAGAGTCACAGATGTCCAGAAGTGGAGGGGTGAATGTGAAGGGAATATGGGTAGAGTACCAACAAAGTCTGGAAAATCAGTGGCTTAATTCCTATCTGGAATTAAAATTAAATTGCAGTCTAAGAAACTAAAGGAGGGCATTCACATGTGGAATTTTGTTCTAATTGTACTGATAAGAGCCCTAGTTCTGGATGAAAGAACTAGGGGGGTGGGGGGACTGTTTCTAATCTATTTACAAAAAATTTCTAAATGCAAAGAAGAACTTTGAACTTCTCTTAAGTAGAATAAAGGTAGGAGTATAATGTCCAGCTGACTTTTCTCACTTCCCTTTAAGCTTTCTGATTCTACAAATATTTAGCAACTGTGAACAGGATAGGTCAGCAGGACCCTCTAAAATGTTTATACCTTCTGATTGTGTAATTCCACATTCAAAGGTGTTGTGGGTCAAAGCCTGGGGAGGGGTATGGGGCAGATTATGAGAGGGGGTTTGACTTTTGTTCCTACTCAGAAGGTGGTTAATAGTAAAAGAGTAGCGGGGATGATACATTCAAGCAATACTTCAGGAGGAAGGATAATCTGGGAGCAATGGATGGTAAGAAAGGAAGGAAAAGAGATTGCAAGCCAGAGACCAGCTGAGAAATATATAAAATCATCAAGGAGAGAAGTGGGAAAGACCTAACTAGAATTGCAGAAGTAAAAATTACCTTAGTTTGAGATCTTCCCAACGCAGACCCTAAGACGAAGATTCATGTGTAAAAAGTTTCTTTCAGAGGTGATCCCAGGAAATACTGGTCGGAGAGAGAGGAAGTGATGCCAGGAAAGAAAGGAAGACAACAACAAATATGTTAGCAAGCCAGTTGTTGGTGTGGGTGACTGGAGTTCTATCCTCCAGGGGAACTCTGGGAGACAGAGAAGAGCATACCTCAGAGTTGTCCCTGCAAGGCATCAGGAAGGTGGAGGACTTATTCACCAAATCCACCACTGGTTTAGAACTGCTTCCAAAAGCACTAAATCTCCAGCACTCCGGGCTTGCCCTGTATGTGGGCAAATGCACTCCAGCAAAAATGTCCTCAGGGAGAGTCACAGATGTCCGTAAGTGGAGGGGTGAATATGAAGGGAGTATGGGTAGAGCACCAACAGAGTCTGATACACAGACGCTTGTTTCTCCCTAGAGATACTTAAGCAGTCCTGCATACTGTAGACAGGACTTAACATGCTATAAGTAGTTGGGTGGGAAGACCTCTGAACTTATTTTCTTCTCCAGATTCTGTGACTCCTTCATCTTAAAAAAATAGGCCACCCTGCCTATGAGCACCCATTGCATTCTTGCTGTATCTGGTCCCAGTTTTTAATCCGTGCCCCTTTTAAAATCCTACGCCATAATGCAAATTTACTTGAGGAACGTGTGATTACTATCCAGCATATGTTTTATGAAATTGTATTTTAAAGACACTTCTCTAATGAGATTACAGGAGACTGGAAATTATAGTAATGAATGTATTAGTCAGGCATGTGATACCCAAAGTAGGAAAGAAAGACATATTAACTCAGCTTGCCTTAACTTCAGTGAAGTTGACAACTGGCAAGCGATCCACTCCATCATTTACTAGAATTAATTCAAAGTCCGTCTAGGGTTCAATCCAGAATAAAAACTTGCCAGGACTTTAAAACCATGCATGACATATTTTCTTTGCAGAACCACACAAGTCAAAATTTCAGAAATTTGAGGAATTTCTGGAAAATTCCATATTAGGTCAATGAAGGCTAACTTCAAGAAGAGAGAAATGGATATTAACCCCTTATCAGATGTATCATTGGCAAATATGTTCTCCCATATTGTGGTTTCTCTTTTTATTTTGTTGATGGTTTCTTTTGCTGTGTAGAAGCTTTTTATTTTGATGTAATTCCATTTGTTTATTTTCTCCTTCATTTCCCTTGCCCTAGGAAATGTACTGGCAAACATATTGCTATGAGAGGCGTCTGAGATTTTGCTGCCTATGGTTTCTTCTAGGATTTTTATGGTTTCATGACTTACATTTATGTCTTTTATCCATTTTGAGTTTATTCTTATGTATGGCCTAAGTTGCTGGTCTAGTTTCATTTTTTTTTCATGTATCTGTCCAATTTTCCCAACACCATTTATTGAAGAGACTGTCTTTATTGCATGCTCTTGCCTCTTTTGTCAAATATTAATTGAGCATAATGGTTTGGGTCAATTTCTGGGGTCTCTGCTCTGTTCCACTGATCTATATGCCTGTTCTAGCACCAACAATCCAATAAAAATGGGCAAAGGACCTAAACAGACACTTCTCCAAAGTGGACATACAGATGACCAAGAGACATATGAAAAAATACTCAAAGTCAATGATTATCAGGGAAATGCAAATTAAAAGGACAATGAGGTATCACCTCACACCTGTCAGAATGGCTACCATGAACAAATCAACAAATGACAAGAGCTGGTGAGGATGTGGAGAAAAGGAACCCTAGTACACTGCTGGTGGGAATGCAGACTGGTACAGCCACTATGGAAAACCAGTATGGAGTTTTCACAAAAAAATTAAAAATGGGACTGCCATTTGACTTGGTGATCCCACTTCTGGGAATATATCCTAATAAACCCGAAACAGCATTCAGAAAGAATATATGCATCCCTATGTTCACAGCAGCACAATTTACAAAGCTAAGATCTGGAAATAGCCCAAGTGCTCATCAGTAGATGAGTGGATAAAAAAAGCTGTGGTACATTTACACCATGGAATACTAGGCAGGAGTAAAAAAGAAGGATCTCTTACCCTTTGAGATAGCATGGAGGGACCTAGAGAGTATTATGCTAAGTGAAATAAGCCAGTCAGAGAAAGACAAGTATCACATGATCTCACTCATATGTGGAATCTAATAAACAAAATAAGCTGATGAACAAAATAGATCCAGAGACTTAAAAGCATGGAACAGACACTGTTGAATCTCAGAGGGAAGGCAGGTGAGGGTGTGTGTGTGGGAAGAGATCAACCAAACAATTTATATGCATACTAGAGGCCCAGTGCACGAATTCATGCACCTTGAAAGGAACTGTGGGCTGTGAGGCTGCGGTGGGCACAGGGGCGGGTCTTGGCCCATCCTCTGTGGCCCTGCCCAGCCCCTCCCACCGTGGCCCCTGGTCCCCTGTCTTCTGGCAGCCCCCCGTTCCCACCGCCACCACTCCCACGTGCTGATGGCACTGGCCCTGCTCGCACCCGCTGATGGTGTGGAGCAATTGGGAGCCAGTGCCATCAGTGAGTGCAAGTGGTGGTTCTGGCGCCAGCTGCAGGTGCAAGCAGGGCCAGTGCCAGCAGTGGGTGTGAGCAACAGCTGCCGGCCCTGATCGCCCCTCAGGAGCAGGGGGAGGTGGAGAAACCCTGAGGGGCGATTGAGGCAGGTGCTGGGTGCCAGCAGTGGGTGCAAGAGGCAGCTCTGGCGCTGGCAGCAGGTGTGAGCAGGGCCGGTGCCAGCAGCAGGTGCAAGTGCCAGGCAGGACCACGGTGCACGAGAGCAAAGAATTTTCAGTAACTACCAGAGGCTCGCCCTGATGATAGCGACTGGCACCCTGCCTTGGTCCGGTGCCCTGGCTCACCTGCTCCACCATCCTGCCATGGCCGATGCCCACCATGTTCAGCGCTCTGCCGCCTGTTGCTGATGCCCTCCATGTTTCATGTGCACCCCCTGGTGGTCAGTGCATGTCACAGTGACCAGTTGTTCGGTTGTTTGACTGTTCGGTCTATTTGCATATTAGCCTTTTATTATACAGGATATGCATAACTTATGGGCACAGACAACAGTGTGGTGAAGGCCTGGGGTGGGGAAAGAGGGTAGCGGGGGAGGCGGAAGGATCAATGGGGGAAAAGGGGGGCATATGTAATACTTTCACCAATAAAGATACTTTTTTAAAAATACATATTTTTATTGATTTCAGAGAGAGAGGGAAAGGGAGAGAAAGATAGAAACATCAATGAGAGAGAATCATTGGTCAGCTGCCTCCTGCACTCCCCCTACTGGGGACTGAGCTTGCAACCCGGGCATGTGCCCTGACCAGGAATTAAACCTTGACTTCCTGGTTCATATGTTGCCCCTCAATCACTGAGACATGCCGGCTGTGCTAAAGATAAATTTTTATAAAAAGAAAAAAATAAGAAGAGAGAAATGACTTTCTTTTTTAAAATTTATTGATTCTTTTTGAGAGAACATAGATTTGTTCCACTTAATATTTTTTAATCATTATTGTTGACAGTATTACATAGGTTCTCCTCCCCCTGCCCATTAACCTCTGCCAGCCTGCTCCCGTTCCCCCCACAAACCCTCAACACCCCATTGTCTGTGTCCACAGGTTATTTACGCATTCATTGGTTGATTCTTGTATATTCCCTGACTGGGGATCAAACCTGCAACCTTGGTGTATTGGCACAATGCTCTAACCAACTGAGCTTCCTGGCCAGGGTGAGAAGTGACTTTCTTAGGAAAACAATAACTTACTTGCATTTGTGGATCTTAAAACTCACTTTTTTGTTCTCTTTCAGTGAGCTTATTAAGGAGATAGGGAGTGGGAAAGTGCTAACAGCTCCCAGGATAGATTTTTGAGTGCTGAGGTCCACCCAGTAAACTCCAGAGCCAAATAACCAACCCTTGGAACGTTTACATCATGGAAGTAGAAACGCCAAACCTGAGATGGCCTTCATGTGAAGGAATAAATAATTGTAAAACCCAGGATGAATATGTGGCATCTCCGGGTAAGGCAGTTTTTTCTTTATTTTCATTTGCCCCCTTTCCCTATCCACAGACCCATGCAGACCCTCAGGATTTGGTCTGCAGGGCAGGGGGCAGCTCCTGTTACTTTCACACCCAAATGAAGTGGCCTGGAGGCTGACCCAAATCTGGGTGAATCCATTTTCATTAAACAGATAGGTAGATATTTATTGAGCACCTAATAAGTATAAGGAACTGATTCAAATGTTATTTCATTTGTATAATATGCTCTGGAGGACTTAGAATTGGGTAGGGGAGAAAAGATTCACACAAAGAACTTTAATATAAATTAAGAGGACTAAATGCTCCTCCCATGCTCTAACATCCCTCTGTACTTGTAACTGTTAAAACAATTGTAACAACAACAACAACAACAGGAGCCCACTTATAGAGCACTTTCAATCGTCTCTATGCAGTAAGTATTATTGCTATCTTATCTGGCAGATGTTGAAGCTAAGACACAGAGAGGGTTAAAACATTTGCCCAATTTTACACAGCCAGTCAGTGATGGAGTTGAGATTCAAATCCAAGCAGTTTGGCTTCAGAGCTCACACTCTTAACTATTCTATATACCACACAATAATTTTTTAATATTCAATTTTTTCATGTACACAACTGTTTCTCAGTTACTATGGAAAGTTCTATGAGGTAGGAGACTTGTGTTCTAGTACATGGCACTGAGGCTGGTCCCAGAAGATTCTCAATAAATATTTACTGAATGAATGAATGAACTTGAAGCAAAGGTGAGACTCTGTGGCTGTTTAGAGAAGGTGAAAATGACATTTATTCATAGGAATGAGGGAAGGCTGCATGGAGGAGGTAGCATTCAGTCTTTGCCTTGACTGGTGGATAGGTCCCTCAAAGATGGAGAAACATTTTCAATTCTTTGCTGCAAATACAGACCTTCAGTCATTTGGAGGTAACTGGCTGGTTGGAGGGCCTACAGCCAGTGACATGGCAGGCCTGCTCACCAGAAAGAATGGGTATTCTATTGCCAAGTGCCTAGAGCCATGGGTCTATCTGCTTCCAGAAGCTAAGTGATTGCTGGAGATAGAGTGAGGGGACAGACACCCCACAAATTTTAGATGAGGCATTTGGGAGGCCAGGGAGTGTGAGGTTGTACCACCTGGCTGTGCTGGGCTGGGTCCCCCCTGGAGCCTCAGGACTCTGGGAAACCAGAGTAGAGGCATGATAGCTTATGGAATGCATGCACAGGGGGCAGTGTGACTCTAGCTTCAAGGGGCTGCTGCTGCTGGAAAGCACCTGCTAAAGTGAATCTCATGAGTGGAACTGGTCAGGGGGTGCCATGCCCAGTGGAGCCCACTTGGTGGTGGTGGTGTGGTGTATCCAAGCAAAGAAGGTTATTGGCTGATTGAGAAAAGCCCAAACAGCATCCAGACCCCAGGAGTAATCACAAGGCTCTGAGAGAGCTCACATCTGTTGGGACTGGAGGAGCACTTGAGGGGCCTTACTTGGATTGGTAACTTTGGAAATCAGACCTCAAGGACACTTAATATCGTTGTATAAAGAGAACCACTCACTCGGGGGCCTATGGAGAATCCAGTCACAAGTCCAAGGAAAGGACTCCAGTGGCTGGTAACTGGATTGTGTGAAGTTGGTGGACAAAGAACCCAAGCAGAATTGTTTTGGGACTCATAATGCTGTAAGGTTGATGGGGGGTTATTGGGGCTCTGCTTGGTTGTTTCCTCTCTAACTCCAATTAGGATTCTGGGAGTCACTGTTGAGAGGTGATTCTCAATGTTACATGGCTGGCCAGGTGTAGGAAAATCCCAGGTACAAGATATAGGCTATTTAGTTTTAATTTCCTATTTGATGACATCACAGTTTGGCAATATCAGTAAAGCCAGGGCAAGGTAGTTGGTGAGAAGTAGAGGCACTTATCCAGAATCTTAAAATCTTCAACTCCACAGTCCCACTTCCTGATCTCATCCTCCCCCTTCCACTGTTCACAACAACTCTTTCAAACTTTCACATACACTTTCCATTCTCTTCTTCAAGCATATGATCTCCTCATACGACACAAAGTATGAAAGACAAAGAGAAAGCCATTTTCTTCATGCTACCCTCACATGTTAAACAGATTATCCCCCCCTCCTACCTCATAATCCATTTCTGTGAGAGGGTGTCCACTTTACATCCACCTGGGCAGGGGTTCCCCTCCCTTCCAGGTATTTCAGTTACCTGATTCTCCTGTATCTTCAACCCTCATTACCTCCTCCGCCTTTTATTCATCTAGGTTATAAACACTTTCAAATCAAACCCTCTTTTTACTATCTATCCCATCTTGCCACATCCATTTTTTCCCTTCTCTTTCAATCCAACTTCTTTATTAGGATTTTCCCTTCTATTCATTATTCAAACCACTTTGATTTTTCTTCAGCCCCTAGCAAGTTCCTGCAACTGCTCACACTAAGGCAGTTAAGGATGTTATTGCCAAATCCAGTACTATGGTCATACCATAGTACTGGCCACTGCCTTCTTTTCAGGACTCTTCTTGATTTCTGTGACCATCCTCATCCTCTCCTCATGTCCCTCCTAATCTTTGATTTGTCTTTCTTTGTCTTCTTCGTGGGCTTCTTGTGGTTACCTCCTCTCTCCTTAAATATTGCTGTTCTCCAAGGTCCTGTCCTCAGTCTTTCCCATACCTCTCCTCCTCTCCCTTTCCCTCCCTTCTCCACACCTCTCCTTTTACTTCCACACTTCTCATTTCTACTTTCCTCCTTTCCCGATCCAGTCCTTTTCCCATAGATGAGTCCATTCCCAAGATTTCAACTACCACCCATATTTAGATGACCCTCCCCTCTGAAATCTATATTCAACTGCCTAGAACATTCGCCTGAATTCCAGACCCATGGAGTCAACCCATCTGGACAGTTTCATTTGGATGTGCTCATGCTCAGCACATCTGAATTAAAGTTTTATTAGAACCCAGCCATGCCAATTCATTCACATGTTGTCTGTGACTGTTTTCACGCTACAACAGCAGAGTTGAATAGTTAATACAGGCACCCTGTGTCCTGCAAAGCCTAAAATATTTACCATCTGGCCCATTACAAAAAAGTTCAACAGTCTCTGAAGTAAAATATTTAAAATCTTTTCCCCATAAATTTTGTAATATACTACCATGCAAAAATAATAATTGGAAAGAATTAAACATCTGGAAATTGAAATAATGAAAAGGAGAATATTTGGATTTCCTAGGTAGTCTGAAGGATTAGAAGCTACAGAAGTTTGGAGATGATATCTAGCCTAAAGTTTAATCACTTTAATAATAATTATTAAATGGAATTAATTAAATATTTGGAAAATAATATTTAAGAGATTTGGCTTAAGTCAGTGATATTCTAACTAAGGTATCAGTAACTTTCTTTAGCTCTGCAAGAAAAATGTTTTGATATTAAAACTGGAAGATTAATTAGATGAAAGGGAATAGTTATTGTGTATATAAAATGTCAAAGTATAAAAGAGAGGTGGATAATATTATTAGAGATAAAGAATTAGGACATACCCTTTGACACTACGCAAATACCAATTCCAAGAAAACTATTCATTTGTCTTTAAAATTCTTTAAAAATTTGTTGATTAATGACAAATATGAGAGAAAAACATAATATTGCAACGTGAAATTTGACCAAATGATGCTTTGAGTCTCTTTGGATTTTAAGAGAACAAAATTTTTAAAATTAAGACAACTAATTTTATATAAAATTCTTTTTTAAAAAAAAAAAATCTTTATTCAGATTATTACAATTGTTTCTCCTTTTCCCCCCCATGGCTCCCCTCCACCCAGTTCCCACCCCACCTTCTGCCCTTACCTCCCCCCCACTGTCCTCATCCATAGGTGTATGATTTTTGTCCAGTCTCTTCCTGAACCACCCCATACCCTTTTCCCCCTGAGAATTATCAGTCCACTCCCTTTCTATGCCCCTGATTCTATTATATTCACCAGATTATTCTGTTCCTCAGGTTTTTAATTCACTTGATATTTAGGTTCACTTGTTGATAGATATGTATTTGTTGTTCATAATTTTTATCTTTACTTTTTTCTTCTTCCTCTTCTTTAAGAATACCTTTCAGCATTTCATATAATACTGGTTTGGTGGTGATGAACTCCTTTAGCTTTTTCTTATCTGTGAAGCTCTTTATCTGCCCTTCAATTCTGAATGATAGCTTTGCTGGGTAGAGTAATCTTGGTTGTAGGTTCTTGCTATTCATCACTTTGAATATTTCTTGCCACTCCCGTCTGGCCTGCATAGTTTCTGTTGAGAAATCAGCTGACAATCGTATGGGTGCTCCCTTGTAGGTAATTAACTGTTTTTCTCTTGCTGCTTTTAATATTCTCTCTTTGTCTTTTGCTCTTGGCATTTTAATTATGATGTGTCTTGGTGTGGTCCTCTTTGGATTCCTTTTGTTTGGGGTTCTGTGCGCTTCCTGGACTTGTAAGTCTATTTCTTTCACCAGGTGGGGGAAGTTTTTAGTCATTATTTCTTCAAATAGGTTTTCAGTATCTTGCTCTCTCTCTTCTTCTGGCACCCCCATAATTCTGATGTTGGTACGCTTGAAGTTGTCTCAGAGGCTTCTTACACTATCTTCAACTTTTTGGATTTTTTTTTCTTTTTGCTTTTTCGGTTGAGTGTTTTTTGCTTCTTTGTATTTCAATTCTTTGACTTGATTCTTGTGTTCCTCTAGTCTGTTGTTGGGTCTCTGTATAATATTTTTTATTTCAGTCAGTGTATGTTTAATTTCTAGTTGGTCCTTTTTCATATCTTCGAGGGTCTCGTTATATTTATTGGCCTTTTCTAGGATATTCTTGAAAAGCCTTATAACCGTGGTTTTGAATTCTATATCCAGTCATTTGTTTTCCTCCATTTCTTTCATTTGTGATCTGTTTCTCTGATGCCACATTTTCACTGCTTCCCTGAGTTGGTAGGGTAGATTTGTGTGCTAGGTTTCCAATATGGCCCAGTGGGTCGGCCTTCCTAGTTAACCTGAGGTGGACACTCTTGGTGCACCCCTTTGTGGACTGTGTGTACAGCCTTGTTGTAGTTAAGTCTTGATTGTTGTTGGTATCTCTGGGAGGAATTGACCTCCAGGCCAGTTGGCTGTAAGGATCAGCTGTGTCTACACTGGGAGAAGTTCGGTGTTGGAGACAGCCTTATAGGATTAGACTTGCCAAATTGCAATAGCCTCTGTGTTCAGTTTGGATGGGGTGGAGTCTCAGGGCAGAGCAGACAGTCTTGACTTCCTGTCAGCCTTGCCCTTGTGCGCGCCTCCAGACCTCTGCCTTCCCTGGCTCCCGAGTCTCCGCCCAAGAGTCCAGATTCCCCCGACAAGAGCGTGGGTCCCAGGGGCTCACCTGGAACTGGGGTTCAGTGCAGTCAGAACTGGGGCTCAATGCAGTCAGGAGCTTCTGACTCCCTTCCACTAGGGAAAGCCTGTGGCAACCTCCGCAGCCTTTGTGTGCACTGGCACGCATGCGCCTCCAGACCTCTGCCTTCCCCAGCTCCCGAGTCTCCGCCCGAGAGTCCAGATTCCCCCCAGTAAGAGCATGGGTCCCCAGGGGCTAGCCTGGAACTGGGGTTCTAATAAATGATTTTCAGGACTTAGTCATAAAATGTCATGAAAATAAAAACCTTGTTGAATCTACAAAATCTTTAACCAGAATTATAGAAGTGAGGAGGTCTCCAGATGTCAATGCTATAAGTTCAGCAGTAGCTGAAAAGGGGTTAGCACCATGAGCAATATGATAATAAGATGACTTATCTATGAATTGAGACTGCAAGTTACCTAATTACAATCAATTCAATGGTATAGTTATTAGAAGAAATTGATGTTGCTCCCTGCGTCAAATCACTGCTCACTTGGCCACTATTTGGCAGTAACGGCCCATGCAAACAAAAGACCCCATCAAGATTTTCTAAAAATCAAGATATAATTTAGAAGTTATAAACTATTTGATGAATGATTTAATAAGCAGTTTTGCGCCACCCCAGGTGCAACCGGGGAGGGACCGAGGGAGGTTGGCTCCAGGGCGTGTCTGGCCCGTCTTGCCCAGTCCCACCCCGCCGGCCACCTCCTAATTAATTTCTTTTCAATGTGCATGAATCCGTGCACTGGGCCTCTACTAATATATAAACATATATTTCTACATCTGCATCTCTATAATATTTCACTTGTTATTAAATATTTTGACCATCACCCCTAGGCACAGTTCACATTCCATACTAAGTCTTCTGTCCTGGCCTCACCTTTTAAATGGCACACATTAAATTGACTTCCCAGCTCTGACCTTGGTTCCAGACAAGAACTATTCTGGTTCTCCCATGCAGTTGGCGGCACCGCCTCAGACTGCCTTGAGCCACACCCCTTTTATTTCAGCCCACTCCTGGAGAACCTTCCTTCCCTGGCACAGCCAGTGAGGAGCACTCCTACTTATCTTGCCTCTGTCAGTCTCAGCAGGGCCTGGGTAGTTAAGGAAGCCTGTCCACTCTTCTGCCTGTATCAAAATTTGCTGCCTAGGAAGCATCTGAACTCTTAGCCAATATGCTCTTTTCCAAAGGGCCATTTTCATTTCATGTTTTGACTTGAGTTGTAGAAGGAAAGCTTATTCCTTTATGGAAGAATTACAGGCATCAAGGCAGGTGGGGAATAATTTTGGGACCTGAAGAATCTAGAATACTAATGTTTTATGAGTCCACCTGAAAATCAAAACTTGAACATATTTTTCCAGAGTGGGAAGAAGTTCCTCTACATTTTTTTGTTTTGTTTCTGCTTTGTGATTTAAATGGATTGTATGAGTGTACAGGCTTAAATTAGATGAAGTTGCTGTCTGCTGTATCACTTATTATGCTATGAAATATAAAGTCATGCATGCAGTTTAATAGGAAAAGACAGCTTGAAGACTTCCATGTAAGCCAACTTTCAGAATTATGTTCATGAGGTCATACTTCTTAACATTGAAAAAAACTGGTCATACTTGAAACAAATAAGTAAGTCTGTATCTTCAATAGTCAATACAATAAAAATGCTAGCTAGCTTTAGTTGTATGCTTCTTCTAAGAAAGACAGTGTGTTAAGAATTATACACCATCTCGTTTAATCCTTAAAACAAATTTAGGACGTAGGTATTGTTTTTATTCCCATTTACACGTTTTACGGCATGCTAGGTAGTCTCTCCTTGAATCTTCATTCCTAATCTACTCTTGGCCCTGCTCTGTCCCTGGGACTACCTTAATCCTCTGGATTCTGTTTGGGTTTGGCCAATGGGGGTCACTACAGGAGACTGCCATCTATATGGTTATGGCAGTAACTGCCGCCCTTCACAACTATAGCTTCTGTTAGTTGTCCCATCTGTATAGCTCCAGCTCTCACTGGGAGCTGGAACCACCATTTCTTGCCTTTCTCCTTTCCAGCCCAAGGGTAGTTAAGAGCTTCCTGCTGTTGCTGGTCTCTGGGTGTCCTGACATCTCAGATTGGTTCCCTCAACCCTGCCCACACCTCCATAAAATAGTCTCTTCATTAAATCATCCTCACAGATCCCAGCTGAGTGTGCCTTCTGTTTCCTGGTGGAACTCTGACTAATAAGTTAATATTAGATCTCAGAACTATCTGCCAAAGATCCTGTCCACTTAACTTCTTTACTCACTGCCTTCTTCTAAATGCTGTATTTTCATTTGTTTGTTTTGAAATGTCCATTTGGCTTTTTTGAAGGAAGCTGATCTCACACATAAAGGTACTTATTTTTCAGGTCAGCAATGGTAATTTTGACCCTTGATTGTAGGAACTATCTTCTGTAGCTGTATGTACATATTCATGGCTATTGATCCTCTCCGTGGGATTGTTACTTCTTATTCATGAATGTAACTAGGAAGTCTCAAGGGCTGATGTTCAGTTTGACATCAACACACATTATAATAACAGGCAAACAATTTTTATCCCTTTAAACCAAAATAAACATTTGGGGGCATTTCTGGAAAATATAATTAGGCAAATTTCAGCAAGATGCTATTCATAGCTTTAGAGAAGTCTGTGCGAGAAGGACTTTCTTTATTGGTAGCTCAAGGGCTCAGCAGCACAACTGCACTCCTTGGAAAATTTGAATATTTACAATATAATCTTATAGATGGATAAATGTTCTTGTGCTTGGGCAAAATAATATGCTTTTAAAAACTCAGAGCAGGGATTGGAAATAGAGGCTTGAGTTGCAGCTTCACACTGGCTCCCAATTTCTTAGAGCAGCGATTTTCAACTGGTGTGCCATAGCACACTGGGGTGCCGCAATAATTTTTAAAACATGCAATACCTGACTATTTAGTCATGGACACTGACCTCTTTTCCCTTAGTTGTCAAATTAAAAAAATGGTAACAGCCAACACAACAATAGCCGCCTGGTGTGAATGAATTAAAATTATACCCTTTTTTGGTCAGATCAGCAAAAAATATTTTTGTGTGTGCCACAGATTTTTAGTAATTAGTTTATGTGTGCCATGAGATGAAAAGGGTTTTAAAAAAGCTATCCCAGAGGTTAACAAAATATATTTAAAACCTTGTCCTAGAATCTACTAGTATATCCTGAGATATAACTCAGTATCAAACAATGTATAAGATAACCACACATATAATAGATTTAAAATATCACAAATGTAATCCGATTTTCCTTTTCCCAACCCTCATGATTCATATTGTCTTAGCCACTGGAATTCCTACATATAGCTTCCAGTTGATAAGACTGACTTTTTTTTTAATGGTGCTGTGACTAAGCAGAGATAGCTTCTTGCTAGAGCTACGTTGCTCCAGGCACCAGATCACCACCTGAATATGTTCTGCCATGGGCAGGCATATGTTATGATAATTGTGACTTATCAAAGTTCAATTCTAGATTTTCATTTCCCCAACACAAACCCAGGAAACAAGTAAACATAAAACACAGTCTGAATTGCAGTTTTAAGGAAAGTACAGGATTTTTATCAAAACCAATCAACTTGGTAATTAAACATTTATATACTTACTTTAAAGTGTTCTTTTTGTATTTAACCATCTAAATGTTATTTTATAGATTGAATAATGTTGCAGAGTTGATAAAGTAGAAAATAATTGTAAAATACAGTTATTAATTTTATAGATTTTAGGACTGTATTCCAAAAGGGATCTCAAAGAAGCTCTAAGACCTCAAAATCCTATCTGCTGATTTACCCTTGAAACTTTGGGATAGAGTTTCATTCTTTTAGGTTAAACTCTTAATGCCTGTTGGAATGCATATACCACCACTGGAGGGTAGTAGTTTGTATTAGATTTGGCTGCATGTAAAAGAAAATCCAAAATAGCAGTTATTAAACACAAAGGAGTTTATTTTTTCCCTTATGCATAATAAGTCCTGAAGTGGGAAGTCCAATGTTGGGAAGGAAGTCACATAGTCACCAAAAACCTAGCTCCTTTTAGTATTTTTGCTTTACCATACTAAGCACATGCATTCCATCTCTAAGATACACTCAGAGTACAAGTTGTGTAGAGCTCAAGTCCTCATATATGTATTCAGCCAGCAGGAAAGAAGAAAAAGAAGGAGGAGGGGAAGGAGGAGGAAGAGGAGGAGGAGGAAAAAGAGGAGAAAGAGAAAGGGGAGGAGGATGAAGAGGAGGAGGGCGAGGAGAAGGAGAAGAACGGGAGAGAGTGCCAAAAGGCCTATGCCAGCTTCTTTCTCCTTCTAAAGAGGCTTCCTGAACATCCCATCCAACAATTCTTTATATCACAACTGTCAACCCTAGCTGAAGTAGGTTGGGTAATGTAGTCTTGTCACTGGTCTCATTGGGATCCAGAATCACATTAAGATTCTGTACCCAGCCGAAACTGGTTTGGCTCAGTGGATAGAGCGTTGGCCTGCGGACTGGGGGGTCCCGGGTTCGATTCCGGTCAAGGGCACGTGCCTTGGTTGCGGGCACATCCCCGGTGGGAGGTGTGCGGGAGGCAGCTGATTGATGTTTCTCTCTCATCGATGTTTCTAACTCTCTATCCCTCTCCCTTCCTTTCTGTAAAAAATCAATAAAATATATTTAAAAAAAGATTCTGTACCCAAGGAAGGAAGATAATGAGTGATCTCAACCATAAAAGGATATAATTTTCTATCTTTTATCAGTCATTTAAGCATTCATGGAGATAGGGACCTGAATAAATTATTTTAGGAGAGAGTAGAAGAGCACTGGGATCTGAGAAGAGTAGAAGGAAGTGAGCAAAACTGGATTAGGGAAAGAAAGATAAAGAAAATATTCAGTGCTTGAAACTTACTAGCTATCAAGAACAATTGTGGAAGGAAGTGGGAAGAGATTAAGGAAGGAAGGGAGAGAGGAAGAAAGGATCACTCTTTTGAAAATACTTTGAAGATAGAGACCTGTTTTCTATCCCCTAGTACCAGCTCTTGTCATTAAAGTAGTTTGGGATGTAAAGTCTCTCCTTTCTTTCAGGCCTGATATATTTTGTTCTGCCTTAATAATGTCACATCATTTTGTCATCTCCCTGTTTATATCACTCTCTTTCACTAAACCACATACTCTCAATTGGAGCAATAGACCTCCAAGGTGCCAAAAATCTTACATATGACAATGATTTATGGCCCTCCAAAGGGCCACAAATACATAACAAATAAAAAAATGTATCTGTGGATTTGAAATTTCATGATGGAGGGGGGTCTTTTGGGGGGAAAAGGTCTACAAAAGCTCTTTAGGAAGAGAAAAAGGGGAGGAGATTGAGAAACACTACACTAAACTTGGCCAACCTTGATGTCTGGAAAGAAATATCTCTCATTTATTTTGTACTAGAGGCCCAGTGAATGAATTCGTATACGGGTGGGGTCCGGCCGCATGCCCCTATCAGGCCAGGCCGGCCAGGGGGAGGGGCCATGGGCAGTTGGCGGGCTGGCCCCGCCCCTGGTTGAACTCCAGTTTGAACTCCTGCTGGAGGGGACAATTTGCATATTAGCCTTTTATTATATAGGATTCCTGGAACCTAGCATAGTACCTGGTACTCAGAAGGTAAATGAATATTTGTTGAATCAATAAATAATGTCCAGAGGGACAGCTTCATAGAGAAAAGTCCAAAGATACAACAACAATTTATTAATATCACAGTTAGGGACTGGCTCTAACCCTTGCTCTCACCAACTATGTCAGACAGCAAATGAACTCCATCTGCCCACTCCAGAATGCATTCATCTTAATACAAAGGTTGATGCAAAGATAGTTGATGAATGAGAGAACAGAGATAAAGGCAGAATTTAAGCAGGAGAGAAGAAGTTTTAAAAAGTATTATTTCTAAAAATATCAGAAGAATGGAAAAGAGAAGGCCAAAGTAAGGAATGAGGACAATTTTCTTTCCCCATTATCTGTTTGTTTTCCTCTCTCTTTCTATTTTAATATTTTCTCCTTTTATAAAATTTCTTAGTTCTGAGCAAACATGCAGGAAGACATTGAAACTTCAAAAATAATTTGTCTTTTGGGATACTGGGGCAAATCTGAAAGGTATTTCTCACAATGCATAAAATATTTTTGGAAGCAGTGGCTCCCTATATTTTTTGGAGTTTTTATGTGTTATTGTTTGAACATATAGACTACATGAAATTGTATATAATTATGCACGTATGTGTGCACATGACAAATACTTTGTTATCCTATATAAATAACTTATGAAGAAATACTTTATGTAGTGTTTTACAATTTTGATTACCCTGGAGATCACTGATGTATTCATTTTGGTAAATTAGTTCTAGATCATTCCAGCAGATATGGACTTAGTCAATGCCTTCTTAAAAATTATTTTTCAATAACAGCTTTATTAAGATATTATTCATATAACATATAATTCACCCACTTAAAGTATAAAATTCAATGGGTTTTGGTATGTTCACACAGTTGTGCAACCATCACCACAATAAATTTTAGAACATATCATCACCCTAAAAAGAAACCCCATACCAATTAGTAATTTCTTCCCATTTTTCCTCAAACCTCTCCCTTTTGCCCCAGATCTGGTCCTAGGCAATCTACTCTCTGTCTGCATAGATTTGCCTATGTTGGACATTTTATATAATGAAATCATGCAGTATGTAATGTGTGGCCTTTTATGACTGGCTTCTTTCACTTAGCATCATGTTTTCAAGGAGCAACCATTTTGTAACATGTATCAGTACCTCATGCCCTTTTTGTGGCCAAATAATATTTTATTGTATGGATATGCCTTATTTTGTTTATCCATTCACCAGCTGATGGACATTGGAGCTGTTCCCCTTTTTGGCTATTATGAATAATGCTGCTATGAACATTCATGTGCAAGTTTTTGTATAGACACATGTTTTCATTTGGGGGGAGTAGATCAGGAACAAGACAAGGATATCTGCTCTCACGGCTCTTATTCCACATAGTTCTGGAAGTCCTAGTCAGAGCAATAAGGCAAGAGAAAGAAATAAAAGGTATCCAAATAGGGACGAAAGAACTAAAACTGCCACTTTTTGCAGATGACATGATTCTGTATATAGAACACCCTAAAGACTCCACCAAAAACCTATTAGAAACAATAAACAAATACAGTCAAGTTTCAGGATAAAAAAAAAAAATCAATGCACAAAAATCCATTGCCTTCCTGTATACTAACAACAAAATTTCAGAGAAAGAAATGAAAAAACACACAATTCATTTTGCAATTGCAACAAAAAGAATAAAATACCTAGGAATAAACTTAACAAAGAACGTGAAAGACTTATATATTGAAAATTACAAAGCATTATTAAAAGAGATTGAAAAAGACAAAACAAAATGGAAAAACATCCTGTACTCATGGATTGGAAGAATCAACATAGTTAAAATGGCTATATTACCCAACGCAACACACAGACGTAATGCAATCACCATCAAAATCCCAAATGTCATTTTTTAAAGAAATAGAACAAAAAATAATCAGATTTGTATGGAACCGCAAAAGACCCCGAATAGCCAAAGCAATCCTGAGAAAAAAATAATGAAGCCAGAGGTAGTATACCACCTGACTTCAAATCGTACTACAGAGCAACAGTAATTAAAATATCATGGTATTGCCGAAACCGGTTTGGCTCAGTGGATAGAGCGTCGGCCTGCGGACTGAAGGGTCCCGGGTTCGATTCCGGTCAAGGGCATGTACCTTGGTTGCGGGCACATCCCCAGTGGGGGGTGTGCAGGAGGCAGCTGATGGATGTTTCTCTCTCATCGATGTTTCTAACTCTCTATCCCTCTCCCTTCCTCTCTGTAAAAAATCAATAAAATATATTTTAAAAAAATAAAATATCATGGTATTGGTAGAAAAAACAGACACAAAGACCAATGGAACAGAATTGAGAGCCCAGATCTGGTCCAAGGCAATCTACTAGGCAATCATATAGATGTAAAATAAAACCACATGTATATGGGCAAATAATTTTTTACAAAGGAGCAAAAAACACACAATGGAGAAAAGAAAGTCGCTTCAATAAATGGTGCTGGACCCCAAGAACGTCTGAGAATGTCTTCAGTCATCAGCTGTACGGTAATATTACCTGGGGCAAATGGGGAAGTATTTTGGACTTATGTTCCTGACCCTCCATGGGTAAGAGCCCTTATGTGGGCTGATCCCCCGCCTAATGTAGTCACCAATAATACCAAACACCTTGGTCATCCAGGAGGACCATGGGTGGGGCTAGGAAGTATAATTACACAGGGGTCGCCACCCAGCTTCCCTTTTGTATGACACAAAATCAAACCACTGCTCCTTTGTGTGTAAAATTAAAGAGAGGTTTCTGGCTTGCGTGGTCACCAAAGGAAGGGGCTATCACTACTTGCTCCTGGGAGAGGTGCAGAAAATGTAAGACCTTGTCTATACAAAAAGAAATTGACAGCCAGTTTGAAATGGAATTGCTATGGCCTAGAGCAAAGAATATCCTTACATGATATTATTCTACAATGTCATTATAATTTTTCCCAGATTTGTGTTACCCCCATTACCTATAAAAGTACCTCACACCCTTGGGAATCAATAAAAAATCATCTTTTTGGTGCTTGGAGACAAAGGTAACACATCTCTTGATATTTTAGAATTACAACAGCATAATGTAAATTATCCCAAACAAACTTACAAACAAATTCTTTGAATGTCTGGCAGCAATTTAAAAAGGACACAAAGGGATTTAATCCCTTCCACTGTATAGAGGGCCCCCTGGGAAGGCACCAGAGCATTCTATATTGGCCCCTCTTGCCCCTTTGGCCAAGAGGGACCTCTTTTCACAATCCAATTGCCCACAGCTGATGCCTGAGCTTTCTGTTCATCCTGAGGTTGAAGCCTCGTGGTGGCTGGTACCATGGATCTGTCTCTCTCCCAGTGGGGTGAGCTGGGCCCTCCCTGGAGAAGAAACCTGGGTTCCCCAAGATATGTGATCAGTGCTGGGGGCCCCGCCAGCAGGCGAGGGGATCCTAAGGCAGGTGCTGGGCATGGAGGCCATGGAGGCATAGGCCACCAAGGAGACCGAACTGAACCTCACATCACCCTGCTTGGCCCCGGAGGATGGCTGGTTAGCCAGAGACGGGTAAGATTCCTCAGGGAAGGAACAACCTTAGACAGGCACAGTCGCAGAGGGGCCATCAGGAGAGAACTTGGGGGTCAACAGAGGTGGGGCACAGACCCTCACCCCCCCAACTTTGCAGGGGCCTGAACCCTCATCCCTTCTGAGGGAGGTCTCCTGCCCCCATGGCTGCTTCGCTTCCCATGCCCAGCTCAAATAGGGACCCAGGTAACAGACAGAGACTTGGCTGACAGAAGCTGCCCTCTCACTGCAACAAGACTTGTTTTAGTTGTCTTGTACCCATGGTGTGGGGAAGTGGGTTTTTGATATCTAAATCCAGCCTAGCACCAGGAATGTTCAGGGCCTACTCAAGAAGGTAAATAATCCTTCCTACTAATATTTACAGGGTAAAATAAGATTGTTGATAGAGTATTAAATTTGACAGTAAAATAGTAGTCAAGTTCTCAGACTAATTTAAATTGGCTAAGTGAAATAAGCGAATATTCTAGAAAAATTAATGGTACTGGACAAAAAGCTGTTCCTAAAGTGTTAACTAAAATTTTTATTGGTAGTTCATCTCATGGTAAAATTGCATAACATGTAATGAACCTAAAGCAGTTATATTTTAGTGCAAAAAATTAAAATTTAAAAGCTATCAAGACTACATTTATAAAATTTCCAAAAGCCTCCTAATATTTAAATTAAAAAAGGGGGGACAGTAGAAGAATATCATGTAAGAAAAAATACCCTGTAAGTAAATTACATCTAGAAAATTTTTACTTTAGAAAATTAACTTTCATTTGTAATGCTAACAGCAAGACACCCATGAAAAACACACATGGTGCCAAAACAAGCCACAGGAAAATCGTTTGGGCAAAAAAATGAAAAAGGATCCCAAGTCAAATTTATAGAAAAGATTCCTTTATTAACTTTTGGTCGAGAATATGTTAGTATATTTTCAGAAAACAACTCCAAGACCATGTGGATTCCTGCAACAGAGAGGAATTGCTCCAGCCATGAAGACAGAAGAGAAACAGTCCGGAGATGGAAGATGCTGACGACACCTTGCCATACTACCAGTCAGCAGCTGTGCGTTGCTGCAGGTTGCCCAGGACCAAACCAGAGAGGGTCGGACCTGCATTACCACCATTTGTCCACCATCCAGAACTGAAATATCATTGCTGACATGTACACATAAGGAACTGTTTGACATTGCAATTGGAATTCAAAAGAACTGTTGGCCCAGAAAGAAACTCACTACAGACTGATTCATTTGCCTCTCAGCATAACGATTATTGCTTGTCCCATTTTCGGTTCTTATAAGTGTATTTCTAGTATCACATGATCTCACTCATCTAGGGGAAATAATGAACAACATAAACTGATGAACAAAAACAGACCCGGAGACAGGGAAGCATCGATCAGACTGTCAAACCTCAGGGAAGGTAGGGGAGGGTGGGGATAAGGGGGAGAAATCAACCAAAGGACTTGTATGAATGCATATAAGCCTAACCAGTGGTCACGGACAACAGGGGGGTGGGGGCATGTGTGGGGAAGGGTTCGGGAAGGGAATGGGGGGATGAGCACAAATATGCGATACCTTAATCAATAAAGAAATTTTAAAAATATAAATATTTAAATAAATAAATAAATAGTGCTGGGAAAATTGGAAAGCCACGTGCAAAAGAATGAAACCAGACTACAGTTTGTCCCCATATATAAAAATTAATTCAGAATGGATCAAATACCTAAATATAAGATCTGAAACAATAAATTACATAGAACAAAACATAGGTACTAAACTCATGGACCTTGGTCTTAGAGAAGATTTTACAAATTTAACCCTAAAGGCAAGGGAAGTAAAGGCAAACATAAATGAATGGTATATGAAACTAAAAAGCTTCTGCTCAGCAAAAGAAACCACCAACAAAACAAACAGGCAAACAACCAAATGGGTGGTGATATTTGCAAACAACAACTCCAAAAGGGGTTAATATTCAAAATATATAAAGAACTCATATGACTCAACACCAAATAAACAAACAATCCAATTAAAAATGGGCAGAGGACTTGAATAGACACCTCTCCCAAGAAGACATACAAATGACCAACAGATACAGGAAACGATGCTCAACTTTACTAGCTATTAGGGAAATGCAAATCAAAACTACCACCTCACACCTGTTAGAAAGGCTATTATCAACAAGAGAAGTAATAGCAGTTTTGGAGAGGTTGTGGAGAAAAAGGAACCCTTATTCACTGGGGTGGGAATGTAAACTGGTATAGCCACTATGGAAAAGAATATGACGGATCCTCAAAAAATTAGGAGTAGAGGGAGGAAAAAACAGCGGCGGAATAGACAGACGTGTCCCCAGCCTTGTACTGGAGCAGATAGAAAGAACAGCTGAGGGTCGTACGGGGAGTGTTAGTTGGTGAGTTGAGGGACAGCTATACTCCAGGAGACGGTGGGGGACTGCTGGATGGGGCTCGCCTGACTGGGCAGCCCCCACTGCTGCTGGCTTCCCTCCCGGAGTGACCGGCTCAGATGCAGAGACTGCGCCTTCTTGAAGGGGCAAGTGGGTGTTATCAGAAGCCTGAAAATCTATAACTACAGCACCCACCGAACAGCTGCGAACCCTAGAACACTGGTCCCCAATTGGCACAAACACATGGATTCAGAGGAGCTCTACACTTCACCACGGAAAGGTCAGATTTTTCTGGGATAAGGTGAGGTCTCTGGTCCCAGCAGGAGACAGAAATGCACGCACTGCGGGAGCTGGAGGACCGGGGGAAGTCTGCGCCTAGAAAAAAATCTATGGCTGTTGGGGCTGGCATGATCCGTGAATGTGGAAGGGGGTCCTCAGAGCTGCTAACAGAAAGGAACTCTAAAAAGCAACCCATTTTGATCTGACACCAAAGGACAGTCTAAAAATTTTAAAAGTGTGCTGGCTGCTTAGACCCAAGGGGGGGAAAAAGACTACACAGACTTGCGTGCAGCCCCGGAGTTTGCACACTTACACTGGCTCTTTTTTTTTCCTCTTTAAATCCTTGCTTCTGATTACTAAGCCCAATACATAGGATCATCCAATTGGGGACACCCTAAGAGATTGCAGGAGAAAGTTGTTTTTCTGGAACCTGGGGATCAGAGCAGGGACTGACCATCAGAGAACCAGCTCTGGGGCAGCCCACTCCCACAAACCGGTATTGAGTGCCACAGGGAAAGCAGGATCTAAGCACTGGCTAGAGAGGACCTATAGACCCAGAGGTCAATCCAGAAACACTGCCACCCAGGGGTTGAATCACAAATTGACTCTTGTGTAAACACAAATAAAGGAATACAAGAAATTAAGACACACTGCCTGCTTAAAAATCGGGAATGGCTTACAACACTGAGGAGCAGTGGAATGCAGAGAACTGCAATACTGTCCTGACTAGGAAACAGGCGTGCCAAACAGAACAGTAGAGGAAGTGAATGACCTTCACTACTGCACATTTTTATTTTTATTATCTTTTACTTAAGAAACTATTTTTTTCCTTTTTTCCTCACTTGATTTTACCTTTTTAATTATTACATGTTTATTTTCAATCAGTATTATTACTACTACTATTTTACCTTTTTTTTAAAAAAAAAGTATCATTTTATTTTCTTTTTATTTTACTTTTGGATTAGTGTTCTACATTCTATTTTCATCTTTCCTTTAGTATCATTTTACTCTATCTCAACTTTACCTTTATGCCAGCACTCTATTCCTAATTTTTCCCCTTTTGTTGTCCTGTTTCTCTTACCCTTTTCCTGCTTTAGATTTTCCCTATTCTTTCTTTTTAACCCCTGTTAAAATTTCACCCTACTTATATATCTAATTTCCAATCCCCTGCTCCAAGTCCATACACACCTCTCTCTTCTCTGTCTTTACTATCAAAAAAATTGTTTTTCTCTCTGTCCTTTTGTTGTTGTTTGCTTGCTTGTTGATCATACCGATTTTTTATGCTTGTTTGTGAGATTATTTTGCTTATTCTTTTTTTGTTTGTTTTTTTTCTTCTGTTTTCCCTCATCTTGCTTGATATTAGTTGTTGTTTGTAGTTTGTATTCATCTCCAGGTAGTTGTTGCTGGCATTTGTTGGGATTAGTGGCTGTTCTATTGGAGTTTTCTCCCCATATATATAGATTGTTCCCCTCTTCTTTCTTTTCTCTTTCTTTTATCTCTTACTTTTTTTTTCCTTTTCCCAATTTCATTTTGGCATGCATTCCTTTCTTTTTTCTCTCTTCTTCTTTCTCTCCTATCCCCTAATTTGCCTTTCTCTGGTGGTCACCTTTATTTGGGATTATTAATATCGTGAATACATTTCTGTTCAGTGCCTTGTGCATTGTACCTGGTTGTGTTGTATTTTGTACCTTTAAATCAATGCATGAGAGAGAGAACTACATAACCAGACACCCAGAGAAGAGAGACCATGGGGAGACAAAGAAATAGCCTGCATATGAAAGAAAAGCAGGCATCACCAGAAAAGGAAGTAAACGAAATGGAGAAAAGCAACCTGTCAGAGAAAGAATTCAGAGAAATGGTCATAAGGTGGCTGAAAAGAATGGAAGACAAATTCGACAATATGTGTAAGAACCAAGAGGAAATGAAGAAGAACCAAGAAGAAAGGAAAAATGACATCGCTGCTGCAAAGAACTCAATAGAAAGCATCAAGAGTAGACTAGAAGAAGCAGAGTACCACATCAGTGAGCTAGAACAAGGTAGGAAAAAATACCCAAGTAGAGCAGCTTCTAGAAAAAAAATTAAAAAGCAGGAGGAGAGCCTAAGGGAACTTTGGGACAACATGAAACAAAACAACATCCGCATAATAGGGGTTCCAGAAGGAAAGGAAACTGAGCAAGGAATAGAAAACCTGTTTGAAGAAATAATGACAGAAAACTTCCCTGATATGGGGAAGAAAAAACCCACACAAATCCAAGAAGCTTACAGAGTCCCAAGCAAAATGAACCCCAAAAGACTGACGCCAACGCACATTATAATTAAATTGGCAAACACCAATGACAAAGAATCTGAAAAGCAGCCAGAGAAAGACAGAAAGTTCCGTACAAAGGAACCCCCATCAGACTAGCAACTGATTTCTCAACAGAAACTCATCAGGCCATAAGGGAATGGAATGAAATATACAAAGTCATGCAAAGGAAGGGTCTGAATCCAAGAATACTGTACCCAGCAAGGCTATCAATCAACATTGAAGGTGAAATCAGGAGCTTCACAGACAAAAAAGGACTAAGGGAATTTGTTACCACCACACCAGCAATGCAAGAAATGCTAAAGTGTCTCCTGTAAAAGAAAAAGTAATAGGAAACGAAGAAGGAACACAGGAGTAAGGAATAAAAATGGTGACAAATAAGTACCTATCAATAATAACTTTAAATATAAATGGATTAAATGCCCCAATCAAAAGACATAAGGTAACGGATTGGATAAGAAAACATGACCCATATATCTGCTGTCTACAAGAAACCCACCTCAGAAAAAAAGACACATACAGACTGAGGGTGAAGGGATGGAAAAAGGTTTTTCAGGTGAATGGAAATGAAAAAAAAGCTGGGATAGTTATACTTATATCTGACAAACTAGATCTCAAAGTGAAGGACATAACAAGAGATAAGGAAGGCCTCTTCCTAATACTAAAGGGAGTGATCCAACAAGAAGAAATAACTCTGGTAAACATATATGCACCCAATACAGGAGCATCCAAATACATAAAAAACTCCTGGAGGATATCAAGGAAGAGATTGACAGCAATACAATCATAGTAGGAGACTTTAATACCCCACTATCACCATTGGACAAATCCTCTAAACAAAAAATCAGCAAAGAAACATCAATCCTAAATGACTCACTAGACCAGATGGAATTAATTGACATCTTCAGAACATTTCACCCCAAAGCCACAGAATATACATTCTTCTCAAGTGCACATGGGTCATTTTCAAAGATAGATCATATGTTGGGTCATAGGCAAAGTCTCTTCAAATTCAAGAAGATAGGAATCATATCAAGCATCTTCTCAGATCACAGTGGCATAAAACTGGAAATCAACTACAATAAAAACAATCCAAAAAAATCAAACACATGGAGACTAAACAGCATGCTATTAAACAATGACTGGGTTACCAGAGAGATCAAAGAAGAAATAAAAAACATCATGGCAACAAATGACAATGAAAACAAACAATCCAAAATCTATAAGATACAGCGAAAGCAGTATTGAGAGGGAAGTTCATAACTCTACAAGTCTACTGCAAAAAACAAGAAACAATGGTAATAAATTACCTAATCCTACAACTCAAAGAGTTAGAAAGAGAGCAACAAGAAAAGCCCAGTGTAAGCAGAAGGAAGGAAATAATAAAGATCAGAATGGAGATAAACGACATTGAGACCAAAAAAACAATACAAAAGATCAACAAAACCAAGAACTGGTTCTTTGAAAGGATAAACAAGATTGATGAACCTCTAGCCAGGCTCACCAAGAAGCAAAGAGAGAGGACCCAAATAAACAAAATCAGAAATGAAAGTGGTGAAATAACAACAGAACCCACTGAAATACAAAGGATCGTTAAAAAATACTATGAACAACTCTATTCCAACAAACTGGACAACCTGGAGGAAATGGACATATTCCTAGAAAAATATAACCTTCCAAAACTCAATCAGGAAGAATCTAAACATCTCAATAGCCCAATAATTATGGAAGAAATTGAAGCAGTCATCAAAAAGCTTCCAGCAAACAAATGCCCGGGGCCAGATGGCTTCACAGGGCAGTTTTACCAAACATTCAAGGAAGAACTTAAACCTATCCTCCTCACACTATTCAAAAAAATTCAAGAGGAAGGAACACTTCCAACCTCCTTCTATGAAGCCAGCATCACCCTAATACCAAAACCAGATAAAGACAACACAATGAAAGAGAATTACAGGCCAATATCCCTCATGAACATAGATGCCAAAATACTCAACAAAATTCTAGCAAATCCAATCCAGCAGTACATCAGAAAGATCATACACCATGACCAAGTAGTATTTGTCCCAGGGATGCAAGGATGGTACAATATCCGCAAATCAATAAATGTGATATATCATATAAACAAATTGAGAAATAAAAATCACATACTCATATCAATTGATGCAGAAAAAGCATTTGACAAAATCCAACACCCCTTCTTGATAAAAACTCTCAACAAGGTGGGAATAGAAGGATCATACCTCAACATAATAAAAGCCATATATAATAAACCCACAGCTAACATCATACTCAATGGGCAAAAACTAAAACCATTTCCCCTAAGAATAGGAACAAGACAGAGATGCCCACTCTCACCACTCCTGTTCGACATAGTACTGGAAGTATTAGCCATTGCAATTAGACAACAAGAAGAAGTAAAAGGCATCCAAATTGGAAAAGAAGAAGTAAAGCTGTCCTTATTTGCAGATGACATGATATAGTACATAAAAAACCCGAAAGACTCCATCAAAAAACTAATAGACTTAATAAATGAATTCAGCAATGTAGCAGGATACAAAATTAACGCCAAGAAATCTATGGCATTTCTATACACCAACAGTGAACTTACAGAAAGAGAGACTAAAAAAGCAATCCCATTTACCATCGCACCAAAAAAAAATTAAGATACCTAGGAATAAACTTAACTAAGGAGGTAAAAGACCTATACGCGGAAAACTACAGGACACTGAAAAAAGAGATAGAGGAAGACGTAACAGATGGAAGAACATACCATGTTCATGGATTGAGAGAATCAACATCATTAAAATGTCCATACTACCCAAAGCAATCTATAGATTCAACGCACTCCCATTAAAATACCAACGGCATATTTCACAGACCTAGAAAGAACTCTCCAAAAATTCATCTGCAATAAAAAAAGACCCCGAATAGCCACAGCAATCCTGAGAAAGAAGAACAAAGTAGGTGGGATCTCAATACCATATTTAAAGCTGTATTACAAAGCCAGTGTTCTCAAAACTGCCTGGTACTGGCACAAGAACAGACATATAGACCAATGGAATAGAGTAGAGAATCCAGATATCGACCCAAACCTCTATGCTCAATTAATATATGACAAAGGAGGCATGAACATATAATGGAGTCAAGACAGTCTCTTCAATAAATGGTGTTGGGAAAATTGATCAGATACATGCAAAAAAATGAAACTAGATCACCAACTTACACCATACACAAAAATGAACTCAAAATGGATACAGGACTTAAACATAAGATGGGAAACCATCAAAATACTAGAGGAATCCACAGGCAGAGAGATCTCAGACATATGCTGAAGCAATTTCTTCACCGATACCGCTCCTAGGACAATGGAAGCTAAAGAGAAAATAAACAAACGGGACTACATCAAAATAAAAAGCTTTTGCACAGCAAAAGTAACCATCAACAAACAACAAGAAAGCCCACTGTATGGGAGAACATATTTGCAAATGGTATCACTGATAAAGGTTTAATGTCCAACATCTACAGGCAGCTTATACAACTTAATAAAAGGAAGATAAATGATCCAATAAAAAATGGGCAACGGACCTAAATAGAATCTTTTTGAAAGTAGACAGAAGGAAGGCCAAGAGACACATGAAAACATGCTCAAAGTCACTAATTATCCGAGAGATGCAAATCCAAACGACAATGCGGTACCATCTCACACCTGTCAGAATGGCAACCATCAACAAATCAACAAACGACAAGTGCTGGCGAGGATGCGGAGAAAAAGGAACCCTCGTGCACTGCTGGTGGGAATGCAGACTGGTGCAGCCACTGTGGAGAACAGTATGGAGTTTCCTCAAAAAACTAAAAATGGAGCTCCCATTTGACCCAGTAATCCCACTTCTAGGAATATATCCCAAGAAACTAGAAACACCAATCAGAAAGGATATATGCACCCCTATGGTCATAGCAGCACAATTCACCATAGCTAAGATTTGGAAACAGCCTAAATGCCCATCAGCAGATGAGTGGATTAGAAAACTATGGTACATATACACAATGGAATACTACGCTGCTATCAAAAAGAAGGAATTCTTACCATGTGCAACAGCATGGATGGACCTGGAGAGTATTATGTTAAGTGAAATAAGCCAGGCAATGAAAGAAAAATACCACATGATCTCACTCATTTATGGAAAATAAAGAACATTATAACCTGATGAATAAAAAGATAGATACAGAGGCAGTAAAGCACCGAACAGACTGTCAAATTACAATGGGAAGGCTGGGGAGTGTTGGGGAGGGAGGGAAATAGATAAACCAAAGGACTTGTATGCATGCATATAAGCACACCAATGGACACAAGACACTGGGGGAGGGGGGTGAGATGAGGGCATGCGACAGGTGGTAGGGGAGGCTGGGGAAAGGTCAATGGGGGAAAAAAGGAGATATATGTACTAATATATGTAATATTTTAAACAATAAAAATATTTTAAAAATTAGGAGTAGAGTTATCACATGACCTAGCAATCCCCCTTATGGGCATCTACCCCCCAAAATTGAAAACATTTATTTGCAAAGATATATGCACCTCTATGCTCATTGCAGCACTATTCATGGTGGCCAAGACATGGAAACAACCAAAGTGTCCTTCAATATATACTATGGAATACTACTCAGCCATAAAAAAAGATGAAATACTGCCATTTGTGACAACATGGATGGACCTTGAGAATAATATGCTAAATGAAATAAGTCAGTCAGAAACAGCTAAGAACCATATGATTTCACTCATATGTAGGATATAAAACTGAAACTCATAGACACAGACAACAGTATGGTGGTTACCAGAAGGAAAGGGAATGGGGGAGGTAGTAAAGGGTAAAGGGAGTCAAATATATGGTGACAGAAGAAGACTTGACTTTGGGTGATGGGCACACAGTGCAATCAATATACAGAGCATGTATCAGAAATCTACACTTGAAACCTATATAATCTTATTAACCAATGTCACACCAATAAATTTAATTTTTAAAAAGTTAACGAAAAAAGGCATATTTAAAGGTAAAATAAAATAAAATGTCTACACGAGTAATTGATTTAGGCTTATGATGACCAGTTTACCAAGTTTGCAAACAGTATTAGAAATTTGACTGAAAAACTTATTTAGAAGTTTAATTTATGAAATTTATTAGAATCAGTAACATTCTTGAGGATGTTAGAAAACATTCTTGGTTTGTTAGAAAACAATTGATATATTTAAATAGAAAATAAAATATGTTAAACGTATAAATTTGGTTTAAAACTACTTAAAAGAACTTAATTGTAAAAGTCCCTGTAAAATTATTGTTAACATGCAATTATATGTATAAAGAAAACATTTATAAATTGATCTTAAAACATAAGATCTCAGTTTTTAAGTTATTTAATTTGTTAATTTAATTTGAATCAAATGTTATTTCCGAGAACTGAATTAGCCTCTGAATAATATTTTCTGTGTACAAAAGCCATCCTGAGGCCACAAAAGAACTTCACACTGACAATGAGAAGTTAGTTGCCTCATAAGGGGTGTGACCAATGGATTTACACATAGTCCCCAAGGGTTCTCAGGAACAAACAGTGTTATGTCCTCCTCTTATTTCAGAGGATCACTTTCTGGAATGATGAATAAAATGTCTGACTAAAAGTGAGAAAATCAAGGGGGATAATGTGGGGAAAAGTATTCCTTCACAATGAGAAAAAATGGAAGGCATTAACTTTTTAAAATTTATTGAAGGAAAAGAAATATTCGGGATAGGTGTCAATACTCTCCTAAATCAATTTTTAAAGTATTAAATAGGAAGATATTGTGTAAAAGTATCTAAAACAGTATTTCTTAAATATGAATGTGCATATGAATCACTTGGGAATCTTGTGAAAATACCCAGTCTGCTATGTGAGGGGATGTCGGTGGTAGCTAATGCTATGGTGGTAATCATTTCACAATATATAAATGTACCAAATCAACATTTTGTACATTTTAATTCACACAATATTATGTGTTGACTATATCTTGGTAAATCTGGGGGGAAATTTTAAAAAAATTAAATTGTTTAAAAATTACTAATTTTCAAGAGAACTTTGTTTATAGTTAAATTTGCTTATTTTATTTAAAATATATATGCTGTACTACTGAAAAAAATTCTAATGCAGTAGGTCTGGAGTGGGCCTGAGACTATGAATTTCTAACAAGCCTCCAGGTGATGGTGCCAATACTGATTTCAGGACAATGCCTGAAATTGCAAGAAGTCAGAGGATCAGGCATTATAATTCTGTTCATCCAAGACAAGAATATCCTTAACTTTCATAAGCAAAATAACTTCTAATCAAAAGAACTTCTGCCCTCATAAGAGCAAGGAGAGGTTTGAGGAGGATCTTAGATGGTCACTTGCTTCATTCACATAGATGCTAATAGAGGCATGGATAACAGCAGCCAATATCAAGTCTCTTTTGTTGGACCAAGGAAGTACAGGATTTCTTTTCTTCCCAAAAAAACATCAAAGTCTTTGCATCTCAGTGTCTGACTTCTATTCTTGGTTGAGTCTTGAGAATGTGAAAGAAATGAGTGTATTCTGAAAATTCATGGTCAATAAAAATATTTAACAATTCTCTAGGCAAAAAAAGTAAAAATAAAGAATCAGAAAATAACCTTATGAGACTAATCTGGTGGAGTCTCAGGTGGCAAATGCCACATTCAATGAGCTTGAGATTTAGGGTTGTGTTGATTTCTGAATCTGTTTGATAATAAGGTGAATACTAAGTCCAGAAAACACAAATCTATTCTTCTTTTATCATAATGTCAGTAGGTTTTAGGTTGTCAAATTTTATTTGCATACAGTTATCCTCAGAATAAAGATACAACATTTGAAACAAAAATATTTTTTTAAATATATTTTATTGATTTTTACAGAGAGGAAGGGAGAGGGATAGAGAGTTAGAAACATCGATCAGCTGCCTCCTGCACACCTCCCACTGGGGATGTGCCTGCAACCAAGGTACATGCCCTTGACCGGAATCGAACCTGGGACCTTTCAGTCCGCAGGTCGACGCTCTATCCACTGAGCCAAACCAGTCAGGGCCAAAAATATATTTTTTTAAATATGTTATTATTGCTTTCAGAGAGGAAGGGTGAGGGAGAGAGAAATAGAAACATCAACGATGAGAGAGAATCATTGATTGGCTGCCTTCTGCACATTCGAGCCCACAAGCCAGGCATGTGTCCTGACCAGGCCTCGAACCATGACCTCCTGGTGCATAGGTTGAAGCTCAATTACTGAGCCACACTAGTCGAGCGAAAACATTTTTTAAAAATTAAACGAATAATCATGTTCTTGTTACCTTAGTAAACTTTGTTTTTATGTAAAATATACCAAACACAGGAGTTTTAAAGAACAATCCTACTTATGTGAAATACATTTTTATTTTTCTAAACTGGAAAAGAACTATACAGTTGTCAAGGGTACTAAAGATAAGCAATACAGAAACAGATTTTATTTAATTTACAAAAAAAACCAACACTGGGTTCTGGAGTATTTATCCTTATAATGAAAACACATTTGTATTTTACATCTTTAATAACGAGTAGCTTTGGGAATAAATGTTTATTTTAAAGAACAGTCCAAAGAATAAAATATTAATGCTAGGTCTAGAAAGAATTTGAGAGGCAGGTATGGAAATAGAATGATTTACCTTGAGAGTTATTAGTATAAACATTAGTAATGATTAACATAGATCAGACATTTACTATGTGCTAGCTAAGCTACTAAATCCTCAACACTGATACTTCTCAAATTGTAATGTGCAAAGAATAATCTGGGGATCTTATTAAAATGAAGAGTCTGCTTCAGTTAGTCTGGGGAGGGACTTGAGATCCTGCATTTCTAAGAAGCACCCCAGTGATGCAGATACTGCTGGGATATAAACCACCTTTCGAATAGCAAGGTTCTAGTTGGATCATCTCATGGAATTCTCACAATAACCCTATGTACTATTAATGTCTCCATTTTACAGACAGAGAAACTGAGTCCTAGGGATATTACACGATTGTTCCAAGCAGTGGAGCTGGAATTTGGATTCTAAGTCTACATTTTAAAATTAGAGTGATCTAGCCAGTGGTTCTCAACTCTGGCTGCACATGAGACCCACCTTGAGAGTTTTCACAATAGTAGTGCGCCCACAATTTAAATCAGATTCTCTGAAGATAGGACCTAAGCATTGGCATTTGTTTTAAGCTTGTGGTTCTTATGGTCAGTCAAGTCTGAGTACTATTGATCTGGGTCAAACCCATTTTTTTGCAAATAAGAAAATTAGCCCCCTCCCCCAAAGAGTCAGTGTTTATCACAAATAATACAAGGTCTCCTGATTCAGTAAATATCCTAAATACAGGTTGGGGTTGGAAGGAAGGGGAATGTTTATCTTTGTCAAAAAAAAGCTATAATTTAAACCTTATTAAACTAACAATTAACAAAAGCCTACAGGGTACTAAAAAGACTAAAGAAGATATAAATTAAAACTAATTTGAATTATTTTCAGAAAAAAAGAGTATATAACTTTGTTTCCAAAGACAAAGTAGGATCAGAATGAGCCTCAGAAACCCAAAAGAATGTAAATTGGATATGCTGGGTCATAGCATAATCCCTCTGGTCTCTATTGGGATTTTAAAAAAAAGATAAGAACAATAAACTGGTTGGGGACAGTAAAATTGTTTGAAAATCTGCAGAAATTTCACATCTACCCGCAGAATGCTTAGGATCACCAATTTTGAAAATTTTTAGATCCACTAAGAAAAGTTTACACTCTCCATGAAATGATTTATCTCTTCATTCAGCGATTGTTTGTTAAGTACCTGCTGTGTGCTAGGCACTATATCTTGAAAATATGGCAATGAACAGAACAGACATAAAGGCTACAGTCTGAGAGGGTTGCTGGTGATCCTAATGCTCTAGCTCCCTCTTTGAGAGGAGGCATGTGACCTAATCTTAGCCAATCATAACACTATATCCTCCTCACCATGTGATGGTCCAAGCCAGGCATTGAGAGCCCATCTCTGGGATTAATATACATTGAACTAGGGAACAGGAGTTCTATTTCTTTTCTGGGACTGCTCTCTAGGCTAATATAAGCTGGAGGTGTCTACAGCCATGCCTCATGCCACTTAACATGAAGAAGCCCTGTACAGAGGGAGGAGGGGGGTTGAGGGGAGAAAGAGAAAGGAAGAGACATCTGATGACATAATTTGAATTCCCGTATCTAGAATCTACTTCATCTATGTCCTTCCCAGATTTGTAAGCTGATAAATTCCTTTTCTTACTTAGCTAGTTTGAGTCAAGTTTCTGTCACAACCAAAAGAGCCCTGACTCAGACTTATACACTCACTGAATGAACAAGTAACACGAACCTCAGAGTCATCTAATCCAGTGGCTCTCACAGTGTGATCCCTAAATCAGCAGCCTCGGCTTCATCTGAGAACTTGTTAGAGATGCAAATCCTGGAATCCTACTCCAAACCTACTGAATCTAAGTCTGGAGGGAGGGCCCAGCCATCAATTTTAACAAGTCTTGCAGATGATTTTGATCCACATTAGAGTTTGAAAAACTCTGTTCTAATATATTCCTTTACGTGAGATATGAAACTAGAAGTCCAGAAAAGGGAGGTAACTTGCTGAAGATCACAAAGCCAGTTAGAGGTGACCCCAGATCCTTTTAGTAATGCAAAGGCTTTGGGGTTTGGGGAAGAGTTTTGAGAGAAGTAACACATGGATTGGCATATAGGAGGGGGGAAATATTTTGGGTCAAATAATACAGTATGGTTGGAAACACTTGCTGTGTGTTTCCACAGGAGTTTAGAGAATATTTTACTCATCTTGGCTCCCCAGCTGAGCCAACAACAATGTGTTAAAACTCCATGGCCAATGGCAGGAATCCAGGAGAGTCATTTCTATATGCCAGCAAAGAGGAATTTCTTAGGAAAGCTACAGAAATTATGCTACTATCACATTTCGCTTTGTGGAGTGAAGGAATAAAGAGGATGAAACAAAAAGCAAGGGATTGCAGTTATTCCTGAGTCCCACGTCTCCAGTTGGGAGAAAGGGATCTTATTGTTGTTCTTGCCAGGGCAGAAGTTCCCCAGAGGGAAACTGGGCATCTAACCTGGTGACTTGGAGAGTAACTTGTGTTTTTTAGCCGTTTTTTCAGGTGGAGGAAGAGAACAGCAGTATTCCAGAATGTCCCTGGAAACTCTATTTGGTAGCCTGCTTTCCGATGATTTGCCCAGCTTGACTTAAGGATGTGGTCCATCCAGAGGCAAACCTAAGAAAAGAAAGGCCCTGGCACTAATACTTCTGAAGCCTTCTCTTACTCTCTCCTTCTCCTAATCTTGTACAGATGGGCATAGTAGGGAGTAAATGAAAGGATCAAGGGAAGCTGCTGACACTACCAATTTTAGAAAGTACAAACTTTTAATAATTAATGTATACTTTTCCTTTGACACATCTACCTAGGCAAGGAAAATGCCATTCAGAAAGGTACCTGGTTAAAGAAAAACACCAAAAGCATCACCTCTTATATAATTAGATGATCATTCATTCATTCATTCACTCATTCATCAGTTATGCATTGAACACCAACTATGTGCCAGCAACTGGTTGAGGCACTGGGGAGACAGTAGTAACAATTTATAGTAAAAAACAGTGAAAGAAAATCCTTGCCCTTATGAAACTTACTTTCTCTCTCTTCAGGGAGATAGGCGATAAACAAAACAAGCAAGTAATATAAGTTGGTTTGCAATTCATGCTATGGAGAAAAAAATAAAACAGAGGGAAAGAGTGGAAAGAGCTGGGGGTAGTGAAGGAGGGAATTTGAAAGTATAAATAAATAGGGTGGTCAGAGAAGCCCTCACTGGAATCCAGTGTGGTCTTGGCCATTAACACTCAAGAAAGGTATCTTAAAACTGGAAAAGACCCAGAGAAAGAGATTCAAACTATCAGTCAAGAAATATCTACTGATTCTTACTATGGTATGGACAAGTGCTCATCAAATATTCCATGTGCTTCCCTACATTTCCCAGACTTCCCTGTAGTTAAATGGGAGCCATAGCGCTAGTAAAGGCAAATCGACTATGAGCAGAAGTTACTTTTGGGCTGAGGTAGTTAAAAGTCCAGGTACCTCCTTTCCCCTTCTTTTCCCTGCCTCAGCCATCTTGTTGGCACAAAGTGGAGGAGAGTATCCTGTTCTACCTCTGATTCCATGTGAGGGAGAAATTCACCTTTGTCAAGTTAAGCCATTGAATTTTAGGGTTGTCACTGCAGCCTAGCCTAACTTTATTTGACAAATACATGTACTATACGCAGATACAGGTGTGAACACTGTAAGGAAAAAAGGAAGTGGAAGAGCTTGCCCTCAAGAAACTTATATTGTAGATGAAGATTAAAACTGCAACTTAAACTCAACATTCAAAACCTTAAGTTATCAGAGATTAATGAGTGGTGCAGACAATGAGGGTCTGGGGAATTCAAGGGGGAAAGGATATCTGAAGCTGCCCAGAGCTATGGGACTAGCAAATAATTGTAGAATCCTTTGAGGAGAGGGCAGAGGAGGTATTGAAGAAGTAGATTTTGAACTTACTCTTGAGAAAAGGGCAGCATTCAAAGAAGCAAAGGATGAGGAAGGACAGTGTAGGTGAGGAAGAGAGCAAATGCAAAGATGAAGCTATGGGAATGGGCAAGGCACATTACAGGCAGAGTGTACAGGGATTCTAACTGGAATTGAGGATTCACACAGGGGACTCAGTTGAGGACAGATCCCAAAGGGCATTAAATGCCAAGCCAAGAGTCTGGGCTGTATTCTGTAGTTAATAGGGAGTCGTGTGGACTGGTCTAAGAGGACAATTGGACCACTCACATTTGAGATTCAGGGGACTTTCTTAGGAAGCTTTTGCAGCATGTAGCTGTGAGGGAGTGAAAGGCTGAACCAGGGAAAGGGGATTGTAGTGCCTCCTCCTTCAGACTTGGGTCTATGAACCAGCATCAGCATTGCTTGGTAGAAATGCAAAATCTCAGACCCCAACCCAGACCTATTGAAAGATAATATCCATTTTAACAAAATCCCCAAGTGATTCATGCACATTCAAGCTTGAGGAACACTGGTTTGGCATTCACTCCTCCTTCATGTAGTCCATGTGACGCAGGTTATAGTGATCCCATCCCCAGCTACAGAGTTAGTCTGATGGGTCTACCCAAGTGGTTCTCTAAAGTGTGGCTCCCAGGATAACAACATCAGCATTATTTGGGAACTTGTTAGAAATGTATAGCAAAAGTGTAAATTCTCAGGCCCCACTCAAGATTACTGAATCAGAAACTCTGGGGCTGGGGCCCTGCAATTTGTATTTAAATAAGCCTTCCTGTTGATTTTGATGCAGGCTTATATTTGAGAACCACTTGTCCTCACCAATCATGTTAATCACATTTCCTTTCATAGTGATTGGTTCGTGAACCCAGTTTCAAGCCAATTAGTGCCTAGCATTTTCCTGGCAGCTGAATTGGTTCAGAGGTGGTCATGTGACCTAAGTTGGCCCAATCAGACTGAAGAGAAGGCTATTTACTACACAGTTGAAGAAAGGTTTTTTTCTTCTTCTTCCTCTTCCATGACCCATGACCTGCTCCTTTCCTTACCTTTGTTGTTGTTGTTGTTGTTGTTGTTGTTGTTGTTAGCCCTCACCCAAGGATATTTTCCTATTTATTTTTATCAAGATTGGAATCAAGGGAGAGAGAGAACATGGATGTGAGTGAGATACATTGATGGGTTGCCTCCTGGATGCACCCTGACCAGGGCTGGGGATCCAGCCTGTAACCAAGATACATGCTCTTGACCAGAATCAAACCCGGGCTCCTACAGTCCGACACTCTGTTCACTCAGCCAAACATGCTAGGACTCCTTACCCTTCTTGATGGGCACAACCAAGGTAGCTTGTTCCTTCTTTACTGCTGACTGCCAGCATATATCCATAAAGTAAAGCAGGCTGAGGGCAGAGCTGAAAGGATTACAGAAAAAAGAGCCAGAATCCTTGCACTGTGCCTCTGCTGTTCCTGTTCCCTGAAATAACACATTTCCTTTACTTATGATGTAAGCCAGTTGCATTTGTAGTTTCTTGTGCTTATAGCCAAAAATGTCATAACTACAGGTAAGACCAAAGAAGTATGGGATCAATGGGCATACCAAAAATATTCTAGGATGATGAAAGATGTATTTAGTTAATAACCGTGTTTTGTTTTTCACCAAGTTCCCAAACACTAAATCCAAGTAGAATAACTGTTACAGCTTGAAAAAGGCAACTTAGGACAAATAAAATGAAGCATTACTTCATGCAGTGGGTCCCCATTGGTGAATTGGCTAAAAATACACAAATAATTTTGTTTAAAAGAGAGAGGGACTTAAGGTACATTTTGAGGTGAAATGAAAAAGGAGTATTATACAATATGAGTCCTGAATATATTGTGGTTCTGGAAAGTAAGGAAATGTTCCAAAAAGGATGAGACACAGGAGCCAACCTGAAAGAGCTCACAGTGACTGAGGGCAAGACAATTTAACAACAAAATAAATAATTATAACATTGAATTATAACCCAAAGGCTAAAATAATTACCCATGAGTCTATACTTAAATAAATAATTGAATAAGTAAAGAAATGGGAGTGAAGGTACAGTTCTTCCCTGTGGAAGAATCCCAATGAATTACTGTAATCAGAAAGAATGAGGGAAATAGAAAATCCCTCTTAGAACACCACAGTAATCATCATTGCAGGCATGATCCACTAATGGATGCCAAAATTGATGGGAGAAAGTCTGAGGAGGAACAGGGTATTTGCATAGCCTCAAAGTATCTTCTCCAAAGAGGAAAATAGACACAAGACAAACTAGGGTGCTATAGAGGTGTGTCTATCCAGAATTTCTCCCCTGAAATATGCCCTGTGGGTTCAGAGGCAGGTAAACCAATAAATTCAGTTTAAAATCACATGGCCAGGACTTCATGGGTTCCTCCAAGAAACAAACAAACAAAAAAAGGCCATCGCTATTCAGAGACCTTTGATTAAGACTGAGTTGAATGTAGTCTGGCCCAGAAAGTTGTCCCCTGTTTCACTACTGAAGAACTAATGGGCTCGTTTTCCTTCACTCAGTCTCTACCCTAGGATTGCTCCACACAGGCAAGGTAGTGGTGAGTTGCACAGCTAATGCCAGTGTGCAGATCTACTGGGATGCATTTAGTTTCCTCTGGGTTCTTGGGTTATTTGTGTTGGCACAGGGCCACGCTCAGCTCTTCCCAAGTTGGAACACATTCTCAGAAAGGGCTGGTCCCACCATCCTCATCTTGGTTGAGGCCAAAGTCTGGTTTCATTTTTCATTAAACTGTCATTTGTAACTTTCATCGACCAGAATGACAACATGCCCAACTGTCTTCATTCAGTATTTTCACAAGGAGAGCCTTTTTGCCTCCCATGAGAGTGTGTGATTTATTTATCTCCTCCATTGTGCAATAGGTTCACCACCATTACAAACAGCTCAATGTTCTGGAGAAAAATTGTGCTGTGTCACACAGTGACTTCACTCGCATTGGCAGTGATTGGTCTTTTACTAGATCCACGAAAGTCTACACCACAAGGGATGAAATCACATCTCCAGATATTTCTCTGGTATGATTGTGAGTCTTTAGAGGGCTGGGACCACATCTTGCCCCTCTTCATCTGCCCAGAATCTGGCACATAGTGAGTGTGGTAGTCATCAGTACTTCTGCAATCTCCACCTTCCGGGTCCTCGTAGGGCTGCATTTTCTGTGCCTGAGTGCAACTATGTGAATAGTTCCAGCTGAAGAGTTGGAAGTAGAAGTGTTACACATCACTTCTGGGCTGGAGCATTTAAATACTTGTGGTCCAGAATTCTCTTTTCCTTCTAGCTCAGCAATCAGCAACATTTGAGAGGTGGCTACTCAATCAGCCTGGGTCTCTGAGTGACTGCAATAAGTGAGCCCCCTACCCAAACCTATGATAAACATGTAATGTAAGACATAAACCTTTGTTGTGTTAACCACAGAGATTCTGAGAACTGTTTTTTACTGCAACATAACCTAGTTATGAATGAATGACTTAAGCCAGAAAGGACTTCTGAGCAGTGACAACTTTAGAATTTCTTTTAAAAAATATTTTTATTGATTTCAGAGAGGAAGGGAGAGGGAGAGAGAGAGAGAGAAACATGAATGATGAGAGAGAATCATTGATCAGCGGCCTCCCACATGCCCCACACTAGGGATTGAGCCCAAAACCTAGGCATGTGCCCTGACTGGGAATTGAACCTTGGCCTCCTGGGTCATAGGTCAATGCTCAACCACTGAGCCATGACAGCTGGGCAACTTTAGAGTTTCTATTAAGGAGAAATTCAGGCATCGTGATCTAATTATAATTGTGTGGGAAGTGGAGGCCATGTTGGCTAGGGGATTTTTCTTGTTTTGTTTGTATAGTACTGTACACTATTTTTGTTAGATGTCTTTTATTTGTGGTATTGGAGTGTTGATGGAAATTATTAGGGGCCTAAAATCCCCCAAACCAACCCTTGGCACTACCACTGGAGTTTAGATGGACCTTGTTGCCCCCACAATTTTACAACTGGGGAACTGAGAGCCAGACCCAGTGTAGTCTTAGTGACTACACTGATTAGTTAGTAAAAAACCTGATAAACACCAAACCCTTGTTTCCTGATTCTCTCTCTGGTGCTTTTTCTATCCCAACATTCCACCTTTAATACCCAGTCATTAAGACAGCAGAAGCTTCAAAGTCACCCTCCTACTGATTACAGTCCTGGCTCTACCACTTACTAGCTGTGACCTTGAGAGATGCTACTTAACTTCCCTGTGCCTCAGTTTCCTCAGCTGGACAATCAATCCTCAATGGGTTATCATGCAGATTTAGTAATAAAGTATAAAAAAGCTAACATGCCCAGCACACAGTAACGATAATGTTAATAATTATCACTATCATCATCATCATCATCATTTAAATTCCCCATCCCACTATCTTGACTTGTACCCCAGTCCCATGTTCTGTCTTTTTTTAAAAAAAAATATTTTTTTATTGATTTCAGAGAGGAAGGGAGAGGGAGAGAGAGATAGAAACCTCATTGATGAGAGAGAATCATTGATCAGCTGCCTCCTGCACGCCCACACTGGGGATCCAGCCCGCAGCCTGGGCATGTGCCCTTGACTGGAATCGAACCCAGGACCCTTCAGTCTGCAGGCCAACACTCTATCCACTGAGCCAAACCAGCTAGGGCCCATATTCTCTTTTTTATCATTTCCCTTGGAAAATAATGAACCTGTTTGAGACCATTGTGTGGTATATTTTTAGATTATTTGGTTACATGTAAAGTTGCCTTTGAAGTTCTAAGGACAGGGCTTGCCCCTGAGCACTGGTGAGCTGTTCTCCTCTGACACCCACCTCTCTTTGCTTAAGAGCCTACACTAAGAGGTCCACCAATGGGAGAGGGAAATGAGACAAGGACTCCTGCCCTTCCTACTCAATCTCTGTCATGTTTCCTGACTTACTGATGCTTGGGGATCACCAGTTCAAAGACCCTGCGGGACAAGAGCTAAAGTCGCCCCCTCTTCAATTGCTGGGACATCAACCTGTAGGTTTTGGCTAATATTTAACCACAAGTCCTAAGCACCCACGACTTTCTTTCATGTCACCAGACAGTGACTGTGTAGGAGGCATGTGACCAGGGACCCCTCTTATGGAAAACACTGAGAGCCCCTAGATGGAGAGCTGGGGTACCCCCCTCAGTCTCAGCCTCTTTCCTCTTCTGTGGGTCCTGATGGCAGAGTTATGTTGACCTGAGAGTGTGTGTCATGGAGAATGAAAGTTTGGCTGGAAGTGGATCAAAATGTGAATTTTTAATTTTAGGCTAAGGAGTGCCTTTATTTCCTTGAAGTGACTTTTTAAAAACAGCAAGGTTGTTTAAAGGAAAAGCATACTTATTTTGGTATAATTCTTTAGAAACAAAAGCAACTTTTCATATGGGCTATATATATTTTAGTTTTTTATTGAAGTAAAACATAGATGGAGAAAAGTATACACATCATAGATGACCAGATCAATCAATTTTCACAAACTTAATGATCCATGTAAGTAGCACTCAAGTCAAGAAATAAGACATTACTTGTGTTCCATAAACTCTTCTTACCTCCCTTGTATCCCTCTAGTCACCAAACCCCAATGACCACCATCATGACTTCTAATTTCATAGATTGTTTTTGCCTGTTCTATAAATGGAATCATATAGTATGTATGATTTCATGTCTGACTTCCTTTGCTCAATATTGTTTATAAAGTCTGTCTATACTCAGTGCAGAAAGTGGTTCATGCATTTTCATTGCTGTCTGGTATTCCATTTTGTGACCATACCACCACAATCCATTCTACTGTTGATAGACATTTGGGTAGCTTCTAATCTGGGGGTTATTCAAATACACTGCCATGAACATTCTCATTCATATCCTTTGGTAAACATATGCACTCATTTGTGTTGAGTGTGCACATAGAAGGGGAATTGCTTGACATAGGGTAGCTGTATGCTTGATTTTATTAGATTCTGCCAAATAGTTTTCCAAAGTGCTTGAATAATTTACACTACCAGTAGCAGTGTATGAGAGTTCTGGTGGCTCTACACAATATGAAGTCTATTTTGTAATAAGTCAAACATATGCAAGTGTTAAGTTACTTCAAAAGGTTACATTAACCCTTTGGAGTAACATGGATTCTGATTATTAAAATACAGTTTTTTCACCTCATCGTAAGTCTGCCTCAAACTTCTTATGTAACCTGGATGAGCTTCCTGATCTCCACCCCCTCTAACCAGTCAAAAGTCTCTCTGAAAACACTTTCCATTCATGTATACAGCTAGAATGTTGTGAGTGTTAATAAGTTTTTGTTGGCAAAACAAATTCAACCCCTCCTGCAAAGCAAGGTATGGATTTCACCCTTGTGTCTAACATGGCAGTCAGCCCTGATGAGCTCTGTAGATCTGCACTTGATGAACATCCTCTCCAGAGATGTGAATGCAATTCATAATGTAGAATTTTGTTTTGGTGGTAAAGAAAAACGGAATATTCTCTACGGGTTTAAACAGAAGAGAATGGTGATTTTAAAACGATAAAGCATTTTGCAAATATAGGAGTTATTTGACTATAAAGAGGAGGGCTGGAGAGGTTTGTGAGGGCGGGAAAAGGTGCCAGAGAAGGAACTCACAGAGTTTATTCTTTTCCTGGTCTCTGCAACTGATTGTAAGCAAAACAGAGGCAAGCCCCCTCTAGGCCTCTGGTTTTTGGTATCTGTAATATGGGTCACTTTGACAAGCTGGTTAGGTGATCTGGAAGTGCTATCCAAATCTAGTTTTCAGTCTATGAAGGGGCAGATAGAGGAGATGCTGACACAGAAAAGGTAGTGGGGACGAGAAACAACTGACTTCACCCAGCAGGCAGAGCGCTGGGGATCCCAGTTTTTAGGTATCCGATGTAACATGTCCTTCACCAGATAACTATCAAGCTGAATCCTTTCACAGGACATTTTCCTTTTACTGATCTTTTGGAAACCCCCCTCCAAGTGGTCTGACATCAGAAATATTGTGGCAGAGGAGCCATCTCGGGGTTGCCACCCATCCCAGGGGCACAGTGCTGAAAGTGGCGGAACAGGCATTAGGGTATCAGAGCGACCCCTAAAGGTGAGCGGCTTATTCTAGAGTTTGGGTTCCCCGAGGAAGCGCGCCTAATCCGGACGCCAGGCAGTTGAGGATATCACGGTTCAGGGAGTCCAGAAGCGCCCGCAGGGGCCTCGGCTGGCCCACAGCCTCCACTTCTCTCCCCACCCTCAGCCCGGAGCTCCCCGCGGGGCTTCGGCCCACCACACTGCTCCTTCATACCCCCCTCCCCCCTGTGCCCCGCCCGCTCCCCACCTCCGCGTCCAGCCTAGGACTCGCCGCACCACGCCACCGGAGAGCGGGCGGGCGAACGAACCATCCGGGAGCGGCGGGGGCGGCGCCCAGCCCGCGGGAGGCGGGAGGCGGGACGCGGAGGGAGGGAAAAGGGAAAAAGAAGGGCCGGAGGGCGTCAGCAGCCAGCCCGTCGGTGGGGACCGGCAGGTAAGCGCGTGGTGCCGGGATGGGTCTATCCCCTGGGGTTCTGAGACCCAGCCCAGGGAGCTGGCGACGGGCGCGGGCGGTTCCCGCTCAGCGCCCGGACTTGCAGCGCTATGGGACAGCGGGGCGAACGCTCCCTCCGCCCAGCTGCGGCTCTGAGCTGGGGCCCAAGGCCGCCTTGAAAGGCAGAGGCAAATGACCGAGCTTCGAGGGCCGACACCCTGACAGTGTGGGAGGGTGCGCGCCTTGGGATAGGGGGCTCCTGAGACGCATAGTCCGAGGGGATGACTGTGTATCCAAAAACTTCCAACGGACTCAAACCCTCCCCATCGCTCTGGGAAACGGGGCCACGAGTCTTGGTCTCACTGTCGCTCTTGGAGATTCGATCGAGTGCATTCAGTTTACCGCTCCCGTCAGTGGGTGCGGCGGAGCCTGGGGAGCGCTAAGGCGCCCGGGGCCCTGGAAGGCTTGGTGGGGTACCCACTGGCGGCACCCAGAACAGGTGGCCCGGCGCGGCGGGAAGGGGCGGCAGCCCGGAGTCCAGGGGTGAGCATGAGGGAAGGAGAAGGCTGGAGGTTTCAGCTGAGAGCGTTTAGATTAGGGACTTGTTTGGAGACTCCGGAACTGTATAGGTGAGCAGGAGGAGGAGAGCTGATGGGCCTCCAGAGGGCTAGATGAGGCAGGCGGCAGCGTCTTCCGTGGCTGCTTGGAGGGTCACACTTCTTTGTCTGGTACCTTCCACATTAATCCCTTGGGGGTCTCGTTAAAATGCATCCGATTCAGTGGGTTCTGGGGTGGAGCCTGACAGTCTGCGCTTCTAACAAGCTCCCAGATGCTGCTGCTGCTGCTGCTCCATGGACCACACTTACGTGACAGGCCCTGCAGACGTACATTTTGTCCAACGGTCTGAAACCCTTAGGAAAAGTGGGACCTTGAGAGAGGAGGTCCTAAGACTTTGCAATCCCACTTCCACCCCAAATACACACATTAAAACGATTGCTACTCATTTGGTAGCGACAGGCTTTACTTTTCTTACCAGTTCCTATAGCTAGATCCATGATCTAATAGTAGAGTTCGCTTCATGGGCATATGCGACCTGTGTTTGCTTTAAGGCTCTGCTGTCACATTTCTTAATAATTTTGAATAAGGGGCTTCGTGTTTTCATTTTGCACTGGGCCCCTCAGATTATGGAGCTTATCCCGTCTAATAGTCACCATAGGCAGAAAAAGGATCCATTTCTTCTAACGGGGTTCGGAGCTGGTGGGTGATGGAGAGTGAAGGTTTATTAAGCGGAGACTAGCTAGATGTTTGCTGTTCCATCTTTCTCAATTTCTCAACTATTTTAAGAGGTAAGCCTATCAGTATAATCTCATTTATACACAGTATGACAATATTTACTGTTTTATTCATGTTAACAATAAACAGTTTATTAAGAACTTAATTACTAATGACAATACAATTAAGTTTGATGTTGTAATAATTTGTAAACTGACGAAGTGTGTGTCATTTCCCAAGGATTTGGGGGAGTCCTTTTTAGCGTCTCAGAGTTTTGTTTCGTGAAGATCTAAAATGAGCTGGACATTGCTTGGTTTGGCTGCTTCTAGAGCTCAAATGCAAAGCTGGAAAACAAAAATGCCCAAATTTTGTAGCTGTTCCAGGGGTATTGTTTTACAAGGCCTCAGCTTGATGCCAGCCCCTATCGGATTCCCTCTGCTTTTATCATTCCCCACACCCTGCAAGGTGACTTTCATTAAAAGGGGGATAGAGCAGTGTTTGCTATTGAAAACCACTGAAGAAATGCAAGGCTAGCATCAGTGTTTTCTCCATGAATAATTCTTGCCCCAAACCCACAGAATCCAGGTGTGTGTTCTTTTCTAGAAAAAAAAAATTGGAAACAGAAAAGAAAAAAAATTGAACTTTAATTTTGGATATGATTTTGTTCCACAGAGGGAGAATAAGTCTGAGAAATGGAACTTCATTGGCGGGTTTGGCAGGGAAAGGAGAGCCGCTATGTTTTTGGTACCATGAACAGCCTTCCAGAAATCGCAAAGTGAGTTTGCTCAGGTGTTAGGCAGAGCCAGTAAAGAAGCTGCTTTTCCATGGCCGACGTGGTCATTCTGGGGCCTCTGGTATGGCTGTGGTGTGGCTGAGTCTGGTTTAGGACTCAGAACAGGGACATAACTATGTAGGTTCCTGGTGCCTTCACTATTCACATGAAACTAACAAATACATTTTCCAATTTGCTGTCTGAGAGTGACAAGTAACTTTCAAATACACACTACAGAGTGGGAAGAACACCATTAAATTAAAAGGGGGTGGGGGAGAATGTTTCTGTGATGTTGATAATTCTGAAGATAGAAAGGAGAGTTCTGCCTTTAGTAAAAAAAACTTGGGAGCTGGTTTTTATGCCTCACTGGGAAAGGCCTTCCCTACTTTAAGATAGAGAAAAAATTTTCTTTTAGATTTTGTAAAAATGTGTATGGTTTTAAAAATATGTGGGTCTTTAATTCACATGGAACTTATTTTGGGGGTATGATATGAGTTGAGGGGGTACTGGAAGTTAAGAAATGGGCTAAACATTTGGGGGAAATTATCACAAAATAAATTACCATAATCAAATAAGATTCTATGAACACTGTTCCATTTTATAAATCTACTTAATTCATGAGTTGACTCCATGTTTTACAAACTGAGGTACAATTTATTTATAATAACATTCACCTTTTTTAGAAGATGGAGAAGAATACCATCACTCCAAGAAATCCTTATTGACCTTTGTAGTCAATCCCTCCCAGTACTCTCAGCCCCTGGCAAGTACTGATTTGTTTTCTGTCCCTATACATTTGTCTTTTCCCAAATGTCCTGTGAATTGATTCATACACGGCATAGCCTTTTGAGTCTGACTTCTTTCATCTAGCACAATGCATTCGAGATTCCTCCCTATTGTTGGGCGAATCAATAATTTGTTCCTTTTCAGTGCTGAGTAGTATTTCACAGTTCATTTATTCATTCACCAACTTTCAGTGATTATAATATAAACATTCACATACAGCTTTTTGCGGAACATACTTTTCATTTCACTCAGGTAAATAACTAAAAGTAGGATTTCTATATTGTGTGGTAAATTTAACTTTATAAGAACTGCCAAACTTTTCTCAGGTGGCTGCACTATTTTATTTGACTTATACAAAGTGGAATTAGTGATTTTTTTAAAGAGCAAAAATTTTAAATTTTTATAAAGTCTAATTTATCAGGTTACTTTTCTTCTATGGATAGTACTGTTAGTAACCTGTCTGATAAGTCTTTGTCTACCTCAAGTTTACCAAGATTTTCCCCTCTACTTTCTTTTTGACATTTAATAGTTATATCATTTATATGTAGGTTTATGGCTTCATTTTGAGTTAATTTTTATGGATCAGAGTTCATTTTTCTATATTGATAGCCAGTTGTCCCAACACTATTTGTTGAAAAGACTGTACTTTCCCCCGTTATATCCTCTTTGCCCTTTTGTCAAAAACTGATAGACTGTAAAAGTGTGAACTTATTTTTGAACTCTATTCTGTTCCATTGATCTGTATGTCTATCCTCATGCAAATACCACATTGTAGGTCTTACACATTCTTGTGAGATGAATTCTTAGATTGTTTTTTTTTTGTGTGTGTCATTTTTATTGCTTTTAGAAATTATATTTTTTCTCATTTTATTTTATAATTATTATACTATTGTATAGAAAGGCTAACTTTTTGTAGGTTTATCATATTCATGTCATGTTGCTGAACTTTTGTTAGCTCTCATAGCTTTTCAGTCAACTTTCTTGGATTTCCAAAGTAGATAATCAAACTGTCTACAAATGGCAATAACTTAGGGACTCCGCTCCCCCAATTTTCTTTTATTTGCCTCATTTTTTTTTTGCCTGCCTTAGTAGCTAAGCTTCCCTCTAGGGCAGTTATTTGGGTGGGGATGCTTCTAATAGTGTATCACTAGGTATTAATTATGCTTTTTGTAGAGTTCTGGTAGTTTCCCTTATGACTTCCAGAAGGGTTCTTTCTATTTTTAGCTTCTAAATGTCTAAAATTTCATTTTAAAATTTTTTGTTTTGCTTGGATTTTTTTTTCATTGAAAATTTTAACAGTTTAGAAATGAATCAGTCTTCTCAGCTTTGGATAGTCATAGTTTGATCTCCCCAGAGAAGATAGTGTAGCATAAGTCAATTCACTTTATTTAGACTATGAAGAAACTACCTTTAGAGTTTTTTAATAATATTATTTTTGGGGGGATGCAAGGTACAGTGAGGATGAGAGAGAATAAAGGGATGGTTTACAACCTACTTATGCATAAGTAAGATAGCTTTTTTGTAGTGTTTTTCAAATGTTCCTGCCCACTATTCAAAGTGAGAAACATATTTTAAATTTCAAACCAGAATGAACATATGTACATATAATTGAAACAAAAATCTTAGTGTTATGACTCTCACAAAATATACACTTTGCCTTTGTATAGTATATGCTGATATTTTCAATTCTCTTCCTTTTGTTTTATTTCATTTTATTTATTTGTTAAATATATTTTTATTGATTTCAGAGAGGGAGAAGGAGAGAGGGATAGAAACATCAATGATGAGAGAGAATCATCTCCCCACCCCCAACCCCCTACTGGGGATTGAGCTGGCAACCCTGGCATGTGCCTGGACCAGGAATGGAACTGTGCCTCCTGGTTCATAGGTTGAGACTCAACCACTGAACCTTATTGGCTAGGCCGTTCTATATCATTTTAAAACAATCATCATGACCCTCTAAATTGATTTGACCGTTCTTTCATAAAACAGTGTTTTATAAAATTGTTGGTTTAGTTTTTAAGCCCCAAATTGCTGAACTGTGTCCAGGACAAATTCTTTTTTTTTTTTTTTTTTTTTTTTAATCCTCACCTGAGGATATTTTTCCATTGATTTTTAGGGAGAGTGGAAGAGAGAGGGAAAGTCAGAGAGAAACATATCAATTGGTTGCCTTCTGCACACGCCCTCACCAGGGCACGGGTCAGGGAGGATCCTGCAACCAAGGTACGTGCCCTTGACTGGAATCGAACCTGGGACCCTTTGGTCCGTAGGCCGATGCTCTATCCACTGAGCCAAACCGGTTAGGGCCAGGACAAATTCATTTTATATCAGATTTTGCTATAATGCAAAGTGAGTTAAATTATAATACTCTCAGTTAATCATTGCTATCCACATTTCTCTCTTGAATTACTGTGTACCTTCTAAACCAGTCTCCCAGCATCCACCTTTGACCCCACAGAATATCCAGTAAATGTAGTCTTATAAACCCACTGCTCAAAACCCTTTAATAATCTCTACCCCACTTAGAATAAACCCCTAGATCAGGGGTCCTCAAACTTTTTAAACAGGGGGCCAGTTCACTGTCCCTCAGACCGTTGGAGGGCCGGACTATAGTTTAAAAAAAACCAACTATGAACAAATTCCTATGCGCACTGCGGGCCCGGGACAAGTCGGCTGCTAAGCAGGACAGGCAGCGGCACCTGGCGGGCCGGATAAATGTCCTCGGCGGGCCGCATGTGGCCCGTGGGCCGTAGTTTGAGGACCCCTGCCCTAGATCCTCACTGTAGCCTCTGAAGTCCTATATGGCCTTTACCCCTATTCTTTTCACACTTCTTCAAACACACCAGTCTCCTAATTAATCCTCACTCAAGTCAAGCATTTGCCTGCCTCCCAGCCTTTGCACCATTTCATCAGGTGTTCACATAACTTGTTCCCTTACTAGTATTTCCCTTGGGCCTTCCCTAACCCTCATTCTAAAATGGAATTTGCCACCTACCACTATAAATCTCCATCCCCTCATCCCACTTTTGTATTCTTTGTAACACTATAATCTGTGGTTATATATTATTGAATTTTTTGTTTCCTGATTCCATGTCTTCCCCCACCCTTAGAAATAAGTTCCAAGAGGGCAAGGGCTTTGTATATCTTGCTCACTGATTGTTGTATGCTCAGGATCTGGAATAGTGGGGCACAGTAAGTAATCAATAAGTATTTGTCAAATGGATGATGAGTGCACCTAGAATCTAGGAAAAAAATCAAGCACTAATCTTAAGAGAAATTTAATGCACTCTGCCTTTCTGTTCAATTTTAATGTGGAAACTTAATTAGGTAAAGCATGAAGTATATTTTAATGTAAGTAGTTCATTAATCAACAGACATTTGGTATCCACTATGTTTCTGGCTCTGTGATAAAATAACAATAGCAAATAGCTAATGTTTATTGAGCAGGCACTGCTGATACTGCTTTATATATTAACTTATTTAATCCTCCCAACCTCTTGAGGCACGTACTACTATTATTATTTTACGAATGAGGAAATGGAGGCACAGAGATGTTAAGTAGCTTGTCCAAGGCCATCCAAAAGGTAACTAGTAGATCTGGGGTTTGAACACAGACCATCTAATTTCAGAGCCAGTGTTCTTAACCACAATGCTCATAGCAACAAAGAGTACACACAATTCCTGACCTTTATACACATGTAATGTTTATGGCCTTTGTTCCCTTAGCATAGTGGTTCTCAACTAGGGCAGATTTTGCCCTCAGTGGCCATTTGGTAATATTTGGAGACATTTTTGGTTGTCATGACTGGCACAGATGGCAGTGCTACTGGCATCTAGTAGGTAGAGGCCAAGAATGTTGGTAAACATCCTATAATGCAGAGGACCCTCTCCCTTGACCCCCTTACTCCCCGACAAATAATTACCTGGATCAGTGGTCCATAGTGCTGAGGTTGAGAAATGCTGCCTTAGCACAGCAGTTCTGAAACCCCATTCGAATCATTTGGGTTGTTTTCAGAATAAATACTGATATCTAGGTCCAGTTCCTGACCTTAATTAAATCTCAAGTGGGCCTTTAGCATTGCCCAGCGATCCTACCATGCTTGCACAGTGAGTTTGCATTTCTGTTGTACAAAACAGCTGTTTTATGCCTTCCTTTATTTCCTCTGCCACTCCTACATCAGCTTCTCATTAGACAGCAACCTCCTAATAATCTCACCACCCAAACTCCTAACATACCCACATTTGTACAAATACTCATGTACCCCCCACTATTGTGAACCTGAATGAACCAACCCCAATGTGTCTACTAGTAAGACTGGCTTCATTTCTGAGCTCTGGACATATTCTTTTCTTTATAATTAAAAAAAAACATTTTAATTTGGAAATGTCAAATTTTACAAATAAGTTGCAAAAACTAAAAATGGTACAAAGAATACCCATATACCCTTTATTCAGATTCATCTGTTGCAACATTTTATCCCATTTGCTTTATCATTTACATTCACAGTCACACGTAATTTTTTTCTGAACATTTGAGGATAAAATTACATGTATCATGGCCTTTATGCTTAAGCACTTCAGTATGGATTTCCTAAGAAAAAGAATATTCTCTTACATAACCATAGTACTGTTATCAACTACACTGAGTGGCCAGATTATTATGATCTCTGAATGCATAATAATCTGGCCACTCAGTGTATATACTATATAATAAAAGGCTAATATGCAAATTGTCCCCTCGACCAGGAGTTCAACCAGCAGGCAGGCCGGCCGGCCAACCGCCCATGTCCCCTTCCCCTGGCCAGGCTGGCCGGACCCCCCCACCCATGCACGAATTCATGCACCGGGCCTCTAAAATATATATATATATATATATATATATATATATATATATATATATATATATATATATCTCCTATCTAATAAAAGAGTAATATGCAAATTAACCATCACTCCACTATATCCACAAGCCACGCCCACCAGCCAATCAGGAGTGAATATGCAAATAAACCCAACCAAGATGGCTACAGCCACAGAGAGCAGGAGGGAGGTTTGGGTTTCCCCGGCAATGGAGGAAGCCAAGCTTTCCGCCTGCCCTTGTGGGCCTAGGCCTCCACTCAAGGCTACAAAGTTTCAATGATAGAAGATACATAAACCCAAACAGAAATGGCGGCAGCCACGGAGCTGGAAAGAGCAGGAGGCTAGGGTTGCCTCCGGCGATGGAGGAAGCCAAGCTTTCCCCACACCCTGGCCGGCCCAGGCCTCTGCTTAAGGCTACAAAGTTTCAATTATAGAAGATACATAAATCCCAATAGAAATGGCTGCAGCCACAGAGTGAGCAGGAGGCTTGGCTCCGCTCCAGGCTACAAAGTTTCAATTGTAGAAGATAAATAAATCCCAGATACCAGGGCCTCCGCTTGGGTCGTCAGGGGGCGTGGCCAGCCTGCAAACCACCACAGGCCCCTCGCCCAGGCCACCCTACGCCCCAAGGAACCCCCACCCTGATCCGGGACACCCTTCAGAGCAAACCAGCTGGCCCCCACCCGTGCACCAGGCCTCTATCCTATCTAATAAAAGAGTAATATGCAAACTGACCATCACTCCAACACACAAGATGGCTGCCCCCATTGGTCAAAGATCCTGTCCCCATGTGGACACAAGATGGCTGCCACAAGATGGCCAGCAGGGGAGGGCAGTTGGGAGGGACCAGGCCTGCAAGGGAGGGCAGTTGTGGGTGATCAGGCCAGCAGGGGAGGGCAGTTGGGAGGGACCAGGCCTGCAAGGGAGGGCAGTTGGGGGCAATCAAGCCTGCAGGGGAGGGCAGTTAGGGGTGACCAAGCCGGCAGAGGAGGGAAGTTGGGGGCAACCAGGCCTGCAGGGAAAGGCAGTTGGGAGGGACCCAGGCCTGTAGGGGAGAGCAGTTGGGGGGGACCAGACCTGCAGGGGAGGGCAGTTGGGGGGGGACCCAGACCTGCAGGGGAGAGCAGTTGGGGGAAAACAGGCTGGCAGGAGAGCAGTTAGGCATCAATCAGGCTGGCAGGGGAGTGGTTAGGGGGTGATCAGGCTGGCAGGCAGAAGCGGTTAGGGGCAATCAGGAAGGCAGGCAGGCGAGCAGTTGGGAGCCAGCAGTCCTGGATTGTGAGAGGGGTGTCCGACTGCCCGTTTAGGCCCAATCCCACCAGGATCGGGCCTAAATGGGCAGTTGGACATCCCTCAAAGGGTTCCAGATTGGAGAGGGTGCAGGCTGGGCTGAGGGACACACACCCCCGTGCACGAATTTCGTGCACCAGGCCTCTAGTGTGTGTATGTGTGTGTATATATATATATATATATATATATATATACACACACACACACACACACACACACACACACACCTAGTGGCCAGATTATTATGTGTTCAGAAATCATTATAATCTGGCCAGTGTATAGTAACTGTTATCTAATCTGCCATTTGTATTCCAATTATGACAATAGACCTGATAACATCCTTTACAGCATTTTTACTTTTACAGCATTTTCACTTTTAATACAGGATCTGGTCTAGGATTGTTATGGCATTTAGCTGTCAGGTCTCTTAGTGGCTCTTTTAATCTGGAACATCTCCACATCCTTTCTTTGTGTGTGTGTTTTTTTAATGACATTGGTATTGTGGAGGAGGAAAAATAATCTTCCCTCTACCCTTCTAGGTTTTTGGCTGAGACTCCGCTTATAATAAAAGATGGATTAAGGGGAGAAAAATAAGCAAGTTTAATAACATGAATACCTCCTGTATACATGGGAGAGACCCAGGAAAATTGAGTAACTCCCCCAAATGGCCCAAGCCACAGCCTAGATTTAGATCAGTGCCCTCTCCATTTATTAGAGTTTCTAAAGATTTAGAGTCACCTCCTCTTCCTGGTACAGACAGGGAGACACCCTTAGAAATGCAGATGTTCCTTATAAATGTAAATGTCTCTTACAAAAGTGTAACTTCTACTTCGTTTTTAGAGTTTCTCCTGGGTCTTTTTTCTTTCTTTTTTTAAAAATATATTTTATTGATTTTTTACAGAGAAGAAGGGAGAGGGATAAAGAGTTAGAAACATGGATGAGAGAGAAACATGGATGAGAGAGAAACATCTATCAGCTGCCTCCTGCACACCCCCTACTGGGGATGTGCCCACAACCAAGGTACATTCCCTTGACTGGAATCGAACCTGGGACCCTTCAGACTGCAGGCCAACGCTCTATCCACTGAGCCAAACCTGTTAGGGCTGGGTCTTGTTTCTTAAAAAGAATCAACCTCAAGATAATCCTTATGCCAAATAGGCATATATTGTGATGCCATATTCTGTTCCCCCTAAAGGAATGCTTTAAATCTATTTCTAATTGTTTTCACAGTTTTCAATTATTTTTTCCTCTGACTGCAGTTAGCATTAGTAGCCACCTTTGGACAGACACATCTGTATCTATATACTAGTACAATGTTGAGGCTTTTTATTAAGTTTCAGCATCAGTTGTTTTTCTACTTTTTCCCTAAAAGTCTGTTTCTATGCTCATTTATTCCTTTATCAAGTATCTATATAAAAATGTCATTTAAAAATATCTTTAAAAAATTGGCAAGGGGAAAAAGGGAGGGGAATGAAGTAAATGAAGGATGTTTTGAAAAACTCAAGTATACTTTATTTTGCTGTGATCACACCCAGGTGGGCAAGTTGACACTAGTATCTCCTTTTGTGCTAAATTGCATAACTCCATTCAGCAAATATGAAGTTAATTTGATAAACTGGATAGAGCAAATACAGTCTAAAATTGAGCAAATACCTTCCACTTGGTTTTGGTAGGAGACATTGGATGAATGTACTCTGTGCAGAGAGCCCCAATAGTATCTACAACAATGCCTTTCCAATGTACAAATCGATCACCTGGGGATCTCGATAAAATGCAGATGTGGATTCTGTAGCTCTGGGGAGGGGCCAGAGATTTCTGCTGTTTGAGAACCACACCTTGAATAGTGAGGCTTTAGAGCACATCTGGGGATTACCTGAAACCTTTGCCCATTGCCCATTTACAGATGATAAACATCCCTGCTCAAGTGCCTCTCTGGACTTGTCCTCCCAGCCCTGGCCTGAAGAAATGAGTGGGGCAGGGCAGGCATGGAACACCCTCTTCTTGCCTGGCTTCAATATTTTGCACTTCCTCATTCATTCCAGAAAGACTGTGTATCCATTGCAACAGCCCTGACCCTGACCACTTGAGTACACACCAGCCCCCTTCCAGCCACTCGTTGAGCATTTCTCTGCCCATGAGCCTGCTCTACCCGCCCTTGTGGCAGACTGGGAGTGGCAGGGAATTAACACTGAATTAACACTCCCCTCTCCTCCCAACTCCACCCTGGCAGCAGCCCTCAGTGAAAGCTGGTAGATAAACAGCCCAGATCCTTTGCCCTATAGTGGGATAACTCTGAGAGGGAGGGACAGGCTTTCTACACTCCCAGGCTCCCGGGACTGAGCTTCAGTTGCTCCCAGTGGTAACTGGCTTGATAATACATCTGTCTGTATTAGCCGCCTTCCTGCTGCTCTCACTTCCCCATTCTCCTGTTTCCTGGGATCACATCCTAAATAAACTTTTTGTTTTTGAATCCTTGCCTCAGAGTTACCTTCTGGAGGAACGGAAGCTATAGCTGTTTGAAGCCAACAGTCAGGAAGTACTTTTGTTCACTTTAGTAAAACCCCATTGCAAGAAAACAACAGGGAGCTCCATGGTTTGTTTGTTTGTTTTGAGGCGGGGGTGGTGTTCACTAGTGTCTAGTTATTCTGTTGGCATGACACCAACCATTCAAATGGCTGGAAATAAGGCCAATAATGGAGAGAATACTTCCGTGTACCTGGGCTATTTGGGCACTATGTCAACAGAGTTGATATTCTGGGCTCCCCAGCAGAACTGATTCTGATCATTCTGACTCTCTGGGGGCGGGGAGAGATTTCTTTGAGTTTTGTCTCAGAGCCCTTGACCACAGTTTGTGGCCTCTGCAAACCTTATCCTGGCTGTATCGTACTCCCATGTTCCTCTTCATAGGCCTCCCTTCCTGAGGGTCTCTACTGTGAACTCTCTGCCCATCCCCTTGGGACAAGGAGTCCTTTCTTGGACCTTTATTGTGTGGAGGCTCCTAACATTAGGTTTCAAAGACGTGCCCACCCCTGTTTCCCAAGCTTTGCATCAATGATCAATGCTCATACTAACTGTGTCTTCAGCTTGTCCCTTTCCTCCTGCATTCTTCCCCACATTGGAAGTGGATCCAAACCTTTGCATAATGTAAGCCTCTAAGGGCATTTTAGAGCTGCCTGCACCCAGATGGGGGTTCTTAGACTTTCTGTATGTTCAGAAGGATACTATAACCCAACTTTCTTCCCTCAAGACCTTGTGCACAGAATTCTCCATTCTGTGGTTCTTCACATATTTGGAGACCACATCAGGCAGTGGTATTTGGGAAGGAGGCCTGAGCTGGAACTCTGGACTGAATTTCTCATAGTCTCACTGTATCTCTACCAGGTTGTACTGCCTGCCAAGCTGAACATCCATGTCTTTGTTTTGACCTCTTGGGATTTGGTATTTTAAGGGTACATGGTACATTAGCTAGGATAGCTTTAATGTAAAACATCTGTGAAAACATCAAGGTGAATGCTTCCCTGGGCTCTCTTCCTGGTTTGCAGACTGCCATCTTCTTGCTGTGTCCTCAAATGGTAGAGAGAGCGGTGAGAAGGAGGGAGGGGTGGATGGATGGAGAGAGAGAGAGAGAGAGAGAGAGAGAGAGAGAGAGAGAGAGAGAGATCTTTCTCTTATAAGGCCATGGTCCTATTGGATTAGGGCCCCACCCTTATTACCTCATTTAACCTTAATTACCACCTAAAACCCTGTCTTCAGATATAGTCACACGGGAGGTTAGGGCTTCAACATATGAATTTTGAACCCACACAGGTACACCAGGCAGGATTGGTCCATAGCAATAACTCTGCCCAGCTTCCCTGCTCTTCCTGCCCCCCCTCCTTTCTCCCACCAACATTTCACCTATTTATCTAGCTGAATTTTGAAAATACACAATTAGAGATTAATTTGTTTGGTTTAAGGAATTGTTAAAATGTAAATGGGCACAGATTTTGGTTGGTGTGCCTCTATGTGAGGGCTCCTGCGAGCAGATAAGGGTTCAAAAAGTAGGTCACTGGGCACCTATAGGTTGGGAATGGGCTCCACCTAGGGGAGAGAAAGGGCACTAAAATGGAAGTCGTTTTTCTCAAAGCAATGTGTCCCATTGTTCACTTTGGCAAGACCCATTCAACTCCTCAGAATCATTTTCTTATCTTTTTTTTTTTTTTTCCAAAAATAACACTTAAAATCAAAGACTTGGCTACTTAATCTTGTTTCCTTGGATCTATGAGCAATTTGAAAGACATTGCCTTTTAACGAGTCTAATTGACTGTATACAAAAGAAAGTAGTACAACTTCTCATTCATTTATCCAGCCTTCTATAACACAGACTTTTTAATAGCCAGAAAATTATGTATATTGACAACAGATGTTTGCAGTAAAGATTATTATGTACTTTTCGAATCATCAAAGATTAAATTATGTATGGGATGATTTTCATATTAACTGTGATTTTGATAAAGTCTTGGTTACTGTTTGTTACTAAATGGCAATCCTTTATCAACCAGGATATGTCCACTTGAATACTTCATCTTCCTCCTTTGCTAGCATCAAAATGGCACAGTGAGCCCTTCTTGTGGCTTGTTATTGCTGGGATCAGCTACTTGTGGATAATTAGTTCAGGTAATCAGTACACTATCAGTCTGGCACATGGCTTTGACCCCTATGTGACCTTTGCTCCTATGGGGACCCACCGATGGTGGGTGAGTGCTGGTTCAGTTCTGCTGAGGAAAGTGCATGGAATTCCATCTCCATGCTCCACCAATGGTGTCAGAGGTTTCCAATCCTGGCCATATATTAGGTTAAAAAAGTGAAAACACATTTTTAATCTAACACAGAGGTAAGTACTATCCTGAAATTGATGTTTTCTTCTCAGACATTTCTTTATACTTACTCTATACTAGAGGCCCGATGCACGAAATTAGTGCACTTGGGCGGGGGAGGCCTCAGCCTGGCCTGTGCCCTCTCACAGTCTGGGAGCCCCACGACCGATTGCTCCAAAGATGTAGGCCCCACCCACCCAGCCAGGGCTCCTTGATGGATCGCCCCTGCAGAGGGAGGCCCACACTACCCACTGCAGTGCCGCTGGCTGGGTAGCCTGGGCCTCCCTCTGTGGGGCGATCATGGGGCAATGGCTGGGCCCCCGACCAATCGCATCGCACTCTCCTCGGATGGCCTGGCGCCAGTGAGTGTCATAGGGTGGTCATCTGGAATGTCGTCTGGATGGTTGTTCTGCTGTTCAGTCGATTTGCATATTATGCTTTTATTACTATAGATATGAATATGGCTCTCAGCAAGAGAGATTGCTACTTGCATGCTTTTAAACTTTATATGATCGTTTTTTCACTGTCAAATTCTTCTGCAACTTTCATTTTCAATCAGTTATTTTTGTGAGGTTTTTCCTTGTTGCTACATGTACCCCTAGTTCAGTTCTTTGCTCTGTAGTATTTCATTACATAGATATCTATACTAATAAAAGAGAAACATGCAAATTGACCATCACTTTGTGACACCCACCAGCCAATCAGGAGTGAGTATGCAAATTAACCAGACAAAGACGGAGGCAGCCCCACCCCCCAGCCGCTCCAGGCCTCTGGGCAGCACGCATGCAGGCGTGGAGTGGCCAGGCGGGGTGGGACGCCTGCTATGAGGGGTAGGGCGGGGGGCGGAGGAAGCTAAAAGAGCTGCGCTCCGGCCGGAGAAAAGACTGAGGGCTCCGGCCGGAGCGAAGGCCTGGGTCCCAGGTACCGGAGGAAAACCGGTGCCGGCAGCCAGGGGAAGGAAGGCCTATTGCACAAATCTTCATGCAATAGGCCTCTAGTATAACATATTTATACATTTTTCTGTTGATGGTCATTTAAGTTGTTTTAGATTTTGGTATTAAAAATGGGGCTGCTCTAAACAGCCTTGAATGTGTTTTCTTGTACTAATTTAGGAATGTTTCTCTAGGGATTCTATCTAAGAATGGAGGTTTTGGGTGGCAGGGTACATGCCTCTTCAACTGTACTAGGTGTTGCCAGATTACTTCCTAAGCAACAGTGTAAGAATCTACCTGTTGCTCAGCATCCTTGCCAATACTTAGCATAATCAGACTTTTCAATACAGCTAAAACAATAGGTATGATATTTTATCTCTTTTAGTTTTGATTTGCATTTCTGAGTACAGTGTTCATTGGCTATTTAGATTTCATCTTTAGCCCAGCTGATATGGCTCAGTGGTTGAGTGTCAACCTATGAACCAGAAGGTCATGGTTCGATTCCTGGTCAGGGCACATACCCAGGGTTGTGGGCTTGATCCCCAATAGGGGGCATGCAGGAGGCAGCCAATCAATGATTCTCTCTCATCATTGATGTTTTTATCTCTCTTTCCTTCTCCCTTCCTCTCTGAAATCAATAAACATATATTGAAAAAAATAAAAAATAAATTTCAGGTTTTTGGCCCATTTTGGGGGGATCAGATTGTCTGTACTTTTTATTGATTTATAGATATTCTTTTTATATTCTGGATACTAAATTTTAGTGATATATGTTATAGATAATGTCTCCCAGTTTTGGCTTATTTTTTCACTTTTTATGGTGTTTTCTGATAAAGTTCCTACTTTTAATGTAGCCAAATTTCTTTTTTTTCTTTTATGTTTTATACATTTTGTGTTCCTATTTCAAAGCTATAAAGATATTTTTCTGTATTTTCTCCTAAAAGTTTTAAATGTTGGCTTTTGAAACAACTTTAGTCTAATTGGAATTGAGGGAGAAATCTGTTTGTAGTTTTCCCATGTGGAAAACCAGTTATCCCAGCATCCTTTATTGAAGAACTGATGCTTGCCCTCCTAAACTGCATCTACCTGGCACCTCCTTTGTTATATGTGCCCATATAAGCGTGAATCTGCTTCCAGCTCACTCAAATTTGGCTTCCTGGCATATTTGTCTAACCCTGAGGGAATACTATATTTGATTGCTGTACCTTTCTAATGAGTCTTGGAGCTGGTAAGTCAAGCCATCATTTCTTGTTCTTTCTCAAATTGTCCTGGCCACTTGCTTTTACATAAGTACATTAGAATTAGCATAAATTTCCATGAAAAACCTTATAAAGATTTTGAGTGAAATTGCCTTGAGTTTGCAGCATTATACTTTTTTCCCCAAAAATTACTTGCATATAGATATTTAATTTGTGTCTTGCCAACAAAATGGGAGGTAGGTCAAATGTCTTGTCCACAGTCGATAGCAGTCAGATCTTTAAAACAAAACAAAACAGAACTTTTTTTTTATCCCCTTTCCTTTGCTTGAGAAATAACTCAAATACCATAAAATTCACCCTTTTAAAGTGTACAATTCAATGGTTTTTAGAATATCCACAGGGTTGTATAACCATCACCACTATCTAATTGCAGAACATTTTCATCACCTCACAGAGAAGCCCTGACTCCTTAGCAGTCACTGCCTATGTCTTCCTCCTTTCCCCCAGACCCTGGCAACCACTAATCTACTTTCTGTCCTTATAGATTTGCCTTTTCTGAACATTTTATATAAATGGAATCATATGATGTGTGGCCTTCTGTGTTTGGCTTCTTTCACAAGAGTCTTCCATGTGATGATTCAGAACTCCATTCCTTTTTTCTTTTCTTCATTTTCATCTTTTATGTTTCATCCCATATCTTTTTCTTCATTCCGTAAGTCTTTTAGCCAAGTCTTGTTTTTATTTTTAGCGAAGTCTTTTAAAAAATATTTTTACTGATTTCAGAGAGGAAGGGAGAGGGAGAAAAAGATAGAAACATCAATAATGAGAAAGAATCATTGATCAATTGCCTCCTGCATGCCCCCACCCCCCACCACTGGGATTGGAGCCTGCAACCCAGGCATGTACCTTGACTGGAATCGAAGGGTGATCTCTTGGTTCATGTGTCTATGCTCAACCACTGAGCCACACTGGCCAGGCATAGCCAAGTCTTTTGACCTTAAGTCCAGTGCTCTTTTCACAGTTACATATTAAATCAATCAGTAAGTACAACTTTGTCTTCAAGAAGCTAAGGACACAATGAAATTATTACTCATGAGCGTAACAATGAAGTTCTTCAGCCTCACTCCCTGTTGGCATGCAATAGGCACTCGAACATTGAGCTGATTGCATCAGATTAGAGGATTAGCATCAAAGTTCTTCAGAAGAAACTTTCCAAACTTTTGCTAAGCACTGTGTCTGAAAAGCTGAATATAGTTTAGGCTGTGAGCTGTGCATTAGATATGCACACTTTTGTAGAAGTAGTGTTTCTTCCAGTGAACAACAGGTAACATCAGTTGAATGAATGTGTTATACAGATCTTAGTTTAAAAGAGTTACATAAAGCACCTTATGTAAAGAACCCTTCTCTCTTTAGAAAAGTTCCTATTCAGTTAAGCAAAATTTTGCTGTTCATTTTAACCATGAGCTAGCATTGAACTACGAAGATAAATTAGAATGACTGACACTACAATTTATCAAACCCTGAACTAAACGACACCAATATACACTGAGTGGCCAGATTATTATGATCTCTGAATGCATAATAATCTGGCCACTCAGTGTATGTGTGTGTGCATGTATATATATATATATTAGAGGCCCGGTGCATGAATTCGTGCATGGGTGGGGTCCGGCCAGCCTGGCCAGGGGGAGGGGACATGGGAGGTTGGCCGGCCAGCCTGCCTGCTGGTCGAACTCCTGGTCGAGGGGACAATTTGCATATTAGCCTTTTATTATATAGGATATACACTGAGTGGCCAGATTATTATGCATTCAGAGATCATAATAATCTGGCCACCTAGTGTATATGTTCCTGTGCAGAGCCTGCTGAATCAATTTCATACCACTCCCCAGACCATTCCCAGTGAACAAATGAACCCATATTTGCCAGGATAGTGTTGAGGAGGGAGGAGGAATTAAACACACACACACACACACACACACACACACACACACTCATAATTAGTTGATCTGGAACAAACCTCAAGCTATTTTCTTAGCCTAAATCAAGCCAATAATTCCTTTAAATTTTAACCAGGTATTTTGGAAATTTTTTTGTAAGGCTTTAGTTCACAACTCACAAAATTGGTTTTGGAAATAATCCTTTTCCCTTTCCCTGCAAGGAATCACAATGCTGAGTTTCAGTTAATTTTCAGTAGTTTTTCTTCCCCTAGGTCAGTGGTCAGCAAACTGCGGCTTGCGAGCCACATGCGGCTCTTTGGCCCCTTGAGTGTGGCTCTTCCACAAAATACCACGGCCTGGGCGAGTCTATTTTGAAGAAGTGGCATTAGAAGAAGTTTAAGTTTAAAAAATTTGGCTCTCAAAAGAAATTTCAATCGTTGTACTGTTGATATTTGGCTCTGTTGACTAATGAGTTTGCCGACCACTGCCCTAGATTTTCGGATATCATTCTCTGTTTCCTTTTTTTCTTTTTATTTGCCATGAATTTACCCCTGTTTTCCAATAGTATGTTCAACTCCTTCAAAAATTTTCCACTCATTCATCCATGCGTTCTTTTGATAAATATTTATAAAGTTCCTACTATGTGTCAGGCACTCTCGTAGGCACTGGAGAATCAACAGTGAAACAAACAGACAAAGATTATTTTCTAGTGGGGGAAGCAAATAATAAGTAAAATACATATTATGTTAGATGATAACAGTGCTACCTATGAAGAAAAATGAATCAGAAGAGACACAGGGAGCATCGAGGGGTTGCAATTTTAAATAGCATTTCTCTGAGTCAGTGGTGGCTAACTATGGTCTTGTGGCCCTCCACCTGTTTCTGTAAATAAAGTTATATCGGCACACAGACACACACCTTCATTTACAGATTGTCTATGACTGCTTTCATTCTACAACAGAAGAGTTGAGTAGTTGTGACAGAGACCATGTGGTCTGCAAAGCCTGGAATATTTACTGTTTGGCCTTTTACAGAAAATATTACTTTTTGGCTCTACACAGAGAAAATGCAGATTTTACACATTTTTATAGAATTAATATTCATGATGTGCATTTCAGCTTCCAACGCATTTTCACAAACACTGCCTCATCTGAGTGTTGCAGCGGTGTTGTAAGGCAGGTCTCAGTTGCTGGGAGAGGTTCTCCAGGGCTGCTGACTTGGTATTTAACTCTAGAAGCTGGTGTTTTTTTCCAGCTTAATCTCCTATTCCTGATGATAAATATAACCCAGGTTTTTAGCACCAGGAGCTTTTGTAGTATACAAAACACGGAAAGGTAATACTGTGTAGGCATCAAGAGTGTGGGCTCTGAAGCTTGGCTAAGTTCAAATCTTGTACCTCTGTGACCTCAGGCAAATTATATAACCTCTGTGCTATGCCTCAGCTTCCTTTTCTATAAAGCAGTTATAATAGTATGCCTTCTGGGTAGGGTGGTGACATATCCCAGTTTGCCTGAGGCACCTCTGATTTATGCCTGTTTTTTTTTCCTGCATTAATAGTGTTTCATTTAACTTTCAGGTACCCTATCCTGGGCATTAAATTAAAAAAGTAGCCCTAACCGGTTTGGCTCAGTCTCATCAATGTTTCTAACTCTCTATCCCTCTCCCTTCCTCTCTGTAAAAAAACAAAAAAAATATATATATTTTTAAAAATTTAAAAAGTGTCCTAGGTATGTTGTTGCAGGGATTGAGTTAGTACACATAAAACACTTAGAATTTTGCCTGCATTTACTATACCTTGGCTGTCATTTCTTATCTCAATGCCATGACAACCTATCACTTACTTTTCTTCTGACTCTTGGTTTCATTAAGTCCAGACTGATTCCTGTCTGAAGCAATTTTGCATGTCTGGGTAAACAGCCCATCAAGGATCTTTCTTCCAGGGCACAGTGTCTTCTGTCTGCAGTGCTTATCCCCCACCGAGCATCCTGGCTCACTCCCGACCTCCTTTAGCAGGTCTAGGCCCAGATGTCCTCTTCTGATGATGTTTTCACAGGCCACCTCTCAAAACTTGTCACCACCACCCACACTTTATATCTACTTCCTCGCTTTAGCTTTGTACTTTTTTAAAAATATATTTTATTGATTTTTTTTACAGAGAGGAAGGGAGAGGGATAGAGAGTTAGAAACATCGATGAGAGAGAAACATCCATCAGCTGCCTCCTGCACACCTCCCACTGGGGATGTGACTGCAACCAAGGTACATGTCCCTGACCTGAATCGAACCTGGGACCTTTCCGTCCATAGGTCGACGCTCTATCCACTGAGCCAAACCGGTTAGGGCTTTGTACTTAATACTTGTTACTAATAATGCAGATTCTATTGAGCAGCTAATAATGCTTTAGTATAGTTTTGTTTTGCTGGTACTTGGTAGATAAAAACCACAGAATTCACTATGCCTGTAGGATTTATTTTTCTGGTTTTAAAAATAATGTATTTTTATCATTAGGACTGTAGAAATTACAGAAAACTGCAATGAAATAAATATAATCCACCCATAGTCCCACTCCTGCCCTCAGAGTTGGCATTTTGAAGTGTATCAGGAAAACAATTTTATACCAGCTCTAGAGGGAATGTATTTTCTACTTTAATCATTTAAGTTTAGCTAAGTAGCTTATAAGCACATGAAGGTTTCCTCTGTTCTATAATTATTATAATTTTGATTCCTTTAAGATAAACTTTTATCCTCCACGTTTTCATCTGAAACTGGTCTGAGAGAAAATATCAAAGCACTGTCCAGCCTAGTTCCATCTCTAGAAGTTAACAAAAAATAGTGGAAGAGAAGTTGAATGAAAACCAATGTTCCCCCACTTGGAGTTAAGGTTTCTTGGAGTGTTTGCAAAGCCTGACTCCTGCCAATATGAACATCTCAATAGAAATGATCATGTAGAGACTTCCTATTTGCTGACTTATTTTAACATATAGAGCAAGTTGCACATTCTTCTTGGGTCATTGTCTCACTGAAGAATATAATTCCGCTCCTTATGTGTCTGCTTCCCAGCCTCATTTAAAATTTATAATTGTTTCATATATTTGTCCATTTACATTTTTGTTTGAGTGCCCCACTGTCATGTACAGTCCAGAAGGGCACAGTTGTATCTGTCTTGCTCACCAGCATGTTCCTAGCCCCTCATGTAGTGCCTGGTACGTGCTATTTACTCATTAAATATTTATTGAATGGGAAGGCACCTGAGCATGGCAGGCACATTCACCCTCCATGCCGTGGGGCTGCACTCCACTTGGGCCAGCGGGGGGACAACCCATGTGCAAGGTCCTTGGCTGTGAGAGAATGAACCCCTGAAAGGGGGTGCTGGCCCCTCAAACATCATCCTCACTTTCTCCCCCAGGTCTCAAATTCCTCTAACAAATGACAAAGTCATTAATTTAACCATGCAGTTGGTTTAAAGTGCCAGTGCCATTTAAGACTGGAAGCTCATTAACGCCTTCACACTCAGGGATCAAGAATAGATATTAGCTACATTTTAGGGGGCATTTGTGATAGGATGGGAATGAGGAGAAGAACACAGTAAAGGGAGGCAGAATAGGGGCTGGTCTAGTGGGGATGGTCAGGGAGGAAAGGGTACAGAAAGGGTAGTGGGCCCACCGCCTACACAGTGTCTTCTGGAGAAGCACATTCAATTTCACCCACAACCCAGGCATGTGAAGCAAATACTAGAAGCTGAGCACCTGACACACTTGAGCAGTTAATGATGGTGAAAACACTAATAGCTGAGCACTTTTTCTATACTTACTACTCCTTCATTAGAATTTCCAGACACAAATATAGGTTAGGAATCTTGAGGTAGAGATAGAGGCATTTAAATATCTGTGACTACTTCATCCTGAAACTTGTGATTGGCTAAAATTAACTATTGGTCATTCTTATCGTAACTCAGTAAAAATATCTCACTACCTTGCTACATCTCCCTTTTCTCTGCAATATCCTGTATGTAAAAACGCTTTGGCAATTTTTCCAATGATTTGGCATTATTACTATAGAATAAAATCACTTGATAATACTTTTGAATGTGAGTTTTAAGAGTAAAGATTTGGAGATATTGTACATCCATTTTTACTTGTATGAGCGCACTACAGCTTTATTCAGGCAGGATCATCTTTACATTAAGTACTGTTTATCAATCTGTATTTCTAACTATGATGCTGATAATTACTATTTATTGAGAATTTGCTATGTGCAAGGACTTGTTTTAGGCATATTATATGGATTGACATATTTATATGAACCAATAATTGGGAGATGGACAGTATTGATATTATCTCCATTTTACAGATGGAGAAACTAAGGCACACAGAGAAACTGAGTTACTTGCCTGAGGTTTTAGGGCCAGCAAATGGCAAAGCCAGAATTCAAAGGCAGGGATTTATGCTCCTTGAAATGCTCTGCCATTTGCTTCATGATTGGGTGTAGCAACCTTTATTTCCTATGGTTAATATTTATTGACAGTTCACAAGGAGTTAGGAAATTATTGAATATTACTTTCTGAAGAATTCCACTAGCTGTAACCTGACTTTCCCATTTTGGTCCATTTCTTTTCAACACAACTCTTCCCAATGAGAAGCCAGGAGACTAACAGAAAGATTCTGTTTTATATTCACCCTACACTTTTTTTTTTACTATAAAAATGTTCATCCATCCCTGAGACTAACCTATTTGACTATTATACTTCAGATGAGAGAAATAATGTTATTTTCCTTGGCATTGTATTTATCATTCTAGCTGAGTCATTAGTTTCACTAGTTGAATGTTTTTTTCAGTATATACTCTGATTAGCAAAGTGTGGATTGTTGGTCCAGATCTGGGTGGCAAAAGGACTTGTAGGAACTGCTTCTGGAGAGTGGTCTTTTCTGCTATCAAGTTTGCTGACCCCTCTTTTCTGCTATCAAGTTTGCTGAGTTCAAGGTCAAACTAACTGGTGCACACATAATACCACACTACTTTCCCTGTACTGTATTAAAGTGAGTTACACACCTTGTACCAGGCGGGCCCAGTGCACCTCATGGTTCATGCAGATTTTGGGGTCTGGTTAGCTTTGGGAGTTATTTTACTCGTGTGGTCTTCTCCCATTTTCCCAAACTATCTGGGGAGCTGGTATCTTACTGCAAGCGGGAAAAATAATACCTCCCACACTATTTGGAACACCTCCGTTTTGGAAAAATCATTTTAAAAAATACTGCAAAGCCACCCAAGCTGCATCAGTGCTGGAGGGAGTCATTTAGGAAAAGGCAGGGTCCAGACACTTGTGGGAGGTATGATTTTTATGGGCTATTTGTGTGTCTAGTTTTGCAGTTTTCAGAGGACTCCTTTGGGGTTGTCAATGAAAATCATTGAACTTGTCAAGTTGTTGTTTGCCAGGTATCCTGGAAAAACACACTGACAAATCTCAGCACTGGGCGGGTCAACGAGGATAGTTCTAAAAAAAGAAAGTGGATGGCCCTGCTCTGGTGAGGCCAGGGCTTGGTGCCGCAGCCAGATTCTCCGGTGAGAGAGGAATTTCCATCATCAGAGGCTTTCCCCACCCTACTTCACACCATCCAGTCTGCAAAAATAACTCCACTTCCGGTGGAGCCAAGTAGTCATTTGAAGACAACGTAAGCAAAAGGATAAGGCAATGTTGATGCTTTAAGAGAATATCCTTATGAGGGATGAAAAATAATAAAATGAGAAGGCCAGTTAGCAACTGGGAGATTTTCCTGGATATAGGAGAACTGCTTGGAATGGCATTGCCTTTCGGTTTCTAAGGACTAGCTGAGCAGACCTATAATGTAGGCAAAGCCCCTCCTTGGGAGTATCTTCCTCATCCCTCCCCCTTTGCCCTCTTGAGCTAACAGCAGGATACCATCTTAGTGCTCCCACATTGTCCAGGCCTGACTCCATTGAGCCCTCCTCAATCATCCTTGCCTGTAGTCTCCCTCCTCACAATCAAAGCTGGCCTGATTAATTAAGTCAAACTCATCTGTTAATGACCAATGTAACTGAAATTTGTATTCTTTAATGAGTTGCAATACCGTACCAAAAATAAGAAGTGGTCTTTTACATATCTCAGAAATTAAGAGCTTTCAAAGTAGGAGAGAAGTCCTACTCCACACAAGCTTTAATAGGCTTTCTAGGTCACCATCATCTCCTTCAGTCCCTCGGATGTAGAACATATTTCTATGCCCTCTACCTCCCAAACACACAAAAGATAGAATCAGCTACTCCTGTCTTTGTGTCCTCAAAGCAGGTTCTTATGACTATGAGAACATTTTATAACACCATTCATCCACACGTAGGAGTTGACCAGAGATGTTATTATTATTATTATTATTATTATTATTATTATTATTATTTTTGAGAGAGAGAGAGAGAGGAAGGGAAAAGGAGAGAAGAGAGAGAAGCATTGATATGAAGGAGAAACATTGACTGGTTGCCTCCCGCATGTGCCCCAACTGGGGATCGAACCTGCAACCTGGGCATGTGCCTTGACAGGGAATTGAACTGGTTACCTTTCAATGTCACACCCATTCATTTACATTTTTGTCTATGGCTGTTTTGCTAGTGGCAGAGTTGAGTAGTTGCAGCAAAGGTCCCACAGCCTTCAAAGCTGGAAATATTTATTATCTAACCCTTTACAGATAAAGTTTGCTGACTCCTGGTGCAAAGGGAAAACTGACTTGTATAATTATTTTGAATCTTCCTCCTTTTTGGAACTGTAATTTCCATAATATTTCAGTAGATCTTCATGTGTGTAACATGACATAAACAAATCTATAGTCTCCCTTTTCTTGATTATACCTCTTAGTTTGGATTTTTGTTTTAATGATTGCTCAGACCTTCAGGACAATGTTTGAGAGCAGAGAGAAGAAATCCCAAATTGGAACCACACTTCCACTCTGTCCCCCTCTAATCCATTTTCCACTCAACTGCTAGAACAATCTTGTCAAAATGTGAACACGTCACTCAGTTTAAAATCCTTTTGATGACTTTTCTTTGCTCTCAGAACAACACACAAATCTTCACCTTGACCACCAAGCCCCAGTATGATTTGAGCCTTGCTTGCTCCTTCAGCCTAATTTTTCAGAGTGCTTTCCTTACCCCTCTGTGTCCTGTTCACTCTGGCCTTTTTTTTTTTTTTTTTTTTTTTTAGTTCCTTACATGGGCTGGACTCCCTCCCACCACAGTGCCTTTGCACATACTGCTTCCTCTACTCGGTACGGTCTTTCCCTGCCTCTTTGCTGTGACTCTGTAGGTCAAATCCCATTGTGTTCACACAGAGGTCCACACACTTTTCTTGGTGGCACTTACCACAATTGCAGTTTTGCATTTCTTGCTGTTAATTTTTGTATCACATCTTTGTTTCCCCATAGACGTTAAGTTTCCTGAAGGCAGGACTTATTTTGCTTTCTAGTGTATCCCCAGTACCTAGCATGAGGCTAGGAATTTGCCTGGCAGCTACTCTGTAAACATTTGTGTCCAAACTGGGATAATGTATGTGAAGGCATCTTGTCTACCATAAATCACTGTACAAATGGAAGGCATTATTCCTCTCAAGAACAGGTGAGAAGGAGAAAAATAATTCTCTTCAAACAGGGAGGCTCTATAAACAGAACATAGAAAGGGAGACACTGAAAGACGTTTGAGGCAAAACAGTTTTCCTCTGCCAGAAAACTGCATTGAGAAATTGAGAAAAATCTTAGAGATGTACTCCAGATGGTATACTTCTGATTTTCATTTGTTGATGGAAGCCTGTAAAATCTCTGTCCACCTGACATTTTGGTGTTCCGTTTCAAAATACATTTATACATGTACCTATAAAAGAAGAAAACTTCTCCAGGGCATTCTGAGGGAAAGAGAGTCCCATTTAAAAATCATATAAAAAAATGAACATTTATTCAACCCCGAAACCTAAATTGACCTTTCTAAACATTTAATGTTGTAACCACAAATGGCAGGTTCCAGGACATGAGGTAAAAGTAAGCTTTTTAAAAGTCTGAAAAAAAAAACCATCATTCAGGGGAAAAATAAGTTAGAATGGGGATAAAGTACACTCTAAATATGGGAGAGGAAGAAAAGCGTTTTAAGAAATGACCTTCTTTCTGGCTTCTGAGTTATATTGAGCTATTTGATGTCATTAGCAAGATGAGCTTATTGATTTTCTTTTATTCGTGTAGTAAACAAATGGAAAGCTAAGCGTTTTACCACTCACAGTGGATTGTTTCCTATAGTTATAGATATATTTTCTGCTCAGGTAGCCTGGGCAGCCACTTAAGAGAAGGGGTATGCTCTTTAACCCTTGGGTATTTGGCTTAAAAAGTCCATGTTCTTATTATACTTCTCCTCTGGTGGCAAGGAGCAAGGGTTTGGCTAGAGTATACCTCAGTAGTCCATTCAATAGGTCACAGTGACAAATGACTCTCCCAGGGAGATAATCACCAGCAAATGCCTAGAGATGGGCTGCCAACTGCCAAGAGTCAACACTGTGGCCTTCTGGTCCCCAGAGATACCTTGCTGGATCACTTCATGAGTGGGGCCCATAGATCATGCAAGGTTTGCAGAGTCTGCTTATATGGGCTTCAGAGGGTGTAGGTTAGAAGAAAATGAGGCAGGCTTTGAATTAGAACTAGCCCAGGCTAGTGTCTTATACCCAGTGGGCCCTTAAATGGGTACTTGTAGTTATTGTAGAAGGACAAAAAGGAAGCAAGAGGCATCAGGGGGAGAGGCGGGGATGAAGGGTAGATGGAGAGGAAGAGAAAGAATAGAGAGGAAGAGAAAGAATAGAGAGGAAGAGAAAGAGTGAAGAGGAAGGTATACAAGTTAGCTTTTTCTGTGAAGCAAAACACCCCAAATTTGGGGGCTTAAATAAAGCCACATCCATCTCATTAGTTCCCAATTCTGGAGCCTGCAATCTGGGCTGGGCTCAGCTGGATGGTCCTGATGGTCTCAGTTGGGCTCACTCAGGCGCCTTTAGTCAGTGGCCAGTCAGTAGGGGGTTGGCCCAGTGATGGTGACTGGACATGTGCCGTTCACCATCTGTCAGGCCAGCTCAGGCTTGTTTGCATGCTTACATGGTGGCTTGAGGTTCCAGGAGAAGCAAGAGAGCAAACTTCCATGTACAAACACTTTGTAAACTAGTGCTAGTATCACATTTGCCAATGTCCGATTGGGCAAAGCAATTGGCAAGGCTGGCCCACATTAGGGGGTGGAGAAAAAGACCACCTTTTGATAAGTACAGCTGCAGTCACATTGCATATGGACAGGCATACTGGGATAGGGAGAATTTATGGCCATTTTTGTAATCCACCACAAAAGGGAAAGGACTGGTAATTTCTTATGCTGGAAAAGTTGACTGAGGCACAACAGTGTAGAGATTGAAGATGAGGCTCTCACATTGAATTTAAAAATGATAGCAATAAATCACCAAGTGCCTATCTTCCATAGTTTATCTGTCAAATAGGGCTAGATAATAATGTAACTTCTTACTCATTTCCAGTGGGAACAATAAAAACTTTATGGGTAAAAGTTTCCTCATCTTTTTCTCCCTGGATTGGACTAAGAAGCAGTTAAGTGTTTAGTACATCTCAAGTGGCAAATACATTTGGAAACAGAAAAATGTGAATGCACCAGCCTTAATTTCTAGCCCAAGTGTCAAATATACAACAAAAACTTAACAAAGGAAAAACTGACATGGTGGTTTTCTTAGTTACTTGGTGGGGCCCATCCTACTTGTACAATTGTTTGTTTCTTTTTCATATATATATATTTTTAGTGTATTTTATTTCATTATTGAAAATACAATATCAAAACAGCTTAAATAGAGGAAAACGCTCAGTATTTGTTGCTTCCCAGTGGAAAGAGAAGTTGAGTTAATTAGAAAAATATCAAGCATGGAAATTGGGGTGGATTTAAGGTTGCAGTAATTATCTAAATTCAGTTTTCCTGATAAAGTGTTTTCGTACAAATGGAAGAAAGTTTACCTCTAGTTAACTTTGTATGAATACAGCTTAATGTAAGACTTGCATTTTTGTGAAATAGCAAATTAATGCTCTGAGAAGGAATTAATTGGTATGTTCTTGCATGTGCACTTACTTTTAAGGTGGTGACTATTTACACCCCTAAAGAAAGTCATGCTGTTTTGAAACACCTTTACTTCCAACATCTAGGGTGGAGGGCTGTGGTTGCCTCTCTAGGAGGGTTGGGTCTGTTGATTATGTAGTCATTCAAAGTGGATTTCTCACCAGGTGGTCTTTAATACTGTTCCCTCTTCTTCAGCTCTGAGCAGAGGTAACCAGCAACATTCTAGTGCCTGGAGTATATTTGGCAAGTCTCAAGCTAGGTAAGGGGAGGGAAGGGAAGGATGGAAAGTGTAGGATGAAAGAGAGTAGAAGAGAAGAGACAAATAGAAGACAGGAGAAAGGGCAGGAGAGAAAATAAAGCTTTCATTGCTGCAGAGACACAGCCTGGTACCAACAGTTGCAAGAGGTCCAGCTGTTTTTCCTGGCCTGGTTCATTCCACCTCAGCATGCAGCCTTGCCAGTGATTAATACGTCATCTTTCTGATGTCTCAGAAAGCAATTCCAAAAGCTCTCTCAGTCACTTCTACAATATAATAATGATCAATACCAGTACATTCTTCCTGCTGTTTAATGAATCCCTTGGGCTGTGGTTTAAACCACCTTTTAGACACCATCTCTGCCCATAGTAGAGACAGAGTATACCTAGTTACCACTTTCTTTCTGTGAGTGCCTTGTATACATAGTGGATATTATTCATAATCCATCACAACCTCCATCTGGACAGTGGATTTCTTCCAGTCTGTTCACAGACTATATTTTTAATATGTTCCATCAGGTTTCTGCTCCATATCTCCATGGTCCCTTCTGGCCAGCGTTTGTTTTGCTCTTTATGCTTCAGCAACATCAAACTGATTCTGAGTCATGCCCACTTAATGCCAGTCTCTGGCTCCATGTCTTGGTTTAGGCCATTTCCTCGCTTTGGAATGCCCTTTTCCATTTCTTCACACAAAGGGAGTTGCACATCATTTAGGAGGCAGCATAACTGTTACCTCCTTGAGGAAATTTTCCTGGATACATTTCCCTACACTGGATTAGGTGTCCTTCTTTAGAGCTCCTCTTATTCCTGTGACAGAGCTCACAGCTGGTTCATATGCCACTTCCATTAAGCCTGGCATTCTGGATTCAGACTCTAATGGTCCTCTTGGCCAAATGCCCTTGTGCAGAGCACAACCCGCACAACCATACAGTGTGGCCATGTTTTTGGTACATAGTAAGCATTCAGTGTTTGTTGAATGAATTAGCTTTGGTTTCCCAGAGTCATCTCACAGTTTAACTCCTCTTGAATCATGGCATCCAGAACTGAACAAACCATTGTGTGCAGGTAAAGGTCCTATTAGACAGGGTCTCATTAGTAATGGGGCCACCATAAAGTTCTAGAACCACACTTAGTTGTTCCTCAATGGCATACCTACCACTCTACAGTCAAGAACCTGCATATACCCAACCATTTCCTGTATTATGTCCACAAGCCTAACCTTCACCATCATTTCTATCTGTGCAATTTGCTTTTCCTACCATTGTGGAGAAGTTTCTCTTTGCGTATATCTGTCCCCATTCCCAATTTTTCAAGGCCTCATTTTCTTCTGGTCCTTTCTTCTATGGTATCGGTGTTATTGCCAGGAACTAGGAGAGACTCTGCTCCTTAATCTGGGCCACTAATTAATCATTAGGTTCTAAATGAAGTGGTGAGCCCTCCAGGATGCTGCATGCCACTGGGTTTGTCTTTGGTTGATCCTGGGGCCGGATTCACATTACCCCAAGGCAGTAGGACAAATGCCTGTGGCTGCTGTTAGCTGTGTATTTTGCTCATTGTTTTGTTCATTATCACCAGGATATATGGGCCCTGTAGCTGACACCCAGGGCTTCTGAGCAGGCCTCTGAGCACAGGAGTTCTGGTTCTTGGATACAGCTTTTCTGAGAGTTTCCTCTACACTGGAGAGCTCTAAGTACATAGAGATTTAATTTTCTTCCCACCCAAACCACTTGTACAGTCTACTTGTTCCCCCTCCCCCCTTCACCTTTTTTTTTTCTGGTCATGCTGGTATTGCCCTGGGTTTTAGCCAGCTTGGTAAATAGAGGAAATTGGATGCATTTCTAGCTTCCCTGATGTCATCCTTTGGGGCAGTCCGCAACTGGGGGAGGTTTCAGTTAATCCTAGCAATTGGTTAGTTTGCCGTTCTTCTCTGAGAAGCTTCTCTGTTCCTTGCCATGTCTTACATAAGTCCATATGGTTCCTTTTTTGACTTGCCCTTTTCTTTCAATGATGTAAGAAATCCAAACATTGGCAGTGACTATGTTTTGTTACTGGAGTGCTGGTGCTGATCGGATCCTGATTCCTGTTTAGTTTTTGAGGAGATACAGGTGGGTGGGTGTGTGGTGGCGATAGTGACAAGGAGGCATCTGCAGGCTGAAGGATGTATAGTTCTTTAATTAAGTTTAGACCTCTGTGTCCATCAGACATTTTCACATCGTTGCTTCTGACATTCTTTTCCACAACTTGCTCAAGTGAGTTCCTGCTCCTCGACTGGAAAGTTGGTTTCTTGGCTCTGACACCAGAAATCCTAGGGCTTTCAATAGAGCCTTTCTAATTGGGTTAGAGCAGGGCCAGGGGAGGTGGCATCAGCTGAGCAAGTGATGGCATTACCTCCCAGTTAGCCTCTCTCGGAGCTTGATTTAGGAGCTCCGTTTGGAGAACCTGAATAGCTGGGCTCTCTCTTTGTTCTGCTTTTCTCTGCTAGAAGAAATATATTTAATTGTATAAGTAAGATATGAATACATGTCTGGGTTCCGTGGAGGAAAAATTAAGCTTAATCCTTTTCTCCATCACACTTCTATCTGTGGAGGCTTGATGGGTTTCCTTCAAGGCTTTTTTGGATACAGTCACTATTGTCACTATATAAATAAGCATACTATATATATATATAGTTTTGCTTAACATACTCTCATATATTTTAAGAAACTTAATTTTTCTTCATTTGACTTATATGTATTGACAATCTCTATATGTCAATACATATAGGCCAACTTCATTTTTAAAGAATTCCATAATGTGGATAGACCATCATTCATTTAACTATTCATCTACTGATGGATACTTAGGCTTTGTTTCCCCTCACTTAAAGTTGCAATGACAATGTTTGTATATTTTTGTGTATATGTGTCAATATTTCTGTAGAGACCATCTCTGCAATTAGAATTCTGATCAAAAGGAATGCACATTTAAAATTTTGAAGCATAGCTAAACTATTCTCTCAAAGTTTACATTTACACCAATAGTGTATGTAAGGCTTCATTTTCCCACATGCTCTCCAACTCTGGATACTAGTAAGCTTTTAACATTTTTTCATCCAGAGGGCAACACATTTCATTGTTACTTGCCTATTTTTCTACTTGAAAGTGTGCCAAAGGATCAAAGAGAGTCTTGTGTTGTTTATTAATAAACTGGATAACTGGGAAATATTAAGTGTGCTTATTTGTGGTTATCAATAAGGTTTTGAAAGAGGCAATGTGCTTGAGTTGTGAAATTTCATCACAAATATGTAGAAAATCCTTATTCACACAAATGTGGAGTGAAATTATTTCTGTATTCAAGTCACAGCTGATTAGTTTGTTTGATTATTTTAATGTTTTTCAGTTGTTAATTCTACATTCATTCTACATTGAGCACTGGGACATGTGTTTGTAATTTGTTCATCCTAGAACAGGACAACATGGTTGGCCTTCATTTTTGTCTTTTTTAAACATTGCTTAATGAAGTTTCTCTGGCATATTGGACTTTAATCTACTAAGAACTACTCCTTTTGTTTCTCTTAAAGAACACATTGTGATCAATAGAAACTCACCATGACTCCTTATTTCTTCTTTGAATTTATATTCTGGATTCCTCCTTGAGCATTGAACTTCTGTCATAACAGTCTATTGACTGAAGCCAGGTCAGTTGGTTCCAAGATCACCCTGTAGATGGTTTCTTCTTGCAAATCTTGATTTAAAAATTATTATGTTTATATTTAACGTGAGAGGATACCATTGTGTGATGCCGTTAATGAAGCCTGAGACTGAGCAATAATACAGTGCTACTAAAACATCAACAAGGTCAGCCCCCAAACTGGCTTTGGCTTGTTTTCCAATTTATAATATTTCCTTAAGAGCAGAGTTTGCATCCTCTGTTTCTTTTGTAACTCTGCTGCCAAGTTCAAGCCTTGGTATATAGCAGGAGGCTCTGTACAGCCTCTGCTTGATGTGCTGACTGTAGTATTGAAGCATTATGGTGCTAAGAAGGTCCACTTTCCATTCATATATATTTTTTCTTCATTTTCAGATTTGTGCAGAATTTCTCCATCTTTCCTTCTGAACTTCCTGTCAGGTAAGTGAGGCTATTTCTAAGAGGTAATGTAGAAATAATGAACTGTGGTGGTTGTTTTTTTTCTCTTTCAAATTACTCTCCTTCATTCCAAATTCCCACCCCCTTAACTGCTGTATTCTTTTTTGTTTGTTTTTAACTCCTCACTCCCACCCACTTGGAGCCTTCTTCTCTTCAGACATTTTCTTTTCCTTGGGGATTCCATAGCTGAACCATTTCTTTTCTGTAATCCCACTGTTTTTATAGGTACAGCTTTTGAGATGACATAGTGCAGTAAAATCTAGGGAAGGAGAGTGATCATTTACGAGTACATAGAACTCTTTGGGATTTTGTTTCACTGTTTCCTCTTTCTTTTTCTCTGGACTGGCTTCCTTATTTCCAACAGCTTTTCTCCTGTTTTGAAATAAAGCATTGAAATGTTCTCTCTCTTACCTAAAGTGTTGTGTGCATGCAGCTTCCAAAGGCTCCTCCCAACCAGATTTCTGCTCCTAATTCCCTTCTACATAGAAATTCTGAAGCCACTATTGATGTATACTTCCTGTTCCTTTGAGACTCATAAATAGTGGTTATCTCTGGGACTTCATTGGTATAAATAATAGAAATCTTATAACAATACTAGTACTTATTATAATTATTCTAAATTATAATTATCCTATTATAATACTATATAATAAAAGCTTATTATAATTATTCTAAATTATAATTATCCTATTATAATACTATATAATAAAAGCATAATATGCTAATGATATACTAAGGCTGCAGGACACAGAGACCCGGGGGCCTCTTTGAGGCAGGGCTGACAGTCAGCCATTGCTGTTTGCTCCGCCCTGGTGATTCCCTGAGACCCCACCCCTCCCAATTTACAATCCCACCCAAGCTGTGCCCAGAGGCCTTTACATATTAATGGCCTGGCCTTTTGCAATCTAAACTTACCTAACAAACTGCAGCTGGGTCAGAAAGCCCCAGAATTTCCAAAAGAAGGCCCAAGGCTCCACAGCAGCTTGCATTGCTTCACAGCTGGGCCTCATCTGGGCACCTCCAAACCCCAAACAAAGAGGAGGAACCTTCAGATCTCTCTGTAACTTCTGCTGGGTGGCGTCAGGTAGTCACTGACTTTGAACTTCCTTGGAGATCCAAGAGCCAGTCCACCCAGTGATCAGAGTGAGACCATCCAGATTACAACTCTTCAGATCCATAAGAGAGACACTCAGGGAGCAGACTCAGTGAGCACCAAAGCCCCACTGAAGCAAGTCTTGTCCCATAAGGGTGTCTCTAGCACAGAAGTTCTCCCATCATAGACACAACTGATCCTCACAGCCAATTGGCCTGGAGGTCAATTTCTCCCAGTGATACCAACAACAATCAAGGCTTAACTACAACAAGACTGTGCACACAGCCCACAAAGGGGTGCACTAAGTGTGTCCACCTCAGGTAATTGGGGAGGCTGAGCCACTGGGCCCTATAGGACACCTAGCACACAAAGCCACTCTATCAACACAGGAAACAACCAAAATGCAGAGACGAAGAAACAGGTCACAAATGAAAGAAATGGAGGAAAGCAAAATACTGGATATAGAGTTCAAAACCACGGTTATAAGGTTACTCAAGAATCTTTTAGAAACCTCCGAGAAATTTAGTGAGACCCTCAAGGATATGAAAAAGGACCAACTAGAAATTAAGCATACACTGATTGAAATAAAGAATAATATACAGAGATCCAACAGCAGACTAGAGGATCGTAAGAATCAAGTCAAAGATTTGAAATATGAAGAAGTAAAAAACACCCAACCAGAAAAGAAAAAAGAAAAAAGAATCCAAAAATATGAAGATAGTGTAAGAAGCCTCTGGGACAACTTCAAGCATACTAATATCCAAATTATGGGGGTGCCAGAAGAAGAGAGAGAGCAAGATATTGAAAACCTATTTGAAGAAATCATGACAGAAAACTTCCCCTACCTGGTGAAAGAAATAGACTTACAAGTCCAGGAAGCACAGAGAACCCCAAACAAAAGGAATCCAAAGAGGACTACACCAAGACACATCATAATTAAAATGCCAAGAGCAAAAGACAAAGAGAGAATCTTAAAAGCAGCAAGAGAAAAACAGTTAGTTACCTACAAGGGAGTACCCATACGATTGTCAGTTGATTTCTCAACAGAAACTATGCAGGCCAGACGGGAGTAGCAAGAAATATTCCAAGTGATGAATAGCAAGAACCTACAACCAAGATTACTCTACCCAGCAAAGCTATCATTTAGAATTGAAGGTCAGACAGATAGCTTCACAGATAAGAAAAAGCTAAAGGAGTTCATCACCACCAAACCAGTATTATATGAAATGCTGAAGGGTATTCTTTAAGAAGAGGAAGAAGAAGAAAAAGGTAAAGATAAAAATTATGAACAACAAAGTGACAACAAATACAGATCTATCAACAAGTGAATCTAAAAATCAAGTGAATAAAAATCTGATGAACAGAATAAACTGGAGAATCAGGGGCATAGAAAGGGAGTGGACTGACAATTCTCGGGGGTAAGGGGGTGTGGGGGGTGCGGGAAGAGACTGGACAAAAAATCGTACACCTATGGATGAAGACAATGTCTGTGGGGGGTAAGGGCAGAGGGTGGGGTGGGAACCGGGTGGTGGGGAAAAAAGAGGAACAACTGTAATAATCTGAACAATAAAGATTTATTTTTTAAAAAATCTACCATTAAAAAAATAGATATTGGTTATTTCTTTGTCAGGTTTCTGAAGATGAATGACTGCAGAAAATAATTCTAAAATCTATTTACATTTAGCCCAGGAGTGTACTGTAAACTTGTCTTTTAATTACGTTTGAATTAATATTTCTTAATTATACTAGGACCTTCAATGTATTTATTACCTCATTTCATCTCTACAGGAACCTTATGAGGTAGATCCAGTCATTACCTCCACTGTTTCAGATGAAGAATTTAGGTCCAGAGAGGTTAAGGAACAGGCCAAGGTTACACTGTAAGTGGTGGAGCTTGGATTTGAAGAAAGGCATATGGCTCTACCATTCATGGTCTTGTATCCTATGCTATTCTGCTTGTTTGTGTTGTTGAACACATTTACTATGAACATTGGGAGAGGATCCTGAAGAGTGAAGGGAGAGAGATAAAGTAGGCTTTCATTTTGCCTTGGGTAATTCACACATGGGTAACCATGAGGATGGGAGATTGCAAGTAGGGGAAATTTGGAGATAAGCAAGGGAGTTGAAGAATATAACACCTTTCACAAGGTTTTATGAATATTTATTTACTTTAATGGCATAATTTACTTCTAATCTTGATGTCTGATACTGATTCACTTGTTTTATTGAGTAAAACTACTTTTTCCCTTTAGAAAGCACTTAATGCTAATTAAGAAAATCATTTTGCACTGTAAAGACCAAACAAATAATTTTCCTTCCATTTGCTTCTAGAGATGTGAAAGCTTTATATTACAATCATCCTGTCTAGTTCACCATTGACTTTACTTTGTGCTATGACAAATTATATACAAAGCTGCCATTTGGGAGTTCATATCCAGCACTTACCAGTTAACTCAGTTTCTGTCGTCTTTAGGACATTGTTTTGTGGGTTTGTTTGTTTTTGTGGTGTGTGTGTGTGTGTGTGTGTGTGTGTGTTTTCTTTCATATGGGATGCCATTTACCTTACTACAGCATTGTTGGCTTTAGTTCTTGGTGACTTGATCTTCCAAAAATGTTGTTGTTGAAGTTCAAAATAATTCATTTTGTCCTATATTTATTCAAATTACCCCAATTTACAAGATTCAAAATTGCTGCTAGACATTTTTGTGAGCATTCCAGAGAATTTTGTAAATAGTCTCATTTGATTTATAAAACGGGTAAAACTGTGAGGACTTTCCTTGTCAGGTTTTGGCACCAGGGTTATGCTAGCCTGGTAAAAATGAGTTAGGCTATGCTCTTTCTCTAGTTTTTGAGTTCTTGTGAGATTGGAATTCTTATTCTTTAAGTATTCGATAGAGCAAATGTGAAAACGTCTGGGCCTGTAGTTTTCTTTGTGGGGAAAATTTTGAGACTTTTAATGGTTATATGTCTATTCAGGTTTACTCTTTCTTCTTGATTACTTCTTGGTAAGTTATATTTTTCTAAGAATTTGCCCATTTTTATCTAGGTTCCAACATTAATAAAGTTGTCCCTAAGAGTCTTTTATCATTTTTTATAGCATCTTCAGTTAAGTTGCTTTTGAAATTCGTTCTATTGGTTATTTGTTTACACTTTATTTTCATCCCTCTCTTTCCCTCCTTCCTTCCTCCCCTCCTCTTTACAAAGAACAACCTTGGCTTTGTTAATAACCTTTGTTGTTTTATGTTTTTTCCCTATATCATTATTTCATGCTTTTATTTTTATTATTTAATTTCTTCTCCTTTGGGTTTATTTTGCTGTTATTTTTAAATCTTCCTGAGAAGGAGCTTAACTTATTAATTTTAAGCCATTCTCTTTTTCTAATATGTACATTTAAAATATAAATTTCACTCTAAAGATCATTAGCTCTATCCCCATGTCTTGATTATGGTGGTGTTATTATTGATCAAGTCAAATATTTTATAATATATGTTATGACTTCTTCTTTGACACCTAAGTTATTTGTTTAATAACAATTTAACTATTTGATGTGACAACTTGATTGTGTTGTGGTCAGAGAACGTTCTCCTTTTCTTTTTCCAATTCTGTGAAACATTTTTGAAACTCCTTTTTGGCTTGGTTGGCTTTCATAAATATTCCATGTGCACTTAAAATGATTATGTACTCCATGGGCTTTAAGTCAAGTTGGCTAAATATTGAAATATTATATATCTTTGGTGACTTTTCAGTTTGAATTTTATCTATTGCTGATACAGATGCATGAATATCTCTCAATATGATTGTGATTTTTTTCTCTTTCTCCTTGATTTCTGTCAAAAATACTGCTTTGTGTATGTGAGGTTATATTATTAGTTGCATTCACATGTAAATTTGTTCAGCTCCCATTGAATTGAACCTTTTATGAATGAACCATTTGATTTATAGGTAATGGTTTAAAATATAATTTGTCTGATATTAGTATAAACGTATTAATTTTCTTTTTATTAATATTGGCATTGCATATCTTTTCCATCTTTTTATTTTCCAACTTTCTGTATCACGTTCTAGCTGTGTCTTTGTAAATATCATATTTAGCATATATAGTTGGATTTTGTATTTTTTCCAGTCTGATAATTTTGCCTTTTAACTGAATAATTTAGTCCATTTATATTTAATGAATCATTGATTTTTATTGTTTAAATTTACCATCTTCTATTTTTCTAACCATTCTTTATTTTTTCTTCCCTTCTTTCAGATTGACTAAATATTCTAAGAACCATTTCCCCTCCTCCATTAGTTAGAAAATTATATAGTTCACTTCTATTTTTTAGTAGCTACTATAGAGATTACAATGTCAAAAGATAATCAGTACCTTTAGTCTCTTCTAAGATAATACAAAGATCCTAGAAAACTAATTTTATTTTTCATTTCCTAATTGACATATATTATTTCTTATATGTGTAGCTAGCGATGGACATTACTTTGAATAAAGCACTTTTGATGTTTCTCTTGAAATTATCATGTTTTCTTTGATTATAAAATCTGCCATTATTAACTGGTACACCTAGTATACATTTATATATAGTTGTCATATTTTTATTCTATCATGTTTCAGTTATCCCTATAAGATATTATTATTAACTAGAGGCCCAGTGCACGAAATTTGTGCCCTTGGTTGGGGGGGGGGGTCCCTCAGCCCGGCCTGCACCCTCTTGCAGGCCGGGACCCCTTGGTCCTTACTGTCTGCCTGCTCACTGCTCCTTACTGCTCTGCTTGCTGCTCCTTAGTGCTGCTGTGGAGGTGGGAGAGGCTCCCGCCACCGCCACTGCACCTGCCAGTCATGAGCTCGGCTTCTGGCTGAGCAGCGCTCCCCCTGTGGGAGCGCACTGACCACCAGGGGTGAGCTCCTGCATTGAGCGTGTGCCTCCTGGTGGTCAGTGTGCGTCACAGCGAACGGTCGCTTAGGCTTTTATTATATAGACTAGAGGCCCAATGTGTGAAATTTGTGCAAGAGCCACTGCCGCGGCCCCTGCCCGCTGCAGCTTTGTCCGGAAGGGAGGACGTCTGGAAGGACATCCAGTCTAATTAGCATATTACCCTTTTATAATTATAGTTGTTTTATATGGTCAGTTAATTTGGATATACCAATATATAGTGCCATCCTTAGCTCTGGGCAATGGGGGTCTCTGGCCTGTGTCTCATGTTTTTTTAGGTCCTCTGGCCCTTTCCTAGTCATACACCTCTCTAGAGGGTGAAAATTCTGTGAGACAAAGAAGACATTCCCACCTGGAGCCTGCTTCCCTCTCTCCTAACCCTTGCTTCTAGATCTTGCTCTGGGAATCCAGGACCCTAGAATTCCCTATCCAAACATTATGTACCTATTTCCAGGACCTGCAGGCCTCTTACCCAGGGCAAGCCATGTTGCCAGGTGTACAAAGGATGACACTGCTTTTAGGAGATAGGTGGGTTTGAATATGCGGATTGGGGTATTCATACATGCACAAGGCCTCTTGTAGTTTGAGAAGGAGGCTCAATGGAAGGATAAGGGCAAACTGGACCTCCTTTTAAATTCTGAGCTGTGTATTACAAATGTTAGGAATGGGCCTGGTCACATACTAACCACTTTCTTTGTTCTTTATTCCTTATTGCATCTCATATCTTACAACTTTTGCCTGAATATATCCTTTAGGATTTATTTCAGTAAAGATTTGAAGGCAATGAACAATGTAACAATTTTGTTTGTTTTCTGGCTTCCATTGTTGCTTCTGAGAAAATAGCTGTCTGTCTAACATTCAGTCCTTTGAAGATTAACTGTCTTGTTTTCTCTGGCTACTTTCAAGATTTTTTTTTCAATCTCACTAGCTGTAGATCTCTTTTATTTATTGTAGAGATTATTTGGGCTTCCTGAATCTGTGGGTAGGTGTTTTTCACTAGTTTGGGGTCATTCAGTTATTATCATTTCAAACACTGACTCTGCCCCATCCTCTCCTCTTTGAATTTTATTTAAGTACATGTTAAACTTTTCTTCATGTCTTTGAACTTTTCTTTTGTATTTCATATCTGGAGCTCAAGTTTGCCTCAGTAGATTCATACCCTCAGGCAAAAGCAGCTCCTTTGCATAAATTACCCTTCTGAGTTCCTGCTTTGACTTCACCTTTGGCCTGGTGATTCTTTTCTATCTTGTCAAGTCTTTGATATGTTTAAGAAAATGCTTTTTTATTGTCTTTAGCAGAAGGTTTGGTCAAAATAATTGAACCTAACATATTCCTGGAACACTGAAGACATTTTTTTTCTGAGATATTTGCTGTATCAGGGTCTTAAGAGCTCAATCAAAATTTAATTATGCTTTTACTAAGTTTCCTGATTCTTTTAAAAAAGTAATGAAACCAAAGACTCTAAAAAAATCTAAAACAACTCTGAATTCCTCTGACTTCTTTGACAGTTGAATGATCCAACTTAATTGCTTTTTCACCTTTTAGTTCTTGCTTTACCTGCACTGAGAACCTCTTCAGTCATCTCCCTTTTTCATTTCCCCTTGTGCTAGTGTTGCTAGCCAACACTTAAGACTCAATGTAAATAACTCAAAGGCATAAATTTTTTTTAGAAAACTTAGGGAACAATTATCATATGTCTTATTATTCAAGTAAAAATATTGATCATTGCATTCATCATAGCAGCCATGGTATAATCAAAGTATGCCAGTTGACTAGAGGTAACAGAGTAAATCTCACCCAGACCTATCCTACAATGTTATCAAATTATTTTCCCCTTTTAATCTTATCCTTTAGTCTATATCTAAGGATAGATTTATCATTCATTGCCATTCAAGCTTACACTGATGATACAGATTTTAAAAATATGATAGTGATACTATTTAAAATAAAATTGAAGAGATCTAGAACAATTTCTTAGAATGTTACAAGCAGGGCCATGGCATACAGTCATGTAGCTTGTGCACTATGCAATCCTAGAGGTTGCCACTTACATAAGAGTCCACAACCATAAAAGGGGGCCCTGGACCAAGATAATTCTGGGATAATCTTTAATAAGAAGTTGTCCAGTGTCAAGGTCTAGATTTCACTATTTAAATGCTAGCAAATAGTTTTCTCTGTAATTGATACTATCTCACCAGCCGTCCTTAGCTCCTTAAAAATTTGCTAAGAACCAGTAACTATTCAAATCATTTTTATTGATTACCTAGATAGCATTGAGTTAATACAACCTGCACCAGAAGATGAAGAAAAGTTCTAGCTGAAAAGATTAAAATGTCTTAAATGTATAATGAGTAAGAGTTTAAAAAGCCACAGATTTTTCTCTTTGATCAAAGATCCTAGGAATCTTATGACCTAACAGGATGTTCTCTAGTTTATGCAAAAGGCAATAGAAGCTATATTACTTCAAATACCATAAAACTTCTCTGATTATGAAGTATATATTCAGCTTTAAGGAAACATATTTCAAGCTTAACAACTGAAAGCAATCTTTTCAATGATGCCTGGTCTTTACTAAGCTCTTTCTTTTAATATATTTTTATTGATTTCAAAGAGCAAGGGAGAGGAAGAGGGAGATAGAAACATCAATGGTGAAAGAGAATGATTGATTTGCTGTCTCCTGCACGCCCCACACTGGGGATTGAGCCCGCAACCTGGGCATCAAACTGGGAATCAAACTGTGACCTCCTATTTCATAGGCCGATGCTCAACCACTGAGCCATGCCGGCCGGGCTGTACTATGCTCTTCATGATCCTTATTCTCTTTTCAGGATGATGGCTGGAATCACCCTTCATTCTGGCATTTCCTGCTCTCATTTGAGAGTGGAGTACAAGCTCTCTTCAATGAAAGGTTTATTTTGATCAGAGGCCCAAGCTCTAGCCCATAATAACTAGTCACTGTGTACCATGACTAATTTAACTGACAATATTTTATATGCCACTTAGATCCTACCCTAGGAGTTGGCAAAACTCAAGAATGTGTTTGCAGCCCTGGCCAGTGTAGCTCAGTTCATTGGAGTGTCAGCTCATATACTGAAAAGTTGTGGATTTGATTCCCCGTCAGAGCACATACCTAGATTGTGGGTTTGATCCCTGGTCGGGGCAAGTACAGAAGGCAATGATCAATGTTCTCTCTCACATAGATATTTCTCTCTCTCTCACTCTCTCTCTCTCTCTCTCTCTCTCTCTCTCTCATGAAACAAATTCTCAGGGGAACTGAGTTCAGAAATAAGATATAAATATTTTTAATTTTTAAATGAAGCTTTTTATGATATACATGTAAGTGTACAATTCAGTGAATTTCAGGGACTGAACACATCCATGTAACAGAAGCCCCCTTGTGCCCACTCCTAATTATTACACCCCCTCCCTCTTCCAAGGATAACTCTTCCAACTTCCTACTCCATCGATTAGTTTTGTCTGCGTTTGTTCCTCATATGAATGGAATCATGTACAATGTGCATTCTTTTATGTCTAAGATTCATCAATATTGTGTGTAGCTGTAGCAGACACATTTTCCTCCAGAGAGACATTGCTACATTTTTGCACAATTATATTAGCATTCTCTTTTGAGTGACTCATTTGGGAAGATCAATAATATGCCATTATGAACAGAGAGAGGATAAAAGTGCTGAAGAGGAACAACAAACCGCAGGCAGTTTACAATATATTAATGTAGTATATTATTAATATACTAGAGGCCTGGTGCATGAAATTCTTGTACGGGTAGGGTCCCTTGGCCTGGCCCACGATCAGGGCCAATAAGGGCCTTCCTTCCAGCTGCCAGCCAGGGCCTTCCTTTGTTCTGCATCGCCCCCTGGTGGTCAGCACATGTCATAGCGAGCGATTGAACTCTTGGTCTCCTGGTCAAACTCTCAAGGGGACAATCTGCATATCAGGCTTTTATATATAGAGATTATATATAGAGATTAATATGTAACAATGTATTGATTTAAAACATGTAAGCCCTCTTTGGAAGAAGGATTTACCTCCTGGTCTGAGACCAGGAAAGTATAACCACCCTGGTACTGGTGATGGCTATAAATTATAGGATTCTTAAAAATTGCCCACTTTTCTTTGAGACTAAGAATTTGTGATTTATCCCAATCTTTCTATGCCCTCAACCCTATAATCCCTGCACTCTTTGACCCTGTACATACTAGGTGCAAAATAAATATTATTGGACTGAATGAGTGAAGAGTACAACTAGCATTTATAGTGCCTTCACGGTACCAGCCATTATGCAAGGATTTCTTGTTTACTCAATACAAGAACACTATCAGGTAGGTTTGTGCTCTTATTACAATTTGCTAAATGGGGAATCTTGGCCATTGTACATAACCTGTCCAATGTCACTCAGACATTGAGTGGCCAGGACCTGTGAATTCCTCTCTTTAGTCTTCACTGCTGCACACACACACTCTATCTTAATTTGGTAGAAGGCAGAGTTGGCAGGGTTCATGGGTGCCCTGTGGCCTGGAGCTCTACCAGCTGAGAACACACAGCCTGGACTGTCCCAGCCACTTCCCCTGTGGTCACATAGAGGAAGCCTTCTCATTGGGCTGTCATTGCCTCCTGCTGTGAAAGGAACAGACACAGACTTAGCATTTGCAATTCTAATTCTGTGTGCCTAGCTCCCCTAAGCCTCTCTCCTACCTCCACCACATCTATCTCATCTAGTTAACTCCTATTCAGACCTCACATCTCATCTGATGAATGTTGGCCTTCAATAAATATCTGTTGAATGAATGAATAAATGACTGGTAAATGAAGTTTTTAGATTCAGTTCTGATGTAAACTTTGCTTTTTTTAAAAATGTTGACTGTCCTCTTGACTACTAAAAATGGAAGCAATAATAATGAACTAATATGTAATTAAGAGGAAATGCAATGTACCCATCCTTTTATAATCTAAGACATAAATAGGAGTAGATTATTTGTAAGATTCTGTGATCCCTTCTAATTCTTAGCATAGTTTTTAACTAGCTTTTATTTGGTAATAATTATAGAGGATGTCCCAAAAAATGTATACACACTTTACCAGCTTATAGCTCAATTTTGAAAATGAAATGTATTTTAATAAACACTGCCTTTATAATAATTTAAAGTATGTGTATACAGCCCAGCCAGCATGGCTCATTGAGCGTCAACCTGTGAACCAGGAGGTCACAGTTTAATTACCCATTAGGGCATGTGCCCTGGTTGCAGGCTCCATCTCCAGTGTGGGGCATGCAGGAGGCAACTAATCAATGATTCTGTCTCATCATTGATGTTTCTCTCTCCCTCTCTCTCTCCATTCCTCTCTGAAACCAATAAAATATATTTTAAAAAATGAAGTGTGTGTATACATTTTTTGGCGGACACCCTATATATGCAGTATTTTGGTTTTTAATTTCTTCTTGATATTTTGCATGTGTTGATGATTTCCATAAATCCACATGGTCAACCTTGCTTGTCATTTTTAACATAATATAATATCCCATTGGGTGGTCCTCCTATAATAAACATAGGTTTTGCTTTTTTTGTAGCCAGTGGCCACCTGGCATTGCCAATGATTTATAACTCTAGTTATTTAAAGGAAGCAGGATTGCAGTTTGCCTGGTTGAAGACGTGACCTTTTGGTATTGCTTTGTTGTGATTATGGCAAGATGTGATGATATATTTTCCCCTTATTTTATTCCAGGATGTTTTTCTCTGGCGGGCAGTGTGGCCATGTTGGCAGATCTGAAGAACTTTTACTGATATTCAAGATATTCCTTGTCATTCATCTTCATGTTGTTTTGGCTACATCCCTGGAAGGTAAGGTACTTGTTTTCCTTCATTGGTCTGTATGCATGTGTGTGTTTATTTAAGAATTTCTTACTGTGGTAAAATAAACATAACATAAAACTTACCATTTTAAACATTTAAAGTATACAAACCACTGGCATTAAATATATTTGCAATTTTGTGCACACATCACCACTGTTCATTTCCAGAACATTTTCATCATCTCAAATAGAAACTCTATACCCATTAAACAATAACTTCCCATTCCCCCTTCTCCCAGTCTCTGATAACCTCTATTCTTTCTGTTGCTATGAATTTGCCGTATCAGTGGAATCATACAATATTTATTCTTTTGTGTCTGACTTATTTTACTTAGTATAATGTTTCTCATGTTCATCCATATTGTAGCATGTATCAAAATTTCATTCTTTTTAAAGGCTGAATAATACTCTACATTTTGTTTACCCATTCATTGTTGATGGACATTTGGATTATTTCCAACTTTGGCTATTGTAAATAATACCTTGAACATTGGTGTACAAGTATCTGTTTGAGTCCCTGCTTTCAATTCTTTCGGAGATATATATATTAGTGGAATTGCAGGGTTATTTGGTAGTTCCCTGTTTTACTTTTTGAGAATCTACCAAACTGTTTTGGACAGTGGCTGTACCATTTTACATTCCTACCAGCAAGACACAAGGATTCCAGTTTCTCTATATCTTCACCATCACTTGTTATTTTCTGTTGTTTTGATAATGGGTGTGAAATGGTATATCATTGTGGTTTTGACTTGCATTTCCTTAATTATTAGTGATGTTGATCATCTTTCATATTCTTATTAACCATTTGTATATCTCTTTTGGAGAAATTTCTTCAAATCTTTGGCCCATTTCTTAATTGGGCTGTTGGGGGTTTTTTGTTGTTGAGTTTTAGGAGTTCTGTATATATTCTGGATATTAATCCTTTATCAGATCTATGATTTACAAGTATTTTCTCCTATTCTGTGGGTTGTCTTTTTCACTCTCTTAATAGTGTCCTCTGATGCACAAAAGTTTTTAATTTTGATGAAGCCCAATTTATCTATTTTTATTTTGTTGCCTGTGCTTTTGCTGTCATATCTAAGAAATCATAGCCAAGTCCACTGTCATGATTTCCCGCTCTGTTTTCTTCTAAGAGTTTTATAGTTTTAGCTCTTTTTTTAATTGATTTTTTATTAAGGTATTACATATGTGTCCATATCCCCCATTGCCCCCCACCTCACTCCCGTACATGCCCTCACCCCCCTGCTGTCTCTGTCCATTGGTTATGCTTATATGCATGCATACAAGTCTTTTGGTTGATCTCTCCCCGCTAACTCCCACCCTCCCCTACCTTCCATCTGAGGTTTGAGTATCTGATCGATGCTTCTCTGTCTCTGAATCTATTTTTGTTCATCAGTTTATGTTGTTCATTATAATCCGCAAATGAGTGAGATCGTGTGATATTTATCTTTCTCTGACTGACTTATTTCACTTAGCATAGTTTTAGCTCTTATGTTTAGACACTTTAATCTACTTTGAGTTCATTTTGTGTATATGGTGTAACATAAGGGCCCAACTTCATTCTTTAGCATGCGTATATCCAGTTTTCCCAGCACCATTTGTTGAAGAGACTGTCTTTTCCCCATCAAATGATATGGGCACCTTGGTAAAATAACAAATGGCCACATATGTGAGGGTTTGTTTCTGGTATTTAATTGTTTTGTTTTTTTTAAAGTATCTATTTGAAGATACTTCTGCATAGAAATTTAAGAGAGGTAGAGAATCAGCCAAATGAAGCAGCATATATTTCAGAAAACAGGATCTGTATATTATGAAACAAGGAGAAAAGTTATCTGAGGAAGGCAGTAAAAAGGCTAGAAATCCTGGGGCTGCAGTATCTATGGGTACAACTGCCAAAATAATACAGTGCGATGCAAATGTAAAAAACACTCCCTAGGAATGTTATTTAAAAAGGCATTATTAATGACAGAGAAATACCTTTCGTATTCAAAAAAGTAGCAGGACCAAGGAGTCTTCATTGGCTAAAGCAAATATTTACTAGCTCCCAACAAACAATAGCATAAATAAAACATACACACAACACACATACATGCACATAAAATCAATGGAGAACTTCCCAACAGGGTAAAACACAATTGGTAGTCCTTCCAAAAGTAGACACTGGGGCATGTTGTCAAGAAGCCACAATAGTTTATTTTAAAAATGATAAGAGCTAAACTTGCACTGACTGCTTACAGTGTGCCAGGTCCCTGTGTGCTTTACATACATTCACTCTCTTAAGCTTCTCAACCAATTCTATGAAAGGGAGAGTCTAGTCTTAGCCGCATTTCTTAGATCAAGAAACTGAGGCTCAGAGAGATAACTTGCTCAAAGAAGTGTCTAAGCAAGGATTTGTACCTACCTCTGAATTTTGTGCTCAAAATCACAAATCCAGGGAACGTGCATGAGAATCACCTTGAGAGCTTGTTAAAACACAGATCTCTGGGTCCTTTCCCAAAATGTAGTAGGGCTGGGGTGGGACCTGAGAATTGACATTTCTAACAAGCTCCCAGGCAGTGTTGGTTCAGAGATTACACTTGGAGAACTGCTGCCTATACAACTGGCAGAGGTAGAGAGAGCACACTCCTCCAGATATCAATCATGGGATACAAATTCTGGTGTGGCCATGTGACATTCATGTCAACTATGCTCATATATATCATCTCGCTGTAGGATCGGCAGAACAAAAATCAAATATCCCTACTTTACTGATGAGTAAATGTCCCCAGGGCATCATTGGTTAAGAAGTGGTGGAGCCAGACTAGATACTAGATCGTTGGTCTCACGTTTCAGTGCTTTTTCCACCACAGGGGTAGATGAGGAATGAAAATGGAACAGCAGGGGAAAATCATCAAAATGAAAGCTGCTTGGTAGAAACAAGTCTTTTTAAAAAAGTATTTTTAAAAATGGTGAAACGGCAGGTAAACCAGAAAGTGCATAGCTCTGAAACAAACCTGAGTAGGGAAAACCTAAATGGATGCTTAAGGCTGCTAAATGTCTTTCTTCCTTCCTTTCTTTCTTTCTTTCTTTCTTTCTTTCTTTCTTTCTTTCTTTCTCTTTCTTCCTTCCTTCCTTCCTTCCTTCCTTCCTTCCTTCCTTCCTTCCTTCCTTCCTTCCTTCCTCTCTCTCTCTCTCCCTCTCTCTCTCTCTCTCTCTCTCTCTCTCTCTCTCTCTCTCTCTCTCTCTCTCTCTCCCTCCCCACCTCTCTCTTTCTTTCTTTCTATTTTTTTTAGAGACAGGGAGGGGGGGTGAGAGACCAATATAAGAGAGAAACATCAATCAGTTGCCTCCTGTAGGCACCCCACAACCTGGGCATGTGCCCTGACTGGGAATTGAACCTGCAACCTTTTGGAGTATGGGACTATGCTCCAAGCATGTGAGCCACCAGCCAGGGCTGAATTTCTTGCTCTGATTGTCATATGAATTGATTTCTGAAAGCAGTGGTTCCCAAAGTGTGGCCCCAGACAAGCAGTATCAGCATCACCTCGGAGCTTTTTAAAAGTGCTGATTGTCAGGCTCATTCTAGACCTGCTGAATTGGAAACTCTGGTGGTGGGGCCCAGCAGTCTGTGTTTTAATCAGCCTTCCAGGTGATGCTGATGAATGCCCAAAGTGAAGAATTAAAATATTACTGCTGACAGCATGATATAGTAGAAAGGTGGTGAGCTTTAGGGTTAGAGCCTTCCCCATGCCACCAGCTATTTGCATAATTTTGATTTGCCACTAGACCACCAAAACCTCTATTTCTTCTTCTTCAAAACTGGGGCTACCATGAGCTCCCCCAATGGGTTCTTATAAGACTCTATGCTTAAAAAAAGAAAGCCCCATGAAGACAAACATTTTTCTCCCACTCCCCTCCAGCTTTATTGACATATAATTAGCATATAACATTGTATATGCAATGGTTTTTCGGAATTAAGTGTTTAGGGATTTAGAAAGGGCTAAATAGAAGTTTTTTATTGTCTTTCAGAACTTCCACTAAGAGTTCATTATTTAATAATCACTTTGATATCACTTACCATGTCCCAGCCACTCTTCTGAGCCCTTATAAAAGGCTAACTCATTTAAAGCTCACTCAATAACCCTTTGAAGTAGGCACTATTATTAGCTCCATTTTATAGATGAGGAAACTGAGGCACAGAGAAGGTAAGCAAGTTGCCCTAGATTAATCATTTCAGTTGCAGAGCTGCAATTCAAACTCGGGCCATATGACCCAATCTTTATGTGTTTAAGTACTGCACTATCTTAACCTCTCTGCTATACTAGGCTCAGTAGCTTGGTGGTAATGCACCTATCCTATATAATAAAGAGGTAATATGCAAATTGACCATCACTCCAACACACAAGATGGCCACCCCCATGTGGACACAAGATGGCCGGCAGGGGAGGGCAGTTGAGAGGGACCAGGCCTGAAAGGGAGGGCAGTTGTGGGGGGACCAGGCCTGCAGGGGAGGACAGTTAGGAGCAACCAGGCTGGCAGGGGAGGGCAGTTAGGGGCGACCAGGCTGGCAAGGGAGGAAAGTTAGGGGTGACCAGGCCAGCAGGGGAGGGCAGTTGGGGGTGACTAGTTAGGGGTGACTGGGCTGGCAGGGGAGGGCAGTTGGGGTCAACCAGGCCTGCAGGGGAGGGCAGTTAGGGGTGATCAGGCCAGCAGGGGAGGGCAGTTAGGGGCAATCGGGCTGGCAGGGGAGCTATTAGGTGTCAATCAGGCTGGCAGGGGAGCAGTTAGGGCGTGATCAGGCTGGCAAGCAGAAGTGGTTAGGGGCAATTAGGAAGGCAGGCAGGCGAGTGGTTGGGAGCCAGCAGTCCTGGATTGTGAGAGGAATGTCCCTCAAGGGGTCCCAGATTAGAAAGGGTGCAGGCTGCGCTGAGGAACACACACACACACACACACACACACACACACACACACCCGTGCACAAATTTCATGCACTGGGCCTCTAGTAGATTAATAATAATGGGGGAATCCATAATTGTGAGAATCACTGAATGCTAGATTGGATCATCCAGATGGCTCACAGACACCATCTCCCTGAACAGCTTCGAACTGAGGCAGGTTCTCTTCAGTTCAGAATGGCTTAGGTCTGGTCTTTGATGAATATCCCTGTCCATATCCCCTGGCCCACCCCAGAGGTCACCTACAGACAGAACCTGTATATGCTGATGGCTGCCATGTCTCTCTGACTGAGAATGATCTTTGCCCATGGGACTATGTTTAACCTATGCATAGAAAAAGCCAGAAGTACCAGGGAGTTAACACTCCACAACAGTGAGAGATGGGAGTTGGTGTTTACCTATGCTAGCTCATTAATATACCCATTATTCACTTTACTTCCTTTCTTATCTCACATCCCTACTTCCTCCCTCTGATTCCTAGGGTCATCCCCATTTGGAAACACACTATTTTCCAAGGTCCAGTCAAATATCGCTACCTCTATAAAACCTGCCCTGACCTCTTCAGAAGAATTAAATCTCTCTCCCCAGTGCTCCTTTCCCCCCATCCATATCTTTTTATACTTGTCACTTTGTATCATGCCATTATGTACTTCCTTGGCATCATGAGTCTTTTCAGTGCATTGTTAGTGTCAGGTGAGAAGGGAGAATGGAGGTTTGATGAGGTGGGTGGGAAACTAATGGGAGGAAAATGAATGAGCACTAAGGGTGTGCTCAAGGCCAGGCCCTTTTAGGTACTTTATGCACATAATCTCATTTAATCTTCATAAAAACTCTCATAAAAATCAAGTATTTTTAGTCTCAGTGTGCAGATGAAGAAACTGAGCATCAAAGAGATGAGGTGATTTGCCCAGAGTCACACAGCTTGGAGGATACCCAATCGGAATCTGTAGCCTGTACTCTTTATACTATACCAGGCTGCTCAGTAAGTGTCTGAAGACTGAATGAACATGTCACTAAGGCATGAGGAGAAGATGAAGAGGGAGCCTGGGGTAAGCCGCCAGAGAGCAGTCATTCCCCCTGGCTCTGGGGAATCTGGACTGCAAACACAGTAGCTTTACACTGGAAGCCTGAGAGATGACTCAATAGCTCTTGACAGCAAGGAGAGATATGTCTGACCCTCTCTTGTTAGGCCACTGGCCAATAGAGAGAATCCTTAGAATTTAGTACTTCCAGTTGTGTGATTTAGTGTTGTTCAAAGGAGTCATTCTTGATTTACCAGAAGCCCAAATGGGCAGGTCACTATACTTATATCTAGCCTCTAGCTCTCCCAGACCATACCAATGCCTTTCTTTCTTTCTTTCTTTCTTTCTTTCTTTCTTTCTTTCTTTCTTTCTTTCTTTCTTTCTTTCTTTCTTTCTTTCTTTCCTTCCTTCCTTCCTTCCTTCCTTCCTTCCTTCTTTCCTTCCTTCCTTCCTTTCTTTCTTTCTTTCTCTTTCTTTCTTTTCTTTCTTTCTTTCTTTCTTTCTTTCTTTCTTTCTTTCTCTTTCTTTCTTTCCTTCCTTCCTTCCTTCCTTCCTTCCTTCCTTCCTTCCTTCCTTCCTTCCTCCCTCCCTCCCTCCCTCCTTCCCTCCCTCTCTTCCTCCCTTCCCTTACTTCCTTTCCTTCCCTTCCTTCCTTCCTCCCTCTCTCCCTTTCTCTCTCTCTCTCTCTCTCTCTCTCTCTTTCTTCCTTTCTTTCTTTTGAAAAGTCTTTGAAGGAGGTCTTCTTTTAGGTACAACTATTTTCCAGAGGGTGAGATGACATAATAGTGGAAGATAGTTATAATTTCATTCTTGCAGAATTGTCTTCCCCATTTGGAAACAATTACAAATGTGAGCCAATTTGGTGATCTCATAAGCTATAATCCCCAACATACTCTTTCTCTGGGCTGGACCTAGATCTTTCTGTGCTGCAGGCATTTCCAGTAATAGATTCCTCTATAATTCCCCATTCTCCAAGGCCTCACTGTCTTGTTTCCTCTTACCCTCTCATGCTTTGTCCATCTAAGTCTTGGTTTTTCCTCATGCAGCACATGTTAGAGCTGTAGGAAGTAGAGTATATGACCCTAAAAGGCAGGACACCTATCTTTTAAAAAATTATTTTCCAATTACAGTTGATATATAGTATTAAATTAATTTCAGGTATACAACAGTGATTAGACATTTATATACCTTAGGAAGTGATGCCCCTGATATTTCTAGTACCCACCTAGTACTATACATAGTTATTACAATATTATTGACTATATACCCTATGCTGTACTTTATATCCCCCTATTTTTTATAACTGGCATTTTGTACTTCTTAATTCCTTTCACTTTTTTCTACCCATCTCCTCAATACCACTCCCATTTGGCAGCAGGGCACCTGTCTTATTTGACTTTGTCCTCCAATACTAAATCCAGTGCTGGTCCATTTCTCTCTCAATTCTGTATCAGTAAAGATGACGTTACAAATACCATGACATTGATTTGATCCTCAGCCAATCTTGCAACCCCCAAAATCTCACTCCCAACACATAGGCATGAGGCCACTTCTGTTGGGCCCTGATCCTTTCACTGGCAGGTAGAAGTGGTGACAAGGAATAATAGATGCTCTAGATAGGTTGAAGTGATACCGAAGCAGAGAACATTGTGTCCCACTTTCTACTTAAAACTGGTGAGAACTCCTCACAGGATCCTGTATATCAGCACAGGGCAATGATAGAAATGAGAAATGGTGGCACAGTGTATTTAGGTAGAGAGAAGGCTGGACATGGTATTCTCTCTAAGTCTTTCTCATCTCTTGTGTGGCAGGGTAGGGACTCTATATTGTCCTCATGTCCCTAGTGGTTAAGTTTATTGAGAGCCAGAGACAGGGACAGAACTGCAAAGATGATGGTGTGGACAACTTAGACCAAGGGCCACATGGAGGATGTGACAGATAGTCAGTACTGAAAGTTTACACCTGGGTCCATAAGAGAGGGACCCCAGGCCATGGTAGGATTCTGAGAAACCAGACCATGGTGCCCACTGGACACAGCCTTTGGCAGTGGATGCCAGCTGGATACCCTGGAACCCTGCAGCGTGAGGGAGATCTCTGGAGAGGACATTGAGTACCTAAAGTAATCTATTAGAATAAGTTGATGTGCCAAGAGAACACAACTGTTGAAATGTACCTTGATGTGGGTACATCTTTAAGGAAATACATTGCTCTTGGTAAGAAGTCTTGTGTTCTTATAAGATCACAGTGCTGTAAAAAACCATCAAGATAAATTGAGGATGCTTTTGCAATGATGTCTGTGGTAATTATGCTAGTTTTCAATATCAGTATTCTATATGACCTTTATCCTTTCCTCTTCTTCACTTTCAGGAACTCACACAGCATAAAGTAAAAGTCATTCTCTTGTTACTACAGCATTTGATATAGGATAGAATTTTGTAAATTCTAAGAAGAGAGAAATTAAGAATATAAAATGGACAGTAGTCTTGCTTTAGTGAATAAATTAGAATTGCTTATAATTATAAGCAATTATCTGATTAGTTGAATAAACAAGAACTGAACACAGGACTGTGTTGCGTTTCAACTATATAGCCTTTTCTTTTATGCCTTGTTCCTACTAGAAAATATGATTTGTTATTACAGTGAATTGAATTCACATTAAGTCTAACAAATTCTGGGTTTTGGTGTATAGGCATGGGGAGATGAGTTTGAATTATTGAAGAATTTTCAGTTATAGGATTTTTTTCAAAGTAGAATTTTAACACTTTCAAGTGGGTTGTACAATATTGCCAGGATAAAACACTATTTGAGCCCATGAGCTTTGTTTTATTCCCTGCTATAAGCCCAGTGTCTGGCATATAGTAGGCCTTCAAAAATTGGAATAAATAAATAAATTTTGGGCAAATCCCTTCACATTTATGAGCTTGTTTCCTTACTTGTAGACTAGCTTGGTATCTAGTCTTTTCCCTACTTATGGCCTATTTTGTAAATCTTTTCTTCTAATGAACTCCAAGTCCTAGAAGATAAAAATTTTTTCCATTTATGTGTTGAGCAAAGACATATATAACTGTATCCAGTGTGTATAATCAGCAGCAGAAAAACAATACGGGCGTAATTTCAAACAAAGCAAACATCACACTCTAAATTTTTCATGCTGTCTATTGTGGGTAAATAAACAATTTTTGAAATAATGAAATGTAATATAAGGGACTACCTTTGCCAGTTTTCTAGATTTATAGTATTGTACCAGGTCATCTTCAAGCCTCTTTGAAATGGATTTATATGAACTTAGTTTCCTGATATGTAATGTGAAGAGATGGAACTCCATGGTCTTTCTAAGAGTCCTTCCTATGGTCCTAAGCTATCGAAACTTAAATTAGATAAACACAGTTTTATAATAGATATCCTCACTAACCAAGCATTAGTGAATAGATAAGAATGTTTTATAGTCAGAATGAAAATCATATACATGCAAATATTGGAAAGTAACCATCTTTTTTACATGATGCAAAACAGTTTACTACATAAATGTAAACTTTATCTAGGGACGCAAAATCATATAGTCTGAATTAATAATCATTGTAACTTATTGTTGGAACTGTGATAAAATACTTTATAAATGTAATGTAATTATATTAAAAGTAATCAACCTCATTTTACAGATGAAGAAATATAAGCAGAGAAATGTTAGAAACTTACTCCATACAGAGCTAGGATTTAAACCCAACTTGGTCTCTCTCAAGAACCCAGTCTCTTAATCACATTTAAAGCTTGGTTAAGGAGGTATACTCACTCATCCATTGGAAATAAATGGACATGCACATTTTATTCATATGAAAAAGATTACCAAGTCAAGAATTAGATGTTATTTAAAGTGAGAAATCCCAGATCAGACTTTCAAGGCTCATGACAAGCTAAAGACATATAAGAAGACATTAGAACAGGAGTCACAAACATTACAAAGGCCTAAGGATCTTCTACCCAGAAGTGCTACAGCAAAGATTAGGCTTCAAAATAGAGGCAACTCAGAAATACTACATTTCTAACTAAGTAGGATGCAGCATAACTATCCATAATCCCAGCCTTTTGTAGCACCTTTTACTAGTATGTATCTATTTATAAAACTGGTTCATCATGTGGGAGTCCTACTCTTGAGGTTCATGACAAAACCATAATATGGACGTTTGCTGGGAACAAAGCCTGGGACATGAGTCACAAACAAAGCCTGGGAGATAAGTCACAAAATATTTACTCTCAAAGTGGCAAGAGACTTCTCTGATTCACATTGATTACCTGCCTTTTGACCTTGTCAATGTCATAACAAAGAACAAGGGAGAAAACAGTAGGTGGGAAGAGTGATTTTAGCATTAATTTTGTTCCATTATTAGTTTAATGGGTATTAATTACTCCACAGCATTCAAATTAAATCTGATGTGGAAGCTCACCAAACTTTTTTTTCTTCAGCACACGTAAAGACTACATTTCTCAGCCTTCTTTGCAATCAGTGGCCATGTGACTGAGTTCTGGCCAATGGATGTGGGCAGAAGCAATGTTTGCCACTTCCAGGTCTAGCCATTAAATATCTCCCACCTAATTCCCCTCACTGTTTGCCTGTTGCATGCTGCTCTCCAGAGCAAACTTGGAATCTTCATGTTGAAGATGGCAGGGCCTCTGTCAATCTGGGTCCCTGAATGACTGTATGGAGCAGATACCCCTCTCTCTGCCCCACTCTGCCTTCCACTCTAGGCTATTGATTGCACTTTACACATGGAAAATAAACTTCTACATTTTTAAGCCCCTGAGATTTCAGGTTTATTTATTGCAGCAACTTGCCTTATCTTAATTAATAAATTTGAGTGTGACCCTTTTTCACCAGGGTTGTTGGTACATCTCATGGTGCTGTTGGAAGAGGGGGGGAGGGAGATAGGCATCTCTTCTTTTTTGAGATCATATAAGAAACCAAGTCTACACAATCGAAGAAAAAGTCCATTATGGTCACTGCTGAGATGCTCATTATCCAATCAGAAGAGAGTCATTTGAGAGCAGGAGCGTCCACCAGAGCCACCTACTCCCTTTGTGCCAACCTAGGCCACTGGGACCTTCACAGTATGGCATGTAACTCTGACTGTAACAAGGTCATTGTTCTTCAGTTTCTTTATTATAAAGTAGCAGTACCCCTCTCATAGCTATATGCAGATTAAATGAGTTAATGCATGTAAAACAGATGCCTGTAATGCATCTGAGACATTGTAAACATTCAGGAAATACTAGCCATTATCACTAGAGACCATCACTGTCTAATACAATTTTTTTATGATAGTGGAAGTGTCAGATAGCTATACTGCCAAATACAGTAGCCACCAACCACATGTGGCTCAAGTGCTGTTGAGCACTTGAAAAGTGACTGAGGAACTGAATTTTAAATTTTATTTAACTTTAATTATTTTAAATTTAAATAGCCACATGTAGCTACTGTATTGAACAGTGTGGCTATAAACTATTTGCTCTAATTGCTTCAGAACTTTTCTATTTCATATTTGCTCTAATTGCTTCAGAACTTCTCTATTTCATTCAAGTCAGGGTTCAATCACAGAATAAGAATCACTAGACACACACACACACACACACACATACACATTTGTCAAAGGGATTTGATCTTATACAACTGTGGAAGCTGGTTAAGCAGACTCTGTAAAGCTGTTATATTCATATCTGATGCTAGAACTTGACATCTATGAAAGGCAGGCAGGAGAGAAGGGAGCATGTATATAAGATGGGGAGAGCAAGAACAAGCTGAAACCACAAGCATGAGTTGTAGCCACAAAACAGACTGAAAACCGTGTTAGTTCTTATTGCCTGTGACCTTTCTGCAGAAGCTGAGCCCTTCAGCACAAAATTAAATACATACCTGGCCCAGGAGTCAGAGAAGCCAAAGCTGTTAGCTCCCTCATATTAATGACATGAAGGACTTGATAAATGTCAACATGTGAGAGCTACACAATGGCTGCTACTTTACTTCTACCCAAATTTCCCACAAGAAGCTCTCTTGTGTTCCACACTTCCCAGAAACATACAGAAAAGGGAATTCTGGAAATGTAGCTCAGCCTAGCCATGATGTTACATTACAAAGCCAGCACACATACTAGAAAGCAAATGAGCTCAATTTTGTATCTGTTAATACTTCTAAATAAAGCATGATACTAACATCTCCCAAGGCTGTATTTAGTTGTTTCTGTTCTGCAAACTGGCCCAAAGATATTCTGAAGATCCATACAACAAGCCAACATTATTTTTTAAAAGTTATTATTTTTCATTTGTTCTGTGGTTTAGAATTTTCTCCACATCCTAGTAAACCTACATTATTATTATAATTGGAAAAGAAATTAATGTTAATTTTTAGAAACCAGCCTATGACCCCTAGGTAATGCCAGACATTGGGTGCAATTTAACGCCAGTGGTCTTGATCCAGCATCTAGAAGGGTTCTGGAATCTGGAGTAGGGGCTGTGCATAGATTAAATAAGAGTCCGGAGATGAAACATAATTTTGAAAGGCATATGGGGAGGGGGGAGAGGAGCTTGGCTGAAAACCAAGTTCTCCTTGTCTCGGGACCCCTTGCTTTTTATTAACACAAATTGTCCTAAGGCAAGGTGGAGATATACACTTCAAAGGGTAGGATTTCATACAGAAGCATTGTCAGATTGGGGAATTGCCTTCGGCTGTTCAGGTGTTTGGCCAACAGGAGGCAATAACATATAGATTAAGATGTCCTGAGCAGTCTGGCAGCAAACAATCATCCTTTTCAGGTTCAGGGAAATGCCTTTAGCCATTCCCAACAGGTGATAACATATGTGACTCAACCCTTGTTGAGTCCCCAAGTTCCATCAACCTTTTGATGAAACTCTTGCAATTATGACATGCTGGAACTGGCTTCCGGCACCTAGGGAGACTGTGCACCCAACTAGAGGACAACCTAATAACATTATGATCAGCTGTGCTTTCCAATTTTTCCCTGAAACTTTGCTGAGTCTTGACTTTTATACAAGAACTTAGGAAACAAGGTATGGTCACCAGATCTGAAACCCTTTGACTTCTGCCTCTTTCCTCACATGTTTCCAAAATGACCCCAAGGGCATTTTGAAAATCCCAAGGGCAGTTTGAAACAAGTAATATAAAGAGAAAAGAAACTGAAGTGGCAGTCTTGCTCAATAGAAGGGAGAAATCATTTTTTTTAAAGTCATTAGGAAAATGAGAAATAGAGAGAACATCTCTGTACTAATTACTTACATGAGCAGTATTTACTGCGTATTCTTCTCAATGCTGTAATAGTAGCACCTATAAAGTATGTCCTATTATGATTATCTTCACCCCTATTTTCTAGATGGGAAACTGAAGTGTCAGATGGATTACGTAAATTACCCAAAGTTACAAAAGTTGTACAAAATTAACAAGTGGTGGATTTGGACCTAGGCTGTCTGAGTTTCAGAGTCTAGGTTCTTAACCTTCCTACCACACTTGAGGGATTCAGGGCAATGTCACATGGACTGCTGGGGTTTGAGAGGTTAACCATTGGCAGCTAAATCCTGCATCACCCTCACCCCCACATCCCAATGACCCCCACCCCCAGATCCTCTCATCTTACCTTAGAAGGATCTGTTGAACTTCTCTTTTCATGCCAGCTTTTGAAGCACAGGTTCAAGTTCTCATCATGTCTTGCCCAATTTATTGCTGTAGCCCACTCTGGCCTTCCCACTTCAGATCATGCTCCTTGTTTATTTCATAGCTATATAAAAAAATATTGTTCTGTGTCAGGGGCTGCGGAGAGGGGATAATGGGGCAAGGGCTGGGGAGAAGGGAGAATGGAGAGTCCATTTGTTACTGAGTCCTTATCATAGGCTCTGCACCCCCAGATAACCTAAACTAAGATGCCAAGGGGTTATTGCTCAACTGAGAGCTTGCAAAGAGTGGTGTGATCTAAGGGAGACCAGCAACTCCATATCCTAACCCCTAGTGCCCTCACCTCCATCTTACCAAGTGCTTCTGCACTTAAAACTCTACCATAAGAAACTCACACTAACCTATAAATTACAGGTGCTTTGGCATGAAAGAACATGTCAACCAATAGCAGAGTCACCCTAGACATTAGTGGGACTCAGGGAGGAGGGTGCACCCAAGCAAGTATTGCTTTTATAAGCTGTATCTTTTCAGGAGGAAACAGAGATAATCCTAGAGTATGCATTCTCTACGGGGGCAATATCGCCCCCATGGGAGTGAAAATTGCTTTTTGTAAGCAAAAAAAAAAACAAAACAAAAAAAAACCTGTATTACAGAGGGCTGGGACTAGGATGAGGCAAGTGAGGGGTCTAGGGCACAAAATGTTAGAAGACACCCACTTTGGGGGCTTTGTGTGTGTTTGTACACACATAGATAATAATATATGTACTCATTAGTTGGCAAGAGTGCTGTGAATAAGAGTATGGAAAGGATCAGGCTAAGGGGGAAAGTGCTGTGATTTTTAAATAGAGTGGTCTGGATCAACTCCTTAGAAAAGGTGACATTGGAGCAAAATTTGAAGGAGGTGCCAGGGCAAACCAAGGGGCTCTCTGGAGGAAAAGTGTCCCAGGCAGAGGGACCAGCAAGTATAAAAGCCCTAAAGTGGGGATATGCCCTGTGTGTAGGGAAACAGCAGGGAAATCAGTATGGCTGAGTGAGGAGAGGGAAAGGGGAGATGAAGTCTGGGTAGAGGGTCATTTGTTTCATGGGAATGTGGGGAGATTCCATGAAGAAGCAGGGTATAACACCAGTGTAGTAAGTGTTCAATAAAGGCAGTCTGCCTCCCTCCAGCCAGCCCCCTGAAGCACTAAGCCACATTTACAGATTGGACTGAAATAATTCCAGAAACTAGCAGCCTTCACAAGTAGAGTGAACACAAATCATGGCTAGCATTATGTGCACTAGCCTTGACCAGCAGCCTAGATTACTGTCTATGTATCTAACTTCAGGGGTACCAGGAAGAGGGGATAATGCCCCAATATCCTCCACCTTATCCTTCCTAAAGTGCACATCCCTCCTTGGGGAACAGAATGGATAGCCAGTAGGTCAGTGGTGCTTTAGTTTTTTAGACCACAGTCAAAAATAAGTAGTCCAGTGTAGTGTGGGGCTAGAGTGCCTATGCTTAGATTCTAGTTCTGTCCTTTGACTAGTAATCTTGATCACATTACTTGACCTCCCTGTGCCTCAGTTTCTGCCCCTACCTGTAAAATGAGGGTAACTTACTTAATATGGTTTTTTATGAGGACCAAATGAATTAATATTTATGGAATGCCTGGTCATAGTAATGCTATACAAATGCTTATTAATTAAAAATAGACTCCCTTTTGGGACTCTACTCTTCCCTGAAAAAATGCATATGAATACACACAGAAATTTGTATTCTATTTCAGGGAATTTATGGACACTCTAAAATGCATCTCTTGACCCTTGGAGGAGGGGTGGCCCATAAACCCCTGAGAGAGCCAAGATCAGTTCTGGAGGAGGAAAGGACAAGGAGATGGGTGGGTGGCACTGTGAGAGGAATGGAGAAGAGCAAGAAACAGGAGCTGGGGGACCTAGAACACATCTTACTCTCTTCCCATTTGGCCAAGGCCCACCTAGAATTGTCAATCATTTGCACTTCGGGAAGTTCCATCAGCCAGAAACTGAAGTTTTCTTAAATGATGTCATTACTAATCATTTAATAAAAATGTTATGTCAGAGTATTTATTGAGCAGTGTGACATGAAATGGTCACAGCTCAAGTAAACACATGTAGGCTATGCCAAAGTAGAAATGTTTTCATTCATGTTGCTGGTTACGTAGTAAAACCTGAAAATGCAGTTCTTGGAAGAGTGTTGTCCCAAGCCCTAAAGCAACAATATAAGCTATAATAATAAAAGTCTAATATGATAATTGACCAGACATCCTTGCGGACAACCGTCAGGACGAAGCCACAGTGGCGGGGGCTGAGGCAGAGGCGGCAGAGGCAGCAGAGGCCAGGGGCCGAGGCAGAGGAGGCAGAGGTGGCTGCTGTGGCGCTGGGTGCCAAGGCAGCTGCTGCGGCAGCAGGGGCTGAGCCCCTTGCACAAATTTCGTGCATCAGGCCTCTAGTCTATATAATAAAAGCCTAGGCAACTGTTACGGTGGGATGACCAGAACAACCAGTCGCTATGATGCGCACTGACCACCAGGAGGAAGACACTCAATGCAGGAGCTGCTCCCTGGTGGTCAGTGTGCTCTCACAGGGGGAGCGCCACTCAGCTAGAAGCCAGGCTCACAGCTGGTGAGCACAGTGGTGGCGGCGGGAGCCTCTCCCACCTCCACGGCAGTGCTAAGGAGCAGCCAACCAAGTGGTAAGGTGCAGCGAGCAGGCAGACAGTAGGAGCGAGGGGTCCCAGACTGCAAGAGAGCGCAGGCCCAGCTGAAGGACCCCCACCCCCCAGTGCACAAATACCATGCACTGGGCCTCTAGTAACAAAATAATATTGTTTTTAGGACTCCCATGTAAGAGTGCCTAGGTGTGGCACCTCATTTTGATCATCTCTCTATGAAACAGTAATTCAATCCAGAGAAGGACTGCCACCAGATTACAAGTTTTGGCTGGGTCTAAAATATTCACACAAGGGGGGTTAGTCGTATCCTCTTTAGATCCACTAATAAAGATTAAACCTTTATCTTTCTCATCCAACCTGGCGATGAATGTATTGGAAGTAAATACTCATTAGTATTAGCACAGTCACAGGTTTAAGACAACCAACCAGTCCACATTTTAAGTCTTATACCCCATAGTATCGAACAGTGGGGAGAAAAATGTAAATTTCAGAAATATCCACACATGACTTTGCATGACTTGGGTGCAGGTAGTTTGTTTGGGAGATGATTCCAGGGATCAGGAGTGAGGGACAAGGGAGAGGGCATTAATAAAAGAGGGAAAGTCAATTAAAGGTACATTATTGAGGTCACTGTGTGATCTGTACTTGAAGGATCATTTTAACACACATTTATAAGATCTGTTAAGCAATCTATCTGCTGTGACTGGCAGTTATAACTACTACTCTAAACTGCAGATTCTGAATAATGTTCATCCAAAAAGAATTCTCAATTCTTTCATTCATGGATTCTGCTTCATGGCTCTCAGATCCATTCCTCATCTTTCCCCTGCTCTGCTTTATATCACAGGGACCTGACCCCTTTAATATTTGGATTAAATGCCTGCTCTTGAACTACCTGCCATGGGTTCCTGAGTGATCCCTGATTGATAGAGACTCCTTAATAATGTCATCAATCAAAAAATGTTTTTAAATATCTACTAGATACAAGGCACTGGACTGAATTCCTGGAGGATAATAAATAAAGCACCAAGCAGCTTAGCATCTAGTTAGGAAAATAAGACATAAAATGGCAAAGTTAAATAACAATGCCTAAGAGTATACTGTATATTCAAATGCCAAATAGATGATGTAGTCAGTGAATAAACTTTACGATATAAAGATGAGAGAGCCATCTTCATTGGCTTCTGTAGCCAGGACATACTTTAGTGGGCCAGAGAGCTGACATAAAGGAGTCATCTTCTAAACTTTCCAATTTGGAAGGGTGAAAGTTTGAAATTTTATTTGAAATCTCCTGATTTATAAATGTTGGTAAGCAATTAAAACTTTCAAAAACTTCACTGTGATTCCCACTGTGTAGGCAAGATAGAACTTGTTTAGGAGCTAAATTGGGATTGTCAGCCAATGGTGTGCATTTGGTGGATGGCTTACTGCATTGGGGAAGAAGTCAGAGGCAAAGAATGTTAAGATCCCTTCCAGTGAAAAGATTCCAGGGTTCTAATATTTCACTCATATATGAGGCAGTCAAGGCTTAGGCTCAGGAGGGGACAGTGAGCTTGGGGAAAAGGAACAGAGGAGAGAGAGATTAGAGAATATTTATAATAATACCATACATTTATATACTAGTTTATGGTCTGCAGGGTTTGTTACTGAAAGCATGATAGAATAGAGGCTCACAGGGTAGGCCCTGATATCAGACTACCTGGGTTCAAATCCCAGCTCTACAGTGAATTGCTAGTGAGGCCATAAACACATCAATAAACTTTGCCAGCCTTAGTTTCTCAAGCACTAAAAAGGACTGATGCTAATAAATTCACATATCTCAAAGAGTTGTTGGGTAATTAAATAATAAAATGTGTAAGAAGCTCTTAGTACATTAAGCCTGGATCACAGGAATCATTTTTCACTATTATCACACATACATAATCTGTCTTTAATCTTTACAACAGCCCCAAGTTACAGTGAAAAGAATGCACAGGATGGTTGACTGGATATGGAGATGGAAGGTGAGGAATGAGAGAAGTTGGGAGCAATTTGGTTTGTAGACTCAGCTCTGTTGCTAAAACTAACTCTGGATTTCTGGATCCTTTGCTTAACACTTGTGGGATTTTTCTTTATAAAAAGCGGACCCTTGTAACTCATATTCTTCATAATTTTAAAATACTGGCTTTCTGAGTATGGTAGGAAGAATAATGGCTCCCCAAGATGTCCATGTCCCAATGCCTAGAATCTGTAAATATATTATTTTACATGGCAAAAGGGACTTTCTGGGTGTAATTAAAGTTAAGGACTGCGAGATGGGCCCAATCTAATCACAAGAGTTCTTAAACGTGGAAGAGGAAGGCAGAAGAGTGAGTCAGAAGGATGCCACATGAGAAGGACTCCCCACCCCATCCCACAGTTGCTAGCTTTGAAGATGGAAGAATGGGGCATGAGAAATGTGGGTGGCTTCCAGATTTTGGTAAATTCCTCAATTTAAAGCTAGTGAGAAAATGAGGACCTCAGTCCTACAACCTCAAGGTACTGAATTCTGTCAAAACCCTCAAAAAGCAGAACACATATTCTCCACTAGAGCCTCCAGAAAGGAACACAGTCTGTCAATACCTTGATTTAGTCTTATGAAACATGTAGTAGACTTGTGACCTATAGAACTCTAACATAACAAATTTGTGTTGTCTTAAACCACTAAATTCATGGTAATTTGTTACAACAGCAACAGGAAACTAATATACTGAAATTTCCAGCTTAAATTATTTGGCTGGTTTTACCAGCAATACTGTCAAATTCAAGAACTGATTAGATATGAAAATGACGTGAGGTGATGAAAGATAAGTTCTTAGATATATGGAGTTGGAGAGGCAATGACAGTAAGGCAGTTACATGGCAGTGGTCAGACCACACTTGGCCATGTGGGATTGGAGTTTGGGAGGTAGCAATAATTTTGAAACAAAGTGTCAGGGAGGAAACTAGGGAAAGAAGCTCCATTAGTAGAGCCAGTTTCTTGAGTTTCCAATTCCTCTGTTTGGCTTCCATGCTAAGTTTATGCGTGCCAAACTCCTGCTCATCATAATTGGAATATATGGACTTTGTTTTTTTAAAAAAATCACTAGGGAGTCATACTGAGTAAATTTTATAGACACATCACAATAATTTTATTTATTGACTTAAATCAAGACTTCAATAAATGAATAATGCTTTAAAATTTCTCTTTGTTGGTTTCCAAAGGAAAATCTGAAAAATTTAACTGTTTTTCTTTTCTTTGTTTATGAATCTTTTTAACAATGGAAATATTTTGTCTCCTAAGAGTGGCATAGAACTCAAATATATGACTCACTGGAAATGATGACCACCTCTTCGGTTATAATAAATGGGAAGTGAGTTAGGAGAGAGCCCAAGAGAAACAGAGGCTGATACTCAGAAAATGTAAGGCCTATGGGGACATCTCTATGTTACAACAGGAGGAGTGATGTGGAGCATCATAATGAGAGGCAGAAAGTGAATAAAATGTTAGTCACTGAGCAATCAGTCCCCTAGAAGAAAAAAAAATGACAAAAGAAAAAAAATGGGCAGAAACAGTTTTTAAATCTCTAGCTTCCACTTACAAGATTCCCTCCCTTCATCGCTGTACATTGCTGCTGGGAGCTCTGTAAGTTCCATGATGGAAGAGGCCAGCTCTGCTGGTCTAACCCTTGGGCTAAATTTTCATCAGGTTTTACCTCCTGATTGTGAGTCCATGCCTATCCAACCCAGAGATGGTCAACCAATTTTATGCTTGACTAGTCCATGTCCTCTAACATCTAAGAAAGAGGTGAAACTCAAATCACAGCTCTGCTCAAAGGATTTAGCAATGGAGAAGGTTGGAACCATTGGTGGCTATGGCAGCCATTATCAGCCTCTTTTGCCCTTCAGCACCACTCTTTATCCTTCTTCCCTGGAACTCAACTATTCCTCAGTGTGGTGTATCATATTACTTGATTTGTAGATACTGTACCAACCTTGCATCCTAGGAATAAATCCCACTTGATCATGATTTATGATCTTTTAAATGTATTATTAGATTTGATTTGCTAATATTTTGATGAGGATTTTGGCATCTATGTTCATCAGGGATATTGGCCTATACTTTTTTTTTTCTTTGTAGTGTCTTTATCTGGTTTTGGAATTAGGATAATGCTGGCCTCATAAAATGAGTTTGGGAGTCTTCCCTCCTCTTGAATTTTGTGGAATAGTTTGAGAAGCATTGATCTTAATTCTTCTTTGAATGTTTGGTACAATTCAACTGTGGTCCAGGACTTTTATTTATTGGAAGTTTTTTGATTACTGCTTCTACTTCATTGGTTGTAATTGGTCTGTTCAGGTTTTCTGTTTGTTCTTGATTCAGTTTTGGGAGATTATATATTTCTTGCAGGTTGTCCAGTTTATTGGCATATAGTTGTTCATAATATTGTTGTGTAATCCTTTGTGTTTCTGTGGTGTCAGTTGTGATAGCCCCTCTTATATTTCTGATTTTATTTATTTGGGTCCTCTCTCTTATTTTCTTGATAAGTCTAGTTAAAGGTTTATCAATCTTGTTTATCTTTTCAAAGAACCAGCTCTTTCCCAAGAGTATTTTAAAAATTAAACTTCTGCTAACTCAACATATTCTTTGACTGGTAGAATATTAAAGTAACATGAGGGATATATTGAGGGGCAGAGACTAAGAGGAGGCAATTTCAACTAAATTGGGCTATCAAGTCATTAACTACTCTGGGTACATGGAGAAAAATCAGGTTGTGTGAAATGATCTTTCTTATCATACATATAAATACATACATACATATATATGCATATATCCATTTATCTATATACAGTTGAACTTGAACAAAATGGGTTTGAACGGTATTCATTTATATGTGGATATTTTCAATAAATACTGTAAACGTATTTTCCTTATGATTTTCTTAATAACATTTTCTTTTCTCTAGCTTACTTTACATTATGTAAGAATACAGCATATAATACATATACAAAAATGTGTTAATCAACTGTTTATGTATTAGTAAGGCTTCTTCTGGTCAACAGTAGGCTATTACCAGTTAAATTTTTTGGGAGTCAAAAGTTATATGTGGGTTTTCAACTGCGCAGGAGATTGTTGCCCCTAATCCCCACTTTATTCTAGGGTTAACAGTATATAGATATAGATATAGATATAGATATAGATATAGATATAGATATACATATACATATACATATACATATACATATACATATACATATATATACACATATACATATATACATAGAAAGAGAAAAGAATATATGTCAGAATGTTAACGTAATTTATCTCTGGGGTGAAATTACAGGTGGTTTTAATTTTCTCCTTTTTGTTTATCTGTAATTTCTGAAGTTTCTCCAATAAGTACGTATTATTGTTCATAGATAAAAAATAGAATTACTTTGCTTTTACGGAATCTGACTATCCCCCCAAATAAATAATACAGCAGTTCTTGTAGTTTACACACCCAGAGGTATCTGATTTAGTTTAACTCATAAGAAAGAAGTAGCTTAATAATATAAAGTCTGTGCTAATAGGTATAAATGGAAGCACAGTTAATGGGAATTTAATTTATGCAGATGTATACATTTACTTTTACAAATTACAATGAATGTTAGCCAACAACTAAAGGTCTTATTAATCATTTTTAGTTTAAAACATACTAAACCATTATATAACAAAATATATAGACATGGTTAACAGTTAAATTGGAAGAATTGCTTCACCAGAGATATGCCTTTGTAGAGAATTGAAAAGTACTGATTAGGCTGTTAAAAATAATAGTAAATTAACATACTGCCCTCTTTTGGTAGCTATTTGCAACTCATTTTACATTCACTCCCTTTTAAGATGTTACTCTCCTATGAATTTATGCAAACTAAACTAATTTTAAATCACCTTTTTCCTCAACAGACAATGCTAATAATTCCAGTTTGTTACCACCGTCTGGTAAGACTGTTATTTCATGACTTTGGGGAATTTCAGGAAAATAGTCTAAAAGTTCTCCATGCAATATGGCATGTAGTCAGATACAGCAAAATTGTTGTGGTGTTTTGTTTTGTTTTTCATGACTCTTAATTACGTTAAACTCTGTCATTAAATCTATAACTGAAAAGCCAGTAGCAAACATAAGAGGACAGGCATATTGTTCCCACACATTGCTGGACAAAGCTGGGGAGTAAACTGTGGATTTTCATTACAGTAACTGTTTAAGTTCTTCAATGTTGTTTTTAGTATTATAGTTCACAAGTCTCCTAAAGAGCATCAAGAACATAAACATGCTAATGTTCTTATATTTGAAGGATGAGATGTTCTCTAAAACTTCCTAAGTACCCTCACTGAATGAATATTTTTCAAAAGGCTTATGAGGGCTTAGCACTCATAAGAAAGGGGAGGCAAACACAGTAAAGAGAAATTTATATTTAGGACCCATCTTGACAGGAACCAGGAACAGAACCTATACTAAGACTGTTAGCTGGAATGGGATCTCAGGGATAAAGTGGTCCAGCCCCACATTACTTAGTTGATGACATGAAGCCTGGAGCACCTGAGTACCTTGTCTAAGGTCACACAGTTCTTGCCCCACATCACACAGAGGTGGCTTCTCTGATTCTTACTTCTGTATTCTTTCTGGTATACCATATATTACAGAACAGTCTTTTGTGGTAAGGAGTGAGTCAACTCACACTGTATTCTTAGTTGTGTGAAAATGAGATTCTATTGTTATTAATTCATTTAAACAAAATAATAGCTATTACTTCTCGTGCATGTACTACATGTCTGGGAGTCTTCAGACGTTTCATTTTGCTTCCAATCTTGCAACATAGGAATCATTATATTGATGTTAGAGATGAAAAACTGTGGGTCAGAGAGGATAAAACTTGTCCATGTTCACACATTCTCTGAAGCCAGACTACTTGGGTTTGAATTCAGCCACCATTCTCCTACCCCCATTGCTAGCTGTGTGACTTTGGGCAAGTTCCTTCACCTTTCTTGTGCCTCTGGTTCTTCTTTGTAAGTTGGGAAGAATGATAGTAACTGTTTCATAGGGTAATTGTGGAGATTACATGAGATAAAACATGTGCCTGGCATGGAGTAAATCCTCAATAAGTAATAACTATCTGGGCTTGTTAGTTAATAAGTAATAAGTATTAACTATCAATAAGTAATAACAATAAGTAATTACTATCTAAGAATGATAGTAACTGTTTCATAGGGTAATTGTGGAGATTAAATGAGTAAAAACATGTGCCTGGCGTGGAGTAAATCCTCAGTAAGTAATACTAACTATATAAGTATTAAGCAATGGGGCAAAGATTCAAACTCTGGATTGCAAGTCTCCAAATCCCAAACTCTTTTTACTGTGCCATTTTGCGCCCTCATTGTGAAGCTTCTAGGGTAAAATAAGCTACTGTATGTTTCTTCTGGTACAATAGCCTTCATCAGACTTAATCAGAGCAATATCTTTGCAAAATTCTGTTTCCATGGAATGGTCTATGTGGCTTTGGGTCCAGTCACAGCCTGGGTTCTGGGTGCCTGGGGGAGAGCTGCACTAATTGGAAGGTGAGAGCCAGTGCACATCAGGGATGGAAGGGCAGCTTTGGATGGCATCACCAGTCATCAATATTTAGAAGAACCGAGAGTCATTAATTAAAAACCAGCTTTGACCAATTATTTTGTTCTGTCACAAGAGCAAAGGATTCCATGTCCACACTTTGAATCTTACTGCTCAGGAACTGTCTTACTTCTGAAAAAAAAAAATCCTTGGTAATTTTAAAAATGTAGTAAATGACAAAATATGGAATGAATAATGGAGGACAGACAGGGTGTGTGTGTTTCAGCCAAGGCATGAGCGGTCTAAAACAGACAGTCCAGCCAAGTGCCTTGACACACCCAAATGTTGTCCTTACGGGCTAAATATCACTCTCCCTACTGCAAAGCTTGGCTTCCTTGTAAAATATTTGTGTTTACTTTTCTTGTGCATACGTAGAGGTCAAGCCATTGGATCTTTCTAATATATAAACTGGCAAAGTGTGTGTAGTAGACTGAGCCCTTAGCATAAGTGGAGTTATTCTACAGTAAATTTATAACTTGATTGTCTTAATAGCAGCCGTATTTTTAAATAACATACCAGGAAATTGTGTTAGGTAGTACAGTATTGAGTGATAGCAATGTTTTATTTTGTTTTTTTAATCCTATGGGAAGAATTGCTAGGTGTCATTATAACCAAATGGACCCAATGTACCAATATGTGTCATAATTGTAGCTTGAAAAATATTTAAAGTATAAAATGTTTTCTAGAACTCTTTGGCTGAACATTTTTGAAAGTAGTATATCTTATGTTTTGTTGTTGTTCCTAAACTTATTTCCATAATATCCCATAAGTAGGAGCAGGCTTTGTGATCATGAGCCTCAGGTTCTTCATCTGTAAAATGATACAACTGCACTCATTTCATCTCTTGGGTTCTTTCTCTATAATTCTCTGACTAAAGGCATACTAAGTGATTATAGGACTTGCAGATCTAATTACACATTGGTCTCATGTTTTCCACTTCTTTTCATGATTATATCTCAAAATCTAACTCCTTAAAATTCAATAAATAATTGTTTCAAAGTATTAATTTGAAAAACGTGTGTGTTTTCTCCTGCAGCTGACTCTTCTATTGGTTTTGTCCCATACACCAATGGTACTCCAGGCAAGATTTTGAAAAAAATTTAAATCTAGATTTAGCCCAATTTGTTAAATTTTTTATGTAATTATATCTTTGTATTGTTTTTTTTCCCCTTGGGACAAAAGAGGTTGAAACTACAAGCCTAAATGGTAAGAATTTTTCTGAAGCAAGTGAAAATTGATAACCATTAATATGAATATAAGTATAATGAATGGTGTTGCAGGTTTCCATATTCAAATAATAAAAAAAGAAAAACCCAAAGAAACTCAAGACTGACAACCTGGAGGGCAATCTAAACTTTCTGGTTAAATGAGAAAATTCTTATTATCATGGAGGGAAGACAGCCCTCCATCACTCTAACTGTTCTGTAAGAGAAAAGAAATGTTGCCAGGCCAGCATGGCTCAGTGGTTGAGCATTGATCTATGAACCAGGAGGTCACATTTGATTGCTGTTCAGGGCACATGCCCGGGTTGCGGTCTCAGTGTGGGGTGTGCAGGAGGCAGCCAATCAATGATTCTCTCTCATCGATGTTCCTATTTCTCTCTCCCTTCCTCTCTGAAAGCAATAAAAATCTATTTTTTAAAAGAAACTTTGACCATATTTTGAGTACCCCATTTCGCTTGCTCACCAACACAACTCCAACACATTTTTTTATATGACAGATTGTTTAAATGTGAAAAGCACATCCAGTGACTTCAATATGATTCAGCATGGATTTGGAGGCACAAAGTGTTCAAAGACAGGCTTTTTACAGATGATTTATCATTTTAAAATAGTATAAAATAAAATAAAAAACAAGCTCCATTATGCTGAAGAAAAGGACAAAGAACTGGGTTATATTCGAGGGAGGTGGGCAGGGCAGTACATTCTGTTCCCTCCCCTTTGTGGGTAGATAGCCTTCCATCTTATTGCAGTCAAAACCCAATACTTTTCACAATCCCTTTAGTCAAAATAAAAGCTCACCATGTGTTTGGCAGCTAAGAGCTAAACAATCATAAATGCAGCTCATATTGATCGAAACTGGTATAAATTCAATTTTGGTCTAATGGGAAGGGCCAGGCATTGTCATTTTTATATGCAATTACTTTTTACAGTGAAAGCACATCTTCAAAATAGCTTTGGCAGTAGTTTTTGGGTCCTATTTTATGTGGTTAAAAAGTGTGATAATGTAATACATGCCATTCCCCCCTAAAGTTTCATCCAGAATAATAAATTCTAGAATGCTTTCCATTAAAATAAATACCAATAGAATAGATTTTAAATTGAATTTTAAGTGAAACAAGATGAAAATGAGGTTTCTCTAAAAGTTAGTTGAATATAATCAAGAATTCCACATTTAAACTAGAATTACTTTCATAAGAATGAACTACATTAGGTAAAAATATATTAAGCGTCCACAGTACTATAAAGTTAGTATTAACTGTGAAAATATCATATCCCTTATGGACTTTCATTATAATAGAGAAAAAAGGACAAAATATTAAACTATATCAATGAGTTTATTTAAATGTAATAATTACAGGCGTGTTGCTATGTTTTAGACACATAGCATGTGTTTAGGAAACACATTTTGAACAAATGAATATTTGCTCAGGAATTGTCTCTGGGGGTTGGAGAATGGATAGTGTGGTGAAGGGGAGGGCAGCAAATACATTTGGTAATATCAGTTGGCTTTTGCAAAATGCTCTAACTTCTCCAGGGTTTGGGGAAGAGTGAAATGTTTAGGGAACCTAGGAAGATGCATGTGTTTATTAATCATGCCAATGGTCAGGTTAATTTTTATTATTTTATTTCAGATGTTACTTCAACCGTGTTATCTACTTTAAACAAGACAGGTAATATCAAGTTATTTCTAAACAGAATATTGTCTTCTGTGGCTTCTTGAGTTTCTCACTTGTGTGGTCTTTTGGATTAGTAAAGGTTATCTCCTTGCCCACTTCCTATGCCTTCAGCTGTTGATTTATTACTTGTTTTATTTTGACATTGAACTGTAATTCTGGTGTCACCACACTCCTGATCTTCCAAACTGCTATGGCAATAGCACTCCACTTAAAATAATACTTTTAGTATAATAATAATATATCTTAGCTCATAAAAATGGAAAATATAGAAAAAATAAAGAAAATATAATTCATCTTTAGTGTTATTTTCCTAAGACTATTACTGTTAATGTGGTATATTTCCATTCCGTATCATATGTACATACACACTGTCATAGTTTAGGTACATTGTTATATCTCACCCTTTTGACTTCATATTAAGTTATAAGTATTTTCTAGAGTCCCTTGCTATTAGTGACCTGATAATACTCCATTATCAGAGTTGTTTCTATTTTTTTTAGTAGAAATTGTTGCTATAAATATCCTTGTGCCAACATCTTTGCATTCATCCTGGTTTCCATCGGATGCATACCAAGGATTGGATTTAATGGGTCAGCATTTTGCTATCTTAGATCCCTTGATACCTACTGCCCAATTGCCTTCTAGAAAGCTTGTACCGGGCATGACAGTGGACATGATGTCCATGTTGCTGTACCTCTGCTGAAAGCTAAGTCTGTATAATATATTATTAAACTTTCTCTCAGTTCCATAAGTTCTATTTTGAATTTTTGATTATTAGTGAGATTGAATTACTAGAACTAGAAGCTCATTTTGCAGTTGTATCTTGATTATTCTGGAAAGGAAAGTATTAGGGTAAACAAAAAAATGTATTTAAAGGATTCTTCATGATAATATAAATGCTAGCAGCCTCTATAATTACCACCAATCATTGCCCATGGGTCAGTCACACATTGAAACAGAAACTCATCAATAACGCACACACAAATGAGGTTTCTGAAAGTGTCAGTATAACGACATAATTCTTAAGTGCTTTTCTAAGATCTGAGCTTTGTGTTTTCTTCAGAATTTGTCACTCATCCTAGGAGACAGAGCTTCTTTGTAAATCTGTGCCCTGAACACAGCCTCTTCTAATAGGCCATCCTTAGAGCCAGGATTTCTGAACCTGGTTCTCCATAATCTGGGAAATGAACCATGGGTTCTGTCCCAAAAGTGTGTTGGAAAGGTATTTCTAAGATTTGCTTTTTCAGTGTGTTTTAATATTAACCTGTGAGTCACTGACTGAACAGTTATGTCTTGGTTCTGCTGTGAGCCTGTTGTATGACTGTAGTTGGATAGTGTCACCCTCTCTGAGAATAATTTTATCTATCAATACGATTGGAATAGTATTGTATTAACTCTTAGAGAAAATGGCAGGGCAATTCCTTGATTGTAGAACATAATAGCATTATTTTAGATTCTGTGCTTACTGTTACCTTTAATTTTTATTCTGAATCACTGATCTTCACAACCTAACACCTGAAGGTCCTGATAGTGACTTCATTTTACATATCTGAAGTATAAGTCTGCATTAATTTGTCTAGCAGCAGCAGAGCATGGAAACTGCAGTAGAATTACACAAGCAGTGGGTGTGTAATGGGTGTGATCTAACTGGGTAAACATGGGAATCTAAATCCCAGACCTACCCTGTGCCAATGCTATATGATCTGTGTATGTGATTCCCATTCATTCTGCTGAGATGACTAATAGTGTCTTAAAGGTATCAACAGTATGATTTTCTTAGCACTTCACCAAAATTATACTCATGGCAAATTGTTTTTTAAAAAACAAGCAACAATTCTGCTCTAATATTTAAATTGCTTCTTTGCAGAAAAAACTAAAATCACTATAGTAAAAACCTTCAATGCATCAGGTATGACTTATCAATATCAAGACTTTCTTTTTTATAACTAAAGTAAAATTAAACAAATGGTTGATGTTGATGTTTTCTTTCTCTCTTTTTCCTACCTTTTAAAAATGAAACTGGTTTTTAATGAATAGATGTTTATTCACTGGGTACCTGAAGTTGTACTAAGTGTTTGGGGTTATAATAGCAATGATTAGGCACAATGCCCACCCTCAAGAATCTTCTAGTCTGTGGGGTGAGATAAGGCAAATAAACAGATAATTAACATGAACATGTAGTTTGAACATAAAGGCAACTATTTTTTTTAATATATATATATTATTGATTTTTTACAGAGAGGAAGGAAGAAGGATAGATAGTCAGAAACATCGATCAGCTGCCTCCTGCACACCCCCCACTGGGGATGTGCCCGCAACCAAGTTACATGCCCTTGACCGGAATCAAACCTGGGACCTTTCAGTCCGCAGGCCGATGCTCTATCCACTGAGCCAAACCGGTTTTGGCATAAAGGCAACTATTTTTGACATGGTTAAGAAGCATAGGAGATAGAAGGACTGACAATTATCAATGGGATGCATTTTATGAAGGAAAGATTCTTAAAGAAGTGAATCCCAATCTCCTTTTAAGTAATAAAAAAAAGATGCGCTTTTAAGTACCTAGTGCAAGACTAGGGATACATGATATACTTAAAGGTTTCTGGTTGATTTAAAGCAGAGGTTGGCAAACTCTGAGCTCTGGGCCAAATCCACCTTTTTTTCTTTTTTGTAAATAAAGTTTTATTAGAAAAGTACTGTGCCCATTTTTTTTTTTTTTTTACATATTGTCTATGGCTACTTTTCCTCTATAATGAATGATAGGGTTGAGTAATTGCAATGGGGATTATATGCCCCACAAAGCCTAAAATATTTACTGTTTGACCCTTTACAGGCAAAGTTTTCTCACTCATGATTTGAAGGACAACCTGTGGCCAGGTACTTGGAGGAAATTACAGATATAATAGCCGTAGCAATAGGAAAGAAAATTCTCAGTATAAATAAGCAGCAAAAGACACACAGCACTGGAAATGAAGGTGCCACTAAAATTTAGAGAAAGATGAGATGTGACAGAATGAAAAGCATAGTAAGCAATAGACCAATAGTTGTAAGAAACATTAAAGCACTACTACTCACCACCTATATATTGTATAATTGCATAGTATATTTCTAGTGAGTTATATCCATTAGCAAGTATATTTAAAATGAAATCTTTCTCTTTTGATATGGGTAACTTTGCTGTGGAACAACATAGAACTCTACATGTCTGGTAACTTTTGGCACCTCAATTCAGTTTGCTCACATAGTCAAAACTTTAGCTGAACCATGATGCCTACACACCAAATGTAAACTAAATCATCCTGGCAGAAACCATATCAAACACACTAATTCAAATTGTAATTTTAGTTCATGTTCAAACTAGTTCTCTTAGGAAAGAATTAAGCACTCATAAAGTGCAAAGGAAATAAAATAGCAATCAAGCACTGTGTACATGATTTCGACAGAACCAGACATAGCAAGATACAAAAATATTCCTTACTGTAACAACCTTTTCCTCTTGGTAGTTTGCTTAGTAGCATTTTCCCCTCACATTTACTAAAGATTTTTTATACTCTGCCAAAAGGATGAAATTAGTGAAGGAAAGATTCTTATAGTAGTAAACCCTGAACTCTTTTCAAATCAGAGATGTACTTCTCTTTTCACCTTTGGTGAAAATGTTTTTCAGGTTAATATGTCTGACTTTTTGTTCTAATGTGTCTTATTTCATCTCCCATTCATCTCTGCCTACTGTGTATGCCTGTGTAGTCTGTTGTCCTGGTCATTATTCCATTTTGTCTTCACTATAACTTTTTTTAAATTTAATAAATCTTTATTGTTCAGATTATTACAATTGTTCCTCTTTTTTCCCCCATAGCTCCCCTCCACCCGGTTCCCACCCCACCCTCTGCCCTTACCCCCCACCCCCGCACTGTCCTCATCCATAGGTGTATGATTTTTGTCCAGTCTCTTCCCGCACCCCCCACAGCCCTTTCCCCCCGAGAATTGTCAGTCCACTCCCTTTCTATGCCCCTGATTCTATTATATTCATCAGTTTATTTTATTCATCAGATTTTTTTATTCACTTGATTTTTAGATTCACTTGTTGATATATATGTATTTGTTGTTCATAATTTTTATCTTTACCTTTTTCTTCTTCATCCTCTTCTTAAAAATTACCTTTCAGCATTTCATATAATACTGGTTTGGTGGTGATGAACTCCTTTAGCTTTTTCTTATCTGTGAAGCTCTTTATCTGACCTTCAATTCTGAATGATAGCTTTGCTGGGTAGAGTAATCTTGGTTGTAGGTTCTTGCTATTCATTACTTTGAATATTTCTTGCCACTCCCTTCTGGCCTGCATAGTTTCTGTTGAGAAATCAGCTGACAGTTGTATGGGTGCTCCCTTGTAGGTAACTGTTTTTCTCTTGCTGCTTTTAAGATTCTCTCTTAGTCTTTTGCTCTTGGCATTTTAATTATGATATGTCTTGGTGTGGTCCTCTTTGGATTCCTTTTGTTTGGGGTTCTCTGTGCTTCCTGGACTTGTAAGTCTATTTCTTTCACCAGGTGGGGGAAGTTTTCGGTCATTATTTCTTCAAATAGGTTTTCAGTATCTTGTTCTCTCTCTTCTTCTGGCACCCCCATAATTCTGATGTTGGTACGCTTGAAGTTGTCCCAGAGGCTCCTTGCACTATCTTCATATTTTTGGATTCTTTTTTCTTTTTGCTTTTCGGGTTGAGTGTTTTTTGCTTCTTTGTATTTCAAATCTTTGACTTGATTCTTACAATCCTCTAGTCTGCTGTTAGATCTCTGTATAATATTTATTTCAGTCAGTGTATGCTTAATTTCTAGTTGGTCCTTTTTCATATCCTCGAGGGTTTCACTAAATTTATCAGCCTTTTCTAGAAAATTCTTGAAAAACCTTATAACCGTGGTTTTGAACTCTATATCCAGTCATTTGCTTTCCTCCATTTCTTTCATTTGTGATCTGTTTCTTTGTCTCCGCATTTTGGCTGCTTCCCTGAGTTGATAGAGTGGCTTTGTGTGCTAGGTATCCTATAGGGCCCAGTGGCTCAGCCTCCCCAGTTACCTGAGGTGGACACTCTTGGTGCACCCCTTTGTGGGCTGTGTGCACAGTCTTGTTGTAGTTAAGCCTTGATTGTTGTTGGTATCACCCGGAGGAATTGACCTCCAGGCCAGTTGGCTGTAAGGATCAGCTGTGTCTACCTTTGGAGAACTTCTGTGCTGGAGACACCCTTATGGGAGAAGACTTGCAAAAGCCTCTGTTCTCAGCTTGAATGGGGTGGAGTCTCAGGGCAGAGCAAACAGCATTGGTTTCCCGTCAGCCCTGCCCTAATAGGCCCCTGTGTCTCAGTGTCCCGTGGTAATCACTGCAAGCACCTCTGAGAAAAAGCTGCCCTCGAGTTCCGCCCACTGCCAGACAGTCCAGTTTCTCCCCGAATAAGTCTGGGTCCCCAGAGTCTCACCCGGAACTGGAGTTCAGCGCAGTCGGGAGCTTTTGTCTCCCTCCCGCTTGAGAAAGCCAGCCGCACACTCAGTTTCCAGTCCTCTCCACGCACGTGTGCGCATCTCAGTACCTCTGCCTCCTGCAGCTCCTCTGAGTCTCAGTGTGCTTTTCTCTTTCCTTCTAGTTGTAGAATTTCCACTCCGCCAGCCTTCCTATGGTTCTGGATGATGTCCGTTTTGTCTTTTAGTTGTAGTTTTGAAATTGTTCTGCAAGGCAGCAGTTTAGGTGTTTACCTATGCTGCCATCTTGGTTTCTCCCAATCTCTATAACTTTTTTTTTAACTGCCTAGTATCACCCATTAGATTGTAAGCTCCTTGAGGGCAGGATCCATATTTAGAACCTCATAAAGCCTATAGAATATGGTAGAAATTAGCAAACATTTTTTGAATTTTATAGTTTTCCCATGTGAAATGATATTATGACTTTGATGTTATTTCACACATACATTTGCATGAGGAGCTGAGACCATCATTAGAATGTTCATGTACTCCCCTACCCGGAAAGAAAGGAGAATGTAAGAGTAAGGGCTATTCATTTAAAGCCTATATGATAGATTTGTATTCATACTATTCTGTTGTATTGGACAGGAGAGGGATTAATTGGGAATGGGACAAGAAATTACAGGGAGGAGTAGGGGATCAGACACTAACATACTAAAGAATAGTAAAGAATTAAGTTCATAGCTAACCAACTAAGAAATGAAAACTCTCATTCCTTTAGTCTTTGTGGAATTCATCCAGCCAATTATATCCAACTTATAACATTTTTGGTCCACATTTGATGCCTAAATTTATTAATTCTCTTGACAATGTACTAGTATATATAAGTGAAGGTGTTGACATGCTTAATCAGCTGGATTGTGTTTCCTTTGCAGGAGTCAAACCCCAGAGAAATAGCTGCAATTTGTCATCTATTTGCAATGACTCAGGTTAGTTCTTATGCACATTATATGTTACCAGATAAATTAGCTTCATAGAGAAAAATGGTTGCTTTTCTCCTGGAGAGTGTGTGATGTGTGCCTCTTTGATCTGTTTCTTTTCATACCACCTGGCTACTATGAATCCTGAATGAAAACAAAAGCAAATTTTAGATTTGGCTGGAATTATCTTCCCAGTGCCTAGTGAAATGAAGGGTTAACTGCTTTAATATGAGAACATGAAGCTGTGCACAAAACATTTTTCACCATAGCTTTAAATCCATAACTAATGCACTTAGAGTTGATTCATGAACATAATTAATAATGAACTTAATTATTGAAAGCCACCTCTTGTATACAAATCCTTCAAGCTTTTCCATAGGACCTTAAGTATTATTATAGCTTAGAAACAGGATATTGTCTTTTTCTAAAACTAAAACAAACCGCTCTACTAGAATGTTGAAAACCTCACGTACACCTAGTTAATTGGGTGCTAATCCCAGTAGTGCCATAGTGGATTTTGCCATCTTTAGCTAAGACTGCCCACTATTTTTAAAAATTGAGATGGAAATCTCTTGAGAACATGCTATTTTTGAAATGAGGTTATTTTCCCTCCTGCCTTGGGCCAGAAAGAATGAAACAACCACTTTTCTCACATTGGTTTGGCTCTCTGGGCTCCCTTCTTTGTTGAAACCTATGAAAGCAGATGTAAAAAACAGAAAAACATGGTGTGGCAGGTCAGAATTGGATCATGGGAAGAGAGAAGAGGAAGGTAACAAAATATTTTATACTATTCAAGTCTTAGCATGACTCCATTGATATAAAAAGAAACACTCATCAGAGGAATGAATCATTTTATTCTGTTCCCTTTAATCCTATATAATAAAAGCCTAATTTGCTAAGTGTCTGGTCATCTGGTTGCCCATTCAACCAATCAAAGTGTAATATGCTAATGATATTCTAAACCATTCAACTGCTTGCTATGACGTGCATTGACCACCAGGAGGAAGACGCTCCGACTGGTAGGTTAGCTTGCTGCTGGGGTCCGGCTGACCGGGACTGAGCAAGATGGGCCAGACACGCCCAGGAGACCTGCCACAGTCCCTCCCAGGCTGGCCAACCTCCCGCATCCCTCCCCACCAATCATGCACCAGTGGGATCCCTTGGCCTGGCCTGTACCCTCTGGTAATCTGGGACCCCTTGGGGGATGTCGGAGAGCTGGTTTCGGCCCGATCCTGTAGGCCAGGCCAAGGGACCCCACTGGTGCACGAATTCATGCACCAGGCCTCTAGTAGTTTAATAATTTGTTTGAAAAACATAGGAACATTCAGTGAATGGAACTAATGCACATTTGAAAATGTACAAAAAAAAAGGAAAACAAACAATTGCAAGTAAAACAAGTTAAGGTTGGATAATTTAGAAAACAAGAAAACGTTCTGTTGAAATAATGCTCCACAAAGACTTTTTATTTGTGTGAGTGTGAAATTTGCTTATGTGAGCTTTCTCCTGATAGTATGCCCCTGGTAGAATATAGCAGAAAAATATCATCTGGTTTTGATTCAAGAAAAACAACAACACATTTTACTTTCATATATTGTGTAACTCTCTCTTCTTCTTCCTCCCTCCCCTCTTTACTGAATTCACCATAATTTCATTATTTTTGTGCTTCATCTATATTTGAACTGGTTCCTAATGTCTACTTTAGTGTTGTGTTTACAAGATGTTTGATAACTGTTTGAAAATTGAACATTTAGTAAAAAAAAAAACTGGTCATCTTGAATAACAGATGTCAGAAAGCTGGTTAGAGTAATGCTTTCCCTAATTAAGTAGATGAATTGATTGTTTTAGTGTCTGTTGAAAACAACCTCACCAGGGAACCAACTCTTTTGGCACCAGAAATCCCATGATATCCTGCCAGAAACTAGAAACCTCCACTTCTTGCAGGTTTCAATCCAGGTTCCTTAAGGGAAATGGAGACTAATGCAGAAATGGGAGCTGACTAGGCACAGTTAGGCTAAAAGTAAAAAGGAGGTGATTTCCTGGTTGCTCTGCTACTACTGTGCTCCCAGCACATTTATGAAACTCACCATGCCCTCAACAAGACTAAAGGCTGAACCTGAAGAATAGAGGGGTGAGGGAAAGAAATTGTAGGTGTCGACTATATGCACACACACTAAATCAGTTTATACAAGCAAGATTTGTTTTCAAAAAGTGAGAAGTAATAACCTGGCCAGTGTAGCTCAGCGGTTGAGCGTTGACCCAGGAACCAAGAGGTCACTGGTTCAATTCCTGGTCAGGGCACATGCTAGAGCTTGGGGGCATGCAGGAAGCAGCCAATCTACGATGTTTCTTTCTCATTTATGTTTCTATCTCTCTATCCCTCCCCCGTCCTCTCTGTTTAAAAATCAATAAAATGTATTAATTTTTTTATATTTTATTGATTTTTAAACAGAGAGTGAGGGTAGGGGGGCAATGGGGGGATAAGGACACATATGTAATATCTTAATCAATAAGAAATTTAAAAATTTTTTTAAATGGATAAGTAATTCTATGCATATATCAAGAGTCTTTACTTTTAACACTTATATACTGTATTAATTGAAGTTTCAGTATCAGAGTTGAAGTTCTCGGTAGAAAAGTTGCTTAAACAGATAAATCATGTTAATCTCTGGTCTAGTGGCTTTGTTGGCTGGTTTAGTGGAAGTGGACCACTGGGAACTGGGCTATGGGAATCGGTTGTACTTTGGGGTACAATAAAAAAGATGAGGAGGCCTTCAACACTCTAGCTCAGGAGTTGGTAAACTACTGCCCATAGTCCAAATATATTTTCTACCTGTTTTTGTAAGTAAAGTTTTATTGGAACACAGCCATGCCTATTCATTTACATATTGTCTATGGCTACTTTTGCACTACAAAGTTGAATAGTTTCAACAGAGTGTAAGACCCACAAAACCTCAAATATTTATTATCTGTCTGATACTTCACAAAAATGTTGGCTGACCTATGCTCTAGTTTATATGATATCCTTGCCCTTTTGCTCAAGAGGCCAGTTTTTTGTCTCTATATTATAAAATACACACAATGTACCTGTTAAGGGGTCTCTGTTTTGTTTCCAGATAGAGTCAAAGGCCCTCCAAGTATACCCTGCAGAAAATAGGTTAACTAAAAATTACTTCAATGTTACCCAACGTGAGCATTTTAAGAAAAGGGTTTTCTGGCATATGTGGGATGGAAGTCCCAATGAATTGTTCAACTGAAAAGGTTTGCCCTGCAACCTATTCAGGTTTCAAAGCAAAATCTCAACTTTGTTCCTAGGAAAGATACTGGCATTTGGTAGTTGTAGTTTTAAAAAGAAAAGAAAAGAAAAGAAAAGAAAAAAAAAAAAACACCAGAAAGGAATAAATGGACTTCCATAAGGTTGCTAAGCTTCTGAGAAACACTTTTCCCTCCCTCCCTTATCTATGTAACTGCAACTGTAACAACTTTAAAAGATTGTTTTTAAACATTAACTTTAGACCCATGGTTCCCTCAATTAGCATCTTTAAAGAAAAAAAATTCTGATGAGAAGCATGTAAGAATAAATTTTATTTTCTTCCCATTTTTAGAAAAGGTTTATTACCTCAATAGTGAATTATTTTTAAAAGATGATAAAACTCATTTTCTTCCAGTAGAAAAGAGACAGAGGCTTGCCCCGAGACCAGAAGCTACGGGTGGACAGGTCTCCCACCTGACCAGACACCTAGGCTGACAGGGCCCAGACCTGTCTACCTCTGGCTTGGCACCTAAAAGATTAGGGCCCTCATGGAGGGAAGCTTGGGACAGAGCCTCCACCACCCCAGCCAGGGAGTGGCCCACTCAGTATACAGGATGGTGTCTGTTTAGCTGGAGAGAAGGGGCCCCAGACACCCAAATCCAGTGCCTGTGTAGACTTTGGGGAGATCAAAATCCTGTGGGGGATGAGGATACAGTAGGGCAGCCACATGGGACATCTCTCACTCATGCTGGTTTCTGAGGCCGGTGTGAAGGGGCTTTGCCCCCAGCCCAGATGGGTGCAGAGAGGTCAAAGGTCTTGATTCAGGCTGAGCCCTGAGCCCACCGCTCCCTGTGTCCATGGCTTTGGCACAAGAAATCTACAACTCTTGGGCTGAGTTTCTGGACAGTGGCTGGCCCCTCAGAGTAAAAGCCCAGTGCTTCAGGGTGAACCATCAAACAGGGGCTGCAGTGTTTTCAGACTAATGGGGAGGGAAACTGGGGAGAAGTGGGCCGATGGCTGAACAGGCTCACCACAGGGACAGGGCCCAATGCCCACACACCTGTGGGTGCCTCAGAGAGAAGATTCTGAAACAGTCCTTGTTGGGTGAGCCTCTCCTTGAGTCCCCTCATAAACATCTCTATTCATGAGTGTGTCTGTACATACCTGCACAGGCATATGCATACATGTGTGGGATTGTGTGCAGTGTGTGGACACACTTGTGTGGCAACTGGGAAGCTCAGACGTTAGGACTGGCAGACTGTGCCCTGAGGGAGTCCTGAAGAAGCAGGGTGTAGGGGCTGGGGAGCTGGTCTGGCTGAGTGGTTGGGCTAGGCTAGCTCTGAGCATCTCCAGGACCCTACAGTCTTGCTTCTTGCAGAACCGGGGCTGATATCATCAGGGATCCAGAATAGGTCTGTATGGCTTCCTTATCTGTTGAGCTCTTTTTACTACTACTCGCAAATAAATAGCATTTCTCCTCCTCAAACCACACTAGTGGCAGGACCACTGGCTTGATCTTCCCTGTTTATCCAATGCCTTCGACAGCCTTGATGTAGAGGCTCAGCTGCAGCTTCACAGAACAGTTCATAGGGGTTCCTATGACCGAGTGCATGTCCAGGGATAGGGAATGTTTTTTCTCATTGGAGTGGAGGCTGATCACTGCCTCTGCCAAGACAGGGTAAGAAGTGTAGAAGTGAGGAGGGGAGAGAAACAAGGGTGCACTGAACCTGCAAATGCTGCCATTCTGGATTCCACACTCCAGGCACAGGCAGAAGCCTTTGTTAGGTGGGTAGACAGACCCACTGGCAAATAAGGTGTATGAAGCAAAAGGTAGGGATGCCTTTGAGCATGCCTACTTCCTTGTAGATGACCTTTATGGATCAGCAGGCCTCTTTCCTAAATTATCAGCTACAGAATTCCAGTGATATTCGTGAGTCATAAACAGGGCCCACATCTGCCCTGAAGTCCTGTCAATCATGTTGCACGGATTCGAGTGCCAAAAGTTGAGCTTGCTGAGCCAGTTCCACTTGTCCACGAGGTGGATCTGGCTGAAGTTTTTGATCCCTGTGAACATGGTGAAGAGCCCAGAATTGGAGTGGTTGAGCTCAGCAAATAACCCGAACTTGCCCTTTAAGAGGAACATGTCTGGGAAGTATTTATTGATAAGGTGCATGAGGGGGTGGTCATAGCCCCACATGATCTTGCCTACAGTGCGGTTCATGAAGGCACACTCACCAAGGTAGTGAACACCAAGGTCATGAACAGTTTCAGGTCCATAGGCTTATTCTCCATCATCAATGCTGCACTCGGGACCAGAATGTTGGGCTTGACGATGTAGTAGCTCTCCAAGCCACTGGACTTCTCGCTGGAATTGGAAGTTGCAATACTTGAGGAAAGACACTGCCATTGTCATTGAAGGTGATGTTGCTCTTGTGCTGGAACTCCCTTTACACATAGAGCCTGCACTCCCACAACAGCGACTTCTTGCCCTGGAGGATCTCCTTGGGGTTGACAATGTCGAAGAAGTAGATGGAGATGGAGAAGGGAACAGGAATCTCCTTCCATCTGCCAAAGGACAGGCTACTGGAGTCAATACACACACTCTTGTGGACCTGCAGTTTGATAATGGAGGGCACCACTATGATCATCACAATGCCCAGCACAGCACACAGCAGCCTGGTGAAGTCCAGTGCCCAGCTACGCAGCGCACTCTGGTGTGGCTGCCCATGTCTGCGTGCCCTGGCACCTGAAGGGAACAGGGTCTTGGTAGAGCCAACAGAGGCTGGGACCCTGGGGCCATTGGCCGCAGGGGCATGGTGGGCCTTGGAAAGCAGTACACCGAGGAGTGGCCTGGCAGGTGGCCAGCGGTTTTATGGAGGGCGCCTTTGGACAGGCCAAATCCCGGGCACTGGGATTCAGGTAGGCTGGGATCAAATTTCTTGACAAGGGAACAAGAGTTCCCTCTTTCTGCATTCCTACATAAAATTTATAATTTATATTTTCTGAAAATTATATTGAGTAACTTTCTGATATAAAAGAGAGTAGGGGAGGCTGGGGCAAGGTAAATGGGGGGAAAAAGGAGATATATGTACTACTATATGTAATAGTTTAAACAATAATAAAAGAAAAAAATTCTAAAATTAAAAAAAATAAAAAAGAGTAAATGTGAGTAACAGCAAAAAAATGTGATGAAACTTTGTTTATAAAGTAATTTGATAATCTTTTTCTGTGTGATATTAATCCTCAAGCTCTAAGGATGCAAGTCTCAATTTTCTTTTTAAAAATTTATTTTTAGCATTTTTCAGAGGTGAGATAATGTTTCAATATGATGAAGAAAGCAATGTTACCCAGGTAGGTTTTAAAGATTTTCCTTATTACAATCTTAAAAAAGGAATTCAGATGTATTTAATATTTGTTTAAGGCTTAGATTTATGATATTTGGCATATTTATTTACTTTTATGGCCAAGTATAAATAAATTTTCTTGTTGAATCCCTAGTTTTGATAAGAGGGCTTGACTTCATAATAATTATGGTATTATGTTAATAATTATATTTTCGTTTTCACTAGGTTTTCTGCTGAATGTTTATATGATTTAACTCTATGACTAGTCAAAATGTGAAATTATATTAGAAACTCCTAACAATAAGAAATATAATATATATTGAATCTAAGAACAGTCTCTTAAACTTATCTTATTTGCCCTATGGGGGATTCAGATATAGTATCAGCCTTCTGTAACCTAGATTGCTTCAGAGGATCTCAGCTACATGTGGTTTGTTCATTCTGTGAATATTTCTTGAGCACCTACTATATGCCTGGCAAAGAGCTAGGTTCTAGATATATAATGATGACTGCTATCAAGTTCCCCCTTTACATTGGGATCTTTTACTTAAATCTGGGGCCTTTAATGTAGAGAGCTTTAATAATATTCTTTTGGGAGAATAATGAAAGACAAAATAGAATAACAAAAAAACATAAATTATTGGCACATCACACTTGTTGATTCAGGGTATTAAAAAAACACAACAAAAACTGGCTCAGTCTATATAGATTTGATCATTTGCTAGGTAGTATTTCATGCAGTTAGTATTTATAGTCTTTAGGGTGTAGTTCTTTGGGTGGTCAACAAAACTAAAGAACAACTTCTTGTATGAGAGTATAAAAAACAATATTTGTTGTATTCTTAATGATTTTGTGCTTCTAACAGAATCCAAATATGGCTAATGGCACCTTGACTGGAGTCCTGTCTCTAAGTGAATTGAAGTGAGTAATGTGCTGTTTGATTTAAATCTTATCAACTATGGAAAGATACTTGTTGAGCTATCTTTGCTTTTGGAAACTGTGAATAGGAAAGAGACCTAAAGGTTATAGAGAACTGGTTCTTGAGTTCTTTGCAAACTATAACCATAATTACCTGTCATCAATTAATATCCCTTTGAAGCTGTTCTCTTTGATGCTATTAAATTACCTCCATTTGAATTATTATTTGAGTAATATGACTTGATAGCCATCAAGGTTGAAAGAAGGGTTCAAGGCAAGACTTCATGTATACCATTTGTTCATGCTTTCATGAAGCATCAGTGATTCACAACTCAGAGAGAGGTCTTTGTTAAATAGACCTCAGTTTACAAATAGATGCCCCCAGTTAGACAATAGATCAAAATATGGACCAGCAGTTGGCTTAGGCCAGGACAGTCTTACCCTGTCCACTGGCAGGAGAAACTTCATGTCTTTGCCCTCATGGCAGGGAAGCAGCCTCAGAGATAAAATTCACCTATTTTCCACCTTACTACTAACTCTCAAATGAAGTTTTCATAAATTTTTAACCAAATTTAAAAGCTCTGGTGAGTTATCTGTGATAACACTGAAGAGAAAAACCTTTCCTAGGTCAAAGTAAACAAAACAAAAAAAAAACTGTTCTTAAGGCTCATTCTTTAATTAGCATTTTGACCCGTCTGCTTCTGATGACTCAGCAGTGCCGAGGTAGACAGAAAAATAATGCATGATTCCATGTGGTAGATACCAAACATTCCTAGTACTCTTGTGAGTTTATAGTGGCAAAAAGTTATAGTGATAACTGGGATGGGCAGGGGTGTCATTCATGTACTTCATATGTCTATTTTTTTTCTTACCTCCTGATAAAAATCTAGCTTTTCTAACTATTCAAAGAATATGTGTGAAATAACCAATGTCTTAGTAGGATTTAAAACTTTAGATGGGCAATAGTAGTGATAGGAAACATTTTTTTTAAACTCACAAATTTATAAATAGAATACAACTTAGCATACTTGCAATTCATTTTAATTACTAGACTTGAAATAGAGATGAGTTCATTTAAAGCCACTAAATATTTGTTGAGCACCTACTATGTGCTGGGGGATACAAATTGGAATAACCTCAACTCTCTAAAATAGAAAACCAGACTGCAAATTAAAATCACTTGGGGAGCTTTTAAAAACACTGATGCCCAGGCACACTCCATACCAATTAAATCAGGATTTGGGGACTGAGATGTAGGCATGAGCGTTTTTAGTGTTCCGCTGGTGGTTCCAGCATGAGGCCATTTTGAGAAGAAGGAGTCTGGAGTCTGGTAGGAAAGATGCAGAAAGGGAACAGATGATAACGCTACCGTACGATCCCTACAATGAAGGTCACATTTACAAGGTACCAAAGTATGTTCTGTCTGAATGTAGAACAGATTGGACATGACTGGAATGGCCAGGGAAACCCCCTAAAAGAAGGTGGTCTCTGAGCATAGTTATGGAAGAGTAGTTCCTGACAGCTCAAAAAGCTAACTGACTACTACTGCCACCATCCTTCCCTTCTTCTTCCCTCCAGACCTTTCCTGGAGCAACCAAGAACTATTGCCCATTCCTTGGAGCAGGGTTTCTCAACCTTAGTACTATTGGCATTTTGAGCCTGATAGCTCTTTGTCATATGGGATTGTCCTGTACATTATGGGATGGGTAACAGATCCCTGGTCTCCACCCACTAGATGCCAGTAGCACCCCACCCCCAATTGTGACAAGAAAAAAAATGTCTCTAGATATTTCCAGATGTCCCTGAGGTGCAGAGTCACCCCAGGTTGAGAACCACTGCCTTAGAGTGATTTTTTAAACTAGATTTGATGAGATCAGGCACATTCAGGATGGTATGGCCATAAATGAATTTTTAAACTAGATTTATTTCATTTTAAGCTCACATGAAGCTCTGCCACATTGGGAAAAATGCAAATGTTATAAGAGTGCAATTGGAGGAGAGGAATGAGGGAGGTTCCTCAAGAGAAGTTGTGAGGAGGGGAAGGCAGGGCTGGAGAGTGCTAGCGGGTGGCAGGGTCAGTTGGAGAAAGAATGAAGAAATCATAGGCCCAGAGCTTCCAGGGTGAGTGGCGGGCCTGTCTCAGAAATTTTGCCTTGGGCCAGCCAGCTCTTCCTCAGGCCTTCTGCCAGAGGCTGCCTGGGAGTTGCAGTAACTTAATGAATAACACGATTGTCCAACCGTAAATTTCTATCTTGCAACTGTTGGCTAGTACCAATACAGCTTCTGTCTGGTTAGTTTCCCTTGTCATATAAATAATTTGTTTTTTCCACATAGGAATCTCTTAATATACCCAGTACCTCGTCAAAGTGGATACTGCAAGCAATAAATACTATATGACTAATGCATTTGCTAAAAATCTAACTTGTTTTGAATTTAACATCACCAACAGCCTCCTTCATGTCAACTTCTTTCATTTTATTAACAGACGAACAGAGCTCAACAAAACCCTGCAAACCCTAAGTGAGGTAATCATAGTACACCCTGTACTTTGCATATAATTGTTATTTGGGGGAAAGCATGGAGTTCTGCATTCCTGGGGAGATATGTATTCAAATCACCCCAAATCTGTCATGTAAAATAGTGAATGGACTAGTTCCATTACTCCAAAAATCAAAACTAGGCACAATGGATGGACGTTACAAGGAGGTGGATTTTCCTTCATGTAAAACTGAAAGTTTCTTAAAACAAGGACCCAGAAGAATGAGCTCTCTTGTGTGGTAATGAGCTCCCTGACATTAGAGGTATCTATCTAAGCAGAGGTTGCATAGCCTGAATAGCTTTGATCATAAGTCAGAAATCTGGTAGAAATGTGAACTGGGTGATCCCTAGGAGTTCTTGGGGCTCTAAGATTCAGTGATGCTGTGATTAGTCCAGGGTTGTCTTGTCTGACACTTTCAACTGTCAAAGTAACATATATATTTTTCGTTTGTTTCAGACTTATTTTATAGTGTGTGCCACAGCAGAAGCTCAAAGGTCAGTTATTTTTAATACTTTTATAAATATCACTAGAGGCCCGGTGCACGGGAGAAGATGGAGAGGGAGGAAAGGATAGGAAAGAAAGAGAAAAGAAGAAATTAAAAAGTGGGGTCTCTCAGCCTGGCCTGTGCCCTCTCACAATCTGGGATCCCTTGGGGGATGTCAGACTGCCAGTTTCGGCCCAGCCTGCAGGGATCGGGCCGAAACCGGCAGTCCAACACCACCTGTAGCTCCAGCCTGCCGCTCCCACTTATCCCAGCCCTGCTGTGCTTGCTGTGGGCTTGCACCCAGTTAGGCCCGCGCCCAGTCAGTCCCTATCGATTGGGAGAGGCTTGCACTGCCGCAGTGTGCTCACCAGCCATGAGCCCTGTGTCTGGTGCCCATTGGTCAGCTGAGCAGCACTCTTGCTGTGGGAGCACACTGACCACCAGGGGGCAGCTCCTGTATTGAGCGTCTGCCCCCTGGTGGTCAGTGCATGTCATAGTGACCAGATGACCAGTCATTCAGTCATTCAGTCGCTTAGGCTTTTATATATATAGATTATTCTTGACTCATGAGTAATAAAGTATTGAGGAGTCTTAGGTTGCAAATTTGAAGGTATTCTTCTAAAATAAACATATATTAATGACATTTTGGATATATGTATTTTTATGCTTCCAAACATTCATCAGTCTGTCACAAGTATCTTCTCATTTCTTTGTGAAACACAGAGGGGGGTTCTGTTGGGGCTGCTGGCCTCTGTTTTATGAGGCTAAGGATCATCAGTTCCTTAGCCCCAAGGGCCACCAATATGACCAAGAAATGGCTCACAGTGGTCCAGTCAGAGATAAGGACAGTCAAAGAAGAAGGAACATAATCTGGAACACGGGAGAAGATGGAGAGGCGGGAAAGGATAGGAAAGAAAGAGAAAAGAAGAAATTAAAAAGTGCATGCAGAGGTGAATTTGAGATTGCCTGACAATTATTTGAGGATGTGCAGATTATCGTCTTAAATTGTGTCCATTGGTTGTCCTGACTGCATAAACCGAAAAGCTAATAGGTCAATAATCTCACTACCTGAACCTTCAGCATTCTATGAGAGTAAAAATTCTAGAAAATGACAGATTTCTACTCATCAAACTATTCATTGATACAAATAATGGCAAGTCTTCCATGAAATTGTACATCAAATCCCTATCCACTATATGTATTTAGTTCATTTCATTTACCTCTTTTTGTTCTTTGCAATATTAATATTTTTCCCACATAAACCAAGATTAAAGTAGAAAGAAACAGAGAGAATGTCTTAAATTCTTAGTTATCTGATAATCCAGATTGGATTGCCAGAAAGATTTTGGATTTAAGAGACCTTGATATTCTTCTAGGCTGGCATTTGAAAGGGCTCTTACAATGGAAACTCAAATGCCTACAGCTGGGGGTAAGACTCTAGGTGTCAAGATGCTTGTGTCTGCAGCCAAGTTTCACCCTTGCCTATTCATTGTGCAGGCAGACAAAATGAATCAGCAGCTTTGTGTGGTCAGAGGCTCTCTGCTTTGCAACCTCTATGAATGTAAACCCCTATAAATTTCTTAGCCTGTAAAATCTTTTGGATAAAGTTCAGACCATGGTAGTGGATGTTTACAAGCTTATATGTGACACTGCAAGTTAACATTGTCACTGTCTCTTTTCCTCACTCTTAAGTTTCAAAAAGCAATTACAAATATGTAAGATAGGTTTCCAATTTAGTAACGTTCTAATTGTATGTTTTTCTTTTTATAGCACACTAAATTGCACATTCACAATAAAACTGAATAAGACGAGGAACATATGTGCCATAATGATGGCTCTGAAAAGAGTAAAGATTCACCCGATGGGTAAGTTGTCTCTATGTTGCTGTGTTCATTTTCATACGGCTTTGATGCATTCTTTTTAAAATTGAAGATATAATTAAGAAACGTACATATGTTACAGCTTTCTACTTTGACTCATTTGTCCTTAGGCAGTTTTTAGGGAGCTCTAAAAGGTGATTTTTCCTTTCTTTATTTTTAAAATATGTTTTTATTGATTTCAGAGAGGAAGGGACAGGGAGAGAGAAGTAGATACATCAACGATGAGAGAGAATCACTGATCGGCTGCCTCCTACATGCCCCACAGTGGGGACCGAGCCCACAACCCGGGTATGTGGCCTGACTGGAAATCAAACCATGACCTCCTGGTTCATAGGTTGACACTTAACTACTGAGCAATACCAGCCGGGCTGTTTTTTCTTAATAAAATTTCAGTATACTTTTTGAAAACATTATAAACCCTGTTGAGAAGGAAAGATCTATTTGGAGTGTTGAATCACTTGCCACTGGGATCTGTTTACTTCTGAATTCCTCTTAGAAATTGCTGAAGAGTGATTGATATTATGTACATATAACCCTCCCCAAAATAATTCACTCAATATAATGCCATCCAATTTATTTTATCACCTGTTTTAGACAAATGCTCTTTAAAATGCAGTGTAAGGACCACAATACTTGATGGATCTGAGCTTCTATCTTGCCGTATTCTTTTTTCTTTTTTTCTTTTACATTTTATTGATTTTTTTTTTACAGAGAGGAAGGGAGAGAGATAGTTAGAAACATCAACGAGAGAGAAACATCCATCAGCTGCCTCCTGCACACTCCCCACTGGGGATGTGCCTGCAACCGAGGTACATGCCCTTGACCAGAATCAAACCTGGGACCCTTGAGTCTGCAGGCCGACGCTCTATCCACTGAACCAAACCGGTTAGGGCTCTTGCCGTATTCTTAACCATGCATTTTCTTCTCTTTCCTTTTGTCTCCTCCAGAACAGTGCTGCTGTTCTGTCAGAATACCCTGCCCTTCCTCCCCAGAAGAATTAGAAAAACTGCAGTGGTATGTAGCAAACATGCTGACCCTTTTCCGAACAAAATAACATTTAATTGCCATGTTGGCTAAGGAATTTTTGAAATTTGACAATGAATAAGGGCTTTCAATTTCAACACTTCTCAAACATTACTGCAAATATCAATCACTGAGGATCTTGTTAAAATGCAGATTCTGATCAGTAGGTCTGGGCAGGACCTGAGATTCTGCATTTCTAACAGGCTCCCCAGTGAAGCAAATGCTGCTGGTTCATGGACTCCATTTTAAGTAGCAGGGGTCCAGACTATAGTGCAGCGGTTCTCAGGCCTGGTTGCACATTAGGATCATCTGGGGAGTTTTGAAAACATTGATGCCTGCCTCCCACCCTCAGAGATAATGATGTCATTGGTCTGGGGTGCAGCCCAGGGTTCCGGGTGGTATCAGATGGTTGCCAGAGGAGGAGATTCACTTCTCTGTAGCTCATTTGTCTCACATGCATCTCTCTGATTCTCTCCTTTAGTGACTTGCAGGATCCAATTACGTGTCTTGCTGGTGGTTATCCACATGGCCCGGCAGTTTCTTCTTCCGGCAATCCTATCCCAGTTGCTCCTCAGGCCACAGTTCTTTCCCAGGTCTCCAGTGCCTTCTCTTTAGCTACACCTCTAAATTATCCAGCTGTCATCTCCCAGAGCCCAACAGGGATGACTCACCTTCCTTCTGTCCAGTCTTCAACTCCCATAGCTTCTAGCCCTACCATTGACATGCTCCCCCAATCTGGAACTATCTCTACCCCTATTCCCCAAACTGATCTTTCCTACACCCCGTTACCTGGGACATCCTCATTTCCCACTCCCACCACATCTGCCCTGGAGAATGTCATCATGACCAGCACACCTCCTGACAAGACAGGTAAATATGAGGAGCTAAGCTGCTCCTACTTTTGTTTTAATTCTGGGTACCTGAAATGCAGCTGCCAGTCTGTAAATGAAGATATCTGTAATAAGATCACACTGATCCTTTCTTTTTATGATGTCTTCTTATTTCAAGAGATTTCTTCCAGGCATTCGTAGAATGGAGAAACAGCTTAGAGGCAAACACAGATCTCATTTTATCGAGCTGAGTTATTTTATAGTTTTCTTTCCCCTACAAAAGGTTTTTGGGTCACTCTTTTAAACATTCTGAAGAGAAAACTTTTGAACAGTTAAACACAGTTACCCCATTTAGACAGAAAACAATAAAAACTGGTGTTCTTGAAAATCAGTCAGTCACAGAGTGACAGAGCTGGGACTGAGCCAAGGTAGCCACAAGGAAGAGAAAACCATTCAGAAGGCCTAGTCATGGGTCTGCATGGGCCCTAACGGGCAGTGTGATCTGGGATAAGCCATTTTGCTCCTCCTGACTCAGCCTATTAAATTAAAGATAAAATAGTCACACTAACAGCACTTGGTTGAGAACAATGGCATACATGAGAAGCCCTGGAAACTGCAAAGGGCTCTCCAGAAACAAAGTAGGTTTAGGGATAAAGGCTAAAGGGAAGAAGGAAGAGAGCAGAAAGAATTCTGGACACTCTCCAGAATTTCAATTCAGTGAGTGAGAAGCAGGTCTTCCTCTAGAATTTAGATGTTTCAAGGCAAAATCAAATTCTTGGTGACATGACATTGGAGCTCAGGTTGAGATCCCTGCCCCTTCTACCACCGTGCCAGCATCCCCAGGAGGTTTAGACTTCTGCCAAATGACTTGATATTTTTTCAGATTTGCACTGCTCTCTCTAAGTAATTTTAAAAATAAATATGGACATTTTAGGCCATATAAAGTCATTGGGGCTCCAGTCTAGTGGCTGATGAAAAATAAAGTAAAATTAAAGTTCATTAGCCTGAGCCTAAAATTGTCTACCTTTCCAAAGCTATTCCCTTCCATCCTTAGAATCAACCTAACAGGCTACACAGAAAGGCCAGCAAGGTGGCCTCTTGCGACTGTGCTTCCACTCAATAATTGAGTTTCAGGCAATGAGGAAACAAGTAGCATACACATAAAAGATGTGTTGGAGTATTATCTGGGAGCTAAAAAATGGATATAACTTAATGTTTCCATAGGAGAGGGATGATGAAATATGATATACTCACATAACAAAATGACTGTGACACAGCTGTGCATAAGAACAGCTAGACAAAAACTTGGGGGCATTTTCAAGTCTTGAGTGAAGTGAAAATAACAATAAATAGTTTGCACACTGTGTTTATAACAGTATATTATAACACATGGATAAAGATTAGAAAGGAACATGCAAAATAAGAAATAGGATGTTAAGTGGTCAAATTAAGAGACTTTTTTGTTGTTAGGTCTGTATCATTGTTTCCCAATTCAAAACACTATTAAAAATCAGGCTTACAGCTTGTAATTTTAATAACATTCTCTTTACCATAAAAAGCACTTCTAGTTACCCATATAAATTCCTGTATGCATGATATAAATTAAATATAAGTATATTTATGCTTGTATGAATATACACTAAATACACTGATATGCTTTTACATATTTTTTAGTTAGGTTTCTTTTCAAATATATTTTTTTACTGTTGACAGTATTACAGATGTCAATGTATAATGTACATTGTATACATGAAGTATAATGTACGCACATTAAAATTTACCCAGTTCTTATGGATGAATGAAAATTTTATAGTTCTATGAGGTTGAAAAACACCACAGTCATGTAACCACCATCAAAATATATAACATTTCCACTACCCCAAGAGTTTCCTCCTATCCCTTTGTAGTCAAACTTCTACCCACTTTGCCCGACCCCTGGCCACCACTAATCTGTTTTGTTTCCCTATACTGTACTTTTGTTTTTTCTAGAACTTTATATGAAGAGAATCATACAGTATGTAGCCTTTTGAGTCTGGATTTTTTTCACTTAATATAATACATTGGAGATCCATCCATGTTGTTGCATATATAAGCAGCTCATCCCTTTTTATTACTGAATAATGTAGTCTGTTGTATGGTGGACCACAGTTTGTTTATCCATTCTGCAGTTGATAAACATTCGGTTTGTTTCCACTTTGGAAGCAAAGCTGGAAAAGGCTACAATAAACATTCATGAACATGTCTCCTTAAGACATGTTTTCACTTTCCTGGGGTGAATACATAGCAGTGGGTTTGCTAGATCATAATGTTTCTTTTTATTAATGATTTCTTTCAGTATGTGTTCATAAAATGATTTGGCTCTCTGTTGTAGAAACTGTTCAGACCAGCATCATCACTGTTTCTGACCTTGAGAGCCAAGTGGCTCAGATGGAGAAAACTCTGTCCTTAGGCAGCTTGGAGCCTAACCTTGCAGAAGAAATGATAAATCAAGTCAGCAGACTCCTCCATTCCCCACCCGCCCTGCTGGCCCCTCTGGCCCAAAGGTATGACTTAGTAAACTGACCCATATAGTGATAACAATGCTTCTTACATGATTAATTACAGCCAAGCATTTTTCTCCCACTATGAGTTTCATAATGACTTGTTAAGTTGCTCCTCTGTGTTCTTTCTGCTTAGACTGGGGAAAACAAAGTGGGAATGTTGAATTTGAACTGCCACTTATCTTTACAGATTGCTAAAAGTAGTGGATGACATTGGTTTACAGCTGAATTTTTCAACCAAGACCATAAGTCTAACCTCCCCTTCTTTGGCTCTGGCCGTGATCAGAGTGAATTCCAGTAATTTCAACATGACTACCTTTGCTGCTCAAGACCCTACTAATCTTCAGGTACATCCTAATTTAATGTGGAAACAGCCTTTTCTTGTATATGACTTATCATATAATATATCATGATATATGATAGAGTATATAATTGAAGCAATTACTGCTTATAGTCAGGGATGATATTAAAAATATTTAAAATCTAGAACAATGACTCACCACAGAATAAAAAAAAAAAAAGGACATTGCCTAGCCGGTGTGGTTCAGTGGTTGAGTGTCGACCCATGAGCCAAGAGGTTACCCATTCGATTCCCAGTCAGGGCACATGCTGGGTTTTGGGCTTAATCCCCAGGAGGGGGTGTGCAGGACACAGCCGATCCATGTTTCTATCTCATTGATGTTTCTCTCTGTATCACTCTCCCTTCCTCTGTCTCTAAAATTAATAAAAACAGCTCCCCTCCAGGGAGCATGCCCATGCCTTTCCCTTTGCCTTCCCTTTCCCTCTCCCCAGGCACCATTAGCTTCCTCACTCCCAAGCTCCAAGGACCCTTCCTTTACCTCCAAAACTCATTTCCTAAGACCATTTCTTCTAGGAATTACTTCTTCTACCCCTGTAATTTTCCCAATAAATGTTCTATTACAGTTTGAAAAAAAATAAAATCAATAAAAACAAGGGCATTGGTTTTGGCTGGTCTCAGAGGTCACTGTTGCACCTAGAGTTAACCCTTTAGCAGTTGGATTGTGGAAGTTGGGGTGGGGTGAGTTGGGGGAAATATCCAGTGGAGGGTTCTAGATAGCTGGGAGAGAGCAGGGGCATCAGCTACTTATCAACCCACTCCAATATTTTAACAAGTGTTATGACTACCCTGGTGTGAATAGTGGTGCTGAATAGCAATCTTGCTTCTACTTGTTTTCTATCCACCTATTAGAGGGATTAGGGGCTGGAAACACCCACATAAAACCAAGTCCTGCCTATTAATTTAATTTTATAGTCGTCCTTTTACAAGTTTAGTGCATGTGGTTCTATGAAGACTTTGCCCTAACAAGTCACCAAGTTGGTGTATTGTTGCTGTGGTCTCCTTGGGGTCTACAGTTATCCTGCAAACCCCCCCCCAACTTTATTGCAATATAACTGACATATAATATCCTATACTTTCTGACTGTTTCTGTGTATATTTAAAATGTTTTCTTTCCTGCTCCAAAGCCTCCTCTCCCTATTACACGTCCTTTCCAATTTTGCAGCAAAGAAATAAGAACTGATTATACATAGAGACACCACACATAAATGCCCCTACATGATTCTTCATCTTGATTAGTTATGTTTTCTAACTCCTTATTATACCAGCCCCAGACATGTTTATTATCTTCTACTTGGTTTTCAGGTTTCTCTGGAAACGGAGGCTCCTGAGAATAGTATTGGTGTTATTTCTCTGCCCTCATCGCTGATGAGTAATTTACCAGCCAATGATGTAGAGCTAGCTTCCAGGGTTCAGTTCAACTTTTTTGAAACACCTGCCCTGTTTCAGGTAAAGTTGCCGTGAACTGGTTTTGGTTTAAGTTTTATTTGGGAGTGGGGAACTTATGCTTCTTTTAATCCTCACATATCTTAAGTCTGGTATAAGTAAAAAGAATTGCTGAAAAGCTGCAATTTCTTTTTAAACAGGACCTAAGGGTGCTAGTGATGATACATAACAGTAACTGATACTTAGGTTTACCAATGCTGAGCACTATCCTAAGCTCTTATAAATGTTAACTCTAATGCTCTCAACAACTCTGTGAGGAAGGAACTATTAAACCATATATTATTCCCATTTTATAGATGAGGACATGTATGCACAGAGAGGTTAAGTAACTTGCTCAAGGTCATACAGCTTAAATGGCATAATGTCGTGCTCCCTTTGGCAGCACATATATTAAATGGCTTAATGTTATGTTCCCTTTAATATTCACGAAGGACACATATGTAACACCTTAACCCAGGGGTGGGCAAACTTTTTGACTCGAGGGCCACAATGGGTTCTTAAACTGGACCGGAGGGCCGGAACAAAAGCATGGATGGAGTGTTTGTGTGAACTAATATAAATTCAAAGTAAAGGAGCGGAGGGGAGAGCAAGAGAACCCTCCGCTCTTTCGGCTCCATGGGCCGGATAGAACAGCGAATGGGCCGGATCGGGCCCGCGGGCCGTAGTTTGCCCATGGCTGCCTTAATCAATACAGAAATTTAAAAAAATATTCATGAAGGCCCTATTGGGTCAATCTGTGAAACTTAACTTGTCATTTAGAGTACTGTAGAGAGCAACAAGCTCTGCTTCTAATTATGGTTCTTGGGAAAGTCACTTTATTCCCTGACCCTCAATTTCTGACCTAAGTCGTAAAATAAACATATGGACTAAATAGTCCTTCGGGTCCCTTCAAGCTCTAAAACTCTCTGATAACATTTCGTTTTCCCTTGCCATCCTGTTGATTCTTTTGTGTGCTAGGACCCTTCTCTGGAGAACCTCTCTCTGATCAGCTATGTCATATCATCAAGTGTTGCGAACCTGACTGTCAAGAACTTGACAAGGAACGTGACAGTTACATTAAAGCACATCGACCAAAGCCAGGTGGGAGAGTCCTGTCCGGGCTGTTCACTGACCAGAAACACCTTGTGCAAACTATACCTGGAAGACTTGGCCTGAAAAAAGGAGATCCAGCAGAACCTAAAAACTCAGTTAGGGCAGTGTGTAAGACTAGAATCACTTAGTCACTCCGTTGGGTTTTAGCATGCCTAATAACTGACCACCTAATCTCCAAAAGGAACAATGCAAAAGCAAGCTTTTATCAACTGCCCAATTTCAGTGCATTTCAATGTGTGGCTGCAGGTCTGATTCTCACTTCCAAAGAAAATACAAAACAGTTCCGTTTACATTAAGCATTATCTATGATCTCGCTACTCAAAGTGGAGTCTGCACTCTTAGGCCCCACTCCAGACCCACTAAATCAGAATGTGCATTTCATTTTAATAATGCCTCAAGGTGATTCTTATGCACAATTGCTGAGTTTAGAAGTGCTGACCTATAAAAGACTCCCTAGTTGCTCCTAGGGATCAGTGTAAAATAAGAAGTTTCCAAAAATTAAGAATGAGATTCTGAAATTTTATAAAAATCAGTTATTTTTCCAATGGCTTTTCTTTTTCAGTACAGTAAATTAATTATTTGTGATGTATCTTTCTACTGCAGGATTACTTAACAGTAAGATGCGTATTTTGGGACTTGGGCAGAAATGGTAGGTTCCAGTCATACCTTTTTCAAAGTCTTGAGTGGGTGGGGAGAGGGGTATAAGGGTGAAAGGGAAGTCATTAGTGCTGTGGCCTTGCTGATTGAACAAATACTATTCCCAATGCCAACAGGTGGCAGAGGAGGCTGGTCATCCAATGGCTGCTCCGTCAAAGACAGGAGGCTGAATGAAACCATCTGTAGCTGCAGCCATCTTACGAGCTTTGGAGTCCTACTGGTAATATCCCCAAATTACCTGGCCTTATATTCTGGGTCTGAGGGGTAGCTGGGCATGATACCATAATGTCTAATCTGCTAGATGACTTTGATAAATCAGCAGATATGGTATTGTGGCAAAGTTATTGACCAATGAAATTACTCTCCTAATAAGCAAGTGTACTTGAAGGAAAATACTTGAACATGGAAGTATTTTTTCCCATTCTGTTTTTACATTTAAGTTTTACTCATTTAAATAGCTAGGAGGACTAGGAAATTCAGATTAAAGTGGGTAATAAAATTGTTTAGTTTGCAATGCACTTTACATTTTTATAAAACACATTGATATAAATGATCTTATTTAAATCTCCCCAACAGTCCTGCAAGACAGGTAGAATGGGGCATTGTTATTGTCATTTTAATGAAGTCAGAATTAAGACTCATTTGTTAGGTAATTGTCCACAGTCATAGAACTAAGAAATATAAGTCCCAGAAGCCAAATTCAAGTCTTTAGATTCCTAGCCCAGTGCTTCTCTCGTGTACCATAAGACACTGATCAAGCACATGGGTTTTGGAGTCAGCCAGACCTGAATTTGGTTCCTGGCTCCTCCACTTCGTAGCTGTGTGACCTTGGACAATTTACTTAATCTCCCTGGGCCTCAATTTCATTATCTTTACTTAATGATAATAATTGTGGCTACCTTACCAGTTATTGAATGAACTATGGATGGGCACTTAGAACACTCAATCAATGTAAGTTATGACTCTTTTATTTACTTTAAAATATTTGGTCTTGAAAACAATATTTTATTTTCTAGGACCTATCTCGAACATCCTTGCCAGCGGCTCAAATGGTGGCTCTGACGTTTATCACATATATTGGTTGTGGGCTTTCATCAATTTTTCTGTCAGTTACTCTTATAACCTACATAGCCTTTGAGTGAGTATCCACAACTGGAAACTTGAATGATATGATACAGTGCTCACCTCCATTGCCAAAATGTATTAATTAAGTGCACTCCTCAGCCTACCTTATCCTGTACAACCATCTAGTGGAACCACCTGTATGTAAAACTTCATGATACTTTTTGGTTTATACACTTGATTCCTTCCATTAGTCTATGCACTCTCTGAAGGCAAGGGTTGTGCCTTAGTCATCTTTGTACCCTACAATGATTCCTGGTACTTAGTTGACAGTAAGTGTGAAATGAAAGATGGATGAAGACCCAGAAACCCAATAGCTTAAATCTGAAAGAGACCATAGATTCATGTGTGGAATAAGAGCTATGTTTAATATATTATGTTTCTAAATTATACTTAGCAAACACAAAAGATTAATATGTTAACACATGTTGGCTGAAGAAGAATAAAGAATGTAAAGCTTCACTGAAAAATATAGATACTTTTTTTTAAATATAAATACTTGATAAGTGTGGCTTTGTAGGTCAAAGCAAGAATAACATTCCAAGTAATAGCATCTCTTTCTCAGCTTACAGAAGGGTCCCTTTGGTCACATTTTGGGGGGAATTCCAACAAATTCTGTTAGAAAAGAAGAAAATATGTATTTTTATTACATTAAGTGAAACAATACGTAAGTTCTGAAATGTAGATTTTGGACCCTGATCAAGAAATGCACGAATTTACTTTAAATGCCAAACTTAAGGTCCAGCTGTGAATACAGATTTTTTAGTGGACCTTTGAAAATATTATTAATGAGACTAAATTACCATAAGGCCAACCATTACTCAGAATGATTTCACCAGATCTAATTTCACACATATAAATATGCACTTGTCATCAATTAGCTGTATTTTCCTATGCCTGTTTCATTTAGGTATAGTATAAACTCTTCTTTCCATGATCTCATTTTCACTAATAACATAAGATAACAGGGAAATCTGGCTATGTTTTAAAGATCTGAATATAGGAACCTATTGTATGAGAAGCAGTAGCAATGCTTCTAGAAGTAGTTTGGGAGAAATGGGGGAGGGGGTTGCTCAGTAGATTCCACTACAAACTATTTAAAATGATGGGTCAACAGTCAGCATGTAAAAGGTTCCACAGAAGTACAAGCACAAATTTTCCATATGGTTCCACCAAGGATTCTGTTTATATTTTCCCTTTGTTGTTGGTTTTAATGCCTACAGAGATACTCAAAGAGAGGAAATTTATCCACATGCAATAGTCCCCCCTTATCCACAGTTTTACTCTCTGTAGGTTTCAGGTACCCGTGGTCAACTCCAGTCTAAAAGTATTAAATGGACAATTATAGAAATAAACAATTAATAAGTTTTAAGTTGCTTAGTGTTCTGAGTGAATAACATGATGAAATATCACACCATACTCCTCAATCCTGTCCAGGAAATGAATCATCCCTTTGTCTGGTATATCCACACTGTATACTAGTACACTACCCGCCCATTAGTCATTTAGTAGCCGTCTTGGTTATCACAGTGCTTGTGTTCAAGTGACACTTATTTTACTTAATACTGGCTCCAAAGCATAAGAGTAGCGATGTTGGAAATTCAGATATGCGAAAGAGAAGCTGTAAAGTGCTTCCTTTAAGTGAAAAGGTAAAAGTTTTCAACTTAATAAGTCAAGAAAAAAATTGTATGCTGAGGTTGCTAAGATCTACAGTAAGAACGAATCTTCTATCTGTGAAATTATGAAGAAGGAAAAGCAATTTGTGCTAGTTTTGCAGTCATACCTCAAATTATAAAAGGTATAGCCACGAGTGCATGATAAGTGCTTAGTTAAGATGCAAAAGGCATTACATTTGTTAGTGGAAGACATGAACAGAAAACGTGTCCTGATTGATGGCAACATGTTGCACCAGAAAGCATTGAACCTACTGTATGAAGACGTCAGCAAGAGATCTCCCGAAACAAGTGACACCAAGCCAAGTAAGGGATGGTTAACAGATCCAGGAATAGGTTTGAACTGAAAAATATAAAAAGTCACATGACTTTTATTACTTTATTGTCAAAATTGTTCTATTTTATTATTAGTTATTTTTTTAATCTTTTACTAGGCCTAACTTATAAATTCAACTTTATCAAGGTATGTATTTATAGCAAAAACATAGTATATATAAGGTTTGGCACTATCCACAGCTTCAAGCATCCACTGTTGGGGGGGCGGGTCTTAGAACGTATTCCTGTTAGGTAAGGAGGGACTACTATAGGGGTTTACTAAAAAATAAAATTAAATTGCTTAAAACTCATATATGGACGCACAAGGAGAATGTGATGCTAATTCTTTTATCGTCCTTTCCTTTTAGAAAGATCCGGAGGGATTATCCTTCCAAAATTCTCATCCAGCTTTGTGCAGCTCTGCTCCTGCTCAACCTGGTTTTCCTCTTGGACTCATGGGTTGCTCTGTATGACTGGCGAGGCCTCTGCATCTCGGCAGCTGTATTTTTGCATTATTTTCTCTTGGTCTCATTTACATGGATGGGCCTAGAAGCATTCCATATGTACCTGGCCCTTGTCAAAGTGTTTAATACTTACATCCGAAAATACATCCTTAAATTCTGCATCGTCGGTTGGGGTACGTATCATTTGCTTACACATTGCCTTGGCTTTCTCTGCTTCATCTTCAGTGTTGTGTATTTTAATCACATAGAGAGTGATGAAACAGGTCATACTTGGCAGGCTTCTAAATATTCTTCTTATATGTTGCATTGCCCAAAGAGCAAGCTTGCCATGTCTCCTTCTAGAATGCCTGTATATTTCCCCTGGATTGTTTATGAACACAAAACTCTTAGGAGGGCTTCCAGTCAAGATGATGGAGTAGGTAAATGCAGCACTCACCTCCTCCCATGACATCAAAATTACAACTAAACTACAGAATAGCCATCATTGAGAACCACTTGAAGTCTAGCTGAACAGAAGTCCTATAACTAAGGATATAAAGAAGCCACATCAAGACTGGTAGGAGGGGCAGAGATGTGGAACAAGATGGTCCCTCCAGTGCAGGGGCAGCAACTCGCTTTAAGGCACCAGGGACATATGAGAGGTACTGACTTGTGTGGCTTCAGGGTGAGGCCTGGAGGAGCAACTTTCCTCCAGACAGAAGTAATGGCAAAAGCCATTGTTCCCTTTCAGATTGCTCCCGCTACAGGCAGAGGTGGGCACCATCTCTGAGTCTTCATCAACCAACCTGGCTAACACTGTTCACCCCAACCGGGTAATTTTTTGAGACCCTGTCCCACCAAACTTGTGGGCTCACCCAAGCTGCTTCCAGTGGCTTTTCCAGTTAAAAGCCTGTCTTGGCTCATGCTGCAGAATTTTCCAAAACCTCTCAAAGGTTCACAAACCCCAAACAAGTGGCATCTGGCCTTGGCATGCCCCATGCCCCTTGCACTAGTTCTCAGCTTTGCCTCTCTCAGGCACCTCCAAGTCCAGACAACCATCTGCAGATCACTTTCTAGCTCATGTTGGGTGGCATTAGCCAGAGCACAGGCAGTGGCTAACCTTGGCCTACCCCTCTGGACAGCTTCAGACCATGCCAGAGCACCACCCAACCACCTCCAGGAGCAACACAGTCAAGGGGGTGGACTAAAGCAAGTCTTGTTCTGTGGAGTGAGCTCCTGCACAGTAGCTACTCCACTGTGGTTGCAGCCAGTCCTCGCCGATTGGTCTGGGGGTTAACCCCTCCAGTTGAGGTGCTAACAGCAATCAAGGCTCAACTACAACAGGAGGGTGCACATAGCCTCCACATGGGATACACCTGGAATGCCCAGCTAGGGTAACTAGGGAGGTTGTACCACTGAGTCCCACAGGACATCTACTACATAAGGCCACCTTACCAAGACTGGGAAATGTAGCAGCTCTACCAAATACATAGAAACACAGGGAGGCAGCCAAAATGAGGAGATAAAGAAACATGTCCTAAATGAAAAAACTGGGCAAAACTCCAGAAAAAGAACTAAACACTATGGAGACAAGCAATCTATCAGATGCAGAGTTCAAAACACTGGTTATAAGGTTGCTCAATGAACTTAGGGGGAGAATAGATCAACTCAGGGAGAATTTCAACAAAGAAATAGGAAACATAAAAAAGGACCAGTCAGAAAAGAAAAATACACTAGAAGGAATCAACAGTAGATTAGATGAAGCAGAGGATCGAATAAGCAACTTGAAAGATAAGGTAGCAGAAAACACCCAATTAGAACAGCAAAAAGAAAAAGAACCCCCCCCTCCCCACAAGTGAGGATAGTTTAAGGGGCCGCTGGGACAACAGCAAGCATACCAATATTCACATCATGTGGGTGCCGGAAGAAGAGTGAGAGAAAGGAATTCAAAACCTATTTGGAAAAAATAATGACAGAAATATTCCCTAACTTGGCAAAGGAAATAGATACACAAGTCCAGGAAGTTCACAGAGTCCCAAGCCAGATGAATCCAGAGAGGCCTACACCAAGACACATCATAATTAAAATGCCAAAGGCTAAAGACAAAGAGAGAACCTTAAAAGCAGCAAGAAAAAGCAGTTAGTTACCTACAAGGAAGCTCCAAGAAGACTGTCAGCTAATTTCTCAAAAGAAAGTTTGCAGGCCATAAAAGATTGGCAAGAATTATTCAAAGTGATGAAAATCAAGGACCTACAACCAAGATTACTCTACCCAGCAAGGCTATCATTTAGAATTGAAGAACAGATGAAAAGCTTCCCAGACAAGAGAAAGCTAAAGGAGTTCATCACCACCAAACCAGTATTACAAGAAATGTTAAAGGATCTTCTTTAAGAAGAAGAAAAAAGGACCAAATATGAATAAAATAGCAATAAATACATTTCTATCAATAATTACTTTAAATGCAAATGGATTCAATGTTCCAATAAAACGACATAGGGAGGCTGAGTGGATAAGAAAACAAGACCCATACATATGCTGTCTATAAGAGACTCATTTCATATTGAAAGACATACACAGATAGAAAGTAAGAGGATGTAAAAAGATGTTTCATTAAAATGGAATGAAAAAAAAGCTGGGGTAGCAATACTTATATCAGAAAAAATAGACTTTAAAACGAAGACTATAGCCCTGGCCAGTGTGGCTCAGTTGGTTGGAGCATCATCCTGTATACCAGAAGTTTGAGGGTGTTGGCACATACCTAGGTTGCAGGTTTATTCCCCAGTCAAGGTGTATATGGGAGGCAACTGATCGATATGCCTCCCTCATCTCTCTCTCTCTCTCTCTCTCTCTCTCTCTCTCTCTCTCTCTCTCTCCCTCCCTCCCTCCCTCCCTCCCTCCCTCCCTCCCCCCTTCTCTCTCTCTTCCCCTTCCTCCCTCTCTAAAAAATATAATAATAATAAAAATTTTTAAAGGCTATAACAAGAGGCAAAGAAGGACCCAGCAATTCCACTTCTGGGTATTTATCCAAAGAAACCCAAAACACTAATTTTAAAAGACATATGCATCCACATGTTCATTGCAGCATTATTTACAATAGCCAAGATATGGAAGCAACCTAAGTGCCCATCAATAGACAAGTGAATAAAGAAGATGTGGTATATATACAAATGGAATATTACTCAGCCATAAAAAGGAATTAAATCTTGCCATTTGCTTGGTATTGTGCTGAATGAAATAAGCCAGACTGAGATAGACAAATATCATATGATTTCACTTATATTCAGAGTCTAAAGAACAAAATAAAACAGAAACAGTCTCATAGATACAAAGAACATTTTGATGGTTGCCAGAGGGGAGAAGGTTGGAAGGGGGCTGAGTGTAAAAGGTGAAGGGATTAAGTAGTACAAATTGGTAGTTACAAAATAGTCAAGGGGATGTAAAGTATAGCATAGGGAATACAATCAATCATCCTATATAATAAAAGGGTAATATGCAAATTGACCCTAACAGTGGAATGACCGCTCGACCAGCCACTATGAGGTGTACTGACCAACTCTCAGTCCCTTTCCCCAGCCGGCAGGCTCCCATCGCCCAATGGCGAATGGGGAACTGGGGGTGAGTGGTGGGGGACGTGGGCAGTGCCAGGCCAGGGCCCCTGCCCTGCCAGTCACCTCACACACAGAGGGCGGCCCACGGTGGGGGTGGGGCCAGTGAGCAGGCAGGAATGGCTGACCTCTCGCTCCCTCCCCCTGGCCTGAAGGCTCCGAATGCCCTATGGCGAATAGGGAACCAGGGGTGGGTGGTGGCAGTGGTCAGGGCCAGCTGCGGACAGCCGGGAAAGATGGCCCTGATCACAGGCCAGGCCTAGGGACCGTGCCTGCGCATGAATTTTGTGCGCCGGGCCTCTAGTATTGTAATAACTATGTATGGTACCAGATGGGAACTAGATTTATTGAGGTGATCACCTCATAAGTTATATAAATGTCTAATCACTGGGTTGTACACCTGAAACTAATATAATATTGTACGTCAACCGTAATTGAAAAATAAAAAAACATTTACAAAAACCTCTTTGAGGTTAGAGCTGTGAATTCTCTTTGAATCTCCAGCAACTAGAATTGGAGCTGGAATACAGAAGGTGCTCAATAAATTGAAAAAAATTAGCTTGGTAAAAATGAAGCCAAACTCTCAGTCCCTAAGCTCCCAGTTAGCCTCACTCTGTTCTGTACCTTCCAGATATCACACACATGTATGATGACATGCTAAGAAGGGTAGAGTGAGAGAACGTACAGATAAAACCTAATGTAACTCCACTGCCACATGGGCACAATATTTCAGATCATGCCACCTATTGATGGTGAGTCACGAAGTCTTAGACATCCCAAAGATCTTCAAGTTTTCTTCATTCAATTATCCACCAAATGTAGGAGCCTCCTCAACTTGACTTAACCTTGATAAAAAAAAAATACTCTAACCTCTGCTTGAACACTTCTATTATTGGGGGAGCTTATAACCTTTGTTACAAAACCAAATTCAACTGAGTAAATTTTAAAGATCTTGTGTGTGTGTGTGTGTGTGTGTGTGTGTGTGTGTGTGTGTGTGTGTGTGTTTTCAATGATTCATGGATTGAGCAACACTCAATCCAGCAGATTGATTGGCGCTCCAAGGAACTGTCCAAAATGAAAGACTTTTATATGCAGAAGGAAGCAGGAACAAAGATTTTATACTAGACAAAAAAGCAAGTTTGATTCTGCAAGGTCACTTTCCTTTAGGGGATGGCAGGGGTCTATCAGGCAGATTACCTAACTAGTGCTGATAAGGCAGTTCCTGATTGATTGGTGTAAGATTCCATTTCTGGGAGAGCCGAAACTGCAATTAAGACTGTTTGGTGACATGGGGTTTAGCATAAGTGACTCCATTTGGGGCCTGTTGACGTGTTGTTAATACTTTACAAGGAAGCCAGTAACAAATTTTTAAAGCTTTACAGTTCTATTTTCCCATTAAGTTCATGTGGCTCTTTGTTGGCATTTACCCAGTGGTCTTGTTTTACTCTCTCAGGCAAAATAATAAAATAAAAATAAGCTGACATCTCTTCTGCCAAAAAGTCCTTTAGATAATCTACAAGTAATATAGAACATTATGTACAATGCTCCATTTTCAATGTATTTTCACACAAGTAACTCCATGAAAGACAAGTTAGTGAGGTTAGCAAGGCAGTCATTAATAACTTCAGGTAAAGAAACTGACTCAAAATGATGACATGATTTACCACAATTCACACATCTCAAGACCAGCTGAGCCTGGCTTTCTGGTTTCTATGCGTATCCCTTCCACTGTATTATAGATTCTATATCTCCCAAGCTCCCTCCTCTTCCTCAGGCTAAATATTCCTTCAAATATTCCCTACACAACAGTATTGCAGACTCTTTACCACCCTTGTCACCCCACCTGTCATTATATGTTTGTGAAGAATAAGAGAACACCTTTCCAGAAAGATGTCACTTTTTCCCAGAAAAATAAGCCACTGCTTCTGACATTGGCACAAATTCTGTCAAATTCTGTCTTCTTTGTAGAATCCTGAAAGGTCAGATTCTATTGTTAAGGACTAGCTCCATACTCCCAATATCTTATTTTTAGGAGTGTCTCGCTTTGGAAGTCATATGTTAGTGTATCCAGAAGGTACAAATATAAAAGTTAAATGATATATTATGTTAGGATGTACCAGGAACCCCAACCTGTCTGTGAAAATGAATTGTTTTTTATATCCCAGAGCCTTAGATTTGATGTTAGGATGGTCTGTGTGAGGTGTCTGCATGAGTTTGGGTGGAGGGTAGATGGGGTATAGGGGAGTAGGACTCTTTCCCTGCCAAAAGCCATTTTAAGCTGGGAGTAACCTTCTCATGAGCATCCTCTTAATGCAGTGGTTCTCAACCTTTCTAATGCCGCGACCCTTTAATACAGTTCCTCATGCTGTGGTGACCCCCAACCATAAAATTATTTTCGTTGCTACTTCATAACTGTAATTTTGCTACCGTAATTAATCGTCATGTAAGTATCTGTGTTTTCCAATGGTCTTAGGTGACCCTGCTAGCAGTTCTCAAATAATTTTATGGTTGGGGGTCACCACAGCATGAGGAACTGTATTAAAGGGTCGCGGCATTAGAAAGGTTGAGAACCACTGTCTTAATGGAAGTGCCTTCGGGCCCTTCAGAAACCCAGCATATTGACAGTCATTACCACCATAATGAAGGATTTGCCAGGAGTTCTTGGTATTCCTAATAAGTTGACTATGACTCACATTTTGCATACATTTTGGGGTCTACTTTGCCTCCCATGTGAAACTTAAAATTACATTCCAGGCATGTATAAGAGTAATACTAGCCACTGTAGTAGACAAACCCTGAAACCTCAGAAGAAGATAATTTCTCACACATGAACAGTATAGTTAGCAGAATCAGTTAACTTGTTTTGTAGTTATTCAGAATCCAGGCCTCTGGAGACTCTGCTCTGTCTCAACACAGGGCTTCCAAGATTGCCCTGAATTTGGGAGAAGAGAGTGGAAGGTGTCACAGGAGGCTTTTATGCAACAGGCCTAGAGGTGGAGTAGATCACTTATTCATATTCCATAAGCCAAGACCTAGTCAAGTGACCATATACACCTAGCTGCAAGGGAGGCTGGTAGATGTCCAGCTGTGTGCCAAGGAGGAAGAGAAACTGGATTTGGTGAACAGTTCACCAGCCCTTTTGCCAGAAGAAAATAGACTGTGCTCTCTATTCTTTCTTCTCACCACCTTTGGTTATTAGAACTATGTGTGACCAATGTTTCCCATCTTCCAGGAGTACCAGCCGTGATTGTGACCATTGTCCTGACTATATCCCCAGATAACTACGGGCTTGGATCCTATGGGAAATTCCCTAGTGGCTCATCCGATGACTTGTAAGTACAAAGCCCCCAAGGGAATATTTAGTGAAGTGAAAAACAGAATTCCCCAAGAAAGTGGAGGGTCTAATCAGCCTATTGACTCCAGCTCTCATGCTAATAAAATCCAGTAATATTTACAGCAACCTTCGCAGATTATATTTATATGAAGTTAGATAAACTAGTTGGAAATGCCATGCTACTAGTTAAGCATTAAAACAAACAAATTAGAAGGAAGTATTTTGAAAATACTTTTATAAGCCTCTGATAAAAATGACATACCAGTTACATTATGTTAGTAAAAACCCATGAAATAAAGTCACTAGGATGTAAAGGGAGCAAAATCCTGAATGTTATCCACTAATAATTTTTAAATACTTTCAGCCACCAAGTGTCCTAAAATAAATTATTTTAGGTTTTTTCTCTAGAGATACAAGTGATTGTGGAGAACAGTGTTTTTATCATGTTCTTTTCTCTTTTTTACTTGTAGACATGTTTCAGTAAACTAATATAAATTCATTGCAGCATTTTGAACCATATTTCAGCATGATAATATGTTTTTCCCTGTTTTTCCCCTCCAAATTACAGTTGCTGGATCAACAGCAATGCTGTATTCTATATTACAGTTGTGGGATATTTCTGTGTAATATTTCTGCTGAACGTCAGCATGTTCATTGTGGTCCTGATCCAACTCTGTCGAATTAAAAAGAAGAAGCAACTGGGAGCCCAGCGGAAAAACAGTATTCAAGACCTGCGGAGCGTTGCCGGCCTTACATTTTTACTGGGAATTACTTGGGGCTTTGCCTTCTTTGCCTGGGGACCAGTTAACATCACCTTCATGTACCTTTTTGCCATCTTTAACACTCTACAAGGTAAGCTCTACAGTACTAAATCTGCACTGAACGATCACAAGTTGAACTTAAAAAAAGCACTACTAAAAGAGTATCAACGTGGTTTATTTCGTTGCTTAAGATACATTCTTGAAAGGGCACTTTGAGATCCTTGGAAGAGAGATGTTCATTCAGTTCAACAAGTGGTACTTTTCCCCACCTTTTCCATCATCCCCTCACAGAGAACATACTGAAGGGAACGTGCCAGGAACTCTTTGAGAGTCAATTACTCTTCCTTCACTTGGTTTCTTACTTTTAAAAAAAGGGGTTTTTTAAATTGAAATAGAACATCCATAGAGAAAACTACATGTGCCATAAATGTTCTTGTAAGGTCTCAGCACTCTGACCTCCTTGGGCTGTGTTTGGGAGACAATGATAAATATGGAGTGAATATACAGACCCAAGTGGCAGCAGCCTGACCCAGTGGCTAAGCCTGAGACATTGCTCTGCTGGGACATGCAGCAGGAAAGGGTCAGGCTTTGTGTCACCTTTACTTCAGAGCTTCCCATTTGTTAATGAAGCCCAGCTGTAGTCATTTCGAACCCTCTTAGCTATCTATATTCTTTGGAAAAGCAAATTACTAATTCTTTTAGACCAGTGTTACAAAAGACTTATCAGCTCTGATTAATTTTTAATGGAAGTACAGTACGTTGGCATTAAAAGCCAAGCAGCCTAATAGGTTTACATTACATAACAATAATCCATATCCCTTGGTTCCCTTTTATTCCAAAACCTCTGTTGGGATGCCTTTTAACTGCATTCTCATCAGCTTGTTTTCATCTTTTCCTGCTACTTTTAGCTCCCATAGCATTCTCCTGTAGTTCTTAGGCAAGAGATCAATTGGCTTGTTTTCAAAGTAAACCCAACCTGAGAATGAATTCAAATGTCTAATATGCTTGTTGTTTACATAGTTATTAATTTTAACCTACAATGTACCAGTTCCTGAATCGGTATATCTAGATGCTGCACTACATAGTATTAAATAGGAAAGTTTTATTTGCCAACAATGGCATGCTATACGTAAGAGACACTTTTAAGAGAAAAAATAAAACAAGAAGTGCTGGAGAGAATGTGGAGAAAAGGGCACCCTATACACTGCTGGTGGGAACGCAGACTGCTGCATCTACTGTGGAAAACAGTATGGAGTTTCCTCAAAAAATTAAAAATGGAACTGCCGCCCAGGCCAGTGCTCTCAGTGGTTAGAGCATCAGCCTATGCAGGGAAGGGAAACTGAACGTGCCTTTCTCTTCATTTCCCAAGAATGTCTTTTCATTAGAATATGAATGGATAGAAGAAATGTACTGTTTCATTTATAAAAGGGAACCTAATTTGCAGGGCTTTGGTGTTGATTAAAGGATAGGCTCTGATTTGGGACTTGCCTCACCCCATTTTGATCTCTTTCATACATGCTACTTCTCACCTAAGGCAACCAAGAGTAGCCACCCAGGGTGGCCAATGAACAAAGGTGTGCATGCAGTATTCAAGATACCAGTCTTCAGAGGAGGCACCTGAAAAGGCACATCTCATGTTTTAAAATGAAGATTTTTAAAGTAGATAGATGGGGGTTTGGGGAGATGGAGAACTCCAAATTTTCCCCTTCACTCAGCAAATATTTATTGGGGAAAGCATTGAGGAGTCACAGTAATGGGGCTGTGTGGTGAGCCTAGCAAGACGAGGACAGAGGTAGGTAGGAGGTGGAGCCTGAGGGCCTGTGCAAGATTGGAGTGTTGTTTTCTTCTTAACCAGGATGCCAGTGGAAAATTTCCTTGAGCAGGTTAGAGGAAGGCAGGGGGTTAATGCTGCAGTGCCCCAGGCTTGGGAGGAAGAGGGGGAAGACCTGGCAAGGGCCTGAAAGGAGGAACAAGGGATCTGAGACCTATGGTGGAGATGGCATTTGACAGAGCTTGGAAGTCAATTATAAACATGGAGGAGCTGGGAGGTAGGAGCCTAGGTCTGAGCAGGCATCCTGGGCGGATAGCTTGTATTTCCAAAGACTGGGAAGGCCACAGACAGAATGCGAGCGGTGGCAGTGAACTTAATTTTAGAAATACAGAATCATCATTCCTTTTATAAATATGTTTTATCATACATAGAAAGTGTCCCAGGTTGCCTTTTGATTAGCAAACTTACCCAAGACTTTGAATTTTTTTTCAGTTTGTAAATTTCACTTTGCCTATAGCTGTCAAAGATTTTATCTTTTGTGCAAAGGAAGCTCATGACATTAAGGTCTTAATTTGGAATTCATTGTGTTATGGGTCTTCCCCCCCCCTATAGGATTCTTCATATTCATCTTTTACTGTGTAGCAAAAGAGAATGTCAGAAAGCAATGGAGGCGGTATCTTTGTTGTGGAAAGTTACGGCTGGCTGAAAATTCTGGTAACGATTTACTTTACCTTTTATCCTTCTAAATCTTGAGGAAAAAAATGCATAAGTTAAGATTCAAAGCAATATATGCCAAAGGGCTATCGGATATAGAAATCAATGAATGGAACATGCACAATAAAAAATATGGATTGTGCACATTAGGGGCAAAAAAAACCTAAAGAATTAAAAAAATAATTATTCATATCTGGGAACTTAGTGAGCAATAGAATTAATGTCTGGCTTCTTGATTGAAACAACAGTGAAAATTTTAGAATTTATTTCCTTTTGAGCTAATGTTTCCCATTTACTCAAAGTAATTTTTAATATTTACCTTCATAACTTTTTAAGTCTTGACTCAACCTTGTATATAAACTTTAACATACACTTGGTTGTTTGGTTATAGCATACATTTGGTTATTTTGAAGTTATAATATTTTCAGGTCCTGTTGGCTTGTAGAGCAAATAGGTCATTTTTAGGAAAATAAGAAAAATGAAGTACTGTCTGAAAACTAAATTCCTTTTGCATGATTACCACCCATGAATACAACCTTTGTAGTACTGCAAAATCTGGTTGCACAAGATCTATATTTAGAAAACGGCAGTAAATGTAGTTTAGTCATTTGCATGGATTTAAGAACCATGAATCATCACAACATGGTCAATATGTTCTTAAGACAGTCCTTGGCTCTGAAGTACTACCTAATTCAGTGGATATACACTGAGTGGCCAGATTATTATGATCTCTGAACACATAATAATCTGGCCACTCAATGTATATCCTATCTAATAAAAGAGTAATATGCAAATTACCCATCACTCTGCTACACCCACAAGCCATGCCCACCAGCCAATCAGGAGCAAGTATGCAAATTAACCCAACCAAGATGGCTGCGGCCATGGAGAGGGCAGAAGGCTTGGGTTTCCCTGGCAATGGAGGAAGCCAAGCTTTCCGCATACCCTGGCCTGCCTTGGCCTCCACTCAAGGCTACAAAGTTTCAATTATAGAAGATAAATAAATACCAACAAAAATGGCAGCAGCAACGGAGCTGGAGAGAGCAGGAGGCTTGAGTTATCCCCAGTGATGGAGAAAGCCAAGCTTCTGCAGCCCTGGCCTGCCTTGGCCTCCGCTCAAGGCTACAAAGTTTAAATTATAGAAGATAAATAAATCCCAACAGAAATGGCTGCAGCCACGGAGCAAGCATGAGGCTTGGCTCTGCTCAAGTCTACAAAGTTTCAATTATAGAAGATAAATAAATCCCAGATACCAGGGTCTCTGTTTGGGTCGCCGGGGGGGGGGGGGGCGTGGCCGGCCTGCAAACCACCACAGACCCCTCGCCCAGGCCGCCCCATGCTCCAAGGGAACCCCCACCCTGATCCGGGACACCCTTCGGGGCAAACCAGCTGGCCCCCACCCGTGCACCAGGCCTCTATCCTATCTAACAAAAGAGTAATATACAGATTGACCATCACTCCAACACACAAGATGGCTGCCCCCATGTGGTCAAAGATGGCTGCCCCCATGTGGACACAAGATGGCCACCACAAGATGGCCAGCAGGGGATGGCAGTTGGGAGGGACCAGGCCTGCAGGGGAGGGCAGTTAGGGGTGACCATGCCTGCAAGGGAGGGCAGTTAGGGGTGACCAGGCCTGCAGGGGAGGGCAATTAGGGGAAAACAGGCTGTCAGGGGAGTGGTTAGGGGGTGATCAGGCTGGCAGGCAGAAGCGGTTAGGGGCAATCAGGAAGGCAGGCAGGCGAGCAGTTGGGAGCCAGCAGTCCTGGATTGTGAGAGGGCAGTCAGACATCCCTCGAGGGGTCCCAGATTGGAGAGGGTGCAGGCTGGGCAGAGGGACACACCACCCCCCCGGGCACGAATTTCGTGCACTGGGCCTCTAGTCCTATATAATAAAAGGCTAATATGCAAATTGTCCCCTCAACCAGGAGTTCGACCAGCAGGCAGGCCAGCCAACCGCCCATGTCCCCTCCCCCTGGCCAGACTAGCTGGACCCCACGCATGCACGAATTCATGCACCGGGCCTCTAATATATATATATTAGAGGCCCGGTGCACAAAATTCGAACACAGGGGTGTGTGTCCCTCAGCCCAGCCTGAACCCTCTCCAATATGGGACCCCTCAAGGGATGTCCAACTGCCCGTTTAGGCCTGATCCAGGTAGGATCGGGCCTAAACGGGCAGTCGGACATCCCTCTCACAATCCAGGACTGCTGGCTCCCAACTGCTCGCCTGCCTGCCTTCCTGATTGCCCCTAACCGCTTCTGCCTGCCAGCCTGATCACCCCCTAACCACTCCCCTGACAGCCTGATTGATGCCTAACTGCTCCCCTGCCAGCCTGATTGCCCTTAACTGCCCTCTCCTACAGGCCTGGTCACCCCTAACTGCCCTCCCCTGAAGGCCTGGTCACCCCTAACTGCCCTTCCCTGCAGGCCTGGTCACCACCAACTTCCCTCCTCTGCCGGCCTGGTCACCCCTAACTGCCCTCCCCTGCAGGCTTGATTGCCCCCAATTGCCCTCCCTTGCAGGCCTGGTCCCTCCCAACTGCCCTCCTCTGCTGGCCATCTTGTCGCGGCCATCTTGTGTCCACATGGGGGCAGCCATCTTGTGTGTTGGAGTAATGGTCAATTTGCATATTACTCTTTTATTAGATAGGATAGAGGCCTGGTGCATGGGTGGGGGCCAGCTGGTTTGCCCTGAAGGGTGTCCCGGATCAGGGTGGGGGTTCCCTTGGGGCGTGGGGCGGCCTGGGCAAGGGGCCTGTGGTGGTTTGCAGGCCGGCCACGCCCCCCGGCGACCCAAGTGGAGGCCCTGGTATCTGGGGTTTATTTATCTTCTATAATTGAAACTTTGTAGACTTGAGCGGAGCCAAGCCTCCTGCTCACTCCGTTTTTGTTGGGATTTATTTATCTTCTATAATTAAAACTTTGTAGCCTTGAGTGCAGGCCTGGGCTGGCCAGGGCGGCAGGGAAGCTTGGCTTCCTCCATTGCCTTGGAAACCCAAGCCTCCTGCTTGCTGCAGTTCCGTGGCCACAGTCATCTTGGTTGGGTTAATTTGCATACTTGCTCCTGATTGGCTGGTGGGCGTGGCTTGTGGGTGTAGTGGCAGTATGGTCAATTTGCATATTACTCTTTTATTAGATAGGAGATATATATATATATATATATACTGAGTGGCCAGATTATTATGTGTTCAGAGATCATAATAATCTGGCCACTCAGTATATATAGACATAATCAAATTAACTTGGCCTTTAGTTCCATGAGAATATATGTTACTTTTAATCAGGTAGTCATTTAAAGGACAAATATATATATAGCCTTAAATGAAAATACATGTTATCACACCAACTTGTGAAATATATGAGTTCTCTATAAGATCTGGAAGTGGGAGATCAGTTGCTAGAACAAGTTACACTGTGATCTGTCTCTTGCCTTTGAGTTTCAACATTCCGCCCTGTTTTTCCATAATGCTCATTCTACTACAGACTGGAGTAAAACTGCTACTAATGGTTTAAAGAAGCAGACTGTAAACCAAGGAGTGTCCAGCTCTTCAAATTCCCTACAGTCAAATAGTAACTCCACCCACTCCACCACGCTGCTAGTGAATAATGATTGCTCAGGACTTGTGAGCGGGAATGGTATGTATTTCTCAATATAGTATTTCTCAAGCTAGTGTTTGTTTTATTAAAGTATTATTATCTTATAATGACACTTTTGCTAAGCAAAGTGAGCAATTACATATATGGCAAGTGGGTCAAAGTGTGGTTACCTTATAAAATATAAAGATTATTAATCCAAATGTATTCACTTTAGAGCCAATACCTGGACAACTGTGTTTTTTTTTAAGATTCAGTTTTTTTATGATGGGAATTGATGACAACCTAAAAGTTTTAACATTGAAAATCCTGATTTAAGTATTACCCAAAGACTTCTGTGTTAAATCTGAGCAAGCAGTACCTAAAATAATTGATTAAATTATATCAATTTTACTTTATCTATAGTCATACACATCTTTGACCCTTTTAAACCTTCCTATTTTTCACTTGTCATGTTTGTTCATTATTTTCCACAATGTAGCTGCCTTGTGACAGTGCCCAAATCCCCACAAATATATCAAATACTGTAACCAGTATTGGTGACAACATATGTCACCAATATATGAACAGATTATTGCTGCTACACCTGGCTTACTCATTAATTCTGACACTTCTAGCTAAAATTTCCATTGCATTTTCTTTCATAGGACTGTATTGTTTATTACTCATAAAAGCTTGTCTTCTTTGGCTTCTTAATATATCTTCTGCATTTTTATAATAACTTAAATGATGCTTATATACTTTCTCCTTCCCTGGAGATTTTGCCTTTATTCATTGTTTTAGGATATTAGTTATTTTCATGATGAATTCAAATAAATTTGTGAGTAAGTTCATACATACACCTACCAAATAGTTTTCCAACCTCCCGAAGATGCCTCTAAGTTGAGGTTTCTCAACCTTGGCACAATTGACATTTGGAGCTAGATAAGTCCTTGTTGTGGGGGACTCGACCTGTGCATTCTGGGATGTTTACCAACATCCCTGGCTCCACCCACCCAATACCAGTATAACTCTCCCCATTCACCCCCAGTTGTGACAATTAAAAATGTCTTTAAACATTGGGAAATGTCCTCTGTGCGGGGTGGGCCAGTAAAATCCCACCACACTCCTACCCCACCCCATCATTGAGAACTATCCTATCTAATAAGAGTAATATGCAAATTGACCATCACACCAAGACACAAGATGGCTGCCCCCATGTGGACACAAGATGGCCACCACAAGATGGCCAGCAGTGGAGCGGTGTTGTGGGAAGTTAGGGGTGACCAGGCCAGCAAAGGAGGGCAGTTGGGGGTGACCAGGGCGGCAGAGGAGGGCAGTTGGGGGAGACCAGGCCAGCAAGGGAGGGCAGTTGGGGGGGAACAGGCCAGCAGAGGAGGGCAGTTGGGGGAGACCGGACCAGCAGGGGAGGGCAGTTAGGGGGACCAGGCCTGCAGGGGAGGGCAGTTGAGGGGGACCAGGCCAGCAGGGGAGGGCAGTTGGGGGAGACCAGGCCTGCAGAGGAGGGCAGTTGTCCCAGTGGGATCGGGCCTAAATGGGCGGTTGGACATCCCTCAAGGGGTCCCAGATTGGAGAGGTTGCAGGCTGGGCTGAGGGACACCCCCCCATGCATGAATTTTGTGCACCGGGCCTCTACATATATAAAAGGATAAGTGACCGACTGTACATCCATCCGACCATTTGACCGACCAGCCAGTATACATGACGCGCACTGGCAATCCTATATAATAAAAGCATAGTATGCAAATTGTCCCCTCAACTGGAGTTCTTCCAGGAGTTCAACCAGGAGGTAGGCCAGCCAGGGGAAGGGCACTGGCAGGCGGCCAGGGGAAGGGAGAGAGGCCCTAGCCAGTGGCAGCAGGTGGCTGGGGGAAGGGAGGGAGTACCCGGCTGGCAGCTGCTAGGGACCCTCTAGTTTAAAAATAAATGTTGACTAGTGCATTCACAATACATATAAAGCTCTCACTGGCACCGATCTAGCATTAAGTGTTTTCACTCTTGATGTGGTGTACAGAGAGATATTAGAATAAGTTTAATCAATTTATCAGTCATTGTTTTTATCAATGTTATTTTTATATCATGTTTTTGTTGTTTTTATATGTTTTTGTTGTTTTTATATCGTCTTTGTTGTTTTATACCATGTTGTTATTGTTTATTAATCACTTTATATATTATTTTCATACACATTTTACTAATTTTCTTTAATCTCTGACACTTCTATTATAGAGAAAGGGAGAATAGCAATATTAAAATATTTTGTATTTTAATTTTATAATACTATATTATATATAGTATTTTGACATGTAAATTTTTGCTGTAATTACTGCACGAATCTTTCTTCTAATTAATTTCCTTTCAATGTGTGTGAATCCATGCACCCAGCCACTAGTTGCTATATAAGATGAGAAACTGCTGCCACATGGCCTTAGCTCTTTACTATAGAGACTGGGGGAGAGCTCTGGCCTCTATGCTAAATGGCTATCTCAGCAATGACTCAATGTAGGTAAACAGAGTAGAGGCCGTGACAATGCTGATTCATAAGTTATTATGACAAAGCAAGTTCAAAGTAGACAAAGTAGACAAATCAGAGGTGCGAGGTGAATCCCAGTGGTCGGCAAACTCATTAGTCAACAGAGCCAAATATCAACAGTACAACGATTGAAATTTCTTTTGAGAGCCAAATTTTTTAAACTTAAACTTCTTCTAATGCCACTTCTTCAAAATAGACTCGCCCAGGCCATGGTATTTTGTGGAAGAGCCACACTCAAGGGGCCAAAGAGCCGCATGTGGCTCGTGAGCCGCAGTTTGCCAACCACTGGCCTAGCCTATCAATATGTTGCCATCCTTCAGGGAAGCAGCACAGTTTGCACAGCTGTCTAACATGGCTGATTTGACACAGCTATTTTTGATGCCTGATGATGAGGGTGGGGTTGCATTTTAGGCCACCAAAATCGCCAAGTGTTTAATACCACATAAAATGCATGTCAGATAGATATCCCCGACTCTTCAATCTGCACATCAGGATCTGGAATGGGCAAGGGATGGGATAGGCACTTTCAAAAATTCTGGAAATGTAATGCTTTATTTTACCAGGTAAAATTGTTCCTGCACCAAAATGTCTCAAATCAAAATGCTTAAATCAGGACAGCTGCCTCAGCTATGTCAGAGATGGAGCTGTGTTAACAATATTTATCATGTAGTTCAGGGGTGGGCAAACTTTTTGACTCGAGGGCCACAATGGGTTCTTAAACTGGACCGGAGGGCCGGAACAAAAGCATGGATGGAGTGTTTGTGTGAACTAATATAAATTCAAAGTAAAGGAGCGGAGGGGAGAGCAAGAGAACCGGATAGAACAGCCGGATCTGGCCCGCGGGCCGTAGTTTGCCCACGGCTGATGTAGTTTGTGTGAATATTACATATTTCAGTTATGGGCTGCCTTAAAGGTTTGTGTACCAACAGCCATCTCACTTGATACACGGGGCCACAAGCTCAGTTTGGAAGAAACATCACGTGTTGACTCCATCACTTCTGAGCCATTTAACCTTAAGCAAAGCACTTAAATTTTGAAACCTTAGTTTCATCATCATCTTGAGATGGAGATAATAATTGCACTATCCGGTAGGGTAATAAATGACATAATATTTATAAGGTTCTCAGCACTGTTATCATTATCATAGTTATGGCATGAACTAACAAATTGGCTTATTATTCAGCTTTCCACGTTGTCTTCTAATGGTATAATGGTCAAAAGGAAGCTATAAAGTAGCCAGAGGGTCTCAGCTGCTGTGCATGTCCCCTCGCCCCCTCTCCCCCACATACACAATTCAGGGTCATTTTGGGGTCGGGGAGGCCCAGATCCAAACCACAGTTTCTGAATGCCCAGCTGCTCCCTGGCCTAGACTCTATCGTTGGAATTGGTGGTTTCCCCTTGGGAAATCAGGCCTATCCTGGTCCAGTCAGAGGGGCTGCTTTACTAGTCGTTTACAAGAAATGATTTTTTTTCTTGCCATAACTGTTGTCGCTCTGGATTTCTCTGGTACAAAGTTTAATTTTATAGGAAGCTTAGGGAACCAAGAACCTTGTAAGAGGACATATGGGAATCTCTGTTAACCTTAACCTTTTGGGGTAGATCAGAATATTATATTAGGTTATATTAAATATAGGCTACCACTTGAAGTCAATATACTAGTATGTTCAACCAGAGTTAGGAAACGGGCCCTTTAAAATCAAATATATTGTTTTGTTTCATATTTTGAGCATTTCATTTTTAAAAACAGCCATAGAGGAAACATTCTCCAATTCGTTTTGCTCACTTTGAGTGGCCTTAGGGAAGGAATGAAAGTAAATAAAATATTATAATATGTCATGAACATTTTTAAGACATTCTATGTGTGTGTGTATATTCTTAAGAATAAAGTGATGTTGAAGATTGTGTGTTTTTAAAATGCCTTCTGTGGATACTTCATGACACCAATTTTGTTTTTCATTATATAGGGAATGCTCCTTCAGAGAAGAATGGTGTTTCTTTCAGTGTTCAGAATGGAGATGTGTGCCTTCATGATTTCACTGGAAAACAGCACGTGTTTAATGAGAAAGAAGATTCCTGTAATGGTAAAAGTCGTATCGCTCTCAGAAGGACTTCAAAACGAGGAAGCTTACACTTTATTGAGCAAATGTGATTCCATTCTCTGAAATCAAAGCATGATGCTTGATAGCGTGAAAATGTCCATTTTTACCTTTTCCACAATGTGAGATGTATGAAAATCAATTAATTTTATACTCAGCAACTTCTGGAGGAGCATAAGCTAATTGAGGGCAGTGGTTACAATTGGAAGAGAAAGCCAAGACATTTTGAGACATTTGCAACTTGGTTTCTTATCCTTCATTTTAAAAGAAGATTGGTTTTAAACAACTTCCTAAAGATTCGTTTAAAGAAAATATAAGTAGTTCATTTCCAGCCACATTTTAAAGAGGTTAAGTTATGTTATCTTTGATAACATCATATAAAGCAACTGTTGACTTCAGCCTGTTGGTGAGTTTAACTGTGCATGCCTTTGTTGTAAATAAGCTAAATTCTAGTGACCCACACATCAGCAATCTTACTTCTACATTTTTTGTATTTATTTTCTAGTGTGTAAATTTATTTCCTTGTAGAATCATGGTTGTGTTGTTGTGTCTAATGTGATAACGCAAAACAAATTTCTTGCTGGTTCACTGAGTTGTAAAACTCCTTTTGGAGATTACACATGGGATGTGAAATACAGAAACTTCGTTCAAATCAAGAAATAATGATGCCAGCCAAACTGGAAAAAATGTAAGCAGATGGTGCCACAATTAGCTTATACAATGCCTTTGAACAAGTTTAAAAAAAAAGGTACCCCACTAGACAGACACAGCCCCATGGGCTCATGGTTTGGCAGAGTGGGGGCCATATTTTAGCCCCACTCACCCACTAGGGTGCACCCTTGTACAGGGTGTAAATTGTATACACCAGGAAACATGGCTTCCACTACCCATCTCCTGGCCTTGTCCCTAATCATTAAATTATGGAATCTGCACCAAGATGTTTAGCTTAATACCATGGCCACGGAGAGGGATGGAAGTATAATCTAGACTAGACCATATGTCAGGAAAATCGTGAATGGGGAGGAGATACATACACTGCCTCTTCTCAAATCCCCAGAGCCTTTCAGAAAAGGGGAGTAGCTAAGGATTACTTTTTAAAGGAGATGTATATAAAGAAAAAAGTCATATTGCTGTTCTTTAAAAAGCAATTGCATGGTACTTTGTTGATTGTTATGACTGGTACACTGTGGCCCAGCCAGAGCTATAGTTATTTTTTAATAAGAGCTCTAGTCTCAAAAAGTGTAGTGACAAGGGGGAATAGCTATTGGGAATGGTGAACTATCCTGCAATGCTATTATTTTCATATGTATCAAACCCTTATTGCTCCTAGTTATAGAAGGTCTATCTTGCTTCCCACCTACAGCTGTGTGAGCAGTGCCTCAAGTGTGTTCTTATTAGGAGCATTTCAAAACTCTTTAATCAAAACCTTTTAGTTGAGTCTTTCACTAAGGTTCCCTTGCATATATTTCAAGTGAATGTTGTATCCCAGATTAACCACAGTAATAATGTAATATACTTCTATGAGTGCTGATTTGCCTTTGCAATATTTCTTCACCAATTTATTTAATTGTCTTGTATTTATATGTTAAAATTGACCAAAATATTAAATTGACAAAATAAATTTTCAGCCTGGCTGGCATGACTCAGTGGTTGAGCGTCGACCTAAGAACCAGGAGGTCATGATTCCATTCCCGGTCAGGGCACATGCCCAGGGTTGCAGGCTGGATCATCAGTGTGGGGGATGCAGGAGGCAGTCGATCAATGATTCTCTCTCATCACTGACGTTTCTATCTCTCTATCCCTCTCCCTTCCTCTCTGAAATCAATAAAAATACATTTAAACCATAAATTTGCAGTTAACTCTTTTAAGTTTGAAAGCTTTCACAAAGAGAAAACATTTCAGGTTCTCTCCCTGGAGGTGTGGCATGGAAGTAGAAGGACAGCCCAGATTAAGATGACCATAACAGTAACATTCTTTGGCAAACAACAGGCACACTGTGATTTCGAAGTTAGAGCAAGGTTTATTCTGTCTCATGAGAATCACTTTCTGATTTCTCTCATTTTCCTCTTATTCTTTCAAGCTTATCACTTTAACACAGCGGTTCTCAACCTTTCTAATGTCGCGACCCACAGGTTGAGAACCGCTAGCGGGGTCGCCTAAAACCATCGGAAAACACAGATATTTACATTACGATTCATAACGGTAGCAAAATTACATTTATGAAGTAGCAACGAAAATCATTTTATGGTTGGGGGTCACCACAACATGAGGAACTGTATTAAAGGGTGGCGGCATTAACATGTTGCCATTGGCCCACATGAGCCCCACATATGGATCCCCTCCAAGTGCCTGCTCCTTTAGCATTGAACAGTAGGATTTCAAGAAGGACAGGATTTGGGGTTTCTGGAGACCTGATTCGTATATGAGAGCCACAAATGGGGAAAGCTGGCCTCAATCACAAGAGGTCTCTGAGCAATCTCTCCTTCCACAATACTCAGCAGCTTCAAAGACTATTGTTGAGTATTAAGGGAGATGGTGAGACACTCTAGATTTGGGGGGTAAGGTCTCCGAAACCAAATCTGAAGCAGATTATGTAACCAAAGTGTACACAGCAGGATGCACAATGTCTGGTGTCCTTTAGATCCCACCCCCCTTATTTTTCCTGCTGTGTTTTGTGTCCTTAAGTCAAATTGTCTTGTCTGTTTGTTTTACTTCAGACTGATAAGGGGCGGGACAGAGAATGTTCCTGAGAAGCAGCCTCCTTTGGGTTTCAAATTGGTCCCACAATCTGAGACTCTACTGAAGGAGATAGAGGTGGTACCAATACGAGGAGGGGAGGAATGTCACAGGAGTGGCCAGTATTTGAAATATTTCCTCAGAACATTCAAGAAGTTTTTTCCCAAAACACACTGCAATCATTAATTCCTAAAGTAATTCTATTAACTTCAATGAGCAGCTCTCGGCAACAATGGTGAGATGGCTTCATTTGGGATACTTGGTTGTGTCTAATGAGGTTACCTAGGGGACAGGTTATTTTGTTGAAGGCCATTTTGAAAAAGAGCTAATTTACTAAAAGGGCGCTTTATCAAGTGGAGTTGTATGTTGTCATTTTGTCTCCATAAGAGCATTTTAAAGACTATTCCGTTTATCTCTGCCTCAGCTCCTTGCTGCTATGGTTGGAGTCTGAATGACAGGAAAAAGGAAAGTCTGGTCATATGAACATAACTTGGAACAGGTAGAATTCTTATCAGCATTTTCTTTTTTTCTTTTTACCTCAGTCCTAGGTACAGTATCCAAAAGTTAAGGTAGACAAAAATTGAATACATTGCTTGAGAATATGTTCTTTTAAATACATATATTCTTCACTGTGAAGAAATCTTATGCTCCCTGATGTTTTCTCTCTTTACCTCTCAATCTCAAACTAGCTATAGGAAGCCGGAGCAGTGATGAAACACAAAATTATTTCCAGTCAATTAAAGTTAAAGCGCCATAGAAATAACTAAATTTGGCTAATTGGCTATTTTCAGCAAATTGGTCCAGAATGGACGCTCTCCTCTGTGTCAAAGATAGAATGCCTTTTTTTTTTTAATATATTTTATTGATTTTTTTTTTTAACAGAGAAGAAGGAAGAGGGATAGAGAGTTAGAAACATCGATGAGAGAGAAACATCGATCAGCTGCCTCCTGCACACTCCCTACTGGGGATGTGCCTGCAACCAAGGTACATGCCCTTGACCGGAATCGAACCCGGGACCCTTGAGTCCGCAGGCAGACGCTCTAGCCACTGAGCCAAACCGGTCAGGGCAAGAATGCCTTTCTTTAAAGTCAAAGATCTGAACCCGCTAAGAGAAATGTTTATTGGTTTCTGTTTTGGATGCTGACATGTGGTTCTCTGGGAACTTCCTTGGCTGAAGTCCCTGGAGCAAGACAATGGGTAGATACTCTGACTGGAATCAGAGAAATCAGACATGCTGTTACTCCAGGATCCGGTTCCGGGTTTTCACCTTTATGAAGATCATGAACCAGCTTCAGAAACAACAACATACCCCATCACATTCCATATTTGATTCTTTTTTTTTTTTAAATATATTTTATTGATTTTTTACAGAGCGGAAGGGAGAGGAGGGATAGAGAGTCAGAAACATCGATGAGAGAGAAACATCGATCAGCTGCCTCCTGCACACCCCCTACTGGGGATGTGCCCGCAACCAAGGTACATGCCCTTGACCGGAATAGAACCTGGGACCCTTGAGTCCACAGGCCGACGCTCTATCCACTGAGCCAAACCGGTTTTGGCTATATTTGATTCTTGACAAAAATTTGAGAAATGATCAAGAAACAGGTTTCTACTGGATCCCAACCAGATAAAGGCTTCATGGATATGGGGACCAAGATGTAGAGGTGTTGTATCTCAGGGACACAAGGATACTAAAACATGTCTCATTTTTATATAGCACAGCTTCTAGTCCAAAATGAATCTAGTCACTAAAATTCACTTGAAAATTTAAAAGCTAATAAGTAGTAGTCTTCCTTCTTGGTTTTATTCCTGAATTTCAAGCTTATTGAAAAATATAGCTCATATGATAATATACATTGACGCATAGACCAAAACCGAAGAATGTAGGCTGGGTATATGCCAAAAAGGGTGTATATGTGTAAAGAATGAGATCAGGAAACTGAAAATGTTTCTATACTGGATGGAGAGGCCAGGTAATGAGCAAAGGTCATCGGTTATTTATTATGGCTGCAAAATGGACTCGAAGAAGCACTCAATGTGAGCAAAGCAGTAATGAAAAGAAGCAATGATCCCAGCTCTTAGATGCAGAAGAATATATGAGAGTTCTAGTAAGAATACATATTCAGATTCCAAAAGAGATTTAATTGGCGATAACTTAATGTCTAGTTTTATCTACCCCTAGACCAGGGGTGGGCAAACTTTTTGACTTGAGGGCCACAATGGGTTCTTAAACTGGACCGGAGGGCCGGAACAAAAGCATGGATGGAGTGTTTGTGTGAACTAATATAAATTCAAAGTAAAGGAGCAGAGGGGAGAGCAAGAGAACCAGATAGAACAGCCGGATCCGGCCCGCGGGCCGTAGTTTGCGCAAGGCTGCCCTAGACCATAGTAAATTCTGCATGGAGGTACATCACATGAATTGCTGCATAATTTAAGAAAGTTATCCAATGGACCTGGAGAACATTATGCTAAGCGAAATAAGTCAGTCAGAGAAAAATAAGTATCACATGATCTCACTCATTTGTGGAATATAATGAACAACATAAACTGATGAACAAAAACAGATCCAGAGACAGAGAAGCATCGATCAGACCGTCAAACCTCAGAGGGAAGGCAGGGGAGGGAGGGGGGGACGGGGAGAGATCAACCAAAGGACTTGTAGGCATGCATATAAGCCTAATGGACACAGACAACAGGGGGGTGAGGGCATGAACGGGAGTGGGGTGGGGGTGGGGGGAATGGGGGGATAAGGACACATATGTAATACCTTAATCAATAAAGAATAAAAAATAAGCCCTGACCGGTTTGGCCCAGTGGATAGAGCATCGGCCTCGGGACTGAAAGGTCCCAAGTTCAATTCCGGTCAAGGGCATGTACCTTGGTTGCGGGCACAGCCCCAGTGGGAGGTGTGCAGGAGGCAGCTGATCGATGTTTCTTTCTCGTCGATGTTTCTCTCTCATCGATGTTTCTAACTCTCTATCCCTCTCCCTTCCTCTCTGTAAAAAATCAATAAAATATTTTTTTAAAAAAGAATAAAAAATAAAATAAAAAGTACAAAAAAAGATTTCTATATACACATTTTTTAAAAAGTATGTAAAATGCTATGTTTATGTAGTCCCTTGTGTTTGGGGATGATTTCTGTGATAAGCTTTGATGGTAGAAATAGAATATATGGAATCTGTAGTCAGAATTAGAAATGCTGCATTGGCAAAATCATGGCTCATCCAGCAAAATTGGAGACAAGTGTGTATTAAAGAGAAAGAAGCCATATGGTTTTCTTCTTTTTTAAAAAAATATATTTTATTGATATTTTACAGAGAGGAAGAGAGAGGGATAGAGAGCTAGAAACATCGATGAGAGAGAAACATCGATCAGCTGCCTCCTGCACACCTCCCACGGGGGATGTGCCCGCAACCAAGGTACATGCCCTTGACCAGAATCGAACCCGGGACCCTTCAGTCCACAGGCCAAAGCTCTATCCACTGAGCCAAACCGGTTTCAGTGGAAGCCATATGGTTTTGAGAGGAGAGACTAGGGTAGAGTTTAGAAGTTTGGCAAAGATTATATGGGGGAGGTTTGAGCTATCTGTAAAAGGTTTATAAGCTCAAGAACTTCTAGGTCACAAACTTCCCTTGGTGGATCTCCCATTGACCTGGGGACAATCTGGATAAATAAAGTAGAAGATGAAGAATTCAAAAAAAAAAAAAAGAAAGAAAGAAAGAAAGGTATCCAGACAGTTAAGTAAGAAAATATAAAAAAAAACTATGTGAGAGATGAAGGGTTTGGCACTTTAGTTGAGTGACACAGATTTATGTCACATAATTTTTTAAATGAACCTGATCAGGGATTATACATAGGGGGACCCAGCTGAGCAGGGCTGATTTTAATTCATTCATTCATTTATTCAACATTAATTGAACTACAACTATATACTCAACACTATAGCAGACATGGTAGGAAATACCAAAGACAGTTTCCATATATAACTTACAACCCAGTTAGAAAAACATGCTGTACATGAAAAAAATTACAATGAGGCAATACATTGTCGTCAAATGATGATGAAAACACCTATGATTTATGAAGTACTTTTCTAGGAACCAGGCATGCTGCTAAGTGCTTTACAGTCATCCTCTTAATCTTCATAACCACCCTATTATTACCCCCATTTTACAGATGCAAACAGTGAATTTGAAACAGCTAAAACAGCATACCTAAGCTCACACCACTTGTACATGGCAGATCTGGAATTTAAAGTCAATGTGAATTCACTCCAAGACCTAAGCTCTTAGTAAAGAAATTGTTATGGGACTTCAGAGAATAGGGAGGGCTAACTGGAGGGAGGAACTGTGCGGACGTTTAAAGGAAAGATAGGCTTCAGATAGGCAAGGAGGAGGAGGAAGGGCCTGTTGGGTGAAGCAAGCATACAGTAAATGCATGGAGACTAGCCATGGGCTCGTGGAAACAATGATTACATTAGAGAAGCTGTCCAGTGGAATTCACATGGGGCCAGATTTTGGTGGAAAATGAATACTGGGCCAATAATTGTGAAGTGTAGGTAATTATGGGTCACAATAAACAAATCTAAGTTTCAAATTGTAGGCCCTATGGACATTAACTGCAGGCCTGTCCAGGTGAGCAGCGTCCAGATGACTAGGAGTGGGGCTGGGGGCGCTAGGGACCCTGTCTCAGCCACCCCCTTTTCTCTTCCCTACTGGACCCCACTATTCGACTTCCGCTCGGCCCCGGAGACTCAGCCAAGGGCATGGCAAGGAACCTGGCCCGCAGAGGGGCGCCCGGGAGGCCGCAGTGGGCGGGTTTATCTTTCCCGCCTCTGGTGAGATTGGCAGCTCATCCGGGGAGCCTCCGACAGGCAGCCACTTGCCCAGCCCGGAGCCCTCCTTTACCCCCCACGCCCTTGGAGGGTTCCGCTCCGCTGGTGGGGACAGACCTGGGGGCGGGATTAGAGGGCGGGGCCAGGTGCCAGACTGTAAACTCACCTCGGAAAGGCGGGACCAGTCGCGCCGCAGGGATTTTGGGGCGTCTTGGGCCCCTAGCGGAGCCCACGCCTACCTTGCTCCGCGAGTTCCGCTCCGCGTCGGGGGCGGGGCGAGGGCGGGGCCATGGGCGGGGCCCAGGCAGGGTCGGGCATTGTAGGTGGCTGCAGCGAGCGGCTCTAATTCTCCAGCCTCCGCTGCAATCGGCGGCTCGCGGGTAGGAAGGGGCTCCGGGAGGGAGCCGGGTTCCCCGCTGCTCCCGCGGATCTCCCTATTCTCCTTCCCCTCAGGCCGAGGCGGGGGCAGTTCTGTTCGGTGGTGGGGGCAGGGCCGCGGCTGTCGGGTAGGATCGGGCTCGGGGTCCTCCCCCGGGCCTCCTCCTGACCGCCTTTAGACGAAAAAGGCTCGGCGGGGGTGTCATAGCCCCACGCCCGGAATCCAGTTCCCCGATTCTCCCGCGGGGCAGCCACAGCGCCAGCCGCAGTCCCCGCCCCCGCGCCTTCCAGCCTCATGAAACTCTGGTTGTTTTCCAATCATACTTAGATTCTATCTTTTTTGTTAGCTCCGACCTACGACTGCCGGGCTCCATCCCAAGAACTGACTGAGACTGTGAGTGTTTGGGAACCAGGCCCGTTTGACAGCCGCAGCCCGGGCGTCCCACCTCCACGCAGCAGGTCGGGTGCAGCGGCCCCCGGGAGCATTGCAGAAATGAGGAGCAGGAGCAATTCCGGGGTCCGCTTGGACGGTTACGCTAGGCTGGTTCAGCAAACCATCCTGTGTTACCAGGTAAGAAGGGATCATCCCCAGTCCCCTCTTGGGTCGTGAGACATTGCAGTTAAGAGCTTTCCTCTTTAAATTAAATCCTGCTGGCCTGTGATTAAAACCCCCCAATCCCACCCCATCTTCTATGAGTCAGGGGATCAAAAGGCTGTGTGGCTAATCTTCACAGAATTTTTTGCCCACTGTCTTTTTACATTGACTCTACTTCATTTGGATGAGAGAGGAGGTGTGTGTAGGTTGGACAGAGCCCACTGAATGAGAATGATGAACTCTGTCTGAACTTCGAGGACAGTAGACAGGAATGAAGAAGCTCCTGAGGTTTGCATCTCACCTGGAGTGTGGGGCGACTGTCAGCTGTCCCTCCCGTGGATCACCTTGTTAGCAACCCACCTGGCAGGGCCTTACGACTTATTCTGGTTGCTATTTCACAGATGAGAAAACTGCGGGCCAGAAAGGTTACTAGGGTCAGACCCAAATGCAGGTCTGCTCCCAAATTCTGGGGGACCTCTGAAGCTGCTCATATGGTCTTAAGTATGGGTATGCCTGATGTTTTGTATTACCAGCCTAATGTTATATGTGGACCCATCATATAAGAAAACTGGACTATTTTTATTCCTAGTGAAGACAGCAGCTATGTTGCTTGCCTTCAATCAACAGAAACTATTTATAGGACCCTCCTGTCAGAAAAGAAAGTGGCATTCCAAGGTTAGATTCCTGGCCTGCAAGTTGAGAGCCATGGTCACTCCCAAGCCACTAACCATTATCCCTTCTTAGCCAATTTCTCAGCCTTGTTTCCTCATTCTGGAAATATTTATTGTGTACCTATTATATGCAAGGCACTCTGTCAGGTGGCTGGACTCACACAGAAGAATAAATTATTGTAGTGCAGTGGGATTTATGCATAGGGTATAAGGCCACTATCCATTGTCTGAAACCCCTGGGGCCAGATGTGGTTTGCAAGTCAGAAATGTTTGGATTTTTAGAAAAGTAATATGCATATGTTATATATCTATAATAATAAAAGCATAATATGCTAATTAGACCAGATGTCCTTCCGGACGAACCCCGGGTCCCGGGTGCCGGAGGGACCAGTGCCGGCAGCCAGGGGAAGGAAGGCCTACTCTTTTTTTTTTTTTTTTTTTTTTAAATATATTTTATTGATTTTTACAGACAGGAAGGGAGAGGGATAGAAAGTTAGAAACATCGATGAGAGAGAAACATCGATCAGCTGCCTCCTGCACACCCCCTACTGGGGATGTGCCCGCAACCAAGGTACATGCCCTTGACTGGAATCGAACCTGGGACCCTTCAGTCCGCAGGCCGACGCTCTATCCACTGAGCCAAACCAGCTAGAGCAGGAAGGCCTACTCTTGCATGAATTTCATGCATCGGGCCTCTAGTTCTATAATAATTGCAATGGAGTCTGAGCAGCACCCTTTAATCAAAAACGTTATTATTTCCACATCAGACTATGAATATTCACACTGAGTAGAAAAGTAAAGACTGAAAATAGTTTCATATCAGTTCAGGAGATCTTTTGCCACCAAATGAGCTTGTCGCTAACTTAGGTAAACATTTGAAATTTTCAGAGCTTATTGGCTTTTGAAATTGCACATGAAGGACGGTGGCTCTTGTTTTGGAAGGTTAGCCCAGCTTGGGAAGCCGGGGAGGAGTCCTGGAAGAGATGATGTTCAAATTGATAACTAAAGAAGGAGTAAGCAGGTGAACAGAGGTTATTTTTTGCCTTCCTCTTTCGAATATATATTATCTATAAAGTGTTTTTTTAATATATTTTTATTGATTTCAGAGAGGAAGGGAGAGGGAGAGAGAGAGGGAAACGTCAATGATGAGAGAGAATCATTAATCGGCTGTCGCCTGCCTGACCCCCACTGGGGATCGAGCCCACAACCCAGACATGTGTCCTGACCGGGAATCTAACCCTGACCACCTGGTTCATAGGTTGACACTCAACCACTGAGCCATGCCAACCAAAGTGTTTTAAAATACAAGTTGAAAGGCTGTTCCTTCCATTACTGTGATGGAAGGGGCTATAAGGCGAACTGATAAAGCTTGGTTCTTATGTCACACCTGGGTTTAAATCCTGCTTTCAACGAATGACATGTACTTGACCTCTCTGAGTCCATGTCCTCATCTGTAAAATGGAAATAATAACACCTGCCTCCATTGAAGTATTATGAAGAAAAAGTAGTGCCCAGTCTGTTGCCTGGCATTGTAGTAGGCAATCAGTAAATAGTGAGTGCTATTGTGGTGTTAAGACTTTGATGTAGGCCATACACACCCAGGCCAAATGTCCTTGCCTTACCACCCTGGCCCACGCTGCTCCCTTTCCTGAAGGCCCGGATCCAGTTACTGATTCTTTCTGGTCTTTGAACATATGTCTTCCACTGATAGGGTGAGATCCTTAAACGTAGAGACCTCATTAGTTTTGTTCCCTTTTCATCAAGCAGTGCTCCACACAAATGCAAGTTACTCTTAAGTCCTGCAGGCCGCTGAGCCATCCTAATGACCTAGCTATTGATCCAGACTTGCAGTCCCCTGGAAGCAAAAGAACTATTCTTGTTAAAGCAAATCTGCAGTGTTGGACTTTCCTCTCTAACATTTTAATGATTAAAAAGTGGGCTGAGCCTTTAGTTGTATTTATTTTGGGGGTAGTTGGTGAGAAGCCTTCATGTTTGTCCTCTTTTCCCCTTCCCGGCTGCATTGTCAAGCTCTGCTGGCTAACCAGAATACTCCAAGTATGGTTCTGCTGGGAAATCCCATGAGCCTGAACATGTAGAATCCTATTCCTTCCCACCTTCCCCAGACCACACCCATCCTACCCCAACAACTAGTCTTCACAATTGTAGAACCGCAACCCATTTAGGGCTTCATCTTTTCTGAGTGGTCACAGGGGTCCTCAAACTTTTTAAACAGGGGGCCAGTTCACTGTCCCTCAGACCGTTGGAGGGCTGGACTATAGTTTAAAAAAAAAACTATGAACAAATTCCTATGCGCACTGCAGGCCCGGGACGAGTCGGCTGCTAAGCAGGACAGGCAGCGGCACCCGGCAGGCCGGATAAATGTCCTCGGTGGGCCGCATGTGGCCCGCGGGCTGTAGTTTGAGGACCCCTGGCTTAGGCATGCCACTTAACCACTCTGTAAAAATGAATGAATAATTTTGTTATGTATACTTTACCGCAATAAAAAAAATAAGTGAGCTAGAATAATGCTTTCTAAAGTTTATGCTATATCTCCCCATCTACAGTAGATATGTGCAGATGTTTATGAGGCATTTTTTTCAATGTCAGCTTTGAACTCTGTTTCTGATTTGCTTTTTAAATCAAGATCGACTTACATTGATGTCACGAGTTAGAAATCATTCAGTGTTACTGTCAAACTCATAAACAGTCTTTAGAGGCAATAGTTTGTTCATATCAGCTAGCATGTCAACCAATTCCTTTTCCTATATCCGTGGAAGAGAAATTTTTTTCCATTAGTAATTTGCCAAATATATTTGCTGCTTAATATTATTTGAATCTTCAATAAAAGAAGGAAAGAGCTATGTTTATAAAAATATCCTTTGCAAGTTTGGTTTTATATATGGAGAGAGTATAAGTATGTATTCTAGGAAGTATCTTCAAATATTTGTTGACTTAAAAAAAAAGAAATTCCTAGGTATTTTTGGCTCAGATAAGAAATACTAACTTTGTGCATTTCTTCAAGATCAGCTCTGTTTGAAGGCTCATTTATAAAACTGTTCAGTACAAAGTGATGATAAGAGAATATGGATCAGAAAGAAAAATAATGACCAAGGCAGTATTCACTGTAATTGCAGATTATCCTATATAATAAAAGCCTAATATGCTAAGTGTCAGGTCGTCCATTCAACCAATCAAAGCATAATATGCTAATGATATCCTAAGGCCGTTCAACTGCTCGATATGACTTTCACTGATCACTAGGGGGCAGACACTCTGACTGGTAGGTTAGCTTGCTGCTGGGGTCTGGTCAATTAGGACTGAGCGAGACAGGCCAGACATGCCCTGGAGCCCTCCTGTGGTCCTCCCTGGCTGGCCAACCTCCTGCATCCCTCCCCAGCCCTGATCATGCACTGGTGGGGTCCCTTGGCCTGGCCTGCACCCTCTCGCAATCTGGGACCCCTCAGGGGATGTTGGAGAGCCCATTTCGGCCCGATCCTGCAGGCCAGGCCAAGGGACCCTACTGGTACACGAATTCGTGCACTGGGCCTCTAGTTTGTTATAAAAAGCAGATTATTAAGAGACCAGGACAGTAACTAAATAATGCTATTTAGCAGCAATGGAATTTAAAATGAGAATGGAAAAACTAAAACATGGAATAATGGAAAAAATAGTAATAATTTTTAAAAGATATAATTAAATATTGGAAAGTAATAATATGGCAGAAGAATGAGAGGAGACAGGAGGTAAAGCATTCTAAGACCCTTATCACATTAAGAAGGAAGATAGAGGTATTACATATTTTAAGTCAGGAGTTCATGTTTAAGCATTAGCATTAAAGTAAAAATAAGTGGGATATATAACTTTTAAAGCAATGGAGGAACAAAGAAAATTTCACAACTCCACGAGAAGGAAGGAAAATAATGCTTGGGGAGAACAGGAAGTAAAAAAACCCACACACATAGTAAACATAAAGAACAAAAGAAGATACAAATAAGTCCAACTATATTAGTAATCACAACAAATGTAAATTTTAAAATTAGCCAGATAATAGAAATTATTTAAAAAATATTTTAAGATACATGTGGTTTGCCTGACCAGCGTGGCTCAGTGACTGAGCATCAACCTATGAACCAGGAGGCCATGGTTCAATTCCAGGTCAGGGCACATGCCTGGGTTGCAGGCTCTATCTCCAGTGTGGGGGCATGCAGGAGGCAGCTGATCAATGATTCTATCATTGATATTTCTATCTTTTTCTCCCTCTCCTTCCTCTTTGAAATCAATAAAAGTAAATAAAGATACATGTGGTTTATAAGAGACAAAACCTAAAACAGAGGATACTGAAAGGTTGAAAGTAATTTAGTGGGACAAAATATACTAGGCAAATGCAAACCAAAAAGAAATTGTTGTAATTATACTAATACCAAGCAGTAGATTTTGAAATTTAAAAAATGTTATTACTAAATGATAAAAGGATAATTCACCAAGAAAATAAAGCAATGTTAAACCCACAGAATACTAACAACATTGCTCCAAAATGTGTAAAGCAAAACTTGACCTAATTGTAGAAGTTAAGCCTGTAATCATAGTGGGAGTCTTTAAACTCCCCCTTTTCAGATACTAATAGATCAAGCAGAGAAATAATTAAGACATAGAAGATTTGAGCACCCTAAGAAACGAACTTGATCAAGTGTGCATACATAGAACTCTGTGCTCCACCAATAGGAAATAGTAATTTTTCAATCTTGCAAAGTATATATATTTTTATTTTTAAATTATTTATTGTTTAAAGTTTTACATGTAGTATTACATATGTCTCCTTTTTCCCCCATTGACCTCTCGCTGGCCACCCCCACCCCCTAGCACATGCCCTCACACCTCTGGTGTCTGTGTAGATTGGTTATGCTTATATGCATGCATACAAGTCCTTTGGTTGATCTCTTATCCCCCTCACCCTCCCCAGTATTTTTGATAGTTTCTTTTTACCCCAACTTGTCATCAATTTTTCAAAAAAGAAAGTATCAAAAACACTGAAAAATCAACTTTATGTACACCACATTTTTGTGCCAAAATGCAAGAAAATTGGAGAGCGATAATAAACAATTGCTAAAGCCCTCCCAAATATGTCTGGAATCTTACTAAGCCCACTTCTAAATATATCTAAGTAGGTCATGGATATACATATCATGGATCTAAGAAGAAATTAAAATGGAAATTATGAAATATCTAGAACTGAATAACCACAAAAGCATTCCAAACACAAATTTATGGAATATAGCTAAAGTGGGATTTCAAGAGAAATTTAAAACCTTAAACTGTGTATATTAGAAAAGAAGAAAAATTTAAAAATTAATAAACTCAAGATCGAGAAAAGGCCAACAGCATGCACCCAAGAAAATAGAGGAAAGTAAATAACGTAGAAGTAATAATGTAATATAAAACTAATAATATTGACAAAATCAAAAGCTGTTTTTTAGAAAAGACTAATAAATGGGTAAACGGGCAGGGCAATGGGAGGAGAGGCACGTCAACAATATAGGAGAAAATGGAAAAAATACTATGACTACTTTTTGGCAGTAAATTTGAAAATGTAAATGGGCAGTTTTCGAGTTAAATGTTACCAACATTAACTCAAGAAAAACATAAAATCCTAATTAGACCTACAACCATTAAAGAAATTGAATGAATCAAAGGAGCAAAGCAGTGTGACCAATTACGAAGCTTCTCCAGTTGGACCATGATAGCTCAGACAAAGGTGGTTGCAGTGGAGACAGCTGAGAGTGGTGGAATTTGGGAGAAATTCCAAAGATAGAGATAACAGGGTTTACTGGTGTAAGGTGTGTGGGGAAAAGAGAAGTCAAGAATGACTCCAAGGTTTTGGGCTGGAGCAACTGGTAGAATGGAGCTGCTATTTACTGAGATAGAGAAAGTTGTAGAGAAGCAAGTTTGGGGAGGAAGATAAGGGGTTTAGTGAAGCTTTGGTAAGTAGGCAGTTGAATATATGAGTCTAGAAGTCAAGGGAGAGGTCTGAACTGGAGATAAAAACCTGGGAGTTATTGGTATATATGTGGTGTTTAAACTTATAATTTTCAAAACTCACAGTCTGGGCCTCTAACGTGCAAATGGCTTTATCACTCTTTTTATTATTATTTTTTATTGTTTAAAGCAGGGGTCCTCAAACTACGGCCCGTGGGCCACATGCAGCCCGCCGAGGACATTTATCTGGCCCGCCGGGTGCCGCTGCCTGTCCTGCTTAGCAGCCGACTCGTCCCGGGCCCGCAGTGCGCATAGGAATTTGTTCATAGTTGTTTTTTTTTAAACTATAGTCCGGCCCTCCAACGGTCTGAGGGACAGTGAACTGGCCCCCTGTTTAAAAAGTTTGAGGACCCCTGGTAAAGTATTACATGTAGTAGTACATATATCTCCTTTTTTCCCCCCTTGATCTTCCCCCAGCCTCCCCTACCCCTTTTGCATGCCCTCATCCCACCCCCCCAGTGTCTTGTGTCCATTGGTGTGCTTATATGCATGCATACAAGTCCTTTGGTTGATCTATTTCCCTCCCTCCCCAACACTCCCCAGCCTTCCCGCTGTAATTTGACAGTCTGTTCGGTGCTTTACTGCCTCTGTATCTATCTTTTTATTCATCAGGTAATAATGTTCTTTATTTTCCATAAATGAGTGAGATCATGTGGTATTTTTCTTTCATTGCCTGGCTTATTTCACTTAACATAATGCTCTCCAGGTCCATCCATGCTGCTGCAAATGGTAGGAATTCCTTCTTTTTTATAGCAGCGTAGTATTCCATTGTGTAGATGTACTGGCTTTATCACTCTTAAGAGATTTTTATTCTTTACTTCCCACTAATTGCTGTACTAAGGTGAGGCATTAGTGAGATGTCAGTCCTTAACCTAGTGTTGTGGAATCTTACAGAACACATTCACATGTAAATGGGACCTTCTCTAAACACCCATCTTCTTCCTCTGTTCCATGAGACTTGGCTTTTAGTCTCTTCCTAGCCCTGATCCATCCTCTAGGTATGTTGCAGGTAACAGATATCCCTTTTGAAACATGGTGCTTGTCAGTGACAAAGTACACCAGATGCACTCTGCCAGGCTGGCAGTTCAGTGAAACTCTCATTTTCCTTGTTCTGAAAACTCTATTTCCATTAACACAGCACTGGCTTTTGGTATCCATTCACATGCTGTTGGCAGGTTGCTGTTAAAACCTGTAGTCAGTGTTTTACAGTTGACATTTCTTGCATCTAAGTATTAGGGTGAGATGTGGCTGGGTCACAGGGTAGCTGCTAGGGTGGGAGAGGGGGGGCCTTATTTGGAAAAGGGAGAAGAGGTTCTGTTTAAAAATTTGTTAGAGCCCTGGGGGTGGGAGAGTATGTGCATAAGGAGCTGAGTCAGCTCAAAAGTGTGGGAGTAATGGCTAGTAAGAACATGTGAGCCCAATAAATAAATTATTGTTGAATTCTGTCTAGTTTGTTCCAACCTATTGTTCAAGTTCAAAAGTAGTCTGCTGTTCTCGTGTTGGCTCAGCATCCACTTTGCAGCCCATACATGCCCCTTCCTTTATATGCACATACCCTCTTAGGAGCAGTAGATATCACCATTTCAGCATCTCTGCCCTCTCCTTTTGTTAAAATCTGCCCCATCCCTTGCTTGTTCTGAGAATCATCTTTGTATTGCCTCTAGCCAAGAAGATTGTGTAAGTGATGTTTCTTGAGTTTGTATGATGAAGACTTTAGCTTTTTAAAAACATTTCAAGGAGAGCCCTAGCTGGTTGCTCAGTGGTTAGTGTCGGCCCTCAAACTGAAGGGTCGTTGGTTCATTTCCAGTTAAGGGCACGTACCTGGGTTGCAGGCTCGATCCCTGGCCCTGGTCAGGGCATGTGCAGGAGGCAACCAATCAATGTGTCTCATGTTTCTCTCTCCCACTCCCTTCCACTCTCTCTAAAAATACCAATGTAAAAAATACCTTTGGGTGAGGATTAACAAAAAATTTCTCTTTAAGGAGATAATAATACTGTTGAATATTTCTTCTTAAACTACACATACCATCCTAGGGAGTCATGTACCATATCTTCTCTGGTCACCCTCTATCATTGTACCCCTACCTCCTGTGAAGTTCACTGCCCTACCTTTTGCCTTCTAAAACTTCACCTCTGTCCTGTGAGGTTATTATTCTCTATTTCACCTATCTCTTCTCTTCATCTAGTAGTAAGTAATTTCCTGTGTTAGAAGCAGCTCCCTGTTTTATTCACTTTTCTACTTTTAAAGCAAAAATGAGGTTTTACCTCCTGTTTGAATCATTCCTAAGGTTCATGTTGTACAAACCTGATTTGCTTCTTCAGGGTTTCCTGAAGAAAGATTAAACCAAAGAATGTGTAGAAAAATAAAACAAGCATTCTTAAAGGGAAAATTACTTGTATTTACTATACATAATGCACATATAGATAGATAATATATACACTTTTAATATCTTTGGAAAGATATTTCAGGCTATAAATCAGTAAAAATATAACCCTTATTATATATTTGTCCATTTATTTATTTAGCACCTAATGAGGTCAGGACCTTGGGTTAGAGTGGTAAACTAAAAAGGCAGACTTTGCCCTTAGGGAGCTTAAAACATGGAAACAATACTTAAGATTGTGCCAGAAAGATATCCCATTTTTAAATTATTTATTTTGAGAGAGAGAGAAGAGAGAAGAGAAACATCAATTGGTTGCCTCCCGCACATGCCCCGACCAGGGACCAAATCTGCAATCTGGGTATGTGTCCTGACTGGGAATTAACCCACCACCTTCTGGTTCACGGGATGACGTGCCAACCAAGTGAGACACATGGGCCAAGGCAAGATATCCCATATTTGTGGACAGAAATCTTAATATGGTTGAGATGGCATTACTCCCCAAACCGATCTACAGATTCAACGCATTCCTATCAAGAGCCCAGCTGCCTTTTTGCAAAAATTAACAAGCTGATCATAAAATTCCTATGGAAATGCAAGGGACCCAGAATGGTCAAAATAATCTTGGAAAAAAAAGAAGAAGAAAGTTGGAGGACTCACACTTCAGGACTCACTTCCCCTGCAGCAGGGGCACTGATCAGGTTTGCTCAGGTCTGTGCTGTCTCTTCTAACACTGCTTTGGGCCACTACCATTGACTGTACTAGTAGCTCTCCTGATAGCTGCCGTTGACTGAGATCTGCCTCATCCTCTTCCTTTCTGGCCCCACACCTGTCACCTCAGGAAATAGTTATCGAGTGGTAGAGTGGCTCTTATTATAGCATTTATCACTGATATTAATTTATTTTTTCAAGGAAAGTACACAGAGAGTTTAGTCAAACAGAAAGGAATGGTTTATATAAGTGAGCAAACCCAGGCCTAAAGAAGGGGCAAGGCAAAGAGCTGGGGGTAGAGAGGGTGCAGAATTGCCAGGGTTTTTGTCTCAACCATATCAACAGAATAAAACTAGCGGTATTAACAGTAAAAATAAAAGAGGACGCCCAGGCATTGCTTTTTCCTAATAAAAATAATGATGGTTTGCCCTAACTGGTTTGGCTCAGTGGATAGAGCGTCGGCCTGCGGACTCAAGGGTCCCGGGTTCGATTCCGGTCAAGGGCATGTACCTTGGTTGCAGGCACATGCCCGGTAGGGAGTGTGCAGGAGGCAGCTGATCGATGTTTCTCTCTCATTGATGTTTCTAACTCTCTGTCCCTCTCCCTTCCTCTCTGTAAAAAATCAATAAAATATATTTTAAAAATAAATAAATAAAAATAATGATGGTTACATTGAGCTAACTTGTAGATTCTTCCCCTAACCATGTATCTTCATCTGATTTCCTGAAGTAATTATTTGAAAAAGAAATAATGTGAATGAAATTATTCAAATAGGTCAATAATGTTAATATATTTGTAGTTATTGAGCACTGATTTGTACTGCTAGACAAAATACTTAATACGAATTACTTTATTTCATCCTCACAAACAACCCCATGAGTTCCAGGCACTACTCTAATCCCCGTTTGATAGATGGGGAGACAATGAAATAATTTGTTCAAGGTCACAGTTGGATTGTGGTAGAGCTTTGAATACAGGCAGTCTGTTTCCAGAGCCTGTGCTCTTAAACACAATACATTGAAGGCTATGTATGGGTATAGATCAAATTAAATTATATTTTTAAAAGATTGGAAAGTAGCATATAGCTAAAACGACATATCTGAAGCCATAGGCTTAACATGGACAAATATACCTACCTTCCTCTTGTCTGCAATTTGCCTGTTTGTGTTTAGCTTGTGAAATTGCATCAGATACAGAGCCTTTTGTCCCCCCTCCATTAAAATAACTAATGTAAGCAGAAGACCCCAGGGCTCTAAAGAGATAGACCTGTTGGGTGGTTCACAAAAATCAGTGACTATCAGTGAAGATGATAGAGCGCAATCCTCCTCTACTAGGGGAATAACTCAACGACAAAACCACCGGGTCATTCTTTTAAGAAGGAACAGCAACCTGACTGGTGTGCTCAGTGGTTAAGTGTCAACTGGCACATGCCCGGATTGCAGGCTTGATCCCCAGTGTGGGGCATGCAAGAGGCAGCTGATCAATGATTCTCTTTCATCATTGATGCTCCTCTCTCTCTCCCCCTCCCTTCCTCTCTGAAACCAATAAAAATGTAGTTTTTAAAAAAGAATGGACAGCAGGCCGGAGGTCACAAAGTATACCCCAGTCTATGGTCATTTCAGTTTTTATGAAACACATCAAAAGGCACTTCCACATCTTCTTCCAACACAATATATTATTTTTATAGACTTAAAGAGAGAAGCAAGTCCTAGTCAGCTCAGTCTGTTCTAACAAAATACCACTGACTGGGTGGTTTAAACAGAAATTTATTCCTCACAGTTCTAGAGGCTGGGAAGTCCAATATCAGGTCGACAGCATGGTCGAGTTCTGATGAGAGCCCTCTTCTGGGTTGCAGACAGCTGACTTCTCGTTACTTTCTCACATGGCAGAAGGAGAGCAGGGGAGTCCTCTGGCCTCTTCTTATGAGGGCACCAATCCCATTCATGAGGGCTCTGCCTTCATGACCTAATCACCTCCCAAATGCATAACCTCCAAAATACCATAACAGTAGGAATTAGATTTCAACATGCACATTTTGGGGAGACATAAACATTCAGTTCATGACATAAGTATTCTTTCTGTTGAGTGCAGTAGTGCCTCAATTTAGCATGGCTTGTTTATGCATTTTGAATGTGGGGATCGCCAAAACACTAGACTGCTTCTCTGTAGTAGAACAAGGGGTTCAATATAGCTCTGAGTAGGGATGAACTAATCCACTTCAACAGTTAAGCCCAAGCTAAAGAATAAAAGAGGTGACTTTCATTTAGCGGGGCAGTGACATTTCATAATCCAAACCACACTTGGCACTATGTGCAAGCAGTCCCTGCTGTGTCATCACAAGGCTGCTTGTCTCTGTGGACTCAGGGTTGATGGGTACACCAGAAACGGGCCACGTCCTTTCCCTGGATGTCCTGATGGTTTCCTGTCCTGGGTTAGCCAACTGGCCTCAGAACAGATAAAGATGCTTATGTTATACACTAGAGGCCCGGTGCATGAAATTCGTGAACGGGGCAGGGGGGTGTCCCTCAGCCCAGCCTGCACTCTCTCCAATCTGGGACCCCTCGAGGGATGTCCGACTGCCCACCGGGATTGGGCCTAAATGGGCAGTCGGACATCCCTCTCACAATCCAGGACTGCTGGCTCCCAACTACTCACCTGCCTGCCTTCCTTATTGCCCCTAACTGATTCTGCCTGCCAGCCTGATCACCCCCTAACCACTCCCCTGCCAGCCTGATTGATGCCTAACTGCTCCCCTGCCAGCCTGTTTACCCTTAACTGCCCTCCCCTGCAGGCCTGGTCACCCCTAACTGCTCTCCCCTGAAGGCCTGGGTCCCCCACAACTGCCCTTCCCTGCAGGCCCGATCACCCCCAACTTCCCTCCTCTGCCGGCCTGGTCACCCCTAACTGCCCTTCCCTGCAGGCTTGATCGCCCCCAACTGCCCTCCCTTGCAGGCCTGGTCCCTCCCAACTGCCCTCCCCTGCTGGACTGATCGCCCACAACTGCCATCCCTTGAAGGCCTGGTCCCTCCCAACTGCCCTCCCCTGCTGGCCATCTTGTGGTGGCCATCTTGTGTCCACATGGGGGCAGGATCTTTGACCACATGGGTGCAGGATCTTTGACCACATGGGGGCAGCCATCTTGTGTGTTGGAGTGATGGTCAATCTGCATATTACTCTTTTATTAGATAGGACAGAGGCCTGATGAATGGGTAGGGGCCAGCTGGTTTGCCCTGAAGGGTGTCCCGGATCAAGGTGGGGGTTCCCTTGGGGCGTGGGGCAGCCTGGGCGAGAGGCCTGTGGTGGTTTGCAGGCTGACCATGCCCCCCGGTGACCCAAGTGGAAGCCCTGGTATCTAGGATTTATTTATCTTCTTCAATTGAAACTATGTAGCCTGGAGCGGAGCCAAGCCTCCTGCTCACTCTGTGGCGGCAGCCATTTCTGTTGGGATTTATTTATCTTCTATAATTGAAACTTTGTAGCCTTAAGCAGAGGCCAAGGCAGGCCAGGGCTGCAGAAGCTTGGCTTCCTCCATCGCCGGGGAAACCCAAGCCTCCCTCCTGCTCGCTCCGTGGCTCTTGGTTGGGGTTAATTTGCATACTTGCTCCTGAGTGGCTGGTGGGCGTGGCTGGTGTGTAGCAGAGTGGTGGTTAATTTGCATATTGCTTTTTTATTAGATAGGATTGTTTGGTGCATAGTGATTTTAAAAAAATAACTCCAGACGTCCACTATTGGAATAAGACTTGTACCTTCAGTCAGCCACACCTAGACTTCAATTCTAGTTGACTTTAAAATTATTGATTTGTAGTTGGCTGTAGAACTATGTCAATATACTGAATGTTTCCTCCCAAGAGCAGTATCAGTTGAGTTTCAGATGTTTTTTCTAAGGGCATAGATTAAAGAGGAGAGTCCAGTATTTAATTCCTTGGGTAAGACAGTTTTAAACTATGCCAGTGTTTCTTTACCTAATAACCTTGGCAGTATCACTTTGACAGTACCCAAGAGAGTTTTTTTCATGAGCCTTCTTGTAAATAATTTGGTGCCCTTTTTTAAACTGGCAAGGCTCTGATTGTTATAATGTATTTTATTAGATGCATATTTCTTTGCATATTTTCAGGAAAAGTCAACAGAGGCTTCTCTGACTCCTCTTATCTATTTTATTTCTAGGTACAGAGTTTATTAGGACTGGCTTTTAAAAAAGCAGTAGCTTTATTGAGATATAATTTACTTATCATATAATTCATCTCTTTAAAGTATACCATTTAATGGTTTTAATATATCAACTTCAACCCTAGATAACCACTAATCTGCTTTATATCTCAATGGATTTGCCTATTCTGGACAGTTCACATAAATGAGATCATACAATATGTAGTCCTTTGTGACAGGCTTCTTTCATTTAGCATCATGTCTTCAAGGTTCATCCATGTTGTAGCATGTGTCAGTACTTCATTCCTTCTTGTTGCTGAATAATATTCCATTATTTGTATAGACCACATTTTGTTTATCCATCAGTTGATGGACATTTGGGTTGTTTCTTCCTTGGGGCTATTACACATAATGCTGTTATAAACATTGTATATACTTTTTATGTGTGAAGGTCTGGCTTTTTAGTGACTCATCTGGTCTTTAAAATACTGGTTATATAATAGCTAAATAGCACTCCCAGTGTCCTCTTGCTCAGCACCTCTTTTTAGGCACATGAAGTGTCTGGATTACAGATGAGGCAGCTAAGACCCACTCCATCATTCCATCTCTTTTTTTCTTCAGTGGGGTCCAACTCCACTTCAACAGTTAAGCTCAAGCTAAAGAATAGAAGAGGTGACTGTCATTTAGCAATGGCATTGCATGGCTTGGCATTGCTGTACACATTGGTGACAATGCTTTACCAATTTGTGTGGTTACATGAAGGCAGAAGAAGACCTAAAGCCCGAAGTGCACATATTTATAAAAATCTTGCAGGCTTTTTCTGTTTGCTCTTTTTTCTGTTTGTCATTTCCAATAATGTGATCTGGTCTGAAATCAAAAGAACAAGAACTTCAAAGTGACAGTATTCCTTAGAGATCTTCATAGTGATGTCACTTCTCGCCCATGATCACACTGTTGGTGGCAGAGCAAGAACTGAAACTCCTGTCTCTTCACTTGTAATCCTGACCCTTGTTGTGGCCTCTGAAGACAAGTATTCCTTGTCCAGGAGCTGGGTAAAGGGTGTTGTTGAATCATTTTGTGTCTCTTCTTTAATAGAATCCCATCACGGGGCTGCTGTCTGCCAGTCATGAACAGAAGGATGCCTGGGTGCGGGATAATATCTACAGCATCCTGGCTGTGTGGGGCCTGGGCATGGCCTACCGCAAGAATGCCGACCGTGATGAAGACAAGGCCAAAGCCTATGAGTTGGAGCAGGTAATGCTGATTGGCAGCCATGTCTTGGCCGTGCAGCACCTCTTCCTTAAACTGAAAAGCCTACAAGGAAGTAGCTGTGTGTACAGAACAGTTTGGTGCAGATGTTGGCTCCATTTCTGCTATAGAATGTTTTGGGGAAGCACTTAAGTGGCCTCAACCTTTCATTTGTTTTTCCCTTTGAGATTTTTTCCTTCCAAAAAATAGTCACAATGAATTGGAAAATAAAGCATTCAAATTTCCAACTAGTTATTTCTCACACACATGTTCTGTCAATTTTATATATCTATATCTATATATCTATATCTATATATATATATATATATATATGTATATATCTATATATATATAGATAGATATATCTATATCTATATCTATATCTATATCTATATCTATATCTATATCTATATCTATATATATACATATATATATGTATATATATAAAGCTAATATGCAAAGTGTCCCCTCCGGAGTTCAACCGGGAGACCAGGAGTTTGATCGCTTGCTATGATGTGCACTGACCACCAGGGGGTGGCGCGGAAGGAAGGTCCCGGCCAGCAGCCAGAAAGCCCCAACCGGCCCAGATCACTGGCCAGGCCTAGGGAACCCTACACATGCATGAATTTCATGCACCAGGCCTCTAGTAGTTATATATGAGGTTATATAAACTAATATGATTGTTTTTTAAAAGTCAGTACACCAGAACTACACATTCCAAAGAGTATACACCTTTCAAGTAGTTATGTTGAAAGGAAGCTCATCCAAACAGTATTGCCACCATTTAAAACATCTTTGGAATTTCCCATGTTGGTATTATCCAGTTTTTGTGCTTATGTTGCCATATAGCTCAATGAAGTCCTTTTATTGTTTTCCAAAATCAGAATCCAAGATACCCACCAAAGAAAAGATTTAGCATCGCCCTGACGGGTTTGGCTCAGTGGATAGAGCGTCAGCCTGCGGACTGAAGGGTCCCAGGTTCGATTCCGGTCAAGGGCATGTACCTTGGTTGCGGGCACATCCCCAGTGGGAGGTGTGCAAGAGGCAGCTGATCGATGTTTCTCTCTCATCGATGTTTCTAACTCTCTATTCCTCTCCCTTCCTCTCTGTAAAAAATCAATAAAATATATTTAAAAAAAAAAAAGAAAGAAAAGATTTAGCATCATTGAGTATGTAAGAAAATAATCTGTCCCTAAGCACAGGAGGTGTTTTCAGTTTTCATGACCCTTTACATCCTCCACTGCAAACCATGTACATTCTGTAAGAGAGGAGATGCTCATGGCCCTGGGTGAGCTTCTTTCAGCCAGGCAACTTTGAGCAATCCTATTCTCCAGCCACTTGTGAAGCAGTCCTAGGTTCAATTCCAGTCAAGGGCATGAACCTCAGTTTCATGGTCCATCCCCAGCATGGTTGGGGCATGTGCTAGAGGCAACCAGTTGATGTGTCTCTCTCACATCAATGTTTCTCTCTCTGTCTCTCCCCCTCCCTTCCACTCTCTCTAAAGAAATCAATGGAAAAAATATCCTCAGGTGAGGATTAACAAAACATAGGACATATTAAGACCAGTCTTTCAATATTCACAATTAAGACCTGAATTGTGAAGGAAATGAGAGGTCACATAATGTATTGACTCAGAACTCAAACTCTGGAGTCAAATGGCCTGGACTCTGTCCTTGCTCTATCCACTGGGAAACTTTAGCAATGTTACTTCATCTCTCTCAGCCTCTGGTTCCTCATCTATAAAGTGAGGTAATAATAATACCTACCTCAAAAGATTGTTGAAAGAGTTAGAGAGAATCAGGTAAAGTGTTTTGTACAATGCCTGGACATAGTATCTGATTATCAAAGTACTATTTCTATTTATAATGATAATAAGAATTATAATAATTTGTTGCAATACATATTATTAAGAAACCTTGGCAGCTACTTGCATTTTGTAAGAACTTTACTCAACAGTTCAGTAATGGTGTCACAAATGGCTATTTTGGCTCAGAGCAGTATTACTTGGGACAGGGATGGTGGACTTAATTCATCCTTGCATAACAAAAATAAATTACTAAGAATTGTGCCATAAAGCTCCAGGGTACTAGGCTTATACAATTGCTTGCTAAAATATCAGTGAGGAGTCTCTAGATTTCAGAGCTGGGAAATGCCATCTGGTCCAGCTCCTTCATTTGAGATGTCACTTTGTCAGAATTTTCTTTCTTTGTGATGGAGTGGAGAGGTGGAAATAACTAAACAATCGGAATACTTGTATACACTCAGGATCTGCCTTCTCCAGGCAGTGTTGGCTTACTGGCTATGTGGTGAGGTTTCCATGGAGCAGGGAAGCTGGTCTTGTTACTGGTCCCACTTTATTTCTACAGAACGTGGTGAAACTCATGCGGGGTCTTCTCCAGTGCATGATGAGACAGGTAGGTGGAAAATGACAAATGTGTTTGTGGGTCACCTGAGTGGGCATTTTGTCATTTTCATGATGACAACTAACATTCTTAAAGCGTTTTGAACTTTTCAAGATGAGAAACTGAAAATATTTTGCTTACTTTTTTCTTTAAAATTATCTTCAATACTTGTATTACACTATATGACTCACAGACTCAAAGCATGCTGTGTCTCAGAATCTCTTTTGAAGAGTTGCTTGTGTAAAAGGAGAACATATCTTTTTTTAATAAATGGGGAAGAAAACATTGTTTTTAAAAGCCACTCCTAGAAAGCCATGTTCTGCTGTTTATTCTGTTGAGTTTATAAAAGGGTTTCTTTTGAGTTGAAATGCTTGAGTTTCTAAAACTTGACATTACTATTTACTGGTATTTTCTGTAAGGGTTAAATAAAACAACTCATTGAGCACATACTGTATACAGAGCATCATACTAGGATCTGCAACAGATACAAAGATGACTATAATACTGTCCCCACCCTTAATCAGCATGTGCCTGCTAGTCTTCAAAGACAGTTATTCTTTTTCTTTCAACATAACAGGCCCTCTTCCTATTATCCTTCTCACCCTCTTTTCCTCCTTCTCTCATTGAGTGCCTACCATGTGTTAAGGCTCATGCTGGGGATACACAGGCATGGAAACCCTTTGTCTTGACCCTTTGCCCCTGCAGAACTAGTTAAAATCCCACTGGGCTGGACATTCCTAAAGATGGGCAAGAAGAATCCCCCACACAGTCCCTCTGTGTGGTGCTCACTAGTGAAAATCCCATTTTCCATCCCTTTGGCTCCCAGAGGTAGCAGATAAGAGGTCTGCATCCAAGAGACTGAACCTAGGTGTGGCCTTTGCCAGCCATGAACCTCTTAGCTATGCAGAGCTGGCTTGCCTTCTCCCTCAGGTGGATAAAGTGGAGAAGTTCAAGCACACTCAGAGTACCAAGGACAGCCTGCACGCCAAGTACAACACTGCCACCTGCAGCACCGTGGTGGGTGATGACCAGTGGGGCCACCTTCAGGTGGATGCCACCTCCCTCTTCCTCCTGTTCCTGGCTCAGATGACTGCTTCAGGTAAGCCAAGGCCATTTGAGCCCATTGTACAGGGAGTGACAATCCAGAAGGGTGCAGGGAAGGGCAGATATTGATCAGTATTCAAAATAAGCTATTTATGTAAAGAAAAAGCATGCTTTTTAATATTACTAGAGGCCTGGTTCACAGATTCGTGCACCGGTGGGGTCCCTCAGCCTGGCCTGCACCCTCTTGCAATCCGACACCCCTCAAGGGATGTAGTAGTGCGCGAAGCAGCAGGCAGCTGAGGAGGAGCCCAGGCTGGGTGCTGCTCCACTCCTGCTCATCCCAGCACCGCTGCACCTACCAGCACTCAGTAGCACAGCCATGGAGGCAAGAGAGGCTTGCGCCACTGCAGCTGCGCTTGCCAGCTGTGAGCCCGGGGTCTTGCGCCCCTCGATCAGCTGAGTGGTGCTCCCACTGTGGGAGCACACTGACCACCAGGGGGCAGCTCCTGTGTTGAGCATCTGCTCCCTGGTGGTCAGTGCACATCATAGTGACCGGTTGACCGGTCGTTCAGTCATTTGGTCGCTTAGGCTTTTATATATATAGATGAGTGCTGACTCTGTGACATGCCAGTAGTCAGCCTCCTGAGCACTCGCAGGATGAGGGCTATTGAGCCAGCTCTGTTAGCATCTCTGTAGTTAATTCCAAAGCTTCCTTTCTGTCACTGTCACCTAGTTACTGGGTGACAACCTAGATGAGATCTACCTTCAACAGTTCAACTTTCTGCAGAATGCCATGCCCCCTCTTAAAGTTTTCTTCTCCCAGATTTTATCAGTGAATATGCTACAATTAATTTAACTATTCCTTTATTCTTTTCCTTTTTGCTGTTATAACTAATATTGCAATACCAACTTTGACCCATATCTATTTGTTTCCTTCCATTAGTTAGATTTCATTCAAGGAGTGCAGAAGGCCCCACACCTTCCCTTTTAATCCTTTCTGCTTGTAGGCACACACACAAAGGTAGATATAGGCTTGTCTTCCTTCCTTCCTTCCTTCCTTCCTTCCTTCCTTCCTTCCTTCCTTCCTTCCTCTTTCTGCTACTAGACATCCTGTTAAAATTTATTTCAGTCTTAATTTTTGATGATCTAGTAAGAAAAATGAAAATGGGGCCCTAGCCGGTTTAGCTCAGTGGATAGAGTCTCAGCCTGTAGACTGAAGGGTCCTGGGTTCGATTATAATCAAGGGCACATGCCCAGGTTGCGGGATTGATCCCCAGTAAGGGGCATGCAGAAGGCAGCCAATCAATGATCCTCTCTCGTCGATGTCTCTATCTCTCTCTCCCTCTCCCTTCCTCTCTGAGCAATCAATAAAAGTTAAAAAAAGAAAAAATGAAAATGGGGTAAAAGGATTCATTTCCTAGTGTGATATTTGTAATTGGCAGCTTTCTTTACAGCATAACTCCATTGTTGGCTTTTCTTTACTAGGTTTACGTATTATTTTCACCCTCGATGAGGTTGCCTTCGTACAGAATCTTGTTTTTTATATAGAAGCTGCATATAAAGTTGCTGTAAGTATAAACCCCGGTAGTGTTTTCAGTTGTCAAAAAGAATAAAAAATCATATGGTTGTCTGAGAGCCATGCCATTTGGGGCTGACCTGAAATTTAGCATGATGAGAGGTGTAAGATTATGTCACCTCCACACACGAAGTACACATTTTTGTCCTGGGACACAATTGCAGAGTTCATGTGGCATGTACATAGGCTGGTTGGACTCAGGATTAAGGGCAGCAGCAGCAGCAGCACCTCAGTGGGAGCTGCTATGCCAAGGTGATCACCCCAAGCAGCCCACAGGTAGAGGAGCCAGAGCCAGATGTGTGCCCCAGGCCAGGTGTGTGCAGATGCAAATGTGCATAAACCCCAGCTCCTCCAGGATTGACTATAAGGGTGATAAGGAAAGTGTAGAGTTTGGTTTGAAAAAGAAAGCCACTATGGTCTAAAGCAAGGGTCAGCAAACATTATATGCAAAGGGCCAGAGAGTAAATATTTTCAGCCTTGTGGTCCCTGTGATCTCTTTTGCTGCAGCTCACCTCTGCCATGGTAGCACCGAAGTAGCCATAGACAACATATAAACACGTGAGCATGGCTGTGTCTCAAATATACTTTATTTACAAAATCAGGTGGCTAACTAGATTTGATCCAAGGGCTGTAGTTTACTACCCCCAGGTCTAAAGCAGTAACTTTCAATCAGGGGCAATCTTCCCCTCGCAGGGGACATTGGGCAATGTCTTGAAACATTTTTGGTTGTAATACTGGGGAGGGTGCTACTTACATAAAGAGGGTGGTGTCCAGGGACTATGCTGAGCATCCTACAGTGCACGGGACAGCACCCACAACAAAGAATGATCTGGCCCCAAATGTCAATAGTGCCGAGGTTGACAAATCCTGGTCTAAAGGAACTCAAGAAATCTTCATGTAAACGGTGGGACTTTAGTTGGACCTTGGAGGATGAGTAGAGTTAGATAAACAGGATGAACAGGGGTGTTTGCAGTAAGGGAAGAGCATGAGCAGTCATAGAGGCAAGAACAAGCTCTGAGTGTGTGTATTTGGGAGGATGCTTGGGGAAAAGGGGTGCAGAGTGAAGGAGTAGACTGGGGGTGAAAGTTGAGTGTTAGACAGTGGTAGAAAACAGTCAATTTGTGGGTGTGCTGGGTGAGGTGGAGAGGCCAAATAATGGAAGTGTGGCCATCCAGAGAGAGAGATTTGAACAGGATCCATTAGGGTTGTATAAACAGTTTGTCACTTCAGACTCTTAAGCAGGAAGTGAGCTGATCAAAGCAATTTTTGAGTTGGAGTGAAGATGGCTTGGAATGTGGAAAGGCCCAGATATGAGGAATACTGAAGGAAGGAGTCCTAGGTCCTAGCTACAAGGCAAAGAGTCTAAAGTCACTCTGGTGTGTCTAAGTTGAAATTTTCATACTTTGAAAATGCTCATCTTTAGAGACCAGATAGTAAATACTGAAATGTTGGCATTGGTCCTATTCTTATTGGATTGTAATCTTTCAATAGTACACATAGCATATTTTTCAAAACAGTATGCAGTGCTTAGGTTTCTTAAGAAAACGTATGAATTATAAAAGTTAGATATGCATGTATCGAGTCCTCTATGTGGACAGAGTGTTCTGAGCCAATTCATATTAACCAGTTTAAAATACCAAGAAAGTTCAGTATTCTGTGCCTTAGTTTTGACTTGGGCTCCTGTTACTTGCTGAGCATTTCTTCCCCCAAGAAGTAATGCTCGAAAAAGATATTAAATTATTTTAAATGGTTTGGTTGGCTTCAACTATTTCTAACCCATTTGTTAAAGTTTCTTTATTTCATCTTATAATTTAATATAAGTTCAAAGGAATTAGCTAAATTGAGGGGCAACATTTTATTTGATTTTAAGATAAATAAAATATTTTGTTTTCTACAAATCAAGAGTTACTCACAAATTAATAATTTTTAGGAATAAGAAAATTGAGAATACTTTTGCATGCATTTTTGGTTCCACCTGAGTATTTACTTCTAAAACTGCACAAAGGTCAAATGAACTGAAATCGAGGAAAAACACAGCCTGAGTGTGTAAAACCATGAATTTGGTGGTCTTGGAGAAGAGATATTCATGTTCCATTATGTCTGCAGTAACGTAAAGGAATCATTTTCCCACAGCACTTCTCATGTTCCTCTTTTCCCTGCTCTGATCACTGCCTTTTTCTCCTGCAGGATTATGGAATGTGGGAACGTGGCGATAAGACTAATCAGGGCATTCCGGAATTGAATGCAAGCTCTGTAGGAATGGCCAAGGTGACGGCTCATCCTCCTTGTTCTTCCTTCTGTGCGTTTTTTACTGCTTTGACTTGGTTCTCATTAGAAGTACGAACTTAATCTGATTAGTATATTTTTCAAAAGTCAACAGCAAGTGTGAAATTCAAGTGGCGCGTATACCCAGCCAACTGAAATTATAGGTAAAGAATGTAGGTTTCCTGCACTGAAATCTGCATGTGCTTGAAAATAAGGGCACTCCTTCCTCACTGTGTATTGTTATCACCCAAGGGTCTAAGCTCTTACTGTTGTCTAGGAAGCTGGATGTAGATCTTCAGTTTTCTTTTCTGGGTCATAAAGAGGGCTGAAGAACATGACCACTTTGTAGGGCAGGGCTTACAAGTTCAAAAGTCTATAGGGCCAGCCAAGTAAAACATAAATATGTGAGGTTGGCCAGATAGAAAAATATCGAGGGGTATTGGGGATACTGAGGACATTCTCTAAAGGTATTCCAGTTCAAAATCATTTTAAAAACTTACTCAGGACAAAACAGAATACACCTGTGGGGCAGATTCAGTCTGCAGGCTACCAGTTTTCATCTCTGTCCTAGACATTTAGCATGCTTTCCTCTCCTCCTCCTCAATATCAAAGTGTACTTTTGGAAAGACTCCAGCGCTAGAATTGTTAAAGCAACAATAAATATGCTCTGTTAAGAGAACAGACTGATGATCGCCAGATTTTAGGGGATTGGGGGGAGAGTTAAAAAGGTGAAGGGATTGAGAAGTAGATTGGTAGTTACAAAATAGTCATGGGGATATAAAGTACAGCATTGGGAATATAGTCAATAATATTGTAATAACTATGTATGGTGCCAGGTGAATACTGGAAATATCGGGGCGGGGGGGAACACTTTGTAAAATATACGATTATCTAACCACTATGCTGTATACCTGAAACTAATAAAGAATAATATTGAATGCAAACTGCAAGTGAAAAAAAATTTCATAATAAAAGATAAATACATAAATAATAAGAGTAAAAAAATATGCTCTGTTAAGGTCAACTAACAGACAACATACTTAGTACTAAAAGAATTAACTTTCTTAAGCGCCAGATATGCTGTTAGGAATTAATCACTAAAATAGGAGAAAGAAAAGCCAACCATGAATTTAGTGCCCCCTGTGTGTGTGTGTGTGCGTGTATACACACACACACACACACACACACACACACACTCATTAATTTGTTAATATTTCATTTTTGTATAATCATTTCATTTGGGGAAATATTTTTATTTTCTTCTGCTTATTCCTGCAATGAGCTGCAACATTTAAGCTCTGATCTACTGAAAATAAGGATAGAACATGACCATAGGACTCTTTAGCTGGATTTTAAAGATAATGTTTCATCACCTTTGGGAAAACATGTACCCTAGATTGCTTAATGAAAAAGGAGTATCAGATATGGGCGTGCATGTTCACTAGAAAGGAAAAGTAATTCTGACCTGTGTTTGTAGGCAGCACTTGAAGCAATTGATGAACTGGATCTTTTTGGAGCCCATGGAGGACGCAAGTCAGTGATCCATGTCCTGCCTGATGAGGTTGAACACTGCCAGGTAACAGCTCAGCCTCTCACATTCCAGAGAGCTGGATAGGAGACTCATGAAGGGAAAACCTGGGCTCCAGTTTTCCTCACCTTTCTAGCTGGGTGGTACTTGGCTTCTTTGAGCTTTAGTTCCCTCATTCATACAGTGGGCATACTGGGCCCTTTCCTTCCTGCTGCACAAGGTGGTCCTAAGGATAAGAGTAAATCAACTTAATTTGTCAGAGTACTTTGTAAGCCAGAAAGTACCATGCAAACATAAGACACAACAATAATATGTATATGGAGTCAGCAATCAAGACACCTTGTTTTGCAAAAGGCAAAATCTCTTTTATTTGTTTTGAGCACATAGGTGGTTTTCTCTCGGGTTTATTTCATGAGGCCCCCAAATTGAATGACTATCAAGCACTAGTTCACTTGGGGAGGGAGGAGGAGATGGGCAGAATGGGTAACGGTGGAGAGATGAGATGGGAAAAATGGCAAAGTAGTAGAACCTTCATGAAATAAAAATCAGAGAAAGGAGTGATTTTGTGAAGATTAAGCAGATAGTAGGTCACCAACTACTGGTCAATCACCAAACTCTTATTTAGTGAGGGCCCACTGTGTGCTAGGGCTATGGGAGTCAGATACATAAAAACTTGTAAGCAGAGAGCTTCCGGAGGGAGTGTATGTTTCCAGGCAGAGAGAGCCTAGGGAAGAATAACTAGTTCAAGAACTAAGCTTGGGGCGGGGAGGCGGGGAGGGTTCAGTTGGTTATAAAAAATGAGGTTTTACTCCGAAGCTGAAGGTTTACCCCCCATTTTTATCCCACTGTCCAGCTCACTCCATTCCCCCCATTAAATATTTGTTAGTGGGGAATCTGCGATTTCTTGAAGTATGGTTTAATAGAGTCAAGCTAGTGTGCATCTTAATAGATGTATAGTCTAGTGGAAATTGTGTGAGCTTTGTAGCCAGCTGGTCCTGGATTGGAATCCTAGATCTGTTGCATACTAGCTGCATTTCTTTAGACTGTCTTTGTACTTAGTCTTAAAGAGTCCTCAAGTGTGAATTGGATGTAGTACCTGAATTCCTTCTTCATATGAAATATTTAATAAGCTTATGTTTTCAAGGGTCTAGCCCCATGTCTTTACATGTTAAATCTCAGGATTAGCTTCTTCCCTTCCCAAACTTTTCCTTATAATCTCAACTTCCTTTATTTTACAATGCCTAATCCAACCACCTTATAATTGAGGCCATATTATAGTGCCACTAAGTAACCCATTCTCTCTAGGACTAAACTAAATTCTGTTGTTACCATTTTGCCTGAGTGTTCTTGTGTTCTTCTGGATTTGACTTTTTCTTTAAGTGGTTTCTCAGTCACCCAGTCCAACTGGCCACATTCCATAGAAGCCAGACATTTCTCTATAGTGGCCCTGTATGTGTGTTCTTCTCTGTCTTTTTCTTCACCATCAGGACATCCTAACCTGCTGACACACATAGCCCCTAGTTCCTCCCCTACATGTCCTGAAGACCCAGCAAAGTCAACAGAAGTCATGACGGAAGGGAGACAAGGAGTTCTCAGCTCGGTCTTCAGGCAGTACCCCACTCCCTCCAACTCCTTATTCTCCCCCAAGGAACAGGAAGCATTGGTTGGGTGGGCAAGGTCACCCATCGGGGTCATACTGGTAGGACAAAGCTCTAATTATTTGAATGTTCCTTTTGAGGCAAAGGTCATGATTTCTAGATACTGTACATAACTATTAGTACGTCACAGGTTAAAGCCACCTCTTTTTCATTCAGTCTATTCTGTTCTCCATGCTGCCAAGAGCATCGACGTCTAAAGAGATTGATGCTGGACTTCTTTCTATTATTTCTTTCCCGGCCTTTGCAGTGGAAGATATGAACCTTGTGAATGTGACCAAAAATGAAATTATTTCTAAGCTCCAGGTAAGTGGTGGTCACCCTAGTGCTGATCTGCCCTGTGTTAAGTGCCACTTTCACACTGTGACGTGGAGCAGCTCACCCAAGCCTTGGTTCTCCATGAGGCCAATAGCTTGGCTTATCTAAGTGGGCTCATAGAGTGAGGTATCCAGAGCAGAGTCTACAGGTGACAAAACTAAGTCTCTTAGTGATCAAGTGACTTGGTTCTCTTCCTAAGTTGCAGAGGTTGACTCAAGCCGTCATCTTTGAACCCATTCCTGTACTTCTAAGGCAGAACTTCTTAACCCTTTAGAAGTCACAGACTCCTTTGAAAATGTCTTGAAAGCTATAGAGTCCCTGCCAGGAAAAAAAAGGCATGTCTCAATATCCTCAGACTTTACACACAATATCAGGGGACTTAGTGATCCCAAAGTTAAATTGAATTTTTTAAAAAAATCCCTGTTCTGAGTAACTATCTAACTATGATACATTACATCAAAGTGAGAATGTTATTAAATATCCCAGCCAGCCTTGGCTGGTATGGCTCAGTTGGTTGAGAGTCATCACGTGCACCAAAAGGTCACCAGTTCAATTCCCAGTCAGAACACATACTTGGGTTGTGGGCTTGATCCCCAGTAGGGGGTGTGCAGAAGGCAGTGAATCAGTGTTTCTCTGTCACATGGATGTTTCTCTCTCTCTGCCTTCCTCTTTCTCTAAAAAAAAATATCAATGGGAAAAAATATTAAAAGTTTCATTAACAAGTTTTTTGTGTGTGTTTGTGTGTGTGTGTCTGTGTTTAAGAGAGAGAGGAAGGGAGAGAGATGGAAACATCGATGAGAGAGAAACACTGATCGGCTGCCTCCTGCATGCTCCCCACTGGAGATTGTGTCTGCAACCCAAGTATGTGCCCTGACTAGGAATTGAACTGAAACCGGGGACCTCTTGGTTCATGGGTCGATGCACAACCATTGAGCCACACCAGCCGGGCAACAAGTTTTTAAAAACAATTCCAGCCAACTGAAGTTATTGGTAAAATTATCAAAGAATATAAGTTTTCTAAACCAAAATTCACATTTATGATCTTACTTAGATTCCGTGAAAAATGCTTTTAGCACTTGGAAACAAGGAATTAAAGGGTCTCCAAGCATATCCCCAAAAGACGATGGCTGTCTCAGTCAGGGTTCAGTGGTGGAAAAGGAACCTCTTTAGATAGTTGAAGCAGGCAGAGAGTTAGTGCAGGAAACGAAGTGTTTATAGGGAGCAGATTCTAATTGGGCCTCCCAGAGCCATCTGGGACTGGCCACTGGGGCAGTGCTTGCCTCCACAGCCTACCCTAGAGCAGCTCATACACACTTAAGAAATTGGGAAACGGTCACCCAACGCTGCTATCCAGGGATTTAGAAAGGCAGAGAGCCCTGCCACTGCCATTCTTTCCTGACACCCAGAAAGCTGGACAGGAACACTGGAGCCTGCAGCAGGAAAACCAGAAGTGACGGCTCTAAGTCACAGGAAGCCCCATCTGCCTCCCTATCAAGCTTCAGGATGCAGGCTCCTTTGCAGTGGAAGACATGAATTTTGTGAATAGAGCTTATCTGCAAGGAGTCTGGAATGCCCTTTTAGTTTTCCAGTCTTTGAAGCAGAAGCAGTCCAATCCAGGTATCTGAATGGTGGCTTTTCCAAGCAGTGAGGTTCCCTTTGCATCACTGCATAATATGACAAATCAGAATGAAAGGCTGGTCATTCGCTGAACTCTCAGTGATTATTCTCACACCTCTGATAGTTTAATGTAGTATTTTGGAATTTTCTTCCAAGGACTCATCAAACCTGAATTTACCTTACGTAGGACTTAAAAATAACTTTTTGTACTGATAACAAAGAGCACTTGGTACACATTTCAGTACTACAAGATTCATGAGAAAGGGGGCAAAGGGTTGACTGCAGTTAAAATCAAAAGACAAAGAAATTCTTCTGATGTCCTCAAATGTACTTGTTTTTCTTTATCTTCTTAGGGGCGTTATGGATGTTGTCGCTTCCTTCGAGATGGTTATAAAACCCCAAGAGAGGTTGTATTTAAATAATGTTTCTTAAGATTCCTTAACTGCTTCATATCTAAGTTGCCACTGTGGTGTTCTCCCTCTACTGATTACAATTACATGTTAGAATATTGGAAAGAGAAGTCTTAATTTTGGTATCAGCAAGCCTGGAGTTAGACAATAGAATAGTAAAATCATTAGGAGGACAGCAAGCTGGTGGTTTAAAACCAGCTTGTAGACAGGACAAACAGTTCTGTGGCTCACATGGGTTTTTAAATACCAACTGTGGCCGCCTCCTTGGGTTTCTTTGACATAGTGACTGGTAGAATAATATCAATAAAATAGTCTGCCAAGCACTGTGAGAGATAAATTGCTATTTATTTGTTAGAGATGTAGGAAACAATATAATAAGCTACCAAGGAGTCTTGTGTACATTTCTGATATTTTACCATAGAAAACTGCCAAAAATGGCATCTCCCCATTATAGCAGAATCCTAATTATGGTATACCAACCTCAAAGCTGTATTGAAACAGACAAGCGAGGGAAACCCAGTAAGGTACAATGGTATTATCTATGTATCTGACATCACCTTTTAGAAGGTTTACCTACTTGATTACAGGACCCAAACCGATTGCATTATGATCCTGCTGAACTCAAGCTCTTTGAAAACATTGAATGTGAATGGCCCGTGTTCTGGACATATTTCATAATCGATGGGGTCTTCAGCGGTGACGCTGTTCAGGTAAGAAGATACTGGGTATTATGTTTAATCTTCCACTTATCTGTCAAAGGACTTTGCTGGAGGTGGTCTCTATCCAGTTCACCAACATATTCCCTGTGCCTATGACATAGTAGGTACACAGTAAATATTGGTTAATGCAGCATTCATTTGTTCAAGACAGGTTTCTTTAGCATTTGCTGCTGTGCATACTTTGGTGAGCAAAACAGACCTGTCTTTATAAAGCTTATGCACATGACTGATAAACTCAAAGATTTGCTGTTTGTTTTTTTTTAACCTTTTCAGATCTGACATTTTTTTTAACCTGCTTGAATCATGTGTTCTCGGTTGGGGTGAACAATCTAAGATTTATTTTAGTTTTTGAAAGCTGCCTCTGCTCAGGAATGCTGGGAGGCTGCAGAAACAACAGCAAGCTTGAAATGTTACTGTTGCCCCGTTGTTCATTCTTACTTTTATGCAGTAGTGATTATCTTGGATCTTATGTGTTCTTTTTATCCCAGAACTGAAAGATCTCAAAAAGATTGAGTTGGAATTTCAATTGTGAATAAGCTTGACAATGATCAGAAGCAAACAAAGACTAAGGAGACACAAAAGACTATACTTAGTACCTTATTTTCTAGGTCTCATAGAATTTACTACACTTATGCCTACCCTGTCTCTTCTACTTGCTGCCCAATGACATTTAAAAAAATGATGCACCCCTGGTCACGCTTTGACTGGGCTCTCCAAAGATGAAATGTCTTAAATAGCAGGTGGCTAGTTAAAGTTTTTTTTTCCTCTCTTTTTTCTTTTCCCTTTTTTTTTAAAAAATATATTTTATTGATTTTTTACAGAGAGGAAGGAAGAGGGATAGATAGTCAGAAACATCGATGAGAGAGAAACATCGATCAGTTGCCTCTTGCACACCTCCTACTGGGGATGCGCCCGCAACCAAGCTACATGCCCTTGACCGGAATCGAACCCGGGACCCTTCAGTCCGCAGGCCGACGCTCTATCCACTGAGCCAAACCGGTTTTGGCTCTTTTCCCTTTTAATATGTAGATTTTTATCATTGCCTTTTTAATTTCATGAAAATGTTTACACCAACAGCATCCTAAGAATAGGGCTACATCGATCATAGTATGTATTCTTCCTTTTCCTCACATGAGATTTGTTCAGCAAGTGTTTCTTGAGCAATAAATATTTGAATGAGGGCCTTGTAGTGTAAAACTACCTATAGGTGGAAATGGGATGCACTTCTTAAGATCCGGCCTCCACTCCAAGAAGCTTATAGTCTAGCTGGTGAGACAAATTGTATTTATTTATTTATTTATTTATTATTTTTTACTTATTTTTTTAGAGAGGGAGATAGGGAGAGGGAGGAAAAAACATTGATGTGAGAGAGATACATCTATCGGTTGCCTCCTTTACTTACCCTGACCAGGGATTGAACCCTCAACCTAGGTATGTGCCCTGACCGGGAATCAAACCTGTGACCTTTCACAGGACAATGTTCTAACCAACTGAGTCATGCTGGCCAGGGCAAGACAAAATTTAAATATGTGAGAAGTTAAGAGTGAAATTTTTAACTCATGGGTTAAAGACCACACAGAGAAAAAAGAAAAAGGCCATACAGAAAAGACCAGTTGTGTTTCGCTCCTCCTAACACTTGCTGTCAGCAAGAGTCCCGGTTCCTCCTGCCCCCTTTGAGTTAAAGGTATTTGTGCATTTCTTGGCCCCGTGTCCGACTTCTAATCTGTTTGCTGTCAAGAGAGGTGTTGTTCTGTGTTGCACTGACGTTACAGCATTAAGGACCCCTCTTTCATACCATTGGGGATGGGACTATTTTCCAGGTCCAAGAATACCGAGAGGCCCTGGAGGGAATATTAATCAGGGGCAAGAATGGGATCCACCTGGTGCCAGAACTCTATGCCATCCCACCTAACAAGGTAACCAGGCATTGCTTATCGAGAACAAAGTGACTTGGTGCTTGGCCTTTTCATATTTTTCACCCCCTTTCCAGAACTAACACTTTTTCTCCAGGAGAAGTGGTTTGTAAAGCCTTCAGTAGTGTCCCTGTCTATCACAGAAGTTATGGCATTGGAGCCATGCTTGCAAAGGGGAGTCCAAGTGAAGCATCAATGGAGGATCTTCAGAGGCTATCTGTTCCTCACCTGAACCCAAGGCCAAATGAACCTTCAAATGCACAAAACACTGTTGGACACCATGTTCTCACGCTTATCCACAGAAGAGGAAACCAGACAGAATCTTCCTAGGGAAGGAGGAGAGATGTGTAGATATAGTTGAGAATCTCTTCCTTTGAATCAAGCCATTCCAGAGCTAGAGCTCAAGTAATCACTTAGAAGACATTCTATATCAGGGAGAGAGAAATTGGCCAGTTCCAATAAGATGCCTAAAGATAGTTTTGTTCTATCCGGTTTCTTAAATTGGGCCATGATGGACCTATGTATATCTTGGTGGGAAGATTTCCCTATATGTGTGTCATGTTTAGAAGAAAAGAATTCTTGATTCAAGGCTGTTTGTCCTTCATCTGTTCCTATTGCTTCATTACTGTATTTGCAGAAAGTAGAGACTTCAGAGAGCAGCATATTCCCCCTAATTGACAGGATCAGCAGGAGATCATAATCCAGCAGAAGCTGTCATGCCAAAGCTTGGGTTTAGGGGTTCTGTGGTTGAATCAGGCCCACAAACACATGGTCAGGGAACTGGTGGGGGCTCTGAAATTGTGTGCCTCTGCCCAAAGAGGCTCTGGAACCTGTTAGTGCTCCGATAGCACTGGTCCACCTGGGACCAGACCCGAGGTGCCTCCTAATGGGTAGTACATTTCCAGGTGTTGGAGAGTCCCTCACTATAGTTACTGATCAGGCCATGGAGCCTACAAGGGCTCTTTTCTCTCTAAGTGTCAGTGACCTAGGCATCCTGCAAATGTATTCATATGTATGTGTTGCTGGTGAGGGGCTGATGGTCGGGCCTGGGTAGTTATTTCCCAGCAACTATATATTCAGGTTTCCCATTTCCAATACTGAGGCATTTGGCAGAACAAAATTAGTAATAGGAGGCCATTTGGATCCTGGAAGCAGAGCAAGTGGAAATAAATGACTTCATGGGTATTTCACCTATTTTATGGTAGAGAATAACCATCCATCTGTGTTCTACTAAAAGGCATATATTCCTAACTATAGTAAATGCTAGGTGTGAACAGTTCTGGCTACATGTTGTAAGAAGTTACTCTGCAACTTTTCTCTCTTCTAAACTTTGCACTGACCTTTAAGCAAGGCACCTATTTTGAACACTATTTTATGTTGAACACAGTGTGTGTAGGCTGCTTCCAGAGAACACGTGGGAAGGTTCACCCATCACAACAGTGGCGTGAGGAAACCACTGCCGATAGGGACACCCAGACCCATATGGCACCTTTGAGCAAATTAGAAAAAGGACCTCATCCTTGAAGTGGCTGCAGCCCCAGGCCAAAGTGTCATCAAGCCTGGATTTTAGCCTCACTCTTCCTCAGCTAGACATGCTTGTACAAAGGGCCACCATCCATGGGGTCCTCCATTGCATAGCTTGAGACTAATTCAAGTGTGCCCAGCAGATACGTATTAAGCAGCTGCTCCGGGCCTGGTACCAGACTAGATTCTGGGGCACAAAAGGGTTGCAATGCCAGCTCTGCCTCTGCAAGCTTGCAGGCTAGTGGGGGGTCAGAGGAGCTAGTCCAGGAATGGAGAGCAGACACAGGAGTGGTGGTGGCAAAGACCTGATGCATTGGAAGACTTGCAAGCAGATCAGAAGGGGTAGAAAAGGGGGAGGAGGTGCCACTAGAGGGAGGCAGGAGCCAGCCCGTGGGTGGCAACAGGGTAGAGCCAGGCTGTCTTGTGATCTGGACACCTTGCCTGCCTTCTGTTCTTTGCATAGACTATTTCTCATTCTAGATCTTTTCAGTCTTTTTGGACATTACTTACATTTCAATAGTTTTAACATACAATCTGATTGTAAAAGTAATCCTGCACGCTGCAAAACATCCAGAATTCTGCCAAAAGAAGTGAATACCTATCTCTAATCTTACTACCCACAGATAACCACTGTGACATTTTGGTGAATCTCATTTCATACGAGTATCCCATTTGATTATTTGATTGCTGGTGATGTTTCATTCTGTTTAGTTTATGATCTTCAGGTTTTCTTAATGTTTACTACTACAGCAAATTTTAAAAATTTTACTAAGTATATTAATAACATCACTGATTAACACACAAAGAATGACTGCCCTCATGGTGTGATTTTCCCCTTTGGAGAAGGATAAATGTTTCTACTCTTTGATTGACTGATATTTTATGGAAGGAAAAAAGTGGTCACTGACATTACCCCCAACCAACGTTGTAATGAATAAAAACCCAAAGGTCAGCATGGAGTTTACAACAGAGAAAGTTGTAGACTAACTCTTATAGTGCATAGCCGGCACTGCCCATGAGAAAGAGAACTGTAACTTATTTAGATGAGTCAAGAGCCCCCAATGGATTCAGCTTTTTGAATCCCTGATGAAAACGTCCTGATCTAATAGTACAATTGTTTTCTTTTCTCAATAAATAGTGCCACCTTCTGGTAATTTTCTTGTGTAAGCATACAGAGTTTATGAACTCCTGGGGATAGCAAGATCAAGGAAACCTGACTTAGCATGCAGTGATGCACTGCCATGGCAGAAGGCTGATGTTTTAGATCATTGTATCCGAAATACAGCCAGATGTAAGCATGAGCTGTGCAGCTTCTTGTTGCCTGGAGCTGTGCTCAAAGAAACTTGGCTAGGCTTCCAGTGTCTGTCTCTCTGCCTTTTGCTATCAATGTGCTTGTGGGCAGAGCGCTGGCCTGGAACCAGGCCTAGATAGGAGTTCTGCCTCTGCTGCTTTTACGTGTGAGCCACCCCTCCCACCTGTGGGAACCCCTTTCACGTCCCGCGTGGTTCAGGGTTCAGGTTCAAGGTTGGGGCTCTGGAGAAGGCCACACACAAATGAAAGAGACTAGAAAAGTATTAATTTGGGGATATTGGGGGCCAGGCGGGAGCCCACCTCTAGTGGGAGGACTACACCCCGCTCTGGCCTTGCCATCCCTTTTATTAAGGAAGCATTGATCAGACTGTCAAACCTCAGAGGGAAGGTAGGGGAGGGTGGGGGTTAGGGGGAGAAATCAACCAAAGGACTTGTATGCATGCATATAAGCCTAACCAGTAGTCACGGACAACAGGGGGGTGGGGGCATGCGTGGGGAGGGGTTTGGGATGGGAATGGGGTATGAGGACAAATAAGTGATACCTTAATCAATAAAGAAATTTAAAAAAACAAACACAAAAAAAGACTATGGGATACACCCATAGCCTTTAGGCAGGAAATTCCAATAACAAATTTACATAAGACAAACAGAGCTGGAGGCTGCTTCAGCTAACAATGTTTCAACTAAACAGTGAGCGAACTAGCTCTGACCTTTCAGAGCAATTAAGGTTGTTGACCAGCCTTCCGGGTTTCCTGTCCACATCTTTCTATCAGTGAGACAATGATCGGTTTCCGGCACCCACCCACTACCACCAGCGCAAAGATTTAGCCTCCTTGGCCTCCCAATTCCAGCTCTCACACAGAATTGGCCTGGAGGAGCAAATGAGTAGCATTTTGTGAATCCTCAGTGTGCTTTCTAGTGTGTGGTGACATTGGCCTTTTTATCCTCTGACATTCTGACTTTAGGATTTTCTCTCTTTGCCAGGTAGACGAAGAGTATAAGAATCCTCACACGGTGGACAGAGTTCCTCTGGGGAAGCTGCCCCATCTGTGGGGTCAGTCCTTGTACATCCTCAGCTCACTTTTGGCAGAGGTAGGCAACTTGGGGGCTTCACAGATGGGGAACCAGCAGAGCACAGTGGCTCTCTGTGGTGGTGAATGTCTTTGGCATCTTCATGGCTTTGAAGTCAGCTGCTCTGAAGTATCCGTTACCATTGTTCTCTTTACTCACATAAGATGGTGGCATATTTGACTAGCTGTGGAGAGCTAGGTGCCGAAATCATAACACATTTATCAGTGCCTATCTAAATGATCTACTGTGTTTCAGAGAAAATAAGCAATAGACTTGAAATATATAAGGGAATAAATACTGAATATTTTGAGCCCCAAAAGATGTCATTTTCAAATTTAGGTTAAATTTTGGTTAATCAATATTTCATAGTGTTAATGCTCCTTTTTTCCCCCTAGGGATTCCTTGCCACTGGTGAAATTGACCCCTTAAATAGAAGATTTTCCACTTCCGTCAAACCTGATGTTGTGGTACAAGGTTTGTGAGCGTGTTTACTATTTTTATTTAACTTTGTAAAACCCATGTGTGTTTTTTGCTTGAATTTTTATTGAATCTATTGGGGTGACATTGGTTAATAAAATTATATAGGTTTCAGGTGTACAGTTCTATAATACATCATCTGCACATTGTATTGTGTGTTCACTACCCCAAGTCAAGTCTCCTTCCATCATCATTTATCCCCCCTTTACCCTCTTTTACTTCCCCCTAACCCCCGTTCCCTCTGGCAATCACCATACTGTTGTCTGTGTCTATGAGGTTTTTTTTAATTCTTTCACCTTTTTCACCCAGCTCCAAAACCCCCCTTCCCTCTGGCAGCTATCAATATGTTCTTTGTATCCATGAGTCTGTCTCTATATTGTTTATTAGTTTATTTTGTTCATTAGATTCCACATATAAGTGAAATCATATGGTACTTGTCTTTCTCTGACTGGCTTGTTTCACTTAGCATAATACTCTCGCAGTCCATCCATGCTGTCCCAAAAGGTAAGATTTCCTTCTTTTTTTTATAGCCAATTAATATTCCATTGTGTAAATGTACCACAGCTTTTTTATCCACTCACCTACTGTTGGGCACTTAGGTTGCATCAAAATCTTAGCTATTGTAAACAACGCTGCCATGAACATAGGGGTGCATATATTCCTTCTAATCAGTGTTTCGGAATTCTTAGGATAGATTCCCATGGAATTGCCTTATGACCCAGCGATTCCACTTCTGGGAAAACCCATGTATTGTTAATGCAAATGTCCCATGATTTTCTATTTTATTGTTTAAGTGTGTATGATATATGTATGCTTTAGAGTATATTAATTTGTAACATCATAGCGGAACACATTACTCACATGTTTGTGGTGATGCAGGTGGCATGTGCTAGCATGGAAGCTATGTCCTTTGGGAGCAGGGGCACAGGTTTCTCCTGGTACTCCCATGTGGAGCTGTCTCTATTTCTGACCACATATGAAAAGACCAGGCAGGTTTAGAATAAATGTAGATCCAGGGGAAGGCAAGACATCATATGAAACAGGGTAATTTGACATGGGATCTGTTGAAGAACATTTTTTAGAAGTCTCTTATCAGACTGTCATGTACATTGTGAGTACATGAAATATGCATCGTGAGTGTTTAAAAGAGGCAGGGCCAGAGAGAACCAGGAAGAGCAGCCGTACATGTGCTGTCATTTTCAAAGACACCTAGTTCATGGAGAGCATGCTAATGTGTATATCATAGGCCAAAGAAGAGGTCAGTCAATGACATATATATCCATGTAAGGAGACAAGGGCCACAATGTAATGAAGATTGTGTGTTCTTCTTATTTGCAGTTACTGTTCTGGCAGAAAACAACCACATTAAGGACTTGTTGAGGAAGCATGGGATAGACGTCCAAAGTATTGCTGACATTCACCCAATCCGAGTCCAACCAGGCCGGATCCTTAGTCACATATACGCCAAGCTTGGTAGGTTTGTGGAAATAGGGCATTTTTGGCAAGGAGGCATCTCTGTTCTAGATTTGGATCTGGGGGGAGACTGTGATATGTATAAATTCTTTAGAATTTTGGGCAAAGCCCTATAGCAGGTGGTTTGATCACTTCCATGTGAAGAAGAATGGGCAAACAAGCACGTTCTCCTCATGCCGGTTCAGTAGATGTCACCACAGGTTGGCCATGTGATTTGCCAAACTGTTGTAAAATATGCAGCCACCCTTGAAAAATTCACAATTGGAACAGTCATTGTGTCTTGATAATGTTTTAATTTTCATCTAGAGTCTCAGAAAAATTGTCATTTACCCATTAAAATAGGAGGGGGTTCTCTTTACTTTTTCTAAAATCTGACTTTGTTTTGTAAATTAGAAGTAAAAATTAATTAAATCCTTGCAACAGTTTTATTCTATATAGATGTTGAATATACATTCATGAAAAGGGGGTGGGACTTGTTTTTAATTTGTCTTTGTCCTGTTTAAAGATGTACTGGTGTTAGAAAAATCAAACCCCACAGTGGATTGTTTGACGTAAAAATATGTTCAATCTTAGCTGAAGTCAGTTGGATTAGATGTTACTGTATTTACTCTATGTTCAGTCTTAGCTGAAGTCAGTTGGATTAGATGTTACTATATTTACTCTAACACCATTTCTCTTTTTTTTTCCCAAATAGGACGGAATAAGAATATGAAATTGAGCGGGCGACCATATCGGCACATTGGCGTCCTTGGAACATCTAAACTATATGTGATTAGGAACCAAATATTTACTTTCACACCTCAGGTGAGAAGAGCATGCCAGTAGGAAACCAACAAGCATCTTTGCATTAAGCTCTCTTTTCTGGCTGGTGAGCCATTTTGAATGTGGTAGAATGTGCATGCATATGTTCAAATAGAGACATTTAGGATGACACCCATTACCCTCGTACAATTCTGTACTCCTAGTAGGTGCTCAATTATTGTGCCTTGAATCGAATTGAGGGTGTCATAACTTCCAGTCATTAGTGGGGAAATTCACACCGCTTTATAAATTTGCTAGTAACATATCACTTGCCTCATAGCCCTTGTGCTCCTAATCACAAGAGTCCCTCACGCTTGCTTAAGTTGTCATCAGACCCTCTGTAACACCCAGCCAGTCTGATTTTCAGGCCCCAACCCCCTTGATGGAATCCTGAATTTACTGATTATGGAACTGTCTTTCAGAGTTTTTGTTTCCAAAAGAAACTTGTCCTCTGGAACCCAAACCAAATGTTTTCCATCCCTTTGGGCAGCTAGAAAGACCAACTGTGGTACCACTTTGTAAACATGGAGCACAGCGCCCCCACTACCTAGGTACATAGTCAGGGGTCAGTAGCCCCAAATTGCTCTTTTTCACCCTATCCCACACTGCTCCCTTAAATCTTGTGAGTTATTGCTGTTCCTAACAAATTTCAGACCAGAGCATGAACTGAGCATAGACTAGTCCAGAGGCCAGAAGACCAATTTGATTTTCATCGACATCAGGTCACAGTGCCTTTAGTTCACATTAGCCAGGCCATCAATCAGGTAATCATAATTCCCACAACTCGGTTGCTCTCAGTGCCCTCGCTTGGAAAGCATCTCCGAGCCCAGCAGCCCTGGAGGAGTACGAATTAGGGAGTTATTGATTTCCTTCAGGAGACAGTGATATTGGGCCTGGTGCTTATATCCTCATCTGAGGAGTTGTAAATAGATGTCGTTGTGCACCTTTCCCTTCCACAGCTCCTGTGCAGGTGACAGGTCGATTTGTCTGAGAGCCCCATGATAGGTGGATTATAACCAGGATTGAACTGTTTCTCTGGAAACATAGCACAAGGATTAGTGCTGCCGTGAGTGACAGCTGGGGTTGTGTCGAGGGAAATGAAGGACAACCTCTTACTTGGCCTGTTCTGACTTGCAGTTTACTGACCAGCATCACTTCTATCTGGCCCTGGACAACGAGATGATCGTAGAGATGCTGAGGATTGAGCTGGCTTACCTGTGCACCTGCTGGCGGATGACAGGCAGACCCACGCTCACCTTCCCAATCACCCACACCATGCTCAGTAACTCCATGAACTTGATCTGCCTGAATCATACATATCCCACTATTGGTTTGGGCCCTTTGCACACTATTTAAAATGGCTCCTGTGGACAGAGCTAAGTATTGAAGGGGTTTTTCAGCAGTTCAGTCTCTTAGCTCAGGAATCTTCTATGACATAGGTATTTAATGAGGTTGTGTTGATGAAAACATTTCGGTGCATGCCTCCCCCCACCCCCACAAAGAAAGTATTCCCAGATTGAGTAAACTAACTCATCTTTTCCTTTCCCCCCACTCAGCAAATGATGGCTCAGACATTCATCCTGCAGTTCTTTCTACAATTAGAAAACTAGAGGATGGATATTTTGGAGGAGCTAGGTAATTTATGATTTTTTTAAAAAGTAACACTGACCTTTCTTAAAGTCTTTTTGCTGCCCTTCTCCCATTTTTCATGTCAATTGCTAAACATAGAAGCATGGTGCTTTAGAGTAAGAAGGAAGTTAAAACTTATTGACGCCAGTGACCCATGTGAAACTGGAATAATCTCTTAAAGCAGCATTCGGTGGGTGTTTGTGAAGCTTTTGTGGGCGCCAGGAGGCCTGGGGCATAGAGAGGTAAACATATCACTTCTCTGAAGTGGCATTCCTGGAATGCATGTATGGAATTCTGTGCTATTTCTAGTAAAAGGCATGAAAGAAAAGACCCAGCGCCTAAGATCTGGCAGGTGCTCAATAAATGCTCCTTGAATTGACTTGAGTGTGCTATCACCTGAAGAATAATTCACAGAACTTTACAAATTCCTTAGCGGCCCTCAGAGCAGAGCACCTGAATGTGCCTAGACCTAGACCATTGTCCCCTCATCTCAGTGGAATGATACCCATTCCTTTGTAGGCCCACGGTATGGCAGAAGCTTCCAGGTATTATGGTTAAGCATCTTGAGTGATGGGGGCTCACCTCCCAGTAAAACCCCTTTGGTTTTTTTACCCTCTGACTGTCACAAGGCAGAGGTTTTCTCTGGAGCATCTATGCCCTGACCTCTCTGAATTTCCTGGGATATGCCAGAAGGGCCGCAGGAGAACCTTACTGGGAAGCCAGCCTCTAGTGAGGCGTGGCCTCTCCCAGGCTCAGGGGGGCTTCCATTTGGTTCCTGATGGAATGCCACTTGCTAATTTTTTTTAATATATTTTATTGATTTCTTACAGAGAGGAAAGGGAGAGGATAGTCAGAAACATCGATGAGAGAGAAACATCAATCAGCTGCCTCCTGCACACCTCCCACTGGGGATGTGCCCGCAACCCAGGTACATGCCCTTGACTGGAATCGAACCCGGGACCCTTCAGTCCGCAGGCCGACGCTCCATCCACTGAGCCAAACCAGTCAGGGCAACCACTTGCTAAATTTGATTGGGCCTTAAAATCAGCGCCCTTCTTCTCACATCCTCCCATACTAGAGACCCTGCTGCCACAGTACCTTTTTCAAATTGTGGTAAGATCCACATAAAATAAAATTTACCATCTAACCATTTGTAAGTATACAGTTCAGTACTGTTAAGTACATTCACATTGTTGTGCAACCAACCTCCAGAACTCTTCATCTTGTAAAACTGAAACTGTGCTCATTAAACAACTCTCCATTTTCCCCTGCCCTCGGCCTCTGGGAACCACCATTCTACTTTCGGTCTCTTGGTAGCTCATCTAAGCGGACTCATCCAATAGTTCTCTCTTTGTGACCGGCTCATTTCATGTAGCCTGATGTCTTCAGGGTTGAGTCACTGTGCTGGGGTTGGTACCTCTGCTCACAGACCTACTGCAAGTTTTTTTTTTTAAATATATTTTATTGATTTTTTACAGAGAGGAAGGGAGAGGGATAGAGAGTTAGAAACATCAATGAGAGAGAAACATCAATCAGCTGCCTCTTGCACACCCCCTACTGGGGATGTGCCCGCAACCATGGTACATGCCCTTGACCGGAATCGAACCTGGGACCCTTCAGTCCGCAGGCCAATGCTCTATCCACTGAGCCAAACCAGTTAGGGCCCTACTGTAAGTTTTGCTCTAGACTTGAAGTGACTCTCACTCTGAGCTGCTCCTGGCCTTTCTCAGGAGTGTCAGTGAGACTGTCCCCAACATTTTGCCATCTACATTTCCGGCGCTAGTGCCATACCTGCAGTCAACACCCACATTCATACATTTGACCTCCAGTTTGAATAAGTTACCACCTGGTGTACAGCATCTTAACCAGGAGAAAATACCATATGCCCATAATTAACTGTTTTTCAAAATTATATATTAATTGAAATATAATCATTGTCAAAAGGACACTGTAGTTAATTGAGCACTTGCAATGTGTTCTTTGTTGCTTGGTACGCAGTACGCATTGTCACATTTAATCTTCACTTTGTCACGTGGGCTGTATTCCCACTTTATAGAGAAGGAGCAGTCACCTCGGAGAGCCAGCTCACAAGACAAATGGGTGCAGAAGCTCTGTGTGAATCCAGCAACCAGGCTCTAATTCCATGTGGAGCTGGCGGAGGGCTTATAGGAATCGGGAGAACCTCCCATTTTCAGAGTATGGCAATGGTTCCGAGAAACAGGGAACCAAACAGGAATGCCTGGGCTCCCTCGGCTGCCTTCCCTACTGAGTTCTGGATACTGTCAACATAAGAAACATTCAAACCTGTAAAGAATTTTTGTGAGTTTATTTGAACCAAACCGTGGCAATTGCCAGGAAGCAAAAATCTCAACATAATGAGATCATGCTCCAGAGAATGGCAGTTTTGCACCTTATTTGATGCATTCCAGTCAAAAGAGAAGATGTAAGTGGGTTACATGAAATTCATTGGTAATAGATTAAGGAGGCAGGAGAAAGCAGAAGAGGGAAACCTCTGGGACTGGGTAAAAAGTAAAATGATACAGCTTTTACATAGGTGGGTACAGGACAGTTAATAGTCAACAACATGATAAAAATAACAAGGAGAGGATTTGTAGTATCTGCTCTGGTGCATTGGTTGTGTGCCCTGAGGGGCCCGAAAAAAGGGAAGTTACCCTGCCTTATAAAGGTATGTTATCACAGATGCAAAAGACATAGACAGGCTCAGTTAAGGTAAAGATTGACCTTTGTTAGGGAAGATTCTAGTCTAGGACCTGACTATCTGCCTAAACTGCTTGTAGTTTAAAATGCTTTAATTTCAGACCTTCCTTTGTAGTTACTTTAGGTCTCCGAATTTGCAAGGTTGCCACACAGGCCTTCCCTGAGCTTGTCAGGTTAGCATGTGGCCCCTTTTCATCCACAGCGGTTACAACTGAATCTCATTTTGCTTTTTCCTTTATGTCTGAGGGTCTTGTAAAAGCGGAACTCACCCTCGATGCTGGTCTCTACTTCCTGGAACCAGCTGGGGTAGCTTGCTATCAAATTACTTACTGCCTTTCCACCTTTGACCCTGACGCCTTCCAACTTAATCAGAGGGAAACTTTCCATTGTCTTTTTTCCTGGCTCTACCTCACCAGTCCTGTTCCCCAACCTCAGGGCAAAACCATCACCAGAACTGACTCCAGGGCCCTAGGGGGGAACGTTATTACTTTATGAAGGGAAGGTTTTTCTTGTCCTGAGGCCTTGTTTATGATCTAGTCCATTTGCCCATTGAAGCTCAACCACTTATGAATTCATTTGCATCACTGCTTTAATTTATTCCTTAAATGGTTCTCTCAGCCATTTCAACTAAGTCATAATCTGATGCTAGTAGCCCCAAGGCATCTTACTGCCTCCAGATCTAACATTTTAAGAAGCACACAGAAGAGGTTTTCTTTCTGTAGCGTGGACATCCCACTACTCCCCGAACCCGGGGGTGGACCTGCAGAACTCAAAGGCTGTGGCCTTTGCAGCGGAACCCCACACTGGCAAAGCCATCTCTCAGTTTTCAGTGGAACTTTTCGTAGCCTGGTAATACACTAGGGCCACTCTGAGCATTTACTCTGGTTTGGGGATGGCCCACCCATCACATTCCTTCTAGACAGAACTTGGGCTCTGAGACGTGCCTGTCTGCACCTGTGTGACCCCATTGCATGGTAGGGACTCAAACGATGGCACAAGTACACCCAGAGAATCACTGTTTATGGTTTTGTTCTGGTCCAGTCATTGAGGGCACAAAACCTCCGAAAGGTTGGTTCTGGTTAAAAGTGGTTCTCTTAATATGTTTTGTAAAACTTTGGTTGGTTCAGTAAAATACATTTCTGTTTGTGTTGGGCTCAGGAATAAGAAATCAGCGTGATTCATTTTGGCTGTTAATATGCTGTGTACTTCCACTTTGTACTTGCTATTGAATTTTCATTTTAATTTCTTGGCTGTCTACTGCAGAGTGACATATTTATTGATCCTGGCAGAAGTGCTACCTGATTCTTGAAAAGTATTTCCATGATTCATTAGTGGAAGTTTGTCCATGTGCACCTGTATCTCTAACATAGTGTCTCCTTGGCAGAGTAAAATTAGGGAGCCTTTCGGAATTTCTCACCACGTCTTTCTACACGTATCTGACCTTCCTGGATCCAGACTGTGATGAAAAGTTATTTGATGATGATTCCAGCGAAGGGAGTATCAGTCCTGATAGCGATTCAGATTTGGGAGGATATTTCGGAGAGACTTACAATCGAGGTATAGCTAGGAATGCCTTTGCAGGCTGTTCATTGAATTTATTGAAACCTTAGCATTGTGGTAGAATTGCCCTAAGACACAAACACGGAAAATGTTTTTAATTAACCTAACAAAAATGTTTGTTAATTAACCTAACAAAAAAGGCTTTGGAAACTTGTAGGCATTAAAATGAATACAATGCCACTTTAAAAACCTAAACTACAGTGGGGCTTTTTTTTAAAAATATATTTTATTGATTTTTTACAGAGAGGAAGAGAGAGGGATAGAAAGTTAGAAACATCGATGAGAGAGAGACATCGATTAGCTGCCTCCTGCACGCCCCCTACTGGGGATGTGCCCGCAACCCAGGTACATGCCCTTGACTGGAATCGAACCTGGGACCCTTCAGTCCACAGGCCGACGCTCTATCCACTGAGCCAAACCAGTTAGGGCTACAGTGGGGCTTTTTCAAACCTAGCGTGACAAAGAGTTTCAGGAATGAGGACTTTTCACAAAATATACAGTATTCTAAAGACAAAAACACAGGGCTTGAATTTTCAAAGGAATGGTAGAATGATCTAGGTTTGGTTGGATATGAGAGCTGAAATCCTATGTGTATAACATTTCTCAAACTGAATAGGATTTGGGGTTGAAGTGACCTGTTTTTTACTTTGGGATAGTACTTGGGATTGGGGCTGGGGATTCCATAATGCTTAGCTCACTCATGACAAATTAAAACAAAAAGCAGGTGTCAGCTGCTGGCCCTCAGGGTGCCTTACATATTCAGTTCATGTTGTGATGCTCTCATATGAACACTATCTTTTCCTAGGATGAAGTTGTTTTTTTTCAAACAGTAGCTTTATATGTGTAAATCTCTTTACTCTGGGGAGGGGTGCAAATATCTTCCACTAAATTTACTTAGTGCTGTGTGCTACACATAATCACTATTATGCCTTTAGAATATTTCTGCAGCTTGTTTTCATTGGCTGTTTTGCTTGCCTGTCCAATTACAGAAAGCCAGGATGAATTTGACCAGTATATCAACCACCTCCTGCAGAGCACATCCTTGAAGTGCTACCTGCCCTCTCTTCGTAAGAAGACTTCAGAAGACAGCCATGTTTTCAGTGCTATCCACTCTACTCGGGATATACTTTCCGTGATGGCAAAAGCAAAGGGTTTGGAAATTCCATGTATGTTATTAACTCTTTTCTGCCTGTTAAAATACATTTTTAATCAAAGTCAAAGACTCCAAAGAGACAACAAAATGCAGATGTTTTCTCCCTCACCCCTCCCCTCCCTACTGCCCCCAGTCCTTAGAGGCAACCACATTCAACTCTTATTTATTTCTTCTGGCATTTATATAGCTCCACATTTCTAAAATAATTCTAAAATAATGTGTGTATACTGTTGTCTTTTGATGCATTGACTTTATTCAGTGTCTGTTGACTTTCTCTTATGGGGTGAGGTTTAGCTGTCTTAAATCACCACCTCTCCCTCTGCTTCACTTTTCCTAGCTGTCAGATATAGTTGTATTAAAACTAAGTTAAATCAGTACTCACTCTTTATGCTATTGTTTGTATGCAAATATTATTCCCAACTGAGCATTATAGTATACTATGATTATATTATTGTTTTTTACTTATTTTTCTAAAGCTAATAGTTGCCCTATCTTTTAATTTGCCTTGCTTCCTTTTTATACTTCCAATGGCCTCTCAATACAAATTTCCACCAGGTCAATCATATCTAGGAATTTTTTCATTTCACTATTTTTTAATTTATTTTTTAATAAAACTTTATTGTTCAGATTATTGCAGTTGTTCCTCTTTTTTCCCCCCATAGCTCCCCTCCACCCAGTTCCCATCCCACCCCATGCCCTTACCCCCCGACTGTCCTCGTCCATAGGTGTAAGATTTTTGTCCAGTCTCTTCCCGCACTCCCCACACCCCCTTCACCCCGAGAACTGTCAGTCCACTCCCTTTCTATGCCCTGATTCTATTATATTCACCAGTTTATTCTGTTCATCAGATTTTTTATTCACTCGATTTTTAGATTCACTTGTTGATAGATCTGTATTTGTTGTCACTTTGTTGTTCATAATTTTTATCTTTACCTTTTTCTTCTTCCTCTTCTTAAAGAATACCTTTCAGCATTTCATATAATACTGGTTTGGCAGTGATGAACTCCTTTAGCTTTTTCTTACCTGTGAAGCTCTTTATCTGACCTTCAATTCTAAATTATAGCTTTGCTGGGTAGAGTAATCTTGGTTGTAGGTTCTTGCTAGTCATCACTTTGAATATTTCTTGCCACTCCCTTCTGGCCTGCATAGTTTCTGTTGAGAAATCAGCTGACAGTCATATGGGTACTCCCTTGTAGGTAACCAACTGTTTTTCTCTTGCTGCTTTTAAGATTCTCTCTTTGTCTTTTGCTCTTGTCATTTTAATTATGATGTGTCTTGGTGTAGTCTTCTTTGGATTCCTTTTGTTTGAGGTTCTATACACGTCCTGGACTTGTAAGTCTATTTCTTTCACCAGGTAGGGGAAGTTTTCTGTCATTATTTCTTCAAATAGGCTTTCAATATCTTGCTCTCTCTCTTCTTCTGGCACCCCCATAATTCGGATGTTTGTACGCTTGAAATTGTCCCAGAGGCTCCTTACACTATCTTCATATTTTTGGATTCTTTTTGCTGTTTGCTTTTCTGGTTGGGTGTTTTTTGCTTCTTTGTATTTCAAATCTTTGACTTGATTCTTGGGATCCTCTAGTCTGCTGTTGGATCTCTGTATATTATTCCTTATTTCAGTCAGTGTAAGTTTAATTTCTGATTGGTCCTTTTTCATATCCTCGAGGGTCTCACTAAATTTCTCGGAGGTTTCTAGAAGATTCTTTTTTTTTTTAATATATTTTATTGATTTTTTACAGAGAGGAAGGAAGAGGGATAGAGAGTTAGAAACATCAATGAGAGAGAAACATCGATCAGCTGCCTCCTGCACACCTCCCACTGGGGATGTGCCTGCAACCAAGTTACGTGCCCTTGACCGGAATCGAACCTGGGACCTTTCAGTCCGCAGGCTGACGCTCTATCCACTGAGCCAAACCGGTTTTGGCTAGAAGATTCTTGAGTAACCTTATAACCGTGGTTTTGAACTCTATATCCAATAGTTTGCTTTCCTCCATTTCTTTCATTTGTGACCTATTTCTTTGTCTCGCATTTTGGCTGCTTCCTTGTGTTGATAGAGTGGCTTTGTGTGCTAGGTGTCCTATAGGGCCCAGTGGCTCAGCCTCCCCAATTACCTGAGGTGGACACTCTTGGTGCACCCCTTTGTGGGCTGTGTGCACAGTCTTATTTTAGTTAAGCCTTGATTGTTGTTGATATCACTGGGAGGAATTGACCTCCAGGCCAATTGGCTGTGAGGACCAGCTGTGTCTATAATGGGAGAAATGCTGTGCTGGAGACACACTTATGAGGCAGGACTTGCTTCAGTGGGGCTTTGGTGCTCACTGAGTCTGCCTCTTGAGTGTGTCGCTTATGGATGTGAAGAGTTGTAATCTGGTATGGTCTCACACTGAACACTGGGTACACTGGCTCTTGGATCTCCAAGGAGGTGCAAAGTCAGCCACTGCCTGAGGCCACCCAGCAGGAGCTACAGAGAAATATGCATATTCCTCCTCTTTGTTTGGGGTTTGGAAGTGCCCAGATGAGCCCCAGCTGTGAAGCAATGCAGGCTGCTGCTGCTGGACCTTAGGCCTTCTTTTGGAAGCTTTGGCACTCTCTGATCCAGCCTCAGTTTGTTAGGTTTTAGGTTGCAAAAGGACAGGCCATTCATATGCAAAAGCCGCTGTGCACAGCTTGGGTGGGGTTGTAAATTGGGTGGGGTGGGGTCTCAGGGAATCACCAGGGTGGAGCAAACAGCAATAGCTGCCAGTCAGCCCTGCCCAGGAGAGGTCCCCAGGTCTCTGTGTCCCACAGCTCCATGCAGGAACAATGATCGCTGTGAGCACCTCTGAGAGAAAGTCGCCCCTGTGTTCTGGCCTGATGCCAGTTAGTCCATTTTCTCCCCGTATGAGTCTGGGTCCCCAGAGTCTTGTCTGGAACTGGAGTTCAGAGCAGTTGGGAGCTTGTATCTCCCTCCCGATTGAAAAAAACAACAGCACACCCAGTTGCCAGACAGTTTCAAGCATGCCTCCGCACCTCCACACCTTCGCACCTCCTACCAGTCTCAATGTGCTTTTTTCTTTCCTTCTAGTTGTACAACTTCCACTCCGCCAGCTTTCCTGTGGTTCTGGATGATATTTGTTTTGTCTTTTAGTTGTAGTTTTGATGTGGTTGTGAGAGGCAGCAAGTACAGGTGTTTACCTATGCTGCCATCTTCTATTTTTTTATTTTTTTAAATAGAATCCACAAGTCTCCTTCTGTCTGGCTGATTGGGCTCTAAGCCTGTTGCACCCCTAGGGCTTCTCTTTATTGTAATTCTTGGAATCTCCTTTGCTTATCTCTCCAGTTGGGTTCCCTGTTTCCTGAATCTGACATGTTCCTCTTTTTCAATTTATTACTTTGGTGGAGCACTTTTAGAATAGTTCCAGTAAGTTAAAAAAAATAGTATAATGGAAGAGGGTATGATGATCACAACCCTCAATTTGTGAAATTCACTGCCCCTTTGGCATGGTTGCCCTCCATGTCCAGGATATAGATGTTATCCTGGGATCTTCCTTCACCATCATCCTGGAGAGTTCCTTGACAATTCCTTGTCTCCTGTGTTGGCTCTTCTGTTTTCTGTGTCTCAACTTTTCCTTAGCTTACTCTCTAATTTTGATGGGGGATGTCCAGTAGTTTCCCAAAAAGCAGTACATGGTGGTTCAAATTGTTGAGACTTTTCAAGTCTGAAAATATTTATAAATATACTATATCCATTTGAGAGTTTGGCTGGATATAAAATTCTAGATTGAAAATAAAATTTTCTTCATAATTTTGAAAGCATCATTTCATTATCTTCTTATATCAGAGTTACTTTCAAGAAACTTAAACGCATTCTGATTTTTGATCCTTAAAATATAAATTGTTTTTCTTTTTGAAAAATTTTAGGATCTTTTCTGCTCCCAGGTTCTGAAATTTCAGTGACATACCTTGATCTAGGTGTATTTTCTCCTCCACAGTGTTGGGTACTCATTGGACCTTTTCAATCTGGAAATTTATGTTTTTCAGACCTGTAAAGCTTTTCTGAATAATTTATTGACTCATTTCCTTCCTTATATTTTCTCTTTTCTATCTTTTGGTACTCTATGATTTCAGTGTTGACTTCCTGGTGAAGTCTTTATCGTTTCTCTTCTGTCTTCCATTTTTTTTTTGTCTTTTGCTCTTTTCTGAGGGCAGTTGTTTCAACTTTTTGTTCCAGCTTCTCAACTGAATTTTCTCACTTTTGCTATCATATTTTAATTTTTTGTTCTCTGAATTGCATTCATTCTTATTTCATGCGTACAATATAATTTCTTATTACTCTAAGAATGTTAATGGCAGGGTTTTTGGTTTTGTTTTCTTCTCCCTGAGTGGATTCCATTTTCCCCAAGTCAATTTTTCCTGTTTCTTTTTCTATCTTCCACGTTAGAGCCTTTCCTTCAATGCAGGGTGCTCCTTAGTTATCTGCTCATCCGTGAGAATCTCAAAGCATGTAGGTGGGGCCTGTTGGCTGTATGGGTATAGACTGGGCAGATTTCCCAGAGATACTCTGTTCTCCTCTTTGACAGGTAAGGATCTGGTTCTTATTCCCCCTAAGGAATATACACAGGCCTTCAGACATGCCAGTCAGCCCCCACTCTTGGGGCCCTCCTCAAAATGACCCTCTATTCTTCTGTCAGGGGGAAGGTGGAACAAGGCAGTTGCCAAGCTGTATGGAGTTGACAAAGGCACCTAGGGAGCTCACTGCTTCGCGCACAGCAATTACCCAGTCTTTCTTATTCTGGACCATTCCCTCTAGACTCTCCCCGCCAGTTCCAGAGGTACATAGTGCAGCAAGCTTCTGACACTTCTGAGGATTCTCTGATGCAAATCTGACTGGTTCTTGATTTTTCCCACTGCAGACTTGTGGTTTGGTTGCCTTACCTTGTGTTGGCTAAGTCAGTTATCTGTCATCCATCAGCTTTCCCAACTTCCAAAATGATGTTACTAATATCTTCTCTCCTGCTTTTCTCTATTCTTGAGGATTTGTCTTTTTTAAAACATTTTTTTTTCTGTAGTGTTAGTTGGGATTTGAGAGGAAGTAAAATGAAAATGTATGTTTAATGCGTTAATATAACCTGAAAGTATATAAATGCCTTTTATATATGTCTCATCTTTACCTTGAAAACTTCCTGTTTTCCCAAGATGATATGAGATAGCCTGGAAGACACAGGTGGCTTAATGAATAAATATTGATAATGATAACATCCAAAGGTGGTTAGAAAACATAAATCCTAATGCCTGGCAGTGGCAAAGTGAAACACATATTGGATAGGAAGCCCAGACACCTTGATTATGAGAAGGCCAGTGACCGTGGATAAATGACCTACCCTCTCTGACTCTCAGTTTTTTTCATCTGAAAGAAAAAGAAATTGGGCTTAATCATTTCTAAGGCTCAGTCCAGTCCTAAGATGCTATGTAATTTTCCCCTGAATTCCAGGAGGCAAAAGTGAAATTTTACTCCTTAAAGCAAGGTCAATGTCCTGCTCATGTGTTTCCAGCACATGATGTAGCTACATGATAAATTCTTGTTGAAGTTAAGCTAATTAAGTAATCACTTTTTTAATTGGTTTGTATTGAATAAGGAGTAACTACTGTACCTCTTAAAAGAAATATTTTCTCCTTCCTCCTCCTCAAAAGAATGCTCTTTATTCTTTGGTTTTCCAGTTGTTCCCATGACTTTGCCAACTAAAGCTCTAAATACCCACCGTAAATCGCTGAATCTTGTTGATTCTCCTCAGCCACTCCTAAAACAGGTAAAATATTTAGAATCACTTTGCTAACAAATGTAATATTCTTTGATGTTGGTGTAGTCCCAAGAAATCTTTTAAATGGTTGAACTCAAAAGAAAGCATATTTCTTGATATCCAGGACTTTTAGGATTAGAAGTTCTGGTTTTCCATCTGAACCCACTCAGTTGTCTAAAATCTGCTTTGTGTCAGTATGCACATTGAATTTGATGCAAACCTTTATTTTCTGCATGTAGGAAAATGCTACTGACTTTTTGCCCACTCATCAGAATCTATGTCACACTGGAGGAAATAAGCTAGCTCACTTCCTAGCCCTGTCCTGTCTGTGCCAGCCAGCCAAGGCTGGCAACATGCAGAATGGGGTACAAAATCAGAAAAGACTCCTCAGGAGAATAAATCTCAGGGTGTTTCCGACTGGTTCCCATAATCTGTTATTTTATCCAGAAATCTCGTTTGATTTTATCCCACATGAATAGAGAGATTCAGTATCTATTGGAGAATATTTTAACCTAACCTCAATTTTAGGTTGTTTAAAACTCACATACTTTTTGCATTTGTTTTTAAAAAATATTTTATTCAAGTATAACATATATAGAAAAGTGTATAGAGCAGGGGTGGGCAAACTTTTTGACTCGAGGGCCACAATGGGTTCTTAAACTGGACCGGAGGGCTGGAACAAAAGCATGGATGGAGTGTTTGTGTGAACTAATATAAATTCAAAGTAAAGGAGCGGAGGGGAGAGCAAGAGAACCCTCCACTCTTTCGGCTCCGCGGGCCGGATAGAACAGCCGAACAGGCCGGATCCGCCCCGTGGGCCATAGTTTGCCCACGGCTGGTATAGAGTGTAAAGTATACAAGCTCACTGAATTATCACCACACCAACAGACACAGGTAAATGACCAACCACTCTTTGTGCCCTTCCCAGTCGCTTCCACCCCTCCACTCCAAAGGTAAATGATAGCATAAGTTCTAACACCGGGGTTAGTTTTGCTGTTTTTGAACTTGGCATAAATAAAACTCATACATATTGCCAAAACCGATTTGGCTCAGTCGATAGAGCGTCGGCCTGCGGACTGAAGGGTCCCGGGTTCGATTCCGGTCAAGGGCATGTACCTTGGTTGCGGGCACATCCCCAGTGGGAGGGGTGCAGGAGGCAGCTGATCGATGTTTCTCTCTCATCGATGTTTCTAGCTCTCTATCCCTCTCCCTTCCTCTCTGTAAAATATCAATAAAATATATTTTTTTAAAAAAACTTATACATATTTTAACCTGTTCAGTCCAGTGTCTTGAAAACATTGACTAATGCAGTGATTCACTGATCAAAAATAGTAAAGCACATACATAAAAAGCTACAAAAGATTCACTGAAAACCTGGAATACCGTGACAGAGTTCCAAGACCAGGTTGATGTGTCACTTCAGATCTGAAAGTTTGCATGCTCAGCTCTTCTCCCTTGCTTTTTGGTTTTTGTAGGGTCCGGCCCCCGAAGGTGACTTCCAGTGGCCCAGAGATGGTCATGGCGATATGGACTGTGAGAAGCTGGTCGAGCAGCTGAAAGACTGTTCAAACCTACAGGACCAAGCAGACATTCTGTACATCCTGTATGTAATAAAGTAAGTTTCTGATCTTTGCTGGTCCGAGCTTTCCCCCATCTCCTTGATTCTGTCTTAATCTTTTTGGCCTTCCAGCAAGCTGGGTCATGGATATATTACCCAAATTACCCCGGATCACTGCAAACAGACTTCTATCCCCTTTACTGCCTATTCATGCTGGCCTCTCAGGACGAGGAGGCTAGGTGAAGCCAGGATCTCACTGTTTCCTGATATTAGGCTTCTGTTTCCAGTGGTCAGAGGGATGCATTGGTAAGGCTCAACCCAATCCTGAGACGCGGAGGCAGTAGGAGGGCCCTGAGCATTGGCAGAGTGTGCAGTGATTCATTCCCCTCCCTGCCAAGTGAGCTCCGCTGCAAGAGAATCCGGCCTGTAAACGTTGTGGGCCACACTTCTAGGGTTTTCTCTCAACAGGGGCCCCAGCTGGGACACAAATCTCTCCGGACAGCATGGAGTCACAGTTCAAAACCTCCTCAGTGAGCTCTATGGGAAAGCCGGCCTGAACCAGGAGTGGGGTTTGATTCGCTACATCTCTGGCCTGCTCAGGAAGAAAGTGGAGGTCCTGGCCGAGGTCAGAGCCACTGTGCTGGCTGTCCATCTGTCTTTTCTAGCCCCATGCCCTCTTCCTTTTATGAAAGCTTGAGGCAAGCACCTCTTATTTGTAAAGGAAACCAGTTATTTAATATATGGATGGAGCGGGCTCTCCTCTCCGGACCTCCCACTGCTTCTTGGAAGGCGAGCAGAGGAAATGAAATTGAAGCTGATTCATTTTGTTCCTTCTTAGCTGCAGAAAAAGGTTTACCAAGAAGTAAAACAAAAATGCTCTGTGGCCTGACATCCTCTTAAACAGAGCTCTCTTATTTCTGTACAACCACAGTATAATCATTAATATTTTTAACCTTATGGCCCTGCAACATCCAGAACTGCTTTCTAAGACATTAAAGTTCAGTGATATGGTAAGGAGATGGTATTTATTATATGTGAGTAACGGGGAAACTGACAATTTAAGACTGTAATACGGTTATTAACTCTTAACATTGGTATTTCAGGACTCACAACAGCCCATCCGCTTGTAGCATATCAGGGAATCCAATGTATTGGCTGCAGTAGCTGGGCATTAAACACCCACTAGCAGGGCCTGCAGAGCCAGCCTGGGGCCACATATTGGGAACACAGAGGTCACAGGGATGCAGCCCTGCCTGGCTTGCTCAGTCTGGGGTCTATGAATGAATTTTTCAAATAAATGGCGACATGGGTCATCAGTTTTGTAAAGGTAAAAAGTTATGATCTTATTGGAATACCCTTCCCCTTTGAATTTGCTCATTTCCTCCTTTCCCTCTCTTCCTTTCTCCCTCTCTCCTGCACCCATTCCGCTAAATGAGTAGGCCTGCACGGACCTGCTGTCCCACCAGACGCAGCTCACCGTGGGCCTGCCGCCAGAGCCTCGGGAGAAGATCATCTCTGCGTAAGTGTTCAGCCTGGGGCCTTGGGTTTGTGGGGGCCGTGGGAAAACATCAGTGCCATCCGCCACTCGGGAAGAGGGTCTCCTTAAAGACACTGTCACTCCGGAGCTTCCAGCAGGAAAATAAGGGTCTTGCACAGAGGGCGAGGAGACACCTCTTAGGTATCTTTCCTGGTGTTTGTGTCCTGACGCTCTTTTCCTAGGCCCCTTCCCCCAGAGGAGCTCACAAAACTCATCTACGAAGCCAGCGGGCAGGACATCAGTATCGCCGTCCTCACACAGGTCAGCTGGCTGGGGAGGGCCAGGGCTGCAGCCTTCTCCAGGCCTCCGCCACCACCTGCTTTCTGAAACGCTGTCTCCATGTGTGTCTGTGGCAGGAGATTGTGGTCTACTTGGCCATGTACGTCAGGGCTCAGCCCAGCCTCTTCGTGGAGATGCTCAGGCTCCGGGTAGGACTGATCATTCAGGTGATGGCCACGGAGCTGGCGCGGAGCCTGAACTGTTCAGGTGCAAAGGGGGGGGGGCGGGCCCTCGGGAGGCTCCTGTGGTCAGTCCAGCGGAACCCCGCCCAAGCACTCTGGAACCCGGGCTTCTGTGCCTTTGCACATGCTGTTGCTTTACCTGGTTCTCTAGTTTAGATGAAACATCCACCAGGCCATCCAGAACAGGCTGTTGAATTTCATGTCAGGGAAAGAGGCATTAGCATCTTCTGTCCTGCTCCTGACATCTAAGTTCCTCACTGTAGTTCCTTGCAGTGAGGTCATCACCTAATTATTTTTTTAAACATATTTTATTGATTTTTACAGAGAGGAAGGGAGAGGGATAGAGAGTGAGAAACATCGATGAGAGGGAAACATCGATCAGCTGCCTCCTGCACACCTCCTACTGGGGATGTGGCCGCAACCAAGGTACATGCCCTTGACCGGAATCGAACCCGGGACCCTTCAGTCCGCAGGCCGACGCTCTATCCACTGAGCCACACCGGCTAGGCGGTCATCACCTATTTAATAACATCTGCTGGGACAAATCCTACCAACTGAAATCTGTAAATGAACTGCAAGACACATTCTAATATCAGGATCATTACAGTGTGAAAATATGCATGTGACAGTTAAGAAAATACATAACTTAAACAGTGGCATTTAGAATCACCAAGGATCAGTACATTTCAGCCCTGAAGCAGTAGAGAGGTAATCCTGAGTAGGGAAACCTGCCACAGCATCCTTTGTCACCCCAAGGCCCAACCAACTCTACCTTCACCTACCAGCAGCCTTATGTCTGAGACACTTACAAAACGTTTGTTTTTAGGAGAAGAAGCTTCTGAAAGTTTGATGAACCTAAGCCCTTTTGATATGAAAAATCTCTTGCATCATATTCTAAGTGGAAAGGAATTTGGCGTTGAAAGAAGCAGTAAGTAAATGCTCATTTTACCTCTGTGGGGAGGAGGGCAGAGAGGGCCTGATTGATGCATCCAGCATCGCCTGAAATGGCTTCATTTATATACAACTTATATAGACATCAGTAATTGCAATTTAGGGCATAATGTATAAGGGTAAGGTTCCTACTTTACCGAGATGGACAAAGTCCCAGGGACAAGGTTCCAGCTTGTCGGGCTTCGTGACCCTCGTCGGCTTGCTGGGACAGCCCTGGTCCCACGTGGAAGTGGGGAGCACACCTCTGCACCTTGGTCTGCTGCCTTCCTCCTCCTGTTAGGTCCAGGTACTGTCACTGTGCACAGGTGTTAGGAGGGGTGAGCTAATCAGGGCATCAGGATGGAAGGGCTGTCTTTTCTGAACACCTGAGTGCCCCCCCTTTGGTTTGGACAGAAGTGTCCTCAAGCAGACCCTAGTCCCCTTTAGGGGGCTTGGAAAAGACCCCCCTGCAACCTCACGATGCCTTCTTGCTGAGTGACTTTGCTTCCTCCCCGGACGGCCCGTTCCGTTTTTATCTGTACCCACACCCTGTTTGCAGTGTTAGGAAATATAATCACCCAAGTCCTGGTGGAATACTGTTCTCAAATGCTCTCTAATTGTAATTGAAGCAATTATCATTTCTCCTCATAATAGAGCAAAATGATTTGCAGACACATTTGTGAATTTATTTAATCAAGCCAAAGAAATGCAGCGTGGGTTGTCATTCTTTTTATTTAATAAGAAGGACATTGGGTACTTAATATTTTCCCCCAGAGTGTGCGCCAGCCGGCTAACAAAGACCACATTGTGCCTTCAGAGGGGTTTTGGTGGCTTTTCTCCTTTCCTGAAGAAGGCGTGCTTGAGATTCTTTTCCAAAAGTAATTTTCAGTTCTTTCAATGCCCAATCCTTGAAATGTAAATGTACAAGATAAATATTTAATGTGTTCTGCTCATCAAAATAATATACATGCTTTGACACAGATAATTACTAAAATTTTGTTATCAGATATAAAACTATAGATGCTTACAAAACTAGGAACAGAGTAATGTCATAAATATGTCTAATTGCAAGCAAGGCCAGAAGAGGCCCTGTCTTTTTATAACATCATTTGTTAATTGTACTTTTTAATTGTTCAATTTTTATAAATTACAAAACTCGAATAGTCTTAGCATTTTCCTTAAATCCTGAGATGTCTGAGTTAACTATTTCCAGCTAATGCTCACCCCATACAGGCCCCACTGTAGCCTCTCAGACCCTTTTGGCTTCTTTCCTCATGTCCCTCCTCCCTCTCCAGCTCCTTTGTGGGTCCCTTCCTCTCTGCTGTCCTTTACATGTTGGTGCCCCTGGCTCCTTATTTGCCTCTGCTCCCCTGGGCAGTGTCCGCCACTGCATGGCTTCAGTGGTAAGTTTGTTGGGAAGGCTGGGCGTGCAGGGAATGCTGCCTGAGGAAGAGACCTTTGAACTGGGCCTGTGGACGGAGAGGCTATGCCGGGCAGTGAGGAGCAGGTGGGACTAGCCTGGAGCGGAGAGCTCAGAGGGGCAGGTGGGGCTCAAGTCCGTAGGGCTCCGTGTGCCTCTGGGAGGACGGATTGAGCTTTATCCTGAAGACAGAGCTAAGCTTGGAAGGATTCCGAGTGGGCAGTGACATGATCACACTTGCCTTTTAGAGTGATCACTGTGACCACAGCATGGAGAACCAGGTATTGGGGGCAGGGCCACAGACAGGTGTGAGTGCAGCAGGTGGAGAGTGACATGATGGAGGCCTCCCTGCCCCTTCTGTGACACAGCAATGCACTGACCCTCAGGCAGCCACATCTCTGCTTCTAGCCCTTGGTTTGGCTTGTTCTCCCAAGACTTCCCTCTCCAGCCCCAAAGCCCCTTAAATGGGTGGTCTGTTTTCTACAAGGAAGGTGTGCTTTTGGAGAAGTTAAAGAAGTTACTTTTAAAATATCCAATTCATGCCCTAACCGGTTTGGCTCAGTGGATAGAGCGTCAGCCTGCGGACTCAAGGGTCCCAGGTTCGATTCCGGTCAAGGGCACATACCTTGGTTGTGGGCACATCCCTAGTGGGGGGTGTGCAGGAGGCAGCTGATCGATGTTTCTCTCTCATTGATGTTTCTGGCTCTCTATCCCTCTCCCTTCCTCTCTGTAAAAAATCAATAAAATATATATTAAAAAATAAATAAAATAAAATAAAATATCCAGCTCATGAAGGATATTATGACCACCCAGTGTTTTCTGCATGCTTAAAGCGATGTTCTCTCTCAGCCACTCACTCGAACACATATTGAGCCTGGGCTGCGTAGCAGGTATGGTTCCAGGAGGGCAGATGAGATCTCCTCTGATGGAGCTTATAGTCAAGGGGTGGGGGGGAGAGATGTGGATAAAAATAAGCACATTGCACGTATTCCTTACTCAGGGTGGATGCTATATAGTTTCTAAGAACCATGTGTGTTTCCCCTCCAGTGCGACCTATCCATTCTTGTACATCCAGCCCTGCCATCTCCATCCACGAGGTGGGACATACTGGAGTCACCAAAACTGAGAGGAGTGGCATCAACAGGCTGAGAAGTGAGATGAAACAGGTAAGAAGAGCTGTTGGTGGCGATGGTGCCAGAAAGTGATAGCAACCCAGGGCATGTAGGGCGCAGCCTGCTCTTTGTAGAGGATGAGATTCCTTCTCTCCTGGAATCTGAACACACCCCGTACCCAGATATCCCAGAGCTACTCACACATGCGCATCCTTAACTTTAACATGTTATGTGAACATTCCAGAAGATACCCTTCTCCATGTTTGCCTCTGTTGCTGAGAATCGCTCTTTTGAGTGGGCCGAGAATCGCTCTTTTGAGTGGGCCAAAGCCATTTAAAAAAAGAGAGATGTGCAAAAAGTAACTGCATCATCTCTCCATCAAATGTGCCCTTCAAATGAAACAACCAGAGGGATCTAGAAATAGAATGGAATGCTGGTGATACCTGTATTTTCCACCAGCCACAAGTGTCTCTTTTCTTTGCTCACCTTTATTTAATTCACAATAAATTCCTTCTGAACTGACCTCACAGAACTACAAGCCAAAAGCTTTTCAGACTTAATGTGCTGCTACTGTGCTAGGACTTGATCATGCTCTACAGTAGAAAATAGTGTCCTTCTGACCATGAAATGCACTCGGGTTTTCTTCTCCACTTTAAATGATGACCCACTCAGCCATGGGCAAACTACGGCCCGCGGGCCGGATCCAGCCCGTTCGGCTGTTCTATCCGGCCCGCGGAGCCGAAAGAGCGGAGGGTTCTCTTGCTCTCCCCTCCGCTCCTTTACTTTGAATTTATATTAGTTCACACAAACACTCCATCCATGCTTTTGTTCCGGCCCTCCGGTCCAGTTTAAGAACCCATTGTGGCCCTCGAGTCAAAAAGTTTGCCCACCCCTGGACTAGATAGAGTCCAGGAGACAATAACGGATTACTTGCCCTGCATTTGGAACAGCACTTCCCTGGGTTGTCTAGAGGGTGATTGAAGTAGCAGGGCACCCTTGATTCGAAACTGGTTTATTTATTTCCTGATGTATTTTTACTTTCAGATGACTAGGCGATTTAGTACCGATGGACAGGTGAAACCTCTTTGTCTTGTTTCGCCCTTTACTGTGCGTGCTTCATGTTCTTTCTGGCTCGAATGTGGAAAGCAAGGCTATGAATACGGAGAGTCTGAACGCTTGGAGAATGGTCAGGCTTGGGTGGATGTAACTCCACAGATGTGGCAGGCAGCCCTGGGGACGGGCAGAGTGCTGGACTTGAAAGCAGGAGAAATGGCCTTGCTCCGGCCTTTAAACAAAGTCCATTTATTCAACTCTTGGGTTTTGTAGGGTACTCTGTGAAAGAGATGGTTCTGGGCTTTGCTCCATCGGAGGTGTCTGTTAAATAAAAGGGAAATAAATAGGAAAAAGTAAAATGTGGCCATTGATTATATCAGTAGAAAGTATACCCTATTCCTATCCCCAGATTGCCTGGGGGGATTTAACCCTGAAAGGGAAAAAATGTAAGGGTACCGTTCTTTTATATCACCCTTGTTCCATGCTTCCTCCTCCTTCCTCCAGAAAATTGGAGTCACCTCCCTAATGATTTAATGTCTCCATGACAGAGAGTATAGAGGAACCATATAATGACATGCAGGCTCTGTGTTGTCCCAGGGTAAAACACTGTGCTCTCTCACTGAAATGTATGCTCTTTCCAAGTAGACTTTCCAAAACATGTTCCTTTGCCAGCCACTCGGTGGCACCATCCCTCTGGTTACTCACATCCCTATGGCACCTTCCGGGGGAATATGTGTGGTTTCTTCTGTCTCCATTTAATGTCCTTGCATATTACGGGGACACAATGATCACCTTTGGTTTCTTTATGGCTTTAGAGTCAGTTAGCCAAGTACAAGTTTTGTATGTGGTCACTTCCATCAAGGAAACATTTTCTCTATCCAAAATTTAATAGCTGCCATGGCATTTGAAATGTCTGTTCATTTTTGCAAGAACACCACGCATGGGTGCACATGTGTATGACAGGAAATATTAAGGGTGCATCCTAGATTTTTAGATAAGGAAATACTTACTTGGCCCAAGGTCATCAGCCTGGTTTTATTTGTTCATTTAACAAATACCTATTGAATGCCAGGAGGTGCCAGATGCTAAATGCTGTTTATGGGTATTTTGTTGCTCTCTGTAGATTTTCACAACTCTTAACATAAAAGATTAGCTTTTCATGGCTGTGACTTTGGGAATAAATTGGGTCCTAACTTGATGAGGAACCCTCCACATCGGAGTGGAACGTGGTACCATTTCATACCGAGAGAAAGAGCGTTCCCCAAGTTCACTGCGCAGAGCCCAGATCTCTGCCTGCTTGGTCTCTAGGGCTGTTTGCCTGGGTGCTGAATGAGATCGTCTGTCCACCTGCATCCTCTGCACCTTCTTTCTGTGGGTATTTTCCACACTGTTCTATGTTCCTCCTCTCTGCTTGCATCCTTTGGTATCACTGCACATGACTGAATGGACTCTCTTTGTCTTGTAGCTATTTTCTGTGAGCCAGGCCGCATCCAGCACCTCGCATTGCTTCAAGTCTATGGTAAACCATGCGTCCCAACCCTTGTCCCCACTGCCGCCTCCCTGTTTGTGGTGTGTCAATCCTCTTGTTGTCCTTCTCATGCTCCCGCCTCATCCCTAATTCCTGAAGATTTCAATAGCGTTCAGTGTTTTCATTTGACTGTCATTCGGAATAGAGCCTAGAAAGCCGAGAAGTTCTTTTTTTTTGTTTTTGTTTTTGTTTTTGAGAAGTTCTTGAACGGAGCTTTGTTTGTCCAGGAGCTTCTGGAACCTTTGAGGCATTGGTTTTGTGCCTCTCCCTGGTGCCATGGTGGTGAACCATTGCCCGCATGTGCTCATTAGCACTGTGTACTCAAAATGCTCTGCTTGGCATGAGGCCTCACATAAAGTGGAGGACTAGGAAGTGTGGGAATCGCTGAGGCGAGTCTGAATCTTCGTCCTGAAATGAAAAGGAGGAAACCAGCTGAGTCATTGATGAGTGCGGCTGTAATTACTTTTATTTGTATCTAATTGTTGCCGTATTTAAATTGCAGTAATGAGCCCAATGGAATAGCCCAGCCTAACAGCCTTTTCAAAATAAGATCCCATGAAGTCAAAATGAGTCCAGAGAGAACACTCCTGCCTCCTGCCCTAGTAGCATGCTTAACATTTGGATTTCATTTTTAAACCTTTCAATTTAATATTGTGCACTGAGAAGTGAAATGCCAGGTAGTCCAGAACAAAGATAATGGTAAGGATGTAGGTTATCCCTTTCCAACCTGGAGACCATGTGCTTAGAATCCATCCATGGGAGAAGGCAGGCCCAGAGCCTTGCTGCGGGGAGGGAGCACGGTATGGCTTCACCCCATCTGCTTCTGGGGGTCCCCACATTCAGGCCTGGTCTCCAGGTCCCTGATGGGAGCCTCTCAGAGCCACCTCTGAGGTCATGGGCAGGCCCTGCCCCAGCACATCCCTCGAAGAGGCCAGAGTAAGTCTAGCCTCAGGCAGGGAGGTGGGCAGGAGATATCTTGCCCTCTGCTTCAGCAAAGCATGGTTTCCTGGCGCAGAGGCAGCCATTGCCCCAAATTAGGATAAAGCGCTGGGCTGAGAGCAGATTGAAAAGGACAAACGCATATACAATACTCTCTGGGGTCCTCACTACTAAATGGGGATCCCCAGCCTTTTCTTTTTGGTCTCCCTATAACACCCTCACCCCATGTTATAGGGAGGTGATCAGTTCTCTGTGGCACTGCAGAAGTGGGCACTTTGGCCTTTGTCTCCCTGGGCTGCATTACCTCTGGGTGGGTGGTCTCACCTACTCCAAGGGCCCCCGTGGGCACTTACCACCAGCCGTGCGTGCTCATGGGGTTCTGTGTGTTTTCATTCAGTGAGTGCTGCGGGACAGTCCAGCTGTGTCCCAAGGTGTAGATGAGGTCAAGGCCTGGAGCCAGTGTCTGGGTCAGGAATTGCCACAGCTAGTGCTGAGCTGGGATTCGCAGCTGATCCCAGAGCCCACACTGGCAGCTGTTTGGCCTCCCCGTCAGGTTGGGGTCCCTGTGCACCAAACAAGTTCAGTAACCAAACCAAACCAGTGTGGGAAAGAGTCAACCAGCTTCAAGAAATGGTTAGGCTCGAATCAAGGCAGCACAGTCCTCTGTGGGCAAGTGGTGAGCTGGTGTTTTGATTCACTGAGCTGTCTTGCAGCGCCAGCTGTGAGGCTTCTGAAGGCCACGCACTGTCTTGCAGAGGTCCAGCACCCCACCTTCGCCCACTGGCACATCATCGTCAGACTCAGGAGGGCATCACATTGGCTGGGGGGAGCGACAGGGCCAGTGGCTGCGCAGGAGAAGGCTGGACGGAGCCATCAACAGGGTGCCTGTGGGATTCTACCAGAAGGTGTGGAAGATCCTTCAGAAGGTGAGCTTGGCCACTATAATGAATTCCGCAGGCCTTGGGGTGAGTGGACCCACACTCCCAGGTAAATGAACCAATCCGCCCTTACTCCCTTTGTGAGGCACGGTGCCACCTACTGGTATCATCAAGTAGCACGTGGTTGCAGAACAAGCAAACACATAGCCCCTGACCTTGGATACTCACAGCCTAGAACAGGCTTTCTCCATCTTGGCACCACTGACATTTGGGGCTGGGGAATTCTTTTTTTGTGTGGGGGCTATTCTGTGCATTGTGGAATATTAACCAGCATCCCTGGCCCCCACCCACTAGATGCCAATAGCACCCCCTTCCCCAGTTGTGACAACCAAAAATGTCTCCATTTGCCCCCTGGGCAGCAAACCACCCATGGTTGAGAACTGCTGATTGGAACCACAGCAAGTTAGATGAGGTGACAGCCCAGGTTGTGTGGGACCGTCCCCTTTGACATATTGGGAATGTAGAAAAGTCAGAAGATACATAAGAACCAGAGAAGGCAGGGAAGGCTTTGGATGAAAACACCATGACATAGATGACCCAGAACAGCCCGCCCCCATCCCTTAGTCTCCTACATGATCAGACAGGCATGGTATCCACGTCTATCAGTGACATCATTGAGCACTTCCCATCTGCAGGGCACCATGTTGGGTCCTGAGTTCTTCCAGTCTGACTCCAGGTTCCAGGTGCCCTAAAGCACAAGCTCTATACACCCTGGGCTTCCACATGGAAGATGGGGACCTTAGACCCCTCCCTTTAGTGCTCACTATTCCTGGGGCCTGCAAAAATCTTAGCAGAGGTCATCAGAAACAGATGTAAGGGGACAGCCACAGACAGCATGCACTGCATGCACCTGAGTGCAGGAGAGCCCAGCCCAAATGCTTATGGCCAAGGAGGGGTTCATGGGGGAAACCAAGGCCATTGCTCTCTGTACCCACATTCTATCCCCCTTCTACATAAACCCCAGAGCATTTGTGTCTCCCTGGGTCCCAGTAGATCTTGTCTTTCCTCTTGCCTGGAGGGGCAATCAGCCTCAGTTAAAAGCTTCTATGCATCACCATTTATCCCTGTTTACCCTTTTCTACCTCCCCCACCTCCCTACCCTCTGGCAATCACCATACTGTCCTCTGTGTCTATGAGTCTTTCTGTTTTTTTTTTCTTTGTTTAATCCTTCACCCTTCTCACCCAGCCCCCTTTCTCCTCCCCCATGAGAGCTGGCAGTCTGCTCTCTATATCCATGAGTCTGTCTCTACTTTGTTAGTTTATTTTGTTAATTAGATTCCACATATAAGTGAAATCTTTTATTAACCAATGTCACCCCAATAAACTCAATAAAAAAAGAAATTTAATAAAAAGCTTCTATGCAAACCAGGAACAATGGGCAGGACGGATTTTTTCATAAGCTATTTTTGTTAGCTCATTTCACAGTAGGAGAGGAGAGAAAAGTCATCCCCATTGAGTGCATACAAGTTCCTTCCTAAAGTCACAGCATCACTCAGCTGTGGTATTTCTGTGGACTCTTAGAGCTCTCAGAGCCCACACAGGCCTCTAGTTCTCCATTCTCTGCCTCTTGTCAGGAAGCAATAGTGTTTGCAGCCACTCTGTCCTCAGCCCCCCAGGGACAGGGGTGGGCATTTGCTGCCGGCCAAGACACTGGGATTTGGAAGGCAGCCAATTAGACTAGAACTAACTGTTCCTAGAAAAATCTCCTCACTCTTCCTGGGGCATCACACGCTTCCATCTAGACTTCCAACGACTCCACATCAAGACACTTTTATTATGAAAAAACAGCATTTTGTATTGAGTTGGCGCTTGATATTTATATACATGGGTGTGCGTGTGCGTGTCTGTGCATGTGCTCGAGTTTTTTTGTGATTGCTGCTTATTTTAGAAATCTCAAAAATAGATGCCTTGCAAAGGCACAGAAGTATCACTTCACCAGCAGGAGCCATGAAAGTCTCCCTTTATATGGCACCAATGGGGGCCTCTCAGCCAAGTGTATGAAGACCCGGCAGCTCCTGGGGCATTGTTCGCGAGAGATCTGAAACATGCCTGCTGGTTCCCTAGGATTGTTCCATCGAAAACACAGCCTGTGGGCAGTGAGAACAGCTCTCTAAAAATAAATGACAGTCTGGCGTGTTCCAGCCCTCATGCAGGTTTTCAGGGCAGAGCAACTTGAGTGTGTGCGCATGTGTGTGCACACTTATCAATCACATGCTAGAATTGGACTGAAATGTGATGTGTGTGTTCTGCCTGCAGTGCCATGGCCTGTCCATCGATGGTTATGTGCTCCCGTCCTCAACGACACGAGAGGTACGATGGGAAAAACCCAAACATGGGCCTACCACCATTTCTACCAAGTGCTCTGTCACGGACTCTGACCACTGATACTTCTTTCAAGCTTCTTACATCTATAGACAGGCCATTTGGAGGTCCGATCTTTTTAGCTGACTTACCCTCAGTTTTTGCAAAGTTCTTTCCCACACTTATTAGCATCACCTTTTCTCCTTCCTCTCAGAAATAGCATTTCTGACTGTGAAGGTCTTTAGATTTGCCCCATGAAAGCCTATTAAGAGAAAAGAGCAAAGCCGCACGCCACACTCATCAAACCCATGTGCAGCTTCCTCTGACCCCTCTCTTCTGAGAGCAGTCATCTTCCCTGGTTTCTTTCCTCTTATTCATTCTTTTAAAAACGGATTTTTTAGTTTTTACCCTACCCAAGGCACGATGCCATATGCTTACAAGAATGATGAAGAAGAATGAGAAATATGGAATGGTGCCCGACCCCAGGAAGTCAAAGGCCAGTGGGTTAGGTAAATACAGCTAAGGATAAGGCCAACTGCCTCGCAGAGCAGAGCCTCGGCCTCTTGTTTCAGAGGGTTCCTGCTGGCAGAATCAGGACAATGACCAAAGGAGGCAACATTTGAGCTGAGACCTCAACCCAGTGGGTGTTGTGGTTAGTGTTGGTGACAGGCTGTGTCTGTCCTGGCTCACTCCTGACCCCCTGACTGGACCCTTTGGCAGATGACTCCGCAGGAGATCAAGTTTGCTGTCCACGTTGAGTCAGTGCTGAACCGTGTGCCTCAACCCGAGTACCGGCAGCTGCTGGTAGAAGCCATCATGGTGCTAACGCTGCTCTCAGACACAGAGATGAATAGCATCGGGGGCATCATCCACGTGGACCAGATCGTGCAGATGGCCAACCAGCTGTTCCTGCAGGACCAGGTGGGTGTGTCCAGGCCTGTTCATTCACCCCACAGCCAAGGTGGGGACAGAGGTAGGGTAGCCAGTTATGCTGGCATTTATAAAGATTGGAGATTCTGAGTCCAATAGGAAAGAATGTTCTTGAACAAAGAAAATGTCATCACAGATGGTGAAAAATGTCAACTATTTGGTTAAAAAATGGCACAGTGGCCACTTGGGAAATTTAAAGACCTTTGAAGTGGACTGGTCCATTTCAGCATAGGTTTTAGTGCAAATACTACCCCTGCTCATACATAGCCCTGGGTAGACAAAACCACTCCCTTTGCATTAGGAGAAGCCTTCCACTTATTAGAGTGAACTGGGGCATGTGGGAACCCAGTGCAGTGCCGGAGCAGAGGTCAATGTCCTCCCGGGCACTGTAGGCTCTCCTTCCCCAGGCCTGGAACTCCACGGGCCATGGGCCTGCAGCACCCAGAGTCATCACAGGCTGTAAAATTGAAGTCTGCTCATTCTTTACTCTGCCTTTTCCTGCTGCAGATGTCGATCGGCGCCATGGACACCCTGGAGAAAGACCAAGCCACAGGCATTTGCCACTTCTTTTACGACAGTGCTCCAAGTGGGGCTTATGGGACAATGACCTATCTAACAAAGGCAGTGGCTTCTCATTTGCAAGAATTGCTGCCCAATTCAGGCTGCCAGATGCAATAGTGCCTTGGTGCTGTGAGTCTGTCACTTGCCCCCTAGCCTCATTGGGAACTTTCTTCTGTTGCCCAAGATCCCTTGTGCTGTCACAAAAGCATGTCCCATTAGAAACACTGGCAGGGCCTGGCCAGCGTGGCTCAGTGGTTGAGCGTCGACCTATGAACCAGGAGGTCATGGTTCAGTTCCCAGTCAGAGCACATGACCGGGTTGTGGGCTCAATCCCCAATGTGGGGTGTGCAGGAGGCAGCCGATTAATGATTCTCTCTCATCATTGATGTTTCTATCTCTCCCTCTCCCTTCCTTTCTCTGAAATCAATAAAAACATATTTTTAAAAAAACACTGGCAAGGCAGAGATGGCAGTGACCCGAAAACAGTATACGTCCAAGCCAAAGAAAGAACTGAGGAATCCTGTGCTTCCCCAAGGAGTGGCATAGGATTATTGTCCAGGTCTATTTTGCTGGAACATTTTGTCATAGCATCTGGTCTCCTGGAGTCTAAGGAGGAATTGGAAACTGGTATCTTTTGAGTGCAATGTGAACTAAAAATCCAGCTTAAATTGGCTCTCATAGAGAGTTACCGAAATAGGTTTGGTGAGCTATTGAACATGTTGAAGATCCTTCTAGTAGCAGTAGCTGCACAGGCAGACCTTGACAAGGGGAACATCTCAACAGGATGTAGTCTGTCTGTGGACCAAACTGTTTTCTAAATAGAGCAACTCTTTCTGGGGAAGTTTGTTTTTTCTTGTGGCTTTCTTTCTTTCTTTCTTGACCTCTTGTTTCATTGGCATGGCTACCTTCGTTAATTTTAGCTCATGGTCTTCAAGGAGTTTATCCTGACTGCCCATGAATTAGGGGTTTCTCCTGCCTTCTGAAAAATCCCACATTTTCCGGAATCTAGCAAAACAAAACAGAATGGTGGTGGCGGCGGAGTGAACTGTTTTTATTAGATAGGCCAGCTGTTGTTTTGGGGCTCAAGCGGGCAGGGAGTCTCTCTGGAAGGCCTGTGTCCCATCTTATCACTCTCCAACCCCGGCTATACCTCCCCCTGTTCTCTGGGGGGAGCCAGGTGATGAGTATGCAACACCAGAGGTCATGGAAATTGGTGGTGGTGTGCTCCCACAAAAACAATACTTCTCTATTATGATAAAGCCAGCCTGGGGGCTGGGGACTCAAGCCCTTCTCCTGTAAGCACTTCCATCTTAATACTCTCAGGGAGGTGTGGTTGGTGGCCTCGATTTTAGAGGAGCCAGGATAAATCCTGACCCAACAGGGCCTTGTCAATCTTTTGCCAATGTCCTGGGGGATGGAGTTTCTCTCTAGGCATTGTCTTCAGGGCTCGGGAGGGGCGGGACAACAGGCAAACAGTTTCTGTGAATAAAGGACTTGAAAGGGCAGTCAACTGGTGGCCACATGGTGAACTCTGGCTGGTTGAGAGTGATAGGTTGGTTTTGTGATAACTCTGCTTCTGAAATGGGAATGTGGTCATTGGATCTTTGCTTGGAAGTTTAAGTGATGGGGGAGAAAGCCGATGCTCTAGCTCAGCTGTGGGCAAACTACGGCCCGCAGGCCAGATCCGGCTGTTCTATCCGGTTCTCTTGCTCTCCCCTCCGCTCCTTTACTTTGAATTTATATTAGTTCACACAAACACTCCATCCATGCTTTTGTTCCGGCCCTCCGGTCCAGTTTAAGAACCCATTGTGGCCCTCGAGTCAAAAAGTTTGCCCACCCCTGCTCTAGCTGCTTTGAGGGGACATCGCTGTGTGTGACACCCCTCAGTCAAAATGTAGTACTGATGGCTATTCTGGAAGCAAAGGGAAGTTCTTGATGCTTCCTACTGAAGAGCCTTTTGTCAGTCCCAGCCAGATACTTTGCAGTTGTCCCTGGGAGAGACCGTCTAGAATACAAGCCCTGGTGTACCTACCTGGACGCGGTGGTGTACCGGCACCGTACACAGGGAACCTCAGTGCCTGTTTTCAATTTCTTCAAATGCACAGTACTTTCCTTTATGAGGTAGATAGTAATAACTGAAGGAAAAGGTCCCCGGGCTCTCAGCTTCTACTCCCATAGACATCCACATTCCCCCTCTCCTCCTTCCTTTTCCTTCTCACCCCCACCCCCTCTTTTCATGTTAGTATGTAAAACCGTTCCCCTCAGATTACTGGATCCTTCCTTTATTCATCAGCATGTGTTGAGAATGCTTCTCTGTGCCAGTGTGGGCATATAAAGATAAATGAGACATGGCTCAAGGAAGGCCTGTGTGAAAAGATGACCATGCGTTAGTGTGGTGGGGCAATATTAGAGAGGCAGACAAGGTGGAGTATGCCCCGAACACTGGCACTCGTGGGGCAGAGCCCAGCAACAGTGTGGGCATCATGCTCCCCTTCCCCCAAGCTCCTGCAGTGCCCCAGAGCCTTCCAATTCATACCGCATTTTCCCTGGGAAACCTGTTTTATCCTGTTTGCCTCTGAGGGTCCAGGGGGGGTCACAGCCACCCAGGTTTCATAGTAGCATTTTCATAGCCTTTATCTTTGGTGTCCTTAAGACATGCTTGCCATAAACAAGGCTCATATAATCTATCTGGTAGACTTCCTGGAGGATCATTTCAAACATAGATAATATAGGAGAGGTACAAGCTGTGAAAGTTCCGCTTGCGTCTTGGGAGAAGGCTCAGGAAGAGTTACGGCCCTCCAAAATGAGCCAGGTGCTAATTTAGAACAATCACCTGCCTGTGGATGACGTGCAAAAGCCACAGATGCTGTGTTTGGGCTCACCAACTGAGACGCGGGCCAGGAGAAGAGCCATAATAAGCAATTCAACCGAGCCCTCGATTCACTCTTTTGAAACCTCTTTGAAATGAAATCCTGAAATAGTACTGCATTTCCACAGGCATCAAGCTGTCAGCTTCAAAGAAGGAGAACAGGCTTCTGAGGTTTGATCCCTTTCACGAGCAGTTGAGGCCCACGCAGCAAAGAGGAACAGATGGTGGAGGGGGATGGTGGAGGCCTTGTCCCGACCATCCCGGCCTCGTGGTGTTGGGGGGATGTGCACTTTCCTATCTCCCTCCTCAGAGAAGAAAGGCCAGTTTTTTTTTATTTCTTTATTGATTAAGGTGTTACATATGTGTCCTTATCCCCCCATTGACCCCCACCCCCCATTCATGCCCCCACCCCCCCTGTTGTCCGTGACCACTGGTTAGGCTTATATGCATGCATACAAGTCCTTTGGTTGATCTCTCCCCCTTACCCCCACTCTCCCCTACCTTCCCTCTGAGGTCTGATGGTCTGATCGCTGCTTCTCTGTCTCTGGATCTGTTTTTGTTCATCACTTTATATTGTTCATCATATTCCACAAATGAGTGAGATCATGTGATATTTATCTTTCTCTGACTGGCTTATTTCGCTTAGCATAATGCTCTCCAGTTCCATCCATGCTGTTGCAAATGGTAAGAATTCCTTCTTTTTTAGTGCAGCGTAGTATTCCATTGTGTAGAGGTACCACAGTTTTTTTAATCCACTCACCTGCTGATGGGCACTTCCTAGCAGCAAAATTCACCATAGCTAAGATTTGGAGCGGCCAGTTTTGACCTTTGCTGGGACTCAGGGCAGATTGTTTTGTCTCAGAACCAGAAACAAACATTTAACATCCTCAGGTGAAAAGCAGCCAGCTGCCCCACCTGCTGCTCACCCTGGCTGTGACCCAGGTGAATCTAGCAGCAAGGAGGAAGGTTCTGTCTCTGACTCCAACCAGCCTTCCCTCCCAGCTCTGACCTAGGTGAGTTATTTAGCCTTGTGTCTCAATTTAGCCATCGGGAAAATGTGCAAGAAGCCTACAGACTGGCACTGGAGTAAGCACAAAGGAATCACAGGAACCCCCAACTCCCTCACTTCTGGCCAGCTATGCCTTTTGGTGACCAAGGCTGGGCTCTGCTGGTCATGCCGTGTCTCCCAGGGTGGCCATCTGTCAGGAGGTCAGTTAGAGCAATGGTCGCCAACCGGTGGTCTGCAGACCACTGGTGGGCCATGAGGTCTGAAAGGTTGGCAACCACTGAGTTAGAGCTTCTGCAATACTTGAGGCGTGATGAATGGAAGAAGAGACTGTTACTGATTAGCTACCTTCATAGAGAGCATGTACATGCTCCCTGTGTAAAGAAAGAAAAAGAGAAAAAAAAGATCAGGAGGCAAGAGAACAGTTTGTCAGTTGATTGAAGCCATTTATTTCTAGACAAGAAGACAGGAGGCTTGGCCTCCCTTGATGTAAATTACAGCAGAATCATGTCTCCGTTCTATTGACTTGTGCACAAGTCTGGCAAATAGCTTTTGTCTTCTCTGCTTCCTTGTTGTCAGAGGGTACAAAAGCTTCCCACTCCCTCCCTTAGCACCATTATTCTTCAAGGTGACTTATGCTTTTGAAGTCCCTGCCGTCTGTTGTGTGCATCTCTATGTACAGTATCATGTCATCTGCGAATAGGGACAGCTTTACTTCTTCTTTTTCAATTTGAATGCCTTTTATTTCTTCTTCTTGTCTAATCACAATGGCTAGTACTTCCAGTACTATGTCGAACAGGAGTGGTGAGAGTGGGCACCCCTGTCTTGTTCCTGTTCTTAGGGGAAATGGTTTTAGTTTTTGCCCATTGAGTATGATGTTAGCTGTGGGTTTATCATATATAGCTTTTATTATGTTGAGGTATGATCCTTCTATTCCCACCTTGCTGAGAGTTTTTATCAAGAAGAGGTGTTGGATTTAGTCAAATGCTTTTTCTGCATCAATTGATATGATTTTTATCTCTCAATTTGTTTATGTGATGTATCACGTTTATTGATTTGCGAATATTGTACCATCCTTGCATCCCTGGGATAAATCCTACTTGGTCATGGTTTATGATCTTTCTGATGTAGTGCTGGATTCGATTTGCTAGAATTTTGTTGAGGATTTTGGCATCTGTGTTCATGAGGGATATTGGCCTGTAATTCTCTTTCATTGTGTTATCTTTATCTGGTTTTGGTATTAGGGTGATGCTGGCTTCATAGAAAGAGCTTGGAAGTGTTCCTCTTGAATTTTCTGGAATACTCTGAGGAGGATAAGTTTTAGTTCTTCCTTGAATGTTTGGTAAAACTCCCCTGTGAAGCCGTCTGGCCCCGGGCTTTTGTTTGCTGGAAGCTTTTTGATGACTGCTTCAATTTCTTCCATAGTTATCAGCCTATTGAGATTTTTAGAATCATCCTAAGTTTTGGAAGATTGTATTTTTCTAGGAATGTGTCCATTTCCTCCAGGTTGTCTAGTTTGTTAGAATAGAGTTGTTCATAGTATTTTTAACAATCCTTTGTATTTCTGTGGGGTCTGTTGTTATTTCACCTCTTTCATTTCTTATTTTGTTTATTTGGGTCCTCTCTCTTTGCTTCTTGGTAAGCCTGGCTAGAGGTTCATCAATCTTGTTTATCCTTTCAAAGAACCAGCTCTTGGTTTTGTTGATCTTTAGTATTGTTTTTTTGGTCTCTGTCATTTATTTCTGCTCTGATCTTTATTATTTCCTTCTGCTCACTGTGGGCTTTTCTTGTTGCTCTCTAATTCTTTGAGTTGTTGAGTTAGATGATTTATTACCATTTTTTCTTGTTTCTTGAGGTAGGCCTGTAGAGCTATAAACTTCCCTCTCAGGACTGCTTTCATTGTGTCCCATAGGATTTGCAATGTTGTGTTTTTATTGTCATTAGTGTCTAGGATGTTTTTAATTTCTTCTTTCATCTCATTGATCACCCAATCATTGTTTAGTAGCATGCTATTTAGCTTCCAAGTGTTTGAATTTTTTTGGAATGTTTTTATTGTAGTTTATTTCTAATATTATGCCATTGTGGTCTGAGAAAATGCTTGATATGATTTCAATCTTTTTGAATTTGGGGTTACTTTCCTTGTGACCCAATATGTGGTCTATTTTTGAAAATGTCCCATGTGCACTTGAGAAGAATGTATGTTCCGTGGCTTTGGGGTGAAATGCTCTGAAGATGTCAATTAGGTCCATTTGATCTAGTGCGTCATTTAGAATTGCTGTTTATTTGCTGATTTTTTGTCTGGAGGATTTATCCAGTGGTATATTAAAGTCTCCTACTATAATGATATTGTTGTCGATCTCTCCCTTGATATCTTCCAGGAGATTTTTTATGTATTTGGGTGCTCCTGCATTGGGTGCATATATGTTTACCAGAGTTATATCTTCTTGTTGAATTGCTCCCTTTAGTATTATGTAGTGGCCTTCCTTATCTTTTGTTATGGCCTTTACTTTGAGGTCTATTTTATCAGATATAAGTATCGCAACCCCAGCTTTTTTCTCATTTCCATTTGCCTGAAAAATGTTTTTCCATCCCTTCACTCTCAGTCTGTGTGAATCCTTTGTTCTGAGGTGGGTCTCTTGCAGACAGCAAATATATGGGTCATGTTTTCTTATCCATTCAGCTACCCTATGTCTTTTGATTGGTGCATTTAATCCTTTTACGTTTAATGTTATTATTGACAAGTACATGTTTGTTGTCATATTTTCCCTTAGTGTTTGTGTTTCTTCTTGCCTTCTCTTTCTTCTTTTACAGCAGTCCCTTTAGCATCTTTTGCATTGCTGGCTTGGTAGTGATAAACTCTCTTAGCCCTTTTTTGTCTGTGAAGCTCCTGATTCCACCTTCAATTTTGAATGATAGCCTTGCTGGGTATAGTGTTCTTGGGTTCAGTCCCTTGCTTTGCGTCACTTTGTAAATTGCATTCCATTCCCTTCTGGCCTGGAATGTTTCTGTTGAGAAATCCGTTGATATTCTAATAGGAGAACCCTTGTAGGTAACTTTCTGTCTCTCTCTGGCAGCCTTTAAGATTCTTACTTTGTCATTGGTGTTTGCTAATTTAATTATGATGTGTCTTGGTGTCGGTCTTTTAGGGTTCATCTTGTTTGGGACTCTTATGTGCTTCTTGGACTTGCATGGATTTTTTTCTTGCCAATATCAGGGAAGTTTTCTGTCATTATTTCTTCAAACAGGTTTTATATTCCTTATTTCTCTTCCTCTCCTTCTGGTACTCCTATTATGCAAATACTGTTTCATTTTGTGTTGTCTCAAAGCTCCCTTAGGCTCTCCTCTTGCTTTTTAAGTCTTCTTTCCAGTTGCTTCTGTGTTTGTGTGTTTTTTCCTACCTTGTCTTCTAATTTGCTGATGTGGTCCTCAGCTTCTTCTAGTCTACTGTTTAAGCCTTCCATTGTGTTCTTTATTGCAGCTATGTTGATCTTCATCTCCTCTTGGTTCCTTTTCATGTTGGTGACATTTTCATTCAGCTCCTTATAATTCTCATTGAGTTGTGTATATTTGTCATCCAGCCGTTTAAACATCCTTATAACCATTACTCTGAATTCTTTCTCTGATAAGCTGCTAGCCTCAATTTCATTTAACTCCCTTTCTGGTGATTCCTCTTTTTCTTTCCTTTGGGGATTGCTGTTTTGTCTTCTCATGTTTTCCTGTAATGTTTTAATTGTAGATCCAATTGCTTTGCTACCCAGGTTCTTTTGGGGATGGTGCTACTGGTGTAATCTCTCAGTTCTCCTGGGCTTGGTAATCTAGTATAGCTCCCTACTTGAGCTATTTGGGTTCTCTTGATGTAGGCCTGCGAGCTTGAGAGGCACAACTGCGGTGTCTAGAAGTCAGCCACCATATAGGGGAGTGTCCCAATTTTTGCTGTCTTGTATCCTTAATTGAAATCACACATGCCCAATGGAGACTCACAGTGGCACCAAGGAACTGTCTGTCATGGTGATGTGGCTCAGGGGGCCTGCACTCTGGAAAGGTGTGACTGTGGTGCTCAGAGTTCTGCAGTATTGGGGTGGGCAGACCCAGCTTTTGCTGTTGCACCTGTGGTGGATAGGTGCTCACTCCCAGTGGCGGATCACAGGTGCACCCATGGTACGTTTGCCAGCGAGGCACACTGAAGGATTCTGAAGGGCCCTGGCAGTGTAGCTGCGCAATTGAGGTGCCTGTGGGCCAGTATCCAGGATGAGTAAATTCAAAACTTCTACTGCTGAGGGGCATTTCACCCCCGCTTGTTCAAGATCACACCCAGGGAGAGCTCACAGTGGCTCCCACTAGCGCCCTGTGGGTAGATGGGCTCAGGGTGCCTGCCTGTTGGAACTTCGCCTCTGTGGAGGTGCGCTTGTCGGGCGCAGAGTTCTGATGCACTCTGAGGGGGCCTGGCACAGCGGTTGAGCCGCTGGGGTGAATGTGGGCAGTTATCCAGGAAGAGGGAATTCAGAATTTCTACTGCGGGGCTGCGCGCCCTTGTCTGTGCAGAATCACACCCTCAGGGGCTCTCAGCAGCTCCCAGGCGCTGCCTAAGGAGTGGAGTGCCCTGGCTGCTGGCTGGAAACCTGCGAATCTGGAGTGGAGTGCCCTGGCTGCTGGCTGGAAACGCACGAATCCGGCTGGATACTCGCAAATCCTGAGTTCTGCTGCTGGGGAGGGGGAGGTTGCACTTACTGCTGCCAAGCGGTGCACCTTTGGAGGTGGAGGTCCCAGGGTCTGCAGGTCTGCGGGTGGGGCAGCAGGATTTTGGCTGGAGTGGCTGCTGGGTCGCGGGGTAGTTCCAAGGCCTGTCTGGGTGGTGGTGCTGATGAGTTCTTAAAAAAGGCCGTTCTCCCCTTCAAGATGGCGTGGGCTCCGTGCTGGAGTCCCGCCATCCGGGGAGTGCCCACAGCGGTGGTAGTCTCTTCTTGTCAAGGAGAGCCTGTCTGCCAGCCCCTGCTGCTCCTGCGAGATTTAACTTTCCCTCACTCACTCACACACACACCGCGCACATCCACACACTCTCCTTTCATACCCTCACTCACTCACTTCCTCTCCCTCACCTCCGTCCTGCCAGCTGCCATCTTTTTCTCCCTGTTGTGTGCATCTCTGCAGTTTGCGTGCTCCCAGAATTCCTTCTGTTCTCCCGGACTTGGCCACCAATAGCTCTTCTTGTGAGAGGAAAGTAAAGCTGCTGTCACCTTCTTAGAGTCTCCTTGTTCCCCTCAGAAAGCCATTTAGGAAAATCCATGTCCTTGAGTTACCAAAATAGTTCTCTGAGGAACGAGAAGACCTGAAAGAGAGACTGTACTCAAGTCTAATGCATGGAGTGCTTGACTGATGGTCTGAGAGAGGGAAAAATTCCATCAGAAAATAATTGTGTGTGTGTTTTAAGGAACATATGTGCAATTTTGGCAAAAATGCCTTCTTAGAAAGACTGGAATAATTGGAACCAATGAACTCTGATGTCATGTGATTCATCCCTCTGCCTTATTGCAATATGTCAACTATTCTGAAAAAGGAATTGCTCAGAAAGCATTTATTGTGCATTGCCCGGCATGCAGAAACATGGAGTAAGGTGGTGGGAGATGAAAAAAAAATTGCTCTTTTGTTTGTGAAGACATCTAAGGAAGGACACTTCCAAGCCTCCTGTGGAAGCATTCTTAGCACTTGGTCTACCAGGGCTTCCACGCCTCAAAACTAAATCCTGAGCAGCTTTGGCCTCTTTCTCAGCAGGATGACTGCAGACACTTCCAACTTCAGCTGGTGTAACTGAGGCGCCAGGCTTTTCAAAGGCCACAGCTTTGGGTTGTCCACATGGGACCAAGCTGCATCTGAATTGGGCATGAGATAGTGGTTGTACCTTCCATGTCTCCTTTTTATGAGCTTTAGAGATACAAACCCAGGAGAAGTCTGTCATTAGCTCTAATCTTTCATGTCCTCAGTGTCACCTTTTGGCACTGTGTCAGAGTTCTTATTTGCAGATTACAGCAAATCTGGCAGGGTAGGAAGTATGTTTCTTAAAGGGTATTAGGTAAGTCACATGGTCACCAGGTGTGGCACTTCCCCATGTCACTCCTGGGTGCTCTCGGGCTTACACCCTAGGGCTTACACCACAGATGCCCCCACACCAGCCACCATCTCTAGGATCATTGCCTCTGCTCTTTTGGAAACTAAATACAGAGGCTGCCACCTGTCACCAGAGTGGATTTCAACAGCCACTAGCTGTCAATTCAGTCTCAGGCGGGTGTCTTGCCTCAGCTTGGGTGGAGGAGGACAGGTTGTTAGCTGAGAGGGAGGTTGGAAAAGCCAGTATCTTCTAGTTCCTCCTTCTAAAGTGGAGGTGGGGTTGGCTTCATAACGGGGGATTCCCCAGACTCAGAAAGGGGTTTGATGCCAAGCATCCAAAACTAAGTGTCCACTACAGCCAGGACTCTTGGCTTTTATTCCTTTGTCCAGAAAGAAGGACCTGTGCCTCCCCCACTCAGTCTGCCCTGAGGAATGACTAAGAGGTATATGTGCCCTTTGGGGAAGGTTGTGCAGCAGGAGTGAAGAAGGCTGTGCAGGAGTGTGCTAGGGGTGTGCAGGTCATCGCAGTGCCCACTCTGGGCTCCACTGGGACAATTGAAAGTGCTCTTTTGGGTAGAAATGTTACTAAATCATCGTGGCTGAGTCACTGCTACTGCTGCCCAGACCACCAAGCAGACCGCTGTCCAGCGCTCAGCTTCTAAGGAGGAATTACCTGGCCTCACAGTTTTCCGTGACCACCAGCCCAGCCCCGTTAGCCTTTTTCTGGACCCCGAGTGCCAGCTCGTCTGGGACAAGACACAAATGATCATTGCCTCTTTCCTTCTAAGTCTTTATCCAGCTGGGGGATTTAAAAATAAAGAATTGGAATTGCTTCCAGATGTAAGCCTCTCTCCTGACATTGTACATAATTTCCCTCAACTGTCACCTGGGATGTATCCCTGAGTTCTCCCATGCATCCGAGTCACTCTCCTTGGCTCCAGGGAGTATAGCCATCAAGGCAAGCTGGCCTCTCTCTGCTGATCCCCTCCCTCTCCCACTCACAGCTCCCATGGCTGTTCCCTCTCCCTCCTTAACCACAACAAATCCAGTGTCATCCCTTACAACAAAAGGTTTCAGGTTCAATTCCCAGTCAGTGCACATACCTAGGTTTTGGGTTTGATCTCTGGTCAGGGCTTGTATGGGTTGGGGGTGGGTAGCAACTGATCAATTTCTCTCTCTCCCTCCCTCCCCCCCCTCTAAAATCAATAAACAAATCCTCTGGTGAGGATTTTAAAAAGAGAGAGCTCGGCTGGCATGGCTCAGGTGGTTGAGTGTTGACCTATGAACCAGGAGTTCACGGTTTGATTCCCGGTCAGTGTACATGCCCCGGTTGTGGGCTCGATCCCAAGTGTGGGGCATGCAGGAGGCAGCTGATCAATGATTCTCTCGCATCACTGATGTTTCTATCTCTCTCTCTCCCTCTCCCTTCCTCTCTGAAATCAATAAGGGGTATCCTATCTAATAAAAGAGTAATATGCAAATTAACAATCACTGCTATACCCACAAGCCAATCAGGAGCGAGTATGCAAATTAACCCAGCCAAGATGATGGTTAATTTGCATATCCAGGAGTAGAGCGAAGACTGAAGACGCCAAGCATTGCAAAAGGGAGTGAAGCTGTGGAGAAGCAAGCAAGTGGGGCTGCTGAGAAGGGAGGGAAGCAGGCGGGGCGGGGGAGAAGGGAGGGAAGCAGACCGCTGCAGGAAGCCCTATTGCAGGAATCTTCCTACAACGGGCCTCTAGTTGAGATATATATATATATATATATATATATATATATATATATATATATATATATATATAGAGAGAGAGAGAGAGAGAGAGAGAGAGAGAGAGAGAGAGAGATCGGGAGCCAAAAGGGCCAGGAAGCTCCATGGTGGTTTCTGAGAGGGCCTCCAACACACAGCCGGCAAGGCAGCTGTTTGTGCCAGGAAATGAAGAAACGGCTAAGTGGGCCCTTGACATGAAGCACAGGAGCTTGAGCTGACCCCGAAGCCTGAATCTCCGGCTGTGTCTGGGCTTCTAATCCCCCAAGCAGCGAGCTGACGCATGCTGCAGTGATCACATACACACCTGCCATATGTGTTTCTTTCTCCAGTACCCTGACTGAGACCAGAGATACTAGTAGCTTTTGTGCTGTCAGCACACATTTATGTGGTTGGTGCTATGCTTGGCAGTCTGCAATGTAGACTGCTCCAGGCCTAGTAAGGGAAGAGACTAAATAAGCAAGTCAATTGGGAGAGAGGGGTCAAATTAGAGCCCAGAGCCAGAGAAGGGTTCACTCTGAGCACTGGGCCAGCAGAGGTTGGAACCAGGTGGGGCGAAGTGGGGAGGGTCAGAGAGGCCATAGCAGAGCCCTTGGTCACTGGATGCCAGGCACTCCTCCACCAGGACCGGCTGTCTTTTCTCAACGATACAAGGGCGAAGGAGAAGGCCACACTGGCACTGCTCAGGAAGGATTTGCATGGGAGGGAACCTGTTGACTCCTCGAAACCCTGGATGTGATGGGTCTTCCCCACCCACAGCAGGTCAAGGATGACTAAAACACTCCCCTGAAAAATTGGGCCTCAAGCAAGAGCTTCTTAAGAACTTTGTCTTACTGATAGATGTCAAAGCCTAGTGCTGGGGGGAAGTGAGGTGGATATAGCAACTGGGTGAGGCCATCTGCAGGTTTCCCTGTAGCTCAGCAGGGGGGGGGGCGCTAAGAAACCAGGCCCTGACTCCCCCTCCCTCTCCCCACCCAGACAATAAGCAGAGGAACAATTAGATGCATAATGTGCCTGGGGATGACAAGAGCTGTGGGCAGGACAAGAATAATGTAGAGAAAGGGCAAAGAGGCCTACAAGGTGTGGGGTCTGACCTATGGGATGATTAGAGAAAATCTCTGATAAAGCTGGATTTGGTCTGAGACCTGGCGGAAGTGAGGTACGGAGGCAGGCAACACCTAGGGGAATAGCATGCCAGGCAGAGGGAACAGTCAGGGCAAAGGCCCCAGGCAGGAGTGCATCTAATATGTTTGCAGAAGGAGAAGGAGGTCAGAGGGCAGAAGTGGAGCCATCAAAGCAGGGGTGGGCAAACTTTTTGACTCGAGGGCCACAATGGGTTCTGAAACTGGACCGGAGGGCCGGAACAAAAGCATGGATGGAGTGTTTGTGTGAACTAATATAAATTCAAAGTAAAGGAGCGGAGGGGAGAGCAAGAGAACCCTCCGCTCTTTTGGCTCCGCGGGCCGGATAGAACAGCCGAACGGGCCGGATCCGGCCCGCGGGCCGTAGTTTGCCCACGGCTGGTTAGAGTATGGCTTTTGGCGGGGTGGGGGTGGGGAGGAGACAAAGGAATGACACAATCATTGCCGATTCTTCCAGAGATACTTGCTTTACAGGAAGACACAGGGCAGCGGAGAGAGGGGTTTCATTGTACATCAGGTTTGGAAGGACTGTGTCGGTGGCGGGGGGGGGGGGGGGGGGGGGTGGGGGGAAAGGGGAAGGGAACAAGTGCCAAAGATAATTTAACTTCCTTCCACTGGCTCAGAAGCTCCTGCAGCAGCTTCTGCTTTGCAGCTGTTTAGGGGTAAGAATCTGGTAGCTGGGAAGTGGAGGCAATTGAATGGTTGAATGACAGGGAAATTATTCCTGTTCTCTTTCTCAACCCTCCTTGCCTATTTCAGGCCTAACCCCATGCAGGCCTTCAACCATTTTCAAGCAAACATAGACACTTGTGTACCCAGCCATTGCCTGCCTCTGCCTGCCACACTTCCGGGAATGGGGCTTTGATGCCTGTGCCCTGAGGGTCCTCGGCTGGGAATCAGGCCCCATTGCTCACACTCAGACTTAGCTTTGCCTGCTCTTACCTGCCCTTGGAGAAATTTCTCCTCATCCGCAACCCAAGGGACTTCAGATCTCTTCTCTGCCATCTGCAAGCACCCGCCTGCCTTTCAAGTGGGGTGTTAGAAAGCACTAAAAAGACTGGGGCTGAGGCCTTCCAGGCTCTAAAGGCTTTACATTCTGCAAGTCAAAGGCTGCTTCCTCTGAACTTTAAATAGATGTGCTGTGCTAAGTTTTAAATTTGACACCTTTCTTTTTTTGAACTTTAAAAAAAAGCACAATGAAAAGCAAGCAATCAATGTAGTGAGTCATCCTTGGGAGGAAGGCAGCAGCTCCCTGCTGGAGGTGGTGGTCAGGGGAACATTCCGGGGGGCTGGCCAGGGTGTGCGCCCTGTGGGTGAAGGGAGTGGGAGTGTGGATGGGAATAGTGAGGCCAACAGTATTGGCTCTGAGGAGTCCCTGGAATTAGTGACTTTGTCTTTTGTGGGTCTCACTTCTCAGCAACCCTCAGGTGTGTTGGAAAGACAAAGGCAGGCAGAGATTTAAACCGGACATCCGGTCAGATATAGGTAGAGAGCACACTGTTATCATGGTACATTTGCTTAGATGACTGTTATTAGCATAGAATTTTACTGATGAGGAAATCAAGGCTCAAGAGGGCTTGTGAATTTCACAAATTCTCCCGAGTTCCCCCAGGACTAAAGTCCATGAATGGAGGCTCCATGTTTACCTAGATCTGGACAAAGAGTATTGCATTTCCCTTACAAATTTCCCTCAGAAGAGAGACTCTCATTTTCTTGGATTACACAGGATTTGGATGGTAGATATGTAGAGAAATGTTGCAGGGGGTGGGACTCTCGATTTACTGTACAAGGATAGAAAATCCCAATGCAGCCCATGATGATCCAAGTCCTGCGTGCAAATGGGCAACCGGGTGCAGCACGATGCACCCCACCCCACTGAAGACCCAGGCATTCCCAAGAGAGGCATCACATGGCCTGTGGTGTGTCCAGAGCTCAAGTGTACAGAGTTCAAGGCTATATCAACAATACTCCGGGCTTGGGCTTCAGTCCAAGTCCGGTCCCTAGGTAGCCCTTCAACTCCCAGCTTAAGTGGGAAGGCCAGGTCCTCCTCTGCTCTCTCTAAAAGACTGCTTCAAATCTAAAAAGTGTGGTTAGTGCTTCGGAAAGTCCACATCTCTGAACAACCAGTGTATCTGTTGTAATGTGGATACTGCCACCCGAGAGGCCTTGACCAGATGGTCAGCCTTCAGCAAAATTGGAATGGAGGCAGCATTTGGCTTAAGGAGTGGCACCTGCCTTTGAACTCTTCCTAGGCTCCCTGGCCCTTTATCTACCATGTGCTCTGTGGTCAGCGGGACTGAAGTCAGATCTCCACACTGCTTAGAGCTGGACACCCTTGGGTTATGCATGGTCTCTTGGTGCCTCAGGTTTCTCCTCTGTGAAATGGGATGGTATATGTATAAACTACATTGGGTGGTTCCAGAGATTAACAGATAAATAACATCAATAACAAGGAATATGTAATAATGTACTTAAGCTACTGTGCATGGCAGAAGCTCGGAAACAATGGCTGTGTCACTCCCCACTCCACCCCTTGGGACCCCACCTATATCTGCAGACTCCTAACCTCTTGGGAGGCACCTGAGCTGGTTATGAATGTGGGTTCAGACAGGCTACTTTTTAGCTGTGTGGCTATGGATGGCAAGTCACGCTCTGAGCTGCATTTCCCCATTTGTCAAATGCAGATAATAGTACTCGTCATGTAAGGTTTTGAAGGACAAACAAAAATTAGATAATGGACATTAAAAATGTTTAAGAGCCCTAACTGGTTTGGCTCAGTGGATAGAGCGTCAGACTGCAGACTGAAGGGTCCCAGGTTCGATTCCGGTCAAGGGCATGTACCTTGGTTGCGGGCACATCCCCAGTAGGAGGTGTGCAGGAGGCAGCTGATCAATGTTTCTCTCCCATCGATGTTTCTGACTCTCTATCCCTCTCCCTTCCTCTCTGTAAAAAATCAATAAAATATATTTAAAAAAATGTTTAAGAGGTCACAACTGCAGCTTGGCAGAGGATGTTTTGACCCAATTCAGGTGTGAATAACTAGCACTCTAGAGAGGTCAAGGTTACCGCCCTTTGCTCCACCCTGAGCAGGTCTCTCTGCTGTGGACCCAGGATGAAGTAGGCTGGACAGACGCAGGGGATGACACTTTTGGGAGGAGGAACAAAGGGTTTCAAAGTCCTATCTTCATCTTTGACCTCTGAATTTTTTCTTTATATTGGAACTTGTCACAAAGGGCCTGAGGGGAAGTATTTATTATCCCCATTTTGCAGGAAGGAAAACTGAAGCTTGGAGAGGCTCAGAAACTGCTCCATATTCCAGAGCAGCCATGGGCAAACTACGGCCCGCGGGCCGGATCCGGCCCGTTCGGCTGTTCTATCCGGCCTGTGGAGCCGAAAGAGCAGAGGGTTCTCTTGCTCTCCCCTCCCCTCCTTTACTTTGAATTTATATTAGTTCACACAAACACTCCATCCATGCTTTTGTTCCGGCCCTCCGGTCCAGTTTAAGAACCCATTGTGGCCCTCGAGTCAAAAAGTTTGCTCACCCCTGTTCCAGAGCCTGTATACAAATGGCAGAGCTGAGAGTGCTGGGCCTTGCTCTTTAAAACTGTACTAGTATACCTTCTCCTAAGGATTCATCCTTCCCACGGCTTTTTTTTTTTTTTCTCAAAGTAATATGGGATAGTGTGCAAAATAAGATGGGAGACAGGGAGAGAGTTCAGGCAGCACCCAGTTGAGCCCCATACCCATGCCATTCTTCTGCATTTAATCGGGTCCTGACAATTTCCCCAACCAGTGATCAGCTGAGACCAAGCCTCCCAGGGCCTCGGGCCTCCTGAGCCTGGCTCTGGGAGAGGAGGTAGCTAGGTAGCTTCCACTCCCCCCGCCACCCCAGGTATTTGAAAGGTTTCATTTAACGAATGTGGAGATGGGACCAAACCAATAGTCACGTTCCCAATGCCCCCCACCCCCGCATGAAAGCATTCGTGAAAACGATGCAGTTGCCCCGAATATCTGGCATTATACAGAATGCACACAAGCCTCTGTTGAGCTTCAGGGGTGCAGAGAGGACTCCAGGCCTGAGGCCCATTCTCACTCTCCATTTCCCACCTTCCTGAGAGGAAACAAGTCCCTTCTCTGCTGCATAGCACAGTACCCCAGCCCCAAGGACCACGTGCCCCCATTCTCAGGGCACAAGCCACCCCTGGGCTCTGGGCAGGCTACGTGAACGCTCGGGTCTCAGTGTGCTAACAATAATTCCAGTGTCGTAGGCTGCAGGTTTTTGTGCCAGTGCTATGTTGAGGGCTTGTTCTTAGGAGAGACCGGTAGGAAGGGAGAGAAGTGGAACAGGGAAAGAGCTGAGGAAGTACTATATGTACATCCAGATGGGGACCAGCTTTAGCCTGAGCCCTCTGAGAGCTCTGGAGTGTCAACTTCAAGACAGATCACTTTCTTGCCTTGAGGAGAGGAGGCTGAGCTGTGTGCCCCTCCTCCAGTCACTGGGCAATGGGGCATCATGGCCACCTAGGCAGGTGCCTCCCATCAGCCCCCCAATTTAGGATAAAAGCATACAAACGTGAGTAGTTAGTCCTGGGGCTGGGGGATGGGTGCGCCGGTAAGAAGGGGATGTGGGGGTCACCAACAGTTACTCTTAGTTTTTTTTTGTTGTTGTTTATTTTAATATATTTTATTGATATTTTACAGAGAGGAAGGGAGAGGGATAGAGAGTTAGAAACATCGATGAGAGAGAAACATCAATCAGCTGCCTCCTGCACACCTCCTACTGGGGATGTGCCCGCAACCAAGGTACATGCCCTTGACCGGGATCGAACCCGGGACCCTTCAGTCCGCAGGCCGATGCTCTATCCACTGAGCCAAACCGGTTTCGGCGAGTTACTCTTGTTTTGCAGGACAAGAAATGGAAGCTCAAATTGCTCATTTGTCCAGAGTTTCACAGCTCATTTGGTGGCAGAGGGGCAGAAGTCATGTGACTTTCAGGCCCTTGTAGGGTTGCCTGAGTTAGTAAATAAGAACACAGGGTGCCCAGTTACATTGGAATTTCAGGTAAACAATGAATACATTTTTACTACAGGTATGTCCCAACTAATATTTGGGACACACTTATACTAAAAAGTTATCTGGAAGTCAAATTGAACTGGGTACTTGTATTTTATATTCGGCACCCCTGGAGCTCAACAGAGGCTTGTGTGCATTCTGCATAATGCCAGATATTGGGGGCAACTGCATCGTTTGCACGAATGCTTTCATGCGGGGGTGGGGGGCATTGGGAACGTGACTATTGGTTTGGTCCCATCTCCACATTCGTTAAATGAAACCTTTCAAATGCAGCAGTTCCAAGTGTTGTCCCTAAAGCTGCAAAGAGGTGAGGAGGGAGGAAGGCGCCAGTCTGTGAAGGCAGGCAGCCTGCCTTTCCCTGCACCCTCACCAGAGAACTTTGACTAAATCCTGCTTCCCTCAATTGATCACTGCAAACACCCACGCTCTGTCGCTCTGTGCATCTCAATCCAACCTCTGCATGAAGGGAAGCCCAAGAGGCAGACACCCCAGTGGGTTTAGACCAACCACAAGGTTTTGTCAGCTTGTTCGAGGAGGCTGCCCTCCTTGCCGAGGTCCCCTCAAGAGCTGTCCACCACGCATGATGTGACAAGTAGCACCTGCAGCAAACCATTTCCAGGGCCCTCTCCCACTCACACTGGGAGGCATTTCAGCTGGCGCAGCCTGGGGTAGTGAGGGCTGGGGCGCCCTCCCCAGGCTCACCCAGGCAGCAGTGCATCGGGCTATAATTAAATCAGACTGTGAACATATTGTTCACGGAAACCTTAGCAGAGCATGAGTCATGATGGTGAAGTGATTCACACTGCCGCAGAATTTCTATTTCTATTTGCTTTATCTGGGGTCTTTATACTTGGGTTCAGTATCCAGGGCCCTACTCTGCCCACGTTTATTCTTCCTCATTGGGGAAAGCCTCAAGCCGGGGGAATGGCTAAGGGCCTAACTGGGCAGCCAGGAAGGAGGAGAGCAGGGGTGACAGGGGCCTGACCAACCAAGGGAATCATCTCACCAGCACCGAGGTGGAAGGCTCTGGGCCACCAGGAAAGAAAAGAAGGGAAAATGTTGCCATTTTGACTATTGCTAGCATCCCAATTTTTTTAAATTAAATTTTGGAAGAGGTTGAAACTCCTGGTTAATAATGAAGTTTCCAGATCCTTATGCAGCTTTTGGCTAACTTAGCTCCCAGGACAGATACCACACAGCACAGCCTTGTGGCCACACTCAGTCCCGAGGCTCATAGCCCTTTTCATGCACCAGCTGTATGACCCTGGGTAGCTGGCTTAAGCTCTCTGTATGTGAAATAGAAATGATGATAATAGTAAATTACCTCCTAGCGTGGTTGTGAAGATTAATGAGTTAATAGGCATGAAGTCCTTAGAACAGCGCTGGGCTCAGAGGAAATGCTTTGTGTGAACTTTTATCATCATCATCACCACCACCACCACCACCATCAGCAGAGCTTCAGTGACAGTGCTCTGCAGAAGGAACAGGGTTGCACTTGCTTTACAGACAGCCACAGGCAGGAGCCCTGACAGAAGTAGGATTCACAGGCTGTGGGAGCTGCCAAAGGCCTTTCCTGAATCCTGCCCTGTCATTTTTGTTGTAGGTGAGGAAATGCAAGCCCCATCTCACACACTTTTAGCAACTGAGTGGGAGCAGAGCCATCTTCTGTCGCCACATCCAGTGTGCTCTGATGTGTTCTCTGGCGGTCCTGTTGCACTGACATTCTTGGAGAGGGGAGCAGTGTTACTTTGAGCCACACCAGGCTGTGTAGGAAGAGTCTACACAACCATGACACAACCACCTTCATCACTCGGCACACACATTCAGGCAGCGGAAGTTCCAACAATGTCAGCTCATCTGCATCCTCACACCAATCCCAGGAGGTTATCGAGGCAGAGGACCTGCCCTGATTGTGGATTTCCTGGGAGCTAGTTAATAAAGAGCTATTTAATCTACTCAGACCCAACATGTAAGTGGCATCAGGGATCTCCTACTTGTTACCATCAGGCATTTTTTTTAATCACCCCATGTTCTCTATGCGTTCAAAGATTTTATCTACCAAGTTGCAAGTGATAGGTAAATTTGTTCTCCTCTAACTTATTAATTAGAGACCAACATGATGGCCAAATGAAATTTCTATTGAGCAAGAGATAAATGGTATTCTGAAACCGAGGAGCTGGGATTCCTTCCAAAAACAAAGAGATGTGACATTTTTGTTGGCTTTGGATATTTTATTGGAGCTCCATGTACAGTCTTTGGAGGGCTTTACAAAATGACAGTATCTCACAGACTCCTGTTAGATGACTGTCCTCCCAGGAGGTTCAGGGACACCAGGAGGGGAGCTATGAGCTTTGATCTACATGGCAGTCTAGCAACACTCCCTGCCCCCTAGGACAATGGTTAGACAATGGCCCAAGGAAGCAGTATTGTAGAAGAGGAAGGGACATAATAGCTGGTGCTGGGAACAGGGCCTCAAGCCTGTGCCCAAGACACACTTTCCACTCTGATGATTCAGAGCCTTCTTCCCTTGGTGACAGTCCCAAAGCCATAGGGGCCTGAGAACACCACCTTCTTGGACCTATGGGCACAGCCCAAAGCTTTGCTCCTGCTCAGAATCCAAGGCTGAGCCTTTCTACTGGGAAGGACACATTCCTAGAAGGGCAGGAAGTCCAGAACCCTCCTGAGAAGCCTCCTGGAAAGCACACCCAATAGGCCTTCAGTTCTGGCCATATCAGGCACATGGAGCCAGGTGACACCCTTTCTGCCTGGATGCTCAGTTCTGGCTCACTAGAGACCTTCACCAATGTGCCCCGAGAGAGTGACAGATCCTTACCCTAAACTGATCTGAGCATGAGCCATGGTTATTTAGTTAGAAATGCCTGGTTTTGTTCAAAATCCCAGGTATTGTAGAAATATTAGTTGGATTAAAGTCAAAAGAACATTTGTTTGACCCTAGCTGGTTTGGCTCAGTGGGTAGAGTGTCGGCCTATGGACTGAAGGGTCGTGGGTTCAGTTCCAGTCAAGGGCAAGTACCTCAGTTGTACCTGGCCCTGGTCATGGGGCATACAGGAGGCAACCAATTGATGTGTCTTTCTCACATCGATGTTTCTCTCTCTGTGTCTCTCCCCCTCCCTTCCACTGTCTCTAAAATCAATGGAAAAATATCCTCAGGTGAGGATTAACAGAAAAGGACATTTGTTTGACTTTCAAGTCCATGACTTTATCTGTGCTACTCTCTCACTTAAAACTCTCATGTGAAAGACTTTAAAAAAATCCTATACATTGTAAGTTCCATTAAAAGTCTATCTATTGTAGATATTACTAAGGGTAAAATGAAATGGTGGCAACTTAATTAAACTAGAAAGAGAGAAAAGTAAAACAACAGTTTAATAAGTCAACAGAGTAAAATGAGTAAAGTAAAATCAAGTATATCAGTGAATTCACCAAAGCTGATTGAACTGAACTCACCCAATAGAAGACAAAGATGGTCTGATACCATTAAAAGTTAAAATTCTGTTTAGAGGAAAAACACATGAAGTAAAGTGACAAAGAAAGATTGAAAATTAAATGCCAACAAAAAGGAAGCAGGAATAGCAGAGGTAGGGAGAAAATTAGGGCTCAAAAGATAAAAAAGGATACTCTATATGATAAAAATATATAATTAAGAACATATAACATTCATAAATGTAAGTGAATTTAATAATGTAGATGTCAAAATCATAAGGCAAAAACTATAGAAATGCAAATCTATACTAATAAAAGGATAATATGCTAATTTAGGGCAGAAGTCTTCTGGATGTCCATCGGGACAAAGCCACAGTGGCTGCGAGGCCCCGGGCTCAGGACTCGCAGCCACCACAGCCGGCAGTGGCAGCAGCAGCGGGGTAATGGGGGCTGCGCCTTCCCCTCCCCTGATCAGCCCGGTTGCCTCCCACAGAGGAAAGCCAGACTGCAGCTTAGGCCCGCTTCCCATGGGCTGGCTGTCAGTAGGACATCCCCTGAGGGCTCCTGGACTGTGAGAGGGGGCAGGCCGGGCTGAGGGAACCCCCTCCCCAGTACATGAATTTTCATGCACCGTGTCTCTAGTAGAATATAATAAAAATATAGTGTTAAAGGTATGCTTTGATTTTAGAACTGAATATATCTAATAAGCAAAGAGTCAGTAGGAGCAGAGTTTAAGTGATTGATACAAGTAGAAATTTGGAGTAACAAATACATAGAGAGCCTGACATTCTTCAAATGGAAAATGTATTTTGTTTGTATGTCCATGAAACATTTACAGAAATGTCAGGTACATGTGACAAAGAAAATCTTTTTTTTTAATTGAGAAGTACAGATTTGTAGTTACTAAGTACTCATGGGGAGGTAAAGTGCAGCATAGGAAATAGAGTCAATAATAGTGTAATAACTATGTATGATGCCGGTGAGTGCTGGAAATATCGGGGGAACACTTTGCAAAGTATATGATTGTCTAACCACTATGCTGTACACCTGAAACTAATAGAAAATAATATTTAATGTAAATTATTATTGAAAAATTTTTAAAAATATATATACCAATTTAATCTCTGAACCTAGGAGGCCTAGCACTAGTATTTTTTAAAGAAGTTTCCTAGCTCAGGTTAATGTGCAGCAAATGCAACATGCAAAGAAAAGAAAACAGGTATCCTCAATGGGAAAGAAGTAAGGTTGCCAGATAAAGTACAGAACACCAAGTTAAATTTGAATTTCAAATTAACAATATATGTCCCATATATTGCATGAGACATACTTATTCTAAAAAACTATTCAGTTTATCTGAAATTCATTTATAACCGGGCATTCTGTATTTTTGTTTGCTATATCTGGCAATCCAGAAAGAGGATATATAAATTCAAAACTTTTAGAATTAATAACAATATTTGGTAAGGAGGCTAGATACCAGATACAATAACAATAATAAATGGATTTTTTACTCTAACAAGGAGTACATAGAAATGCAAATGGGGATGTTTTACATTTATAACAGTGGCAAAAAACTATAAAATATTTAGAAATAAATTTAATATGAGAGCCATAAAAATCATAAAAGGAAACCTACAATACCTATTAAAAGATAGAAACTAATTTATGAACAAATTGTTCTTAATTAAAAATACTTAATATCATAAAATGTAAAAATTCCCTAATGTGATATATAAATTAATTTATATTTCAATTAGAATCTTAACAGGGATTTTCTTGGAATTGTATAGTATCTTAAAGTTCATATAGAAAAGAAATGCCTGAGAATAGCTAAGAAAACTATGAAAAAAAAACAGTGGAGTGAGACTTGCCTTACCAGATAGGGAATTCTACAAAGCCACAAAAATCAAATCAATATAATATTTGTATGAAAGTAGACAAAAATTAATGGAAACATCTAGAAAATCTAGAGTTAAAATAGTGGTATGCTTGTGAAATTAGTCTATGACAGGTGTGGTCATTCAATCTAGTGGGAAAAGCATGGATTATTCAATAAATGAGGCTGGAACAACAGGGTATCTATATGGAAGAATATACAAATAAACCATGTATTATAGTATATAAAACTCCTGGGTGTAAAGACTTACACGCAAAAAAAATGAAAACCTTGCAAAAAATCCAAGAGTATAAATATATCATCTAAAGAGCTTCTGCAATTCCTGAAGTTATAGACCTTGGAAAGAAGTTATGGTTCTAGAAAAGACCTCATAGTCCTTGGAAAAACCTCATAGTCCTTGGAAAGACCTTATAGTCCTTGGAAAGACCTTACAGTCCATGGAAAGACCTTCTGCTAGTCCAGAAGTTATAGAAGCAAATATGGATATATTTACTATCCTATATAATAAAAGGCTAATATTCAAATTGTCCCCTCAACTGGGAGTTTGATCAGGAGTTCAACCTGAGTTCGATCAGGGGGTGGGGCTGGCCAGACAACTGCCTGTGGCCCCTCCCCCTGGCTGGCCCTGCCCCGAATTGCCCCCCCCCATCAGGGGTGGGGCAGGCCCTCCAACCACCCATGGCCCCTCCCCCCTGCCAGCCAGGCCCCATCGCCCAATTGGGGAAGGCTGGCCGGACTCCACCTGTGCAGAATTCGTGCACCAGGCCTCTAATTTAAAATATAACATCTTTTGTATGATAAAGGTAACATGAACAAAGTCAATTAACAATAGATGTGAATTAAAATTTGTAATACAAATGACAGAGGGTTAATTTGTATACTATACAAAAATACCTTACAAAATGAATTAAATAAAGGTGAATAGCCCAAAATAAAAATGACCAAAAATATCAATATACAATCCACAATAAAGCAAGTCCAGACACATGAAAAGATGTTCAGATTCTCTAGTAGGCATGTCATATAAATTAAAGCACTTATGAGATATTTTACACCCATCAGATTCACAAGGCATAAAACTATGACATCTAATGCTGGTATAAATGAGGGAAAAGGGAATTTTCATAAATTGCTGATGGAAATGGCACTGCCAAAGATTTTTTGGAAGACAATAGAACAACAGCACTTAATTTTAAAAGACATTTACTATACTAACCAGCAATTGGACTTCTGGCTGACTATCCCATTAGTAGGAGTAGATTAGTACCCCTATTTAGGAACATATGTTCAATATTTATTGCTTTGCCTTAGTGGCAAAGAGCTGAAAACAAAGTAAATAACTATTAAAAGCAGGATGGCTGAATAAAGACTGGTCTGCCATAGCACTGAATTATTATATAGCCATTAAAAAGAATAAATTAATAAGCAAAATGTTCATGGCAGCACTGTCCATAATAACCCCAACACTTATCAGTAGTAGAATGGATAAACAAATTCTGGTATATCCACACAATAGGATATTATACAGTAACCAAAATAAACAAACTACAACTACTATGAATGTTATAATTTTATACAAAAAAAAAAAGTATGTACTGAATGGTTCCAAATCTATAAAGCACAAAACAGGCTTAAAAAAAAAATCAATGCTCTTAAAGTTAAGATGATGGTTACCCTTGAGTTGGGGTGGAGGGTAGGGGTGAGGTTCATGAAAGAATGCATAATGGGGATCCTGGGACACTGGTAATGTTCTGTTTCTCCATCTGGGTGGTGGTTACATGGTTGTATTCATGGTGGAAATTCGCCACATAGTATACGCATGATTAGTGCATTCAAAAAAGAAAACGAATTAGAGCAGGGGTGGGGAACCTTTTTTCTGCCAAGGGCCATTTGGATATTTATAACATCATTCTCGGGCCATTCAAAATTATCAACTTAAAAATGAGCCTGCTATATTCGGTCAAACATTTCATTAACTCACCCCTAATGCCTTGGCAGGGCCAGACCAAATGTTTTGTGGGCCTTATATGGACCGTGGGCTGGACGTTCCCCACCCCTGAATTAGAGCCATTGAGTTTGCAGGGATTTCAACTAGATATTATTGGTTGAGAAAAGCAGAATGCATAAAATTATGTATAACATAATCCCATTTTTATATAATATACAACAATAAATCCACCTTGATTATGTATTACTATGTAAAATATGTACATATGAGGCCTATATATAGGTTTATATGGAACAGATAAAAATATGGAAGGCCATGTATAGGTTAACATGGCTTCCCTAGGTGAGGGAGAAGGAATGATGAAGGCCATGCTTGTGCTGGGGGAGGAAAGGTTAAAGGAAAAAAAGTGCCCCTATTCAAAAAAATATATAATATGATCCCATTTATGTAAAAAAACAAACTCCAACGTCAAAGAGGAAAAATATTTAAAAATAAGTTCGACCAAAGTTTAAAAATTGAGACTTGGTAAATGACACATGTTGCATAATTCAAGCACCATGGCATATTATGAACATTCAATCATTGTCCAGATAAAAATATAAAGCCCTCAAGATTATTAACAAATAGCAAATAAAAAAGTCTACGGTATTTACCAGCTTCTAGAAATGTAGTAGACTCAGACAATCTGAAAATCCTTTTACTATAATCACCTAGAAGTACTGGGTAAAATGTAACATAATTATTTTAAATGTACAGCTAGGCTCATAAATAAAAAAAGCAAATCCCCGGGTGCCAGAAACAAATAGGGAAGTGACAAAACAGAGGGGTGAGTGCTTGAGCTAATGGGGGTGGGGGGTATTTGTCTCCAGAGCCTAGGGCTCTGGTGGTAATTCCCACACAGCAGTAGCAAATGAGGCTTTGGCTTTGGGAGGTAGGGAATTGGAACTGAGAGCTTTGCATAAAGCCAAGACCCTCGAAGGACTATTCTATTTATGAAAGATTTATAAACAAGAGAGACCACAGGGCTTTAGGTGGAAGAAAAAAAGAAAAGTTGAGAATACTAAACCACAGGACCACAATTCACATTGCTTTTACTCTACGCACATCTCAGAAACTCCAGACTAAAAAATAATGAAAGAATTATTCCTCAAGCAGAGACACTCCTGAGGCACAAGGCAGAAGCAAACAAAGACTTCTCTGAAGAGATGCTCCTACATCCCAAACATCATGGGGTTTTCACAGAAAAAAAATATAAGCCCTGTTAATGATGAATTCACAATAAAATAACAAGGTCTAAGAATGAACAATCCAACCTGATCAAGAGTTTGTACATAAGACAAACATACAATTACACCCAAACAAACTCCAAATACAGAGAGATAACCAAAATGAGATTATAAATGGAATATGTATAAAATGCCTGAAGACTAGAAGGGAAACAATAAAATCATTGGAATGAAACCCTATGAAAGAAAGAGCATTCAGAATTAAAAGACAGAACAACAAAAAACCCACACCATAATATATGTTGGAATGAATCTTTAAAAAAAAAAAGATTACAATAATGGTGAGAAATTCTTTATTAAAAGACATTAGCAAAAACAAATAATTGGGGAAAAATACACCATGTTCATGCATAGGAAAACTCAATACAGTAATGATGGCAATTCTGTCCAGATTAATCTATAAATGTAATACAGTTTCCATAAAAATCCAACAGGGGATTTCCCAGAATTAACAAGCTTATCCTAAAATGTGTACAGAGGACTAACGGATCAAAGAAATGTTGAAGGAGAATAAAGGTGGAGGAAAAGAATTCATAATAGCAAATACCAAGACTATTATAAGCTGTAGTATTTAATACATGAGATATTTGTCAGATGATAGACCAGAGAGACCATTGGATCCTAACAGAAAGCCTAGAATTAGAGCTTAATATGACAGAGGTGACATTTCAAATTAGCAGGAACAAATGAACAATTTAGTAAATGGTGCTTCTACATCACACCCCAAAATTTCCAGTGGGTAGAAGAGCTGAATGCTTTTGAAAAGTAAAATGTTTAAAACTTTTTGAAGAATACTATTATAGTAGATTCTCCTTATTTGCAATAGTTACGTTCTCTATAATCTCTGTGACCACCGAATTTGCAAATTGTTCCTAGGGAAACAATTGTTCCTTTGGTCACTGTGAGCTTCTGATAACAACATTTCTGTCACTCAATCAACAACATAACTTTGTTTAATGTGTGTTTCTGTTTAACAACACCTCATTTAATACATATTGTTGGTTAACACTGAACTCACGGCTAGCAACACTAACTCATGTCTGAATAAAGTAATTTTCTCCATAAGGCACCTCACCACTTTCTTGCACTTAGGAACACTAGACAGCACTTCAATACTACATTTGGGGGGCATTACAAACAGCAAGATCGCCAACAAAAAACATAAAAATGAAAACAAAACAGTAAAAAAAAATCCCATGTGACACTAAATAGACTGTCAGGACACTATTTACAGCAAGAGAGCTGGAAGAAGGCAGACCATCACTTTGTTCGACCTCAGGTGGGAACATATGTGACTCAAAATGTCCACTACTTTGCACATAGTCACCATAAATATCGATTTTCATTTATAAGTAAATTTTAGTGAGTACGTGAAGTTGCAAATATAAAATCTGTGAATAATAAGGATCAACTGTACCTTTATGATATTTCCATGGTTGGAAAGGATATTTTTGGGTTTTGGTAAGATTCAAAAATTACAAATTATAAAGAAAAATTCAAAACTTTGCTTGAAAATATATGTCAGAAAGAAAGTGAAAAATCAAGTCACACACTGGGAGAAGATATCTGCTTCCCAAATAAAGAACAGTGGGTCAGCATGAAGAACTTTAAAGTTCCTAAAAATTAGTAAGAAAAAGACAAACAGCTGCAGTATTATAATAAGCAAAAGATAAGAACAAGACTTTCTTAGAAAACAGACTGACCAACAAACTAATAAGATGCTCAATATCACTTGTAATAAAGAAATATAAATTAAAAGTGAGATTTTTCACAACTCTCTATAAACACATACACACACAGAGGTCTGGGCAAAAGTATGTCTATAATTATTCGTATGGAAAATACAATAATAAATAATAATACAAGAACAAACTGTGTTTTTCATGTACTCACAACTGTAAACCCACCTTTGCCCATACCTGTGTGTATATATATATATATATGTATATATATGCTTTGTAAAATTGAATTGTGGTTAAGCACAGCTCATATCGGGCACAAGTTTTACAACATTAAATAGCAATCTTTAGTAAAATCAAAGTACATTTTTAGGTAAATTTCCCAATAAAGGCAGATAATTAATTCCAGAGATTAGAAGCCCAAGGGAGAAAATAAGAATTCCAGAAAGAACCTGAGACTCAATAACCAGATGATTTAGGAAGCAACAACAAAAGGCCATTCGGGCCGAAACCGGTTTGGCTCAGTGGATAGAGCGTCGGCCTGCGGACTGAAGGGTCCCAGGTTCGATTCCGGTCAAGGGCACGTACCTTGGTTGCAGGCACATCCCCAGTGGGAGGTGTGCAGGAGGCAGCTGATCGATGTTTCTCTCTCATCGATGTTTCTAACTCTCTATCCCTCTCCCTTCCTCTCTGTAAAATATAAATAAAATATATATTAAAAAAATAAAAAAGGCCATTCGGACCAACAAGGTGCATCAGCAGCAGCAACACTGTGTAGGAGCTACACAATGGCTGTGCTTCCCTTTGTCTTCCATCTCTCTCAAGAGTCTCCCCCATGGCCTACCTTAACTAGAAACATACAAGACAGGGAATTCTGAGAAATGTAATTCAGCCTATTCAAGTTGACACATTACAAAGCCATCACATTATTTAATGTTTATGTGTCTCTTCAGATCCTCCTTTCGTTCTTGAGTCAGCTTTAGTAAATTATATTTTCCCCTAGGAAATCGTCCATTCTCCAATTTTTTAAAAAAATTATTGGGATAAAGTTATTCACGGTATTTTTAGCAATTTCTGCTAGAGCTTGTTATATCCTTTTTTGGTCATTAATATTATCTTCTTATATGCTTTCTAATTTCATTGCATTATGATCAGAGAATATAGACTCTTTGTTACGGATTGCTTGATATTTGAGATATTTTTAGTGGTCTAATACAGTGATTTTCAACTGGCGTGCTGCAAGAATTTTTAAAACATGCAATACCTGATCATTCAGTCAGGGGTACTGATCTCTTTTCCCTTATACTGTCAAATAAAAAACTGACAACAGCCAACACAATAGCCATCCAGTGTGAATGAATCAAAATTATACCTATTATTTTTTGTCAGATTGGCAAAAATATAGTTTTTGGTGTGTCGTAGGATTTTAGTAATTAGTTTATGTGTGCCATGAGATGAAAAAGATTGAAAATCACTGGTCTAATACATGATCAATTTTTATAAATGTTCCATATGTGCATGAAAATAATATGCATTCTCTAAAATTAATTGCAGAGTATACACATACAGACACACACATTATCAGGTGGATTAATTTGGTTGTCCAGTCTTCTATATACTAACTTATTTACATGATCAATTACTGACAGGTATACTCAAAATCTTCCTCTCTTTCTTCTAGTAGTTATGTCAACTTTTGCATTATAAATTTTAAAGCTCTTTTATTATATGCATGTTTATAATTATTATATCTTCCTGGTGAATCACTCCTTTTAGCATTCAGTAATGACTTTTTATGCCTAATGATATTCTTTGCCTTAAAGTATATCCTGTCTAATGTTAACATTGCTATGATTTTAATTATGCTGTTTCTTCCTACCCCATAGGGTTTTCTTTTACTTTCCTACCAGCTCATTCATACATTTAAAAATATATTTGTTATATTTTATCCATTATTTTGGTGTATACAGCAGGCATTGTTGTAGAAAATATATCTACCCTGGCATATTGATAGATCTAGAAGTTCTCAAACTTAGAGAAAAATTAAAATACACTTGCCTTTAAACAGAAATCTCTTCTTGTGTTTGATATGTCACCAGAAGAGCAGAATAAATTGCACAATGTATACATAACCAAGGCCTCATCTTACCCATGAAGGTGTCAAACCATATTCAAGGCAGGGCTCAAACTGAAAGTGTTCACTTTGTATCTCCAACGAACAACAAAATAATATGTCTTCAAATAATGTATTCCCACAGCTTACCCTGAGAATCTGACATAGCCCCCAACCCTGAAGGGTGGTTCCCCCACAATTAAGAATTACTGGTTTATGGTATCACCAAAGAAGATTACAGTTGAAAGCTGGAAATATTTTATTACATTAATAGTTCAGTATTCCTCCTCCTGTTCCTAGACCACTTACAGATGGTGTAGTTTTTTTTTGTGTTCTACAGGTTTCTTTCTTTTAGTATGTTTCTAAACTGCTCTGGTCTCCTGGTTAGTGGACATCAAAGAGACCAACACTAGGCTCAAAATCAGTTTCTCTCTAGAAATGTGTGAGTCCTACCACTGGAGCTGACATTTAACCTAGTCTTAACGAAACAGCTTACTAGGCACTGCTAATACCCACATTACACATCTGCTCATGGCAGAAATTGGGTCTATTGTTTCTACTATTGGTACTGCAAAAGACTGTATTAGTGACTATATTCATAAGGAGGGAAAGCTCGACTTCTTGTTAAGCAAGTTGGGTGTTTGATTTGTTCAAGTTGTCAAGTTGGTGTACTACATAGAAAGCCTTTAAAAACTCATTAAAGTCGATGCTTCCATCTTTGTTCAAGTCCATTCTTTCAGCAAGCTCATCAACTTGGGAATCACCAATATGAAGGTTGTAGTGTCTACAAAAAAGTTTCCACATGGAATGAAATTCTTCCATAGAGATAAGACCTAAAAGAATATAGGAGAAGGCTGTAAGGAAACCATACAGATTGAATAGTCCCAATTTGAAGTTCACTAACATGCAGAGGGAAAAGATATGCTGGGACTCAATAAGAGCATTGCAAACAATGACCCTGTCATTTTTTTATAGGCAATAATTTACTTTTGTGTTTTTACCATTAATTTTTTGGTGTTCAATAATCTCTGTAGTTAAGGATTACCTGATGATTTTTTAAAGTTTGAAAATATGGGTGGTGGGCACACGATGAAATATACAGATGATGTATCATAAAATTGTACACTTTAAACCTATATAATTTTATTAACCAATGTCACCCCCAATAAGTTTAATGAAAAAAAAAATAAAGTATTTCCGCAAGCAATAAAAAGTTTGAAAATAAGTAATTGTGCATCAAAGCTAAGCAGAAAATGAGTTTCCATAGCCCTCAGTCCCAAAAATAGAATCAGAACTCTAGGAATGATTTTTATTGCCAGGAGTAATTATGATGTTTAAATGGACAGTGAATTATCTTTTCATCTGTGCTGGTGACTTATAAAAGGAGCTATTCTTGTCTGACTAATGGATACATAGGCCTATATAGGAGCACATAGTCTTGAATACAGTTTGTAGCCAAACTAAAATAACAATAGTATTAAAGACGAGTTCTCCCCTACCCAAAGTTAAATCAAGTTTGGATAAAGTATGCAATAGATGAAAACAGAGTTCTGATTTCAGAGAAACAAACTAGCCTTTGCTCACTGCTAGTGAACTAATCAAAGTTCCTTTACCTGAGTGATCAGAGTCGATGACATTAAAAATGATTTGCAGGTCAGATCGGTATCTGTACAGAGTTTCAATGAGAGCTGACTGAGCCTAAAATAAAGATTTTCTAAGTGTTAAAACATAGAATTAATAACATAGATCAGTTTTAGTAAACATAACAAGCATAAGACACCATCACCAATTCAAAGTAGGGGATTTAGATAGCCATTTGAAAAGGCAGGCCCAACCCTCTTTAATCAGATAGAAGAACATGCTCTTACGTTCTGAGGGGTCTGCAGTCTGCACTCCCCAAGGGACAGGGCCAGAGCGAATCAGGAAGCAGTAAATAACAATAGCCAACATTTACTGAGAACACCTTGTGGTGTGCCAGGCTCTGCACTGAGAGTTTTTCTGTGCGTTGTTTCATTCAGTCCTTAACACAGCCCCAAGGAACAGAACTACTATTATGTCAATTTTACAGATTAAAGAACAGAAAGGTAAAGTAAGTTTCCCAAGGTTCATATAGCTGGTAGGTGGGATTTGAATCTCAGCTGCCTGAGATCAAGGCCTATGAGCTCAGTCACCATGGTAAACTGCCTCTTAAGTGAGGCCCAAAGTCTCCTTCCTGTGAATATTTGAGGCTCCCACCTGCACTTTTACTTCCTCTCTCTGCTCTTAACTTCTCACCTCCCCTGCAATCATTCCAGTCTTAGTTCCCATCAGCTCACTTTCAGCCCAATGTTATAACTAATTGCTAATGAGTCATTAATTAATAAGTATAGGGGGGTCTGACAACTCTTCCTGGGATATTTCTATTTTAATAAAGGATTCTAAAATTTAAAAGTCCTTAAGGTGCCTGGCCAGCATGGCCCAGTGGTTGAGCATCAACCTATGAACCAGGAGGTCATGGTTCAATTCCCGGTCAGGGCACATGCTTGGGTTGTGGGCTCCATCCCCAGTGGGGGGCATGCAGGAGGTAGCCAATCAATGATTCTCTCTCATCATTGATGTTTCTATCTCTTACTTCCTCTCCCTTCCTCTCCGAAATCAATAAAAATACATTTTTAAAAAGTCCTTAAGGTATAAAATGTCATGTCAGTAAGACTATACACTCACAGTTTAATAGGGAATATGTTGAGTATTTTAAAGGGAGTGTTATATGAAAGACTGGATGTCACATCTGCACTTCTGCTGGACAGCACTTAAGAGAGGAATCACACATTTGACATGATTTGCTTGCAGAAGCTTTTTCTCTTTTTTGCTTATCATTAGAATGCACATTTTCCTGAATAGACCACAATGCACCTGGGAGATCCCTCTTAGGCATTTCCTAAGATTGTCATTCCTGTCCATTAGATGATTCCACTCGCAACTTTTCAAAGGACCAAGTTACTCTTACAGGTTGCCCAAAGGGTGTTTATAGCCAGGGTTTTAGCCGGGGCTGTGTTTCACTTGCCTCTTTCACAGGTTTTTGAATGTGAATATCGTGGAAGCAGGTCATGTAGTCAATATTCCCATCTTGGTCTGTGAGAACTAGATGTGAACTAAGGGTTCTCCATGGTAAATTCAGTCCCAAAACGTTCTCCATAGAAAAAGCCCACTGGCCCATAGAAATTTTTCCTAACAATAACAACCAAAAAGAACAAGAAAAGAAAAAAAAAAGAAGACTATTAGTTGGTTCATAATTTGATTTTAAAAATGCAACCTCCTCAGGGGAGCCAGTGGGAAGCCTGGGGTTCCAATGCCTGGGTGCCTCCTGCTCCCCTTCCCAGTTTGTCCTACCAGGCCCCACGGCTCCAAGGGAGGAACTACTAAAGAAAGTCTTTGGTATTCCACAGCTCTTTCCTTTACTGTTATGTGTAAGCAGTCAGACTTTGGGTGTTAGATGTCTTTTTCCTTTTTCTGATTAACAAAATAAAGTATTTTATAATAGAAGATTTGAAATGCAAAAGGAAACAAAGAAAACGTTATATAAAGGACAAAAGATTACTTTTATCTTTAACATTTTGACATATTATTCACTTTTTATTTTCCCAGATTAAATACCCTTTAATCCCCTAATATGATATGTAGTTTTTCAAAATATAAATCTTTATTTTTCCTGATTATTAAAGACATGCTTATTTGAAATGCTTTTGAATAAACAGAAAATAAAACAATATTCACAATTTATATGTCCATTCTACTGTTGGTAGACACTGGATTATCTCCAATTTGGGGCTATCACAAATAGTGCTGCTAAGAACATTTCCATACATGCCCCTTTGGTGCATTGAACCTATGGCTCAATTTGGGGAGAATTTATGTCTTGACAACATTGGCCCTTGAACATAGTAATATCTACCCATTTATTTCAATTCTTTTTCATTTCTTTTAATAATATTTTAGATGTCTCATACATCAATCATTTGGTTTCTTCCTTGGTACTTGATTATCTATTATAAATGGTATATTTTAAGGTTTTATTATCCATAAGTTAATTGCTAGCTACACTAATTATCAATTTATTACCACTCAGCTCCAAATGTACCCTTCCTTGCCCTGTTTTGTGATATTGGAGCTGAATCCTGTAAATATTTCCTTTTTTTGGCAGCTGGTATAATGTTAGGCTTTGTCAGCAGAGGGTTCAGGAAGAAAGACATGGCAGAAGAAATGGTTTTTGTATGCTTTGCTTCCCACTCACTAGTGAATTTAGCTGAAACCACAGTGGTGCCTCCCTTGCCAGCAGTGTGGGAGACACAGTGGTGCACACCTCAAAGAGAGTTTTGCTGGTATTACAGTGGGTGGCTTCATCCTCTCCAGCCCTGTCCCTCTAGCTGCAGACCAACTCTGACCTGAGACATATCAGTGACCTTCTACTCCCTGCAATGAGCCACAGTCACACCCTCTCCAATGAGGTCTGAATTTTAGCCTTGGTTGGAAGTAGGAGACTCTTCCAAGTTTGTTCCTTCCTTGGGTACCCTCTCTAAGCTTTAGAGATAGTAGCTGTTCCCTACACTTCCTATTCCTATATTCTTTTATCTCTTTTAGTAATTAATCATTTCTTACTAGTTAATAATTCTTTATACTAAGTTTCACTGTTCAAAACAGTGTTGTGGTTTCTATCTCCTGAATAGGCTCTGACTAATACGTAGTGGCATTTTATTTTTTCCTTTCTAATTCTTATGGTTTTAACTTGCCTTATTTCATTGGCTAATGTCCCTAGTAAACAGTATTAAGAGTAGGCATCTGTATTAGTTTCCTACTGCTGTTATAACAAATTACCACAGAATTAGTAGCTTAAAATAATACAAATTTATACTCTTAGATTTCTGGAATTTCAAAGTCCAAAATCAGTTTCATGGAGAAAGGAGATGCAGCCTGGAGATTTATCACACTTACTGTGAGGCTGGTAAACGCACTACAATTCTGCCTCTAGATTTCTAGCTATTTTTTAACAGGCAGGCCTTCCAGAGTGTCTAGTCTGACATATTACCAAAATAGAATTTAAATTCAGGATTGTTGTTTGAAAGAAGCTTACTGAAAAGGAGGACTACACCTTTTTCCAAGCATATAGTGGATTATATTTTACTAGAGGCCCAGTTCACGAAATTCATGCACGGGGGTGTGTGTGTCCCTCAGCCCAACCTGCACCCTCTCCAATCTGGGATCCCTCTCACAATCCAGGACTGCTGGCTCCCAACCACTCGCCTGCCTGATTGCCCCTAACTGCTTCTGCCTGCCAGCCTGATCACCCCCTAACCACTCCCCTGCCAGCCTGATTGACGCCTAACTGCTCCCCTGCTGGCCCGATTGCTCCTAACTGCCCTCCCCTGTCAGCCTGGTCATCCCCAACTGCCCTCCCTTGCTGGCCCAGTCACCCCTAACTGCCCTCCCCTGTAGGCCTGATTGCCCCCAACTGCCCTACCCTTGAGGCCTTGTCCCTCGCAACTGCCCTCCCTTGCAGACCTGGTCCCCCCAACTGCCCTCCCTTGCAGGCCTGGTCCCCCCCAACTGCCCTTCCCTGCAGGCCTGGTCACCCCCTAACTGCCCTCCCCTACTGGCCTGGTCCCCCCCAACTGCCCTCCTCTGCAGGCCTGGGTCCCTCCCAACTGTCCTCCCCTGCATGCCTGATCGCCCCCGACTGCCCTCCCTTGCAGGCCTGGCCCCTTCCAAGTGCCCTCCCCTGCTGGCCATCTTGTGGTGGCCATCTTGTGTCCACATGGGGGCGGCCATATTTGACTACATGGCGGGTGGCCATCTTGTGTGTTGGAGTGACTGTCAATTTGCATATTACCCTTTATTAGATAGGATTTTATCTCTGTCATTCCTCAATAGTAAAAATAGAGAACTGAGATCTTAAGAAAGCAAAGGAAATAAAAGCAGATCTATATATAACCTGGCATGTTAAGAAATGGTAAGCATTACATAATTTTATTACCTGATTTAGTGTGGTCTTGAAGTTGGAAACTATGAATGAGATCAGTTTTTCGTGAAACCACTCTCTCTTTCAATATCCTGATGGCACTACTTTCTATGGTATTCACCCTATGTTAAGAAAACAATTATTAGGTGAAAATTACATAAATTATCATGTTCTGTTTCATTTTAATGTACTATGTTACCACTCACCAGTTTCTGCTTTAAGAAAAGTTTTAATTGATTTCAGAGAGAGGAAAGGAGAGGAAGAGAGATAGAAACATCAATGATGAGAGAAAATCATTGATTGTTTGCCTCCTGCACACTCCACACTGCAGATCTAGCCCGCAACCCAATGTGTGCTGACCAGGAATCAAACCATAACCTCCTGGTTCATGGGTCGACGCTCAACCCCTGAGCCACACCAACTGGGCAATAAAAACATTTTTTTTCAAAATTAGCCTGCTATATTTAGTCAAACATTTAATTAACTCACCCCTAATGCCTTGGCAGGGCCAGGCCACAGGATTTCGTGGGCCATATAAGGCCTGCAGGTCAGAAGTACCTCACCTCTGTTATATACCATATTAATAGAATAAAGGACAAAAACCACATGATCATCTCAATAGATTCAGAAAACATATTTGACAAAATCCAATATTCTTTCATGATGAAAACACTCCACAAACTAGGCATAGAAGGGAACTTCCTCAACTTGATAAGGCGCATCTACAAAAAACAACACAGCTAATATACTTAATGATGCAAGACTAAATGGTGTCCCTGTTAAGATTGGAAACAAGACAAAAATATCTGCTTTCACAACTTCTATTCAACATTGGTCTGAAGGTTCTAACCAGGGCAATTAAGCAAGAAAAAGAAGTAAAGACATCCAGATTGGAAAACAAGTACAACTATCTCCATTCACAGGTAATATGATCTTGTATATAGAACATCCTAAGGAATCCACTAAAAACTAACAGAATTAATGAAGAAGTTCATCAATATTGCACAAAACACAAAAAAATAAATTGTATTTCAATACACTAAAAATGAACCATCCAAAAATGTAATTAAGAAAAGAAATCCAGGTTCTGCACAGCAAAAGAAATCAGCATCAAAATGAAAAGAGAGCCCACTGGCCCAAACCGGTTTGGCTCAGTGGATAGAGCGTCGGCCTGCGGACTCAAGGGTCCCGGGTTCGATTCCGGTCAAGGGCATGTACCTTGGTTGCGGGCACATCCCCAGTAGGAGGCGTGCAGGAGGCAGCTGATCGATGTTTCTCTCTCATCGATGTTTCTAGCTCTCTATCCCTCTTCCTTCCTCTCTGTAAAATATCAATAAAATATATTTTAAAAAAAAGAAAAAAAAAGAAAAGAGAGCCCACTGAATGGTAGAACATATTTGCCAATGATACATCTGATAATGGGTTAATTTCCAAAATATATAAAGTACTCATACAACTTAACAAAAGGAAGACAAACAACCCAATCAAAAAATGGACAGATTTAAACAGATACTTCTCCAAAGCAGACATACAAATGGCATATGGAAAAATGAGACATATGGAAAAAATGCTCAACGTCACTAGTCATTAAAGAGATGCAAATTAAAACAATAATTAGGTACCACTTTACACCTGCCAGGATGGCTACCATCAATAAATCAACAAACAAGTGCTGGTGGGAATGTGGAGAAAAGGAAACCCTAGTACACTGCTGATGGTAATGCAGACTGGTACAACCACTATGGAAAACATTATGGAGTTTCCTCAAAAAATTAAAAATGGAACTGCCATTTGACCCAGTGGTCCCACTTCTAGGAATATATCTTAAGAAATCTGAAACATCAATCAGAAAGAGCATATACACCCCTATGTTCATAGCAGCGCAGTATATAATAGCTAAGATCTGGAAACAGCCCAAGTGCCCATCAGTAGATGAGTGGATAAAAAAAATTGTGGCACATTTACACAATGGAATGCTATGCAGCAGTAAAAAAGAAGGATCCCTTACCCTTTGAGAGAGCATGGAGGGACCTGGAGACTATCATGCTAAGTGAAATGAGTCCATCAGAGAAAGACAAGTATCACATGATCTCACTTACATGTGGAATCTAATGAACAAAATAAACTGACAAACAAAATAGATCCAGAGACAAGGAAACATGCAACAGACTGAGGATCCTTAGAGGGAAGCGGGGAGGGGAGAGAGCAATCAAAGAACTTATATGTATATATGCATAATCCATGGACTTATGTGAAGGTCTGGGGAGGGGAAATGAGTGGGAAAGGAGTGAGGGTCAATGGGGAAAAAAAGAGGGACATCTGTAATACTTTCAACAATATAGATTTTAAAAAAAGAAAAGAACTCCACTTACTATAGTACCAAAAAGAATAAAATACTTAGAAATGAATTTAACAAAAGACGTCCAAGACTTGTACACTGAAAAGCACAACACTGTTTAAGGAAATGAAAGGTCTAAATAAATAGAATAATATGGATTGGAAGACTTAATATTGTTAAGCTGGCAATAGCCACAAAATTGATCTTTAGATATACATTAATCCCTATCAAAATCCCAGTTGGCATTTTTTGCAGAAGTTGAGATGCTGATTCTAAAATTCATAGACAAATGTCAGGGACACAGAATAACCAAAACTATCTCAAAAAAGAAGAACCAGGTTCGACGTACATTTCCCAGTTTCAAAATTTACCACAAAGGTATAGTGATCAGGACAGTGTATTACTCACATTAGGATAGACATATAGAACAATGGAATACAATTTAAAGTCCAGAAATAAACATGTACCTTTATGGTCAATTGATTTTTGACAAGTGTGCCAAGACAATAGAATGGGGGAAGGACAGTCTTCGACTGATTGTGCTAGGACAACTGAATGTCCGCAAGTACAAGAATGAAGTTGGATCCCTATCTTACACCATACAAAAAAAGTAACTCAAAATGGATCAGACACCCAATTGTAGAAACTTACTCAATAAAATTCTTAGAAGAAAACATAGGAATGTGTTTGGGGTTAGGCAATGGCTTCTTAGATTCAACAAATCATATATCTAATAAGTGACATGTATACAGGATATATAAAGAACTCTTACAACACAATGATATAAAATGGGGGAATAATATACATAGGAAATTCAAAGAAGAGAAAATGCAATTTCCAAAAAACATAAGATGGGTAAACTCAGCTTGGCAAAAATAAGAATAATAATATCTGAGACTAATGAGTATGTGAAGAAACGGTATATTGTTCTTCAGGTTGTTAATTATTACAACTCTTGGAGTATCCAGCAACATTTTAAACATATAAATCCATTCTGGATGGCCATTATTTGAGCAAGATTTACTCACTTTACAACTGTTATGACATGTGTACACTACAGAATATTATGTATCTATTAAAAAATGAATTAGGTCTATATGTACTAACTTGGAGTGATGTTCATGATAGAATCTTTAGGGAAAAATCAGTTGTAGAATAATAGAGTGTGCAGTGTGATTCTATCTTTATAAAAAGGAATGTATGTATGGTTTACTGACTTTCTCCTCCTACTAGGATATGCATTTGATGAGGGGAAGGATTTTTGCTTATTTGGGTTATTGCTATATCACCTGTGCCTAAAACAGTGTCAGATACATAGTATGTGCTCAATTTGTTTTTTATTCAATGAATAAACAATTGCTTATTTATTTTTGTAGGAACAAGGAGAACAGGGTGGAAGGTCCACACCAAGCTATTAATTTCAGTTACCTATGGGGAAAAGGATTATTGAAAAGTAGGGGGGAGATCATTAACATTTTCTTTATCTATATATTTTTTGGTCTCACTTCTTAATAATAAATATATTCATTTTATAATGAAAAATGTTAAAAAGATAATGTTAAAGGGATAAAAAGAAGACAAGCTATGAATGCCATTACATGGAGAAACACACACAACTCTTTTGTCATATACACTGCTGGATAGAGAAGAGACAAAGAAGTAACTCCAGACTGGGCTGTTTGCGGGTGGGGACAGACAAAACTATAGGTTACAGGGCTGGGTGGTGTGGGGACCTTTTTTTTTTTTTTACATTCAATTAAGGACTGGATGTTGACCACTTTATCCATCTAAAGAGATATATAAATTTAAAAATTGCTCTTCTTGTTGTCAAATATGAATGTATTCGCTACTTTGTGTCTGGAACTATTTCCATACCAAGGAGTAAACAATAAGTAGTTGTCTTCACCCTCGTGGCTGTTCTTAGTCACTTTGAATTGGTTCTATTTGTTCACCAGTACCAGTGTTCAGAATTCCCCTTAGAGTATACACACCTTTGATGAAGAGGTCCAAAGCACGTTGCCTTTGTTACTTGGTACTGGAAAAATCGAAGAGTTGTACAAAAACCCACCTTGATGTAAGCTCCTCTATTGCTGCCTTCTTCATAATAATTAGAAGCAGAAAATACTGTAATAACCTGATTAAAGAAAAAGAGGATCAGGTTTACATAGAGGTAATTCTCAAAATGTCCTTCAATAAAGTCAGAAATAGCTCAAGTCTTAAAAAAGCAAAAATCAAACAAAGTTCAGAATCCATACAAATTATTCAAGTCTGTCAAGATTTCTTGTGATTCCATTGGAGAGTAACAAGGCTTTTAAAACAGTGTCCCCAGAAGTACTGATTTCTAGCCTTCTCCTCACAGGGTATGGCCTTGCAATCCTGTGTATAATCTCAGCTTCAATCTTAGAATCCTCCTTAATGCTCTGTTTTGCAAATTCTTAATTTTCCAAGGGGGTAAAGCCTTTATTTTCTTTCCTTGTGATATTTGAGCATTCAAAATAAAACTTGTCTAGTATCAGTCTTTTGTTTTTGCTTGGAACTGACTGATTTAGAGGGCCCAGGGCCCTCCACAAAACCAGTGCTTCAAGGGCAAAGAAATAGTAGCTAAAATAAGGGACCACGACCATTCTGTTGGCCTTGGGGCTGTGGTGGAGGATGGAGGGTAACATCTGTCAGTGACAAGAAACCTTGCTTAGGTCAAGTCCTATCCTAATAAGTCAATACTATTTTCTAATTACCAAGATCACTCCAAGTTAGTACATATAGACCTAATTCATTCTTTTTAATAGATACATAATATTCTGTAGTGTACACATGTCATAGCAGTTGTAAAATGAGTAAATCTTGCTCAAATAATGGCCATCCAGAATGGTTCCAGGGTTTTGCACTTAAAAACAATACTGTAACAAACATTTCTCTCTGTGTGTGTATATATATGCATAAGTTTTAGTGCTGCTTTTAGGTAAGATTTCAAAATATGAGATTTATGGATTTATATGTTTAAAATGTTGCTGGATACTCCAAGAGTTGTAATAATTAACAACCTGAAGAACAATATACTGTTTCTTCATATACTCATTAGTCTCAGATATTATAATAAAAGGTTAATATGCAAATTGACCCTAATGGCAGAACCACCAGGAACGACCGGTCGCTATGATGTGCACTGACCACCAGAGGGCAGACGCTCAATGCAGGAGCTGCCCCCTGGTGGTCAGTGTGCTCCCATAGGGGGAGCTCTGCTCAGCCACAAGCCGGGCTGAGGCCTGCAAGTGTAGCAGTAGTGGCGGGAGCCTCTCCCACCTCCTTGGCAGCGCTAAAGATGCCCGACTGCGGCTTAGGCCTTCTCCCCACAGGACATCCCCTGAGGGCTCCCAGGCTGCCAGAGGGATGTCTCACTGCCAGCTTACGCCCGATCCCCCAGGGAGCATGCCTAAACCAGCAAGTGGACATCCCCCAAGGGGTCCCGGACTGTGAGAGGGCACAGGCCGGGCTGAGGGACCCCCCTGAGTGCATGAATTTTTGTGCACCAGGCCTCTAGTCTCTAAATAATACTTGCCTTAACCACCTTGCAATTGTTAGTAAAAGCCTAAAATGTACTAATATAGTTAAGAAAAGCAAAAGTGTTGAAATAGAAGGAAATGACATGCAAATTTATATTCTTTTGTATTCATCACAAAATGGGCTCTACAGCAGCGGTTCTCAACCTGTGGGTCATGACAACCTGTGGGTTGAGAACCGCTAGCAGGGTTGCCTAAGACCATCAGAAAACATAGATATTTATATTAAGATTCATAACAGTAGCAAAATTAGTTATGAAGTAGCAACGAAAATAATTTTATGGTTGGGGGTCACCATAGCATGAGGAACTATATTAAAGGGTCGCAGCATTAGGAAGGATGAGAACCACTGCCTTAGGGTAAGGGACAGGGAGGCCCCGTCCAACAATGTATGTAAACCCTGCAGTCTCCTATTTCTGTATACCAAAGCATGGTTTTCTCTCTAGCTACCAGGGGAGACATCTACCCATGGGCCTTTAGGTAAGACACATCTACACTAATAAAAGAGAAATATACAATTTGACTGTCACTTCATGATGCCCACCAGCCAATCAGGAGTGAGTATGCAAATTAACCTCATCGCCTCCATGGAGACTGACAGCAGGGAGGAGGCAGCTCCCAGCACGGCCTGCTTGGCCTTCGCCACAGCAACCAGGGAGCAGGCAAGTGCGGCCCGCAGGCAGCACCCAGCACGGCCTGCTTGGCAGTTGCCACGGTGTGGAGCAGGAAGGCCCTGCAGAGAGCAGAGAACCATGGGGAGTGGGCCTAAGCCGTCAGAAGGACATCCCCTGAGGGCTCCCAGATCGGAGAGGGTACAGGTCAGGCTGAAGGACACCCTTCCCCCACCCATGCACGAATTTTGTACACCAGGCCTCTAGTCCTGTGAATAAAGACTGTGCTTGGGGGAAGGATGTCTATGATGGTGTCACCAACGATGTTAGCTTACCTTCCCATCATGGCAGACTTCATACCCTTCAGGTTTACATTCGTGAGACCTAATGAGCAGCTTCAAACGGTTTTTATTAAGAAACTTCGTGGTAACATCTGGCCCAAAATAGCAGCCCCCTCCTCGGCATGTGTTTGGATAACAGCCTCGTTTCCCTCTAGGATCACTCCACAGAATATCGATAACCTTAAAACAACAAATCAGATTAGGCTGCTATTTACAAGTGAGAGTTTATCTTTCTAGATTCCAACTTCTTTTCCAGAAATATTTACCCACATTATCCTAAACTCTTACTATTTCTCATTCCTCCTTCAAAATTGTTTCATATTTTTATCCTCCATGAATCTCTTCAAGAATAGTTTTAATGCTATAGTCACCACAATCCCTTTCTGCTAATCCCCAATAAGCAATGTTGCAAAAATAGTAACTAATGTAGAAATACCTAGTAATCATGAATAATCAGCCCTTGGCTTTTTTTTTAACCCATCACAAATGTTTCATAATTGCTGAATCTACAAAAGTATTTTCTCTTGAAAGAACTTAATTGTCATGTTCAAAGGAGATAGCCATTTCCCCACAATGAACACACATTAGATATTCTTAATATGGCCAAAGAGATAAGGTAGGTCTCTCAGTTGTGGCTTTGGCCCTGGTGTTTATACTGTTGAGTACATAGGGTGGGGAAGCCTTTTTCCTATCACAAATATAGACAACTGCTTATCCAAGAATACCTCCTAAAGCATCTCTTTTGACTTTATGCCCCCTTAATAAGTAAATTTCAGTTTCAACAATACATTTAGCCACTGGTTGGTTTCCACAATGTGTTCTCCTAAATCCACAAGTATTTTATTAGCATAACATTTTATTTTGGGGCTGAAATAAGCAAAAGCAGTCTACATGATGCCCAGGACCAAAGTCCCAAGTTTCTAAGAATATTTTAATAGAAATTTGGGGGATTCCTGTTCGTGGCTGTAATCTACGTATGATGTTTCTTTATTCAAACGTCTCCTACAGGAGCTTAAACAGTAGTGAGAAAAACTAATTTTGTTACTAAATATGTATAACCTTGAGAAAACTCTCTGGATCTCAGTTTCTAGATCTTTCAAAGCAGAGGTTTGGGCCATAAGACTTATAAAGTATATCAAAGTTCTAACAAACCGGAGAAACTAAGATGGCAGCATAGGTAAGCACCTAAACTGCAGCCTCGCACGACAATTTCAAAACTACAACTAAAAGACAGAACGGACACCATCCAGAACCACAGGAAAGCTGGCTGAGTGGAAATTCTACAACTAGAAGGAAAGAGAAAAGCTCACAGAGAATTGGAGGTACGGCAAAGGGTCTTTGTGCACCCAGAGAGGAAGGGCGGCTGAGAGCCTGGCTGACTCTCTGGTGGGAGGGGGAAGGAAGCAACCGACGGCACTGAACCCCAGTTCCGACTGCAATGAACCCCAGTTCCGGGCGAAACCCCGTGGACCCAGGCTCATACAGGGGGAGTCTGGACTGTCAGGTAGAGAGAAAGGCACCCGGAGACTCGGAGACCCGGGGGAGACCCGGGGGAGTCCCGGCGGGCAGAGGTCTGGAGGCTTGCGCGCCAGTGTGCATAAAGGCTGTGGAGGTTGCCACAGGCTTTCCCTAGCAGAAGGGAGTCGGAAGATCCTGACTACACTGAACCCCAGTTCTGACTGTACTGAACCCCAGTTCCAGGTGAGCCCCTGGGGACCCACGCTCTTACGGGGGGGAATCTGGACTCTTGGGCGGAGGCTCGAGAGCCGGGGAAGGCAGAGGTCTGGAGGCGCGCGAACCAGTGCGCACAAAGATTGCAGAGCTTGCCACAGGCTTTCCCTAGTGGGAGGGAGTCAGAAGCTCCTGACTGCACTGAGCCCAGTTCTGACTGCACTGAACCCCAGTTTCAGGCGAGCTCCTGGGGACCCACGCTCTTGCGGGGGCGGGGGGGGGAATCTGGACTCTCGGGTGGAGACTCAGGAGCCGGGGAATGCAGAGGTCTGGAGGCGCGCGCGAGCAAGGGCAAGGTTGACGGGAAGCCGAGACTATCTGCTCCGCCCTGAGACTCCACCCCATCCAAGCTGAGCACAGAGGCTTTTGCAATTTGGCAAGTCTAATCCTATAAGGCTGTCTCCAGCACCGAACTTCTCCCAGCGTAGACACAGCTGATCCTCACAGCCAACTGGCCTGGAGGTCAATTCCTCCCAGTGATACCAACAACAATCAAGACTTAACTACAACAAGGCTGTACACACAGTCCACAAAGGGGTGCACCAAGAGTATCCACCTCAGGTTAATTGGGGAGGCCGACCCACTGGGCCATATAGGAAACCTAGCACACAAACCTACCCTACCAACTCAGGGAAGCAGTGAAAATGCGGCAACAAAGAAACAGATCACAAACAAAAGAAATGGAGGAAAACAAACGACTGGATATAGAATTCAAAACCACGGTTATAAGGCTCTTCAAGAATATCCTAGAAAAGGCCGATAAATATAACGAGACCCTCGAGGATATGAAAAAGGACCAACTAGAAATTAAACATACACTGACTGAAATAAAAAGTATTATACAGAGACCCAAAAACAGACTAGAGGAACACAAGAATCAAGTCAAAGAATTGAAATACAAAGAAGCAAAAAACACTCAACTGAAAAAGAAAAAAGAAAAAAAAATCCAAAAAGTTGAAGATAGTGTAAGAAGCCTCTGGGACAACTTCAAGCGTACCAACATCAGAATTATGGGGGTGCCAGAAGAAGAGAGAGAGCAAGATACTGAAAACCTATTGGAAGAAATAATGACAGAAAACTTCCCCCACCTGGTGAAAGAAATAGACTTACAAGTCCAGGAAGCGTACAGAACCCCAAACAAAAGGAATCCAAAGAGGACCACACCAAAACACCTCATAATTAAAATGCAAGAGCAAAAGACAAAGAGAGAATATTAAAAGCAGCAAGAGAAAAACAGTTAATTACCTACAAGGGAGCACCCATACGATTGTCAGCTGATTTCTCAACAGAAACTATGCAGGCCAGACAGGAGTGGCAAGAAATTTTCAAAGTGATGAATAGCAAGAACCTACAACCAAGATTACTCTACCCAGCAAAGCTATCATTCAGAATTGAAGGGCAGATAAAGAGCTTCACAGATAAGAAAAAACTGAAGGAGTTCATCACCACCAAACCAGTATTATATGAAATGCTGAAAGGTATTCTTAAAGAGGAAGAAGAAAAAAGTAAAGATAAAAATTATGAACAACAAATACGTATCTATCAACAAGTGAACCTAAACATCAAGTGAATTAAAAACCTGAGGAACAGAATAATCTGGTGAATATAATAGAATCAGGGGCATAGAAAGGGAGTAGACTGATAATTCTCAGGGGGAAAGGGGTATGGGAGGATTCAGGAAGAGACTGGACAAAAATCATACACCTATGGATGAGGACAGTGCGGGGGAGGTAAAGGCAGAAGGTGGGGTGGGAACTGGGTGGAGGGGAGCTATGGGGGGAAAAAGGAGAAACAATTGTAATAATCTGAATAAAATTTATTTTTAAAAAAAGTTCTAACAAACCATGATTCTAAGAGTCTATATTTTCCACATGTTTCGTTTGAGGAAATGAAGAAGTATGCATTTTAAGTTGTACAGTTACTCTAGTGCACTGGTCGGCAAACTGTGGCTCGCGAGCCACATGCGGCTCTTTGGCCCCTTGAGTGTGGCTCTTCCACAAAATACCATGGCCTGGGCGAGTCTATTTTGAAGAAGTGGCATTAGAAGAAGTTTAATGTTAAAAAATTTGGCTCTCTAAAGAAATTTCAATCGTTGTACTGTTGCTATTTGGCTCTGTTGACTAATGAGTTTGCCGACCACTGCTCTAGTGGGTCTTAAGAAGAGGACCAGAAATGGCTGTCCCACTAAACATGATAGTACAGCTATTTATAGGTTTTGCATTAAAGGAGAGCTAGATATCAGTAAGGGAAAAAGACAGTGAGGTGGAGAAAAAAACAGAACTGGCTGGGTAACTGCTCTGGGATGACAGGCACCTGGTCAGAATTGGAGAAACACTGCACCAGGCACATTCCAGAGACTTGTAGAGTTTTTTTTTTTTAAATATATTTTATTGATATTCTACAGAGAGGAAGGGAGAGGGATAGAGAGCCAGAAACATCGATGAGAGAGAAACATCAATGAGAGAGAAACATCGATCAGCTGCCTCCTGCACACCTCCCACTGGGGATGTGCCTGCAACCAAGGTACATGCCCTTGACCGGAATCGAACCCGGGACCCCTCAGTCCGCAGGCCGACGCTCTATCCACTGAGCCAAACCGGTCTCGGCCACTTGTAGAGTTTTTGATGATTGATTGAAGTGAGAATTAAAACCACCCAAAGATGATTCTCCTTTCTTCCCTACTAAATTCCAACACTGGCACAACCCTACCCTACAAATAAATAAAATGGAACCCATTTACTTTGCTGGTGTTTATGATAAAAATAACACTTGCATTTTAAACTGAATCATATCTTGCTCCTATACTATAAATTCATGTTTGGAGGATATGACTTGGCATTTAGTATAATAAAGGAGAAAACATGGAACACAAGGAGTTGTGTTTTTTAAGGAGGGGATTAAGATTTAAATTCCTACATGAGGTGCAAGTCATTTATAGCCAAAATTACCCCTGGAAAACCTCTTAAATTACCCTTAAAGCACAGTATATGTGATTTTGTTTATACAATCCTATATAGCAATGTGGATGTGTGGTATTTTATATATGTGATAATGTACAATATATTATATGAAAGTAAAATTTTATTTATTTTATTTTTTTAAAATATATTTTATTGATATTTTACAGAGAGGAAGGGAGAGGGATAGAGAGCCAGAAACATCGATGAGAGAGAAACATCGATCAGCTGCCTCCTGCACACCTCCCACTGGGGATGTGCCTGCAACCAAGGTACATGCCCTTGACCGGAATCGAACCCGGGACCCTTCAGTCTGCAGGCCGACGCTCTATCCACTGAGCCAAACCGGTTTTGGCTGAAAGTAAAATTTTATACATTTCCTTTTTGCCATATGTATATAGTTTAAATTTACATAAATTAAATGCACATATGATGGGACTCTGTTGAAATAGAATAATCACTGACCAAAGAGTTAATTCTTCAAGTGTCACCTGTGTCACTTGGGACAAATTACTTTGCCTATTCAGGCCTTAGATGGCTCAGCAATAAAATGAGGAAACTATATGTAACACTCATTTTTCTTTGATTCAAAGTAGTAAGGGATAGGTTTATAGAAATGAACTTCAGAATCATTCACTCCTTGAATTCTGCATTTCTTTTCTGTCTAGAATTCATTCACTTGAGTAGGTTTACCCAGACTGTGGCTACAACATAGATTTAATTCTGAGGCTCTCAAACAAAAACTTCTATAAAGGGTGAAACAAATTCCTAGGCAGAGATAATCTCTCTTCTCAAGAACACCCTCTCTCCTCTGACATGCTGGGTATTTTGGGTGGTAAGTGCAAGAAAGAATAACTATTTACCATTCTTTCCTGAAATTGTCAAACCAAAAATTGTAAAAATTTTACTGAATGACAGCTTTTTTATGACCTGGTCAATAAATATCTGATTACAAAACACTGTTCAAACTAAAGATCTAAGAAATGGAAAGACATCCCATGTTCATGGAGTTGAAGATATAATATTAAGAGTGCAATAGCACCTAAATTGATCCATAGATTCAAGGCAATGAAATCCCAGTTGCTTTTTGGTAGAAATTGACAAACTGATCCTAAAATTCATATGGAAATTTAAGGGACCCGGAATAGTCCAAAAAAAAAATCGAAAAAGAAGAAAAAAGCGTAGAGAACTCACACTTCCAGTTTTAAAACTTCGTACAAAGCTACTGTAATCCAAACTGTGTAGCACTAACATAAGGATAAACATATAGATCATGGAATATAATTAAGAATCTAGAAATAAACCTTCATATTTAGAGTCAATTGATTTTTGGTGGGGGTGCCAAGAAAATTCAGTGGGATCAGTCTTTTTTAACAAATGGTGCTGGGATAACTGGATATCCACATACAACAGAATGAATTTTAACACCTACTTCATACCATACACAAAAATTAACTAAAAGTGGATTAGACACCTAAATGTAAGAGCTAAAACTATAAGACTCTTAGAAGAAAACATAGGAATAAATCTTCATGACTTTGGGTTAGTCAATAGCTTCTTAGATATAATAGCAAAAGCATGAAGCAAGAGCACTGAGTAAAAGAAGCCAGACACAAGAGATCACATGTTGTAACATCTCCAGAAAAGACCAAAAGTAGATTAATGGTTACCTAAGGCTAGGAGAAGCAGGGCTGGGAGAGTGGGGAGATGGGGAGGAAACGGGGAGTGACTGATAATAGGTGTGGAGTTTATTAGGTGATAAAAATGTTCTAAAATTAGATTGTGGTGATAGCTGCACAACACTGTGAAAATATCAAAAAACACCAAATTATATACTTTAAATAAGTACGTTATGTAGTATGTGAATTATCTTATATAATAAAGAGGTAATATGCAAATTGACCATCACTCCAACACACAAGATGGCCACCGCCATGTGGTCAAAGATGGCTGCCCCCATGTGGACACAAGATGGCTGGCAGAGGAGGGCAGTTGTGGGCAATCAGGCCAGAAGGAGAGGGCTGTTGGGAGGGACCAGGCCTGCAAGGGAAGGCAGTTGGGGGTGATCAGGCCTGCAGGGGAGGGCAGTTAGAGGTGACTGAGCCAGCAGAGGAGGGAAGCTGGGGGCGACCGGCCTGCAGGGGAGGACAGTTGGGGGGACCAGCCCTGCAGGGGAGAGCAGTTGGGGGGGGACCAGCCCTGCAGGGGAGAGCAGTTGGGAGGGACCAGGCCTGCAGGAGAGGGCAGTTGGGGGGACCAGGCCTACAGGGGAGGGCAGTTGGGGGGACCAGGCTTGCAGGGGAGGGCAGTTGGGGCGACCAGGTTGGCAGGGGAGGGCACTTGGGGGCGACCAGACCTGCAGGGGAGGGCAGTTAGGGGCAAACAGGCTGTCAGGGGAGCAGTTAGGCGTCAAACAGGCTGGCAGGGGAGTGGTTAGGGGGTGATCAGGCTGGTAGGCAGAAGTGGTTCGGGGCAATCAGGCAGACAGGCAGGTGAGCAGTTGGGAGCCAGCAGTCCTGGATTGTGAGAGGGATGTCTGACTGCCCTCGAGGGGTCCCAGATTGGAGAGGGTGCAGGCTGGGCTGAGGGACATACACACACCCCCGTGCACGAATTTCGTACACTGGGCCTCTAGTATATCAATAAAGCTGTCAAAAATATAGTGATAAATTCAGTGAGAAGGATATGATCTGTGTATAAAGGTAAGTCACGTTTTATCTCTATATTGTAAGAGACAACATAATCTATACTGCATCTTTGCCACTTTGGTTAACAGTCTGATTACCTACCTGTTCCCACTCATGCTTTGTTAAATAATCAGAAGGGGGTCCACTTAACCTGACTCCCCGAGGTGTATGTCCTTTATTCTTCTTCGTTTCAGTACCACTGTCTTTATCCACTGGAACTGGTGGCATCAGCACAGATTTCATCTACAAAACAAATTCTTGCTTTAGTCAAACTCTATGCTTGGTGTGCTGGCACGCAGAAACTTCAGTACCAATTGCTATTCTCTCTACATTGTTGTGCCTCAACCCAATGAAAAATGCACGGTCATCTTTACCTTAGTGATCCACTATCATCTAGAAAGTGAGCCTGTTAAATTCTGCTTGTACATTTTTCAAATAGAGACACTGCCCTACAGGGAAAGTTTCCCATTAGTTTCTAAAGGACCCTAGAGGCACAGATGTCAGTGTTAGACATGTTCTGAGGCATTATCTCAGGAAATGGAAGATGCTAAGGGAAAATTGTCTTCCTCTGAGCCTTTATCTATACATGGGGCTAAGAGAGAACCAACAGGCTTTGATTTCAGAAATACCTCAAAAGTGGCTACTTTTCATTTTTCCTGGAAAAATGCGAGAAAGTACATTTATGTCCAGGAAAGTTCTCAAAGGGGACATAACTTGAAAACTTTGGAAGCCCTTCAACTTAAAATGCAATGTGGTCTCAATCTGACCCTGCCAGCAATTGGTACTGTTCTCTAATACTACTAATAAAAGTGATGCATTTCTTTGGAAAATAAAGTATCTTTCCGATAGTATGCCAATTACTATAATCCCTTCAATATTCCCTTACATAACTTGAGACTGTAATTTTACACTTGTTTCTTTGTAGCACCCTACCCTTATCCTATCTAATAAAAGAGTAATATGCAAATTGACCATCACTCCAACACACAAGATGGCTGCCCCCATGTGGTCAAAGATGGTTGCCCCCATGTGGTCAAAGATGGCTGCCCCCATGTGGACACAAGATGGCCACCACAAGATGGCCAGCAGGGGAGGGCAGTTGGGAGGGATCAGGCCAGCAGGGGAGGGCAGTTGTGAGTGATCAGGCCTGCAAGGGAGGGCAGTTGGGGGCAACCAAGCCTGCAGGGGAGGGCAGTTAGGGATGACCAGGCCAGCAGAGGAGGGAAGTTGGGGTGACCAGGCCTGCAGGGAAGGGCAGTTGAGGGGGGGGGACCCAGGCCTACAGGGGAGAGCAGTTGGGGGGGGGGGGACCAGGCCTGCAGGGGAGGGCAGTTAGGGGTGACCAGGCCTGCAGGGGAGGGCAGTTAGGGGCAAACAGGCTGGCAGGGGAGCAGTTAGGCATCAATCAGGCTGTCAGGGGAGTGGTTAGGGGGTGATCAGGCTGGCAGGCAGAAGCGGTTAGGGGCAATCAGGAAGGCAGGCAGGCGAGGAGTTGGGAGCCAGCAGTCCTGGATTTTGAGAGGGATGTCCGACTGCCCATTTAGGCCCGATCCTACTGGGCCTAAACGGACAGTTGGACATCCCTTGAGGGGTCCCAGATTGGAGAGGGTGCAGGCTGGGCTGAGGGAAACCCCCCCTCCCGTGCATGAATTTCGTGCACTAGGCCTCTAGTACAAAATAATTTTAAACAATACTTCTGTTATATTGGTGGCCTTAGTTCAGTGATAGATAATTCTCTGTGATAGACTCTTAGTTTCTTTTATAAACTAGGGTGTATATGAAATCTTACCTTTGTTTTTCAAAAATAAAATTGAATCTTATTCTGAGGTCCTGTCTCATTGAGATTGTTGGAAATTCAATCTCAGCTATTATTGGTAAGTTCACAACCTACTCTCCTCATCTCCCTCCCCCAGCAAATGTCCTCAGGTCTTATGCAGAGCAGAATATTATGGGAAGATACTCTGGACTTGGGTCCACACAATTTCTGATAAACTCATTGGGCAAGTCCACATGGTCTCTTAAGTACGTACATGTGGATCTTCTGTTTTCACGGCCACTAGGGATCAGGATACTTTTCCCCACCCCCTTCCTAAGGCCCCACACCATCATTTTCTCCTGGAGGACCTCCTAACCATCCCTTCCCCCATTCCCTGCCAGGGAGTTTGAAGAATACTTGAATCTTAATCTTATAGAATGTTCCTTCTCTGTCCCTCTGCATTGACCCATCCTCCCAAACTGCCCACCTTACAAAATGCCTTTAATGAACCTAGAATGGAGGTTGCCATCAACCTCCCCCTCCCCTATTAACAGGTATACCACAACAGGTGTAAACCAGGAATCATGGTCAACCTACACTTGGAAGGTCCTAAGGTATGGAAAAGTAGGGGTTATAAATTTAAACTTGAGGCCCTGACCAGGTAGCTCAGTTTGTTAGAGTCTTGCCCCCATGTGTCAAGCTTGGAGGTTTAATGCCCAGCTGCATCATATGCAGGAGGCAACCAATGAATGCATGGGTGAGTGAAACAATATGTTTCTCTTTCTCCCCTTTCCCTCCCTCCCACCCTCTCCCTTCCTCTCTTTCCCTCTCAAATCATTTTTTTAAATGAAAAATAAATAAAATTGGACTTCAAAATCTACTTTTATATCTCATCTGGTAGAGTTCTAAAGGACTGAACCTAATACTTTTATTACAACTCAATTATATTTAATTACAACTATGTGCTGCCAGTTCAACCTCACTCTAGGAGAGTAGAAGCTACAAAAACTATGTAAGTCAAATTTTTATCTTTAAAATCCATCTTATGAGTTGGTAGAACAATGATATTTAAATGGTATGAAATTTGAAGTATCCTGGGAAAATTCCTGGTCCAGAAACTTCTACCCAGGGTCTGTCTCCATGACTGAAATTCAAACCTTAGTCCCAAGTATCAGGAAAAAAAAATAAAGAGTTGGAGAAGAGAGCTCAATGTTCAGAGCTTACTCTATGATCTTTTCTTCATCTAGGTAATTATATTTCATCCTAATAATTCAATATGGTAGGCATTTTTAGCTTCAATGTATAGGTATGAAAACTGAGACCTAAACAACTTTGGTTCCTTGCCCAGTCACCAAGCCAGGAAGTGGCAGAAGCAGGGTGAAAAGCTAGCTATACCTGTCTGATCTCAGAATTTCATGGTATTTACTAGGTCAAGGTGGCTCTCAATTTAGGCTCTCCACAGAGATAGTAATGGGCATTCCAGAGACATGAGATCTTAATATCTGCAAAAAGCCCTAGAGAGGGCTACCTGCTTGGGCTAATCTCAGGAAAGGAAAATTTTTCAATCTGATCAATTGGTAGTGGCTGCCACAGCTGATCAGTTCTGTTGTCATAGGACAGGTGGTGGTGGAGTGTCTCATTCCTGCTACGTGCTTGCCAATATTTGACTGACAAAAACATCATGTTCCCTTGCTCTTGGCTAGAATCATATCCCCTCATTATGCTAACACTATCTCATGTTGATCGAAACATCTTATTGACTTGACTATTGATACCATGAGAAAGATGCCTTAAACTTAGGGTGGCCTTAAAATTTATTGCAACTGGGATATTTTTGAGAGTAAAGGGAGGTACTATTAACAATTATACCAAGACAACAGGTATAAATCAGGAAGTATGATTCTCTTTGGGTGAAGTTGGGGAGGAGACTATGCAAAATCACCACAGAATTAGCAAAAGGGTTGTAAAAATGTTTTTATCCAGTTTTGTCTTAGGTTTGCCCACTTTGCTCTTAAATCTCTTAGGAGATATTCAATAAACATTGATTTAAGCACTTGTTACATCTTAATTGCTGGGGATGCTGGGGTTATATCAGGGAACTAGAGAAGCAGGGGAAGACAGTAAACAAACAGTACCACAGTTTGTTATTTAATTTTAGTAACTGTTATGAAGGATATATGCAAGGGCTTCAGAGCATATAAAAGGGGATTGATCTACTCTGTACATTGTGGAAGGCTTTGCAAGTGGGTATATTTAAGCTGAAATTAAAAGGGTGAGAAGTTAGCAACAATATTATCATTCATATGTGTACTAGAGGCCCAGTGCTCAAAATTGGTGCATGGGGGGTGTGTCCCTCAGCCCAGCCTGCACCCTCTCCAATCTGGGACCCCTACCAGGATCGGGCCTAAATGGGCAGTCGGACATCCCTCTCACAATCCAGGACTGCTGGCTCCCAACTGCTCGCCTGCCTGCCTGCCTTCCTGATTGCCCCTAACCGCTTCTGCCTGCCAGCCTGATCACCCCCTAACCACTCCCCTGACAGCCTGATTGATGCCTAACTGCTCCCCTGCCAGCTTGTTTGCCCCTAACTGCCCTCCCCTGCAGGCCTGGTCACCCCTAACTGCCCTCCCCTGCAGGCCTGGGTCCCCCCCAACTGCCCTCCCCTGCAGGCTTGATTGCCTCCAACTGCCCTCCCTTGCAGGCCTGGTCCTTCCCAACTGCCCTTCTCTGCTGACCTGATCGCCCACAACTGCCCTCCCTTGTAGGCCTGGTCCCTCCCAACTGCCCTCCTCTGCTGGTCATCTTGTGGCGGCCATCTTGTGTCCACATGGGGGGAGCCATCTTTGACCACATGGAAGCAGCCATCTGTATTGGAGTGATGGTCAATTTGCATATTACTCTTTTATTAGATAGGATAATGGTATAAGTGCTCCAAAAACTCAAGGTGAATAGGTGTCACACTTCTCTCTATATCAGATTAAACTCCAGCTCTGGACTCTACCTGCCTAGATTGGTTAGAAATTGGTTATCAGTCCTGAGGGGTAAGGGTTCCTGTTTTTCACTAGGACTATATATGATCATCTGGCTCCAAAACTGCTATCGGGCCTCATGCCCATATGGTACTCCTAAGCCTCTGGTCTGGGGACTTGGCTGGTACAGGAGGAAGAGAACTCCAGTCACTCTACAAAGCCCAGTGGAAGGAGCCTTTCACAAAGGTGGAAGAGCTTTACAGGACCCACACAACCACTTCCCGCAGGGTTTTATACATGCCTCTGCTCTGTTTCTGTTGTTTTTAATATGATTAATTAGGCTTAAAAATATTTCCAAAAATATTACCCTGAGCCATTTGGAGTATATTATAAGGGAACTCATAACAATTCAGAAATCAAGTGCTGTATGATTCCACCTACATTAAGTACCTAGAGTAGGCTGCAGGTTTAATCCCCAGTTGGGACACGTATGGGAGGCAAGCAAAGGAATCTCAATCTCTCTCCCTCCCTCCCTCTCTCTCTCTCTCTCTCTCTCTCTCGCCCTCCCTCCCTCCCTCCCTTTCTCCTTCCCTCTTTAAAATCTTTTTTTTTAAATTTCCCATGTATAGAAGTTACCCATTTAGCTCTTTACCATACAATCATAGCTTTTCTGAAATCTGTACCAATCTTTTCAGTTACAACCACGAAAATACAAATGAATACAAAATAATAAATTTTAAAAAGAGGTATATATCCTCTTATAAATCTATGAGACAAGATTCATGTAAACTGCCTCCTTACTTTGTTTCTCTCTATATGATGGAGTAAATTCAGATCTGTGGACTCTGATATTCCACCATGCATGATCAGGATTTCATCATCAATGATTGTACCAAGTGGCAGCCAGGCAAAAACTTCTTCCAAGACTTGTAGGATTTTTCCCCCATGTATCTGTAAGCAAGAGTTTGAATAAGACTCATTTTTCTGATGGGTTCAAGTTTATTGAATAGTTTCAATGGATGGACAAAAAGCAAAACAGTTTTCATGACACCTAAAGGAAGTGAGCACAGAGTCACTAACCCACTAGCACCCATTAATCATGTCTTTTTATTCTGTATTTTTGAGACTGTCCCTTCCAGGACTAGCTAATTCTCAGAGATAGTAAATAACTTGCCTGTCCTATGCAAGCCAACCAATCAAAAGCCCACACCCCCAACCACCTCCTTTATGGGGCTGAAATTACTCAAACTAGCCAATCCTAAATCTGCTTGCACTGCTTTCCCCATTCCTTCCCAGGGAAAACACAATAAACCCACTCTCCCTCTCAATCCCTCTGCCTTCTGCCTAACCTTGGTGCTTCCCCATGTGCCCCCCCACCCCAACAATGTGATGTGCTGTGCCTCCTGTTTCCTGATAACTTATTAAAAGCCTTTTCCTTTAGGACAGCTGTGTTCTTGTCTGCATGTTTTACCACACCTGAGTAAAACAAATCCCAGGTACCTTAAAAACAATGGAATATGTTTGTATCTATGCTGAAATTTACAAAAGTCACATTGAAAAAGCTTGCTTTAGTCCAGGAAGAAAATTAAGCCTCTGCCATGGCTAGGGCTTCCTACTGCGCTTTTATTCATATAGATTCTCACCAGTTCACCCATAACCCTTCCTGAAGGCTATTTGTTTACTTTATGTATAGACAGCAAAGAAAAAATTTTTTAAAGTACGAGTCTTACCTTATATTTACTCAAGACTTCTTTTGTGAAGCCATACCTGGAAAAGGGGGGGGGGATTAAAACTATTTAATTAAATGTTGATAACTCCTACTTATGTGAGCCATGCAAAAAGGGGAGGCCTTGACATCTCACTATCACAAATGTCAGCAACTTAAGAAACTAGACTTCAGCTGGAACTGATTATTATTTACCCAAGTGTTTGCTAGGCATGATGGGAAAGAACAAAAGCAGCCAAAACTTTTATCCCTATACTCAAGGAGCTTGTAGTATAGTTGGGGAAAGAAGATAAAATTTTGTGAAACAATCACGAGCAACTTTAAAAATATGTGGTAAGCATAGTTTGTGTTAATGCTTCAAGTACTCAGAGAAGAGTGCTGTGGCAGATGGAGAAAGCTGTGTGGGAGAATGCTTCTAGTTTAAATAGAATTTCTCGGACCACCTATATCTTACAGTAAATGAATGATATGGAGAGAGAAAAAGACTGAAGACTAAGAGAAACCTAGAAGATAAACAAGTTGGCTCTTTATAGTCTCTCGGATATATTTCATGTTATGTATTAAAGGTTTTAATAGAAAGTGTCAGGAATTTTAGAGCCTGAATAACAGTCACTAAGGGGGATTTAATGATGGGAATTTTCTTCAGTTAGTTTTCCTTGCCTTAGCATAATAGTATATACTTTTAGTACCCAACACAGTGAAGTTGGATCACAACATACTCACTCCAGGTTCCTATGCAAATCATATCATGTCAGTCTTCTACAGTATAAAATTATGTTTTCTGAGATTATTTCAGTCCTGTACTCACCAAAGGTTTCCATGTTCTTAAATGCAATGAACACTTTGCAGTCCCCATCTTTCTTGCTCTTTCTGAAACACTAAATACAGTTGACTACATAGTCCTGGAAAACTTTTTTCCTTTAGATTGTGTGAAAGTAAACTCTCCTGGTTTTCCTCCTACCTTTCTAGCTATTGTGAATCTCCTTTGCAATTTCTCCTCTATCTTGCCTTAAACAATTGGGAATTTCCTTCAGATTCTGTCCTTTCACTTTCTCCCTTGGCAATGTCATTCTTGTCCAGGGTTTCAGTTACTATTTACAGGCCAATACTACAGGACAATATTCCAGCCCACACTTCATTTCTGAGCTCTGGACACGTATACTCAACTTCCTACTCACAGAACCTCAGATTAGCTTTTCCCCAAACTGAACTCATCATTCTCTCTCATCCCAAATTTCTCTTTTCATGTTCCCAATATCAGTAAGTGATATGTACCTCCAAACTCAAGGCAAGAACCTAGAGTCCACCCTTGATTCTCTCCTCTTTCAAGTCCCTCATACCACCAAGCATTAAATCACCATTGCCAAAACTCCTCTTGAATTTATCTACTCCTTTGCATCTCCATCCCCACCACCCTAGTGTAAGTGAGAATCCATCATGTACTCTTGAACTACTTCTTAATTGGCCTCTCCATATATACTGGTACTCTTCCTCATCTCCGAATTTCCTCTTCCTGCTGTATTTAAAACACAACCTTATGATACTCTTCAATGAATTTTTGTTGTCCTTAGAAGAAAATCCAAATTCCTTTGCATGATCCAACCATTTCTCATGTCTCCAACCCTATCAGACACCATCCTGTCCATTAGTCTATGCTCCTGCCCCCTGAACTTCTTTCAAGTCTAAAAAGTCTTGTCTTACGTTCTGCATAAGGTGTCTCCTCACTGGGAAACACCATGACCTTCTCTTGATTTCCTAATTCATTCTTCAGGGCTCAGACTAACACCATACTTCTGTGAGAGAACCTCTGTCACCTCTCAGCCAGCTTGGATCCCCCACTTTACAAACTCACCACACTTGAAAAACCTGCTCAATATGTATCTTGCCTGCTAGATGTAAACTCTATGAGGGTAGGGACCATGTCTCTTTCATTAAACACTGCAGCATTAAATAAATATGATTGGCTAAATTAATAAATGAAAGGATAAATGGCGTGCCCAAATAAAAGTATTGAGCTATATTACACATTAATGGGCCTCTGATAATAGTCTTGGAATTTTTTTTTCATAGTCTCAGCACTTGCTTCCATACCTAAGAATTAGAATTTAAACCCTGTACTCAGGTCAGGTGCCAAAACTGCCCCAAAGACAAAACTAATAAGTTGCTGAGCATTGATCAAGGCGCCCAAAAGCCCAGGACCAAACACAGGAAACGCTCCATGCCTTCTGCTGCCCTAGGGCAAAACTGGTTCCTGTTTTTCATAAATCAAGAAAAAGAAAAGAAGGAGGAGGAAGAGGAGAGGGAGTAGAAGAGGAGGAGGGAGGGGGAATAAGAAGAAAGAAGGGAAAGGGGAACATCTATCACCCATTGGGCCTTTCAGCAAAAACGGGTAAACCATTTAACCAATCTGTATTCTTCAGATTTCCAGTGAGTCAGATAGTTGAATGGTATGTTGCAGCTGTTCTCAAATATGTTTATGAACAACTGTGGCAGAAGCAATTACCATGTCATAAAAATATCAGTGAAAAACACAGTACTAGTTTCTGAAACAACACATGACACAAGCCAAAAGGGTAGCAACAGAATGATTCCATCTAAGCCTGCTCGGAGAACCTACAAGGACACCTCCAAACCTGGCCTAACACATCTACCCTGCACATGATATGGACTGTGAAGGGTGGGCATGGGAGGATAAGAACATAATAGAAGGGAGAAGGAAGAACAGAAGTAGGAAAAAAAGACTGAAAGAGGACTTCAGAATAATGTATACTCACTCAGTAGAAGACTGGGACTTATAAACAGGGGTAAGAATTGAGATTCCCCTTATCCCTACTTCTCTATACTCACCTCTAACTCTCCGCTAGGAACTAAACATGATGGAATTTTATAAAATGGGAAACAAAAGAGGAAATACGAAGGCCTAGATTACCTCATATTCATCAAAAAATCTTCATGGTTCCCTCTGTTCAAGCACAGGTCATCGCCATAGAGAAGAAAACTCACAAACAGGATCATTAAGATCTCAATGGAACATTTTCCTCGATCTACAAAGTCACCGTTAAAAACATATGGGTTATACCCTGAGGGGAGGCCATTCTGTGAAAGGAGAAGAGGGGAAAAACAAGCAATTACAAAAATATACTTTTACTTTGTACTTAATGTCCCTGTGGACATGGAGAAAGAAGCTGAGTCGGTTCTTTCATTTGAGAAAATTTGCTCAGTTGCTTGAGTCAGTTTCACTCTTCCAGGGCGGGCATCTCCTGCAAGGGACCTTGAAAGTAAAGAATTAGCTTGGGGCAGGAAGATTTCAGGGGATGGGGATTGCTCATTCTACCCACCATCTACTATGAGTTTTCTCTAAAAGGAGCTGATATTTGTCCCATAAAAAATGGCTACTTTCTTCTCTTCCTTTTCCCTGTAGAAGAGGGAAACTTCTAAGGGGCCCTGTGTTTAACTTCTCTGGGCTTGGTGTGATTGCCTCAAATTGCAAAAGGAAGATGACACTACATTCCCCCTCCCCAGATCAAATGACAATGGATACGAAAGTGCCCAGGAATGTATAAGGCACCGATAATTGTGTGTAAGGCTGATACACCAGTACACTCTGATACAATCACACTACTGATAGCCAGTGTGTGTTCTCACTGCTCACTGACCAGACCATATTTATTGTTAAATATTTTGATGATCACTCCTGAGTATGAGATAACACCTTTAAACACAGTGTTAGCATGACAAATAACTGGGATCAGGACAATATACTTGAAAACAAGTATTCGCAAAGATAGATGCACCCCTATATTCATTGCAGCATTATTCATGGTGGCCAAGACATGGAGAGAGCAAAAGTGTCCTGCGATAGAGGACTGGATAAAGATGTGGTACATATACACAATGGAATACTATTCAGCCATAAGAAAATATGAAATACTGCCATCTGCAACAACATGGATGAACCTTAAGAATATTATGCTAAGTGAAATAAGTCAGTCAGAAACAGCTAAGAACCATATGATTTCACTCATATGTGGGACATAAAACTGAAACTCATGGGCACAAACAGCAGTGTGGTGGTTGGCAGAGGGAAGGTGATGGGGGCAGTGAAGAGGGTCCTAATATATGGTAAAGGAAGATTTGACTTTGGGTGATGCGTACACAGTGCAATATACAGATCTTGCAACATAGAAATCCACACCTGAAAGCTTTATGATCATATTAACCAATGTCACCCCAATATATTTAATTTTTTAAAAGTTAATTCTTGACATTAAAATTTAAAATATCAATCAGAGCTAAGTAAAAGAAAGAATTGTTGGAAAATATATTATTTACCATAAAGAGCAAGCAGATAAAAAATCTCTCACACAGAACAAAAAGGAAAATGATGAAAATAACGAGTAAGAGATTAGAATTCAGAGCCAAGAGAACTAATATGCCAATAAAAATAAGCATTCCAGAATCAGGAAAAAGGAACAGATGGAGAAGAGGCAATAATTACATAAACAAGAGGGAATTTTCTATGATTAAAAAGAGATTTCCACCTGAAGTTTGAAAGAGATCATGACTCCTGTGCACAACTGATGGGGAAAAAATATCCTATTACCTGGTAAAAGTCTTAGAAGCTGCCAGACAGAAAGAATAAATTACAAAGGGAAAAGACTCATCCAAGCATCAGACTCCTCGCCTGTAGTAGTGGGAGGTAGAAAATAGTAGAATTAAAACTACAAATTAAAAGGAGAAAAGGACCCAGGGGTGGGCAAACTTTTTGACTCGAGGGCCACAATGGGTTCTTAAACTGGACCGGAGGGCCGGAACAAAAGCATGGATGGAGTGTTTGTGTGAACTAATATAAATTCAAAGTAAAGGAGCGGAGGGGAGAGCAAGAGAACCAGATAGAACAGCCGGATCCGGCCCGCGGGCCGTAGTTTGCCCACAGCTGGTAGACTAAGACATCATTAACTTCTGAGAGGGATAGAAAATATTTGCATATGTGTCAAATATCAAATACCACCAAGAATATAAATGTTATTAGGGGTGGAAGAAAGACATGTGAATATGTAGTAATCTAATACTACAACAAATGAATACATATTGGTTGCTTTTTATGTAATAGAGACAGTTTTAGGTGCTAGAAAGACAGAAGTAAACAATAAAAAGTCCCTGCATTCAAAGAAAATAGCACCTACATGTCCCATAGAGGAAAACACTGAAGAAAATATTCTAACCAAATAACAGCAGTAATAATAAAAAGTCCTGAAGCTGGGAAAAGAACAAGAGGAACAAATACAGACATGTAAAATGAACCTTGAAATGTAGAAATATAAATCAATAGTGAAAATGTGAAACTTGCATTTAAATACTAAGCAAGTATTATAGAAACAAAAAAGACATACTATGAAGGAACACCTAATAATGGTTAAGAACTAAAAATATGGCGTGAGCAATAGCCAGTACTTAGAGAGGGCAGGGGTGGTGAAGGAAGAAAAGCAAAATGCTCTACAAATCTCATCTGAATGTGGGACATATATAGAAAAGTGTGAAATAAATACATTTATCCTATTGGAGGAGAGAGAGAATAATTGTGGAAAAATAAAGTTATGGCTATTTGAGAAACACATACACATTATTAATTAAAAATGTCAGGAATGGGAAGAAACTCAATAGTGAATGGGAAAGCACAGTAAAACTGCCAAAGAAAACAACAATAAAAAAGAAAACTTCAACAAAACAGCAGAAAGAAAAATAAAAGGATGAAAACAAGTTAAATAAATAGTAAACAAAGTAGAAGAAAAATTTTCAAAAAATATCTGTTTTACTAATTGTGAATGGATTAAATTCTACCTTTACACTACTAAGATTACCAGACTACAAAACTCAGGCATACATACAGTTTGTGAGAAAGGAAAGTTGAAAGTAAGGTAAATGCAACAAAGAGAAAGCAAAAATTCAAATAAAAATGCCAAACAAAGTGGAATTTAAAGTACTAAACAATATCACAAAGCAACATTACATCATATTAAGAGGTATTTTATGAAGAACATACATTTCATGAATTTGTATTCAATACAAAAAGGAGCAAGTTTTTGCTTCATGTATTTGGCTATTATAAATGCAAGAAGAAATTATTTAAAAATATAAACATAACAAAATATTCAGATTGAATTATTGGTTTAAAATAATAAACACAAATTCCTACTATGCAGCTGTAGTAGGATATCTTACCCTTTGAGACAGCATGGATGGACCTGGAGACTATTACGTTAAGTGAAATAAACCAATCAAAGAAAGACAAATACTAGTATCACATGATCTCACTTATTTGTGGAATCTAATGAACAAAATGAATTGACCAACAAAATAAGAGCTGAGGCACAGAGGCATGGAACAGACTGACATATTTTGGTGTATGTGTGGCGGGGGCAGAAGAGATAAACCAAAGAACTTATATACTTACTAGAGGCCCAGTGTGTGGATTCGTGCACCGGTGGGGTCCCTTGGCCTGGCCTGCACCCTCTCACAATCCAGGACCCCTCAGGGGATGTCAGAGAGCCGGTTTCGGCCTGATCCATGCAGGCCAGGCCGAGGGACCCCACCAGTACATGGATTTGTGCACTGGGCCAGTTTCAGCCCGATCTTTGCAGGCTAGGTTGAGGGACCCCACCGGTACATGAATCCGTGCACCAGGCATCTAGTATGCATATAAGATCTTTGGTTAATCTTTTTCTGCCCTCCCTCCTCCCCACTTCTCTCTGAGATTCATCAGTCTGTTCCATGTTTCCATGCCTGTGGTTTCTGCTTGTGTTGAGTGTCTGCCCTCCTGGTGGTCAGTGCACATCCTAGCTACCAGCCAGTCAGCCAGTCAGCCAGTCAGCCGGTCACTTAGCCTTTTATATATATAGATATGCATTGGACACAGAAAATAGGGCGGTGAAGGCCTGGGTGGGTAGAGGCTGGGCAGAGGAGCATAAAGGGAAGGAAAATGGGGGGACACATGTAATACTGTCAATAATTTAAAAATATTAGTAATATTATACACAAATATTTTGACATTCCCTTTATTTTTTTTTAATTATTTTTTATTTATTTCAGAGAGGAAGGGAAAGGGAGAGAGAGAGTGGGGGGAAACAACAATGATGAGAGAGAATCATTGATCAGCTGCCTCAGACATGCCCCACACTGGGGATTGAGCCTACAACCCGGGCATGTGCCCTGACCGGGAATCAAACTGTGACCTCCTGGTTCATAGGTCAACACTCAACCACTGAGCCACGCCAGCTGGGCAACACTCCCTTTAAAGGTAAAGCCTAATTTGCCATCTCTTGAATGTAGGCTGGACTTAGTGATTTGCTTCTAACAAATAGGGAAAAAAGCAGAAGTGATGGCGTGCAACTTTGGAGACTTAAGTTAAAAAGGACACTACAGCTTTCTGTCTGCTTTCTCTATCTTAGATTATGCACTCTGGGGAAAGCCAGCTGCTGCACCATGAGACTACTCAGGAACCTTATGGAGTGGCCCATGTAGCTGATCTGCCAATAGCCAGAAAAGAACTGAATTATTGTGCCTATAGCCATATGAGTTAGCAATCTTGGAAATCGGTCCTCCAGCCCCAGTCAACCTTTCAAATGACTATGTCCCTGGCCAATAGTTTGAATGTCTTAACCACCCCGCTAAGCTGCACTCAAATTTCTGACCCACAGAAATTGTGAGGTAAATGTTTATAGATTTAAGCCACTAAGTATTGAAGTAATTTATTACACAGCAATATGTAACATGCATATTTAGACAGATATAATAATAAATATATATGGAAAAATTAGTATATAAACAATGGACTTAATAGATGGAAATATGAAGAACTTTGCATTCTATAAATAGAGAACATAATTAATTTTCCTTTGTCTATACAGCATCATGTACTTGATTTTGAAGAAATCCTTAACAAATTCAAAATGAGAAACATTTTATAGGATATATTCTCATATCATAATCCAATAAAATTTGAAAAAATAAAAATGTTGTTCAAAAAATTTGAGCTCCTTAAATTTTTAAGATCCTAAATTAAAAATTGTAGTCTTGATAAACATTGAATTAAGAGGAAATTAAAAGCAATATCACAAGTTCAATAGAAGGCTCAGTCATAACTAAAAAAAGATGTGTAGTCTTAAATACCTTCATTCGTACAGAAGATGCACATGAAAGACTGTATTCATCTTAAAAAATTAGAATGTAACAATAAAATCAATAAAATAAAGATAAAAGCTAAAATTAATAAAATAGAACACAAACAAAAAGAAAAAATACAGGGATGGGCAAAAGTGGGTTTACAGTTGTAATACAATAATTAATAAATATTAATACAAGAATAAACTATGTATTTAGCATACTCACAACTATAAACCTACTTTTGCCAATCCTGTATATAAATCCATAGGGTGATTCTTTGAAAAATCAGTAACATCAATAAAATTGATAAATTCATTATGAGCCTGACTGACGCTAAGTGAAAAAAGAGAGAATGAATATAAAAGATTAAAGATCAGAAAAAAGACATAAAGATATGGAGATATAAATAAAAGAATTACATACAAGTAAAATATATAATAACCACATCCATGGCAATGTACTTTCACAATCTAGAAAAAATAGAGGATTTCCTTGAACATTAGAAACTACCAAAACTAAGAGAAAAGAAGTAGAAAACTTACAGTGCATTGGTTCCATATGGCTTTATAGCAGAGCTCTATCTCCGTTTTCAAGAGAAAATAGTTTTTTAAATCCTTTTCTGAGGATATTTTTTATTGATTTTAGAGAGAGAGGAAGGGAGAGAAAGATGGAAGGGAGGGAGGGAGGAAAATAGGTAGATAGATAGGTGTATAGATAGATAGATAATAGAGATAGATAGATGATAGATAGATAGATAGATAGATAGATAGATAGATAGATAGAAACATTGTTCACTTGCCTCTGGTAAGCACCCCAACCGGGGATCAAACTGGCAACCTAGGTATGTGCCTGGAGATGAATCAAACCCACCACCTTTCTGGTGCACAGGATGATGCTCAACCAACTGAGCCACCCAGCTGGGCAAAAGTAAATAGTTTTAATGTTATTTAAATCAATGGTTCCTTTCTTTGGTTGCAGATTAAGATCACTTGCGGAGCTTTTAAACATACGTAGGTGTCCATCAGAATTTCTGGGATTGGGACTCAGGTATCGGTATTTTTCTTCCAATTCCTTGGGTGATTACAATGTATAATCGAGTTTGAGAACTAGGGATTTAAGTTCCAAACTATAGAAAAAAATGAAAATCTTTCCAGCTCATTTCATAAAACTATAATATCAAAATTTGAGAAAAGCATTCAACTGTCTAAATTTATACTATTACTAGAGGCCTGGTGCATGAAATTCGTGCATGGGGAGGTGTCCCTCAGCCCGGCCTGCACCCTCTTGCAATCCGGGACCCCTTGAGAGATTTCCGACTGCCTAAACTGACATCTCTCGCACAATCCGGGACTGCTGGTTCCTAACTGCTCACCTGGCCTGCCTGCCTGATCGCCCCTAATCACTCTGCCTGCCTGCCTGATCACCCCTAACTGCTCACCTGCCTGCCTGATCGCCCCTAACTGCCTCAGCACCTGCTGCCATGGCTTCATCCAGAGGATACACAGAATGATGTCCAGAAGGACGTTTGGCTGTCCAGTCTAATTAGCATATTAGGTTTTTATTATTATAGCTATTTGGATGGTAAACATGTTTTCAACTGTGATGATAAATTTTCTTGTATTAGAACTTACTCATCTCCAGTTAAAGCAAACTTTGCTTATAGGTATTTTATCTCTACTGTGAGCAAAGAATAATGAATTTCTTTAATCAAACCTAATTTTAAGTCAAAAATAATAATGGTCAGCTGAGCCATCTACCTTATACAGCATGCTTGACACCCAATGAGTTTTAACATTTTCAAAGTCACACACATCAAAAGACTGTGATTTGTGATCATGAAGGCCACTCAATAGAATATATCAGTCTCTGGAAGTGATTCTAAAAGGAGTTCTAAATGTGTATACATGTTGAGCCTCTTAAGTCAACTGCTTCAAAGAAGGCAAGACTCATTTGGATGTATAAGGTCTGCCCTGTTGGTTCAGGATTAGACATATTACTTTATACAGTCTGAGTAAAAAATGTTTTAGTCTTAGAATAATACAGGAACTGAAAAATAGATAAGAGGATGAGGAGCTAAGTCTCCTGGGACATAAGTTTCTAGAGCAGTGGTTCTCAACCTTTTTAATGCTGTGACCCTTTAATACAGTTCCTCATGTTGTGGTGACCCCCAACCATAAAATTATTTTCGTTGCTACTTCATAACTGTAATTTTGCTACTGTTAATGAATCGTAATGTAAATATCTGTGTTTTCCAATGGTCTTAGGCGACACTGCTAGCGGTTCTCAACCTGTGGGTCGCAACCACTGCTCTAGAACATTTAGGCTTTGAATTACTGAGATTTCTCTGGGTTTCCTTCAAAGAAGCAAAACCTGCTGCTATAGCCCATCCTTCACTCAGTTCCAGCAGACCAAACTCTCTGGCTTATTCTGCTGCTGACATATACAATAAACCATCTATGACATGGAAATGAAGTTGACAAATATAGAAAACTCAGGGTAACCACAATTCTGAACAGCATTCAGATGACCTGCCGGGGGAAAAACAGCAGACTACAATTAATTAATTGGAGTAAAGACAAAAATGTTTCCCGATATTGTCATCTGTTTTCTACTGGAGCATTTTAAAATAGACATCTAGAAGGTATCCCAACTTATGTGGACATTTTTATGCACATCATACAATAATTTCTGTACCTCAACTCCATAATATTTTAATTTTATATTTTGTGAATCCTATTTTAGAGATCTGATCTTTTGATTGCAACATACTACCTTAATCTGAAAAAGAAAATAATGGACTACTGTGGCAGTGTGAAGCATATCAGTGATAGAGAAAAAAGAAAATATTTAATGAACTTCTCAACTGAAAAATCACAGGCATCGGGGGTGGAGGATGATAGGAAGAGAGAAAGAAAACAAACACCAAGATGGCAACGCTTCCAATGGACAGCATCAGTATAATACCCACAGGGTTAAGAGTTAATTAGCTTCTCTCTGTCCATGTGCATCTCTTTTTCAGCTTCAGGAGGTCTCCATTCACAGCATGAATTTAACAAAATAATTTGCCAATACTTGATCTAAAATTTCAAGCTTTGTTTCCAGTGAGGAAAAATGTCTTGCAATGTTAGCAAGGCTAACTAAGGCTCTGAATGAAGTATTTCAAATTGGTCATTCTAATTAAGCAAAAGTGGCTGATTTAAATTAACTTGTTCAGAAAATAAAATCTAAAAATATGACCTAACCAATGCTATGTAAATTGGTTCACTTGATGATATTGGAGCCATATAAAGTTGAGATGCCTTTCAACACAGGCCTGTTATGGGTAACAGTGTGGTGCTCAAAGGAAAAAATCCAGATAGGATTATGAGCTGAAAAAGTCTGGTTTAGTAAAAAGGTGCTAAATGGTATAATTTTTAAGGACAACCAAATATTGTTTTGTTTTGTTTTTGTTATTGTTAATCCTCACCTGAGGTTATTTTTCCATTGATTTTTAGAGAGAATGGGAGGGAGGGAGAGAAACAGAGAGAAATATTGATGGGAGAGAGACACATCGATTGGTTGCCTCCCACAAACACCCCAACCGAGCCTGCAACTGAGGTATGTGCCCTTGACTGGAATCGAACCCAGGACCTTTCAGTCCATGGGCCGACGCTCTATCCACTGAGCCAAACCAGCAGGACAACCAAATATTAAAGAAACCAAGATCTTAAAACAAACAATCATTAGTGTGAACCTCATCATTTATTGCAATGCATCACAAAAAGTATCCTAATATATAAAAACCCAGGGTCCATAACATCCAAAACAACCAAAGGCTCAACCGAAGGCTCAACCGACCAGAAGTCAGTGCTCAGTTGCCATGGCGATCCAGCACTGACTGCTGCTGCGGGCGCCCCAGCCCAGCACTGACTACCAAGGGGGCTGCAAATTAGGCCCAAAGAGAGGCCCAGGGAGAGAGAGGCAGGGTCTGATCTGTAGCCTCCATGGCAGCTGTTGATCAGCACTTGCCTCTCTCTTTCGCTCCGGCTTGGCCAGCAGCCACACCTCTCTTTCTCTGGGGCCTCCACTGGGGCTGCTGATCAGCCCCGCCTCTCTGATCAGGCCCGTTGATAGGCCCAAAGACACTGACTGTCATAGAAACCGACCAATCAGAACAAAACCTGGGTGAAGTGTGAGGACCCAATGGCTGCCTAGGAGGCGGAGCTTTGACGCTGACTGGCATAGAAACCGACCAGTCAGAACCAAATCTGGGTGGAGTGCCAGGAGCCAATGGCTGCCTAGGAGGCAGAGCTTTTGACGCTAACTGGCATAGAAATCGACCAATCAGAACCAAATCTGGGTGGAGTGCAAGGAGCCAATGGCTGCCTAGGAGGTGGAGCTTTTGACACTGACTGGCATAGAAACTGACCAATCAGAACCTAATCTGGGTGAACTGTGAAGGCAGAACCTAAGGTGGGGGCTGAGGAGGGGTTTTAAGGGCAACAACTGTTTGGTGTAAGGTGTAATAAAGTGGTTCAATTTTTAAATGACTGGTTTGGCAGTATAGTGCATATGGCTGGCTATCAGTCCATATATAGGGATTATGTATTTTTATCTGCCAAGAGCATCTCCTCCTGATGAAAAAGGCTCCCCCCCCCCCCCCGATTTAAGCAATCCTATCCTATATAATCTATCTATACCTGTGGTCAGCAAACCGCAGCTCGCAAGCCACATGCAGCTCTTTGGCCCCTTGAGTGTGGCTCTTCCACAAAATACCACAGCCTGGGCAAGTCTATTTTGAAGAAGTGGCGTTAGAAGAAGTTTAAAAAATTTGGCTCTCAAAATAAATTTCAATCATTGTACTGTTGATATTTGGATCTGTTGACTAATGAGTTTGCCAACCACTGATCTATACTAATAAAAGGGTAATATGCTAATTAGGCTGGGTTGACTGGCCACCTTCCAGACGTTTGACTTCCTTCCAGACAAAGCCATGGTGGTGGGGGCCAAGGCAGAGGCTGTTAGGGGCGATCAGACTGGCAGGGGAGGGAAGTTTGGGACGAGATCAGGACGGCAGGGGAGGGCAGTTGGGGGCAAGATCAGGCTGGCAGGAGAGGGCAGTTGGGGGCAACCAGGCCAGCAGGAGAGGGCCATCGGAGGTGAGATCAGGCCGGCAGGGGAGGGAAGTTGGGGACGAGATCAGGCCTGCAGGGGAGGGCAGTTGGGGGCAAGATCAGGTTGGCAAGGGAGGGCAGTTAGGGGCGATCAGGCAGGCAGGCAGAGAGGTTAAGGGCGATCAGGCAGGCAGAGAGGTTAGGGGCGATCAGGCAGGCAGGCAGGTGAGCAGTTAGGTGCCAACAGTCCCAGATTGTGAGAAGGATGTCCGACTGGAGAGGGTGCAGGCTGGGCTGAGGGGACCCCCCCCCCGCCCCTTGTGCATGAATTTCATGTACCAGGCCAGTAGTCTATAATAACAAAAGCATAATATGCTAATTAGACTGAATGACTTTCTGGGTGACCTTCCAGACGACAACGCTATGACACCCACTGGCGCTAGGCCAGGCAAGGTGGGTGCTATGTGATTGGTCGGGAACCCAGGCATCACCCCATGATCGCTCCGCAGAGGGAGGCCCAGGCCACCGACTGGTGGGCTGCAGTGGGTGGGCAGGGCTTCTCTCTGCAAGGGAAGCCCAGGTCCCAGGTGCCTGCCAGCAGCCAGAGGGAAGCCCGGGTCCCAGGTGCCAGAGGGAAGCTGGTGCCGGCAGCTGGGGGAAGGAAGGCCTACTCTTGCACAAATTTTGTGCATCAGGCCTCTAGTCTATATATATAAAAGGCTAAGTGACCGACCGTCCATCCGTCCGTCCCACCAACTGGTACATGTGACGCACACTGGCAATTTAAAAATAAACGTTGACTCATGCATGCGCAATAGATATAAAGCTCTCGCTGGCGCCAATAGCATGCGTGTGTTTCGATCTGTCATTGTCAATCGTGAATTTGGTTGTTTTTGTTGAAATTCTGAAGCTGAAAGAAAGCAGCATCATCAAGAGAATATGTCTGAAGACCAACTATTGGCACAATGTAACTCTGAAGCCGAAAGAAGCTGGCGTCATCGACAGAATGCATTAAGAGTGTTTTTATTGTTAATGTGGTATGTAGGGAGATATTAGAATAAGTTTAATCAATTTATGAGTCATTGTTTTTATCAATGTTGTTTTTATATCATGTTTTGTTTTTATATCATGTCTTTATTGTTGTTATATATATTTATATATTATTTTCATATACATTTTACTAATTTTCTTTCACCTCTGATACTTCTATTATAGAGAAAGGGCAAATAGCAATATTAAAATATTTCTTCTAATTAATTTCCTTTCAATGTGCATGAATCCGTGCACTGGGCCATTAGTATACGAATAAAATCTTTTCCAATCCTCCAAAACTTTCCTTCATTATTTAGGCAATTACTAAAATTATTTGATTGTCTTAAATGTCACCTCCTCTAGGAAGTCTCCCATGAGGTTAGGTGCCCCTCCAATGTGCTCCCTTGGAGTCTCGTGCTTATCCCAATTATAACTCATCCCACCCTGAATTGTCCTGTTGTTTTATTAGTTGACCTTCCTTCACTAAACTGTGATGTCTTTGGAGCCAAAAACTGTGTTTCAGTCACACTGTATCACCAACTTTTAGCAGAATACCTCATTCATAAAAGGCGTTTAATACATATACATAAAATGAATGAACTTCATAATCATCTATGTATCTTTCCACAGTTTATATAGTACCTTGAACACTGTAGGGACCAGACAGAAGTTCATTGAATAAATAAATTGGTAGACAGATTCAATTTAACATATGTTTGGATAACAATAGAAGTCTTAAACTAAACCAACCACTTGAATGAAAAGAGTAATATGACTTGGCTGGTGTGGATCACTGGTTGAGTGTCTATCTATGAACACATTTTGATTCCTGGTCAGGGCACATACCTGGGTTGTGGGCTCAATCCCCAGTAGGGGGCATGTAGGAGGCAGCTGATCTATGATTCTCTCTCATCATTAATGTTTCTCTTTTTCTCTCTCCCTTCCTCTCTGAAATAAGTGTGTGTGTGTGTGTGTGTGTGTGTGTGTATTATATAATTTTTGTTAAGTAATGTAGTGAGGCATCTCAGGGGAACCCTACATTATAACTCTTGCTCTCAGGCTATGCCCTTGGTTGGCCTTGGTCAGGCCCCAGTGCTGCAGCCTACTGATCCTATTTATATATATAAAAGCCTAAGCGACCAGCTGGCCAACCAGTCAGTAGCTATGATGCGCACTGACCACCAGGGGGCAGATGCTCAATGCAGGAGCTACTGAGCTGCAGTCAATTGGCAGCAGCGGTTCTCAGGTGACGCACCTGGAACCAGAGAGGAGGGAGCCCGATTCCAGGGGGTGTCACCCGAGAACTGCCCTCTCGCAATCTGGGACCCCTTGGGGGGTGTCAGAGAGCCAGTTTCAGCCTGATCCCCGCAGGCCAGGCCGAGGGACCACACTGGTGAACAGCACCGGGCCTCTAATACTGTATAAAAGAACTGATGAAGAAGAAATTGTCTAGCAAAACACCAACAGAAAGGTAAAATTTTTCCTGATTTCAAAGCCTGAGGTTTTTCTGGTTTCTACTTTGGGTTGACAGAGAAGAATCAGTTAGTGGGAGCATAATATAAACCTGGTCATTTATAGCTCCAAGAATCTCCAACAGGATGTAGTTTGCCAAACTATTCCCTATCATTCAAGTTCAATCGGAACTTGAATAAACTAAAAATAATTTTTATAAATAAAATTAAGATAGGTTGATAATGTTAAATTAAATAAGGATTAGTTAAAGCATGGTCTCTAGCTTCTTCTAAACAGAAGACAGCTAGCCCATGGCTTACAGTGAGGCAGCTCAATCCTGCGTGCTCCTATGAATGAACCAGAGGAAAGCTCTACATGCAGGGCATTACCAGTAATCAGGATTGAACATGCTGTGGATGCATTATCACTGTGAGAATCAGCCACCATCAAAGAAACTCTACCATTTCCTGAAGCAATCAAGTGATTGCTTAGGTCGCAGCACCTGTTGTAATCCCTTCACAGGCGACCTTTGTATTTGATGCCAAAAGAGAAATCCACCCCTCCCCACCTTTTTCCTCATTTTAAGATGTTCTTCCTTTCCTCCTCATCTACTTTCCTGGCCCATTATTCTTATCTAAATGAATCTTACTTTTTTTAATGTTCGCTAAGGCCCAATAATGATACTTACTCATACTGTAAGCATTGCTGAAATGAATTTTCCAGATCACTGAAGCGTACTCCTTTAAAAGCTAGACTACATTTTAAAATTACTTGAGCCACTTTGGCTGGGAATTTTTAAAATGTGCATTTGTTTCTTTACTCCTTAACAAAGTATACACTGTAGAACTTGAAACCTTCTTGACCATGCAGACACATCAAACTAAGCATGCCCTTAGGCCCTCTGAGAACTACAGAACACTCTTCCCAATCTATACACACAGCCCCCGATCCCTGAAGATTACGACTTCATAGCCCGCCTCATTTTTAGAGTTCTAGATCTCCTCTTACTGTTAGGAACATAATTTACTTTTCTTCAGTGTCACTGAATCTCACTTTCACGTTTCCCCTCCCACTCTCTAATCTGTTGGGGGGGGGGTGGGGAAGCCAGACTGGCAAACTTGCAGAAAATGTGTCACATAAGGTTTTACTGATATATATGTTCACTGGTCTTTGAGTAAGGGTCTAGGACCTCTCCTGTGAGTAAGGTGCATTGGACAAGAATTTCAAGAGCTCAGAGACACTTTTTACTTAATTCTGGGTTTCTGTGGAAGTGATAAGTAGATGGGAGTTTGACCTCGGGGTACAGATATCACTGACATTTGTATTCATGTATAAACACTGTTTTCAGAACAGTTTGTATTTGTGGTTTTAGGAAGCACTATAGCCTATACTCTGCCATCTATCATTCCTCATTTAAACTTCAGATTAAAAACTGAGAAAGAAAAAGGCAAAACACTGACTTTTACAAGTTAGAGATCATCAAATAGCCTAGTTTTCTGAGACATCTCTGTCCTGCCCTTTTCTTTCTCAGCCCTTAACTTAGGACACTCATTGCCAGGAAGCTAAGAGACTCGCCATTCGCCATCATCATAAGCACACCAGGTCATTCTCCCTTCTCAGACACCATTAACTACACCATCTTTTCAATTTCTTAAAGTGGAACCTTGCTGTCATCAAGGCCTCTTCCCTCAATTTCCCCTTTTAAATCAGGCAATTTCAAGATTCTGGTGCATGATGTTTTTTCCATTTTACCTGCTTCTCGCTAAAGCCTGTAAAATTCTAATTCATGGCTCTTGCAGACTTCTGCTTTCCGAACAGGCCTCTCACCTCCCTCTACCCAAATCCATCCCAAATAATAGTGCCCACTCTTTCATCACTGGCCTCTCAATCTCTACTTCCTGAACACTCTCATTGGTTAACTCTCAAAATATTTTTTGCTCTCATGTGAAAGCTATATTTTCACCTTTAGATCTTTTTATAGTACTTCTTAACACCCACCTCCTCCTGTTCGATCTTTACATTAGCTCCTTCCAGTTTTATATATTCCATATAGTTCACCCCTGGAATTAAAGCAATATGTTGGAATTCTCTTTTCTCAAGTCTACTCCAGAGGCCTTTCCCTGATCACACCTTAATATCTTCAACTACCTCTAGAGAAATTTTCTTTTCTAAATGCCTTGAAAGTCACTTTCCCCATTTAATTTACTCAACTATTTTCCCTTTTATGTATTTCCCAAAACCTCCAGAGCAATACTTACCAGATTTTTTTGTGTGGTTATTCCACACTCACCTCTGCCCCTCCTTCCTCACATTGTAATTGTCAACAAATCAGGGCTGAACTTCTGAACATTTATATGGTGCTATATAGAGTTCCACAAATGCCATTCCCCAAACTGTGCAACTCCTTGGTGTCCTCTCACCATTCTATCATTTCTAGATCTATCACAGCTTTCTGGTTTGGAAAGTAGAATCCCCATTTCATAGTAAATAAACTCCCTTCTGCCTTCAACTCATTCAGAAAGACTTCGCTCTGAAAATCTGGGCCTGTCTTAAAGACACTGCTGTACTCCTGGCTCCTGCAGCCCTCCCAGAGGAAAGGATCTATTCTTCCACAGGACGGACATCTCAGGGTCAGGACTGGGGGAGGGTCTACTTACTCTTCAGAGCCACTAAAACACCAACCCAGCTTTTTATGTTGCCAGCATCAGGTAAAAGCTTCTACTCTTCCTTCAAGGCCCATGACCTGTGACTACACTTCCTTCCCCTGCTCCCCATCTCTTAGTCCTGTCACAAACTCACTTAATACGCCTGCTTTCCACATGCTTGACCTCTTCATGGCCTCTGTTCTCTTTTACTCACTTCAGCTACCCACTTTCTGGACCTCACTTTGGACCCATTCATCCCCTAGGATTACGCCCCTTGCAACTTCCCATCCATTCTGTTCCCTAAGGCCCTAACCCGTTAGTCTGCTCCCTGACCTCAGAGAACATGCTAATCCATCAATCCTCCCATTTCTCCCAGTTGATTGGCCCATCCTAGCTTCTCTTCCTTCCCTGCCCAGCTTGGATTCTGGGGCTGATTTCTAGACTGCTCTTTTACCAGTAACCTCAGCTTCCTACCAGCAAACCTTTGGCTGGACTTCCTGACACCAACCCACTACCTGGGCAGCCTCCCATTTCCTCTGACCCCACTCTCTGGCTATCATGTTCTAAGTCCTTGCTTAGGCCTCCTGCAGTCTCAATGGAATCACCTCCTAAGTGACAGCTCCATTCATCCACTCCTGGTTTGGTCTGCTCCTTTTCCTTCCAAGCTTCCATTCTGAACAGGTGACATGCAAACCTTTCATTTCTATAATAACTTAGTACTTAAAAATGCTTTTGAATATTTGTTATTTTATTCATAAGAAAATCTCTTATGAGGTGGAAGCTCAAGAATATTGTAGCCAAAAGAAAAATTAAGGTTTATGAAGCTATGTGACTTAAGCTCTCACAGTCTCCAAAGAGTAGGACTGATTGGCCACCATAATAATCAGAATATATTTTCTTTCAGTCCATCTGAGACACCTATGCTGTGCCCAATTCTTCAACATGCTACTTGTGGGGATGACACATTAATCAAAGACAGATCAAGGGATACCACTGTGAAGGCAGAGGTCACCTCAGGGTCAGTTTTCTACGTGCAGTCATCCCAGAAGCAAACATTCAATTGACAGCAGCTGAGTCAGAGAGAGAATTGACTCCAATCCAAGAGATGCAGAGAAATCCCATGCAGACCAAGCTGCTCTGTGTCCTCTGTGTGGACTCCCACCATCAAAACCCAACAAATGACGAGGAGCCATGGCACTGGAAGAGCAACTGAGCCCGGCAATGGTGAATCGGGTAGAGAAGAGAGCAATGTGGAACTTACTGGGGGGACTCCTTTCAGACATAATTAGTATGCATTGGAAGAGAAGCCTGGTATGTGATATGCTCACTTCTGAACAAAATAAAATAAAACAGACCGCTCCCCTCCCCATCCTGTGCCATCTAGACATCTACAATGTAATAAAGACCCCAAATACAATCAGGTACAAATCCCAAGGGCTACACAGATAACAATAACATTGAACAAAGACCCAAATTAAATTTTTAAAAAATTTTATGAAGTATGTGTAAGAAAAACCCAAAGGATAGCCCTCTACAAATCTTTCAGCTTCTTGCATAAAAGCTGCTTATTACATCTATATTTGTACACATCCCTATGAAAACGAATATTATCTGCCCTAGGATTGCTCCCAACAAAAATGCAAATATTTAGCAAAATAATCATTTACCTTGGAGAAGATCAAAAGGAGATCCTCTAATTTTCCATGTAAATCGCCTGGAGGGCAAATGAGAAATCACTCTTCAGTAGGAAACAAGAAAATGCCCATTTTGTTACAGAATTTTACAAACTGAAATATTGCTAATATAGTCAGTCCAACCATCCTCGGGGCATTCATTGGGTTTTACCCTGTGATGATATTAATTCCAGGTGCTATGGAAACTTTGTCCCCTTTCTATAGACGACAGCATCCAATATTGCAATTATCTATTCACTCCTGCCATTTACGCAGTGCTTACCTTACTCTGTGCCAAGCACTGTACTACAGGTTTACATTAATTATCTTGTTCAATCCTTATAACCACTCTATCAGATGGATATTATTTTCATTATTCTCATTTTACAAATGAGGCTCAGAGTTACCCAACTACCAAGTATCAGAGCTGGAACTTAAACCCAATTTTATCTCATTTCAAAACTAAAGCCCTCATTGATTATTCTGTAATTTAATCTCTAAAGGAGCAATAGGGTCTATCTTGGCATTAAACACCCAGGTGTTTCCTCTATACCCAGTGCATAGCAGGAACTCAATAAATACATTTAATTGCCAAATACGTAGCTTCTTAAAGCCATGTTTTAAAGGATATGTTCAGGTAGTTGCATTAGAAACTTAAAAAGTATGAGTAGATGGCTCAATTCTTTTGATGAGACAGTTATAAAAAATTAAAAGGAAAGCATTGCTTTATAAAACTCAGCTAACTAAGGGAAACTACATGAATATATGAAGCCATTAATTTAAAAACAAGAGTGAAAATATGAATATTTAAAAGGCCTACTTGGATAATTATTTCTAGGTAAATATCTTTCATAAGCTCTGATCATAAATATTTACTCCATATATCCAACTTAATTACCAAATAGAATTTAATTTGGAAAAAAATTTCCTCAATTTGTTTAAAAACCCACAACCAAATTCAAACAAATATATATATTAAATACTCCAATTATAATGGGAATGATAAAATTAAAATACTTATCACAGCACTTATTCATAAAATGACTGTAATATTAACATTAAGAGCATATTAATACTACTGTATACTTAAATCTCATGCTTTCATGTGGTCTCACTCTAAATCTAAAAAATAAAAATAGAAGGACTTTTTACTTATCAGTTAAATATATTTTTTACTTCTTTTATTTTCCTAATTGGCTTCTGGGTGACTCATCTTTCAAAGATTTGGGTAGACAGAACTGTTGAAGCTCTCATGCTAAAAATGAATTGGTTTCAGCATATTAAGAGACTATAAAAACATTTTTAACTTCTACTTGGGCAGCAAACAATAAAAGCCATATCATGGAAAGATAGCTACAGAAGGGTATTTCCACTGCAAACAAAAACGTGAGTGTACAACTGGTTATGGTTTATAACATAACTGTAGACTAAAACATCTCCTATATTTCTTGTGTGTGTGTCATCCTTGCACAGGGGCCATGCTAATCTTCTCTGTATCATTCCAATTTTAGTATATGTGCTGCAGAAGTGAGCATAAAACACTCCTATATTTCATGCATGCTGAGAACCATGTAGCATGTTTAGATGTGCATATAAAATATGCATCTGGAAATTAAGATGATGGTAAAATTTCATCACAATTTCTTTCCCTCTCCTAATACTATCTTAAACAGAAGATGTTTTTGAAAATATGAACCTAATTTTAATTTTTTAAAAATAATGACCAATTTTTCTAAGTTCAATGGGACTATTAAAATATAAAATAATTCCCATGCTATGGGAACCTACTGACCTTGGCTTTTCCTTTTACCAATGGTGCTATGTGGGAAAAGCCTAGAAATAAATGCCCACAATGCAGGGATCATTAAATGAATGGAACTGTCCCATCAATCTATATTCCCTAATCTTTGTCTCACGATGGAAAATGAAACACCAATCAGAGCAGTACATGATGTGGAGTTAGGATAGCAGATATGTAGCTGGCTCTAACTAGAGGGCCTGATTTTAATCCTGACCCTGTCACTAACCAGCTGAGTAAGCTTGGCATGATAGACAGATGGTCTCTGTAAGAACCTCTCATTTCTTACACTGTGTGATTCCAGGATTCCATGCCCTCTAATTAATTCATGTCTTCTTCCAGATCCTTTTATCCAAAGATAAGTCACAATGGCACCTGGAGGTATACTGAAAACATGTGGGGACAGGCCCCACTCTCTGTTTGGCCTATTATATACACTCTGAAAGCAAATCTAGCCCTGGCTTCATGGATAGGCATGGTTTCCTAAGTCTCATGACTCCAAATCCTTTGTTTCCATGAAAAGTAAGAGTCGGTGAAGCCTTGAATAAAAGGCCCCCACTGCTGAGATGCCTCATCTGCTTGGCAGAGATGTGGTGGCCTGATTAGGTTGGAATTAAACCATTGAAGACTCTTCAAAAACCTGAGTCAAGGCATGTCATGAAGTATGTGCTGCTACATCAAGTCCCTGTCACCACTATCAGATGCTAGAAATGGAAATGGTTTAATTAGATTGTCAAATCCACTTCTACCTGCCAGAGTAAAAGAAACACGGGCTAAAAATTGATTTGGAAAATAACAATCACTGTTTTGTAACCTAAAGGCTTAATTAGAAGTTAAGGGAGTTGCTGTTCCTTCCACGCACTCCATTCTCAGACAGTTGCAAGCATGCTGAGAGCACCAACTGTGTTGAATTTCAATGTGTACTGTTTCTTGAAGCAATATCCTGCCAGGCTGGCCTATAGGATAACACAATCTCAATCTTGTTATTTAGAAGAACAAGGAACAGATTTCTGGGACATTCCCACTTTTCTAAAAGCTGCAGAGACCAGTTGGAAAAATCTAAAACAGCAGCCAAAAGCAGAGAAGACTTTAATCTTCACCCTGCCTTTGGCTTTTCTCTTCCCAGCATAAGAGGCATGCAGAGGCCCACCTGGGAAAAGCAACATGGAACAAAGATAATGAGAGCTAGACAGAGGGCAAAGAACACTTATTCCACCCATGGGTGGTTTCTGTATTAAAATGCTGCCTTTATAAAAAGCTGTGGGTTCTTTAATTTCTCACATAATTAATTCCTGCCAGCTGGTATGCAAAACAAAGACAAGATGGGGAACAGTATTATCATGATAGATAACTCTGTATTAACACTTTTCCCTTAACAGTCCAATTTATGCAGTTTTCAAGTTAGGCAAATGACGTGGAACCAAGAGGCTCCAAAATATTAATTTGGCAACTCTGCTCTAAAACTTACCACAGATTGTTATCTCTTTGGTGGGACAAGTTCTTATATGAGTAAAATTTGGCATTTGCTTCATGGCTTCCTTAGTTTCGAATAGTATCTCTAAAACATAATAGGCATGGAGTATCTGTGAGGGCAAAAGAGAAGAAAAAGATGTGACGAACTAGGAAGAAAGGCATGACTGAATAGAAAGCTATAAAGGTGGAGCATATGAACACATTTCAGGTAGCTGTATTTCAGGACCATCTCTAAATTAGTCTCAGATAGATGATTCCAGCACAGCATCTGGCATATAATAATCCCTCACTGGAGATTTGTAAATTGAATAAATGAATGGTGCCTAGGACATTTATGCTCCCATGCTCTTAATTGACATCACCCATTTACAGAACATTTCTGATTATTCTTAGTCAGTAAATTCCAAGAGAAGTGATGGGAAAAATAGGAGACTCCTTTGCCCTAAGGAAGTGTGCAAATAAGTAAATAAATAAAAAGGAGGGTAAGGAGAGAGAATGAGAATGAGAAGTAGAGAGAGACTGATGAAGAGGGGCTGCTTTGCATTTGTCTGGAACATCCTGCCACCTAGGATGGGAACTAGGTGCTGGGTTCTGAGAGATCTCAAAAGGAAGCCAGGCGTCCCATGTGTGGCTCAATTGTTGGTACACAGATTGTGTGAGTTTACAGAACAGCAAGCATATTTATATTGTACAAGTCTAAGTATAAAACATATACAAACCCCAAATAAACCATTTGGATTATCTCCTATTATGACCATTCATTCCATTGCTCTCCTCCAATTTAATTCTTGATGACATCATTGTTTTGGACAGATTTACTCTGTTTTCTCCTCTGGGGTTTTTGTTTTAAATCCAGAGTGTTGTTCTCCCTTTTTTTAATTATAAAATATTCCAAATACATAAGCCAAAAAGTAATACAGCCAATAAAAATTTAACAGATGTTAACACCACTTTATGGGTCAGGACTATTGGCAGGCCTAATATAGTAGCCACTAGTCCCATGGAGCTACTGACCACTTGAAATGGTGCTAGTTGAAATTGAGAGATGCTATAGGCACAAAATACATACCAGATTTCAAAGACTTAGTATGAAAAAAAGTTAAATGTTTCATTAAAAACTTTTAACATATTAAAATAATTATATATGCTGGATTAAATAAAATATATTATTAAAATTAATTTCTCCTATTTCTTTTTACCTTTTTAATGGGACTACTAGAAAATTTTAAAGTATTTATGTGACTCACATTAAATGTCTATTAGACAGCACTCGATTAGATTACTGAAGGCTGAGAGAGGGGTCATATCTACATATTGTTCAGTTACTGCTCTGGGTATGGAATTCAGGACATATGGAACCCTTTGGAACAATCATGACTCATGGTATCCTGAAATTTCCATTTCCCTAGCTACTAAAATAATAAAATTATTTTCTATCCCAGACCCCAAAAACCTATGATTTAAATTTGGAGAATTTTCATTATTAATTTTGTCCAAAGACAGGAATCAGTATTTGAAGTAATGCGAGAATTTAGGAGGAAAGAGAAGGACCCCTGGATGTTGATTAGAGGGAGAGACCCATCTTTCCTGTCTATCCAAGAACTAGCAGACTACTAAGGATTTTCCCTACAAAAGAATTCTAAATTCTCAGCTTTCTTTCATGAATCTTGTATCCTCCAGTCCCTAGTTAATATTTGTATTAAGTTCTAGACATGGTATATGAAAACTTGGAGAAATAATTTGAGGCCTATTTTCTTGCAGAGAGGATTTAAATTTTCTTTTGCCATGTGGCTAGGAGCACTAGCTGTCTAAGATGATATTTCAATCTCAGGAATTAAAGAATTCAAAACTTTGCTTCAATGCCTAGTCTATTTCTAGTTTACTCTTAATCCTAAGGTATGTCCTTAGTGTTCTACCTGAGAATGAGAGTTTTGGGGTAATGGTAGAGAAAATAATGGATAGGTAGCTCCAAAGCCCATCCTTTCACATAAACACTTTTAAAAATATCAAGAAAAAAAATACTGTCATAATCAACTTTGTCAGAGCTCTGGAAAATAGTCAAAATTTATAACTACCAAGCAAAGGTTAAATCAGGAAAAGGCAACTTAAAAATGGCTCAGTGCAAGCAGGATGTAAAGGCTAAGACAAATTTGTAAACAGCCTGGCCAAACAGTGAAGGGGTGTAACAACAAAGACCCTATCCGCAAAGGCTGGGTTTTTCTTTCTTCTTATTTTTCCTTTATTTTAATAGCTCCTGGGCTTCAAGGAGATTCTGTCAAAACATTAGCTGAACACAAGCTAAAGGAACAGAAACACCAGAGACCTCACACACAACTACACCTAAAAAATATCTATAAAATACTCCATCCAATAATCACAGACTACACATTTTTTACAAGGGCACATAGAATATTCTCCAGAATAGTTCAGATGTTGGGCCACAAAGCAAGCCTCAATAGATTTTATTTTTTAATTGAATTTATTGGGCTGTCTTTCTTCAGATTGTATAAATCTTTTGCCTCAATAAATTTTAAAAGATTGGAATCATGCAAAGTATCTTCTCTGACTATAATGAAATGAAACTAAAAATCAGTAACAGAAGAAAAACTAGAAAATTCACAAATATGTGGAAATCAAACAACATTATCTTAAACAAATGATGGGTCAAAAAAATCACAAGGGAAATTAGAAAATACTCTGAGATTGCCCTGGCCAGGCAGTTCTGTTGGTTAGAGCATCATCCTGATGCACCAAGGTTGCAGGTTCAATCCCAGGTCAGGGCACAAGAATTAATGAATGAATGCATAAATAAGGGGAACAACAACTATCTCTCTGTCTCTCTCTCTCAACAAATAATATTTTTAAAAAGAAAATTACTTTGAGATCATGAATATGAAAACACAATATATCAAAACTTATGGGATAAAGCAAAAGTGATGCTCAGAGATAAATTTATAGCTTTAAATACCCACATTAAAAAAGAAATAGATTTCAAATGAAAAGTCTCACTTAACACTAAGGAGTTAGAAAAATAAGAGCAAACTAAACTGAAAACTAGCTGAAGGAAGAAAATAAGGATCAGACTACAGATAAATGAAATAGAGAACAGAAAATCAATAGGGAGAATCAACAAAACCAAAAGCTGATTCTTTGTAAAGTTCAACAAAATTCAAAAACCATTCGCTACATTGACCAAGAAAAAAAAATAGTGAAAATGCAAATAACTATAATCAGAAATGAAAGTGGGGACATCCCCACTGACCTTAAAGAAATAAAAAGAGCCCTGACCGGTTTGGCTCAGTGGATAGAGCGTCAGCCTGCGGACTGAAGGGTCCCAGGTTCGATTCCGGTCAAGGGCATGTACCTTGGTTGCGGGCACATCCCCAGTAGGGGGTGTGCTGGAGGCAGCTGATCGATGTTGCTCTCTCATCGATGTTTCTAACTCTCTATCCCTCTCCCTTCCTCTCTGTAAAAATCAATAAAAAATATTAAAAAAAAGAAATAAAAAGAGCCCTGACCGATGTGGCTCAGTTGGTTGGAGTATCGTCCCATACACCGATAGGTCTCGGTTTCAATTTCCAGTCAGGGTATATACCTAGGTTGTGGGTTTGACCCCTGGTTGGGGCACATATAGGAGGCAACTAATCGGTGCTTCACACACCTCTCTCTCTCTCTCTCTCTCTCTCTCTCTCTCTCTCTCTCTCTCTCTCTCTCTCTCTCTTTCTCTCTTTCTTTCTCTCAAACCAATGAAAGCATAAGCATGTCCTCGGGTGAGGATTTTAGAAAGTAAAGAGAATTATGAGACTATCATGAACAATTGTACACAAACAAATTAGATAAAAAGAACAAAATCTTAAAAACATACAAATTACCAAAACTGACTCAAGATGAAACAGAAAATACAGATCTAGAACAAGAAGAAATTGAACCATTAATCAAAAACCTCCTAACAAATAAAAATCCAAGACCAGGCGGCTTTATTGGTGAGCTCTACTAAACATTTAAAGAATTAACACCAATCCTTCTCAAACTCTTACACACACAAAAAAGGAAACAATTCCTAAATCATTCTATGAGGTCAGTACTATCCTGACACCAAAGCCAGACAAAGACATCATAAGAAAAGAAAATGCAGATCAATATCCCTTATGAATAAAATGCAAATCCTCACAAAATACCAGTAAACCAAATCCAACAGAATTTTAAAAGAATTATACACTATGAACAAATGGGGTTTATTCCAGGCATACAAGTGTAGTTCAACATAAGAAAATTAATTAATGTAATATACCATATTAATAGACAATGTGCTGCTGGCATAAGGACAGACACATACACCAATGTAATAAAACTGGGAGTCCAGCAATAAATCCATACATCTACAGCTTATTAATTTTTAACAAGGGTATCAAGGCCATTCAATGAGGGGAAAAAGACTCTTCAACAATATTCTGGAACAACTGCATACCCACATGCAAAGAATGAAGTTGGACAGAAATTAACTGGAAATGGTTCACTGACCTAAATGTTAAGAGCTACAGCTATAAAAATTTTGAAATAAAACATAAGGGTAAATATTCATGACCTTGGATTTGGCAATGGCTTCTTAGATATGACACCAAATGCACAAGTAACTAAAGAAAAAAATAGGTAAATTGGACTTCATCAAATTTAGAAAATTTTTTGAATCAAAGGACATTATCAAAAAAGTGAAAAAGTCCAGCTGGTGTTTCCCAATGGTTGAGCATCAACCCATGAACCCGGAGGTCATGGTTTGATTCCCCATCAGGGCACATGCCCAGATTGCAGGCTTGATCCCTAGTGGGGGGCATGCAGGAGGTATTCTATCGATGATTCTCTCTCATCATTGATATTTCTCTCTCTTCTTCTCCCTTCCTCCCTTTCATATATATATGAAAGCCAAAAGGCAACCTTAAAATGGGATAAAATATTTGCAAACCATGTATCTGATAAGGGATTTGTATCCAGAATATATAAAGAACTCCTACAACTCAATAGTAAATAGAGAAATAACCTGATTTTAAAGAAGGCAATGGATCTGAATAGACATTTCTCCAAAAAATGTATAAAAATATCTAATAAACATGAAAAGGTGCTCAACATCTTTAGCCATCAGGGAAATGCAAATCAAAACCACAAGGAGATACCACCTCACACACAACTAAGATGGTTAGAATAAAAATAAAATAAAAGGAAACAAAAAATAAGTGCTGGCAGAATAACTGGAGAAAATTGAACCCTCATGCATTGGTGGTTGGAATGTAAAATGGTGCAGCTGCAGAAAATGGTTTGGAAATTCGTCAAAAATGTAAACATAGAGTAACCATATGACCCAGCAATTCCACTCCTAGGTAGGTATATACTCAAGAGAAATGAAAACATATGTTCATGCAAAAACGTACACATGAATGTACATAGCGGCATTATTCATAATAGCCAAAAGGTAGGGAAAATTCAAACGTCCATTCATTGATAAATTGATAAACAAAAATAGTATAGCCATACAATAGAATATTAGTCAGCCATAAAAGTAAAAGAAGTAATAAAACATGCTGAGACATGAATGAACCTTAAAAACATTATGCTAGCCGAAACCGTTTGGCTCAGTGGATAGAGCGTCAGCCTGCGGACTGAAGGGTCCCGGGTTCGATTCCGGTCAAGGGCATGTACCTTGGTTGCGGGCACATCCCCAGTGGGAGGTGTGCAGGAGGCAGCTGATCGATGTTTCTCTCTCATCGATGTTTCTAACTCTCTATCCCTCTCCTTTCCTCTCTGTAAAAAATCAATAAAATATTTTTTAAAAAAAACAAACAAACCACAAAAAAAACACACATTATGCTAGATGAAAGAAGTCAGACACAAAAAGCCATATATTATATGATTTCATTTGTATGAAATATCTGGAATAGACAAATACATAGAGACAGAAAGTATAATAGTGGTTGCCAGGGGTGGGGGAGAAGGGAATGGTACTGGGTATGGCACTTCTTTTCGGGTGATGAAAACGTTCTGGCATTAGATATTGGTATTGGTTGCACAATCTTGTGAATGTATTAAAACCCACTAAATCATATACTTTCAATGGTGAATTTTACGGTGAATTATATCTCAGAAAAAGAAAAAGGAAATGCCATAAGCAATGGACAGAGAGGAGGTTTCTGTGTAACTGAGGATACTTCTTTGAATGGGTTAAGCAAAGCACAGGGTAGCTTTCACTTGATGTGAAGGTTTTCCCAAGGGAATGCATTTCTGCTGAAGTGTTTTCACTCACTGATTCAACAAATAGTCATTGAACACTTTATGTACAGAATCAAGGCAGTATCTGCTTCCACTTACCTGCTGCTTCTTAAAGGCCTCAATCATTATATTAAGAGAATTAGTATTGAGTGGAAATTGCAGCCGAGGGCCACCATAGGAGTCCGGAACCTCTACTATCCCTATACATTCCTGTCTACCCCTGTCGTCCTGGGGGGCACAACCAAACAGCCGATTTACTAAAGCTGGAAAAAAACAGAAAGGGTGGCAAAGATCAACATTCTCATACTTAAATGCAACAAATACCTTCTTGAAAGTCTAGCCCATGTAAGGCACTGTGCTAAATGTTATGAATGCCGTGATATCCCACTTATAACCATGAGGAATGATTTGTTCTGAAACCAGCAGGTACATGCACATGAATCACTATCATCCCTTCCTGGGTGGATATTTTACCAAATCAGTGAGTTCATCAGTGGGGAATGGAGGGATAAGCACAGGGAAAACTGATCAATCGTGGTATTTTGATGCTCTGAAGCTCTAACTCTACATTTTTTTTGCCCACTCTTACATCTCAGATTTTTACAAATAGTGTTGAAAACATAACAATGCATTATATTTGGTTCAAACATCTGCTACTATTCATGATCTACAGAAAATTAAACTGCAACATTTAATTTTCCCCGTTAAACACTTCAAATTTTACTTAGCTGTAATTGATTTGTCTCCCTCTTCACATAAAAACAAATTTTCTGGCGTGATTTTCTTTTTCTTCTTGGTAACAAAGCAGATAAAGTAAGATGACAAGCCATCGGCAGAAATTCCAAAGGCCCTCTCTCTCAGAGACACATTTCCATATAACATTGTCTGCACTGTTTATTTCAGTAGGTGCTGAGATCCAGTGTCCCTTTCTTGCTAGATTGCCCATAAAATGATCAGCTCAAGAACAGAAATCCGGCCAAATCAGGTAGGGAAAATGAAAGGGGATACTGTAGATTGATTGTAACAGTGATCCCAATTCTCTATCCCAAACTCTGGCCATGCCCTTTTTAATGTGATTTTGAAGATTCTATTTCCCCAGCCCTTGAAGCTGCTTCGTGACTTGTGTTGGCTTAAAGAAAGTGGTGGAAGTGTTACATACCAGTTCCAAGCCAAGGCCTCACAAGGACTTGTTTGTTTCCATGCTCTCGCTTTTGAAAACATGCCACTACTATGAAGCCCTGGCTAGCCTACTGAAAGCTCCAACACCATGGGGAGCAGAGCTGAGTCACCCTATCCAAGGCCGTCCTAGATCAGCCACCATCCAGCAGACCTCCAGACACGAGCGAACTCCACCCAAAACCCAAAAAACTGCCCAATCAAAACTGCTAAGAACAGCAGCTCAGCTAATCTGTAGACTGATGAGCAAAAAGAAATGTTTATTACATGCCACTAAACTATTGTTGTTGTTTAATACACAGTATTATTATAGTAAACAGATAAGTGATACAGAGGATGATGACATACTTTTCAATTCATTAACACTCAACTGCTACTAAGGTCATTAATCAGAAGTTGTCTGCAAGCAGTTTCTATCATTTTGAATGTTTAGAGTAGACATGTTTGCCAGGTGGGTACTGGAAATATTGGGAGGAACACTTTATAAAGTATACAGGGGTGGGCAAAGTAGGTTTATTGTTATTCATATGGAAAAATATATAATACAAGAATAAAAATGCTGTTTTATGTACTGATAACTATGAACCTACTTTTCCCACCCCTGTATGACTAACTAGTATGCTATACTTCTGAAATGAATACAAAATGATATTGAATATAAACTGTAATTGAAAAATAAAAAATATCCTATATAATAAAGAGGTAATATGCAAATTTACCATCACACCATCACAAGATGGTGGCATCCACAGTGGTGGCAGGCCCGGCTACCTCGCACACCTGCCGCCCGATTCCCCTCAGCCCTGCTGGGGGTCTCGGGTCCTCCTGCACCCCCCAATGACTGACAGCTCGCCTAGGCTCCTCCAAAGAGCTGCCCATCCCTCTCTTCCTCCCTCCCCCGAAGCTGAAGCCTGACTGTGGTGTCCAACAAATTGCAAGTTATAACTCATGTCGTTGAGAGTATCCTCCATTCCTCAACCAGGGCCAGCTGCTCCACGTGCCTGCTGCTGGAATCCCCTCAGCCCCGTTGGGGGCCTCAGGTCCTCCTGCATCCCCCCACTGACTGAGGCTCAGGCAAGCAGGGCTGGCCAAGGTGCAGGCAAGCCTTGGATGGTGGCTTCCCAGCCACCCAGGGCCAGCTCGAGGCACAGGCAAGCCTCGGATGGTGGCTGCCCAGCCACCCAGGGCCAGCCCGAGGCTCAGGTAACCAGGGCCGGCTGAGGCTTGCGCTGCCAGCAGCGGCAGCAGCAGAGGTGTGATGGGGATGTCACCTTCCCTGAACTCTGGGTCGCCTCCTGGACTGTGAGAGGGGACCGTCTGGGCTGAGGGACCCCCCTACTCCAGTGCAAGAATTTTCATTCACCAGGCCTCCAGTACAGGGGTCCTCAAACTATGGCCCGTGGGCCACATGCGGCCCGCCAAGGACATTTATCCGGCCCGCCAGGTGCCGCTGCCTGTCCTGCTTAGCAGCCAACTCGTCCCGGGCCTGCAGTGTGCATAGAAATTTGTTCATAGTTTTTTTTTTAAACTATAGTCCGGCCCTCCAGTGGTCTGAGGGACAGTGAACTGGCCCCCTGTTTAAAAGTTTGAGGACCCCTGCTCTAGTATGTATGTGTGATAGGACATTTTGGCTAATGTTGGAAGCAAAAACAAAAGTTAAAACAATACTTCCACACACTCTGCCCCACTCCCGCTTCCACCAGTTTCTGATTAAACCTATTGCTATGTATAGCAGCTTTGGCTATCTACCTGTGGGAGGAGGCTGATATGGAAAAGCAGACTGGAGCTGATGTGTAGAGTCTCTCCAACAAATCCTATGAATTGCTTTTGAGCAACTAAAGTAGTAGGACACAGAAAATATCTGCTTCCAGGTCACCTTGTACCTTTGGAACACCCAGAGTTGTCGACCTACTCTGTGCCTCAGAATAAAACCATTAATCTGCAAATGTGAAGTATAGTTGTACCTCTAAATATACCTTACTTAGGGGTCAGAGCACTTTTGCCAAATAGGTCTAGGTAGAGCTTGTCTGGGACCCTCCTACCAAAGAGGGCTATTAGAAATCAACCTACAGCAATGTACAGCATGGCGACTCTAGTTAACAATACTCTAGTGCAGTGGTCGGCAAACGGCGGCTCGCAAGCCACATGCGGCTCTTTGGCCCCTTGAGTGTGGCTCTTCCACAAAATACCACGGCCTGGGCGAGTCTATTTTGAAGAAGTGGCGCTAGAAGAAGTTTAAGTTTAAAAAATTTAGCTCTCAAAAGAAATTTCAATCGTTGTACTGTTGATATTTGGCTCTGTTGACTAATGAGTTTGCCGACCACTGCTCTAGTGTATATTTCCAAGTTGCTAAGAGAGTACATTTTATTTATTTATTTATTTATTTATTTATTTATTTATTAATATATTTTTATTGATTTCAGAGAGGAAGGGAGAGGGAGAGAGAGAGAGAAACATCAATGATGAGAGAAAATCATTGATTGGCTGCTCGTATTCTACTGGGGATTGAGCCCGCAACCCAGGCATGTGCCCTTGCCCAGAATCAAACCAGGGACGCTTCAGTCCGCAGGCTGATGCTTTATCCACTGATCCAAACCAGCTAGGGCAACAGACTACATTTTAAAAGTTCTCACCACACACACACAAAATTGTAACTAAGTGAGTTGGTGTGGATAAGTTAACTAACTTTATGGTGGTAATCATTTCACGATAAATACATAAATAAAATTATTACATTGTACACTGTAAACTTATACAATATTATATGTCATTTATATTTCAATAAAGCTGGGAAAATATTTAAATGAAATCAACCTACAGCAGCAATCTATAAATTTTTTTCTGCTATATACAATAATTAAATCAATATGATTCTAGCACTCTACAATTGAGAGATGTATAAGAGAATAGATGGCTCAGAAATATGCCCTATTACATATTCTTTAAGTAAATATATTATGAAGGAGGTACTACAAATCATGGTGCAAAGATAAATTATGAATGTCTAAGAAAAATGGTTAACTAATTTGAAATTTTCTTTGTAGTTGTATTTTTTAATTTTTCTCAATCACTAGGCATCAAAATGTCCTTTTTTGGTTTAATATGAAAACATTCAAAATTTACAAAGTGTTAAATTTTTTAAGTCAAGCCATTAAAAAGTCTAAAAACCCAGGCATAGCAATCACATTTTAAATATTTCAGGGCCTTCTAAGTTTAAAATCAGAAGGATTCCCAAAGAAAAAATGTATTTAGATTTAAAAAGAAATATTTTAAATAATTAATGCATGAAAATTTTCTAAATCTGACAAAAAATATAAACTTAGATATCAAGAAGCTCAGTAAAATCCATGCAAGATAAGTGAAAATTAAACCTTATCAAGGCACATTATGGTTAAAATGCTATTTTCCAATGTTACTTAGATTAGTCTTTTTTCTTCCCTACCTCCTTCAGGTGAGGTATGATATGTTATTTGTAATACAGTCATGTTCATTTGTCACAGTGTGTATTCCATTTTGGAAACATATACACACATATAGTACACTTTCTGATTTTAATTATATTTTTAGGACTGTGAAACATTATCATGGTTTTAAGAGTCAGAACTACAAAAATGTATACTCAGAGACATGTCATGTCACTCTCCCCTCATCCCTCTACCCAATCTGCATTCTACCATTCCTTCTTTCCTGCTCCCACCCATCTCCCCAAGCACCTGTAGGTAAAAAATGTCATTAGTTTCTTGTTTATCCTGTAGGTTTATTCTATATTTATTTTTGCACCAATGAGTGTGTATGTGTGTCTGTCTATCTGTCTGTCTGTGTGTGTGCATACAGGGTGTCCCCCAAAATGTGTACCATTCAAAGTGTGTGTATACATTTTGTGGGAACACCCTGTATATACACTGAGTGGCCAGATTATTATGATCTCTGAAGGCATAATAATCTGGCCACTCAATGTATATCCTATATAATAAAAGGCTAATATGCAAATTGTCCCCTCGACTAGGAGTTCGACCAGCAGGCAGGCCGGCCAACTGTCTATGTCCCCTCCCCCTGGCCCTCCCCCTGGCCAGGCTGGCCGGACCCCACCCATGCATGAATTCATGCACCAGGCCTCTAAAATATATATATTCTGAGTGGCCAGATTATTTTGCGTTCAGAGATCATAATAATCTGACCACTCAGTATATATACATATGTAAAGATTTCTTAAACAAGATAGAGAAACCACTAACCATAAAGAAAAAAATTGTACTACAATGAAATAAAAAATGTTCATCAAAAAACACTTCATAAAGACTGGAATGGGGGAATAAAAGACAAAGACTAGGAGAAGATATTTGCAATACATTCACCTAACAAAGATCAATATTCTTATAATTAGAATGCTTAGAAAATTCACACAAATTGCTAAGAAAAAGGCAAAAAACTGGATCAGGCACTTCATGAGCAGGATGTGCATGTGACTGATGAACATACAAAAAAGGTGAGCAATTTCACTGCTCACCAGGGAAATGCACATTAAAGTGGAAATGTGATACCACTACATACCCACCAAATGGTTAAAATGAAAAGGAGACACAATTACAAGTGTAGGTGAGGATATGGAACAACTGGGACTCTCATACACTGGTGGCAGTATCTCTTGGTACAACTTTGTAAAACTGTTTGTCAGTATCTAATAAAGCTGAACACATGCATGCCCTATAATCCTACTCTTCTACTCCTGGGTTGTGGTATATATCTTTATAGTAATGATCTCCATTGAAACATGCCTCCTTGTATCCATATCCCTTTACAATATAATGCTTCTGCTGCTCCCTGCAAGAGATGGAGCTTTCCTAACCCCTTTGAATCTGCAGCTGGCCTTGTGATGTGCTTTGACAAACAGAAGATGGCAGAACTGATTTCGTGTGTGTTCCAGAGCTTAGACCTTAAATGGCCTTGCAGTTTATGCCTTTGATCCCTTGGAATGCAGCTGCCATGTAAAGGAATTCAGGATATCCTGTTGGACAGAAAGGCTGCATGAAGAGAATTAAGTTGTCCAAGTTCATAGCTAACAGCAAAAAGTCCCAGGCATGTAAGTAAAACCATTTGGACCTCCCTGCGCCACCCAGATGGGTTGAGTGAGCCCAACTGATACCATCTGAAACAAAGATAAGTCATCCCCACTGAGTCCTGTTCAAATGCCTGACCCACAGAATCATAAGCAAAAAAAAATGGCTGTTGTTTTAAAGCCACTAAATTTTGGGGTGGTTTGTTATGTAGCAATATATGACTGAAAATGAGTACTTAACAAAAGAATACATATGTTTACCAAAATGGACATGTACAAGAATATGCATAGCAGTAAGTAACATTTAAATTACCAAAACTGAAAACAACTCAAAAGTCTATAAACAGAAGAATGAATAAATTTTTGGCATATTAATAAACATGGAATATTATTCAGCAATAAGAATGACCAAACTGCATCAACATAGATGACTCTCACAAATACTATAAGTTGTGTAAAAGAAGCCAGACTCAAAGCTCTATGCTTCCATTTATTTGGAGAAGTTCAAAAACAAGCAAAATTAATCTGGGGTGAAGAAGTGAGAAAAATAGTGATGGGGGGTTGGGTAATGATTGGAGAGGGACAGGGGGGATTCTGTAGTTCTAATAATGTTTTATTTCTTGTTCTGGGTTTGTTTACTTTTAGAAAATCTATTGTCATATACTTATGATTTGTGTACTTTTCTGTAATGTAAAGTTTACACAAGAAAATTAAGCCACTGTCCCCTTCTTTGATAAAATTTTAAGTATATTTTTAAATTACCAGCAGAATTTTTCAAATGTAGATTTTTTTTAAAATCAGAGACTGAGTAAATATACCTAGGCTGGAACCCAGCCATCTGTGGCTATGAATCTCCATAAGCAATTTTGATGCATAGGCCAAACAGAGATATTAGGTCATTAGCAGAAAGAATGCTACTTCATTTCATCATTATTATATTTCCTCTCAAAGATATTTTTGACAAAGAACATGAAATAACTCTCGTTCTTTTAGATAACCGCAATTATCTAAAAGAAAGAAAATGCCAAAATACTTACTTCCACCCACTCCCAACTCCTCAGGTTTGGCTATTCCACCATTCAAAAAGCTTCCATAGATCATTAAACACTTTAATTAGTTTCATACATATGTACTTAGCTCAAAGCATGCCATTAAACCACCATTCTTTTGCCACTTCAACAGGTGTTCACTAGATTATTTAAAATATGCTCTTAGATGCCATAAACAGTTTAAATTAGAATAAAAAATGGTTGCCCCAAATTGAAGAAAAAAGTTTCAAAGTCTAGCATCTACCTTGCAAATAGCAGACAGATCTTAATTTGAAGGAGAAATACATGCCTTGTGAAAAACTATTATTTTAAAATTATTTTTAACCATACCTATGTTGTCTGTCTCTCGACATCTATGCAGAAGACAGAGACATGGTGGAGCCAACTGTATTTAATCCACCATTTCCCCAAGATCTGTTTCATGAAATACTCAAGATATTTTTATCGTTCAGCACAAAAGTTTCATGGAAAGCCTGGCTGGTGTAGCTCATTGGTTGAGCATCGACCTGTAAACCAGGAGGTCACAGTCGGATTCCTGGTCAGGGCACATGCACAGGTTGCGGGCTTAATCTCCAGTGTTGGGCAATTGATCAATGATTCTCTCTCATCTTTGATGTTTCTATCTCTCTCTCCCTTCCTCTCTGAAATCAATACAAATATTTTTTAAAGTTTTATGGATAAAAATAAGATCCTCCTTACTAAACTACTACTGTACATCAATAAATCGTGGTTCAGAGATGGTATTAAACAAATTAACATTGAATGAAACCTAATTCAGTTTTGTGAAAATGAAAGGATTAAATGGTCAATTTAGTTGATTCCCATCAGAGAGGAAAAAAGCCAGCTGAACTGATTTCACAGTTGTTTTGTGTCACATAGACAAGACAGGTGGGCATCTTTTTTTCTTTTTTAGAATGATAAACATCCCCAAACTTAATAAGAGGAAAAAAGAAAATTTTTCTTATTTTAAAACAAATGACAAGAAAGCATTTACAGTACAAAACTCAAAATAAAAATGCCTTAAAACAAATGCTAATATTTATAGGAACTTAATACATAATAAAGGTATTACCACACATCAACAGAGAGAAAGATGACCACAAATAAAAAGGGTTATCGCCCTAGGCAGTTTGGCTCGGTGGATAGAGCACTGGCCAGTGGGCATCTTTTAAATTATTTAGTGTTCTCCTATCTTCAGAGTTTACATCCCTTGGTGAGGACAATTCAATATTTAATGAGTGCTTTTCAAAAGACTAAAGTTTTACTTACTTGGATCTTTCTCTTGTATATGTACGTAGTTTTCCAACATGAAGGAAAAGAAATTGGATAACTGGATAAAATAAAAACACATTAATCAATTAATGAACCCCAAATAGCTACTGTAATAAATGCTATTGGTGTTTCATGTAAGTCCCCTTTAGTCTTCTAGGGCACTCATCTCCCAGCTGCACTAGGTCCCACCTCTACTTGCCCCCCTCCTCCCAAGGACTGCCCTTGGCATATGAGAGGCACCTTCCCCAGAGTTGCATAGGATTTCATATATCCATCCTCCTGGGAGGCTGCCCATAGAAAATGACTAACTGAAGCAAGGGTATTACAGCCCAGACCCCAGGTTCCCTTGCCACTGGGTGGGATAAACCGTGATGCCCTTCAAAGCTCCCAATGGGATCAGGCTGAGGTCAAGCTTCTCCAGAAACCATAGTTTTGCCTAGTTTCTTCCCCTGTCCAATCTTGCTTTCCTCACTTCCGTATAGGTTTTTCCTGAGAACACTTTTAGGTAATCACTTGTACCAGAATCTCTGATTCAGATTCTGCTTTTAGGAAACCAACCTAATTCAGCTACTAAATTTTGTTCATTATGAGCTCTTGTTTTTCTTTTGGTAGTGAGATGAAGAGTTAAGGGATACTTTTAAATGTCAAATATATTTGAGAAAATAAATAAGGAAGGAGAGAGGGAGGGAAAAATGGAAATCCACCAGCATTCCAACCATCACATAGATGCTGCCTCTATGCCTACCAATTATCTGCAAAAACCTGCATTTATACAGCACAAATAACTTCTCCAAGCCCTGTCTCCCATAAAGAGTGACCACTAAGGAACCTTATCAACCTGGGAATAGGTCTGGGAGTTCAGGGAAGGCTTTCCATACAAATATCAAAATGTGTAAGTTTAACACTGTTGATGGGTTTGCCAAGAGTTAATAGAAACCACAATGAAATACCACTGCACCCACACTAGGATGTCTATAATAAAGAAGACAGATAATAACAAGTGTCAAAGATGTGGTGAAATTGGACCCCTCATACACTGCTGGAGGGATGTAAATGGTGTAGCTACTTGGGAAAACAATTTAGCGATTACTCAAAAAGTTAAACACAGAGTTACCAGATGACCCAACAATTCCACTTTTAGGTATACACCCAAGAGAATATGTTCCCATAAAATCTTGCACACAAATATTCATAGCAGTATCCTATATAATAAAGAGGTAATATGCAAATTGACCATCATGCGCTCGCACAAGATGGCCGCCTCCATGTGGTCACAAGATGGCTTGCCACAGGATGGCCAGCAGAGGAGGGCAGTTGTGGGTGATCAGGCCAGCAGGGGAGGGCAGTTGGGAACGACCAGGCCTGCAGGGGAGGGAGGGCAGTTGGGGGCAACTGGGCCAGCAGGGGAGGGCAGTTGGGGGCAATCGGGCCGGCAGGGGAGCAGTAAGGCGTCAATCAGGCTGGCAGGGGAGTGGTTAGGGGGTGATCAGGCAGGCAGGCAGGCAGGCGAACAGTTGGGAGCCAGCAGTCCCTGATTGTGAGAGGGATATCTGACTGCTGGCTCCCAGATTGGAGAGGGTGCAGGTTGGGCTGATGGACACCCCCCCCCCCAGTGCATGAATTTCGTGCACCAGGCCTCTAGTTATTTATAGTAACCAAAAAGTGGAAACAACTCAAATGATCTGTCCACTGAGAAATGAATAAACAAAATGTGTGAAATCCATACAATGGAATCCTATCTAATGAAAGAGTAATATGCAAATTAACCCGTTGAGTCATCTATGTTGATGCAGTTTGGTCATTCTTATTGCTGAATAATATTCCATATTTATTAATATGCCAAAAATTTATTCATTCTTCTGTTTATAGACTTTTGAGTTGTTTTCAGTTTTGGTAATTTAAATGTTACATGTTCATTTTAGACATCCCTCTAGGGGTCCCAGATTGGAGAGGGTGCAGGCTGGGCTGAGGGACACACACCCCCGTGCACGAATTTCATGCACCGGGCCTCAAGTATTATCCATCAAAAGGAATGAAGTACTGATATACACTACAACATGAATGAACATTGAAGATATTATGCTAAGTGAAAGAAGTCAGACACAAAAGGATCGCATTTTCTGTGATTCCATTTATATGAAATGGTGAGAAAAAGCAAATTCATAAAGACAGAAAACAGATTAGTGGTTGCCAGGAGCTGGGAAGAAGGGGAAATGGGGAGTGACTGCTAATGACTATAGATATTTTTTGGGGAGGGTGATAAAAATGCTCTAAAATTTATTGTGGTGATGGTTACAACTTTGGGTATATACAAAAGGCCATTAAATTTTACACTTTAACTGAACTGTATATCAATAAATCTGTTATAAAAAGAGTCAATATTAAAGAATGTACTAAAACTAGAATGTGTGCATATAAAACATACCAGTTTTAGAGCTCACTCTACCTTTATACTCATCACTACATTCCACAGTGCTTAAAAGGACAGCTCACACTGTGAGCTTCTAATCAAGGCAAAGGGAATATCTGATTGAATCATAGTATATCATCTTTATAACTGTCAAGAATAAATCCAGCAATGTCTTTGATACTTTTTAAAATTTTCTTAATTATTTTTAAAGATAATGTGATAAATTTACATATAAATATGATTGTTGAAAATTACAAACAATACAGAATGAAAATGAGAATTCCTCTCCCATCCACTCCCACTCCTGTCCCCAGAAATAACCACTGGAAATACTTCACTGTATAGCTTTTTCCAGCCCTCTTAAAAATGTGAACTTCAGAACTGAAAAATACCATCCTCATCCCAAATCATACTCCCTCTCTCAACAGCTAGTTCCAAGACAATGTCACTATATCTTCTATTAAAGCCTTTCACTAAGGTTTCTCAGCTTAAAATGATCCCAACCAGTCATTCTTTCAATAACAAGGGTAAAAATAAGCAGTTTACCAAAATAAGAGACAAGCTTACAAAACAGACCTGTAATTGGCCTTGCTCATCGGCATATTCAATGGACTGGAAGATGGTGAGAGCATAACGTTGTCTGGTCTTCAACCGAGCTCTGTAACCTCGGTACCAATTTTGGATGATCAATGCAGCTCTTATTGCTGCAGACACACAGGACACAAAAGTCAGAGAAAAACAGTTACTATGCAGCTATGATGGGGGTAAGAAGGTGCTTCAGGGGAAAAAATAGTCATTTCACCTGGATTCCTCGGTTCTACACACTTAAAAACTAGAATCAATGAGATTTACCCTCATGTTTTTGTAAAATGTCCTTGTCTCAAATATTCATAGAAGAATAATGGCATGAATATTGAGTAAAATTTTTGGAGCAAGACTACCTGAATTTGAATCCCAGCTCTGCTAATTACTGTCTATGTGACTTTGGGTAAGTTATTAAAACTTTCAAAGCCTCAGTTCCCTTATCTGTAAAATGGGGATAATAGCACTTATCTATGGCAATAATTAAGCATATAAAGTCTATGTATGCCCTATGAAGTAGCAATTCCGTTCTTCACTATATACCCCAAAGCAACTGTCACACAGTCCATTAAGGAGACATATGGCAATACAATGCTTCTTTGTGGCAATATAAAGTTTGACACCAACACAGCCCGGCTGTCTATTGCTAGGACAGAGAATATGTAACTGTAGTGGATGCACCTATAGAGTCTTATGCCACAAGTGGAAGCAATAGATTCAATAAACCCATAGTAACATGAACAGGTCTTAAAAAATTGTGCTTCAGTTAGAACAGTTATTAAAAAGTTAGAATGAAATATAACATGATACCATTTTATATAAATTTAAAATACATATACACAAAACCACAATATACATTTCATAAGAGTATATACAAAGGAAAAGATACACACTAAACATAATAATTGGTTATTTATGGGGAGGGTGACCATCAGGTACATGGGTAAAAGGGAATAAGCAAATTAATTAACATAAGAAAGGGTCTTGCACAAACCAATGATAACAATGCACAATGAATTAAGAAGTATGATTCACTCCATCTTCTACACCTGATATTCAATTGACAAGCGATGGATGAAAATAAACACACCTCCCTCTGCATAGAGTTACTGTAAGGACAAAATGAGATACTACAGGTAAAGAGTTTAGCTAAATGACTAATGTAAAGCACATGCTAAATAAATGTCAACTATAGTGGTAAGTACTCTCGTTTGTGGATTATTCAAACACACTGACTCTCTTCTGGTAGCCTTTGAACTATCCCAGTGGTCAGCAAACTCATTAGTCAACAGAGCAGCAAACCACGGCTCGCGAGCCGCAGTTTGCCGACCACTGAACTATCCTGTACCTTCATAGAAAGAGATCAGGTGAAAGATGAGATTAAAACATAGTCTCTTATGCCTTCCTCAAGTTTTAGAATTAAGAGGAATCAACATCAGCTGGCTCCTTTTATTCCTGCTGTAATTTTTCCCAGTTAGCACATAAAAATCAAGAGTTGACTAAACGTGCCAAAACCGGTTTGGCTCAGTGGATAGAGCGTCGGCCTGCGGACTGAAAGGTCCCGGGTTCGATTCCGGTCAAGGGCACGTACCTTGGTTGCGGGCACATCCCCTGTAGGAGGTGTGCAGGAGGCAGCTGATTGATGTTTCTCTCTCATTGATGTTTCTAACTCTCTATCCCTCTCCTCTCTCTTCCTCTCTGTAAAAAATTAATAAAATATATTTAAAAAAAAAAGAGTTGACTAAATGAGAACATTTGAGTTTTGAAAGCAGAAATCCAGCCTCCAGTCCCAGTATGTTTAGTTTAGTACTGCTGTAGTACACAGAGTAGACACTAATCATCTGAGGGTGTTTATTTATGAGCTCCCTCAAGGCTCTTGGGTTTCAGAGACTCTCATTTCATTACTCAGCTTTCAGAAAACCCCAGGAAATAGACATAAGGTCAAATATCAAAATCTTTATAGGGAAAAACCACAGGGAGAAGAAATCGAGTAACTTGTTCAATGTTGCAAAGCAAATAGTTGGTAGTACCATGGCTGAAATCTCATGTTCTTACCATATCCTTCTGGACAGTAACCTGACAGGTCTGTTCTGTGGAACAGTGACTGTCATGACCAACCAATCCTCACCTCAGTGGTTTTCTGTTGACCAAGCACAATGTTCTAGTGCAGTGGTCGGCAAACTGCGGCTCTGTTGACTAATGAGTTTGCCGACCACTGTTCTAGTGCTATTTACTGAGGGTCAGCAATAGATTCATTCCTGCAGTCCTCGCCACACAGTGAAGCTGAGAGAGACTAACTTACTTAAGGTCATTTAGCCAATAAATGGAAATGGACAGCAGGAATTGAATCAACAACTCACTGACCCCATAGCCCAAGCTCTTAACCTGCATAAATCTATTGACCTTTTTCTGTGTCTCAGTTTCTTCATCTGCACAATTATGAAGTGAAATAAATGACCTCTTTCTATTTACTATTAAAAACATCAACCTATATATATAAAAGCCTAAGCGACCGTTAGGACCTAACAACCAGAACGACCAGGATGACCGGTTGACCAGTCGCTATGATGCACACTGACCACCAGGGGGCAGACACTCAACACAGGAGCTTCCCCCCTGGTAGTCAGTGTGCTTCCACAGCCAACCTCACATGGCGCTTCCCCTTCCCACCCAGCCGGCTTCCCACGGCCCCTCTCCCCACCCTGCCAGCCCCTCCCATAGGCCCTGAGGGGCCAGCTGGCCAACATCTCACAGCCCCGCCCCCTGGTTGGCCAACCTCCCATGGCCCCTCTCCCCATCCGGTCACCACCCCCTCATCAGCCTCAATCGGGAGTCTGGCCGGCCAACTTCCCGGGGTTCCTCTCCCCAGCCAGCTGGCCCCCCAATAGGCCTCGATCGCCAGCCAGGCCAAGGGACCCCACCCATGCACAAATTTGTGCACTGGGCCTCTAGTAATAAATAATCAAGCTTATTATTTCTACAATTGATAATTGAACAAAATAGCTACCATATGTTAAAGTCTACTATAAGACATTAGTCCCAAGTATTATCATCTCCATGTTACACACACAGAAACTTCAGGTTTAGAGAGGCAGGGATCTTGCTCAAGTCATTCACCTAGTATGGATTCAGGTCTTCGAAGTCCTGGGCTCTCTCCACAATATATAGCCAGCTACTTCATTTCCTAATCTATTTGTACCTTTCCTTCCTTGAATAATAGCCACCATTTATTGAGGGCCTACTACGTGCCTAGAACTAAGCCAGACACATTACATAAACTACTACTTCTACTCCTTCCCACAAGGAGGAAGAGGTCATCTAAGTCTCCCCTCTCATTTCTGCCTTGCTGGGACCACAGTCCACTCACCCAGGGGAGGAGTTGTTATTTTGTTTGGTAAGCACACAGCACATTCATGGGCGATCTTTTACTAGTGGATGTGGGTAATGGACCTTGGAAGGTGAACAGTCATGCTCAGTTCCCTGTCTCTTGCACTTCCTCTTCTACTCCAAAGTCAATAAGCTGAGCTACCCTGACCCCATTGGGAATCCACCATCTCTGTTTGGGCTTGCATTCCTGTACCTGAGCCCCTACACTTGAGCATGAAGGCCACTTACTGAGCTATCACCTCTCACTCCATGCTTCTCTACTTTAGTCAGCTTGCTAGTGCTGGAAGCTGGGACTCTGCAGGCCACATTTCCACTTTGCCCCATGTTTGGCTCTGTAAATAGGGCCTGTTGAGGCTAGAGGAGGGACAGGGGACACACTTCTTCCTGTTCCTGTTAGTATAGCCTAGCAAGTGCTCTTCTCCCCCACAGATTCTCCTTGTTGCAGCCATTGGATCCAATTTGTAGTTTACCCAGCACTTGTAAAGCCAGCCTCATGGCAGCCCCTCAGAGACGCGGGCACCAGTTGAGCAGCCCCCCTTCTCAAAGGTCTGAGTTTCAGTTCTGCAGGACCCCTCCTCCAAGTTCCTAAATTTTAATAATTCCAATCTTCCCTCTTTGTTCTCTCAGCCCTAGAGGTGGTAACATTCCTGCAGTTGCTACCTCCACATACATTCAAGTTCTTTTTCTTTATATTTATTTATTATGTAAAGTTTTACATATGTCTCTTTCCCCCCACTCCCACCCACCCCCGCTTATCCCCCCCATTCAAGTTCTTTTTCAGGGACTCTTTTAGTTACCTAGTAAAAACTTGATTCCTAGCTGACAGTTGCTTACATTCAGTTCTCTCTATTCAAACTACTCTTGGTTTCTGCCTCCTGACTAAACCCTACCTGATGAGCTAGTCCCATGGCAATGGGAAAAGTAGGTCCAGCTCAGGCCCTTACTAGAGTCCCACATTGAGATTTTGAGTACTTGGGAAATGGCTGATAAAATGAACTTTGATCCTGAGCATGAATGCCAGTTACTAAGGTACTGCTGCGTCTTGGGGATAGAATTCTCCCAGTACCCTCTCGAGAAGAGGGAAGGAGAGGCAGAGCAGGAATGGCATAGCAACATCAGACTTCTAAAATGTCACCACTGAAGGGCACACTAGCCAGCTCAGGACTCTCCTCTGGAGCAGAAACCTCCAAAATGGCAAAGGGTAGAGCCCAGATATACACCCCACTCCAGGGGTGGGGCACTGACTCCATAACTTCCAACCCTGCCCATAGAAGAAAATATTTGTGTTGTCCAGTTCCAAACTCACTAGACAGCTTATATCTGCTTCTGGTCCTGCTGCTTCATGGTGTGACAGGGCTTCCCCGCCACATTAACTCCATGCAGAAAAAGACAAAAATAAAAGCTTGTGCTTTGGCATTGGTGGGTGAAGTGGACTGGAGCTGTGACAGCAGAACCCAGGAATGGGGACTCAGGGGATAGAGCTCAGAAGGCCGACACCCCAAGTTTCCTGGGCTGAGTCATTCCCTCACACAGCAGAGGACATCTTTCCCACATAGACATCTGCCTTGCCTGGGGGGAAGACAGTTGGCACACCCTATTGGAAAACACCTTGCCCCGAGGCCACTTAAGAGATTAAAAGTAACAATTAGCCTCCAGGCAGAAGCAACCGCACCCACCATGTTGAAAAAACTCTTGCCATAGAGGACGATTGCCTGGAGGCTTCAAATCAGAATCCTATTAGTCTGTAGATAGAGGCAGTCTCTGGAGGCTTTGAGTCTTTGCCTGATCCAATTAGTCAGAAACAGCCTTTAACATGTTCTGCACTAAGATTGAGAGGTGTAGAGGATCTACCTAATACATAGTCACAAACCCAAACAGACAACCAAAATGAGGAAACAAAGAAACAACCCCCAAATGAAAGAACTAGCCAATTCTCCAGAAGAGATAAATGAAGCAGAGATAAGAAATATATCTGAAACAGAGTTCAGAGTAATGATGTTAAAAATGGTCAACAGAATGAAAAAAGATATAATAACTATGAAAAAAGAACAGTTTGAGATAAAGAATGAAATAACACAAATAAAGAACACATTAGAAGGAATGCACAGCAGATTAGGGGAAGCTAAGGATTGAATCAGGGAATTAGAAGACAGTTGAAAATATCACTCAATTAGAGAACTAAAAAGAAAAAAACAATTAAAAAACAGGAGGACAGCTTAAGGGAGCTGTGGGACAATGTGAAATGTAACAATATTAGAATAGTAGGTGTGCCAGAAGAGGCAGAAAGGAAGAAAGGAATAGAGAAGGTGTTTGAAGAAATAATGGTAGAGCCCTAACCAGTTTGGCTCAGTGGATAAAGCTTCGGCCTGTGGACTGAAGGGTCCCAGGTTTGATTCTGGTCAAGGGCATGTACCTTGGTTGCGGGCACATCCCCAGTAGGGGGTGTGCAGGAAGCAGCTGATCGATGTTTCTCTCTCATCAGTGTTTCTAACTATCCCTCTCCCTTCCTCTCTGTAAAAAAAAAAAAAAAAAAAAATCAATAAAATATATTTTAAAAAAGAAAAAAGAAATAATGGTAGAAAACTTCCCTAACCTGGTAAAGGAAAAAGTCACACAAGTTCAAGAGGCACAGAGAATCCCAACCAAGAAGAACCCAAACAGACCTATGCCCAGACACATCATAATTAAAATGCCAAAAATTAAAGACAAAGAGAGAATCTTAAGGCAGCAAAAGAAAACTGTTGCCTACAAAGGAGCTCCCATAAGGCTGACACCTGATTTCTCGTCAGAAACTCTACAGGCCAGAAGGGAATGGCATGAAGTACTCAAGGTAATGGAAAGCAAGGATCCGAGACCAAGATTACTCTATCCAGCAAGGCTATCATTCAAAATAGACAGTCAAATAAAGAGCTTCCCAGACCAAAAAAAAAGGCTAAAGGAGTTCATCACCACCAAGCCAGCATTACAAGAAATGCTAAAGGGATTGCTGTAAGGGATTGCTAAGAAGAAACAGAGAGAGAAACCTAGCCATACAGAATTTAAAAAGCTGGAGTAGCAATACTCATATCCGACAAAATAGACTTTAAAAGCATCACGCTAAGGGAAATAAGCAAGTTGGAGAAAGATAAATATCATATGATCTCATTCATTTGTGGAATATAATGAACAACATAAACTGATGAACAAAAATAGAGCCAGAGGGAAAAATATTCTAGAATATAATAGAAGTAACCCTGTTATTTGCAGATTTTTAATATTTCCTACAACTTTTGTGATATCATACTATGTTAGTACAGTTTTGGTAATATTATTATACTTAAAATCCTTTTATTCTTGAAATATTAATGCTTATTGCATGTAATATTATTATATGTAAGATCATTTTTCTTGAATAATTGGTGTTTATTGCATGTAACATTTTTCTTGAGATATTAATGTTTATTGCATATAACATTATTATATTTAAAATCGTTTTTCTTGAAAAAAATACTGAGAAAAATAAGCAGTAAGGCAGGCATAGAACAGACTGCAGAATCTCAGAGGGAAGGTGGGGGAAGGTGGATGAGTAGGAAGAGATCAACCATGGACACAGACAATAGGGTTGTGAAGGCCTGGGCGGGGAGGGGGGCTATAAAGGGTCAACGGAGAAAAAAAGGGACGTATATAATACTTTCAACAATAAAGATTTAATTAAAAAAACGAGTACAGCAGGAATAAGAGACAATAATTCTATCTCCAGGCTAACAATTTCTAGTGTCCCCAAAGACTTCCTAATTAGATACGATATTTCATTAAAATTTTCACAAACTATTGTGAACAAAACAGGCTACCATCTTAGAACCCAAGAATCAGGAGCAAGAAGAGCCAATCGGGACCCACAGGGCTCACTCCTTTAGAGAGCATAGTCTCAGCTAAAGAGTCACCTTCTCAGTGAGGCCTTTCCTGACCACCCTTTTTATAATGGCACCCCTCTCCCACTGCCTATCTCATTCCTTATTTTCTTTCCACTGCACTTATCACTATCTGATATGGCATATATTTCACTCGTGTGTTATTGTCTGTCTCCTTCCACTAGAATGCAATCTCCATAAAGGCTGGGATTTTGGTCCATTGGATTAGCTGCTGTATCCCTGTTGGGAACAGTCCCTGGAACATAGTAGATACTCAATAAATATTTGTTAAATGAATGAAACTACTGTTTAATTAAGACTTTCTGTCTTGTGTTCCTCCTCATGCAGAGTGGTTGTCTTATGTTTGGTTTGCTTTGTTTTTTAAATAAGAATTTATTTGACATTTAAGCAAGAAGCCTTATATTCAGAATAAGCCATTTAAAGACTCTGCTTTTTGAAATTCTGTTGGTAGAGGCCTCCAGGATGAGGGAATATGTAGTGTAACTTTAAGGGGTCTGACATCCAGTCAGGAAGAGAGAGAGGCACAAGTGTGATAAAAATGATTAAAATGAAGTCAAATGAACTGAAAAGAAAATGAACCGTCTAGTGGCAAAAGGCTTTAAACGAGGAGGACAAGCATCTATTTCCTCAGCTATTCAAAGCATGCTGAAAATAGGGTATGGCTCAACTCTGGGACCACAGTTTTCATTGTTGTTTTTGTGCACAGATATTCTACATCTGCCAGCTGCTGGAGTGTGGGGCTGTCACAGTGAGACTTTCAACTTCACTGGAAAAAGCATGAAGTGTGAGATGGTCACACAGCCTGATTCTTGGGCAGCAAACAAGGCAAGGATCTCTATGAGACTCACTCATCCACAAATTGTGACATCCCTGCAGAACAAGGACATAGCACAGCCTCCTTGTCCCTTGAAAGCATTTTTTCTTAAACAAGAGGTAAATGAGATAAAGCATGAGGCCCAGTGTCCAAACAGTGGCAGGCATTTTAAACAAAACTATACACTTTCCCCTAATGACAAAAGAAATCATAGTTTTATCATTCTTGAAAACCTCTGGCCTGTTAGTCAGAGAAGGACAAGAATTAGAGGTAATGTCTGTGACCTTTTTATTTGCTCATATACTAGCCCACCCACCAACTCATCCACATGGGGTAATAAAAAATAATTTCTGAATTTGTAAACTGGGCATTTCCATTCTGGTCCCAACTCGACCAGATGCAAGTCACTTTACCTCTCTGGTGCTCAGTTTCTCATGTGAACAATGAGAACTTGGGATTTTGTGATCTCTAAAATGTTTTCCAGTTATAAAATACTCTAATTCATCCCTCTATTTTTTTAATGCCACAGCTGCAGCCTATTATTGCACATAGTGAAGTTGAAAATAACCAAGGACAAAATAGAATGTGTAAATGCAAACACTCAAATCAGAAGCTTCTAGACAAAGAAGACAAAGCTTAAAGACTATTTTAAAAATGTGAATTATCCCTGTAGAAAAATCCAAGTCAAGTCACTAATATCCTTGACTTCCTCATCAAGGAGTTGTAGCCAAGCTTTGCTAGCAATTGGTCAAGGAACATGAAATATTTCACCTATTACTTCTTTAAATTACCTAAAATATGATTACTGTATATTATCTGTTAATTGGGTCAAGAAATACCCAATAGAAGATGGGGAAAGATGGATGAGGAAGAAAGTGAAGACAAGATGGGGCTGGAAGACAGAGACACATGGGAAAGGTCCAAGGCCCATAGGTTTCAATGATGATCAAGAGATCAGAGAATGGGGCCCAGTGTTGCTCAGTGGCTGAGCATCAACCCATGAACCAGGAGGTCCCGGTTCGATTCCCAGTCAGGGCATATGCCCGGGTTGTGGGCTTGATCCCCAGTGGGGCTCATGCAGGAGGCAGCAAATCGATGATTCTCTCCCTCTCTCTGTCTCTCTCTGAAATCAATAAAAACATATATTTTAAAAAAAGAATCAATAACTATTTTTAAAAAGAGATCAAAGAATGGTATAATAATCATAAAGATTGCAGAGGTGGAACTGATCCAAGTGGCTACAGGGGCCAGGATATGGGAGTGAGCAGCTGAAGTACAGTGGAGGAGGGGCTGCCGGAGTTTAGGAGGTCAAGGAACTGAGATGCCAACATGCTTGAGATTATTCATGTGCACAGTGAAGATACTCAAGATGATGCCAAGACGTGGCACACAGAGTCTGCAAAGAATGAGAAAGTTGGTGGACAGCAAAAACAAGAGAGGGCTAACAAACAGTACCTCCAAAGGACATAAACCTAGGTTGCAGCCACTACAGGACTGGGATATTTTTTTATTTTGAAACATTTTCAAACATATTGGAAAATGGTAAGAATAGTAAAATTGTTACTATTTTGTCACATATGCATGCTCTCTCTCTCCACACACACCTATCATCCATCATTTCTTCAGTCTTCTTTATTCTAGACCAAGTTCTTAGCTTTCCTTTCCTTTAATGGTACTGTTATTTTCTTTCTCTTTATAATTAGTAAATAATTTGCAGGAAAACACTTTGGAACTGTGTATATATTCTATTCTCCAAAACATCCATTGATGATTTTTGCCTAAATCAATTATTTCTATGGTGGTTGCAAAACAGCAAATTTTAACTCATTTGTTCTACATTTACTAGGATTGGGATTTTTAAATGCCCCGTTTAAGGTCCTTTTTTATTCAACATGGCAATGGAACAACACCTGGATTGCATAAAGCCATCTAATGCAAGTTTCCATGAGAATTGTAATCCTTGGCTGAATCACAGTTCAGGAAAATATGAAGTTTTATCTATACAATACCAAAATAATAGGCTAAATCAGTAAAACCAGGTGAACAACAGTTTACAAGCAACTGTGACACCTCTTTCATATTAATCTCTAATTTCCCAAAAGAATCATTATTGTGAAAATATCAACTTTTAAAAACTATCATATCCTTAAATAAGAAATTTAGCTATGTACAAGTATAACTGTCATTTTAAATTATTAAAATATTTTCGTAGAGGAAATATTCTATTTAACAATTCCATAATGACCTTTAATCCTCACCTGGTGGGGAAAAAATTAAATGTCTTGACCACAATTATGTTTTATGTGTCCTTTGTTATCAATTGCTAATCTGACTTACAGTGCCAGATTCACTCACCCAAGGTTAAATACAATCAGCACTAAAGTTCTGTCTTTCGCAGCTGCTAAAAAGACAATGCAATACAAAGCCATAATCATACAGGAAAGGTATTCTGATTACGGGAAATCACTGGCAATTGGAGTGAGGTACTGACCTTTCTTACGCTGAGTTTAAATGTGTCTGTTACAGGATTTCCTAACAAATCACAGGCTCCAACCATAAAGCTGGTTTCTGTGTGAATTGTCCAGTTAGGGCTGAAGCTGGTAAATAGCATTTAAATGGGGAGATGTGACTTCATATTCTTTCAGCAGTACTTTCTACCTTCTAAAGGCTCATGATTCTAGAGTGGATATCTGAATAGTCCCCGTCAGGATCTCATTATACCGAAAATGTCTAAAGCACAGGCAGATTAACCACACAGCAAATAACAATACAGAAAAAGATGAGGATGCCTTTAATTGGTGTAAAGAATAAAAAGACTGTTTAGTGTTTTTGTTTCTATCCAGGCAATAAACGTGTTTCTAGTACTAATCCTATATAAATCTCAAGGCTCATATATTATCATATCAAAAAGTGAATAATTAAGTAAAAATTGTTATTGAAAGGGATCATAATTTCAGATGAAGGAAGTGATCTCCTTTTACAAAGAAAAGTACTTGTTTAAAATGATTTCCATTTGATGCCAATCAACCAGGGATTATAGTATAAAATGTGGGCTGAAACTAAAGAATTGGCAGATTTGGGATACTGATCTTAATTAAAGCCATGGGAGTAAAGTCACCCAAAGAGAGCATTAGAGTGACAAAGAGGGCCAAGAAGAATCCAGAGGAACCCCCAATATGTAAAAGTTGAAAGAAAGTGGCATCCTTGCCTGGCCTGTGTAGCTCAGTTTTTGAGCACTGACCTATAAACCAGGAGGTCACGGTTCGATTACCAGTCAGGGCACATGTCCAGGTTGGGAGCTCAGTCCCCGGTGGGGGGGCGTGCAGGAGGCAGCTGATCAATGGTTCTCCCTCATCATTGATGTTTCTATCTCTCTCCCCTTCTTCCTTCCTCTCTGAAATATATATATATATTAAAAGTACTCATAAATAGTTCAGAGACATAAAAGGAAATCCAGGAGAATATGCTGGCACTGAAAGCAAGAGCCTTGAGTATGTTAAGAGGGGAGTGTGCAAGAATGCCAACTACTGCCAGGACGTCAAGCAAAATAAGTACTGAAAATGCACCATTGGACTTCCAGGTCATTCAAGAACCTGTCAGAATCATTTTTCATGGGATGGGATAAAGGAAGAGGTGGGGGACAGTGGTGTGAATGCTCCCTTCAGGAGCAAACTCTTAGCAGGAGGAGAGAGGAGAGTAACTGGAGGGAACAAGAGGGCAAGGGAAGGAAAACAGTTACAAAGGGCAATTTTGAACAACTGGGAAATATGGGGCTGGGCATGGAGGGAGGGGATCTCTCAGGCAGTTCTGAATGGCCTGATTGTTAGATATTTAAACCACTAAATTAACTAGACGTTATTCCAAGAATTATAGAAGTATGTGGTGGCTATTTAGTATTTTCAAAATTTTAAGTAAAAATAGAGAACAAGTATTTTTTTTTAAAGAACAATCTCCATTAGAGAAATTTTCCATTTGTTACAGCTTAAGACATCAAACTTCAAAGCTAAAAAAACTAGATAGCCTTTGTGGGCTCCTCAGCACTTAGAGAAAATGAATAAATGTATGCCTAAGTGGTCTCAAGTAAAGAAACAAAAGAAAATATATCAGAGTGTTCTCAAAGTGCTCCATGAGAAAAAGCAAAAGGAAACAGATTATTAATTCAAAACCCATCGATATTAAATTTTAAGTGTAAACTGAAGTTCAAGAGAATGAAATTGCAATGTTTAATTTCTGTTTTTTTTGGTTGAATTCCAATTTTACAAGTCAGGACAGTGTATCAAAAGGAGCATGGACTGGGTGAAAAAGGTGAAAGGATTAAGAAATAAAAACAAAAGTTCATAGACACAGACAACAGTATGATGATTTCCAGAGGGAAAGAGGGGTGGGGTGTTATCATCATAACATTAATAAATATTAATGAAGGAAAGAAGGCAAATGGAGTCAGACATTGTAAACATGGTCACCTGGGAAGCTTTGTCCGGAAGCTACAGCTTCACACAGCATTGTTCCTCCAAGGTATTAACACCCCTCCCTTCCCCCATCTGGTACTGGATTATTGGGGGGAGAAGGGGGAATAGGCACATGTGCAGTGGAAGTTGGAGTGGCGCAAGGGAGGTGCTTGCCTGTCAGTCTAGCCTGGGGAACAATGGATTGGCTAGGGGGTGGACCCCATCAAAAGCATGTGAAATCTTAGAAAGTTAATTGGTTAGTTTGAAGAAGCTCCTGGTTAAAATCCCCAAAGAGTTCCCTCTGCTTTGTTCTTCTCTTGCTCCATGACCTTGCTCCATGACCACACTCATCTGTGTGCTCGCCTGTTCTCTCTCTATAGCCATGTGGCCTTAAGCAGTTGCATGGCCCATGGCCTTGCGGACCCCACACACAATGGACTGCAGCTGGGAACACAGCTAAGCTAGCCCGATGCTGGGCTGGACTGTGCTTTAATATGGAGCAGAGATTCTGGCCAGCGGCCTTCATTCGGGCCCTGCTGAAGGCTGGACTTCTTCCAGGGCGAGATGGACAAAGATGGGACCTTGGAGGGGAACCCCTTAATTTTACATCATCAATAAAGCTTTCCACAAAACCCCATCTTCCCATGGGGGGGGACTCAAGAAATTCCATTTCCTTGCAGCACCCCAAGAACTCCACTTCCACCAATAACAGGGGGAGGTAGAGAAGGGTAAAGGGGGATAAATGATGAAAGAAGGAGACCTGTCTTGGGGTAGTAAGCACACAATACAATATACAGATGAGGTATTATAGAATTGTATACCTAAAACCTATTCAATTTTACTAGCCAATGTTACCCCAATACATTCAATAAATATTTTTTTAAAGTAGCATATTCTTTGGAATCTGACAGAGCTGGCTCCAATTCAGGGTCAGCCACCAACTAATGCATGACTCAGAATAGTTCTATAAGTCTTAGTTTCTTCATCTAGAAAGAGAGACTAATCAAATCTTTCTCCAAGAATTTTGGTGAGAAATAGAAATAATGAATGTTGTAGGCGCTCAGCAAAGTATAGCCATTATTTTTTCTCTTCCCTGTTGCATGTCACAGAGGGAGTGAAATAACAATAATGATAAAAATCAATGCTACTTCTCTACATGGAAGGTGAATAGCCCACAAGAAGGGGACAGCCTCCATTTTACATGTAGGCTACTCTTTCTCAAAAATACCATGAGCCTGGCTAGTGTTGCTCAGCTGGCTGGAGTGTCGCCCATGAACCAGGAGGTCATAGTTCGATTCCCAGTCAGGGCACATGCCAGGTTGTGGGCTGGATCTCTAGTAGGGGGTGTGCAGGAGGCAGCCTATCGGTGTTTCTCTCTTAGCCATGTTTCTATCTCTCTCTCCCTCGCCCTTCCTCTCTCTGAAATCAATAAAAACATTTTTTAAATGCCTTGACATTCCAAAGGCAGAGTATTGTGGTGGGGCTGAATGACCAAGAGGGGGGGGAACACCCTCATCACTATAGAGACTGTGAGAAACAGGAAGCAAGCTCTGCTACTTACTAGCCATGTATTACTGAGCAAATCACTTTGCCTCTCAAAGCCTCAGTTTCCTTTTCCACAAATTGAGAACTCTTCACAGATTTTAAAGATCAAATGTATGTGAAAGGGCCTGGCCAACTATAAATAGTGATGGAAAAAAATAAAATACAATGAAATTAAATCTAAAAAAATTAAAAAGCAGTATGCAAATAAAAGCTTTTTTTGAGCGGGGGGGGGGGGGATCCTCAATTTCTGGCACATGGAAAGTGCTCAGGAAAAGGTTTCCCAGGTGAGTGTGGTGAGGAAGTGAGTGAATTCTGATCTAAAAGACTGACAGGGTCTTTAGACTAACTAGTGTTTTTTTGTTTGGTTTTGTTTTTGTGATTAAAAGAGTATTAGCTAGCCCAGGGCTCATAGGGCCTTTGTTGCTTAGCTGACCAACCTGAGTCATATTATGAGCTAGACCAGCCGTGGGCAAACTACGGCCCACGGGCCGGATCCGGCCCGTTCGGCTGTTCTATCCGGCCCTCGGAGCCGAAAGAGCGGAGGGTTCTCTTGCTCTCCCCTCCGCTCCTTCACCAGCAGCAGTGTTAACATGGCAACGTCGGGAAACACGGCCGCAGCTCCTTCTTCTGAGTGGGCAGATTTATATCCCCCATTCAGTAGAAGGAACAACCTCTCAATCTTCCAGAGGCTCCTTGTAATGCCCGCAGAAGCGTCCCTGACATCACCCTGGGAAGTAGACACGTTATCGTGGTGATGTAGGGAGACACGCCCCTGGAGAGCACAGCATCAGAGCATTAGCTAAAAAGGAGACCAACAACACTGTTCCCACTGGAGTTGATGTTTTAAAGACCAAAAACCTTTCAACCCAGTCTACATTGCCATCTACATCTACGTCCCGGGCATAATTTGGAAGTTGCACTAAAGAAAATGTTTAATTTACTGTTTACACATTTTGTTCTTTTCTATTTGTTTTAGTTTTAAATTATTTAATTATACTTAAGTTTAATTTGAAAGGCTTTTGTACCTTTCCTTTGTTAGGCAATTTTATTTTGCCTTTGCCATCTTCAATATAAGGTATGTTATTGTGCTATGATTCCTCCATTTTTTGAAGTTTCAAATTATAATAATTAGTGTTTACATTCTTCTTGTTAAAATGTTTGAAATGAACAAAACTATTGAAATAAAAAAAAAGACCGTACCCTTTTATGTAATGATGTTTACTTTGAATTTATATTAGTTCACACAAACACTCCATCCATGCTTTTGTTCCAGCCCTCCGGTCCAGTTTAAGAACCCATTGTGGCCCTTGAGTCAAAAAGTTTGCCCACCCCTGAGCTAGACTGAACCACCAGTCTTTGATTGGGACCAAGCTGTTTTTCTTTTGGTCATTCCTCATAATATCACAAAATGTTTACAGCTGTGGTGTCTTTTCTGATAGATAAAGAACACTCCAGGAGTCCAACTTCCTACTGGATACTTTCCCTGGGATTATAGGCAGCTGATAATATACATGTCAACATCATCTTCACCTCTCAGACCCCTCTTCCTTCTCCCTGTATTCTCCTTCTCAGAACCACCCAGTGTTCAAGACAATAATCCAACCATACTCCTTGATTTTGATCTCTCTCTCCCCGTCTTTATACACTTCATATAAGTAAATTTAATAAAGTTACACTGGGAGTTAGCATAAAAGGGTGTGTATTGTTTGACAGCAAAAAACACTGTAGTCAGCCCTGGCTGGTATGGCTCAGTTGGTTGGAGTGTCAACCCGTGCACCAGAGGTTGCAGGTTTGATTCCTGGTTAGCACATGCCTAGGTTGCAGGATTGGTCCCAGGTTGGGGTGCGTACAGGAGACAACTGATCCGATGTTTCTGTCTCCCTTCCTCTCTATCGAAAATATCTTTGGGTGAGGATCAAAAGAACAACACTGTACCCTAACTCTGCCAGTTGTTAGTTATAACAACTTGACAAATATTCACCTCACTGAGCATGAGCTTTTTCATCTATACAAATAGGAATAATAACACTTTATTTGAGAATTTATATTCATTGCATTAATTAAATAAAATATATGTAAAATATTTTGAACACTCTCTGAAATAATAGTAATCAGGAAATAATAGTTATTCTTTTCTATCAAGAGATTTCAAAATATTCATAGCCCTTGGTACAATAATTTCATGTCCAATCTCTTAAATATGGAAATAATCCAAAATAAGGAAAAAGCTTTACAAAAAATATTTTTCAAAGTGTTATTTATATTTGTAAAAAATTTCAATATTAGAGGAATAATTAACTATATTATGGACTATACACTAAATGAAATATTTAGTAATGACTAAAGTGATGTTTACAAAGCATTTATAACAAACTGAGAGATGTTTATATAAAAATGTTTTAGTGCCAAAAGCAAAACTACAAAAAATTAATATTTAGTCTGATAAAAATATCTATACTATACCCCCCCAAAAAACTAGAGATTATCTGAATGTAACAGTCATTATCTCTAAGTAGTAGAATGATGAGGGAGTAGTATGTATTTCCAAATGCTTTTCTATGTTGTACAATATTTCTGAATGAGAAAAAAGTTTTATGGATAAAATATTTATCTCATGGATAAATGTAAGTAAATACCATTGCATCAGTTTTCAGCAGATTTATTATTATGAAATTATAATACATGTTGATTCACATATTCCACAGGTAATAGAAGAATAAAAAGAGTTATAAGAGAATACTCTGAACAAATATATGCTAATAAATTAGATAACTTAAGACGAAGTGGATAAAAACTATTGAAAATCACAAGAAGAAATTTGGGATGATCACTTTGTGAGTTATATACATGTCTAATCACTATGTTGTACACCTGAAACTAATATAAAATTGTATGTCAACTGTAATTGAAAAAAAATTTTTTAATAGATTTCAGAGAGGAATCGAGAGGGAGAGAGAAATAGAAACAGCAATGATGAGAGAGAATCATCAATCGGCTGCCTCCTACACGCCTCCTCCTGGGGATCGAGCCCAGAAGCCAGGCATGTGCCCTGATGGGGAATCAAACCATGACCTCCTGGTTCATAGGTCAATGCTCAACCACTGAGCCACGCTGGCTGGATGAAAAGAAAATGACAAGAGCCGAAACCGGTTTGGCTCAGTGGATAGAGCGTCGGCCTGTGGACTGAAGGGTCCCGGGTTCGATTCCGGTCAAGGGCATGTACCTTGGTTGCGGGCACATCCCGAGTGGGAGGTGTGCAGGAGGCAGCTGATCCATGTTTCTCTCTCATCTATGTTTCTAGCTCTCTATCCCTCTCCCTTCCTCTCTGTAAAATATCAATAAAATCTATAAAAAAAAGAAAATGACAAGAAATAGAAAATCTGAATAGAATTATAGAATAAGTAATCAAAAACTACCCACAAAGAAAAGCCCAGAACAACAACAACTATATATATATATATATATATATATATATATATATATATATATTCCCATACCCAGATAGCTTCACTGACAAATTCTAACAAACATTTAAAGAATACAAATTTTTCACAAACTCTTATAAAAAAATGCAAGAAAAGGGAACACTTTCCAACTCATTTTTTGAGGCCAGTATTACCCTGATATCAAAACCAGGCAAAGATACCACATAAACTAGTATTTCTTATGAATATAGATGCAAAAATCCTAAGCAAAATATTAGCAAACCAAATCCAGCAACATATAAAAAGGATTATTATACACCATGATCAAGTGGAATTTATCCCAGGAATGCAAAGTTGGTATAACATCTAAAATTCAATTACTGTGTACCATATCACAGAATAAAAGACAAAAACTACATGAGCATCTCAATACAACTGTCCCTTGGAATATGTGGGGGATTAGTTCCAGGACCCCCAAAGATACCAAAATCTGTGGATGGACTTGTACAAGTCCCTTCTATAAAATGGCATAGTAGGGGGGGGGGGTAATGGGGGAATAAGGAAGGACACATATGTAATAAATTAATCAATAGAGAAAATTCTTTAAAATGGCATAGTATTTGCATATAGGCTATATCTGCATATAGGCTACAGCAGGGTCTGCCTACACATCACTTCATTCATGCAGATTCAGCATAGTGTTCAGGGCATGGCAAATTCAAGTTTTGCTTTTTAGAACTTTTTGGGATATTTTTCTTTCTAATATTTTTGATCTGGGGTTGGATAAATCAGTGGATGGGAAACCCACAGATATGGATGGCCAACTACACATGCACAATTCAACTAGGAGAGAGCACAGCATTTGAAACCAAAAGGAAAACATCTCACACTAACTAGTATGGAAAACTCTTCATCCTAAACTCTCCACACTAAGACTGAGTGACCTTCCAAAACCAAGATGTGGAAGAGAAATTGGGGAGATTATCTGTACCTAAATAACAAAGGAATGGAATTTAAGAGCACATTATTCACATAATTGTCCCAGCTTGCTTGTTTTTATTTTAATTTCTTTGTAAAGACTATGTTTCTTAGACACTCGAGTTTCAACTAGATTCTAGTAGCTATGAGAAAGAACTTCGGTACCAAATAAAGAAAATATTAAGTTTCTAATTATATGGTAATAGTAGGGGGCATGTCAACTATTTAGAAACAACACCCTTTTGGAGAAGCAGATGATTTAGCATTTGCCAAATTCTACCTAGAATATTCTAAAAACATGAGGCAAATCTCATAAAGTTCTGTGTTGAATAGCTATAAAAATAATCTGATCACTGAGTTATAAAACCGAATAAAGATTCAATGCTGTTACCAGTTGTTACACAGATATGAATATAGCTATTTATAAGCATACTGAATAAAGAGATATAGGTTTACAGGGACTTTCTTGTTCCCTGCCACTGAGTTTTAAATTGAGATTTTATATTGGTACATTTCCAACTGAAATCAAATCAAATATAAAATATCTCTTAGATAATACTTTATGGTACATCAGAAATTCAAAGCTACATCTTCCTACCAGTAGTTTCTGATGTTATCCCAATATTTAACCTCTGGTTCAAGGGATGATGCCTTGTGCAAAATCACACAGAGCAGGCAGCTCCAGAACCAACTATGTACGTAAATGAGAAAGGAGGACAGGTAATTGGCTCACTTTTCATCAGGAAGACACATTCCTAGCACTCACTTTTTGCAGATTTCTTGATTTTAATTGCTGAACTACCACAGCCCATGTCTTCTAGATGGTGTAAAATAGCTTCAACTTCTTACTCCCAGATGGTGAAGAGGTGTGAGGAACCACTCCTTAGCTGACACTTCAGTCACAGACACTGATGGGGAATACACAGGAGGGAGGGGAAGGAAGAAGGATGTTAACAACTAGGTATCTTAAGGACTGACTGCTCAGCAGGATTCATTTTATGCTTCTTCTCAACGGCTGTTTGTCATGTGATGTGGAAAGTGACCAGACATAATCTAATCCTGGTTTATTTTCCACAGCACAGCAGCAGCAACGGAGCAGCTATAGGTTGCTTTTCTGATACACATATTATTTTCCTCATGTCTCAGTCAGATCAAGGTCTGCAGAAAATAAAACATTAAAAACGAAAAGAAAAATGGCAATGTAAGAGCGTACAATTTTCTAATTGAAATATAGGGAATAAGATAGGAAAGATCTGACATTATTGAACAGTTTTGGTTTTCAGCTCAAATAATTAAACCTATTTGGGCTTTGAAAAACACAAATTGGAGGACTATGAGACAAAAACAAGATATTTAAATGCCAAAATCCAAATCCAAGTGAATTCTTTGACAATATTTCTCAGAATCAGTCAGAGCACTTGTTTATAAAAAGGAGGTTCAAGGCCTCCCCCCGCACCCCGGCAAATGAAGGCATCAGAATCTGTCCAAGTGCCCTTTTTAAACAAGCTCTCCCAGTGTTTTTGAGACTCTTCCAAGTCTACCTTCCGGTAGCTCACCAGCCCCTCTGACAAGTTAGATGAAACTGCTAAAGGGATTTTCCACAATCACTCCCTGGGAATTTCTGACAAAATTCCTTTCCTCATTGCTTTTTTGGGGGGTGATATTTCTGAAGGGGGCCAAAAGTTTTGCTTTTGGTGATAGCAATCTTTAAGCAGGATATTAAGAGAAACAAAAGACTCAGAAAGAACCTTTGATCTTCCCCCTTTCCTGCCTAAGAGATTCAGATAAGAAAAAAACCTGCTTCAGGATGAGAACCTTAGTACTAGACAGGAGGACTCCAAGCAGGTGCCTGTTCACTAGACCACCCTGTGTCTCACTGTTTCTGGGTTGCCTAGCAAAACTACGTTCCTCTCTTCCTCAACTACCTGTAAATTGCCTACTCCCTTTGAAATCTCAGGCCCCCTCTTTCTTCTTTGTTTAAAAATGACCTGTATACCCAATTTTACTTCACTGTCTTTGGAATTTCCATGCTTATGTGAATCCCCCGTGAGCATGTATTGAAATTTAATTTTCTTCTGTTGATCTGAGTTATTAGGCCATGTAGAAGAACCTAGAAGGTGGGAGGAAAATCATTATTTTTTTAGCTGCCACATTTCCTTTATTTTTTGATTCTCCAAACCAACCTGATCTAATATATTTGCATTTCTTGATAGAAACAAAGAGAACTAACTGACTAGGGACCCTATAGGCATGTTTATTTTTCCATTAGCACTACACTAAAAGCTTCAGAATTTCAACTCAACTGAAGAAAAGGGAAAACAAAAATGAGCAAAATATTTGAATTATAGAAATATTTTTTAAAATAATAACCTTAATAAACAGATATTCTAATCAGAACTAGGCCTGATTCTTTTACATGTTGAATCAATTAACCCTCTTAAATTTGGGATTATTTACAAATCTAATAGGGATTTCTTTTATATCTTTTGTTATTGTTGTTGTTCATCTTCACCTGAGGATATTTTTTCCATTGATTTTTTTTAGAGAGAATGGAAGGGAGGGGGAGAGGCAGAGAGAGAGAAACATCAATGTGAGAGAGACACATAGACTGGTAGTCTCCTGCACATGCCCCAACCAGGGCCAGAGGATTGAGTTTGCAACCAACATATGATTCCCTTGAATGGAATCAAACCCAGGACCTTTCAGTCTGCAGACTGACACTAACTACTGAGCAAAACCGGCTCGGGCTATATCTTTTTTAAATGTTAACAAGGTCAGCTCCAAGAACACAACAACTCTTGTGACATTCCATTCCAAACCATTTTCCAAGGTTACCGCAGATCCATTACATTCACATCCTCATATTTGTGCACTTGGGTGGTACATTCATCCATCATACCTATCAATTTACGTATTTATGAGAGGTCCTGGGAAATTTTTTTTTAATCCTCGCCAGAAGGTATTTTTCCCATTGATTTTTAGAGAGTGGAAAGAGAGGGACAAGGGAAGGAGAGCGGGAGAGAGGGAGAGGGAGAAGGAGAGTGAGAGAGGGAGAGAGAGAAAAACAGAGAGAGAGAGAGAGAGAGAGAGAGAGAGAGAGAGAGAAACATCGATGTGAGAGAGACACATGGACTGGTTGCCTCCCGCACGCACCCCTACAGGGGCCGGGAACCTGCAAACAAAGTATGTGCCCTTGACTGGGAATCAAACCTGGGACCCGTTGATCCATGGCCAACACTCCAACCACTGAGCAAAACCAGCCCGGGTGCTCCTTGGAAATTTTGCTAAATATTTTAATGAAATTAAGATATGTACTTTGACACCTTGACATTCCAAGCTATCTCAAATCAGAAGAAGAAAAAGAAGAGGAGGAGGAAGAGAAGGAAAAGGGAAGGTGGGAAGGCAGGGAGAGAGGAAGAAAGGAAGGAAATCAGTTTGGAATGATTTTAAGTAACAAAATCATAGATGTGTAAAGGGTGGGCGAGACCTTTAAAATTACCTAGAATTGACAGAAAGTACAAGGCAGTTAAGCAACTTGCATAATTATTATATAGACAAAAATGGTTTGCCTGGGTCCCCTTGGGTGGAGTTGGGCATCTGAATTTTTTAAAGCTCCCCAGATGATTCTAATATGCAGCAAAGTTTGACAATCTCTAATAGAGACAATGTTTTAGCGAATCCACGATGATGCCTAGTGAACATCACATTTTCCTCTGAATGCTTTTTGACTTCATCTGTTTGGAACAAGATTTTTCCAAAGGTCATGTCAGGCTTGTAAGGCTGCGGTTTCTGGCATCTACTCTTTTCTCATGTTTGAAATTGGGGCACTATTTACACATCGCTTGCTTTCTCTCCATACTCAAAAATATCTCTAAGGTTATCTGCAATGCCTATGAGAACACATCTGCTAGGGTCTTCATCAGCCTTTGAAGTGGTTTATCTAGTCCTGCTGACCTTATCCAAGCACCTATATTAATGCTCTCCAACGTGAGTACCACAAGACTTACCAGAGAAGATTATTAAAAATGCAGACTGCCCTAGCTGGTTTGGCTCAGTGGATAGAGCATTGGCCTGCGAACTGAAGGGTCCTGGTTCGATTCTGGTCAAGGGCACATGCCCAGGTTGCAGGCTTGATCCCCAGTACAGGAGGCAGCCCATCATTAATTCTCTCTCATCATCGATGTTCCTATCTCTCTCTCCCTCTCCCTTCCTCTCTGAAATCAATAAAAATATATTTTATAAAAATAAAATCAAAATGCAGGTTCCCAGACTTTACTGCCAATACTGAATTCAAGCAGTCTGGGTGGCCTGCACCCTTCAGGGTGCTTTGGCGCAGGCACTCCCTGTATCTGTTTGACAAACTCTGCTCTTCCTTGGGCTTCACTTCCATCTTCATGCTATTTTTCCTACCCTTTTTATGAATATATAAGAGTTGGGCATTGAGTTGGCAACAAACACTGATTCAATAATAGGAAGTGACATATTTCAATCTCGATTTTCTTTTTCCAGAAAAAGAAATAAAACAATATATCTTTCCAAAGGCATTTGGTTCTCAGTTAATTCACCGCACAACAAAAGTCCATATAAATGATTCACTAGGAACTAAAAAGCATCATGGTTGAATATATTTCTACTAGACTGTAAGCTTCTAGGGTATCTTACTTTCTAAATACTCCTTGAATCTCTGGCACCTACACAGTGTCTTTAACATAGCAAGTATTTGATAAATGCTGAATGCATGCATGAATGAATATTTCTAAGCCAGGGTCCTTTAAAAATTAGTAACTAAAGATAATTATTAGTCTATAATTTTGTGCACAGATGCTGGCTATTTGATTATAAATCTTTTATTAAACCAGAAAATGGATAGTACTTATACATCCATTTTTAAACAAAATTTTTAAAACATGATGGAAGTGAGAATTGTTTTAGAATTCTTTGGTATTAGAAATAATAGTTTGTTGTTAGAATTTTTATATTATTAAATATTGCTTTCTTTCTTTTTCTGGAAAAAGAAAATGGAGATTGAAATATATCACTTGCTATTGTTGAGTGAGAAACTTGCCCAGTGCCTCAGTCTCTCTAAAATCAATAAATATAAATTTTTAAAAAAAAGAAAAAGAGAGTTCATTTTAATTCTCGCCAAAACAAGAACTGGTTAAGGCCAGATGCCACTTCCTACTCCCACACACTGCCCAACTTAGACTGTAATCATCCACTTAAAGGCAGAGAGGGAAGCAAGTTTTTAAAGATGTGCTTTTGCTAAGCTGATAAAAATGATTTGGGGATTTTCCATTATTTGGGAAAACATAAGCTCCTTCCATTTCCTGCCCTCTGTCTGCATTAGCAAAGCATTTAGTGTGCTAGAGTCTTTGAAGAAACAGTTTCCTGGAGCCTCAAATGGGTTCTTCAGCTCAAGAGGTGGGGAGTGTCATCAGCATTCACAAAGACCCAAGGATGCCATAATCAGTCAAAAAGCAGCTTGAAACTTGCCCAGTGCCTCCGTCCTTACCGATACATATATATATACCGAGGATGGTTTTTAAGCATAAACATAAAATAGTGATTCATCATGGGCACTCATTTAAACTGTGCAGAATGAAAGGTTTCTAAGGCTTCCACTAAAAGGTTTTCACTGTGTGTGTGTGGAAGAAGGGTGAGGGGGAGAAGTGGAGGGTTGAACTGCTTGATGTTGTTCATTTCTTTTCATCCTGGCCACTTTTCATTTCCAAAGATGAAGATACAAAGAAAGAACAAAAGATGGTCCTTGGAGCCAAGCTAACCTCAGTCATCAAGTACCCTCTAAGCTAGCCCAGTCTCCCCAAGTTGTTCTTATTCATTATTTTAGTTCAAAGTGCATCTCTACTGAACCCTCACACCTTGGCTCAGCCACGATGACCTTGATTCCACCTCTGGAATTCTAGATGTGAACTATGGTTGGTTTCCCATGCTAGAAACTTAGCTTTTTCTAGCGAAAATTCAGCTTTCATGAGAAATGCCTGCTCTAGCTCTAGCCCTGAGGAAGCCAAATCTAGAACCCAGTCATTCAACTGTGGACACCACTGATGTGTCCTCCAGATACCTCTTCAGGCTCATCCTGCTGCATGACATTTGGTCTTCATCAAAAGAGGGGTTCTAGTCCGGTGGGCATGGCTCAGTATTTGAGCATAGACCTATGAACCAGGAGGTCACGGTTTGATTCCCGGTCAGGGCACATGCCCAGCTTGTGGGCTCGATTCCCAGGAGGGTCATGCAGGAGGCAGCCAATCAATTATTCTCTCTCATCATTGATGTTTCTCTCTCTCTCCCTCTCCCTTCCTCTCTGAAATCAATAAAAAAATATATATTTTTTAAAAACAGGGGTTTAGAAAGAGCACTCACCCAGAACTGGCGAATTAAACAGCTGGCATTGCCTAAAGAAAGTCAATGCAGGAGAGAGAGAGCTACATAACCAGAAACGCTGAGAGGAGCGATCACGGGGAGACAAAGAAACAGCCTGCATATGAAAGAAAAGGAGGAATCACCAGAAAAGGAAGTATATGAAATGGAGGCAAGCAATAGGACGGAGAAAGAATTCAGAGCAATGGTCATAAGGTTGCTGAAAAGGATGGAAGACAAATTCAACAATATGTGTAAGAACCAAGAGGAAATGAAGAAGATCCAAGAAGAAATGAAAAATTACATCGCTGCAATAAAGAACTCAATAGAAAGAATCAACAGTAGACTAGAAGAAGCAGAGGACCACATCAGTGAGATAGAAGACAAGGTACGAAAAAATACCCAAGCAGAGCAGCTTCTAGAAAAAAAATTAAAAAGCAGGAGGAGAGCCTAAGGGAAGTTTGGGACAACACGAAACGAAACAACATCCGCATAATAGGGGTTCCAGAAGGAAAGGAAACTGAGCAAGGAATAGAAAACCTGTTTGAAGAAATAATGACAGAAAACTGCCCTGATATCGGGAAGAAAAAACTCACACAAGTCCAAGAAGCTCACAGAGTCCCAAAGAAGATGAACCCTAAGAGATCGACATGAAGACACATTATAATTAAACTGGCAAACACCAATGACAAAGTAAGAATCTTAAAGGCTGCCAGAGAGAGACAGAAAGTTACCTACAAAGGATCTCCCATCAAACTACCAACTGATGTCTCAACAGAAACACATCAGGCCAGAAGGGAATGCAATGAAATATACAAAGTCATGCAAAGCAAGGGTCTGAATCCAAGAATACTGTACCCAGCAAGGATATCAATTAAAATTGAGGGTGAAATCAGGAGCTTCCCAGACAAAAAAGGACTAAGGGAGTTTATTACTACCAAACCAGCAATGCAAGAAATGCTAAAGGGTCTGCTATAAAAAGAAGAAATAGTAAGGGAAGAAGGAACATAGGCATAAAGAATAAAAATGGCGACAAACAAGTACCTATCAATAATAACTTTAAATGTAAATGTATTAAATGCCCCAATCAAAAGACATAGGGTAGCTGAGTGGATAAGAAAACATGACCCATATATCTGCTGTCTACAGGAAACACACCTTAGAACAAAGGACTGACACAGACTGATGGTGAAGGGATGAAAAAAAGGTTTTTCAGGCGAATGGAAATGAAAAAAAAAGCTGGGGTAGCAATACTTATATCTGACAAATTAGACCTCAAAGTGAAGGCCATAACAAGAGATAAGGAAAGCCACTTCATAATACTAAGGGGCAATTCAACAAGAAGATATAACTCTGGTAAACATATATGCACCCAATACAGGAGCACCCAAATACATAAAAAAAAAAAACTTCTGGAGGATATCAAGGGAGAGACTGACCGCAATACAGTCATAGTAGGGGACTTTAATACTCCACTAACACCACTGGGCAAATCCTCTAAACAAAAAATCAGCAAAGAAACATCAATCCTAAATGACTCACTAGGTCAGATGGAATTAATTGACATCTTCAGAACATTCCACCCCAAAGCCACAGAATATACATTCTTCTCAAGTTCACATGGGTCATTTTCAAAGATAGACCACATATTGGGACACAGGCAAAGTCTCTTCAAATTCAAGAAGATAGAAATCATATCAAGCATCTCCTCAGATCACAATGGCATAAAACTAGAAACGAACTACAATAAAAACAATCCAAAAAAAATCAAACACCTGGAGGCTAAATAGCATCCTTTTAAATAATGATTGGGTTACCAAAGACAAAGAAGAAATAAAAAGCATCATGGCAACAAATGATAATGAAAACACAACAGTGCAAATGCTATGAGACACAATAAAAGCAGTCCTGAGAGGGAAGTTTATAGCTCTACCGGCCTACCTCAAAAACAAGAAAAGATGGAAATAAATTATCTAACCCTACAATGCAAAGAGTTAGAAAGAGAGCAACAAGAAAAGCCCAGCGTAAGCAGAAGGAAGGAAATAATAAAGATCAGAGCAGAGATAAATGACATAGAGACCAAAAAAATAAAAAAGATCAACAAAACCAAGAGCTGGTTCTTTGAAAGGATAAACAAGATTGATGAACCTCTAGCCAGGCTCACCAAGAAGCAAAGAGAGAGGACCCAAATAAACAAAATCAGAAATGAAAGAGGCGAAGTAACAACCGATCCCACAGAAATACAAACAATTATGAAAAAAATAGTATGAACAACTCTATTCCAACAAAATGAACAACCTAGATGAAATGGACATATTCTTAGAAAAATACAAGCTTCCCACAACTCAATCAAGAAGAATCAAAAAACCTGAATAGGCCAATAACTACCAAAGAAATTGAAGCAGCGATAAAAAAATCTTCCAGCAAACAAAAGCCCTGGTCCGGATGGCTTTACAGGGGAGTTCTACCAAGCATTCAAAGAAGAATTAAAACCCATCCTCCCCAGACGATTCCAAAAAATGCAAGAGGAAGGCACATTCCCAAGCTCTTTCTATGAAGCCAGCATTACCCTAATTCCAAAACCAGATTAAGACACCACAAAGAAAGAGAACTACAGGCCAATATCCTTGATAAACATAGATGCTAAAATCCTCAACAAAAATCTAGCAAATCGAATTCAGCATTACATTAGAATGATCATACACCATGACCAAATGGGATTTATCCTGGGGATGCAAGGATGGTATAATACCTGCAAATCAATAAATGTGATACATCACATAAACAAACTGAGGGACAAAAATCACATAATCATATCAATCGATGCAGAAAGAGAATTTGACAAAATCCAACACCCTTTCTTGATAAAAACTCTCAGCAAAGTGGGAATAGAGGGATCACACCTCAACATAATAAAAGCTTTATACAACAAACATACAGCCAACATCATACTAAATCAGCAAAAACTAAACTCTTTCCCCTAAGAATGGGAACAGGACAGGGATGCCCACTTTCACCATTCCTGTTTGATATAGTACTGGAAGTGCTAGCCATAGCGATCAGACAAGAAGAAGAAATAAAAGGCATCCAATTTGGAAAAGAAGTAAAACTGTCCTTATCTAGAGATGACATGATACTATACATAGAAAACCCCAAAGACTCCATAAAAAAAACTACTGTACCTAATAAGTGAATTTGGCAAAGTAGCAGGATACAAAATTAACACCAAGAAATCTATGGCCTTTTTATACACTAATAATGAACTCACAGAAAGAGAAGCGAAAAAAACAATCCCATTTACCATTGCACCAAAAAAATTAAGATACGTAGGAATAAACTTAACTAAGGACGTAAAAGACATGCACTGGGAAAACTACAGGACATTGAAAAAAGAGACAGAGGAAGACATGAACAAATGGAAGAATATACCATGTTCATGGATTGGTAGAATCAACATCATTAAAATATCCATACTACCCAAAGCAATCTATAAATTCAATGCAATCCCCATTAAAATACCAATGGCATATTTCACAGACCTGGAACAAACTCAAAAAATTCATCTGGAATTAAAAAAAAAAAAAAGACCCCGAATAGCTGCAGCAGTCTTGAGAAAGAAGAGCAATGTAGGAGGGATCACAATACCAGATATCAAGCTATACTACAAAGCCACTGTTCTCAAAACTGCCTGGTACTGGCAAAAAACAGACATATAGACCAGTGGAACAGAACAGAGAACCCAGAAATCGACACAAGCCAGTATGCCCAATTAATATTTGACAAAGGAGGCAAGAGCATACAATGGAGACAAGACAGTTTCTTCAATAAATGGTGTTGGGAAAACTGGACAGAAACATGCAAAAAAGTGAAACTAGACCACCAACTTACACCATACACAAAAATAAACTCAAAATGGATACAGGACTTAAATGTAAGATGGGAGACCATAAAAATCTTAGTAGAAGCCATAGGCAGCAAAATAGCAGACATTTGTCACAGCATTATCTTTTTGATACAGGTCCTAGGGCAATGGAAACTAAAGAGAAAATAAATGGGACTACATCAAAATAAAAAGCTTCTGCACAGCAAAAGAAACCATCAACAAAACAACAAGAAAGCCCACTGCATGGGAGAACATATTTGCCAATGTTATCTCCGATAAGAGTTTAATCTCCAACATTTACAGGGAACTCATACAACTTAACAAAAGGAAGATAAACAACCCAATCAAAAAATGGGCAAAGGACCTAAATAGACACTTTTTGAAAGAGGACATTCAGAAAGCCAAGAGACATATGAAAACATGCTCAAAGTCACTAATCATCCGAGAGACGCAAATCAAAACAACGAGGTACCATCTCACACCTGTCAAAATGGCTATCATCAACAAATCAACAAACGACAAGTGCTGGCGAGGATGCAGAGAAAAAGGAACTCTTTTGCACTGCTGGTGGGAATGCAGACTGGTGCAGCCACTGTGGAGAACAGTATGGAGTTTCCTCAAAAAACTAAAAATGGAACTCCCATTTGACCCAGTAATATCACTTCTAGGAACATATCCCAAGAACTCAGAAACACCAATCAGAAAGAATATATGCACTCCTATGTTCATAGCAGCACAATTTACTATAGCTAAGATTTGGAAACAGCCTAAGTGCCCATCAGCAGATGATTGGATTAGAAAACTGTGGTAAATCTACACAATGGAATACTACACTACTGTAAAAAAGAAGGAATTCTTACCATTTGCAACAGCATGGATGGAACTGGAGAGCTTTATGCTAAGTGAAATAAGCCAGGCAATGAAAGAAAAATACCACATGATCTCACTCATTTATGGATAATAAAGAACATTATAAACTGATGAACAAAAATACAGAGGCAGAGCAGCATCGAACAGACTATCAAACTACAGTGGGAAGGCTGGGGAGAGTTGGAGGGTGGGGAGGTAAGAGATCAACCGAAGGACTTGTATGCATGCGTATAAGCATAACCAATGGACGCAAGATACTGGGGGGTAGGGGAGGCCAGGGGAAGGTCAATGGGGAAAAAAAGGAGACATATGTACTATTCTTTGTAATACTTTAAGCAATAAAATAAAATTAAAAAAAAATTAAAAACAGGGGTTGTACAGCCTGATGTCTGTGGCCTAACTAAAGGGCATAGAGTAGAGGAGTCCCTGGCAGACCATGCTAAGAGAGGCTCCTTCCACTACTACCTTTACAGTAAAACACTGTAGCATTTGCTTGTATAAGGGGTCCTAAATGAATAAGGGGAGATCTGTAGGATGGAGCTGCTGATTCTTCCTGGGTCTCATTAGGTTAAAGGGTAAGAAAAGGGTAGAAATTATACTGGCCACCAGAAGGTGTCTGAGGGTATCTGCTGTTATATGAGGAAGGACTGTGATGAGGGGCAGTTTGGCCTGGTGCCAGGTTTTCCAAAGTGTGTTTGTGGAAGTGTAGTTCCATGTTGTTTATAATTCTAGTAATAAGGCTCCCCGCCCCCCCCCCCCAAAAAAAAGGTCTCATCATCAAATAAGTTCAGGAGAAGTACATTTATACACGTTTCTTTACTACAGGACTCCTCAGAGCCTTCATATGTTAATGTGCATTGCGAATCTCTAAGAAAGGGCTATAGTGTCCACTGTTTCCCAAACAGCCTAGCAGGGAACCCTTTTCAGGGAACCCATATCAACAACACCTATGGTTCCTAACTGGTAATGCTGACCCAGTGGAGCCTGGGGTTTAGAAGTCAGACAAACCAGAGTTTAAATTCTTCTCAGCTAGTCATTTATTGCTCTGCACCTCAGTTTTCTCAACAGGAACTAGGGCAAATAACATACCTCTCATACTTGTACTGAGGACTAATGAGGAGCAATTCTTAGCTGATGAGTTAGGAAAGGCTATACATGGGTGGGTACCCCTGTGGTAGGAATGTTAAAATGAAACTTGTGTTTGCTCTTATCTCCTCCTTCCAAATGCATTAGCTGGGACCTTCCAGAGAATAAATCCCTTGGGTGTCTACAGGTTCTGGGATAATTGCAGATTCACAAGATCTGGGCTCTTTCCCCCTGAGAACACAAAGATCTGAAAGAACACTATACCAATATAATAATAATAATAATAATAATAATAATAATAATAATGGCAGCTAAAATCACCACTACTTATTAAGGAACTATTATTTACCCAGCAGAGTGGGTGCTTTGTATTCCTATTAATCCAGTTAATCTTCACAGCAATCTTCAAGATCATATCATCACTCCCATATTACAGATGAAGAAACTGAGACTCAGAAATTAAATATTGTACTCCATGGCACAGCTGATCAGTGGCAGAACCGAAGACCTACTCTGCTTAATCTTAAAAAACAAAAATGTCCACTGAAAGGTTTGCTATGCCCTGGTTTCAGGACCCAACCTGGTCAATCTTTGTAAGCATTAATCACTAATGAGAATTCTTTAATGTTGCAGGGAATTCTGTTTCCCTTTCTTACAGACAGATGGAAACCCTGTGGTGCTCTGTGGTAACAAGAGGCCAAAGGAGCTAAAAAAAGATTTCTGAACATTCTGAACACGAAGTTGCACAATGGGGTTTAGGGAACACCCCGTGAAGGGCCTAAAAGAGTTTCTTAAAGTATCCCTTCCCTCATTTTCTAGCTCTCACCCAAGTGACCACAGAGTTTTTCCAAATATCACGTTCATTTGAAATAGGCCACAACCCTTCAGATTGCAAAGTCATCTGTACACATTTTTTAAGACGATGGCAAGTGATTTGCAATCAGCATCCTTGAGAAAAATCAATCTGAGAAATTGCAAAGCAATAAAATAAACTCCAAGGAGTACACATTCCATGTTTTGTTGCTACATAATATATGCTTATAATGTAGACTTCTGCTTCCCCCAAATAGCTAAGAACAAAACAAACATATTACCTGGTTCTTTTGCTTGGCCAATGCAGAGGTTTTTCCTCACCCGCCAAAAAACGTTCTCTATGAGGAATGCTGAAGTCTGAAAGAAAAAAGAGAGAAGTCAGCTCTCTCTGGAGCACCCCCTACATATACACACGCACTCCACACATCTCACATCTCTGCAGCTCTCTGCAGGATGAGCTCCGGCTTAAATAAATCAAGAAATACACACACACCCGCACACACAAAGAAATAACCCAAACAGGCCACAGCTGCTTTGCCTTTCAGCCTGGAAGCTGAGCCCAGAGCCACAGATCCAGGAGAGCCTGAGCTCTGGCCGGGAGCCACAGCTTTCTGCCCCAACCCTGCCTTGTTTCAGGCTAGGAGATAGGGATGTGCTCAAGTAATGGGCTGTGATCACATGACTGCTTCCAGGGGGACCAGGCTCTACAAGGGCAGGACCAGGCCGCTGCTTGCATAAATAATATGCACCAGTACAAAGCATAAAAGAGAATTTTGGCAAATAAGGGCGGAAAAGCATTCAATGGCTGACTCTTTAGGTAAATCAAGAATGATTTCTAGGAAACATTCTAGTAACCTCGGTACAATTAAGAAAAAGGAGGCGGAATCACTAACCATTCCTCCTTAGGACTTGAAAAGGCAGGGGTTAAAGGGGCGGCTGCTGTGTGCTGTGCTGCAAATTTATTTATATGACATTTTTATTCCTCCAGCTATTCAATTAGTCGCTTGCTGAAGAACCCATCTGTGAAAGGGAGATTCACCTCCCACCATCAGCAGAAAGGAAAGGGAAAGTTGACCTGTAATTTTGCTGAGTTTGAGAAGGATGAGGAGTGAAGACACACTTGAATAATCGAAGTGCGGATGCTAGTACTGGATGCCACCAGCTTACAGTTCGGCTGTCTTTTGAGGCAATCAGGGGTGACCTGTTCCCAGGGTCTCACGCTGACTGCAGCTGCACTGACAGCAATTTTCCTCCCAAACTCTTCCTAGTTGGTTACACAGCGTATGGCCTTAGCTTACTGGCCTTAGGCATAGAGAGCTAGGATTTAAAGGACTCCAGACGTAATTATTTCATAACCCCACCCAAGCTACTCTTTAGCCAATTCCTTTCTGCAATTTGGTACCACAGGAGATCCAGTAAAGCAGTTACCTAGCTTGATATTTATACTAATGGAGTCACTTTAAAAATAACTGGAAAGGTAGCTCTGGGCTTCTCTACGCTTATTAGCATATTCAATATTATCAGAGGGCCTCTTATGAGATAATGTAACCATACAGGTTTCTATGGCAGGAACTCCAAGCCAAGAATCTGAGGAGACTGCTGTACACACTGCAAATGATAGCATAATTAGCCAGACTCCCAAAAAATAATGGATAATGTCACTATATGGATGAGTTTCCAGCCAAATGCCTATTTAATCCACCGACCAAATGATGGCTATGGTCTAGATACAGTTGTTCAAATGTCACCTCCTCTGTGTGATGCCTTTCCTGAATCACCGAAGGGGACTTAGTCACTCTGTCTTCTGGCACTCAAAGCCATGTGTGCGTCCAATTATAGAACCTCCAAAAGTGCACTGTAATTTGTCCTTTTACATGTGAAACCCTGAAGGGGAAGGATCCATTTCATTCCTCTTGGCATTTCCAGCACCAAATACAAATATTTGTTTAATCTCAGAAAGAAAGAAAAAGAGGACAAGAACTCCTTATTTAGGTATTTATTTTTAATGATCAGCTTCTGGACTATGAATTGGATTGGCTGTGCCCTATATGTGACTTGTCTAAAACTTAAAATTGCTTAAAATGAAGAATTTAACCGTATTTTTCCACTGTACAAAGAATGCTAAAATGCTACTTTGAGCACCACAGAATCCTATAGCCAGCCTCCAATTATTAAATGAAAGAGCATGGATGTATGTTAACAAATCACAATGACAGTATCACATTTATTGAGTACTTACTACGTTCTAGGCACTTACAAATTTTAAGTGTGTTACCCTTCCTTAATCCACAGACCATCATATGAGACATATACTACTATTATCCCTATTTACGAATTAGGAACTACAGCCCAAAGTCAAACAGCAAATAAGTGGCAGAGCTGGGATTTGAACCCAAGCACTTTGACTCTAGAACAGCCGTGGGCAAACTACGACCCGCGGGCCAGATCCGGCCTGTTCGGCTGTTCTATCCAGCCCGCGGAGCCGAAAGAGCGGAGGGTTCTCTTGCTCTCCCCTCCGCTCTTTTACTTTGAATTTATATTAGTTCACACACACTCCATCCATGCTTTTGTTCCGGCCCTCCGGTCCAGTTTAAGAACCCATTGTGGCCCCCGAGTCAAAAAGTTTGCCCACCCCTGCTTTAGAACCTCTGCTTATAATCATTACACTACACTGCCTCAGTCAGCACCTTATATGTTTGTAAAATGATGTTTCCAGCTTCTACTCAGATGTTATCTGGTTTTCCTCCAGCTGAGGATGGATGTATTGTCTTAGCCTGAAAAAAGAAAAGTTAATGGGTCAATTTATCTCTCAATGGGCACATCATCATAGGATAACAGCCAATGGGAAAGATGAGAGCTAATTTCCCCCCCAGAAAGGCCATATAAATACCAAATCATCCTTAACTAAGATGCCTTGTGCTGTTTCAATCAATTCAACACATTTTTATTGAACACCTCCTATGTGGCAGGCACTGTGCTGAGGGACGGACATAAATGGTGAAGAAAATGGAAACAATTAGGTGAGACACACACACATAGGTAAATGAGAAATTAATATTTGTCTCCCCACCATGGCCAGTGTGGCTTATGGTTGAGCATCAACCTATGTACCAAGTGGTCACTGGTTCAATTCTGGGTCAGGGCACATGCACAGGGTGTGGGCTTGATCCCCAGTAGGGGGTGTGTAGGAGGCAGCCGATCAATTTTTTTTTTTATTGATTTCAGAGAGGAGGGGAAAGGGAGAGAGAGAGAAACATCAGTGATGAGAGAGAATCATTGATCGGCTACTTCCTGCACGCCCCCTACGGGGGATCGAGCCCAGAACCCAGTCATATGCCCTGATGGGGAATCAAACCATGACCTCCTGGTTCATAGGTCAATGCTCAACCACTGAGCCACACCAAGGCCAGGGATGGAGCCTGCAACTGAGGTATGTTGACCAGAATCGAACCCGGGACCCTTCAGTCCGCAAGCCAATGCTCTATCCACTGAGCCAAACCAGCTAGGGCCTGATCAATGTTTCTATCTCTCTCTCCCTTCCTCTCTCTCTAAAAATCAATAAAACATATTTTTAAAAATATCTCTCCCCTATTGCAATATAATCTCCAGGTACCTAAAACAGTGCCAGGCACATAATATTTATTATATGAATAAATGAAAGCAATACAGTATGATAAGATCTGTAACAGGACAGATAGGTAGACACAGAGAAAGAGCCCCATCACAAAAAGTGGGATGAGGGAAGGCTTTCTAGAAGTGGTGGTAAGGCTGAGACCTGATGATTGAGCAGCCAGAGTTAAGATTTAGCCAGAAGAAGAGGTAAGGGAGAGACAAGGGTGTTCTTGTAGACATGTCTATTTTATAGTACTTAACAAGGATGCGAAATGGGAGAGGCGAAGTAAAAATCAGAATGAACTGTGGTCCTAATTACAATGCTGCAGTTAGACTTTTGAGAGGGTAGAGAAAAGTGGCCGCCTTTCCATTTCTGTAGACTAGACTTACACTTTCTTGGCTATCTTGGCTGCTTCTCCTTCCTTTCTCACTTCCCCACTCCCCGACTGCGTTTGCCTTCACCTTCCAAATAAACTTCTTGCTCTCAAACGCTTGTCTAAGGGTCTGCTGTTGAAGAAGCCCAAACCAGCATCTCCGTTAGTCTATGCTAGTAGCAAACTATGGGAAGCTAGAGGGGATGGAGAAGGCTGCTTACCTCACAAGGGAGAGACTGGGCAGTGCAGGCCAACCTGTCCTTTTTCACAAGTTTCCTGGAGCTGGCTACAGTTCCATTTTCTACCAAGGAAAAGTAATTCTAATGGGTCATGATACACACTGGGGAATATGCTACAGCCGTGGGCAAACTACGGCCCGCGGGCCGGATCCGGCCCGTTCGGCTGTTCTATCCGGCCCATGGAGCCGAAAGAGTGGAGGGTTCTCTTGCTCTCCCCTCCGCTCCTTTACTTTGAATTTATATTAGTTCACACAAACACTCCATCCATGCTTTTGTTCTGGCCCTCCGGTCCAGTTTAAGAACCCATTGTGGCCCTCGAGTCAAAAAGTTTGCCCACCCCTGTTAAATCTAGGCAAAGCAGCTGGATTTGGGAGTCAACTGAGAAAATAACAATGTGTGCAGATCTGTTTGGTAGTGAGCACTTAAGGTCCCTGATACTTCAATGCCTGATAGTAACCAAAGGAGGTAACTCAAATGGGGCTGCCTCTCAGCTAGCCTCCTGGTGTTGGGGCTAGCGGGGAGAAATCATACCTTATCTCAGCTTCCTAGCACCTGGTAGTCTCTAAATTGAGGTACCTACCCCACAGCAGCAGCACAGATATGTTGGAGAATAGAAAGCAAACCATTAGAATTGGCATTTTAATCTATTTTCTTATTCTTTTTGAATTTTCTATTTTCATGTATGTTTGGTAATATACACAATATGAGTTCAGCAGTACTAGCTGCAAATAAGTAAATATACCTGTATTAGGGGTTCATTCTCAGAAAGCTTTTACTGTGAGAGCTTCACAATCAAATGCATTTAAAGAACCTTGATTTAAAGAGCCTGCTGCCTTTTGAAGAGAGGGAAGGAATAGCAAGTAACATTAAATTTTAATAAAGAGAAAGAATCACATGTGTTTTCAGGGATAAATTCTGGGTATTGAAAAACCATATTAAGTAGGAGAAAAGGGAGGCCAGATTTGGCAAATAATTAGAAAGTTATTCAAAGAAATCAAAGGTGGGTAACAACAAACTATCGATGTACATGAGGATGAATCTCAAAGGCATTATGCTGAGTGAAAGAAGCAGGCTTAAAAGGTTGTGTACGTTTATATGAGAGTTTCAAAAGGACAAAACCACAGTGATGGAGCACTGATCAGTGGTTTCCAGGGTTGATGAGTGGGTGAGGGTATGACTACAAAGGGATAGATATAGATATAGGTATAGGTATAGGTATAGGTATAGGTATAGGTATAGGTATAGATATATAGATATATACATAGCTATAGATATAGATATATAGATACAGAATATCCTATATAATAAAAAGCTAATATGCAAATTGTCCCCATGGGCAGAGTTCAACAGACCAGGAGTTAGACATGCGCTGACCACTAGGGGGCAGCATGGAACATGGCAGGTGTTGGCGAAGCGGAGCTGGCAGCAGGTGGCAACGGAGACGCTACCAGCCCCAATGGGCCCCGCTTGGGATTGCGGCTAGATGGTGGAGCAGGTGAGCGGGTGGCACCAGGCCAAGGCGGGTGCAAAGAGAGGCCCCAGCCAGCGGTGGTGGCAGGCAGCCAGGAGAAGGAAGGCCCCAGCTAGCAGCCGCTAGGGACCCCTAATCCATGCACAAATTTTGTGCACTGCGCCGAGAGGAGGAGAGAGAGAGAGAGAGAGAGAGAGAGAGAGAGAGAGAGAGAGAGAGAGAGAGAGAGAATATGAATGAATATGAATTACTGATTTTAGAGAGGAAGGGAGAGGGAGAAACAGAAACATCAATGATGAGAGTGAATCATTGATCGGCTGCCTCCTGCATGCCCCACACTGGGGATCAAGCCCACAACCGGGGCATGTGCCCTGACCAGGAATTGAACATGACCTCCTGGTTCATAGGTTCGATGCTCGAACACACTGCACCACACTGGCCAGGGCAGCATAGGACGTTTTGGAGGGTGATGTTCTCTATCTAATTATGATGGTGGTCACACTCATCTATCTATGGGACCAAATTCACAGAACTGTACAGCAAGTTGATTTTACTGTACACTAATTTAAAAATAAAATTTTCAAACAGCTTCACAGAGCTGGCTCTGGCTTAGTGCCTTGGGTCTGCAGATATTAAAGTCCCCATGGACAGCCTCTGACTGCCAAGGGCCCTTTTTAAATCACAGCCAGAAGCAGTGCTTTCTGCTGTAAATTATGAACACTAAGGAAAACACTTGCCCTCAACAGATACTTACTGAGCATGTTCCAGCTACGAGGCAGGGATGCAAAGATGAATGAGCTCTGGTTCATTTCCCTGCCAGGGTACAGTGTAATGAGGGACACAGGCCTGTCCACAATAATTTCAAAACGAAAGTGTAGGTCCAGAGATATGCCACTTACTATTGGAGTCCAAAATTATATCAGTTTGGTCAGGGCAAGTTAGGAAATGTTTCACAGGGGATTAAAAGGTGAGCAAAGCATTCCAGGGAACATGGGAGCATGTTATATTTGAGTAATGCTTCCTGAGACTGGGGGCTAGAGGGTAATACAGAGTGGAGGATGGGGATGTGAACCTGAAGAGGTAGGTTGGTACCTGTGGTTGTTCTTGTAAATCATAACAAAGAATTCAGAGTTTAACCAGTCAGTCAGGGAATGCAATTACAAATGCTTACATGAACTGGGGAAGATAATATCCTCCTATCTAATAAAAGAGTAATATGCAGATTGACCATCACTCCAACACACAAGATGGCTGCCCCCATGTGGTCAAAGATCCTGCCCCCATGTGCACACAAGATGGCCACCACAAGGTGGCCAGCAGGGGAGGGCGAGTTGGGAGGGACCAGGCCTGCAAGGGGAGGGCAGTTAGGGGCGATCAAGCCTGCAGGGGAGGGCAGTTAGGGGTGACCAGGCCAGCAGAGGATGGAAGTTGGGGGGTGACCGGGCCTGAAGTGAAGGGCAGTTGGGGAGGACCCAGGCCTGCAGGGGAGAGCAGTTGGGGGGGTACCAGGCCTGCAGGGGAGGGCAGTTAGGGGTGACCAGGCCTGCAGGGGAGGGCAGTTGGGGGGGACCCAGGCCCTGCAGGGGAGAGCAGTTGGGGGGGGACCAGGCCTGCAGGGGAGGGCAGTTAGGGGTGACCAGGCCTGCACGGGAGGGCAGTTAGGGGCAAACAGGCTGGCAGGAGAGCAGTTAGGCATCAATCAGGCTGTCAGGGGAGTGGTTAGGGGGTGATCAGGCTGGCAGGCAGAAGCGGTTAGGGGCAATCAGGAAGGCAGGCAGGCGAGCAGTTGGGAGCCAGCAGTCCTGGATTGTGAGAGGGGTGTCCGACTGCCCGTTTAGGCCTGGTAGGATCGGGCCTAAACGGGCAATCGGACATCCCTCGAGGGGGTCCCAGATTGGAGAGGGTGCAGGCTGGGCTGAGGGACACCCCCACCCCCGTGCACGAATTTCGTGCACCGGGCCTCTAGTAAATGAATAAAGCATCCTGGGTGGAAACGATGGGACATTCTAGAGAGTTTTTGTCTAAATGAGACAGCTGCTACTTACTGGTAGCTCCTCTTAGGCTGCCATACAGAAATCCTGGCCGTGTTGCCCGATGTAATTTTTCAAGAGAAGCTAAACATATTTTTATGTAAAATCCTCCTATTTTTAAATGTGAGTATGAATATATTTCTGCAAATGTAAGATGCCGTCGATTATAAGGTGCATCACTATTTTATGTACCAATAAAAAAGAAAAAAGCCACTCACCAAACTATGACATTCCATTGATTTTCAGACAGATTCCAATTTCAGAGATGTTAAATGTGAAAAACATGTGCATCTTAGAATCAATGAAATACTGTAATTCTCATTTTCTCAAAACATTGTATAAACTCCATGGATCAGTGTGAGGTTGCCAGATTGCAAGCTCTGTTTGAGTGAAGGGGAGCCTGAGAGTAATTTGATTAGATCCAAACTTTAGGAAGATGACTCTGAGGGTCAAATGGTGATTAAAAAGCCAGCCTTAAGGCCAATGAGGAAGCTCCTGCCACAATCTAGGAGATAGATATATAAGGGCTGATTTAAGCCCTGGCAGTGGGAATGGAGAGGAGGGGCCAAATATAAAAGCCTTTTAGGTACAAAATGCCACTGGTCGCAGACTGAATATAGGGAGCAAAAGTGATGAAGGTATCAAGAATTATTCCAGCCCTGGCTGGGTGGCTCAGTTGGTTGGAGTGTAGTCCCAAAAGGTGGCAGGCCAATTTCAATTTCAGGTCAGGAAACATACCCAGGTTGTGGGTTTGATCCCTGGTCTGGGCACCTACGGGAGGCAACTGATCTGTTTCTCTCTCTCTCTCTCTTCTCTCTCTCTCTCTCTCTTCTCTCTCTCTCTCCTTCTCTCTCTCTCTCTCTCTCTCTCTCTCTCTCTTCTCTTCTCTTCTCTTCTCTCTTCTCTTCTCTTCTCTTCTCTCTCTCTCTCTCTCTCTCTCTCTCTTCTCTCTCTCTCTCCTCTCTCTCTCTCTCTCTCTCTTCTCTCTCTCTCTCTCTCTCCTCTCTCTCTCTCATTCCTCTCTGTCTAAAATCAATTTTAAAAAGGGCTGGGATTAAAAAAAAAAAAAGATCCAGAACCCCCCAAGATAAAAAAAAAAAAAGAAAGAGCCCCTAGCCAATGTGGCTCAATTGATTGGAGCATCATCCCCTGCACTAGGAGGTACAGGTTCCATTCTAGTCTGGCCACAAAGCCAGGTTGCTGTTGATCCCTGGTTGGGGTGCTACAGGAGGCAGTCCATCAATGTTTCTCACTCTCTCCCTCTTCCTCTCTTTCTAAAATCAGTAAAAACATACCCTCGGGTGAGGATTAAAAAAAAAAAAAGAATGATCCCAAGGTTTATAGTCTGGAATAATAAATGGATTCATCACTTATTTATCACTATTTACTGGGTGTCTACCTTGTGCCAGACACTATGCTGGGTGCTAGAGGTACAACACTGGTCCTTCTCTCTTACAATTTACAGTCTAGGTGATACCATTAACTGCAGAAGAGTATTAACAGGTACAGGGGTAGGACATGAAGGGGGACAAGTGTGTTTATGGTGGAGAAAAAGAACAAGTTGAAATGTTCTATATGCTTGAGAAGCTGGCATTTAGAGCCCAGGAAATTAATCAGGTCTTTTTGATTAAAGAGGTCATCAGGGTATCAGTAATAGTTGAAGTGATTAGAGAAGATAAAATAGCCTGAGTGAGCTTGTAGAGTAAGAAGGCAACAGGGATAAAAGCAGAACCCTGGGGAATAGAGACATTAAGGAGCGAACAAAGGAACAATCTGGAAAGGAAGAGGGATGTCTGTATACCAAGGAAGATAGGTATTAACATATAATCCAACATATCTTCTATAATTACTGCATAGAAGTAATTTACCTTGGCAATGTACAATTCAGATTTTCAGTGTTATGGGTATTTTGTCTGAATTCCAAATCCACTTACCAGAGCAGCTTCTTATTTAGAGAGTTGTGATATTTTTAAATATTGCCACAATCTGTCCCTTCTAGCTTGCATGTGCTCCTGTTTTGCAGTATCTCAGTTTGATATCTAGCATAAGTCAATAGCAGAACAATGGTAATTCTGATTTTCCTTTTGTGGGGGCTCTAATCTGCCATTCCAAGGCAAAAGTCAAACAACAAAATATACTTTTACACAACTCCCTGTCATGTCCAAGCACTGGGAATTGGGCGAAACTATCTAGGCACAGATGATGGATTTCCCCTTGCAAGACCACTATGAGGTTCTTGAACCAAAGCTCCATAATAGGTGAGCCTATGATGTGGCAAGATACCATGGCCCTCGGGACTTGTTCAGAAAGACCCTCCATTTTTTGTTTTTTAATCCTCCCAATAATATGCTTATTGATTTGAGATAGAGAGAAATATCATTGTGAGAGAGAACATAAAGTGGATGCCTTCCATATGTGCCCCGACCAGGGATTGAACCTGCCACCCAGGTATGTGCCCTGATTGGGGATCAAACCCGCCAACCTTTCAGTATATGGGACGATGCTCCAACCAACTGAACACACTTGCCAGGGCAGGCCCTCCATTTCACAGGAGGTGTTAGGTGCTCCCAAATGTCATAGTCTTATGACTGGATGGCCAGTACTCTTTCCATTATAACAAAGTTACCCAATTCAACCCTATAAAGATAGCTCCAATATAATATACTAGAGGCCTGGTGCATGGATTTGTGCACTGGTGGGGTCCCTGGGACTACCCTGCGGGGATCGGGCTGAAATCGGCTCTCCAACATCCCCCCGAGGGGTCCCGGATTGCGAGAGGGAGGTTCTTGGGTAACACCCCCCAGAATTGGGCTCCTTCCTCTCTGGTTCCGGGTGCATCATCTGAGAACTGTAGCTGCCAAGTAGACAGTCAGATGGTCGGATGGTCGCTTAGGCTTTTATATATATAGATATTAAAGTACAATAAACTCCATACACAAAACATAAAGCCCACAAGAGTTGGCCAAACAACTAAACACAGGAAGCTTAACTTTAAAACGTTTCCATGACTACCCAGATTTCATTCAATTCATCTTCTCCTTTAAAAGTTCCTATCCTTCCACATTATAACAGTTCCACACTCTTAAATACTTACTTGGGTGGTTGGTGTATCTTTCAGCCTGGGCTGGAGGCTCAGGACTCAATCCATCCTCTTGCTCATAGGTGTTACTTGAGGAGGACTGAGACTTAACTGCACAGATGATTATACAGTAATTCTTCAGTAGGTTGCCATGACAACCCCTTGATGTCAGATGCAATTATGACATCATCACCTGCCAACATAATGTGAACAACACAACCTGCATACAAAAACCACTTATTGAAAAGGCAGGTACAAGGTCCTTCAACCTTTCTTTTTGCCATCATTAACCCCGTCAACCATTTTTGTATTCATAAACATAAAATCTAAAGAACAGTTGGTTTCTTGGGAAAATGTTGAAATTATTAGCTAAATAAGACCTGGGAAAGATCTATGGCTTTATTTTCAAAAACCTTGCTACTATAGTCTCAAATGACTAATAGCTTATGGTGAAGGTGAAGCCTTTGGAAAAGTTTTAGGGAATTTTCTTTTTTTAAAAAATCAATTTTAGAGAGGAGGGAGGGAGAGAGAGAGAGACATCAACGTGAAAGAGATACACCAATCAGTTGCCTCCTGCACGACCCAAACAGGGACGGAACCTGCAATCTTCCAGTACACGGGATGATGCTCCAACTGAGCCACACCAGCCAGAGCTAGAAAATTTTAAGAACACTTATTCTTGTCTTGGTTTCATTCATATATTCATTCAACAAATATTTGTCAAGCATCTATTGTGTGCCCAACACTGTTCTAGACCCTGGGGGATATACCAGTTAACAGAACTGACAAGGCCTCTTCCCTCATGAAGTTTATAGCCTAGTGAGGGAAGTAAACAGTCATCAAATAATTATAAAAATACCTTGTCCGGTGTGGCTCTGTGGTTGAGCGTTGACCTATGAACCAGGAGTTGCTGGTTGTATTCCTGGTCAGGGCACATGCTCAGATTGTGGGCTTGATCCCCAGTGGGGGGCGTGCAGGAGGCAGCCTATCAATGATTCTCTCTCATCATTTATGTGTTTTTCTCTCTCTCTCTCTCTCTTCGTCTCCCTCTCTGAAACCAATAAAAATATTTTTAAATTATTATAAAAATAAATATAAATTTGTAGAGAAGTTAAGTGTATCATGAGAGTGAATCAGAAGGTAAAGCAAAAAGGCTTCTCTGAGGAAATAACCTTTGTACTGACATCTGCAAGATGAACACGGATTAATTATGTGAAGGTGTTGATAGGGGGATAGGGTCAAGCTTAGACGTTGAGTTAAAGCTCAGTGACCTGGAGTAGATTAGTGGACTCCATGACCTGAAGACTTTCAAAGGAAATCCAAGCCTGAATATATAGGTCTTAGTTTACTAAAGCTAAAGTTAGTATTTTCACCAATATTCCAAAGAGTACACAATCTGTGATTCTCATTTCCATAAAACTCTCTAAAACAGTGCTTCTCAAACTTTAATGTGTTGATAAGCCACCTGGGGGTCTTGTTAAAACATAGATTAGATTATTAGGCCCATCCACTTAGAGGTTCTGATTAGGTAGGCCTGGAGTGGTGCTCATGAATCTGTATTTCTATTAAGCTCCCAAGTGATAAGGAAGTATACTTTGAGCAGCGCTACTCTATAACACAGTATGATTTTTATTTGTTTAAATCTCTACTCCTTTAACAACCCACCCTTTCATGACTATTAAAGTAAAACTATATTCTCCAATGTTATTGTGATGTTTTTGGTCAATTCAGTAGTATCACAAGAATGAAAGGATGTTGTGATATATAATTAAAACAATGCCATAAGCTAACAATTTCAAATATTTGGAACGAATGAGAGAAATAACAATTATAAGCAATCTGAGGTATCAGTAATGTAGTGAAACTTCACTAACCTATCTCAGGAAGGTGGACTGTCATTCTCACTTAGTGAAAAGTCTGATTTACAGAGCAGTCTAAAGGAAACGTAATATAAATTAACCTGATGTAACTAAAGCCAGGAAATGTCTATATGTTTAATGACTCTTTTACTTAAACAGGTAGAATAAGAGCTATTTGTAATGAACACTTTCATATTATGAATGAAGCTCTGGATTTTATAGTGTGTGAGATAAAAATAAACTCCCTTTGCTCAGTTGGAGTGTTGTCCTATACATTGGAAGGTCATGGGTGTGACCTACGGCAGTTAGCACACTGTCTTCTGGCACAAGGGAGTGTTTGCGTGAACATGTAGCCAAAGACGGGCACTAAGAGCAAATCTCAGGGCTTTGGAGAAAGCGCTGGGACACAAACTCACTCTTCTCCCCCAAATGTTGTGCTCTGAGCAAGGCTATCACCATGAGGAGAGCCAGTCTGGGGGGTGCAGCTGATACATGGAGAAGGTCAGACCAAGGGAAAGGCAAAGAAACAGAGCTGGGGCCCTCCATCGTAAAACACTGGATGAAATTTTACCTTCAGAATTTTCAAGTCAGATTCATTTGAGATCGGTTTTGCCTACTCAGTTTGGGCTGAATCTTCTCACTTGCAACCTCAGATTCCTTCTGAAACTGTTAGATGAAAAAAAAAAAAGAATTTAACATAAAGATTACATACCTAGAGGGGAACTTTCCAAACTCTGGTCTAGTGTGTCTATTTAATCAACTCTATAATCAAGTACAATATAAATTCATACCCAAATCACCTCTCCAAAGGAAAAGAACAGCAATAAAATCTACAATTTGCAATTGTGTAAATTCATTCAAATAGCTATTCCCAAAAGAAAACAACCCAGGCAGTTGAAAGTGTTTTGTTTCTGTTTTTTTTGTAAATACGTCCAGGAGAACTCCTTTAAGAATAGATGTGCATCTGGGTTTTAGAATAAACGTTGGACCCAGAGTCAGACACTGGAAACGTATGACTAATACTGAAATAATATTCACAGTCAGTTGTCATGGCAGCCTGCTCATTCTGTACAAAATAGAATCCACTTCATTTTAACAAGATTTAGCAGAGGAAAGCTACTTGCCTGCAGCCTCTGAGTTAACCTACTAATTAGTTTGGTTTTATTATTACATATAGCCTTCAGACTATACCCTAATTGTATCCCAAAAATCATGAATACTTAAAATCACTAAAAAATATATACTATATGATTTTTGTTTAATATCTGCACCACTCCTAAAACCTTCCCATCAAGCTTAGAGGCAAGCCCCATTGTGTGCACAGTTGAATCCACTTATAAATCTAAAGAAGACATTAAGTGTCAGGGGAGTGGAGGGAATAGCCAATTTCATTTCTGTCACCAATTACCACTGGCTAGACACTGCTATCAGACATTTTCTTTTAAGTGGGGTTCTGTAAGAGTGAGGAGTAGCCAAATTGTTCTGTGTTCAGTTACGTAGCCCCAGAAGAGTGACTTTAAAATTAGAGGCATCTTAAGATATATAAATAAGGGAGGGGGAGACAAAGGATTTTGAGCTGATCTCTTTATCTCCTGAATGGCTATCTCTATCAAATCTAAGCTCATCGAACGTGTTGGGGGTGATTTGGGGGATTATAGATAGCTGTTACTGAGAGGAATGCCACATGAGGCCATCTTTACTATTAAGACAGGTTTCTGCATATTACTGTGGCCCCACTCCCCTCTGCCTTCTCCACTTTTGAGTTTCTTCTTTGAGAGGAGATAGGATCTAATTAAAATCCAATAATATCCTAAGTTAGGAAAACTACATGCAATGATTATCATCCATTAATATCTTGGAACAAAATAGCCCTTTGGGTTAATTAATGTTCTTCAAATGCCTAAGATGGGGCCATATCATATATGTCTCTGTAAAACTCCCACACTGCCCAACACTGTGCTTCTAGACATACTGAAGAAATGTGATAATAAACTTCAATCAGGGGACTGGAACACCGGGCAATTCCTCAGTAGCTGGTGTGCAGATTAAACCTACTGTCAAAATGGTATGTGTGTTGAACCCCAAACAAAAGGAATCCAAAGAGGACCACACCAAGACACATCATAATTAAAATGCCAAGAGCAAAAGACAAAGAGAGAATATTAAAAGCAGCAAGAGAAAAACAGTTAGTTACCTACAAGGGAGCACCCATACGACTGTCAGCTGATTTCTCAACAGAAACTATGCAGGCCAGATGGGAGTGGCAAGAAATTTTCAATGTGATGAATAGCAAGAACCTACAACCAAGATTACGCTACCCAGCAAAGCTATCATTCAGAATTGAAGGGCAGATAAAGAGCTTCACAGATAAGAAAAAGCTAAAGGAGTTCATCACCACCAAACCAGTATTATATGAAACACTGAAAGGTATTCTTAAAGAAGAGGAAGAAGAAAAAAGTAAAGACAAAAATTATGAACAACAAATACATATCTATCAACAAGTGAACATAAAAATCAAGTGAATTAAAAACCTGAGGAACAGAATAATCTGGTGAATATAATAGAATCAGGGGCATAGAAAGGGAGTGGACTGATAATTCTCAGGGGGGAAGGGGTATGGGGGGTTCATGAAGAGACTGGACAAAAATCATACACCTATGGATGAGGACAGTGGCGGGGAGGTAAGGGCAGAAGGTGGGGTGGGAACTGGGTGGAGGGGAGCTACGGGGGGAAAAAGGAGAAACAATTGTAATAATCTGAATAAAGATTTATTAAAATTAAAAAAAATGGTATGTGTGTTACATGCCATGGCTCCTCCAACTCCTGGAGGAGCAGGTGGAGGTCTGGGTTTCAATAGGAATGCAGACTATTCATCTAGGATGGGGTTTTTCAACCATGGCACTATCGACATTTGGGACCAGGTAATCTGTTGTGAGTGCTGCCCTGTGCAATACAGGATGTTTTGCCGCATCCCTGGTCTCTACCCTCTAGACGCCAATAGCACCCCAATCCCTCTGCCAGTCATGGCAACCAAAAGTGTCTGCAGATACTGTCAACAGCCCCCAAGATTTTGTTCCTCCAGGAGATATATTGAGTTGTCAGGACTAAGGAAGGGATGCTGTGGGCATCCAGTGAGTAGAGGCCAGGGATACTCTGAAACATTCTACAGTACACAGAACAGTTCCCCACAACCAAGAATTATCCAGTCCCAAAGTCAATAGGGCTGTGGTCGAGAAACCCTGATCTAGAGGAAGAGCCCGTGTCTAGATCTCTGAGGGCACAGATGTAGGTAGGTGGGCAGATGTGGGGGGTACTTGTGGAAGCTCTCTTCTGACTGCTTCCATTTCTTCACTGAAATGGGAAGCAAGTTCATCGGCTGTGAGATTGGTGAAGAAGGTTCAAGAAGTTTAGGGAGAGAAGACATGAAAACTGTCCTTTAGGAAAGGTGGACAATGAATGGACAGGGGACGTGGACATGATTCTGGGCCGCATCAAGGGCTCACTTGAGGTAAGTAGTCAAGAATTTAATATGAAGCCTGTCGGCCTGAATGTGTATTCTTCCTGGGGCCACATTCAGAGGTGGAGTGGCAGGGAGAGAGTTGAATTCAGCAGATCGTGATCTTGCCACAAGCAACAAAAAAGGCAAACAAGTGATAAAAATGACCACAGAACTTGAGCAGGGTAAGAAGACAGAGGGACTTATGGTAAGCAACTATGAAAAGGTAAGTGAGCAAAAAGTTCCAAACATTTTGAACGTGATGCGCCCAAAAAAGGGGAAAAAATAAGGTGAAGTCTATTATACCAAGGTAATGACTCGCTTACTTAATAAATACTTCAGTACTCATTGGAAGACATAGTACAATTGTTTCTAAATGACACCAAGTCCACTGAGCTTTTTAAATCAGGTCAGTGTTGCCCTAACTGGTTTGGCTCAGTGGATAGAGCAGGGGTGGGCAAAGTTTTTGACTCAAGGGCCACAATGGGTTCTTAAACTGGACCGGAGGGCCGGAACAAAAGCATGGATGGAATGTTTGTGTGAACTAATATAAATTCAAAGTAAAGGAATGGAGGGAAGAGCAAGAGAACCCTCCACTCTTTCGGTTCCATGGGCCGGATAGAACAGCCGAACGGGCCGGATTCGGCCCGCGGGCCCTAGTTTGCCCACGGCTGGGATAGAGCGTCGGCCTGCGGACTGAAGGGTCCCAGGTTCGATTCCGGTCAAGGGCATGTACCTGGGTTGTGGGCACATCCCCAGTAGGGGGCGTGCAGGAGGCAGCTGATGGATGTCTCTCTCTCATCGATGTTTCTAACTTTCTATCCCTCTCTCTTCCTCTCTGTTAAAAAAAAAATCAATAAAATATATAAATAAATAAATAAATAAATCAGGTCAGTGTTTGGGACTGCAGTCCATTTGGCTGAGTTTCCCTCCATCAGTGAAGCCAAACACTGGGGGAGCCACACTGAACAGAGGAGAAATCAAAGAACTCAAAAACCTTGAAGTGACTTCTAGTCTTCATTTACTGCTTTATGTGTTTGTCTTATACTTGTTGAGATGATCATGGGCATCACCTGGGGGTGACAGGTCTCACAAATCCAACTGAACATACTGAAGTGCCCGGCAAAGCTGTGGCCATCTGAAGCACTGTCCATGACTCTGGTGGTTTCAATGTGAAAATCAATAGCTGTTTCCGCAGGTTCTTGGTTCCTGCTTTTGTGGATTTCATTTAAAATTACAAAAAAAGAAAAAAGAAAAAGTATCCATTTCCTCACTGGCATGCATACAAAATATTACAGAAGACCATGGCACTCTTATGGGAAAAATATGTAGCCTTTGTGGACAGAGGCCTCCTGAAATCACTTAGGTATCAGAAGAGTGAGTATGAGCCCAGCCCTGCCACTCACCAGCAGAATGGTCTCAGACAAGGCATTCAGTATCTTCGGCTTCAACTTCTTCAGCTGGAAAACAGTAACATTTACTACGGTTACCTCGCAGGAATGTATACGAAAGTGCGCTGTCAACCATGTTGTACTTCACTAGTTACGGAGACTGTGACTACACCTTGACAGCAGCAGGGAGTGGAACAAAAGTCCCCGTCCCTGTCAAAACGGAGAAAAGCGAGAGGAGTTTTTCACTCAAGGCAGAACCCTGCGTCGCATGCCTCAGAGGTGCGCCAGCTTCTTTTCTACGCGGAGTATACATGTGGGAACCTGATCAAAGCTTGCGCTTGGCGAACCCACCCTTAGAGCAAGGGCAGGAAGGAAGCTGAAGGAAGAGCAAAGCACTCCCTAGAGCAGGGGTGGACAAACTTTTTGACTCGAGGGCCACAATGGGTTCTTAAACTGGACCGGAGGGCCGGAACAAAAGCATGGATGGAGTGTTGGTGTGAACTAATATAAATTCAAAGTAAACATCATTACATAAAAGGGTACGGTCTTTTTTTTTATTTCAATAGTTTTATTCATTTCAAACATTTTAACAAGAAGAATGTAAACACTATTATAATTTGAAACTTCAAAAAAATGGAGGAATCATAGCACAATAACATACCTTATATTGAAGATGGCAAAGGCAAAATAAAATTGCCTAACAAAGGAAAGGTACAAAAGCCTTTCAAATTAAACTTAAATATAATAAAATAATTTAAAACTAAAACAAATAGAAAAGAACAAAATGTGTAAACAGTAAATTAAACATTTTCTTTAGTGCAACTTCCAAATTATGCCCGGGACGTAGATGTAGATGGCCATGTAGACTGGGTTGAAAGGTTTTTGGTCTTTAAAACACCAACTTCAGTGGGAACAGTGTTGTTGGTCTCCTTTTTAGCTAATGCTCTGATACTGTGCTCTCCAGGGGCGTGTCTCCCTACATCACCACGATACTGTGTCTATGCATTCCCGGGGTGATGTCGGGGGACGCGTCTGCGGGCATTACAAGGAGCCTCTGGAAGATGGAGAGGTTGTTCCTTCTACTGAATGGGGGATATAAACCCGCCCACTCAGAAGAAGGAGCTGCGGCCGTGTTTCCCGACGTTGCCATGTTAACACTGCTGCTGGTGAAGGAGCGGAGGGGAGAGCAAGAGAATCCTCCGCTCTTTCGGCTCCGCGGGCCGGATAGAACAGCCGAACGGGCCAGATCCGGCCCGCGGGCCGTAGTTTGCCCACGGCTGCCCTAGAGACACAAACCAAAAACACAACTGGTGAGTGGAATTATAGACCCAATTCTCAGAAGCCTTGTTTTGAACTATAGGGGTTTGGAAACAGGTGCGACATACTTATTACTGAGCATCCCAGGGTCATTATGGCTCATGGGCTAGACCAGTGGTCGGCAAATTGAGGCTCGCAGCCACAGGCGGCTCTTTGGCCCAGTGAGTGTGGCTCTTCCACAAAATACCACGGCCTGGGCGAGTCTATTTTGAAGAAGTGGCGTTAAAAGAAGTTTAAGTTTAAAAAATTTGGCTCTCCAAAGAAATTTCAATCGTTGTCCTGTTGATACTTGGCTCTGTTGACTGATGAGTTTGCCGACCACTGGGCTAGGAGGAAACACGGAGCTTTTATGAAGTCATCCTCTGCTGGTGGCTGTGCGCTCATAGTCATCTCATGGCTGACCACCTAAGCACCAAGTGCTCCAGAGTCCTCTCAGAAGGCCTAAACAGGGGTCCTCAAACTTTTTAAACAGGGGGCCAGTTCACTGTCCCTCAGACCGTTGGAGGGCCGGACTATAGTTTAAAAAAAACTATGAACAAATTCCTATGCGCACTGCGGACCCGGGACGAGTCGGCTAAGCAGGACAGGCAGCAGCACCCGGCGGGCCGGATAAATGTCCTCGGCGGGCCGCATGTGGCCCGTGGGCCGTAGTTTTGAGGACGCCTGGCCTAACAGAAAGGCCTTCTGGAAGGGGTCCAGCGATTAATATTCCAGGGTAGGAACCTGGACATAGGAACCTGGTATCTGCACCACTCCTAAAACCTTCCCATCAAGCTTAGAGACAAGCCCCATTGTGTGCACAGTTGAATCCACTTATAAATCTAAAGAAGACATTAAGTGTCAGGGAAGTGGAGGGAATAGCCAATTTCATTTCTGTCACCAATTACCACTGGCTAGACACTGCTATCAAGACATTTTCTTTTAAGTGGGCTTCTGTAGGAGTGAGGAGTAGCCAAATTGTTCTGTTCAGTTACGTAGCCCCAAAAGAGTGACTTTAAAATTAGAGGCATCTTAAGATATATAAATAAGGGAGGGGGAGACAAAGGATTTTGAGCTGATCTCTTTATCAGTCACATGAAGGGGTTAGCCTTCTCACTAGGAGGAAGCATGCTCAAAAATTCCCACTCTTGCCCTAGCCGGTTTGGCTCAATGGATAGAGCGTCAGCCTGCAGACTGAAGGGTCCTAGGTTCGATTCCGGCCAAGGGCATGTACCCTGGTTGTGGTCACAATCCCCAGTAGGGGGTGTGCAGGAGGCAGCCAATCAATGATTCTCTCTCATCATTGATGTTTCTATCTCTCTATCACTCTCTCTTCCTCTCTGAAGTCAATAAAGAAATATATTTTAAAAAAAAATTCCCACTCTCTAACAGAGGTAAAAAAAGGAATCAAGTAGAGTGGGAGAAGTAAATCTTAGGAACCTTGTCACCCAAGCACTAACTGCAGGCCTGCCTCTATTTCTGTGCAAAAACTGACATGGCAGATAACTACCTCCATTTTCGCACCTGGAAAGTTGGGATAACATTTAGACCCAGAGGGGAAACTGGGGTTGGGGGGGGGTGTCTAGTCCAACCCATGCATTTCATATAGGAGGACACGAAGGCTTGCGAGGTGAACTGACTATAGTTCAAGAGGACACAGCTAGTAAGTAGCCAAGACAGGACTACAATCCAAATCATGTCCCCAGATTAGTGCACCTTCCACACACCTGTTTCTTTCAGGGGCCTTCCCAGGAAGACAGGAGTTGTCTGAATGGGTTGTTTTCATGCAATCAGTATCATTTCTCCATCATTCTGGTAGCTTCGGAGGAAAACTCCAGTGTAAAGGACAGCCGCAGCCTTCAGCCATGTCCCACTCAGCACTTAAAAGATATGGTTTTACGTGGTTTTCAAGCTTGAGGATGGCAAGCAATCCTAGGATGGTGACAGAGATCCGGCCAGAGGCACAGGTCGGGGGAGAGAAGGGAGGGGGGAGAGGAAGGTATGAATAAATGGCACTGACAATGAAAAGCAAGAAGGAAACCATGCAGGCGCCCTTTGTAATGGAGGGTCCCAGCACCTTATAGGGACCATGGTCCTGGAACCACAGTGCCAGGTTCAAGGGTTTAGTGCTCTGAGGTCATCGTTTTGGAATTCTTAATAACGCGAACAAAAGGCCTGGCACTTTTTATTTTGCATTGGGTCCCTCAAATGTTGCGTCTGCTCCTGCTTCACTCCCCACCCCCCGCCCTAACCCAGCCATAAAGGGGTGGCTTGTCTACACCACTACCCCAACCCTACCCCAGCCAAGAGCAAACAAAAGTCCTGCAATGTTTAGCCCCTCTAGGGAGAAGGCTGTGGAAAGGTCAGGGGAGCAGTAAGAGCCTACCTTCTGGGGCAAGAGGCCGACTCCCCAGCGGCCTTTCCCAACCCTGGCAAAATAAACGCCTACATAAAAGTGACCCCCGCCCTTAGCCCACCCCACACCCCACGCCCCACGCCCCACGCTGCCTGAATCTTTGGCTCTAGTAGCGCTCCTGTCCGCCCTTCAAACCGCCAGAAGCGGCTCAGTGTGCCCGTGGGGAAAATGAGGAAAGTGCGGGCCCCTCACCAGCTGAGGGAAGCTGCCCTAGGGGCTGTGCCCCGGCTGTGGTCCGCTTCAGCCCGCCGAGACCGCCTCACAAACACCGCGGCTGAGCGGGGGAGTGGGGGGGGAAGGACAGAGGGACACCTGGTCGCAGGGAGAGCAATCTGGCACGCGGAGACCACCAGCGGCCTCTACGTAGGAGCGTGAGCTCCGCCCCACCGCGAACGCGGGTTCTTGGGAGGGGGCGGGGCCACCTCGGGGGGTGGAGTTACGGCGGAAAGGCGGGGTTCCAGCAGGGCGCGGTTTCTGACGGAAGACTATAAGTAAACAAACGATGGGAGCGCTCTGCATGGAGGTTCCATAGTGTAGTGGTTATCACGTCTGCTTTACACGCAGAAGGTCCTGGGTTCGAGCCCCAGTGGAACCATCCTGAGACGCCCTAGTTTTCATTTTCACTTTTAGCGTGCCTTGAGTTGTCCAGATGAAAACAGAAAACAAAACCGTGTACTTTCCTTTCTCCTTTTAAACAAACTTTCATTTTATTTCTTTAATTTTTAGAATGCTTTTATCACAGAAGCGTAATGAAAGATACCCGGCTCCTCCATTCCCGGCCGCCATCGCCTCAACTGAAAAACAGCAGAGATGGGGGTCCGGCAATGTTGTAGTCTCGGAGCACACCGCGGCCCCCCAGGACCCTACTCCCATCTTCCCTCCGCTACTTCAGGGCGGCCTGAAAAATCTAGAACTGGGGCGAAGCAACACCATCCAGCGCGGCCCTTTCCCTGCCCAAAGCCTCCAAATAAAATATGGCAATACGCCAGCTCTTTGATTGCTGTTCAATTATTGTAGGGTTATTACTTATTATTATTTATTAATGATTAATAATAATTATTCTGTCTTGAGTAATTATTGTTTATCAAATTATTATTGATTAAATAATAATTATTATTATTTAAAGTTTTCATTAAACTTTAAATTCAGAGTAGGGAAAACAGTCCTTTTCTATTTTAAAAAATTAATAAAACAGTTCATTTCTTGTTTAAAGTGCTACATATGTCTCCTTTACAGTCCTTTTCTTTTTAATACAACAGTGGAGTTTGTTGAATAGACCTTCGTCTGTTTAATGAATCCATATACAGCACAGAATGAATGTCAGGCTTGTAGACACCCAATAAACACTGATTGAACAACGCTTCTCTAGTTCCTTTTTGTTCCTCTTTATTAGTTCATTACACTTTCATTTTGAGGGGTCATTGTCTTTTTAATATTGGCCTTTTTTTTCTTTGACAGGAGGAATGAAGGAAAGGTGTCTGGGGCCCTGGAAGCTGAGGTGGGATAGTGGTGGCCAAGAACCGAAAAGGCCATGGGAACCGCAGTCCTTTTCTCTGCATTTTTTCCACATCGTGTTGTTCATACAGTGTGCAAATCTGCACCCTTTTCTAACGCTAGAGTATGACATGTGATTGTCCCTGTTATTACAATCGCTTCAAGTTTTAACTGTATTTTTGTTACCGTCTTAACCATTTTTAAGTATACAGCTCAGTAATGTGAATTATATTCACACTGTTGTGAAAAAGATCTCCAGAACTTTTTACATATATAATCCCATTGAATTCTCAAACTAACTTCATGAAGTAGGCATTATCATTTCCTTACAGATCAAAAAGTTGAAACACAGAGACCTTAAGTAACTTGGCCCAAGGTCACAAAACACATGGTTGAGCTGGGATTTGCACCGTCTGGCTTCGGAACCTGCTTTTAACCCTACCTGTTGCACTGAAACCCCTAACCTTGGCCATGTATATTATTTCCAACTTTTTGTTATTATAAATAACACAGCAATGTATTTTAGTATTTCCCCGAGTGAATAGATATGAACATGAAGCCAGGTTGCTTTCTAAGAGGGGAATCCATGTCATTTTCACAGAACTCGCAAATGTTAGTGCTTATTTGGCAGGAAATTGCTCAAGGTCACCCACTAGATTCTAGTGACTAGAAGATGATGACAGAGAAATTAAGACCTGGGTCTTCTGATTCCAGTTTCCATTTCCCTCCAGTGCTTCCCTTACACTTAAAGATAGAATAAAAACAATATTTTCCTTTGCTAAACCGACCTCAGTTGACACTAGATTCTTGTCTAAGGCTTCCTTGTTAAGGCAGGTAACGATGTGGGTTAACTTGGTGGGGCTCAGCCCAAGCCCTAAGAACTAAATGGCATAAGGTACTTAATGAGGCCAGTGCTCAAGTTAATCTCCTGCTCCTGGCGAAGCTCTCAGGATAAGGTAGAGCTGCAGCCAAGGACAAGGGAGAATGCCACTCAAGATAGAAGGCTTCTTGCTCTTACTTCTGTTTGGCTATGAAGGTAGGTGCCAGCCAACCATTAGCATTCATTAAACACTTAATATAATTGAATTAATAATATAGCTGATTAAGAGAAATGCAACTAAATAATTAAAATATGATTAATTAGCAAAGCATGTTAATTAATATGTGTTATGAATGAACAACATTGCCTTTGTGTGGATGCGGTTCTCTGTCTCACCGCTGGCTTTTTGGCTCTGTGAGGAGCCTTCTGAAGTTCAAAGGATGCTTAAAATGGGTCAGAAGGAAGGAAGGAAGGGTCTCAGAGATCGTATAAAATAGCTACAAATTCAACAATTAGTAGGAAAGTGTGACATGTTCTTGTAAATTTTTAGGAGTCACGGTTAGAGTGATTGTAGAGTTTAATCTTCCAAACCAGGACGCTAATGAGAGTAGAAGAGGTTGCTATTAATAATTCTGCTGGGACAACAGGTGTAAACCAGGACTGTCCCAGGCAAATCAGGACGTGAGGTTACCCTAGTTTAAATATGGATTAACATGGGGGGCGGGGATGGGGTAGAAGAGGTCAATGGGACATATGTAATACTTTCAACAATAAAGATTAAAAATTAAAAATAAAAATATATGAATTAATAAAACATGCTGAGTACCACTGGACTCTAATAGAAAGAATAATCCAACTGACAGTCAGAAACCCCCAAAGACTCAATACACTAAATTATTATTATTTTTATTTTTTTTAAACATATTTTATTGATATTTTACAGAGAGGAAGGGAGAGGGATAGAGAGCTAGAAACATCGATGAGAGAGAAACATCGATCAGCTGCCTCCTGCACACCTCCCACTGGGGATGTGCCCGCAACCAAGGTACATGCCCTTGACCGGAATCGAACCTGGGACCCTTCAGTCTGCAGGCCGACGCTCTATCCACTGAGCCAAACCGGTTTTGGCTACACTAAGTTATTTTTAAATGGCTAAATATGGTCCTAGCAGGAGTGATATGCTTAAATAAGGAGAAATTAAAGGCAAATATCTAAAATGTCAACCAATTCAACTTTTAAATTTTCAACTCTCAAGGGCCCATCAGCTCAGGATTTCTTTTTTAGTTAATTCTGAACAAAATATCTTCTTTATGGCCATTGGGTATTTATGTGTGTAACGGAAAATAAATAAAGCAGGCACAGAGAAGGAGCCCTCTCCACTCTGTAAATGACCTGGTAGACAGACATGACAAATCTCACACAAGCAGACTCAGAATTCCTGGTTTAAATCATTCTCCTTTCTACCCTCTCACATTTTACTGGTAGAGTTCTCACTTTCATGATTCCCCAATCACATCGCTTTTGTTATTTAGTCACATTTTTCAGTATTTGGAAAGGCTTGTAAAGATATAATCCCAACATCATTTTGCAAATGATGTAGAGATCATTCTACGTAGAGATCATTCAGACTAATTGTCTGTTTTTTTCTCCTTGCAACATGCCCCGGTAACTTTTTTAAAAAAAGAATAGTTTATTGCCCTGGCTGGTGTGGTTCGGTTGAATATCGTCCTGTGCATGGAAAGGTTACCAGTTGGATTCCCAGTCAGGGGCCATACCCAGTTTGCGGGTTTGACTGTAGGCACTCAATGTTTCTCCCTCTCTCTCTAAAATCACTAAGAACGTTTTTTAAAAGGATAATAGTTTGCCCGGTTGGCATGGCTCAGTGGCTGAGCGTTGACCTATGAACCAGAAGGTCACGGTTCAATTCCCAGTCAGGGCACATGCCCGGGTTGCGGGCTTGATCTCCAGTGTGGGGCGCGCAGGCAGCCTATCAATTATTCTTTCTATTTCTCCCTTTACCTTCCTCTCTGAAATCAATAAAAATTGTTTAAAAAATAAAAGGATAATAGTTTATTGATTTTTTTAGAGGAGGAAGGAGGGAGAAAGATTGTTATGTGTGATCGGCCTTCTACATGCCCTCTACCAGGGATTAATCCCACAACCTGGCATGTGCCCTTGACCTGGAGCACCAGACAATGCCCAACCAACTGAACCCACAGGCCAGGACTGTCTCAATAACTCTTTTTTTTTTAAATTTTTTATTAAGGTATTATATGTGTACATATCTTACCATTGCCCCCCCACCCCACTCCCATACATGCCCTCACCCCCCAATGTTTTGCATCCATTGGTTACTCTTATATGCATGCATATAAGTCCTTCAGTTGATCTCTTATTTCCCCCACCTCTCCCTAACCTTCCCGCTGTAATTTGACAGTCTGTTTGATGCTTTACTGCCTCTGTATCTATCTTTTTGTTCATCAGTTTATAATGTTTTTTATTATCCACAAATGAGTGAGATCATGTGGTATTTTTCTTTCATTGACTGGCTTATTTCACTTAGCATAATGTTCTCCAGGTCCATCCAGGTGCCTACAAATAACTCTTAATAGTTTAAGATGCTTTTGTGGTTTTGTTGTTTTCCCTTTCCTCTTTGACCTTTCCTCAGCAAGAACAGCTAAACAGCCTTTAAAGGCTTAGATCCCAACACCTCTGTTTCTCAGATATCCATAGGACTCATCCTCAGATTTCTCTTTGTGATTGTCATTGAGATTTGTTTATCCATTCGTTCATTTGCCTGTTCATTCAAGAACCCATCCCTGAGTACCTGCTATGGGCCAAACACGTGCTGAGTCTAACAACCCTGTTCTGTGATCCCCCCAAATGTGAAGAAATACTATAAAAGTTTACCAACCTATTTTAAAAAACATTTTTAATGATTTTTAGAGAGAGAGGAAGGGAAAGAGATAGAGAAATAGAAACATCAATGAGATAGGAAGATCATTGATTGGCTGCCTCCTGCACTGCCTCCTGCATTGGCCCTACACTTCGGGATCGATCCCACAACCCAGGCATGTGCCCTGAAGGGGAATCGAACCGGTGACCTCTTGTACCAACCTGTTTTTAAATTAGACCTGCTCGTTTCGGGGATATCTGCAATAAAAGACATGCTGTCAGGAGAGACAGAGCCCTGCCTTCTTTCCTGTTCTACTGTTAAGCTTCTATTGCTTACCAATCTTTGTGCATAGCTAGGGAGCTCCAGAAATTTACATTTAGAGAATCGTATCTGTCTGAGTGAAATGGAATATGGCCCAGTGGGTAGGCTGGAGAAGTTTAAATTCTCTTACCCACCTAACCAAGGCCCTCCATCCTCATGCGGCATGGAAGGGAAGAAGCCAGCAGAAAATGGCCAGTGCTCTACCCTGAGCTAGAGGGATGCTCCAGGAGGCAGAGAAAAAAGTACAGTATAAAATTACCGCACTGAATCAGCTTGCAATCCAGACAGAGGAATAAGACATAAAGCACATGGGAAAGATGTATTCTATTGTACACTGGGAACCTGAAGACAAAGGTTCTTTGTCTAATTTACTCTTCGCTGTTTCTATTCCACGGTGGCAGCGGCTCTTTACTACAGTGAAATAAGGTAAATGGATTGACCTCACATACGCATTAGATGAGGGTTCACTTGGGAATGCACTAATCATCAGAGTAAAGCACTGCTTATGTCTTATAACTGAAGCAGGCTTCTATTTATCTTACATTGTACATTTTGGATTCAAAGCCAACAAGGATTTTAAAAACACCGTCCTTAGTAAATTCTATCAGTCAATTAATTGCTCATGGTTATTATATAAAAACAAAAAAGATTACCAAGCTTCATCTTACAGGTAAGTGTCCTCTTTTGCTAGTGTGTCAATGATCAGGGACAGCAGATTTTTTTTTAAAGCAGCTTGCTTGCGATGTAATTTACATATCCATTTAAAGTGTGCAATTCCATGGTTTTTAGTAAGTATACTTACAGATTTGTGGAGCACACAATCTAATTTTAGAACATTTTCATCTCTCCTAAAAAATCTGTTAGACATTAAGCAGTCACTCCCCATTCTCCACTACCCCCCTCCACCCAGCCTTCACTCCCTAGTCCAACTACTGATCTACTTTCTGTCTCTATAGATTTGCCTATTCGGGACATTTCATTTAAATGGAATCATATAACATATGGTCTTTTTTCTGTCACATAGCATATGTTTTTGAGGTTCATCTGTGTGAAGCAGGTACAGATAACAGAATTACCCATGAATATGTCTGTTGCCTAAAATAGTAACATTTTCACACCAGAAGCAATTTCCTTCTTTCTTCTTCATGGAAAGGGACATTATTTCAACCTACTGTTTTTCTCCCATGTCTTATTCTTGTTTCTCAAGTAGATTGGAAGCTGGTTACAGTTTTATCATTCATAATTTTTTAAAATTTAATAAATCTTTATTGTTCAGATTATTACAATTGTTCCTCTTTTTCCCCCCATAGCTCCCCTCCACCCGGTTCCCACCCCACCCTCTGCCCTTACCCCCCCGGCACTGTCCTCATCCATAGGTGTACAATTTTTGTCCAGTCTCTTCCCGCACCCCCCACACCCCTTTCCCCCCGAGAATTGTCAGTCCACTCCCTTTCTATGCCCCTGATTCTATTATATTCACCAGTTTATTCTGTTCATCAGATTTTTTTATTCACTTGATTTTTAGATTCACTTGTTGATAGATATGTATTTGTTGTTCATAATTTTTCTCTTTACCTTTTTCTTCTTCTTCCTCTTTTTAAATAATACCCTTCAGCATTTCATATAATACTGGTTTGATGGTGATGAACTCCTTTAGCTTTTTCTTATCTGTGAAGCTCTTTATCTGACCTTCAATTCTGAATGATAGCTTTGCTGGGTAGAGTAATCTTGGTTGTAGGTTCTTGCTAGTCATCACTTTGAATATTTCTTGCCACTCCCTTCTGGCCTGCATAGTTTCTGTTGAGAAATCAGCTGACAATCGTATGGGTGCTCCCTTGTAGGTAACTAACTGTTTTTCTCTTGCTGCTTTTAAGATTCTCTCTTTATCATTTGCTCTTGGCATTTTAATTATGATGTGTCTTGGTGTGGTCCTCTTTGGATTTCTTTTGTTTGGGGTTCTCTGCGCTTCCTGGACTTGTAAGTATATTTCTTTCACCAGGTAGGGGAAGTTTTCAGTCATTATTTCTTCAAATAGGTTTTCAGTATCTTGCTCTCTCTCTTCTTCTGGCACCCCCATAATTCTGATGTTGGTATGCTTGAAGTTGTCCCAGAGGCTCCTTACACTATCTTCATATTTTTGGATTCTTTTTTCTTTTTGCTTTGCTGGTTGAGTGTTTTTTGCTTCTTCGTATTTCAAATCTTTGACTTGATTCTTGCAATCCTCTAGTCTGCTGTTAGATCTCTGTATAATATTTTTTATTTCAGTCAGTGTATGCTAAATTTCTAGTTGGTCCTTTTTCATATCCTCGAGGGTCTCGCCAAATTTATCAGCCTTTTCTAGAAAATTCTTGAAAAACCTTATAACCGTGGTTTTGAACTCTATATCCAGTCATTTGCTTTCTTCCATTTGTGATCTGTTTCTTTGTCTCCGCATTTTGGCTGCTTCCCTGAGTTGATAGAGTGGCTTTGTGTGCTAATTGTCCTATAGGGCCCAGTGGCTCAGCCTCCTCAGTTACCTGAGGTGGACACTCTTGGTGCACCCCTTTGTGGGCTGTGTGCACAGTCTTGTTGTAGTTAAGCCTTGATTGTTGTTGGTATCACTGGGAGGAATTGACCTCCAGGCCCATTGGCTGTGAGGATTAGCTGTGTCTACGCTGGGAGAACTTCTGTGCTGGAGACACCCTTATGGGAGAAGACTTGCAAAAGCCTCTGTGCTCAGCTTGGATGGGGTGGAGTCTCAGGGCGGAGCAGACAGCATTGGTTTCCCATCAGCCCTGCGCTAATAGGCCCCTGTGTCTCAGTGTCCCATGGTAATCACTGCAAGCACCTCTGAGAGAAAGCCGCCCTCAAGTTCCACCTGCTGCCAGACTGTCCAGTTTCTTCCCGAATGAGTCTGGGTCCCCAGAGTCTCGCCTGGAACTGGAGTTCAGTGCAGTTGGGAGCTTTTGTCTCCCTCCCGCTTGAGAAAGCCAGCCGCATACTCAGTTGCCCACCCTCTCTGCGTGCGCGCCTCAGTACCTCTGCCTTCCACAGTTCCTCTGAGTTTCAGTGTGCTTTTCTCTTTCCTGACCGTCCAGTTCCTTCCTGAATGAGTCTGGGTCCCCAGAGTCTTGCCCGGAACTGGAGTTCAGCACAGTCGGGAGCTTTTGTCTCCCTCCCGCTTGAGAAAGCCAGCTGCACACTCAGTTGCCAGTCCTCTCCGCGCGCGTCTAGTACCTCTACCTCCTGCAGCTCCTCTGAGTCTCAGTGTGCTTTTCTCTTTCCTTCTAGTTGTAGAATTTCCACTCAGCCAGCCTTCCCATAGTTCTGGATGATGTCCCTTTTGTCTTTTAGTTGTAGTTTTGAAATTGTTGTGTGAGGCAGCAGTTTATGTGTTTACCTATGCTGCCATCTTGGTTTCTCCTGAGTTTGGTTTTTTAAAAAACTTTTTAAAAATATATAACCTACATACATTTATTTAAGTACAATAGACATACAAAGGAGTCCAGGTAAGTGTACAACTCAATGAATTTTTACCATGAAACACACCCAAGTAACTTGCACTCAGATCAAGTAACAGAACATTACCAGACACCCTTTCTGGGCTTCCTACCTGCCACTCCCTACCCCAAGTGTGACCAGGACCCTATGTCTAGTGGCATGGATTACTTTGGCCTGTTTTTGTGCATGCTAAATGGATTCATATGGTATGTTCACTTTAGCACCTGGCTTTACACTCAACTTTGTGAAATGCAGCATATTGTGTGTAGATCATCCCTTTTCATTGCAGTACAGTGTTCCACTGTGTGAATCTACCACAGGTATCTATTCTACTCTTGATGGGTATATAAGTGTTTCCAGTTTGGAGTTATTATAAATACTGCTGCTGCTGTAAATAATCTAGTACATGTTTTTGTTTGTTGGAGAACATATGTATGTATTTCTGGTGGGCAAATACTAGCACTTGGGAGTGGAATTGCTGGTTCATAGGGCATTTATGCAGTATGACCAGCCTTGGTACAAATTACCAAGCACTTTTTCAAAGAGGTTAGACCAACTTACTAATATACCCTGCTGGCACCATATGAGAGTTCGGGTTGCTCCATGACCTTGCCAACACTTGGTTGTAGCCAGTTCTACATAGTAAGAGAAATGTATGTGGAGATGTCTAGTAAGCCATTCAATACAAGTGTTGGAATCTTGAATTTAGCAACATTGATGGAGGTGGAGAGGAAGCAGAGCTCTCAAGAGAGACTGAGGAGGATTATTCAGAATGGTACCAGAAGCTGTAGCTGTAGGACAATGGGAGGGACTGACAGCACCCAATATTGTACCACAAAGGCATAAGCTTAGTGTTGGAAAGGGTCTATCGAATGTGAAAGTAAGAAGTCATTGGTGCCCTGGCCTAACCGGTTTGCTTCAGTGGATAGAGCATTGGCCTGTGGACTCAGGGGTCCCAGGTTTGATTCCGGTCAAGAGCATGTACCTTGGTTGTGGGCCCATACCCAGTAGGGATTGTGCAGGAGGCAGCTGATGGATGTTTCTAATTCTCCATCCCTCTCCCTTCCTATCTGTAAAAAATCAATAAAATATATATTTTTTAAAAAAGAAGTCATTGGTGATTTTCTTTGCCAGCACAGGGCTTGGCCTCCTGCCAAGATGGTGCTCCCTAACCTTCATTGCTATCTGAGAGGGCCAGTTCTGCCCATAGCGGATAGGCCAAAGAGTCTCTAGACATGAATAACCAGAGGATGAGGGCTGAGGAGAGATAGCAGTTTGGTGATGCAGGTGAGGGGTGGTTCTGAATCTGCCCAGGCTAAAAGATATGCCCCCTGGCCCAGCCGGAGTCGCTCAGTGGTTGAGCATTGACCTATCAACCAGGAAGGCATGGTTCAATTCCCAGTCAGGGCACATGCCCGGGTTATGGGCTCAATCCCCAGTGTGGGGTGTGCAGGAGGCAGCTGATCAATGATTCTCTTTCATCATTGATGTTTCTTTCTTGTTCTCTCCCTCTCCCTTCCTCTCTGAAATCAATAAAAAGATGTTTTTAAAAAAGATATGCTCCTTTGACTCACACTGCAGCCTGTGCCTAACCTGGTAGACCATTCACCATGTGTATCATCCTGGCACAGTGCCAGTCCCACAATGGATACGCAAAAGGGGTTTGTGGAATGGGTAAATATGTATTTTTTAAATAGAGGCACAACTTGAAGAGTTTTATAATTGTGATGAAAAAGATGAGACCATTCCTTTACTCTGTAAAACAATCTGAAAGCATTTTGGGGTAATCAGATCTGATTTTTAGATAGGAAAGTGGTTAAGGAGGGACTTCTATTTCCTGCTGTCTACACTCGGGTTTTGTTTGAGATTTTTATATATAGGTATGTGTTGCTTTTATAATCAGAAAAGAAATGAAGGTGTTTGTTTTGTTGAAAATGAGAAGCGGCGCTTTGGTGCTTTAAACCAGTGCTGTATAATGGAATCTTCTGCAACGATGGAAGTGCCTTGTACTTGTGCTGTCCAGCGCAGTAGCCACTAGTGACATGTGGCCAGTCTGGTAAGCACTTGAAATGTGGCCAGTGTGACTGAGGAATTTAATTTTTTAAAATCAATTTTACTTAAGTTCAATTCAAATAGCCACCAGAACCAGTGGCTAGGGCATTGGATAGTACAGCTTTAAACAATCAATTTAAGAAGGGGCTTTAACTTTTATATGACTTCATTTCACTTTTCCATGTAATGTATTATTTTGTTGAATTTCTCTTCCTTTTTTTTTAACTTGATTTTTTTCTCTTGTCCTCTTGCTCAGCCACTCTGGGATTATCATCTACTGAGGTATGTTACAGTAAGAAGGCATGGATACTGTTTTTGAAGCTTTTCCTAGCCAAAAATAATGGATAGAGCTATGACTTTTTTCAATGTGCTTTTAAAGATATTTTTTCTGGTGTGGCAATAGCACATTTTATCTGAGCAAGTTCCATGTTTCATTGAGAGAGTGCAAATAAACCACATCTTAATTCAGATGGTGTAATTTTGAATCCAGTACCTTTTAAAACTGGATCCCCAAAAGGGACATCCAGGGGATGTAAGGAGCCTGACCTTGGATTGGGTTGCCCCAAAACCCCTGAAGACAACTATAATGGGGTGAACATTGCCCCTTACATGAGTGTGTCTGTGAGATTATTAGCTGGTCACCAACAGTGCAGAAACTTGTTTATCTAGCCAGTGGTCGGCAAACACATTAGTCAACAGAGCCAAATATCAATAGTACAACGATTGAAATCTCTTTTGAGAGCCAAATTTTTTAAACTTAAACTTCTTCTAACGCCACTTCTTCAAAATAGACTTGCCCAGGCCGTGTTATTTTGTGGAAGAGCCACACTCAAGGGGCCAAAGAGCCGCATGTGGCTCGCGAGCCACAGTTTGCCGACCACTGATCTAGACTCACAGATGAGCGGCAACTGTGTGCATTAAGGCTGGATTAATGATTCAGGTGTGCTGTTGCAGTGTGAAAGCAGCTGTAGACAATAGTAATGACGAGCACGGTTTTTGAACACAAGCTTTTTCAGTAGTGCTGACCACAGTTACCTTTGACCCTGACTTTTCTGACACTCTGCCTCTCTGGCTTCCCACAGGATGAGGGTGAGGACCCCTGGTATCACAAAGTGTGCAAGTGCGATTGCCAAGGAGGTGCCAATACCCTGTGGTCTGCAGGCACCACCTCCTTAGACTGCATACCAGGTGAATGAGTATCCCCTTTCCTTGGGGCACCAGACCCTTGGGTTGTCCTTGGGCACACCCTGTTTCTCCTTTCTTTCAATCCAGCTGAATTAAACCCCTGAATGCCACACTCTCGATTTTCTCCAGTTGGCCTCTGAGCTTCAAATGTCACATGGCCACTGATCCACTAAACCAGGGGTGGGCAAACTTTTTGACTCGAGGGCCACAATGGGTTCTTAAACTGGACCGGAGGGCCGGAACAAAAGCATGGATGGAGTGTTTGTGTGAACTAATATAAATTCAAAGTAAAGGAGCGGAGGGGAGAGCAAGAGAACCCTCTGCTCTTTCGGCTCCGCGGGCCGGATAGAACAGCCGAACGGGCCAGATCTGGCCCGCGGGCCGTAGTTTGCCCACGGCTGCACTAAACTGACCTGATGTCCTTGTTAAAGATGGGACCCATTGAAAGAGATTAATGGATAATTAATTGAAAATAAGTTAATGGTAGGTGGCAGGGAGTTTTGAGAACAGCTTAGGCTTTTGAGCCAGAAAGACCAGAGTTAGAGTCCTGGCTGTGTCACTTATTAACTCTGGGACTGCCACTTTGCCCTTTTTCTATCAAATGGAGGCAATGCTTTTATAGGAGAAAAATATGTTTCGTCTTCTCCTGTTGCTAGTGGGAGTGGGATTCTTGGGGTACCGCTGGAAGGAGCATTTCTAGAGGTCCCCACGGGAGGATGAGATAAGGTAGAAAACTTTATTTCCATGGAATTATACCCCTTTCCAAAGTCCCATTTCCCTTAGTCCAGTCAGAGAAGAAGTTTAGCTGGGGTTTCAGTAGAGCTAAAATCAGAGCCAGTGTCCAGAATTCCTTTCCATGTTGGAGCAGAGTCCAGTTCAGTAATGAACTTCCAGTCCATTAGTCCATTTTGTGGGGGGTCTCCATGGCTGTGGGCCATGTGGGCAAATGCAGGGAAGCAGGAGCAAAAGAGCCCCACAAGCCCAGAGTCACAGGAGTCCCAAGAGAGCCAAGAGGGGGAACTCATTTGTTTAGGAGATTATGTATCCCAAATCTTCGTGCCCTTGCAGTGGCCACACCCATTCTGGCCAACCATCTCTATCTCCAGGTGTGATTGACAGCAAGCACCTTCGCTAGGCCCTCCAACTTTAGTGGGCATGCATCTATCTTCTCTTTGCTGGACCCTTGGGGAGTGTAAAGTTGCAGCTTCCTGGTGAAGCTGCCCAAATGACATGCCTATAATATCTGGCCTTCCCTTTGCTCCTTTCCTATCTATACTAATAAAAGGGTAATATGCTAATTAGACCGGATAGACCGGGCATCTTCCAGACGTCCTTCTGAACAAAGCTGCAGCAGCTGCAAGGGCCGAGGAGGGTGGCTGGCAGTGGCAGCAGCAGCAGGGTGATGGGGGCAGCACCTTCCCCCGATTGGCCTGGTCGCCTCCCGCAGAGGGAGGCCAGAGGCAGTAGCAGTGGCAGGGTTATGGGGGTGGCACCTTCCCCTGATTGGCCCAATTGCCTCCTGTAGAGGGAGGCCAGACTGCGGCTTAGGACATCTCCTGAAGGGTCCCAGACTGTGAGAGGGGGCAGGCCGGGCTGAGGGATCCCCCTCCAATGCACGAATTTTCATGCACCGGGCCTCTAGTCCTATATAATAAAAGGCTAATATGCAAATTGACCAAACAGCAGAACGACCAGTTGCTATGATGCACACTGACCACCTGGAGACATATGCTCAATGCAGGAGCTGCCCCCTAGTGGTCAGTGCACTCCCACAGGAGGAGCACCACTCAACCAGAAGCCAGGCTCACAGCTGGCAAGCACAGTGGTGGTGGCAGGAGCCTCTCTCACCTCCGTGGCAGTGCTAAGGACCCCTCGGGGGATCCTGGATTGAGAGAGGACACCGGCTGGGCTGAGGGACACCCCCCCAGTGCATGAATGTCGTGCACTGGGCCTCTAGTTATTAATAACTAGTTAATTACAATGGTATCAATGCTACTATGCCTGGATAGCCATTGCTCACCAAACAGCCATGTACTTCCCCATATTCCAGTCCCCCTTCCCCCACAATCAGTGGCTTCATATTAGCACTTCCCGCCCAAGTGAGCAGTGTCCTTCCAAAGTGAGGCATTTCAGGGCTGCTGGTCCTCAACTTTCCCGCTCTCCATCTTCCTGCTTGAGAAAATGGCTTTGTCCCTCAGCCTGGGTGCCCAGGAAATTCTGTGGAGCAGAACCCCTTCCCACCCACAATGGCTCAGGCACCTGAGTGAAAAATAAATCTTTGTTGTATTAACCCTCTGAAATTTCTGGACGGTTTGTTCTGCAGCGTAACATGACCTTTCCTGACTAATGTGAATGCCTACCTCCTGCTAAGGCAGGGGCCAGCAAACTTTGTCAGTAAAGGGCCAGACAATAAGTATGTATGGCTTTGTGGGTCATGCCTTCTCAACTCCTCAGTTCTGCCATTGTTGCTCGTAAAGAATCCATAGACAACATGTAAATGCATGTGCATGGCTGTGTGCTAATAAAACTTTATTTACAAAACAGGCAGTGCACAATATTTGGCCCAAGGGCCCCAGTTTGTGGACCCCCGCTCCAAGAAGTTGTTATGAGGAATAACTCGGATGAGGCATTAAAGCACGTTGTGCTGTACTTGGCAAATTGGTGCTCCTTTTCTTCCTGCCTTCTAAGAGCTCACACTCTGGCTTTCAGAGGCTGAGGAGGCCCGCAAATATTTGCAATGCTCAGTCCTTTCTAGGCTCAGAGCCTCTTTGGTATGAAACTGTCCTTGCCCCCCCCCCCTCCAGAGTTACAGAGCGCCTGTAACGTCATCCACTTTACATAATCGCCTAATAATAGCTCCGGGAGAGACAGGTTTGTGTGTATGCCTGTGAGCTTCTCTTCATTATTTCATTAAATTTGCATTAAAATAGCAAATTGTGGGGGAGAGAAGGAGGGAGCCTACAATGGCTTTTACTGCCACCGTTTTCCTATTTACTAAGTCTTACAAGGGAACAGTGGGGTCCCTGTAGTGAGGAAAGCATTATGTGCTGTTTAGTTTAGTGGGCTTCTCCCACTGGACCGGAGCTCCTGTAGCCATTATGTGTTGGTATGATCTTCCCAGTCAATATTGATGCACCCTCATTAATAATCCGCCCCCTTTTATCACGTGCCTATTATGTGCCAGATACTGATGGGGAGACAAAAATGAAGGCATTGTCTCCACCCTGGAGGAGTTTACCATTTGGTGAAAACAAATGTTCTCTTCACTAGAGACAGGAGGCTACTGGAATTCCATTCCAAGGAAGCTCTTTCTAAGAAATTGAAAAGAGATTATGTATGCAGATTGGATTCATTGACCTCATCAGCTGTGAAAGGGCCTTGTGTTTGAGGAATGCGAAGACAATTGGGTCCCCAAAGCTATCTCCCCTACACAGTCATGAACTGGAGGTTCTGAAATCAGAAATTCTTTAGCTTACCTCTTCTTTCCCCACTGTTTTTGTTTGTTTTCTTTTGTTTTTATAACAACACAGATATTTCCAAGAAAGAAAACACACAACCTTGGTGTGAAATGGTTGATTCATTGGTGTTAATTAGCTTTTCCATGAAAGATACGATTCAGGGCAGCAGGACTACAAGCTTCCAGAAGTCAGTTGCCCATAGAGCCTCAGATCCTTATTAGAACTTGGGTAATGATGTTGGTGTCTCTGGCCCCTGTGATTCAAGGCTTTCTGCGTACTCTGATTTAGGGAGGAGGAAGAGCCTAGGAAGCACAGGAGGACAGGAAGGTCATTCATAGCTGCCAAAAAGGAGCTCCCAGGGGCACAATGGTTCTTACTGCCCAGGGGTCCCACCCATAGAGCAGAAGGCTAGGTGCATTGTGGCCTCCTAATCTTCATCTTAACACTACTAGAAATACTCAAGGGTCTGTCATTTCCACCATTGAGTCAAGATTACCTGGGCACTCTGAGATGCAAGAATAGGGTTGGGAAGGTATCAAAGTATGAGAAATCCAATGACTCAATGCTTTACTTGTATTCCAGATCCAGATTCTATATTTCTATATTATAGTCACATTTATATTCTATTCGTCTGTAAATATTATTTTATATTCTACTACATTGTCATAAATATACAAGTTTAATACTCATGCATAATAGTATTCACATCTTTCTTGACAAGAATGTCCCTCAACTCTCTTTGTGTCCTTTTAGGTTAACATCTTTTATAAGCATGTCTGGCCTGAATGCCTAGAGATTGAGAAATTATCTACTCAATAAGAAAAGCTAGTATGTTAAATATCCATAGTCTGGATTAGCAGCACAATGTGAATATGCCTTTATCCATCTAAGCAGCACATCAGTGCTCACAAGAGCCACTTGTGCCACAAATGATTTGGGTTTCTCCTTAAGAGTAAAATGAGTATAGACATAAGCCAGTGGGACGTCTCTGGGTCAGTTAATTTCTACTTTCTCCCTGAGCTCACTGCTTCCTGTTTCTGCAATTTTCTCTGCTTATCCCCAGTGGCCACCCAACAGGGGGGTGATGATGTTTGTTTATCCATCCATCCATCCTTCATCCATCCATCTGATCAATATCTACGCAGTACCTACATGTGCAGGCATTCTGCAGGGCTCAGAGGATAGAATGGTGAGAAAGACCGACGGGGCTGCTGCTGATTAAATAATCACAGGAAGAGGGACAAGTGACAGGTGTAGAGTGCCCGGGAGTACCTGGAATCCTTTACCTAGCTCAGGGTGGGCAGAGATCTGAAGGATGTGTAGAGGTGAAGGGATGCAGGAATGTCATAGGCAGAGGGAACAGACTCAAGGGAAGGCCTCCAGGCCTGCATGAGGATCTGAAGGCAGCTCAGCCAGGACCATGGAAGGAGGAGGAGGAGGGAAAAGAAGGAGTCAGGAAAAATAATAAACTGTACTACAGTTCACTCCATAGCACACAGAGCACAAGGAATGTTACAGTTTCTATTTTACCAAGTTCAGATAATCTTAGTTTCAGTCCCCTCTTGTCATGGCCTGTGAAGAGTCTAAAGAAAGGATTGTAGAAGGTCCTTTCTCTCCCCTTTGGACTACATGAACCCATTGCAAGGGCTGCCTGGGGCAGGGCCTGGATCCAGGCTACGTAGTAGGCTCTCTGCCCAGCCCACAGCCCCACTCCAAGGTCAACAGCTTCCCCTCTGAACCAAACTCAGTCCTGGGGACCTTTCCAGGTTTCCTGAAGGTGTCCAGAGCTCAGGGCTCTCAGGCCCCATCCCTGGTCCAGCCTCATCAGAGGCACCATTTCCCAGCTAAGCTCAGGCCCTTACCATGAGCCCCCCGACCTGACCCAACTTAGCAAGAGTCAAAGCCCAGAGCCCCTGGCCATCTCCTCCTCTGGGAAAATCAGCTGATTCCTTTTGAGGCCTAGACCTTCCAAATCTATAAGCCTGGGAGATGCTATGTGGCCGACAGGCTTCTTTCTCAAGACACACACACACACACACACACACACACACACACACACACACACACACACAGATGTGCTCATTGCTTATTCCATCCTGGGGCAAGGAGAGCCCAAACCTTTAGAAACATGAAGCTGACCTCTTTCTTAGAGATGGGAGCAGGACAGCATGGGATATAGGGCAGGCTGTTAGATTTCTTCCCTAGAGACTCTTCATCAGAGAAACAAACATGCCAAACACAAGAAGACATGACTGTAGTCTCACAATTTCACCCTATCCTACCAATAGGAGCTGCTGCTTTTTGACCTGGCACTATGGGCTTTATAAAACTACAAATGTTATTTCACATAACTCCACAGCAACTTTGTGGAGGCTGGTTCTACTGCTGTGTTCCTTTCATAGACAAGGAATCTGAAGCAGAGACATTAAGCAGCTTGCCTAAACCAGTGGTCGGGAAACTGCAGCTCGCGAGCCACATGCAGCTCGCGAGCCGCGGTTTGCCGCTCTGTTGACTAATGAGTTTGCCGACCACTGGCCTAAACTGACAGAGGGAGAGTAGGATTCAATTCCAGGTCGCATTGGCTCTAAACCAGCAATCTTGACTTTGGCTGCCCATTACAATGACCTGCAATTTTACCCCATGCCCAGGTCCTGCCCCAGACCAATGACGTCAGACTCTCTGGGGGTCTGGCCCAAACACCAGCACTTCTGCAACTCCCCAGGTGAATTGCAGGCTGAGACCCATCAGAGAGTCTCTGCTCTGTGCCCTGGGCCAAACCATCCAGTTTCTGTGTAGCAGCTGGGTAGTTGGAGGCACCAAAGCCTGAGACAGGAGCACTGGACAGGGGCAGGCTTGAGGCTTGCATGCTGAAGGGCTCAGTTTTGGCTATGAAGTATTCTTGGGTCACACAGATGGAACTATTCACCTGGAAAATACTCATAGGGCCTGGGAGTAAGGCTTTGGCTCCCACATGCCTGCTGAAACCATGGGAATGGTGAGATCATCACTTCCCCTGGAGAGTGTGGACAAGATCCATGTCTGGACAAGTCTTCACAGGCCTCCAAGGCCATTGCTCCTGGCCAGGTCCCTGCATGTCTACAGCCCACACTCTTAACTGTTAGATGGGTAATTGGGAAGAAATGGCAAGAGATATGAGGGGAAACAGAGAAAGATCGAAATGCTAAGAATAAAGTTCTTGGAGAGGTGGCAATGGCTTTTTCTTCCCCTCTGCTCCCTTCCTCCAAGTTGGTGGCCCTGGAGTAAGAAAAGGGAGGTTCTGGATACAGGGAAGTTAGAGATATCCACAGTTAGAATTTAAGTAACCACCAAGGCCCAACTGAAAGCCAGCTTTCTGACACTGGAGCCTTGTCCCTCTATCTGGTGGCCCAAGTTTGTCTTCCAGGTCGGAGGCGGGTAGAGGAGGTGGAGGAGCCCTCAAAGCCATGGGCACTAGGCCCATGAATCCACCAGCCAACAAAATGCCTTCTGTGGTAGGCTAAGGCTTCCACAGTGCACTTGGATAGCGTGCTTGTTAAAAAATGGCCACTCTGGGAGTGAAATCCTGGAAACTACATTCTTAAGAAGCTCCCTTGATGATTTGGCCACACAAGGCATGTGCGTGTAGCCCATAAAGCGTTCCTGTTCCCTCTCCCAGGAATTGACATTTTAATAGGCCCCTGAAGCCTTGGGTACTTGATCAACTACAAATGCTATACCTTCACCCCCAGCCCCACTGAGCTGCAGCTACTGGTGGGAGTTAGACCTATTTTTTTGGTGCATTGGGTAGAAAGGCTCTTACTCCCACCCCCAACCCCAGGGGGTCTGAAGCTTTTTCATGCTTCATTCAGTTTCACTGACTTCTGAAAATGATTCTCTAGAAAGAACTCGCTCTCATTTTACTGTGTAAGGTGATGATACCGGAGTAAATATATTCAGCTCTTCAATATGAACCCAAACTTACACATGAAAAAAAATAATTTGATTTACCTTACTTGAAGTTTATCACTCACAATCAGAAAACTAGGAGAATGTATTTGCATAAGCTGATTTATTTCCTACTAGTGACCCGGTGCATGGATTCGTGAAGATTGAAAGGAAATTAATTAGAAGGTGGCCTGTGGGGCGGGACTGGGCAAGACAGGCTGGACACATCCTGGAGCCAATCTCCTGTGGTCCCTCCCCGGCCTGCCACATCTGGGGCAGCACCGGGGCTCGAAGGGCATCTGCAGAGTGAGCGGGGGTCCCTCTGGCAGTTGGGGTCTCTTGGCCTGGCCTGTGGGGATCGGGCTGAAACCGGCTCTCCGACATCCCCCAAGGGGTCCCAGAGTGTGAGAGGGCACTCTGCAAAGTTGCTGTTGTACAGGGTGTGGAACACAAACACAAGTATGAAGTAATCCAGATTCAGGGCTGACAGTGCCCCAGCAACAACATAACCCACAGCCAAAGGTGGAATTGCGCGGCCCTGTGAGGAATCAGGCTCCCTTCTCTCTCATTCCGGGGTGCATCACCCAAGAACCGCCGCTGCCAAGTCACCACAGCTTGGCAGCTCTTGCATTGAGCGTCTGCCCCCTGGTGGTCAGTGCATGTCATACCTACCGGCCAGTTGGAAGGTCACTTAGCTTTTTATATATACTAGAGGCCCGGTGCATGAAATTCGTGCATGGGGGGTGTCCCTCAGCCCAGCCTGCACCCTCTCCAGTCTGGGACCCCTCAAGGGACCCTAGTCAAACATCCCTCTCACAATCCAGGACTGCTGGCTCCCAACCACTCGCCTGCCTGCCTGCCTGATTGCCCCTAACTGCTTCTGCCTGCCAGTCTGATTACCCCTAACCACTCCCCTGCCAGCCTGACCAACGCCTAACTGCTCCCCTGCCAGCCCGATTGCCCCTAACTGCCCTCCCCTGCTGGCCTGGTCACCCCTAACTGCCCTCCCGTGCCACCTGGTCACTCCTAACTGCCCTCCCCTGCAGGCCTGGTTGCCCCCAACTGCCCTCCCCTGCAGGCCTGGTCCCTCCCAACTGCCCTCCCCTGCTGGCCTGATTGCCCACAACTTCCCTCCCCTGCTGGCCATCTTGTGGTGGCCATCTTGTGTCCACATGGGGGTGGCCATCTTTGACCACATGGGGGTGGCCATCTTGTGTGTTGGAGTGACAGTCAATTTGCATATTACCTCTTTATTAGATAGATAGATAGATAGATAGATAGATAGATAGGAATTCAGTAGAAACTAGGTTTGGTTATAAATAAGAGGCCCCCTAAATAGTGTGTTATTGAATTAGCTTTGTTTTGACTGACATGGTAAAAAGATTAGGGGTAGGGTTTTGCTTAAGAGTATCAGGGCTGAGGTCTCTGCCATTCCCTTGGCCTTACCCCCATAGTGCAAGATGGCTACTGTTACACCAGCCATTAAGTCTTGCTTCTAGGCAACAGTTAGAAAGAAGGGGCAAGCAAAACCTGACCAGAAATCCCCAGCAAACATCCTTTTATATCTCACTGGTCAGAAATTGTATCACATGACTTCTAACTGCAAGAAAGTCTGGGAAAGATTGTTTTTGTAGCTGGCTACATTGCTGTCCCCAACAAAATTAGGGTTCTTTAGTGAAAAAGGGGAGAATGGATACTTGGATGGCAATTGGCAGTCTCTGACCAGGTAAACCAACACTAAATGCGAGAGGAAATACATGAGAAGCAGCAGATAATTAACATATAAGAATGAGCTTTGGCTATGCTTATTTGAGAAAAGCAGTTCCTTCCTACTGTTCTTTATTCAAAAGTCACTCAAGCACATTTCACCTCCCCCCCCCCATTAGACTAGTGAGACAACTGCAATTTACAAGGAGGAACTCAGTCTCAATATATAATTGCCTTCCTGCCTCTCACCATTGTTTTTTTCCTTATAATTGCCACCACATGCTGCCCAAGGACAATTAGGGACCCTGATGTCATCATACAGGATGGCTGATGTATTAATGAGGAAAACAAAGAGTATGGCATTTAAGTATGACATTTCGCTGCAAACCTTTTGGTTTTTAGTTCTGTATGTTTGTGAAGGAGGTGAACTATTTCTCAAAACTACCCCCAACCACTGCCATGCTTTTACGAATGTCCCGAATCTCTATAGCAATTCCTTTACTTCCTCTTCAGACGGGATGGTTTGATTTGTCATTTCGGTCTGTCGTGTTTGTTGAGTATTGTGATGCAATCTGAGTGTTTTGATGCGCATTGTTTTTCCTTTCCCAGAATGCCCCTATCATAAACCCCTGGGTTTCGAGTCAGGGGAGGTTACACCAGACCAGATCACCTGCTCCAACCCGGAGCAGTACATGGGTTGGTATTCGTCGTGGACTGCCAACAAGGCCCGGCTCAACAGTCAAGGCTTTGGGTAAGTAGGGCTGGCAGCTCAGCTGATTTTTTTTTCATGTGATTTGAAAAAGTAGGTCTCTGTAATAAATGAGTGAAACAAAATGCATTTAGTTATTCAATAAACATTGATTGGATGTCTTCCATGTGCCAAGGACTGTGGATAGAGCACTGAACAAGATGGATGAGGTCCTGGCCTTTAAGAAGCACACAATTTAGAGGGGGAGAAGGATTCTAAGCACATAATCACACAAGTGATCACTTAGTAAGTGTGATGAGTGCTGTGGAGGAGACAGAGGAGAAACACCTGGTCCATTTGAAGCACCAGGGAAGAGCTCTCTAAGGGAAATATATTTAACCTGTGACTTACAGTTGGCCAGGTGAGGGGGTGGACATAGGATACAGCAGGTGTAAAGGCCATCAGTAAATACCACTTAAGGGCATGGATAGGGACCGCAAAGAAGGCCAGCAAGGTTAGAGCACAGGCAAGGCAAAGTTGGAGAGGCAGACAGAAATCAGATCACACAGGTCCTTTTAAGTCATGCTAAAGAGTGTGGTCCTCACTTTAGGGATAATGGGAGGATCCTGAATGTGCATTAATTAGAATGCAGGTTTGTGCTGCTGTAACAAAGAACCCCAAAGTACAGAGACTTAGTGTAGAGGTGTGTCTCCTGCTCATCTAAAAGTTTCATTAGGCGGTCTAGGGTTCTTATGGCAGCTGGGTGCTATCAGGGGTCCAGATTCTTTCTACCTTGTTGTTCTGTCATCCTTAACATGAAGCTTCCCATCTTGGAAGCTAGCTCCTCTAGCTTCCACTGTCACATCCACATTCTAGTCAACAGAGAGAAAAGGAGAACAGAGCACACACACTTTTCCTTTAAGGATTCAGACAACCCTATTGGCCAGTTCTGCCCATATCCCATTGACCAAAATTTAGTCTGATGGCCCAGATAGCTTCAAGGAATACTAAGAAATGTGATCTTTGTTTGGTGGCCATTTGCCCAGATAAAACTCTATTACCAAAGGGAGATGGGAAGAGGCTATTGGGAGACAATTAGCAGACTCAGAGAAATTGGAAGTTGAGGAGTATCACAGTCAAATTTGTGTTAAGAAAAAAATCTTCTGCCCGGCTGGTGTGGCTCAGTGGTTGAGCATTGAACTATGACCCAGGAGGTCACGGATCAATTCCTGGTCAGGGCACATGCCTGGGTTGCAGGCTTGATCTCCAGTGTGGGGCATGTGGGAGGTGGCCGATCAATGATTCTCTCTCATCATTGATGTTTCTCTCTCTCCATCTCCCTTCCTCTCTGAAATAAATAAAATATATATTTTAAAAAAAAGAAAAGAAAAAATCTTCTGGCTCCTGTGAGGAGAGCTGTGTAGTTTGGGGACAAGGTTAATCCAGGGAGACTAATGAAGCTATGGTGGCAGTCCAGGCAACAATTGAGGGCTAGTGTGGTGGCAGTGAAATGGAGAGAAGTAAATGACTAACAAACACTTGGAGATGGAGCCGATAGATGGATTGGCTGTTTGAGGTGACAGAGAGGAAGGGGTCAAGGATGGCTCTCAGGTTGCTGGCATGAAGATCTGGAAAGACAGGGCTTGCATTCAGAGAGAGGTGTAGCATTGAAGGAGGGGTTCGGGTGGGGATAATTCATAACTCACTTTTGAACTTGTTTCATTTGAGATGCTCTGGCATCCGGGAGAGGTTGACTAGCTAGCAATTGATTCTCAGGATTTGGAATTTAGAAAAGGTTTGGGGTGGAAGTAGAAAGTCAGAGCCACCTGAGGAGCAAGTCTGGAATTAGAAGAGAAAGCAACCAAGGACTGAGTTCTGAGAAGCTAATTAATACACAATAAAAAGTGGGGGAGCTATAGGTTTCCACAATTTATGAGGGATAAAGCTAAAAAAACAAATCAGTTCCTCAAGGTTGGTTAGCTTGTAAGTGTCAAAAGCCCTCCCAGAGCCACTCATCTCACTGTTCTCCACATGGTAGACACTCCCTGAAAGCCACGCATGACAGCACATGAAGGAGATGCAGATATGTATGAAGAGAGTGATGAGTGATATTAAAGAAAAACAAAAGATTCATGGTGAAATAAACATCAGGAGAGACTAATGAAAAGGGAAGGGGGCTGATGGGTGCAATAACCATGCATTGAAGAAAGACATGCTCAACCACGCCCCAAAGGTAATTTCAGCTCCATTTGAAGGCATTTATCTGACAAATTAGTTGAATCTGACAATTTTTACTTGGGCGATAGAGGTGCAGGGAGAAAGAGGATGTCACAGAGGCTGGGCACGTCTTGGAGACAAGCCTCTGGGTGCTTCACAGATTGTAGCTCAACCCAAGCTTAGCGGGGGTGGGGGGCTCTTCAGGTGCTGGCATCCCCTCAAAAGTCAGCATTTCCAGGCTCTTTGGAGGCACTCTCAGGGAAAGCTCCTGCTGATTCTCTGTGTCCCTGGCAGGTGTGCCTGGCTCTCCAAGTTCCAGGACAGCAGCCAGTGGTTACAGATAGATCTGAAGGAGGTCAAGGTGATTTCAGGGATCCTCACCCAGGGTCGTTGTGACATCGATGAGTGGATGACCAAATACAGTGTGCAGTACAGGACCGATGAGAGCCTGAACTGGATTTACTATAAGGACCAGACCGGAAACAACCGGGTAAGTCAGGCCTACCCCAAATCACCTTAGCTCTCACTCTCTGGGACTCTCTTCTTTGCTGTATCCCTGTGTTCCTGTCGCCACCCTCTGTCAAAGCACTGACCCCAAGGCAGGTGTCTTTCTTGTTATATCCCTGGTGACTTAGTAGATTGTCTGCAAATTAGTGTCACTCTTGAATGCAGAAGAAATCTTTGTCTAAATTCTCATATTAGCATATAGTTGCTTGAATAATCAAAGCCAACTCTGGACTATTCCTAACTCATTGGATTGTTGAACACTTTGCTGCATAGGTCTGACATGATCCATTACTGATGCAGGTAGGTCCTGGTCCATTGATGTAGATATGGCTCCTCCTTACTACTGATTGAGACCTACAGCTGGGAAGTTCTGGACAACCCAGCAAGTTAGCCACTAAACTACAGAAATGTTTAAAACGACTCCAGCAGTGCAGACACAGAGGCCCTTAAACTTTTATATGCCACTAACCACTGAGCAACAAGACCCAACTCTTGTTCATCATAGACTGAACAGAACTCTCTCTCTACCTATATCTATCTATCTATAATGTGTATTTATGATGAACTAAAAATTTACTAGCTATTTGGAAATATTAATTGCCCTTTCGCCTGTGAGGACTTCACCCAGTTAATTTGGACATTTAACCACATTGAGTAGACATGTGCAGCTGAAAATCAGAAGGCTTTGTACTCTCTGATGCCAATTTGTATAGCAAGAACATTCATGGGTTGAGATTTTAAGGAGTTTGAACAATAGGTAAAATCAGCTTGCTACTTGGACATTTTGTTCCATTTTTGTTCTTACTGGCTTTTCAAAAAGATATAGGAATTCTTTTCAAGCACCGTGCTTCTGAAGGCCTTGAGGTTCTTTGCAAAGTGCCTGTTGGGCACTTGTGCAATCTGGAAGAGCCTGTTCCATCCTCCCTCTTCACCTGGCTGCTGCTTTGAATAGGTTCAAGGGCACAAATAGGGTAGAGGAGGGGATGTGGGGCATTATTATTGGGAAGAAAGGTAAGATCATGGCATATGAGGCCCTTCTTGTTTTGTGGATGGATGAGGTCATTTTTTTTCTGAAGATAATACCAGAAGGGAATGAAATGTTCTGGTGACGTTGGGCAGAACACTATGACTCTGGAAAGATTGAAAAGAATGGTTTCTTTGGAAATACAGCCACACATCCACTGCACCTTTTATGCTTCACCCACTGCATCATGCCATGTTATACCCTGAAAACCACAAAACAAACCCTTTCTCTCTATTCTCTGGGCCCTGCCCTCCTCCTTGCAAATCTTCCTTCTAGTTTGTTTTTTTTCTTTTACAAAACATTCCCAAGTGTGGAAAGTCCTTGCTATTTGTATCGATGTAGAGACTCACCATTAAGCTTTGGCTCATGACTCACGACTGCAGAGCCAGCTCACAAGTTTTTACTTGAGCCCCACTTTGGATACCTTTGGAACATGGGAACATTCCTCTTGTGTGATGTGGTCCTTTTCAAAATTCTTGTCAAAACGCAAAGAATTAAAATGCAAAATCAAGAGGCAATTTTTAAAATAAGCGCCATCCAAACGATCTCTGTGCGATGATGGAAATGTTAGTATCTGCACTGTCCAATATGACCACCACTAACCATTTCAGCTATGGAGCACTTCAATTGCGCATGGGTGCTGTGATTGACGAAGTGAATTGCTATCCAATTTGAAGTCCTTTACATTTAAGTAGCCACATGTAGCTACTGGCTACCATACTGGACAGGGCAGTTCTAGATGTCTCCAGACTCAGAGAGGTCTGGAGCGTATAGGTGCTAACAACCAGTCAAGATCAGATTTTGTGGGGCATCTGCAAATTCTCTGTACTTCAAGCACTTTCTGAGATTTTCCGGTTACAAATTGGGGCCAGCTCCAGACAGGAATCAGTCTTCCTTTTCCCTCCCTGGCTGTGACGGAGACAGGATTTCACCCCTTTCTTTAGGTCTTCTATGGAAACTCGGACAGAACTTCCACAGTCCAGAACCTGCTGCGGCCGCCCATCATCTCCCGCTTCATCCGGCTGATCCCGCTGGGCTGGCACGTCCGCATCGCCATCCGGATGGAGCTGCTGGAGTGTGCCAGCAAGTGTGCCTGACACCTGCGAGCTGGGCGCCTGCAGGGGTGGGGCGCGCAGAGTGGCCCCCAGAGACCCTCACACCCCTGTGACAAGTGAGGTGGCATTTTACAAGCTCTTTTCAACGCAGAGCTGGGTAGAGAATGTTTCTTTCTTTCCTTCCAGTTTTTAAGATATAGTTTCCAATTTGAATGAGAAAAAAACAATAAACATATTCCCCACTCAGGGCCAAAGAAAATAAGAACAAAGAAAATGTCTCTAAAAACAATTTTCAAAGAAGAGCCTATGTGGCAGGGGTAATGGACGCTGGTTTTTGTTTTGTTTTGTCACAGCAACTCTGGGCAAGGTGGCATCCCCAGGGAACACAAAGCAGCCCTGATCATTTGAAATTTCGTTTGCTTTATTCAAAACAGGAACATAATGTTTCATAAAGCCCGGCTTTTAATGCAAAGGAGGAGCAAGCGTGTGCTTTCTCTCTTTTTTTTTTTTTATTAAAGATATTTTATTGATATTTTTACAGAGAGGAAGCGAGAGGGATAGAAAGCTAGAAACATCGATGAGAGAGAAACATCGATCAGCTGCCTCCTGCACACCCCCCACTGGGGATGTGCCCGCAGCCAAGGTACATGCCCTTGACCGGAATCGAACCCGGGACCTTTCAGTCCGCAGGCCGACGCTCTATCCACTGAGCCAAACCGGTTTCGGCCGTGTGCTTTCTCTTAAGTTTTCATTAAATCATGACCATTGAGGACTGTAGAGCACCGGGGACACAGAGGGAAAGGTTTCAGGGTGACCAGGCGGTGCAGGTGAGTCCAGTGGGTGTGAGCCCGTGCCCCAGTTTCCTGAGAGCCACACAGGACCAAAGGCCCCGGGCAGAAGGGCTTCAGCTGCTGAGCTTTTACCCCCATGTTCACTGGGATTGGGGGGAGGGGGCGTTCCAGAGCTCCCATTACATACAGCCCATTCAGGCTGCACATGTAAGTAGCAGTTTCATTATATTTAGGAACCCCAAATGGCCAGAACACACCAGAATTTCCCTTTATCTAGGGCTGCTGTTTTCAACAAGCTTAACACTTTGAAAACAGTTGGCCCAGGAGCTATCACTGGCTGCGTGGAGGAGGCCCATTAGCTGAGCCCATTACCTTTGTAGGAAGCAGTCAGAACCTATGTCCTAAGAGTGGAGATGTGGCTACACCCCTGGTGAGCCCACCTTCCAACTTCTGCCCCCTTGCCTTGCAACGCAAACCTGCCTGTTGCTGACTGCAACCTCCTTGGGAAGGAATGGGTGTGGCCTTCTCCTCCTGGAGAAGCTCATTAAGCAGGGAATTTGGGGAACAACAGTCTAAGTCTCCCTTGTCATTTATAGCTCTGCCTGAGTTTTTGGGTTCTTCCCTGGGAAAGGTTAATAATGTCATGGCAGGTGGGCAGGAGAGGATTTAAAAGGAGAAGATGAGAGCAGGTGGAATCAGAGAATGGGGTCCTTCAACGAGACTGGGGAACCTGACTATCCTGGCCTTGATGCAGTACACCCTTTGCTAGCAGCTCATTTCTCCAAGTTACTGTTTTCGAACACCAGGCTGAGTGACTGGACTCACACTAACATGATTCTAGATATCACATTCACCTTCTCTGTGAGTGAGCAGCCTCCTAAAATCCCCAGTCTCTTCCCTGGTGTCGTTGGTCTTTGAGGAGTTCCATATTTAACCCAGCCTCTTTCTTCTCCTCACGCTGTATATTTGAACCTGGAAAAACACTCTTCCCTGCTCCATCTGCTCTCAAATCAATTCACGGTGGGGAAAAATCCTTCTCTGGTCTTAGAACACACAGATAAATGCATTTTGAACAGAACACCTGATTGGATATCCTAACTGGGAAAGTTGAATGAACTTTTATCATGACATGCACTGTCAGAGAAAAGCCTAAGTTCAGGCCCTCTACAACTGGCAATCTGGACCCAGGAGGGAAGTCGAGTCAAGGGGAAAAAAGAATGAAATGGTGTGAGGCAGGGATAAAGGTTCTCCAAATAATTGTTCATGTTGGATTATTTTTGTTTGGTAACATCTTTATTGAGATAAAGTTCACACACCATACAAATTTCACCCATTTAAATTGTACAATTCAGTGACTTTTAGTATAGAGTCGAGCAGTCATTATCACAATTAAAAAAATCATCATCCCAGAAAGAAACCCCACACCCATTAGCTATCACCCCACCAACCCACTTGCCCACTCCAGCCATAGGTAACCACTGATCTATTTCTGTCTCTATAGCCAATTCTGGACATTTCTTAGAAATTGAATCATACACAATATGTGGACTTTTCTGTCTGGATTCTTTCGCTTAGCGGTGTTTTCAAGGTTTGTTCATGTTGTAGCATATATCATAGTTCATTCCTTTTTTATGGCAGAATATCATTCCACTGTAGGGGTAGACCACATTTTATTATCTATTCATTTGTTGATGGACATTTGGATTATTTCCACGTTTTTTGGCTATTACTAATAATGTTGCTACAATTGTGTACAAGTTTTTGTGTAGTCATATTTTCATTTATCTTGGGTATATATACCTAGCAGGGGAACTTCTGGGTCATATAACTCTGTTTAAACTTCTGAGTAACCATCAGATGATTTTCCAAAGTGGTTGTATCATTTTACACTCACACCAGCAGTCTATTAGGGTTCTAATTTCTCTACACTTGTTATTATCTGTCTTTTGGATTATAGCCACCCTGGGGAGTATGAAGTAGTATCTCATTGTAGTTCTGATTTGCATTTCCCCATGACTTACAATGCTAAGAATCTTTTCATGTGTTTACTGGACCTTTGTACACTTCATTGGAAATATGTCTGTTAAGATACTTTATCCATTTTAAATTCAGGCTGTCTTTTTATTATTGAGTTGTATGAGTTTTTAAATTTATTTTGGATACAATTCCCTTATTAGACATATGATCTAAAAATGTTTTCTCCTATTCTGTGGGTTGTCTTTTTATTTTCTTGGTGGAATCCTTGGAAACACACATTTTAAAATTTTGATGAAATCCAATTTATTTTTCTCTTTTTTTGCTTGTGCTTTGGAGTTATATCTGGGGAACTATTGCCAAATCCATATCATAAAGATTTACTATGTTTCCTTCCAGGAGTTTTATAGTTTTACCTTACATTTAGGTCTTTGATCCATTTTGAGTTAATTTTTATATACGGTATGAGACAGGGGTCCAACTTCATTGTTTGCATGTGGATATCCAGTTGTCCCAGCACCATTTGTTAAAAAAACTATTTCCCCCCATTGAATAGCCTTGGTATCCTTATTGAAAAAATAGGAATTGACATAAAAGTGAAGGTTTATTTCTGAACTCTCAGTTCTATTCCATTGATCTATATGCCTATCCTTATGCCAGCACCACACTGTTTTGATTATTGTAGCCCTTGTAGTAAGTTTTGAAATTAGACCGTGTGAGTACTCCAACTTTGTTCTTCTTCAAGATTGTTTTGATTGAGTCCCTTGGATCCCATATAAATTTTAGGATCAACTTGTTTTTTTTGCAAAGAAGTCAGCTGAGATTTCACAAGGGAAATTGTTCAATACTTCAGAATTTAATAAACAATGAGATACTGAAATCCGTAAAATGTTTATCTGCAGGTAATTTGTTTATAACAGCATATGATTTTTTACTTCATTGAATTCATGCCAGAATGTATAAAAATAAAGCTTTTATTGAGGGACATCTGAAGCTTAACAGAATTTTGCTACTAAACACGTACTGTTTGCAGCATTATTTCTTTTGTGGGGAAAACTTCCAATTAAAAAATATATAGTGTAGCAAAAACTCATTCTCTTACCTTATGTTAACATGTTTACTTTTCTTTTCAGTAATGCTAGTGTAGTCTACACTTGGAGATTTTTTTTAATCGTGGTAAAATATACATATTGCAGATTTAAAAACAGCTAAATTAAATGCTACGAACAAAAAAGGTGGCAGAAAGTGTTGCCAAGATAAAGAAAACGGTCTGAACTGATGTGGGTATTCAGTGAGGGAGGAGGTCACTTGGACATAGCAAAGGTATTTCAAAATAAAGATGGCACTATGAATCCAGTCTCAGAACCTGGAAGATTGCACACCTAAAGTGAGCCTTTGAACAGACACTGCCAGAAGCCCATCTTTTTTACTACCTGCAATTGCTGAGGCCTGCTGACAAATGTACAGCTGTAAGGGCTGTTGCTTCCCCCAGGATCCAAGAGTAGCTCCAAGCTGTAAGTAACTTCAAGTCACAATGGTTCTTAACCTGGACAGTGTTACAGGGCTGATGTGAAGATCAAATAGGATAAATGTATCTAAAGTGTTTAATGAGATCTCCATAGCTGGCAATCATAATTCTGTGATATTCCCTTTCAAGTTCATAGGGCTGCTAACTAGGGCACAAATACTAGCAACAATGTTGTAATAGCTAATGTTTTTTGAGAATCTACCAAGTGCTTTGCAAAGTATCATCTCAGCAAATCCTCAAAACAACCTTATGAGGTAGGTATCATTATTATTATTTCCATTTAAAGATAAGGTAACTGAGGCATAGAAAAGTTAAGTAATTTGCTTAAAGCCATACAAGATGTAGGATTGCACTCAGACAAGCAGACTCCAGATCCTGTGCTTTTAACCACTTCACCAGTCTCTGGACCTCTAGTGACCTATTTCAAAGAAATGTTATATTCTCAGATCAAATCAATTACCACCTGCTGGGAGATGGGAGGAAAGGTGGTACATGAATCACCCATGTCAGTTTCTATACATGGAGACACAGCAACTGCACTATTTAGTAGTGATGAAGGACGGGCTTTACCGTGAACATACTAAGCTCCAAATGCTAGCTGGCTGACCTTGGGCAAGTTAATGTAAAGCACACAGACCTCAGTTTCATCATCTACAAAATGGGGATACAACCCATTTCATTGTGTTGCTGTGAAAAATAAATGTAATAGTAAAAGCAAAACACTTGGCATTGTGCCCAGCCATAGTAATATGAACAAAAAAAATTACAAGCCCCAGATACTCTTTATGTCTTGATAAAAAATATAGCTGAAATCATTGGTTTCCATGACTTAAGGAGAAATCTAGAGCAAAGAAGTTGATGACAGTGCTTATAAGAATGTCCTTTGTTTAGGAAGATAAAGAAAGCTGGAGAATATTTAGATGTGTTATTTCAAAATGTAAGTTCTTTCCTCCCTGACTGAGCATTTACTCATTAGAGCATTTACTCATTCAATCTTCTTATCCTCAGAGACAAAAGTGAAGGCCAAGAACAGGTTAGTAAATCTGGTGTCTGGCCTGTTTTTGTAAATAATTTTACGGGAACATAGACACACCCATCATTTTCAAATGCTTTTTGCACTGCAATAGCAGAGTTGAGTAGTAGAAACCCTATGGCTCACAGAGTCCCAAATATTTACTATTTGGCCCTTTACAGAAAAAGTTTGCCAACCCCCTGCTCTAAAACACAAGGAAACCCTTATTAAGTTCTCCATCTTGCTTTCTCCATGGCACTGAGCAGGAGGCTGGCATCTCTTCCCATCCTCCCCGACCCACCAAGTGAACCACTAGGAACGTGCAAAGGAGACAGAACTCAAGTGTAAAAGAAACCAGTTTTCAAAATGCCAGAAGGGGAAAAAAGCTTTATAAATACAAAAAAAAAAATTATCAACATCATTAAATAACAGGATTTGCCCTGCTTTACATTAATTTCAGTCCCTTAAACTGATTCCAACTTCAAAGGCCCATTTTCCCTCATTTGAATTCCACCAAGTTCTTTACAAAGAAGGAACTAATTGAAGAGCTTCTTGCTTTTCAAACTCGAGGGACAACAGTGCTCAAGACTGGGATGGCCTGGCAATCATTTCAGTCAGTGCAAAATCTGCATTTTATTAAAGACATTTGGAAAGATCCATTCAAAAATACATTGTGCTCAGTAAAAATTAACCATTTCATGCTGATAATTTAGGTTACCACGGAATAGATATTTGTATAATATTTACAGCAACAATAGAAATTTTACAGAAGTTTAGAATGGAATACATGCCAGAAAAAACTTGATAAGATGTAGGAACACATGATACAAAGAGTTATATAAACACTTTACAAATGGTTCATAATTAGCTTGTGAGGAATTTAAATATTCAACACTTTAAATTCAGTTTGGACTCAAAAATTAAAAAGGCTAACACTACAGCACAGCCTTGCCACAGTAAAAAGTATGGAATTACACTTTGCATTATGGATTTATAAAGTCTGTGCAATTAAGAATTTCCACTGATTCTTCAACTACCACAAATTTGGATGTTACATCACTCTGACTTATACCTATTTTTGTTTTCATGCATGAGCAGGGTTCTCAAAGTTACCCTTGCCCTGTGTCTTCCCAGATACCACCTTCAAACCTCCTAGAGCAGTGGTTCTCAACCTTCCTAATGCCGCGACCCTTTAATACAGTGCCTCATGTTGTGGTGACCCCCAACCATAAAATGATTTCCGTTGCTACTTCATAACTGTAATTTTGCTCTGTTAATGAATCATAATGTAAATATCTGTGTTTTCCGATGGTCTTAGGCTCTACAGCAGCGGTTCTCAACTTGTGGGTTGCGACCCACAGGTTGAGAACCACTAGCAGGGTTGCCTAAGACCATTGGAAAAAACAGATATTTACATGACGATTCATAACAGTAGCCAAATTACAGTTAATGAAGTAGCAACGAAAATCATTTTATGGTTGGGGGTCACCACAACATGAGGAACTGTATTAAAGGGCTGCGGCATTAGAAAGGTTGAGAATCACTGCCCTAGAGATTGAAGAAGCTCGGAATAATCTTCTAAGTATATACAGAATAACTACCTGAATTTAAAATGGCACAAAAGCAATTCCTGGAGATAGGAAGTAGGGGCCACTATTTTGTTTGGTTTAATTGTTTCTGTTAATCAATCCAAGTTTACAGTGAGATTTAACTTCCTGCATTCACAGCATTACCCCTCCAGCCTGACTCCATCAGTGCCCGAAGAGGAAACAAGGAGGGGGAAATAGACTGAGAGGACTATATATAACCAATTGTATATCGCTAGTGAAAATGGGTTTTGTACAAACGTTGCTTTCCACTATGGAAAACCTAAGCCATCATGGAGAACTTCAAAGTTCTCCAGAAGGAAAAGTATCTTTTATTTTTCTTGAACCTCTGAATGCTTTGCAACTGGAGCTTTTGACAACTCTGGCAATAAATACTTTAATCCCCCAACAGGGACAAAAGTCAAGGCATCTACCTTTTCTATTCCTGGGTTTCGTCTGATTAACCCTGAAGCAGAACACTAGGACAAACTTGTCTATGCCTGAAATGAAGCATATCAGGCTTTTGGGAAAGTACAATCCCAAACCAAAGGAAGTCCTGAGGAATTCTTAGCAATCTGTCAAAATGGAGGGGATGGAGGAACAGATAAGGCCTCTTTCTCCCTGATACTCTGCGCTGGAAGAGTAACAAACAAGGCAACTTCTATTCTGCATACAACACAGAGACCGATTTTTTTCAGATTCCAAAGGAGGATCAAAATATGACCCAAGGATCAAATGGGGTTCAGAGAGCTTAACCTTGTTGGTAATGAAGGGCCTTAGAAGTGAAACTGGTTTCACTGACACAGCTCTCTGGCCCTAGAAATCCAACGTGCAACTATTACAATTTTTTTTTTTCTGGCAAAACAAAAAGACAACCCTCCCTCAAATTAGGGAGTAAACAGTTAATGAATGAAAATACAAGGCAGGTCGTGATCATATTTAATAGCCTACAGGAAAATACACACAAAGGTGGGTCAGTGCCTGGAGTGAAAAAACATACAGTCAGGTCCAGGCCTAATGCTGATGAATTAACAAAGCACTATGGGAAATGAATACTCACGTAGTAACTGACTTGGCACGAAAGTCTATGATCTTTTATAGTACATTCAGTTAAAAAAGAAGAAATAGGGTAGAATAGGGCAGCAGGCCCATAGTTTCCTATCCACCTCACCTTCACCACAAGTGTGGATACAGACAGACGAGGGGCTCGTCCTGTCACAGCTTCATTTTCTTGTATTTACTTATGGTTTCTAAGACAGATTTTTTTTTTTACCCAGCTGAATCAAACCTCAAGATATCCTATATCTCAGCTGGTCAAGACACAAAAGAAAAGAAAATCAGAACCACTTACAAGTTTTTGTTTTGTAAGCCGGCCCTTTAAGTCTCTGAGAGAACCTTCTTGTGAGATTCTGGCCCTGGGGATTAGAGATAGGACATCATCTTTTCTGCTGCCCCCCTTTAAAGAAACCATTTGTTTTTAACTGTAAATAAGTTTTCTCTGCCTACACACTTTATTGGTGATGAACTGATGGAGGTAAGGAAATAGTTCAGTATTTTCTGACTTGGTTCAGTGTATCATTACCACATTCCCAGTTCATAAAAGCATGAGGCTGTGGATCTTAGTGCTCACAGGGAGCTCAATATCCCACTATAATGCAGGAAGTAACGAACTTCTAGATATAAAAGCAGTGCTCTCCACAAACAATGTTCTGACCAGGAGAGAATATGCAGATTTCTAAGTCCCAGCTGAGCTCTAGGAGTAAGTCCCAATGAGCGACTGCCCTTGCTGAAAGTTGGGTCACCACCAGGACGTAGGTGAACAGAAATAAACAGCGCCTTCCACGCACTTGAAAAGTAATCCTCTGGCCTTTAAAAAAAGCTGTACACTTATTAATCATTCTCAATACACAGCTAGAAGAAAATAAATGGCTTTTTTCCTTATTTACTCTAAAAACTAGTTTAAGAAGTGAGGATACTATGATGTTAACTAAGAGGAGCTGGGACTGGAAAATGGGATAGCATTTCCTAGAGAAGTCACTAATTTTCAGATTAGGAACATGCTAAACTGGCTAACTCTACAACCACAACGTACTTTATAATACATGAAGTGACTAGAAACTAACCAGCGTAGCTCTGAGCTTAGAATGAAAGTACAACTGCGTATGGTGAGTTGTAAAGCTGGTTTGAAAACAGATTTGACCAAAGCGTACAGCACAAATACTCCTATAACAGCCACATCACAACCACCAATACAGAGATTTTTGCTTCTAATTGGTCTGTCATATGCCGATATTTGTAAAGAGCTATTAAATGACCTAAATGAAAAACAAAGACATTTTCTTTTGGGAGACACCGCTAAAAGCCATGGATACCTTGGAGCACTTGGTAAAAATTGTGCCGATCTGCCAGGTTGCTGCTTACTTCTGACGTAAGCATCATGGCTCTGTGAAACAATTTCTAAGGACGCTGACCTAGAATTTAAGTTCTCAAATACCTATAAAGTAACTGTGGTCTCCTCCCAAAGGATGCACCTTTTAGCAGGCCCAAGACAATGGGAACAAACAATAAGATTCCAGGGGTTCGAATACGGTAGAGTAGGATTCTCTACCTCACCACTACTAACATTTAGGGCTAGATCACTTTGTTGTGGGGGGCTGTCCTGTGCATGTAGGATGTGTAGCAGCATCCCTGGCCTCTACTAACTACATGCCAGTAGCATCCCACCACACCTAGTTATAATAACCACATATGAGCCAAATGCTGCCAGAAGGCAAAATTGGCCCTGGTTGAGAACCCCTGCTGTAAAGCTCTCTTGAGCCCCTTAGTGCGGACTACTTTTGGTCCAGGGCTCTGGAGAGAAGCTAAACCTCAGATTGAGACCAAACAAGGTTCAGTAAAAGTTCACTTAGAACTTGTGAGAAGAAAAACGAGGATGGTGGTAAAGCAAAAGCAGAAAAACAGCAAAGCAGAGTTTCTTTTCAAAATGAGATCAGTGATCCTTCCATAAAACAAAGTAATTGGTAAGCCTTCATTCAACCTTTTTATTCTTTAGGAAGTTAGGGCAGATAACAGAGCACGGATGTCATAAAAATTTCCCTTCCTAAAGAAAAATGCCAGCTTTTATGACTTTAAATCAAGTCCTTATCATGGATGGCAATCTCTGTGAGGTCCATAATTCATCGACACAGGAAAATAACAGTTAAAAGCTAAGAGAGGGCCCGTTAGATTTGAGAGGAAATGACTATTCCCCTGTGCGAGTAGGAAAAGCATTTTACATGCTAGAAATGCAGATTGTAGTTCACTTTACAACTCACTGAGGTCAATGATAAGTCAAAATGGACAAAAGCTGAGAAGAGGATAAAAGAGCTACCTCAAAAACACGAGTTGAAAACACTGTAGATATTATCTGGCTCAAATCTGGGAATGTACGAAAAGTATGTATTGACTCTTCATCATTTAGGTTTACTTTTGCTCTAGGTAAAAGGCAATAATTCTAGCCCTTCTTTGAAGAACCATCAGGAATAGAAATGATCTGCAAACATCTGAGATCCCAGTGTTAGCAAGGATGAAAACATGGGAAACCAGCCGCTAGGTGACGACGAGCCTCCAATGCCACACATGGCAATGTTGACTGCGCAGTCCTAAGCGCACAGCACAGTGAGAAGTCTTTCCAGAGGAAAAAATGTAGTTTCTGGTTTGCAAGGGGGAATATAAGGTACAGATCTAGTATGAAAAAGAAGAGTTTCACACCCTTTTAGAGTCATTAGTATCCAGGCAAAAACTGCTAAGGGTCCACATCACTTATATAACTGAGCAGCTGCCTGGGAAAAGCCAGAATTCAGAGCTACTTGAATAGTATTGAACTGGTGAAAGATACAAGATATAAAAGGAACCAAAGAGCATGCAAACTATTGGTTTGAATCAAATTGTTTCAATGATAGTACCCAGTTGAGTTGCATTTTAGTGCCTATTACACTTATTAAATTAAATAAAAAGCACCTTAAAATGACCTCTATATATAATCAATACACATCATTATAGTAGTTATATAAAATGCAATATGCACACAATTTAAGCTTCAAAGAAACTAACACGTTTTCTTTATAATCTTCATAATCATCAGAACTATAATTCTCAAAATCGTGGGGGCGGGGGAACAGTAATAGCACATTTCAGTTACAGCTGACTTGATTCAGGGGCTGACACTCTCAGAATCCTGGGACAAGTACTAAATACCGAGACATTACCTCCTTGAGGGGTAGGAGGGGATCTTTAAAAATATTATTGCTAGGAGACTACTTCTAAAAATCTAATGCTCTTGATGGATGATGATGTTGAGTGATTTCTGCCAAGGATGGCCCAGAGTCATGGGGCTATGACCTTTGTTGGCCAAAGGCCTTGATGAAACTTGGGAGCAATTTGGGAGTTGGAGGAGATCAAATGAGAGAGAAAGGTAATTCCTGTTCTGACCATATATATATATATATATATATATATATATATATATATATATATATATATATATGTGTGTGTGTGTGTGTGTGTGTGTGTGTGTGTGTGTGTGTGTGTATGCATGCATAACCTTGTTATATATGGATGGTCCCAGGAAGAAAAAGTGGGTATAGCAATTTCTTCTACATCCAGAATGGCTTCAGAAGCCTTTTAAATATCTCCTAAATATCTTGTAAAGAGCAGTAACAAAATAAGTATTTAGAAATAGAAATGCCACACATACAGCTCCCCGCTACCCCCCACCGAGTCTGGTACAGTGCACAGGATTTAGGAGCATAGAGCTGGTATGCCAGGTCTGCAGACAGGGGCCTCGTACAACCTTGCAACTAGGAATGTTCACTGGCAAATCTTTGGTCAATGCTCTACACTAATGCTAAGTAGAAGAGCCCATTCTCTCTACAAAGAACCATGAGTAAGCCTGGATCTGTTCTTCCTCAGGTACAAGGAATGTCCCTGGACATGAAGAGGAGCCAACTGTGTGAGGACAGAGACGAGGCCTGCTGGAGTTCTCACGGGCCTAGCCCACTTTCTTCCCCTGTGGGTTTGCAAGGAGATGCTGCATCCTGTCTGCTACCAAGGAGCATGTCTAGAAGCTACTGCTGGGGCCTAAAAGTTGAGCAAGGTTCCTACTGTTACAGTCACATATAGCCACAATTCAACTCCCTTGATAAGAAGTATAATACTCACTTCATATTACAAATGTATAAAAATATGGCAGAGTGTCATAACGATACTTTCTTTAAATGATTATATTTATAAAACAGACACATATTTATCATATATATATATTTATATATAGAATAAAGTACTCCTGATGCAATATATAAATGTTACTGTTTAGTTTTTATAGAAACTACTGTAGCTGTCCCACTGCTTCACAATGTTCCAAACAGCTCAAAATAACTTTACATGTAACATAAAAGGTATGATTATAACAGTACAATATTAATTAATTATAAATAAATGTTACAAATCCTATCAAATATGGAAGTTTAGAAAACAATTTAAGACATACAATTAGTTCATCTACTAACCCTTCAAAGGGATACTCCTGGATTACAATAAACCCCACATTTAGTCTAGGCAGAAAAAAATTTGTGGTAAGGGCATCGGTCAACACGGATTTTTCTTTTCCTTGCAGTGCCAGAACACATCCTGGCTTTCCCAAGTTCAACAGGGATTGCGCTACAGCTGAAATGTAGGGGAAAAACTGGCAAGAATGTTTTCTTCCTCAATGGCATACCCTATCCACGCTCACACAAGACCCGTGGAGACTGGCAATCCCTAAGGAACTTCTGTGGCTCTAAGATCCCTGACTAGCATTTGTGGCCGTGAGGAGCCAGATGGCTCCACACATACGATATTGCACACACCTTCATAAAGCTGAAAATACTGGCTTACCACTCTGGCCCAGCCCATTTCCCATCCCACCCTCCAACCCTTTCCCTCCCCTCCCAACTGGCTTGTCCCCCCCACCCCCATTCCCACCCCCACCCCAAGTACACATTACAAGGCCGTCTCTTTTAAATCATTTAGATTTGGCATTCGAGACCGATTTGTTCTGTTATAAGGGTGCCCATTTGGCCCACTCTTGGCTCCCAGCTGTTCAGAGTAGGAAGGCCCTTCTGTGGCACTCCGGGTCACAGAGGACACGTGCCAACCAGGGTCCATCTGACCTGGCAGCTGAAGGGCTGGCCTGCCCTTTGGTGTGGGCTCCTGCCGGATGTTACTGCTCGTGCCAGAGGCCTGGGCCAGGGAGTGAATCCGAATTTCCGAGAAGGCATTTTTGACTTGTTGAGGTGTTAAGGGCTGGAAGCGCGGGTCCCCAGTAGCCGGGTGATTGGAAGCTGAAGAGAGATGCAACAGCTTGCGCAATGATTTTAATGGCTGGCTCTGGAAGACAAGATGAGAGTGTGTGTAGGGCAGACTGGAAAGCTGGGAGGAAACGAGCATATCTGAGTTGACTTCATGGAGCCAGAGAGGGTGGGCCCTAGGGAGAAGGAGGGCCTAATCCAACCTTATCTGTTCTTTTGTTCTTTTCCAGACAAGATTTGAGTTATTTTTCTTTAATAAAAAAGCCTGTGCCTTGCTGGAGTGGCTCAGGGGTTGAGCGGAGACCTATGAACCAGAGGTCATGGTTCGATTCCCAGTTGGGGCACATGCCCGGGTTGTGGGCTCGATCCCCTGTGTGAGGCATGCAGGAGGCAGCCTAGCAATGATTCTCTCTCATCACTGATGTTTCTATCTCTCTCTCCCTCTCCCTTCCTCTCTGAAATTAATAAAAAAACATTAAAAATATAGTAAGGATTTCAAAACTTTAAATATTCTTTCAAGAAAGTTTATTGTATCAGTCTTTCAAAGCCCAATTTATATATTACCACCTTTAATGAAACCTTAAATCTTCCCACCACCTCTTCTCACCTACCCTTACATTTTATGGCATACCTCACTTTTTTCACCAATTATGGTTATTTATGGATTTTCTATCTCTCCTAGGCCACAAAGTATTCGAGGGCTGGGCCATGTCTCATTAATCCCTTAATCCCATCCCCACCCCAACCCCCAGCTAGGTGAAGTCTAATGGAAGATTACTTTTTTTTTCCTAGGACAAGGCTCACTGATGCAAGATCCATTTGGACCCCCAAGATACACCTGGATATTCTGGGGAGATGTTAATACTTGTTGAAACATTGACAGACTACATTTTTCAACTATGCCCCCTCCAATCAGGAGAGACGATCACTGCAGTGTAAGAGTCTAGGAGTGAGGCCTGGGCCACTCACTTGAGGCTGTAGATCAGAGATCTTCTCAGGACGCCACTCCTTTGGTCTGCCAGTTGTGGTGTTAGAGTGAATGGCTTTCTGCAATGTCAGAAGATCGGGGCCTTCAGAATTGGGTACCTAGAGCAGGATATAGACGAGGATTCAATCAGCACACCAATAAGCCTAACTAAGATATGCAACCACACCCAAGAGGAGAACAAAGCAAATCAAATCAAACAAAAACTCAACCCTCCCCAAGAAACACCCCCCCCCAAAAAAAAACAAGAAAAAACAATAAAAAAGAAACCCAAACTCTCCCAATGTTCACAATGCAAGTGATGCCAGTTAAATTCTGCTGCCCTCTTAATAATTTTCCCTGCATTAGGAAAAATTGGCAGATGTCATGCAGCTTTGTTAAAACCTCAACCTTTAAAGCATTCCCATGCTGTTAGTTTTAGTCGCTGTAAGAGAGAGCAGTTAAATTGGGCTGTACCAGGAATTGCTGTCGTATCCTCATTCCACATTGCAGTTAGGTTATGAACCAGTTCAATAAAACAAAAATTTGTTCCTGCTGGGAAAATGATCCAGACACTGTGTTTGGTGGTACTCAAAGAAGTCTAGCAGGTTTTCAAGGGTAGCAAAGTGGAAAAGTATGTTTGAATCATAATAACAAGACATTGCCCAGTAAAGAATCTGGGTCTAGAATTATGCATGATGCAAATGCTGGAAATTTGTGCCACAAATTCCACACGAATGCAACTGGCCCATTCACCAATTTTGGTGAACACAGTAGAGTAACTCAAATGCCAAACAAAAGCCCTGGCTTTAACCCAGTGACCAGCAAAAGCTAGAGCCAGGCAAGACAAAAACAAATTACCAACTAACAGAAGCTGTTTTTTTCATGGAGCCAGCTAGCTCACTCAATTTGGTCAATTCAACTTGGTTTCAAAGAAATAAACTGCCAACCAAGTGTTAACAAACTTGGTGAGCCAAACAAAAGGACATTTGTGAATTATAAGTTAATAGAATTCTTTACAGGAAATAAGGGGTTTTATGAAAGCTGTCTGCCAACAATTGGCTAATCAGACAACCCAAACTAGCCTTTCACTAGTTTGTTTGCTCAATAATAGCCTTTTATACTTCAACCTCCTTAACTAATTCAGAATATCCAGAATGGCGAATAATTTATATCTCAGTGAATTTATGGAACTGGCTCAGGTACTTAACTAGCACAAAGAGAATATGACCCCATGAAAATAAAAGACATGCTGTTGTCATCAGTAAAACAAGTTTACTGGAGCAGTTTTCAGGGCTACCATACGTAAAAATGGGTACCATGGGTGGAGTGACTACAGGAAGCTTTTTCAAAGAAGAACTATGCTTTAAATGATTCTTTGAATTAAAAAGAGGAAAGAGGGATTTCTTGATGCTTGGATTCTCCCCGTTGGTGGAATCTGTCTGCAATATAAGATACAAATAAACTAATTGCAAAAGAAAAGAAAAAAAGATGTTCTTACTGAAACTTCTAGCCCTTTGGAAGCCCGTAAATTGTTAAATATTAACAATCACTGAAAGAATGCCTGTGCTACGTGTGTGTCTAGAGCGGGTACTGTGTCATTTCTCACCTGGACATGAAGATGCCAGCAATGTAATTAAGACATGCCAAAAACTTCTACATATATGGAAAACATGTGGTCATGATCAATACCTACTGAAGGGATGCCTAGAAACCTACACACATCATTCACAGTAAGCTTACAAAACACTTAAGGGCTTGTTATCAGAAATATAATTATTATAAAGAATTGTGTTTAAAGAGCTATTGATGAACTTCAATCTCTTCCTAATTGCTAGAGAAGACTTCCGCAATTAAATAACCTACCATGCAATCTGCCTATTAGGAAAAAAAAAAAAAGATACTGCAGACCCTTTGAACATGGTCAACTCTTAAACCAGAACACATCACTTGGAAGATGAAGACCACTGTTGCAGGATTCTACCTTCAAGGAAGAAGCCTAGTTCTAGGCTGTTAGAAATATACCTCCCATGGAAAATAACTGGCGCAATTCAGAATACGGGATTTCAAAGTGAAGAAACAGAAAGTTCAGTCTTTAAATTGAAGCATGATTACCAGTTGAGATAGATACTAACTTGGGTACAACTACCAAGTTGGCAATCAACATATGCTCTGAGGGCTTATGTAACTCTCTGGATTTGGAACTGAAGCCAGATTTCCCAAGGCGGCTTCCAGATTTGCTTGAGTCAAAGCAGGCACCTTTATAATATAAAATTATTTTTTGGCACCACTTTTCCCTGTTGTGGTTATCTCAGTTCTCAGAGCAGTAGAATGCATATGAAGGCATTCCGATCATCTTTTACGGCTGTGGGGATGAGAACATCTAAGTAAAATAGCCCATGAAGTTTCTTGCTCCCACGATGGGCTCCCAGGAAAGAGTTTAACTTGCATCACTAAGGAGGCCACAAGAGAGCCCCAAAGAACAGGTGGTCTGAGGCTCTCCACAGAGATGGGGCTGGTGGCAGGGACTGAGCCTGGGCCTGCTAGATAGGAGAACCCACCTCTAGTTCTCTCAACTGATAGTACAACTTCGGGCAGGTCTCAACTTGCCTGGGTAGTTCCTATATCAGCAAAATAAAAGGGTGAAACTAGATTTAGGATCCATCGAGGCTTTAAAATGTCCTGCTTCTGTGTGTGCCCTGGGCATCAGATTTCCCCTTTCTTGAACCTTATGCAAATGCTACAAAGCATTCAATCTTTCAAAGCGTGGTTACCTTTTGCTGAGTTCTAGAAAGTGGAAAAATCTAACTTTAATTCTATTTCTGTTCATGTGAAGGGGACAGAGTTAACAAAATGCTTGGCTTAGGAGGCTGAGGTCTAACAGGATATACTAAGTGCTCTTTGGAAATCTTATGCTAGATACCAAAGTCCTTAAAAATATTTTTTTAACTAAAAATCAGAGGTACAAAAAACTTTTGGTTTGCAAGGCTTAAGGCACTGTGACCGGTACAGAGATATTTTGAAGTTACTTTACAGACCAAAAATGAAATGTATAGCCCAGCTGGTGTGACTCAGTGGTTGAGCGTCCACCCATGAACCAGGAGGTCACGGTTACATTCTGGTTGGGGCACATGCCTGGGTTGCAGGCTCAGTCCCCAGTAGGGGGAATGCAGGAGGCAGCTGATCAGTGATTCTCTCTCATCATTGATGTTTATATCCCTCTCTCCCTTTCCCCTCCTCTGAAATCAATAAAAACATTAAAAAAAGAAAATATATGAAAACCTTAAAAAAGTACATTCAAGTGGAGAGGATGTTAGAGAATAATAATTTTCCTATTTCTCTTAACCTATACTATTTCAACATCTAAAATTTGAACTAGATCCTGAATAATAGAGCAATCAACATGTATATATATACTTGACTTAGGCCACAATGAGCTCGGGGCTTTCAATTTAATGTTGGTCTAAGACAGACAGACATAAAAATCCAAATCTATATACAAAACACCTTCAATTCCTTGGTTTTTGCCACTTTCTTCCATTTAACCACCTCACAAGTGGCTATAGACCTGAGGTCAAGAACAAACACATCAAAATAAAAATGAGAGTGGTTATGAAGAGGTAGTCTAAGTTCAATGTTCATGATAGACAAATGTTCTCTAGACAATGATAAAAGTGTTATTTTATTAGCACTTTAAATATTTTGAGCTTTTCTACTTTAAATTAAGTCTGTTTTGTTCATCCAGTGACATTTTGACTTGAAATTCTGCTTTAAGTGAGTTTCAGTTAGAGATAAGGCAGTTTTAAAAAAACACTTCAGGAATGTCATGCAGCCATTAAAATGAAGATAATAAAATTTGTGTAGCACATAAATGTGCGTATTGATACATAGATATACTATTAAAAGCCAGAATACAAAATTGTACTAGAATGATTACTATTATTAAAAATAAACTAAAAAAACCACCTTTCCCCATAAACATATGCATAGGCTAAAAAGCTAAGAGGAATTATACCGAAATCCTAATACTAGTTGTAATAGAGTGGTAAGATTAGAAATGATCATTTTTTCTCAATTTTTCTGTAATAAGCTCATATTTATTTTATAATAAAATATATATATTCAACAAACAAGCAAGTGAAAGAATAATCTAGAAAGGTAATCTAGAAGGATTACCAATACTTCTAGAACATCTGTGAAGTAAAAAATCCTTACTTCAGCTATTATTCTTTGATACTATCTATCATCTATTTCGTCTTTACTAACCACTGACTCATAATCCTTGAATCTTTTCACCTTTCTAAATAAATGAGAGTCAATCATGTATGAAGTAAAACTAGAAACAAAATCATTTAAAATGACCCACTCAACATTGTGTAGTCTGGAAGATGCCATTAAGCAAAGGGAGAAGCAGGCCTCACGTGGGTAAAAAAGTACCCGCTGAACTGGAGGTCTGGCTTCCCCATGTTTTCTCATGTCACTAACCAGCAGAATCCTTGCATGCATGGTTCAATGATGTAATGTGCACGGTTCCATGGAGCCAGCCCTGGGTTCAGCGGAGGGCTCCCAGGAGCTAAGACTCATTCTATTTCACAGTTCAATAACAGCATATATATGTCTTCTTACTAAAGCAAGCCCTGAAATGTCAAATACGATTTCCTCTTGGTGACTCTGCAGCCCAGAAGTGCACTTGTCAACATGGGAATTAGATAACCAGCCAAGGGAGAATAATGAATGATGGTTAGTTATAACTTTTCAGATTTAAAAATGAAACAAAACCATTTACTGAGTTTACACATATTGTTAACCCCCAGAGAGAAATAAATCCTGTAGTTTCATAGGTTTTACATGATTACAAATCCACATGGATAAGACATTTATTGAGAGAGGCTTAAAGTGTTCTCTCTCATGCAAATTAAATTTCTTCTATTCCTGGAGATTCTGTTGAGTCTAAAAGAGGCTCTGTGACAGAAGGACAGTTGTATAGAATTTGAGAAACATATACAGTGCATGCATGTAAGATCTCAAAAAAAATCATTCACATTGATTGCCACATACAAAATGTAAAGTAGCCATTGACAAACATAGACTCGTCTGTCATTGTACCATATATAGAAATTAGCTATCTACTTACTGTTTGAGATTTCTTCTTTTTCTTTTTCATTGACCTGAAAAAACCTTGTTTTTCCTTTTCTTTGAGTTGTTCGGAATGACTAATGTTTTCAGGACTTTTCCTAAATGGGAAGACATTTTTATCATATTGATTTCTCAATCATTCTCCTACCATTCTATGGCAAATATAATGAATATGAAAAATGCATGACATCTGGTTCAAATAACCATGAAGATTCAATCACACAGGTAAAACCGACTAAAAAGCACAGGAGGAACTGAATCTAATCAACCATGGCTAATGATTAGCCTTTGGCACAGACTCATTCCAACTAGCAATTTGAGCATTATTACAAATGATCTGTAACTCTGCTGCAGGACCATTTTCATGCTGTTGAAAACCTCAGAATTAGGAGTCTAAAAAACACATGGTCTAAAGAATGCCTTTTCTGCAACTCTCCAAGGGAAAGAGCAGAAACATTTTCATTATCTTCATTTTTCTATTTACCTTCTTAAAACCAGCTTGACAAGTTCATTATTAGTGGCTTGCCAAGGTACTGAACATAAAAAACAAATAAACAAAATCAATGCTGCTACAGAAACATCTATATATATAAAAGCCTAAGTGACTGGCCAACTGGCCGACCAGCTGACTGGCCAGTAGCTATGACGTGCACTGACCACTAGGGGACAGATGCTCACACAGGAGCAGAAACCACAGGCATGAAAACATGAACAGACTGATGAATGTCAGAGGGAAAGTGGGAGAGGGGAGGGCAGGAAGAGATTAATCACAGATCTTATATGCATACTAGAGGCATGGTGCATGGATTTATGCACCAGTGGAGTCCCTCGGCCTGGCCTGCAGGGATCGGGCCAAAACTGGCTCTCTGACATACCCTGAGGGGTCCTGGATTGTGAGAGGGTGCAGGCCAGGCCAAGGGACCCCACTGGTGCACGGGGCCTCTAGTTATAAATAAAAGTAAAAATGCCTGAAGCTGGAAAATTCCTTTATAAAAATCTTATATTTGTAAGTTAATCTACATATATAAAAGCTTAAGTGACTGAATGACCGAATGACCCCACTGGTGCACGAATCTGTGCACTGGGCCTCTAGTACTAAATAAAAATAGATAAGGTAAGAAAAATTTGGACAGGAAAAATGCTTAATACAAAACACTCTTCCAGAAAAAAAAAGCCTCTAATTGAAAATACTGGTATTATGCTTCAGATACTACCCAGGTATTTTAATACAAATAGAAATATTAAGAGACAGCAAACAAGATACCTTGGCCCCAACAAGTTGGTTACCTGTATGTTAATAGAGGCCATATATTACTTAACTTACAGTCTTTAAAAAGTAACTCAGCTGGTTTTATTTTTCAAAAAGGCACATTTTATTTGCTCTATTTTACATTTGAATATCTATATGACTGTGGAAAACCACTTTCTCAAATGATTGGATTCCTTCTGCTAACTATTCCCTAAAATCAAGAGTAGAAACATTAAAGGTGACACAGTTTATTCATATTTATGGTTTTAGAACACCTAACTGTAAAGAAGTTACTAGAACATCTAGGAAAACACGAGCAAAGCAGCATCCTTTACTTCATTAAATATGTGTGAAGGCAGAAAACATCTCTATAAATGATTATAGAAAACACCACAAAGCAATTAAAAATAAATCACAATGTCAAAGAATTTTCACTAATATGAAGGAATATTCAAACTACAATACTAAGTGAAGACTTGGGATTAAAAATGGCGGTGGAGTAAGTGGATGCTGCACAGATATGTTTCCAGGTCCGAACTGGAATTACAACTAAATTACAGAAAAATTTCCTAAATAATCAGCAGAAGACTCCCTGGAGAGAACCCTGATACCCAAGGACTGAAAGTGGAGACCACATAGAGACTGATAGGAGGGGCGGAGGCACAAAAGGGCTGGCCAGGCGCCCACAGACAGCAACTAAAGTTCCAGAGAGATATCTCAGCAGTGGGGGGTCGCCACTGAGAACTCCGGGGTCTAATCCCCAAGCTGGGGCTCCCAGCAGAGAGCACCACAACTCAGAAGGGTACCCACATAACATCTGGCTGTGAAAAGCAGCAGAATTGCTACCTGCCAGGGAGATAGCTGGAAATTCAGGCACCCTCAAAGGGCCAACAATAAAATTTCCTATCAAGCTATCACCTTGTGCTCTGGCAGAGATAGGGAAGAGTGGACTGGAGCTGTATGAGCAGAAGTCATGATTGGGGGCTCTGGGGTTAGAACTCCAAAGGCAGACACCCTGGTTTCTTGTGCTGAGTCATTCCATCACATTGCAGAGATCATCTTTCTCACAGACATTTGCTATACAAGCGACCTTGCCTGGGGGAAGACAGTTGATCCACCCTATTGGAAAACACCTTGCTCCATGGTATGGAGTTGTTCAGGCCCATTAAGAGACTGAGAATAATAATTAGCCTCCAGGTAGAAGAAATTGTCCCACACTGCTGAACAAAAAGCCTCTTGCCACACCTGTGGATGGTTGCCTGAGGGCAATCCTATATAATAAAGAGGTAATATGCAAATTGACCATCACTCCAACACACAAGATGGCCTCCCCCATGTGGTCAAAGATGGCCGCCCCCATGTGGACACAAGATGGCTGCCACAAGATGGCCGGCAGAGGAGGGCAGTTGGGGGTGACCAGGCCGGCCGGGGAGCAGTTAGGCGTCGATCAGGCTGGCAGGGGAGTAGTTAGGGGGTGATCAGGCTGGCAGGCAGAGCGGTTAGGGGCAATCAGGCAGGCAGGCAGGCAGGCGAGCAGTTGGGAGCCAGCAGTCCTGGATTGTGAGAGGGAACCCAGATTGGAGAGGGTGCAGGCTGGGCTGAGGGACACCCCCACCCCACTCCCCGTGCACGAATTTCGTGCACTGGGCCTCTAGTTTATATATATAAAAGGCTAATATGCTAAGTGTCCGACCATCTGACTGGTCATTATGACACACACTGACCACCAGGGGGCAGATGCTCAACACAGGAGCTGCCGAGCTGCAGTGACTTGGCAGCAGCGGTTCTTGGGTGACACACCCTGAAACCAGAGAGGAGGGAGCCCAATTCCTCATGGAACTGCACGATTCCACCTTCAGCCGTGGGTTATGTTGTTGCTGGGGCACTGTCGGCCCCAAATCTGGTTTACTGCACACTTGCATTTGCATTCCACACCCTGTACGATGGCAACTTTGCAGAGTGCCCTCTTATACTCCAGGAACCCTCAGGGGATGTTGGAGAGCCAGTTTCAGCCAGATCCCCACAGGCCAGGCTGAGGGACCCCTTGCCGGAGGGAACCCACTCCCAGTCCTGCCCCGCCAGCCACCTTTTAATTAATTTCCCTTCAATGTGCATGAATCTATGCACCGGGTCACTAGTTTACGATAAAATCCTATCATTCTGTAGACTGTGAGGCTTTGAATCTTTGCCTGATCTAGTCAGTGAGAAACAGCATTTGACACTTTCCTGCACTAGAGACTGAGAGGCATAGCAGATCTACCTAATACATAGTCACAAACCCAAACAGGCAGCCAAAATGAAGAGGCAAAGAAACAACCCCCAAATTAGAGAATAAGAGAATTCTCCAGAAGAAGAGATCAATGAAGCAGAGATAAGAAATTTATCTGATACAGAGTTCAGAATAATGATGGTAAAGATGCTCAATAGCATGAGAAAAGATATAGTAACTATGAAAACAGAAATAAAGAATAACATAGCACAAATAAAGAACACATTGTAAGGAATACACAGCAGATTAGGGGAAGCTGGGGGTTGAATCAGTGAATTAGAAGACAGGGTTGAAAAAAATCACTCAATCAGAGAACCAAAAAGAAAAAAAAAAACAATTAAAAAACAGGAGGACAGCTTAAGGGAGCTGTGAGACAACATGAAACATAACAATGTTCTAATAGCAGGTATGCCAGAAGAGGCAGAAAGGGAGGAAGGGATAGAGAATGTGTTTGAAATAATGGAAGAAAACTTCCCTAACCTGGTAAAGGAAAAAGTTACACAAATCCAGGAGGCACAGAGAATCCCAGCAAGAAGAACCCAAAAGGCCAACACCCACACACATCATAATTGAAATGCCAAAAATTAAAGACAAAGAGAGAATCTTAAAGGCAGCAAGAGAAAAGCAAACTGTTACCTACAAAGGAGCTCCAATAATGCTGGCACCTGATTTCTCATCAGAAACTCTACAGGCCAGAAGGGAATGGCATGAAGTACTCAAGGTAATGGAAAGCAAGGATCTGAGAGACCAAGATTACTATATCCAGCAAGGCTATCATTCAAAATAGATAGTCAAATAAAGAGCTTCCCAGACCAAAAAAAAAAAAAAATGCTAAAGGAGTATATCACCAACAAGCCAGCATTACAAGAAATGCTAAAAGGACTGCTGTAATGAGAAGAAGAAATACAGAGAGAAACCTAGGCACAGAGAATTAAAATGGCAATAAATAAGCACCTATCAATAATAACCTTAAATATAAATGGATTAAATACTCCAATCAAAAGGCATAGGGTAGCTGAATTGATACAAAAACATGGCCCAACTATACGCTGTCCGCAGGAAACCCACCTTAGAACAAAAGACACATACAGGATGAGAGTGAAGGGATGGAAAATTTTTTTCCATGCAAATGGAAAAGAAAAAAATCTGGAGTAGCAATACTCATATCCAACAAAATAGACTTCAAAATGAAGGCCATCACAAGAGACAACAAAGGTCACTACATAATACTAAAGGGATCAATCCAACAAGAGGATATAACCCTGGTAAACAAATATGTACCCAATATAGGAGCACCTAAATATAGTAAAAAACGTCTAGAGGACTTCAAGGGAGAGAGAGACAACAATACAGTCATAGTAGGGGACTTTAACACCCCACTGACTTCACTGGATAGATCTTCCAGACAAAAACTTAACAAGGAAACAGTGACTCTAAAGGATACACTGGATCAGATGGATTTAATTGACATTTATAGAACATTTAACCCCAAAGCTGCAGAATATACATTCTTCTCAAGTGCATGTGGATCATTCACAAAGATAGACCCCATGTTAGGACACAAAACAAGTTTCTACAAGTTCAAGAAGATTGAAATAGTATCAAGCATCTCAGATCACAGTGGAATGAAATTAGAAATCAACTACAGTCAAAATACCCCAAAACATTCAAGTATTAAGTGAAAGTAGCAGGATTTAAAACTTTCTACATAATATGAGCCTAGCTGTATTTTTAAAAAAGGAATATGTGTTTACATATACATACTTTTTTTAAAAGGCAGAAAGAAATAAAATAAAATCTTAACAGCTATTATCTCTGGGTAAGAAAATTATTTTGGTGATTTACCATTCCTTCTTTTTAATTTCAATACCAAATGTACTGCAGTGTAATAAAAAGATTTTAGAAATGACAAAAAATTTTTGACTTGAAAAGCCAGGAACTCAAGATCAAAGACAACAAGGGGATATATATATATATATATATATATATATATATATATTATATAGAGAGAGAGAGAGAGAGAGAGAGAGAGAGAGAGAGAGAGAGAGAGAACAGGAACTAAAAACCATGACTGTTTAAAGGAGCAATGATAATTTCTTCTAAAGTGTTTAGCCTAAAAGTTAATGGGAATCCCAAGGAAGTAAAAGCATGTACTGCAGGCACAGGTGTTCCTGAAACTCATTAGGACCTGCAATTTTAAACATCATCGAAAGTCCCAACTTCTGAAATGACAGTTTTATAATACAGCACAACCAATAAAATGACTAATATTGGAACTCTGAATGATTTATAATTTTGAAAGCTGAAAAACTTCAGACAGGGTGGAATGGGTGAGAATGAAATAAATGAAAAGTTAAAAATTCTTTACATGCAGTGTTGTGGTGCTGGGGAAAACTTCGTTGTCCTAAGGACAGACTGGGATTTCGGTCATACTTTCTTATGGCAAGTACTTTTGAGATTAAGGAGATAAAACCCTCTTGCATGAAGCCTAAAGACAGACTACCCTAAACTCAATTCCAGGCCACAACATTCAGTCATGTGAGGGTTCTAAGAACCACAGCAGAACCAGCATAGTTTGCTGTTGGAACCACAAAAGCAGGACCCTTAGGATGGAAAGGAACCTCAGAGAGCACCGAGTCCAACCAGCAATACTATTTTTAATGTTCTGCAACTTCCAGAGGTTAAATAATTATTTGCTTATAATATACCTTATATCCTTCCATAATGGGGTCTGCACAGCACAGTATTCAGATGAATAGATAGAAGATTTTACCAACCAGAAAGTCTAACAAAATCTCAAAGAAATGTTGAGGGTCAGTAGTAAAAGTGCTTTCTGCCAATCTTTAAGAGGGGCACGTTCATCATGACTGCAACCCCAGGAAGGGAATGGATGTTACTATAAGGATGATAATGCTGGCAAAAAAAAAAAAAAAGAATGCTAATGCTGGCGAGAGAGGAAGTGAAGGCTTGAGACACTGGTCCTAGGAGGGGCAGGGAGCAGGATGTGAGATGGGAAGAAGAGTCTAGTTAATAAGATGGAAGTGAGAAGATGGGGGCAGAAGAGACTAACGAAAGAGAAGGAGCAGGACAAAAAGCCGGTGTCTGTTGTTCCTTGTGACCCAAACACAGGGAAGCTGAATCAAAGACCCTCTGCAGCATTTTTTCAGAGACACTGGATAAACTAGACCCCGGGGTGGGGAGGGGAGGGAGAATTACAAGGAAAACATCTTCAAACTGAACCTGAGCAGAGGTGGTGGGGCCAAGATCCAGGCGGTGAGAGATCCCAGGGGCCAAAACAGAAAAAAAAATTACCCTTGAATTAGAGGACGGAAGCTAGGAGTGAAGTGTGGGTGTACATGTATCACAAAAGACACAGGAGGAAGTCAGAAACAGCGCAAGTGGGAGAGAGGGAGAAGCTACACTGAAACATACACATACAGAGAATTAACAGAGAAACCCAAGGGAGAAAAGCCTGGGGGAGAGACTCAGAGAGAGACAGAGATGGAGAGAAGCCCTGAAAAGAACACAGGCCCTGAAAAGCTGTGTTGTACAAAGAATGAAGAGAGAGACTTAAACATTTAGAACCAGTACTGCACCCAATGGGTAAGGGTGTGCCCCATAATATAGCTCAAATTTGAATCGTCAACCCTGTGCATTATGTGCTGAGTTGAGCTAATTGTACAGCAATAAACGGGTCCAAGAGGAGCAGCACAAGAGAAGGGCAAGTGGGTGATCACATAAATTTCAGGGACAGGAACTTTAAGGACCACCCAGCTAGTCACCTGGCACACTATCCAGGGTTAATAAAATGGCGGAGGTGAGAGGTGATGACGGTGCGGGGGTAACAGTCTGCTTCCTGAACAGTCTCAGGACTCAAGCGTTATCTCACACAACAGCTATTTCTCTAACTGGTCAAGAGGAAAGAGAGAATTCAAAAGACTCACCTAAAAAAAGGGAATGAATGAAAACCGACTGAATCAAAGTCAACCAACATTTACAGAGTTCTTTGTATGTGCCAGGCCCTGTGTTAGGTGTTGGAACTACAGAGGAAAATAAAACAAGGAGTGTGACTTCAAGCTGCTCACAGACTCCAGGCAGGAGCCCCACAGGTTTGACAGGGTCAGACATCAGAGTCTTCAGCATAATCCTTCTGGGAGCAGCATGAAGGTGAACTGAAGAGGAGAGGGGCATTAATTACTCTGTAACACTTTCCTTGCCACCTTCCCTCCTCTGGCAGTGTCAATGGAGTGGTCAGTAATGTTTGAGAAGAGAAAATCAGTGAATAATTTTGTGACTTAGGATGGCAAGCAACAATGGACACCAATATATTAATAACTCTACAAGAAGAAAAAGCCTGGGATTGTGCAAGTGAGTGACAGCAGTTCTTCACTGGGATTTCTCATTAATTTGGTTTACTGTTTTAAGCATCAATTTTTAGCCCATTTTTGACAGCAGGCTTTCTAAACATATTTATACATTAAGCAAATTAAAAGCATCCTATTTTTATAAATATGGATTCTAGATAGCTGAGATGGCCAGAATAACCATTCTGGATAGTATACTACAATATCTATTTATTACTTATAATAAGACATAGCAGCTTGATTATTTTTTTTCATTACAAAAATGTATACCCTGTAGAAACATTCTCTTCCCCAAAGAAATGTAAAGTACTATCAAGGAGAAAGAGACTGCCCTTCGGAAAGTAGCAATTTAGAAACAGCAATTCACTGTTTTTTTGTAACAATTATCAAACTGTATTTCTTTCAAATATACACAGTATGGTGAAAAAATGAGATTACTTGTTTAAGAAAAAAACATCAAGACAAGTCAAGCTTAACAAATGACTTAGACTAAGTTAGATGTGATGCATGAAGAAATATCATAGCAGCAATATCAGGAGGAGCAACAGGAACAAAAGAATATTGAAATTCATCACCAATGATCTGGAACTCTCTCAAGCCTCCTAGTACTAGCAGCAGAGTACAGATGACTCAATGGAAACTTGTCTAAAGTTCAATATCCCAATTGTGTGTCTAATTTTTTAGAACTGTTTTCAGGTTTCCACACATTCCCAGGTCTAAACAAGCTCTACTCAAACTGATTATCAAAAAGACAGAAGCAGCCCTGACTGGTTTGGCTCAGTAGATAGAGCGTCGGCATGTGGACTGAAAGGACCCAGGTTCCATTCCGGTCAAGGGCATGTACCTTGGTTGCAGGCACATCTCCAGTGGGAGGTGTGCAGGAGGCAGCTGATCGATGTTTCTCTCTCATCGATGTTTCTGACTCTCTATCCCTCTCCCTTCCTCTCTGTAAAAAATCAATAAAATATATTTTTAAAAAAAAGACAGAAGCAGTATGTTGTGAGTAGCACTTATACCACATTTGGACTCAGTTTTGGTCTGATCTACCTAATTTTCACAGGACTCTGTTAATCTGTAATTGATACTCTTTTAAACCGTCACTAATTCATTATGCAATGAACAAGAGGAAAACCAATTTTTTCTGTAATTCCACATTCTCATAATTTAGACACTACTCTCAAGTCTTGTTAAAGCCACACTTGAAAATTGTCAATGCTGATAATTAAAATAAGTTGCAACTGTGCTCCCAGGTTAATGTATAGGAGATCTTGTCTACAGTCACATAAAGAGAGAATGTACCAAAGTCTGTCAGCAAAGTAAGTGGAAGGGAGACACCTGACCAGTCATACTGAAGTAAGAGGACATGGTAAACACTGCTGACATTAAGAAGTTATTGCTCTAGATGCTTTTGATGTTTTAACCCAGTTAATCATCACTAACCCTGTGAAGGAGATGCTCTTCCTAGCCCTATTTTACAGATGAGGGAAAAGATGTCAAAATCACATGGCCAGGAAGTGACATTAATCAAGATACTCTATTTCCAAAGTCTACCCTCTTAGTCGTCACTAATGTTAAGACTCTCATTTTATAAATAAAGCAATGGATGTAAAGTGTGCTTATAAAAGAAAAAGTATTTATAGCTTTAAAAATAGCTTTTATTATTGTTTTAAAATAATTGCCCAAGCCAGTTTGTCTTAGTGGATAGAGCATTGGCCCTCAGACTAAAGGGTCCCAGGTTTGATTCTGGTCAAGGGCATGTACCTCAGCTGCAGGCTCAATCTACAGCCCTGGTCGGGGCACATGCGGGAGGCAACCAATCTATGTCTCTCTCTTACATTGATGTTTCTCTGTCTCTCCCCCTCCCTTACACTTTCTCTCAAAATCAGTGGAAAAATATCCTCGGGTGAGGATTAACAGAACAAAAAATAATAATTAAGTTATTTTCACCATTGGGCACAGTAACAATGAAACCTCAAAATAACCCTGCCAACAGGGTCCAAATTGTGAAACCACACAGGGTTATGAAAACTGGCCTAAGCCCCTCTGTGACTTCTGCCAACATCAGAGATGGGCTCTCTGACAGATTGGTCTCATTCTAAATTCAGTGTGTTACAGCAATGCACCGTTTTATTCCACTGGTGGAAAACTTGGTAGTTAGTTCTATGAAGTACACATAAGTGCCCCTCACATCTGGATTCTGGGCAGTCTTTCTGGGCAGCTGAGAATACAAAGTCCACATTACTATTTTCAAAAAGTCCTTACTTCCAGACATATCCTCTGAGACTTGATATACATTATAGTCTCCCTAAATTTTTATTACATATGACACAACAAGATAAAAGGATTAGCAAAGTTGGCACATTTTAATGTCTGGCTACTATAACACTTTTGTGGTACCATAAACAATTGTTTCCCCAATTTCTCTTTTTATCATGAAAAAAGTAAGTTGGGCCTGGCCGGGCATGGCTCAGTGGTTGAGCATCGTCCTATGAACCAGGAAATCATGGTTCAATTCCCAGTCAGGACACATGACTGGGTTGCGGGCTCAATTCCCAGAGTGGGGCATGCAGAAGGCAGCTGATCGCTGATTCTCTCTCATCATTGATGTTTCTACCTCTCTCTTTCTCTCTGAAATGTATATATATATATATATATATATATATATATATATATATATATATATATATAATCTTAAAAAAGTAAGGTGGCATAGAGATGAAAGATACAAGCTGTGGAGTCAGAATCCATGTAGGACTAGATCCTGGCTCCTGTTACTGGCTGTCCAGCACTCAACAAGCTCCTTAACTTTTTTAAGCTGTGGTTTCCTCATCTGTAGAGTGGGAGCCACCCCTACTTCAAAGACTGATTGTGAGAACTGAATATAATAGTGTATACAAACTGCTAAGCAAAGTGTCTGCTACGTGATTCAATACAACAAAAGAGGAGACAGTGAAAGACATCAATCATATCAGAAGAACGCAATGAAAGACTTATGAGGTATTTACTGCGCCAGGAAATTTTTTTTCTTTTACATGATATTTAATATAAATGCTGCACTTGAAATAAACCATTACAAATAATAACAGATCACATTTTCCTTATCAAACAATCTCTCTTGAGAAAGAAAGGCCTAGCACGAGAAAGAATGCTAAATGTTTATCCAGAATTTCTTTAAAATCTCAGATCTCCAGTTAGAAAAAATAAGGGTAGAAACAAACCAAAATCCTTACCATGTTTCGAACGCTGGTTGTCTTTTTGAGTGGGTAGTTCCCGAACTGCTTTCTGAAGGCAGGGAAGAAACTCTGGCTGACACATTATTCTCATGGAAAGAATTATCTGGACGTGGAGATGGCACTAGATAAAGAAAGTCACTGATGTAGTACTATTTTGGTCAAAGCAGTATTCAAGTTACTCCATTGTATTTTTTCTCACATAAATAAAACCCAATTATGCAAAACCTATCCTTAGTTTGAAGTGATTTTTAACAATATGTGTGCTGGAACATACAAACTACCATTTAAGTCTTGACACTTTGGAGGCAGCATCAATTATATATATATTTTTAACTAAATACCAAAGAAATTTGGTTACTTGCACAAGAATACAACTTTTTCTGTAAGTTCTAAATCCAGGAATAAACAAAGAAAAACCAAATTCTACTTGAGTAAATACTTTTCTGCTTTTTGGGTGAGGGTTACTATTTTTTTCTGTCAATTTCTAAGCTTGGTCATAAATCAAAACATATTGCAAATTTCATCACAAAAAGAATATACAGGCTGGATATCAAGATAAATGACACCATTTCACTTGACTCTTGACCAGTACAATGAAGTATTCTAGAAACATCTATCATTTCAGTGATACCACTAAATCTTCATCCAATTAGATTTAGTAAGATTATTGAAATGGCAGCTATCTCCAGATGTTCACTTAGTTAAATCTTTTCTATTTGTACACTTTCTAAAATAAAAAAAGTGGATTATCAGGTAGACAAATGAGGGGCTTTGCTGATATTAACTAATTTAATTTGCTTGCAAGCAAAATAAAACTGTGGATCCAGATTCATTAATTAGAATTTTGTTAACATTTTATATTAAAGTATATTTCACAGACATCTACAGAAATAACATGGTTCATTTTGGAAGTAAAACTTATAGTGATAGAAGAAAAGGCTTTTGCTCATGTATTCTACAAGATTTTGTTTTAAGTAACTTTAATCTGAATTAAAATTTTAATCCCGTAAGATTCTAAAGTAACCATGGCATGAAAAAAGAGTACATTAAAAGGTATATTCAGCCCTAGCCAGTTTGGCTCAGTGTATAGAGCGTCGGCCTGCAGACTAAAGGGTCCCAGGTTCGATTCTGGCCAAGGGTATACGCCCGGGTTGCGGGCTCGGTCCCCAGTGGCGGGGAGCGGGGGGGAGCGTGCAGGAGGCAGCCAATCAATAATTCTCTCTCATCATTGATGTTTCTATCTCTCTCTCCCTCTCCCTTCCTCTCTGAAATCAATAAAAACATATTTAAAAAAAAGGTATATTCAATGCCTTATGCTTTTTTCAAAGGTGGGGCTAGGAGAAAACAGAGTAGCCTAGTCATTCAATATACATTTAGTACTGAATACCACTTGTATGTATTTATTTAGCTCAGGTTCCTGATGAAAATGACCAAGCAGCTGTCCATTCCACACCCCCCAATTCCTGCCCCTTTCCAGCTGTCCTCCCTAATTAGCACAATAGTGAGAAGCCAGGCAATGTGGGTGTGGGTGTGTGTGGAAGGTTTTGAAAAGCTGAGCCTCCCAAACCCAGGACCTTGCCCCACCCTGAATGGGCTTGCTGTCTGTCTCCTTACTATAGGCTAAAGCTCCCCAGGAACTCCTCAAAGAGGATGCCTTTCTCTGTCAGCATCTCCTAAATCCACACAGGCCCCCAAAGCATCTGTTTTAGATTCTATTAAACATTGAAGTGCATTTTAAGGCTGTGCAAGATTTTAAGATTTTCTTTCATTCAATCAACAAATATTAATGAAACTGCCAGGCAGTATGCTAGTCAATGAGGGTGAAAGAGGAAAAGATAAAGAGCTGCACAATCTTGCGAGAGAGAAATACAAAGAAGCAGTACCACGTGGTCTGTGTCATGTTAGAGGCCTAAACAAGGAATCATGGGTGGAACAGGGGGGGAAACACTTGGTCTGGGTGGGCAGGGAAGACATCACACTGCAAAGAACCTCAAGGTAGAATCTTAAAAAGGACAGAAACAAAAACAAGCTATCCAAGCAGTGGGAGGAGTGAGTTTCATGCCAGAGGAGGGTGTGGCATGCGTGCATACCACAGGCTGGTCACCTGAGAGGAAGCGGAGCAGCTGGAAAGGATAGCAGGGCCAGGGAATGGGAAGTCTGAAATGCCATCTTAGGGAATTCAGATTTTGTCTTGATGCCAATGAGAAGCTGGCAGAAGACTCTCAGAAGGTGAGAGATAGAAGACTGTGGATGAGGTGGTGGGAGGCAATGGGTTGCCTTCAACAGTCATGTTCACTGCCATGTTCTAAACTAGAAAAATGCCAGGCATACAGGTGATATCAGTAAGTATTTTATCACTGAATTAAATCAATGAATGGTGTGGTCAGAACACAGCTTCAGAAGGGTCATTCCAGAGACTGTTTTGATGGTGACCTTGGAAATAGGAAGACTACTCAAATAACCCAAGTCAGAAGCCCCGAGGACCTCAAATTAGACAGCGGGACCTGAAGCCGGGAAAGCATTGCAAGGCGACAGGGCAGGTGAATCACACTGACCTGAAGCCAGGGCAGTGAAATGTAGGGGAGGGTATGGGCTGCAGGTATAGTCAGGGGCAGAGAGAGGACCCTTTTGGGCGTCAGGGGTCAGGCTTACCTCGGTAGAAGCTGCCAACTCTCCTTGGAACAGGATCATTGTACAGATGTCTATTTTCTTTAGGGGCAGTGCCATCATCAGAGTGGGGGTCATGATATGCTCCACCCTGAGGGAGGAAACAGGTTTATATAAAGTAAAAGACCTGTGAATTTAGAATAGCACTCCAGGGTCTTTTTAAAAGAAAACTGAGAATTTTGGCATGAGGAAAACTACTTTACAAGTCAGTTCAAATTATTTGTGGGAGACTGGGCATAGATAAATTTTAAAAGATAGGTTGTAATGATGCTGAATGACCAATCTTTACAGACAGGCATTATCATATAAGGTAGCAATCTGGGGAACTCAGACCTCAGATTTCTGCCGTGTGTGGAATGCAGAGTTGCCTTCTCTGGAGGGTTCTTTAATGGAAGATCTTGCCACAGTCATCTCTGGAGGGAGCTGTTCCCCCGGCTGAAAGTCAAATTGAAAAGGATTAATAAGAGTGTCCTTATAAATTATGAAAATCACCTAAATTGCCATGGGCTTTATTTGGTATAACCAGTACCTAAACTGACTAAAAGAAAAAATGTTAGTTGGCTAAAACATAAATTGTCCTGTAAAAGTCATCTGATGAATGTAAAGTAAGTCAAACAACTGTCACACAGATGGAAAGTGAAATTCTCATTAAAGTTCAGGCGAGCAGGGAATGAATTATTCTGAAAATAGTTCAATTAATTATTAAAAACAAAGAAAATGATCTTCCTAATATCTAGATGGCCATGGTTCTGTTCAGCACTCTAATTAGAGATCCTATTACTTAATTCAAAAATTCTCTAGCAGATTTTAGGCTGAGTTCACCAAAAAGTACTGTGCAGATCCAAAATTATTTTTCATGAAGAATTTATATGGCATATGCAGATGAAAACTAAAGTTCTTTGGATATATCAAGGAATAGAATAAATACTCTTAATCATTTCTGTCTTAAATTTCTCTAACTACTGTAGTTTATGTACTTAAGTTCTCTTCTGAATCTTCTCTAGGATAGCAGTAGTTATATCTCATATACTTCCTTAACCATAATTACAACACTGCTCATCTCAGGAGACACTACCTATTTCTCTCAAGGAAGTGATTCATAAGCTAAGAGCAGTATTGGTCCACAGTGGTGTTCAAGGAGGGGAAAGCAGCATTTTCTACTCTCAGAAAAAAAGATTAAGGAACAAAATTACCAAGCCATTAAGAGGAGTTAGCTGCATTGTGTATTATCATGAGCCTTATGTGATGTATCAAAAACATTTAAAATTTAAAATCTGAGTCTCTCTTTTTCCTCTTCACTCCCCAAATGTACTATGAATGGATTCTTAGCAGGAAATCATCCAATATAGCCATTCTTCTTTCTACTTTATGACAAAATCTCATATGAATGTTATCACCTGTATTGTTTACAAATGCCTCTAAAAAGTATTTTAGAGAACAAATGATTTCTATCTAACCTAAACTCTTAAATGACAGTGCCAGTCCAGTCCCCATACTGTTAAACATAGCCACAACATTTTGTAAGAGAGTGATTCTCCTCATTTATCCACAGATTTGGTTATTGTCAAGCTGTCTGCCATCTTTGTGCCTTTAAAGTTGTACTGTCTTGCAGGTTGGCACTGTACATCCTGAACTGCACCTAACATTTAGTAACAGTTGTATCTGTGCTTAGCCCACAGTAATTATTTATAATTAGTTAATTTTCACCATGTTCTAAGTATTTTTTTCTGGAACTCTCAAAAAGCCAGTCCACTTTTCAAGTTCAAGCTTTTTGTTTTTCTTACTACTTCTCTGTTTACACTATGCTTAGTGCTAGCAAGTTTTACCTGCTATAGGTATCTTAATGCTAGCAAGTTTTAATGTCTATGGGGGCTCTAGAGATCTTTGTAGACCCTAGAGCTTCTCTCCTCTCTAGAGGGGTTCCTTGGGGGAGCCTACCACCACTGCTCTGACTCCAATCATGATATCTCTCGCTCCTCCTCTCTCCTGGGCACCTGATGGTCTTTCCAACCTCGTGGAGACCAGGGGTCACTTCGACCTCAAGATGTCAGCATGAAACAGTAAAAAGAGTGCTGGCGAGGGACCTGGACATTGCCTCATGATCCCAGCTCTGCTCTGAATTAGTAAACTTGGACAACCCAGTAAACATTTAGGAGCCTCAGCATGCTCATTGTGAAACGAAGGGGTTGAATTCAATGGCTTCAAAAGTCCTCTCTTCTCTGAAAAGGAGCTCCTAGAAAAGCAACCCTGAAGGCTTTCCTTTTCCTCTGTTCTGTCCTTCAATTCACAAGTCCCCTTGTTTCTACTTCTGAGGAGTCTTGGAGACCCACCCTTTCTGTTTTTCCTGCTGGCATTGACAGTCCAGAACTTTCTCTCCTCACCTCATGCTTACATTATTGCAAAAGCCACCCGAAATCTTCCATTTCCATTCCAGCAAGGTGGAACACGTTGTGATCCCCACAGCACACCATGCTATTTAATGTCTCTCTTACTCTCCTCTTCCTTGTTCTTTTCCACCTTCCCTTCTAGCCTCTTTCCTGATGTTGACTCCATTGTCTTCCCCTAGTTAAGTACCAGAAGTTTCTTCTTAGATAACACCTCCCCTGGGGGCTTCCCACAAGCCCCTGCCTGACTGAGAGGTTCCTTGGCCTCTATAGCACACACATCTCTCGCACAGCGCAGGCACTCACCCAAACGGTATTATAATAAGCTATATGTTGGCAAGTGTGCGACCCTCATACTCTAAAAGGGCAGGGACCACATCTTTTTCATCTTTCTAATTAGAGCCAATCATGGTGCCTAGCTCAATGAATGCCTAACACATCTTCATTCTCTCTACAAACCTCTCTCTACACCCTAGCTCACAGCAAGACCTTTAGTTGCCCCTAAAGTCATTTCTGACTGCTCCTGCTCACAATGCTCTCTCCTTGTTCTCAGCTCCTATTTATAGCCAGTGCCATAGGAATGTAGTTCCTAATTAGTCCATGGTTATGTATAATTTAATCTTCCCTGAGAGAAGATAAGTTTCTCAAGGGCAAGAACCCTACCTCAGACTCTTCTGAGTGCCTGAGAATACCCAGCACAGAGAAGGTGTTCCATGTCTAAAGAATAGCCCCCCCCCATCACAGAAGCAGCAACAACTAAAATTTGTTCAACATTTACTCTGTGCTGAGCACTGGGCATGGTGCTTTATACACTGTCTTTAATCCTCACAACAACACTCAGATGAGGAATCTGAGGCACAGAGAGATAGTATCACTTTTCCAAATTCACAGTTTGAAGCACATTGTAGAACTGGGATATAAACTCGGGTCTGTGGGGTTTCCCAGCTGAGCTCTCAGCTACTTTGCTACACAGACTGTGACTGTGACTGTGACTGCTAGTTACTGCCAATCATCTTGCTAAGCCTCCCATGACATTTTCCATCCATAGTATCTGGAGTTCTTACATATGCCTATTTGTGTAACTTCTAAATGGGGAGGACTTTCCCTACATGAAACTCATCCCCTTCTGACATTGGCTTTTCTCCATCTTCATTTCTTTGATGCAGGTGAATGTTTAATGTCACAAAAATATAATAAAAATAAAACTACTCCAAACTGTGTTCTGTTGCAAGAATGCTGCTCTTTTAAACAGGTATCAGTTCTAGAGGGTGAAGATCAATAAGATGGAGAAAGTATTATGCTAAAAGCATTGCCTTGATATTTAAAAAACAATCCAAAGACCAACTATTAACACTTATCCTGGCCTGATGTTAAATTTCTCTATGGTTCTACATAAATTTCAAACTTTTCAATTTGGTTAAGATATTGAATAAGGTCTTAGCAAAAGTGGTTTGGAGTAATTAGAGAAAAAAATTCCATGAATTCTTACTGAATTTTGAGAAAATTAAAAACTAACCCATATAGCCAATGAATTCTATAATAAATCAAAATAGGATGCTCTCAACAAAATATGCCAGAAAGGAACATTTAAGAAAACAGATTTCTGAAAACAAGCTTTGAATTCTGAGTACTCAACAATTGGGTTAAATAATTCAATTCTTTTTAACAGATTTTAGTTCTTCAAGTATTGCTTCCCTAATGCCTCCTTTCAAGCAAGTACAGACTCCTGTAATAGGGAAAATTGCAGACTGACCCTATTTACCCCTGTACCACCTTCCCATGGTGAACCAACAGACCAGGTCACGGCCCTCAGCTGTACCTGGGGAGATAAGAGCTGCAGGCTGTTGGCTCTGGCTGCCATCCCTTGCCCTACGCTCAAGCTTCCATCCAAGCCTTTGGCTCTCACTTTGTCCCGGGTCACATACATGGAATGTCTATGTGGACGCTGTTGGGAGGAGAAGGGGCTGGTGTAGCCCAGTCCATAAGAAAAGGATTCATGAGGTGCAGACAACGAATGAGAATGGCTGCTGTCCACGTGGTCTGGTAGCTTCAATTCGTCCATCGTTTTTGAATGCCTGGCGGTGGTTCGGCGTGAGTCCAGAGTGCCCTCACTTCGGTTATTTCTCCCCGAGGGGCTGAGCAAAGTTCTTGTGTCGCTGTGCCTGGTGGGGGTTGGACTGGTTGGAGAGTTCAAGTCCAAGCAGCTGGAGGGGAAGTACCTATTGGTGTTGGACTCTGCAATTTGGGCCCTGGATTCGGAAAGGTTGCTCACAGACTTGGAGTCACTCAATGCCCCGTGGCTTTTCGTCTTGGTCCGGTAGGAAGGACTTCTAGAGGACTGGGGAATGGTGTCAATGTAGCTGTGTCGACTCTGCTTTTCACTGGGCTGCAGTGTCCCGGCTTTGCTCTGAGAGCTTTCCATAAATGAGTGCCGGTTCTGCTGTGATCTGGTGTTTGACTTGAGGTACTTTGTGCCTGGGCCTTCTGAAGGCTTTGGGTCAATATTGAAATCAAACTCAGACTTTGACTTGGTTTCTTTTGGGCTGAGAAGGTGTGTTAAGTTGTTGTTGGTAAGATCTTTGCTGGTGGACCCAGGCTGGCTGCTTGCTTGATAGGTTTTGGTGTGCATGGGGCTAAGAGTAGCTCCAGCAAGGTTTCCATTGAGGAAGCTTTCACTAGCGGGTAGACCTTCTTCAGCCCGGGGCAGACCCACACTTAGGTTCTGGATGTCCTTGCTATTAGATCTGTGGTGAGACTGTAAAGCAGTACTTTTGCTGGCTTGATTTCTATATTAAAAACAACCCAAAACAAGTGTTATCAGTTTTCCTCAATAGCAGACACACAAAAAGTATCCTAAAAAAAGAACAAACACTTAAAACACCTCAAAGTTTAAAAACATTAAGTCTCAAACTAGACTCAACAAATAATAAGTAACCATAAGCAGTAAGTGCCTTAGATCAAATCATTCTGCAAGCACCAGTCCTGAAGAAATGATTTGGACATCCTTAAAAGCTCAGCTAACTTGCTGCCAATATAGTTTCTAACTGATAATCTGGGAAAGCCTGCTTTTGTTGTGTTACTGCTCACATGAGTGTTGGTTACAGAATGCCTGCTTGAACCAAGAGAGTTTAGCTATAGATAAACCCTTTATGACTCTTTTTGTCTGCTTAAATGGCAGAAGGCAACATTTACACTTAAAGGTCACTGTGTTCCTTGAACTTCATTTTTATTTGCCAAACTCACAGGCTGCCTCAGAGGTACATACTCACAATATATACACAGACACCAGTGTCTCTTTTGTCTTTAGTCTGTATCATCAAAGAATGAGAATTCTAGCAATGTACTCAATAAGAGAAAATGACACTCTAAACAGAAATGTAAACTGTCTAGTGAGGTCTGTTGGAAAACACGATGATCAATGTTTATGTTTCAGTGAAGTGGCAATACTTGGGGTACAACAGATACTTGTACACTCAACAGGAATGCATCTTGAACTGGATCTCAGGGATCTAAAGAATTCATTTCTCTCAAAAAAAACATAATTTATTCTCTTCTTCATTTCACATGTCATTATTGCAAACTGACTGAGGCCTTCTTTAGGATTTAAATCCTCATTTCCTACTTGGTTTAAAATACAAAACATAAATCTAGAGGAAAATCTTGTCCGCTATTTAAAAGCTGAAACTAACAGCACAACCAGGTCATTTTGTCCTATTGTAATTATTTAAAGGATCAAATTGTACTTTGAGATAGTTAAGAATATTTTTAATATTTTATTGATTTTTTTACAGAGAGGAAGGGAAGAGGGGTAGAGAGTTAGAAACATCGATGAGAGAGAAACATCGATTAGCTGCCTCCTACACACCGCCTACTGGAGATGTGCCCGCAACCAAGGTACATGCCCCCGACTGGAATCGAACCTGGGACCCTTCAGTCCACAGGCCGACGCTCTATCCACTAAGCCAAACCAGTTAGGGCCAAGAATATTTTTAAGTGAAAAAGAATTCCCTTTTTCCTGCATTTAGAAAATTTTGCTGCAAATATTGTTATTGCTAATGATGGTTTCATTTGGGAGAGTTCTGTTCCCATACACACAGATTGGAAAGAAAGTCACATTCCCCCCGCCCCTTGTGGAATGGTAATCTGTGAAAACATGTCTTCCCATTTTCCCTGAGAACCCACTTGCTCAGGGATCAAAGGTAAGGGTCCTTTTCCTCTCCTCCTATCTTTCAGAGTATTAAAAAGTATCGGATATCAAGCAAGCCTCTACTAGTGTGCAAGGCCCCATCTCCTAAACGCACACTCACTAATCTCTCACAGTTGGGTCATAAGAATTGCAACACTAAGTAAAGTCACTTATCTACAAGCTAACTAAATGGCAAATCCCAGACCTAGAAAGAAGTTACATAAAAAGGAAAGTTTAGCCTGGCCAGTATGGCTCAGTGGTTGAGCATCGAACTATGAACCAGAAGGTCACTGTTCGATTCCTGGTCAGGTCAGGCCACATGCCTGGGTTGCGAGCTCCATCCCCAGTGTGGGGTGTGCAGGAGGCAGCCAGTCAATCATTCGCCCTCATCATTGATAGTTCTCTCTCTCTCTCTTCCTTCCTCTCTGAAATCAATTAAAAATATTTTAAAAAAGAGAAAAGTTTCACTTTCCATTAAATGATGTCAACAGTCTACCTAGGTCAATAAGGGACAGCCCTCCAGAGTCGTTAGTTATCTTGGTAACCAGAATATCTTAGTAATTTTTCAAAACCCCACTGATGACAAACAGTCTCACCTATAAACACATATGACTGAGTGTGTTGATTATTTCTCATTTGCCCAACCCCCAATCCACTCTACTCCTCTTTGCCCCATCCTGGGTCTCAGGAATCCAGTGCTGTAGACTGCATCACCCAGGCTCCATTGCCCTCTAACTCCCTGCTAGGCTTAGCAGTGCAAGAGGCTGGGGGCTGTCTTCCCTGTTTTTCCAGACATCAGCACCCTCTAGATTACAGTGCCCATGGGACAGCTCCTTCTGTCTGGCTCCCCTGGGCTCCCATAACTCTATTTCGTCCCCTTTCTCCTTCAGGCCTAGAAAGAGCAATTGCAGGGATAACACATGCAGACACTGTGAAAAGTCCAAAGCTCTAGCCAGCAAAGAATAGAGAAAAGTGAAGATGGCTGCTAGAGTTTTGAAAATCTTGGAAACACTGCTCTCAATGTGGAGCACAAAACTACACGTGAATTTGAACAGAATTTGAACCTGCTCCCAGGCCTTCAAACAAACAAACAAGAAATAGGTAAGAATGGTTTATAAGATGTGAGGGAAACAATACCCAAAACAATCATTTTAAAGATAGTAAACAGCTGGAGAGAGAACCAAGATAGCGGCATAGGTAAACACCTAAACTGCTGCCTCGCACAACAATTTCAAAACTACAACTAAAAGACAAAACATCTATCACCCAGAACCATGGGAAAGCTGGCTGAGTGGAAGTTCTACAACTAGAAGGAAAGAGAAAAGAGCACTGAGACGTGCACAAGCGCTGAAAAGCTGAGGTACGGAGGTGCGCGAATCGGGTTGGCGGTGGGCTGCTTTTTTCAACCCGAAGGGAGACAAGCTCCCAATTACTCTGAACTCCAGTTTCTGGGGAGACGCTGGGGACCCAAACTCCTACGGGGAGAAGCTGGACTGTCTGCCATCGGGTCGGAAAGTGAGGGTGGCTTTCTTACAGAGGTGCGCACAGCAATCTTTGTTTACTGTGCTGGGGCGTGGGATGTGGGGACTTAGAAACGCGGAGATGCAGAGACTGCTGACTGGCAGCCATCGCTGTTTGCCACACCCTAGCCTAGTGACTCCCTGAGACCCCGCCCCGCAAAATCTACAAATCCACCCAAGCTTCAAGCAGCGGCTTTTGCATATAAATGGCCTGCCCTATCGCAGCTTAACCTAGCAAACTGCAGCTCTGGTCAGAGAGCTCCAAAACCTCCAAACCCCAAGCAAAGAGGAGAAAACTGTAGTTCTCGCTGTAGCTCCTGCTGGGTGGCCTCAGACAGTGGCTGACCTGCACCCCAATGGAGATCCAGAATCTAGTGTATCTAGTGGTCAGTGTGAGACGACACCAGATTTCAACTACTCACATCCATAAGACACATTCAAGAGGCAGACTCAGTGAGCACCAAAGCCCCATTGAAGCAAGTCCTGTCCCATAAGCATGTCTCCAGCACAGCAGTTCTTCCATTATAGACACAGCGGGTCCTCACAGCCAATTGGCCTGGAGGTCAATTCCTCCCAGTGTACCAACAGCAATCAAGGCTTAACTACACCAAGACTTTGCACTCAGCCCACAAAGGGGTGCACCAAGAGTGTCCACCTCGGGTGATAGGCTGAACCACTGGTCACCTACCACAGAAAACCACTCCATCAACACAGGGAAGCAGCAAAATGCGGAGACAAAGAAACATGTCACGAATGAAAGAAATGGAGGAAAGCAAACTACTGGACATAGAGTTCAAAACCACATTTATAAGGTTACTCAAGAATCTTCTAAAAACCGCCGAGAAACTTGATGAGACCTCTGAGGAGCTTAGTGAGACCTTCAAGGACCTTAATGAGAATGCCAAAAAAAAAAAAAAAAAAATGGAAAAGGACCAGTCAGAAATCAAGCATACACTGTCTGAAATAAAGAATATACAGAAATTCAACTGTAGATCAAAGGACCCCAAGAATCAAACCAAAGATCTGAAATATGAGGAAACAAAAAACACCCAACCAGAAAAACAAAAAGAAAAAATAATCAAAAAATATGAAGATAGTGTAAGGAGCCTCTGGGACAACTTTAAGCATACCAACATCCGAATTTTTGGGGTGCCAGAAGAAGAGAGAGAGCAAAATATTGAAAACCTATTAGAAGAAATAATGACAGAAAATTTTCCCTACCTGGTGAAAGAAATAGACTTACAAGTCCAGGAAGCGCAGAGAACCCCAAGCAAGAGGAATCCAAAGAGGACCACACCAAGACACATCATAATTAAAATGCCAAGGGAAAAAGACAAAGAGAGAATCTTGAAAGCAGCAAGAGAAAAATAGTTAGTTACCTACAAGGGAGTACCCATACGACTGTCAGCTGATTTCTCAACAGAAACTATGCAGGCCAGAAGAGAGTGGCAAGAAATATTCAAAGTGATGAATAGCAAGAACCTACAACCAAGTTTACTCTACCCAGCAAAGCTATCATTCAGAATTGAAGGTCAGATAAAGAGCTTCACAGACAAGAAAAAGCTAAAGGAGTTCATCACCACCAAACCAGGATTATATGAAATGCTGAAGGGTATTCTTTAAGAAGAGGAGGAAGAAGAAAAAGGTAAATATAAAAATTATGAACAACAAAATGACAACAAATACATACCTACCAACAAGTGAATCTAAAAATCAAGTGAATAAAAAATCTGATGAACAGAATGGACTGATGAATATAATAGAATCAGGGACACAGAAGGAGTGGACTGACAATTCTCAGGGGGAAGGGGGTGTGAGGGGTGTGGGAAGAGATTGGACAAAAATCTTACACCTATGGATGAAGGCAGTGGCGGGGTAGTCAAGAGCAACAAAAACACAAAACCCTTCTATAGAGCCAGACCTACTGGGTTCAGTTGAAAAGATTGTCCTCGAGAGCTTCCCACCCATCTGGGTTTAGTATCCTCTTCCCTCTCTCCAAAAATCCTCTTGCTCTAACCTACCCTTCTTCCCCAGGTATCACTTCCTGGGTCCCATTTATACAGAATCTTCTAGCTCATGAGGCTAGAACCATCCTTAGTTGCTAACTCATGCTATCTTTCCCAGGAAATGCATAGGTTTCCATAATATACTTGTTAAAGATAAGCAAGTCTTTAAGACCTACATGACTCTTAAATTGTGGTTCTGAATCATGCAATAAGCATAAGGAAGATATTTTGAATAAAGAGGGCTTTCCTTCTTTTCTCTAATTGCATCATTTAAGCACCCACCTCCTCCACCTACTTATAAGACCAACACTGCATCTGTATTTCCTTAAAAGGGAATATTTACCTATTAGACAAAGTGCTGCTTTCCACGTGGTAAGGTTTTCTTTTTGCTGACCTTGAAGGGGAGCGATCCAACAGTCTCTGGGTTTGAAACGCAGGGTGATTCAAACACTGTTCTGTCAAGTATCTTTCAGCTGGGTCCAACTTCAGTAAATTCTTAGGAAATAAAGTTAGGATTGGAAAGAACATTACAACATCAAATTTAAACTGTCTTAAAAACCTTATTTTCTTATAGAAGAAATGCATGGTCATTGCAGAATATCTAGCAAATACAGTTTAGTGCCCCCCCCCAAAAAAATATTTTAAAGGACTATATAAATCGCCCACAATCTTACCACTGCTGTCCTCTGGGGATATGCCCTTTCAGCCCCTTTTTGAATATCACATATAATATTTTCTTTTACAAAATCTGGCTCACATTACACACTTAAGTTTTATATCCTGTACTTCTCACTTATTAATGAAAAACATTATTTATACCATCATTATAACATTTTAAATACTTTTGGAATAAGTATATAGTCATGAAAGAATACACATTCATCTTTCTCCTGTCCCTCTCTCGGGAGGCAGCCCATGCTACCAGTTTCTTGTGCATCTGTACGTATCTCCATCTGCTCTGTACATATCTTTATCTGCTCCTTTTATTTACCCATATAGTAGCATACACACAATGGTCTGCTCTTAGCTTTCTTTCACTGGACATTAGATCTTCTGAGATCATTTCATATCAGTAAAGAGTTGTAACTCTATGGATGTACCTTAGGTTGTTTTTAGCAATTCCCTAATAATAAACATTTTGGTTGTTTCCCTTCTTTTATTATTATGAACAATGTTGCAACAAAAAACTTTACAACATGTTTTTCTATATAGAAGTTTGTGATATGGATATACCATGATTTATTTAACCAATCTCCTACTGTTGGACATTTAAATGGCTGTCACTTTTCACTATTATAATTAATACAGAGGTGAACACCTGAAATCTTTGCATACATCCACGATCCCTTTCACAGGATCAACTCCTAGAGATGGAACTAGTAGGTATGCTAACTTTTAAAGATTATTTCTGTGTTGCCAAATTACCCCCTAGGAAGTTTGTCTCAAATTATACTCCTCTCAGCAATTGAGTCTACCAATTTCCTGGCACCCTCATCAACAACAGGTATTATCATTCTTTTTAGTGCTTGTAAATTATATATTTTAAAAATGGCATCTCATAGTTGTTTTAATTCATATCTTTGATGACTAGTGAGGTTGAATATTTTTGTTCACTGGTTACTTATCTTCCTTCTTTTCTTATTTTTCTATCTGTGTATCTATTCTAATTTATTTCTAAGTGTTCTTTATTCATTAAAGTACTAACCCTTTTACATTGCACAGATTATATTCTTTTACAACTAAAATATTTTCTTCTCTTAATATTTATCTTATTAGTAATTGGACAAGATTTCAAAAGGTGACTCATGATTAAAACTAATTGGTTTTATTGATGAATTAAATATATAAAGAACCAATGGACACAGACACCAGGGGGGTGAGGGCATGAACAGGAGTGGGGTGGGGGGGTATTGGGGGAATAAGGACACATATGTAATACCTTAATCAATAAAGAAAAAAATAAAATAAAATAAAAAAGAAAAAAGAAACACAACCTACATAACCTAACACAACTCAATAGAACACACTTAACTTTTCTCTTTGAGTGACAGAGATTCTCCTTCAGAGAGAGGAAGAAGGGTAAAATTCCAGTGTTTCCAAATCCATCTCTAGATCACTTTCATTGGGTTAGCCAAGAGTAATCCCTTTGTGATCCACTGTTGAACACTGACAGTAAACCTAGATTTGCTCCCAATAAGCCAGAATTCAATTTTAGACAACCACTTTCAACCTAGCATCACAGAAAATTTGAAATGTGATCCTTTCATATACTAACACATTCACTTTGGGTCAGAATCTGGAAACCTAAGCCACTGCTTACATGCAAATGGATTTATATTCATGTTGACTCAGATACAACTCTAAAATTATCTCAATTCTTTCTTCTTCCTTATTAGATAACAAAAACTGTGGAGGTATATAAAATGATTTCTCACTGGCATTTAAAACAGTTAACATCAAAATGGTTTCAACTGGAATGATACTAGTTAAAACAAAGGAAAGTCAGCCTCTGAGTAGTATTTTAAATTAGAAGTACATGTGAACTTTCAGAAGCCAAATATCTACTAGCATTAAGGTGCTATTTTAATTTAAAATTAGCAACTGTAGAAATTACTACACATACATGCAAAGAACTATTTTTATGTTTATGAATATAGCTGTTAATTTTCAAATTACTTGGAAGGATGAGGTCATTATGAGGAAAGAATAAAACAGCATAATTTTTTAAAAACTAAAATAGAACTCATAATTATTATAGTTTCCTTTAAGTTATTAGGGGCTTGGGTTAATTCTGGAGACTTTTATTCCCACTAAAATGGCTGACATGTATAAACAGGTGCAGAATGAGGCGGCCATTTTAGGTACTTATAAATGGACTAGAGGCCCAATGCATGAAGATTCGTGCGAGAATGGGCCTTCCTTCCCCTGGTTGCCGGCATTGCCTTCGCTCTGGCTCGGAGCTGCCTTTCTGCCTTTGCTCCGGCCCCGGAGCCGCCTTTCTGCCTTCCCACGCTGCCCAGAGGCCCAGAGCAGCTGGGGTGGTGCGGAACGCCTGCATATGCAAATTAACCCACTATATTTGTTGGGTTAATTTGCATACTCACTCCTGATTGGCTGGTGGGTGTCGTGAAGGTATGGTCAATTTGCATCTTTCTCTTTTATTAGTGTAGATGAAAAGTATCAAATCTGCTTTAGGGAAATGGCATAGAGAATACATTTCTTCATGAAAAGGTAAATGGTACTATTTATTTTTCAAATTCATTCTAAAAAATAACTAAAAGACAAAAGGAATAATTATATTTATAGTAATATTCAATAATAACAAGGCAATATCTTTGGTAATAGAAATCAAAATCATGGTTTCCAGGAGTAGTGAGGATGGAGTGTACAGTCTGAGAGGTGGTCATGAGTAGGCTTCTAGAATGTTAATAATTTTCTATATCTCAATTTGGGTGGGGTTCACAGATACTTACATTACAAAAATTAACTGAGATATACACATAATTTATATACCTTATGAATATATATTTTAATAAAATGGTTCTTTAATACTCAGAAAACTCAAAGGTAAATATATTAAATAAATAGAAATTAGGTTGTTTAACTTCCAAACTGGTATAAATGCAGATTTAGGTTATCATTGATGCTTATAATTGTATTTGGTAATGATTTAACAGGGAAAGTTCAATTATTTTTAACTATAAAAAGAAAAAGGCAGAAAACGTGAAATCACATTTAATTCAGCTCTTCTACTTTATTATATTTATACTAGAGGCCCAATGTATGAAATTCATGCATGGGTAGGGTCCCTAGGCCTGGCCCGCGATCAGGGCCAATTTGTGGGGCTACTAGCAGGGTGATCGGGGGCCCCCGCTGGCCCCCGCCTTGGCTGGCCTGGTGCCACCCGCTCACTGGCCCCACCCCCCGTCGCCGGTAGCCTCCCTCTGCGGGGCAACCGGCCAGGCAATTGGGCCCCCCCCCCCCCCCCCCGCGTTGGCACCAGCCTTGGCTGGCCTGGGGCCTGAGGGCTGGGAGCAGCTCCTGCATTGAGCGTCTGCCCCCTGGTGGTCAGTGCACATCATAGTGACCGGTTGTTCCACGGGTCATTCCACCATTCGGTTGATTTGGATATTGGGCTTTTATTATATAGGATTTTTAAAGTTATCAAATAATTAAGACCCTGATAAGTAAATATTGATTGCATGAAAGAACATATTGACAAAACTCAACTGATTTAAGAGATAATTTATGCCTAATTAACCTGAAAGAGCCTTGAGGGTTCTTTTTTTTAATAGCATCTCTCAATCTGTGTTCAGAAGAACACTAGTGCTGTGGAGTTTTATTTTAAAAAATGTATTCAGTATTTAATTAAATTTGGGAAATGTTGGGTGAGACAGAAATGCTTCTTTGCTGTGAGATTTCTGAAAGCCTTTGTAGGTTAATGAATATGGTATGTGGCCTTTCTCAAAGGCCACGCCCCTCCCCCACCTCTGCCCCACGCCTATTTACAGTGTTCCTTGGCACACAGATTAACATAGTTTAAAGCACAGCAAAGTTCTGAGAGTACTGCTCAGCAATTTCCAACTGTGCTAAGTATGCCTTTTGAAGGCTCGGTGCACAGTGTATCCACCTCTGATTTTGATGGTTGTCTGAATGGGCATATAACAAACCTGATCCATTAACAACTGTTTTTTAAAGGTGTACTTTAAAAACACCAGCACTGCTTATGCACTGACTGGCTTTAATGAAAGCTGGACAAGTGTGAAAAAAAATAGTTCTCACTCAAGGGGCTGACTTTGTCTACTGGGGAAGAAAACCATGAATAAAAACCGTGAGAATGTTTTCAGTAGTCCAGAGCAGGAAGACCTCCTGGACAGGGGCACTAGCAACGGGAAGAACACTCAGGCCCAGTAGAAGCAGTACTATCAATTATCTGTGTCAAAAAGAGCCAGAAAGAGCCAAGGCTGGGAGAGAAGAGGCCAAGTTAGAAAATGAGCAGAATTAGTTAAAATAATCTAGTAAAATAATCTTATGAGAGGCCTTATATATCATGTAAAAAATGTTAGAATCTCTTTTCTTTCAACATTCATTTTAAGATTTGTTTTAAAACCTTATGCTTGAAAAAAAAACACACCTTATGCTTGAGCAGCTCTTGAGTGCTAAATAAATTTAATTATTTCTTATTATTTATCTTTAAATTGTCATTATTCTGTCCATTTTAGGAATATAATTTAAGTATCTCACAGTCCTGTTTAGATGAAATGTTATAATACCAGATACTTCTGCCATTTAAAATAATTTCCATGTCTTTTAACATGATATAGTCCCTATTATTCACCATTATACATCTATTAACAAAACATTTAATTTGTAAAAGCAGGCTATGGTCACACTTAAGACACAAGAGAATCTACAAACCAAAAGACATTTCATACAGACAACATCAACTTGTCCCACCTTCATTAAGTCAAGTAAAACACTGTTTAAAATTCCAAGATATCTTCTCTCCAATGACTGAGGATGGTTAACAGCTGGAAACTGGAAGAACAACATGACAGGGTGTTAGCACAGGAGGAAGGGTATACCTGTGCATGTACTGTCATTGATGGAGAAGGTAGCAGCCGAACAGAAGTCCTTGCCCTAGTGCCAATCCAAGTCAAATTGATCTCATATGCATATTACTTTTAGTATCTATGTATCTGAGGTATGGATTAATAGAACTGGGTATTAAATAACAGGAAAACTCACAGGTGAAAGATGATACTAAATCTCGTCAGATAATACTGAAGCATGCAAAACAAACCAAAATATAAAAATTTGAAACTGTTTTTATACAGTATTGTCTGCTTATATAGAGAATTCAGTTACAGTACAGTTAATACAGAATTTCTCTGCTTATAGAGACAATTCTTCTCTTTTTCACAAAATGTCATTTACTCCTGAAAATTAGACAAGTAAAAAAAAAAAAGAGGAAAAAGACAGAGAAGCCAGCTCCTGAAAGGCCACAGAAGGAGACATGGTAAATTAAGACACACATTGTATTACTACTTTTATATACTTTTTAAATGACCTGTTTTCAATCCCTTCCTGTATGTAAGTTGGAATAGAAGGCACACAGGCTCCTAAGTTAACAAATGCATTTTTAAATAAAATGAGGCAAAGAGGTCAAGTTTATTTAGATGTTCTGTCCTTCCCTCACATTTCACAATATCTAAGTGAATGGTAAAGTATTAGAACCCAATTCCTTGAACTCCCTCCCAATGGGAGGGCTACTTTGCCTTTAATATATATTTCTTTTATACCAACATAAGAACATTTTGAAGTACCGAAATCCCTACATGCTAAATGAGTGAATGGGAGGAATGGTTATGTGGGAAAACAAGGCCTTTAGCAGTGATTATGACCTCAGGCCCACACTGTGCCAGATAGGGCAGGAGAGAGAGAATATGAGTAAGACCTAAACCTTGCACTCAAGCACTACTCAGTCAGGTGGGAAAGCAATTATAAGTGAACCGTGCAGCTATAAATTCCATGTGGAGCTCACAGAAAGGAGAGACCCAGGTGGTTTGCAGCTGTAGAAGAAAGAACCCATAGCTAATATTTGAGCCAGGTTTTGAAAGATAAGAAAAATGTGAGGATGGGGAAAAGTAGGACAGCATCTTCTACACAGAGGAAGTAGAAGAAATGCCATGAGCTGAATTAACTCAGACACTAAGGCAACAACCTAACACTGATTTCTGAGGGAAATGATGCTACATGCGGCATTTTAGCAATGATCATTCCTCTTATTTTAGAAATGAGAAAGGTGATGACCAGAAAGTTCAAATAACTTGTTTAAGACAAGTCACACAATGAAAAAAGAAGTAGAACTAGTTTGTCCCCAAGTCTACAGTCCAAACCCACACTCTTCCCAAACCTAGGTACTTCTCTTCAGAGAGGTACAAAGGTTCCTTTGGATGTTGTCAGAGCATTAATTATTAGCCCAGAGACAGAGATACCTGTCCTACTGTGATAAAAGGCTATATATACTGGTATCTTAGTGACTACATTGCTCAGGAGGTCTATCTTATACTACCAGATACCCCTTCGCTTTTTGCCCTCAGGGTAACATCTTCTAAAGGCAATGTGAAAACACTGAAGTGAAGAGAGAAGGTTGGAGCAATCAGTTTGGGAGCAGCTGCCAATAGTTCAGGTAAAAGGTGCAAGAGCGAAAGCAGCATTAGCGATGGAAAGAAGCTGAACTTGAGCGCTGACAGCACAGATTGGTTCAAGCGCTCATTCAAATACTCAGAGTCCCACTAAATGTGCTGGGCTCTGTGTTAGAGGTTGGAAACAGTGATAAAACATGATTTCTGCCCTTGGGGAGCTTATATTCTAAGTGGTTCAGAACTAGACAATTAATAATTAACAAGTAAACAAACACAAATAATTACATATCATGAGAAGTGCTATGATGGGAAAAAAGGGTGCTATGGAAGGTAACAGAAAGGAGGTGGCAAAGTGAGAAGGGGTCACACAAGGGAAGTGCCTTTACTGGAAGGAGGCGCAAGTCTCAAATCCAGGAGGTTGGAAAAACCTTGGAATGTTTATGAAAGTCAAAGAAAAAGAAAGGCAAGTGTGGTGACAGTTTGGAGGGAAGGGAATAGAGACCAGTATGAGCTGAGGTCAGGAAGCTAGAAGGGCCTGGATCAGGCAAGGTGTCATAGGCTATGGGAAGGTGCTTGGATGTATTCTCAGCCAAACAGGAATTCATGAATTATGAGTAACTCTATGTCTGAACAGATTTTCATTTCTGCTAGACTGAGGGTGAGTCCTACGTATTGTCATATTGTTAGCATCTAGTATGACAAATGTTTAACAACTGCTAGTATGACAAGTGTTTAACAACTGTTGAACTCTGTGCGTCCTAATTTATGGTCATAATTTGGCTAATTTTTGGCTTATAAAAACAAAAAATAAAAGGAGAAAGGAGAAACTTGCTGGATGTAACAACGATTTGAAAGAGAGAGAGAAGAAAACAGGAAGGAGATGAGAAACTATGCACTTCTGTTTACCCCTTTCTTTCGCAGTCGGAGTGGGTGCTGTGTTGGACACTCAAGTGTGAAGAGGGGTGCTCTTCAAAGTGAAATGAACTGAGGTCCAGAAACTCAAAGGAAGAAACAAAGTGCTTTGCAAATGTAAAGAAAACATGGTTTGAGAATTATGCATTTAAGAGAGAGAGTGGTGATGAGCTTATTTTATAGTTCCCACAACGGCCACCACCAATTGGCATGCTGGCCCAAACAGGGTAGTTGACAACTAAAAAATGTAACTTTGTTAAGAGAGAAGCAGCCTAGAACTGGCCACTTCCATAAGGTGCTTCTGCAGGCCGGTTGTCCCTCATTTAGGGAAAATTTATATTTTAAGACCCTTTTTAGTATATTTTCTGAAAAGTTTTATGCATTAGCAAGTCTCAAAAAGGCTGCCCAAGACAATACACTAGTTTGAAAAGAAGACAATGTTCCACTGTCAACAGAAAGAGCCACAAGAACAGCATCTTTAAATCTGAAGAATGTTAAGTATTCATAGGCTTCCTGAAATCACTACAAATATGTTTGCTCAAATAAGCAACAGCCATTTGTACATTTTTCTATCTTTTGGGTATGCTTAATATTTTGGATAAACAAACATTCTGAGATAACCAAAGTTTAGAATATAATAATACCCAAGCTAGAAAAGACTTTGAAAAATTGGTACATACAAATTAGGAAAAACATAAGCAGCTCCCACTTTCAAATTCAGGCCACTTTTTAAAATTAACAAGTACTATATAAGATTCAAAAATAAAATATTATAGTGGGGTTTATAAGCATTGTAATGAGAAAGAGGATAGCTAAGCATTCCATTGTGTAATGAGCAATGATTTAGATATTGCTGTACTAGTTCCATTTTGAGTTTTCGCAAAGCCTCTTACCCGGAGCCCATGGAAACGAGGATTACTATAGAAGAGCTTCATCTGCTCAGATGGAAGTGGTCCTAGCACCTTCTGAATGGTAAAGAGCTGATCAATTTCACTTTCTCCGGGAAATAAAGGTTGTCCATCACTAAGCTCCCCAAGAATACAGCCCACTGACCACATATCTACGGATTTTCCATACGGAGCTCTGAAAAGCAAAGGGAGAGATTATCCTGGCAACTGAAGAAATACATTTTAATAATTTCCAAATTATTTTAAAGAGATTCATGATTTAAAACACACTTATGTATGTAAGGAATTAAAAAAGTGCCATGTGGATAAAAGGGAGGCTAAAAAAGGAATTATGGATATCCAAGTAAAAATTCACAACACAAGTGAATAAATCTATGCTAATAAAACCATCAGCTTAATAATAATTTAGACAGCATACAGTAAGTTGAAATCTATTCACATCTGGGTGTATTTTGAACATGAATAGCTTAATAAACCTTAATACAGTGCACATGCATGATAACACCTCACTTGGGGAATGAAATGCTCCCAAAAATTTGTTCTAGGTCAGTGAATTTCAACCTTTTTCATCTCATGGCACACATAAACTAATTAATAAAATTCTGCAGCACACCAAAAATAGATTTTTTTTGCCAATCTGACAAAAATAGGTATCATTTTGATTTATTTACAAAAAATAAAAATAAATAATTAGCTACTAATTTTGCTCCAAAGTGACTTTTTAAAAAACCAGGTACTTATACTTGTATATAAGTATTTATGGTACCAAAGATGAACCAGACACAACATTATTATATGACATGACCAATGGGAAGCAACTCTCTTATATGACCTATATATTTATGGTTCAAGAATGAGCATTCACAGTAGGTGGCTATTATGTTGGCTGTTGTCATTTTTTCAATTTGACAATCTAAGGGAAAAGAGGTCAATGCCTCTGATTAAATAATCAGGTATTGCATGTTTTAAAAATTCTTGTGGCACACTGGTAAATCCAAATTATAATCCCTCTCAAAGAAAATGGACTACGCATCCCAGTGAGTCCAAACAGAGGTACACAGAAGAAACAGATAAAAACAACCTCTGTGGACATCCACATTCTTAATGTGAAAGATTATTAACAAATATGGTGGCAATAATTCCCCCCATTTCTGTACATCTCTCACTTTGTAATGTGACCCTGCCACTCATCCCATCAAGAACTGTAGTTTATTCCTCCATCCTTTGAATCAGGACTTGGCCATGTAATGTGCTTTGGCCAATGAGGCAAAAGCCATGCAAACAGAGGCTTGAAAACAACTTCTGGTTTGGGGCTTGCCCTAATGCTGCAGGGAGTTCTGTTAGCACACACAGAAACTTGGACTAGCCTACTGGAGAATGAGTCCCCATGGGACAGAGATGGTCTGTCCCAGCTGTGGCCCCATAAACCAACCAGCCTCCAGATGACCTGTCACAGACTGACTATAGTGACATTAGCAACTCCAGTTGAGACCAGCAGAAGAACCATCCAGCCAAACTCAAATTGCCGACTCCCCCAAATCACTGGCACTCAGAATCGAGAGCAAATAAAATGGTATTTTGTTTTATGCCATTAAGTTTTGGGGTGGTTTGTTACAGTGGAATAGGTAACTGGTATTTAATAAACTGATGTTATTTTCCATAGATGAACTCAGAGCTAATGATATAGGATCAGCAGATATGCAGATGTCATTCTATTTGGGGAAGATAGCTCACCCAAGTAAGAGTTCTGGGGACCGATACCACCTGGTGGCCACATACTCTGTATAATTAGCATTATTGCCTTCTGATAGATTCCGAGCAAAACCTGAAAGATAACAAAGCCCAAATATGTAACTTTGAAAAAGAAATAATAATTACATGTTGGCAAAGTATTTCAGTGCTAGCAATATTTTAAAGGAACATCAAAAGAACATAATGACTGGTATTGATGGGCTGTTTATTAATAGTGTCCTTGTTATTTTAAAAGGTTAGTCCACTGTTCATATGTCAATTAAAAAAAAGTATTCACTAAAAAAAAAAAGTCTCCCCTTCTGCCTAAGGAATCCATGTTTTCAAAATCATCACATGCTTTAATATGCATTCAGAACATATTTTTTAAGTATAAAAATTTTTTATTCTTTAAATATATTTTTTAATTGATTTCAGAGAGGAAGGGAGAGGGAGAGAGAGATAGAAACATCAATGATGAGAGAATCATTGATCAGCTGCCTCCTGCATGCCCCTCACTGGGGATCGAGCCTGCAACCCAGGCATGTGTCTTTGACTGGAACCAAACCCGGGACCCTTCAGTCCGCAGGCTGACACTCTATCCACTGAGCCAAACCAGCTAGGGCCACAGCATATTTTTAAAACAGTTCTCCCAATAAATACAAACCTTAGGAACAAAATGAAGCCCCACAAACGCCAGAAGTCAAAGCTAAACTAGCGTTTCACAGCAGTCATTATATGCTGCAATGTGGGCCATTCATGGTATTTGTCTATCTACTGTTGCTGATCAGCTCCAACCATTATAGAAGCAAGTAACAGCTGGCAATGACAGAAACAAAGCAGGCCAAAATTATTTTTATCTCCTAATGTGACTAAGAAGCATATTAGAGGTATCTTAATTACCTTATAGACTCTATTACTATTTTCCCCCAAAGCCATTTCAAGAGGTTTTAGGGTCACAAAATAAACCAGCAGGTAAGTTAATTACCCATCTAACTCACCAAAAGTAAAATGGATTTCTTATAAATAGCTATAGAGAGCCAGAACATTAAAATTGGGGGTATAAATTAAGGTGTATATCAGTTTTGAAAAGTTGAAAATAGTATTTCTTAGAATGGAACAGTAAAAAAATAAAAACTACAGCAGAAAACAAAACCCTAACTTCAGTTAATTAATACTTCTTTGTAAGACATATTTTGAAGGAATATTCAAAATTTCTGTAAATGGGGTTCTTCCAGCTAAACAAAGGAGCTGCATGCTCTGGGAGGGAAAGCAATTAGAAAGTCCTCATAGGGGATGCCCAGGGCACAGTAGTGCTATCATGCTGAATTTCCGGACCATTTAAAATGGTCTTTTCTTTAAATGATGCTAGACTAGGAATACTCTTTTCCTATTACTAACCATTCTACAGGCATCTTTTATAACTTGCTTAACAAACTTCAGTAACTGTGGGGTTTAAGAAGATCACCAACCCCGTAGTTCATGGATACACAGTAAAGGGTCTATGAGCTGCACAAAGTCTCAGTGCTTGGTGGTTATCAAAATTATGGGTAGGAAGTAAAAAAATAGATATTATTCCTGAATATCATAATGCTAAGGAAATGCCAAATATGCCACGATCAAAATCTTTTAAATATAGTATTCAGTATTTTTTTATTCTCCTAAGCACATCTTAAGATGTTTAGGATACATCAGGACTCTTCTCTGCAATATTCCTTATTATATAGTATGAAGAAAATTAAGTTCTATAAAATGTTTTTCTCAGGAAAGCAGGTTCAAAATATTCAAAATCTCTGAAAACATTGGATAAAAACAGTTATACATGCTTCCAATTGCTACACTGCACAAAATTGGTCATTCTAAAGTGATTTCTTGGAATGTTTCTATGTCTCACTTTTGTGCTCCATCTCCTAAGTACTAATCTAACTTTTGTTTACAAAAAGAAATGACTTCTCATTTATATGTGGAGGTTTATATTGTATGTGATTATATTTGAATATCTGAAAAAAGACATTTTTAGAAAGTTATTTTTCAATATATGGATTAGACAAAACTACAGTTTACAAAAGTGATTCATGCCTTAAATACCCTATATTTTTAATACAGAGTTTTATACACAGGAAACAATATAGAATTTTCTACTAGAAAAAAATACTTGAAAACTTCATTATACACTCAACCAGAAGCTGTAGTATTACACATTAATCACTAATCTCATGCACTGAACATTTAAAGAGAATAGAACTGTTCTAAAACTCTCTTTTGATCTTACAGATATATAACATTTGCATTCACACCATACACGTGTGTATTTATATAGGCACATTTTCAGTGTTTATGATTATGACTAAAACAGTTTCTATCAACATTTAAAATATTTTTAAAAAAATTTTTATTCTACTCAAACCAGAGGGTATTTCCTAGAAAACTCTTTCAGGGGTCATTAACTGCCTGATTTATGAATATATGCACATGCATGCATTTGAATACTAATGAAATAACTACTGCATGATGAATTTTTTTTAAATAGTAGACAATACTATGTAGAACAAAGAGAGTAGTACTCTTCCTGCAATCAATTTTTCAACATATGACCAAATAAAATGTTCCTCTGCTACTTTAAGTCAAAACATAAAAAGTACTTTTAATATGCTTGTGAAAACTTCCTATGTGTTATATTAACTCAATTTTGTATAGTAGTCTCCCCTTATCACAGGGGCTACATTCCAAGACACATACCCCCCTACCCCTGTGGATGCCTAAAACCACAGATAACACCAAACCCTGTATCTGCTTTTTCCCTACACATACATACTTTTTCACTTAAAAGAAGCATTTCACTGCTTATCTTGCACTTTGGGGCCATTATTAGTAAAATAAGGGCTACTTGAACACAAGTACTGGTGTACTGAGATAGTCGATCTGATAACTGAGACAGATACTGTGATTCAATCCCAGGAGAGACAGAGCAGAAAGTGTGAGATTTCATCACACTACTCAGAGTGACACACAATTTAAAACTTACGAATTCAATATTTCTAGAATTTTCCATTTAATATTTTCTGATCTCGGTTGACTGCGTAAATGAAACCATAGAAAGTGAAACTGCAGATAAGGGAGAACTACTGTACTTACAGGGCTCAATTTCTTTTCAACTTACCAAAGTCACACAGCTTCAAAACATCATTGTGGCTGATTAACAGATTTTCTGGCTTTATATCTGGAGCATCAAGATTAAAAAACAATGATTAAAAAATGTCCCATGTACTGCTGATTGATGCCATAGAACACTATAATAGCACCTAACTAGAAATATCCAATGTGATTTGAATAGAAACCTGTGGCAGTGAAAAGCAGAGCAACACATTTTATGCTGGTACATAAAAGTTCCATTAATTTCTTTTTGAGGAACATGCAGACCACAATTTCAAAAATATTTTCCCCTTAAATCTTAAAGGCATTAATTGCATTTCTGAAAGGAATTTAAGAATGATTGAACCTAGGCCACCACATTTTAAGGAACTATTTTTACTTTTTGAAAGCAAATACCTAGCATTATATTTACTAGAGGAAAAAATACATATAAGATACATATTCTGTTATGATTTTCTGTGTAGTTTCTATATTTATATATCTCTTTAGCTTTTCTATGTGGCTCACAATTATAAGTCTCTAATGCTGAATGAAGCTATACTGAATGTGTCAAAATAAGATTTCTCATTTTTTCCATGGATCTTTTGAGGCTGTGGTGAGAGGTGAGGAGTAGAAATACACAGAAAATGCAAATTAATATCCCCCTTGGAAGGCATCTCACAATTGCATTTTTAGAGAACCCATCATCTACCATATGGTAGAGGTGAAAATGGAGAAAGGGAAGGGGTAGAAATAAAATCTGTAGATTTCAGAATCCTGGTTTCTATTGCTAATTCCCAACCATTGATTCACTATACACTTAACCAAATCATTGTAACACTATGGAAATGCAGCCAAATCAGTTCCTTATTAATAGCCTCAAACTAAAAGTATAGACTGTTATTTTACCCTAGACACTAGATTTCCAGCTGGAGGAGGTCTTTCCATGCCATCCTTGATAAAATAACTATGATGAAAGTCAAATGCAAGAGAAATATCAACTGTCTGTTTCTAGAAATAATAGGACTCGGCATTCTTCCCAAAGTATTCTAAAAGTGAGACTATCTTTAAAGTGATATCCTTGTGTCTCTATATAGGTAAATTAAAATGTAGTATTCACTTATTTGACAATTCAAAGACAAGAAGTATATATATAACAACATTTTCTGACAAACATCTTTTAGCTTCATTATTGTATCAGTTTATGTCCCATGATTGTAAAACTCTAGAATGCAAGAGAGATTATCAGAAGATAAATGGCTTCGAGTTAAAGATGGTGCAATTCATGGCAATAAAGGATAAAATAAAACAGTTTATGAAAGTATAATCATGGCCTTTATGTCAGGTTGGTCATGTATGTAACCTGCAACAATGGGCAGTTTTCAGTAACAGGTAAGGAAACTTAGGAGGTAAAGTTACAGATTGGAGATCTTAGTCTCTAAGGGAATAAGCAATGACTGTCAATGCGATTGGGAGGGGGGTGGTGTTAGTGACTTAGGGACTATCTCTAAAGCCTGATTTGGGGTTTGATTCACATTACCTGGTCTAACTGAAGAACCAAAGGCAATGGAGAGGGTCCCCCCACCCAGTAAGCGCTAAAGTTTGAATCTGTTGAGTTTTTGTTTTTAATCCTTACCCGAGGACATTTTCCCACTGATTTTTAGAGAGAGTGGAAGAGAGCAGGAAAGACAGAGACTCTGACCAGGGCCTTGGCTAGGGAGGAGCCTGCAACCAAGGTACGTGCCCTTGACTGGATTGAACCCAGGACTCTTTGGTCCGCAGGCCTATGCTCTATGCACTAAGCCAAACCGGTAGGGCCTGTTGAGTTCTTTATAACACTAGGTGTTCCTAGAGTTGAGAGTAAATACGGTTATACAAACACATAGATCTCACCATAATATCCAAGTAAATTTGCCATCCATCCTTTTTGTGATACAAAATGAGACTTAGAAGTTAAACAAGGTCTCATATCCTGTACTTTCAAAATGTATTTAATTTAAATGGAATGTCAGTGTCTTTGGAAATATTATGATAGTAATATGTGAAGTATTTTACTGTTAAGTTTGATGTTTGAACTTTTCTATTTTAAAAATTCCATACTTACCCCTATGAACAATATCATTCTTATGGCACCAGTGAATAGCTTTGATTAGCTGATAGATATAACTTTTTACTTTTTCAGGTGGAACTCCATTTGGCATTTCTTCCAGCAACTCAAGCATATTCTAAAAATTAAATAGGGAGCCATTAATCTCCAAAATTAGGTAGTCCATAAATTATATATTAATAATTTTAAAAAGCACCTTGGATGATAACTCATCCAATACACAGCCTGCATTTCAAAAATTGTTTTGCTTTTCATCTATAACCTTTTTCATGTTGAGGTAGGATACTGTATTAAATCAAGGTTCTTTTTAAAGAGAATTTCCTACTCCCCAGTGCTGTCCCAAATAATAATCCTGTGCACTTTTCACTCTCCCTAAAAACTTTCAGGCATACTTTTAGCAGTTTTCAATGGAAAAGCAATAATACAAAGTAGAGATAAGACAGTGCAATGTATAAGCATGAGGGAAGTCATTTTAACAGTGCATTGTACAACTTTAATATAACTTTGCAATAAAATCAAGCCTTGAAAATATTCCTGGGAGACCTGAAAAATATTCTTAAAAGAAATAATCCCTAAGATTAGTAGCAATCAATAAAATCAGTGTAAAATAAAAGTCTAGAAAATACTGCTGAAATAAAAATTCCCAGACTCCAAACAAATCAATATTGAAAATTTCAGTCTGGAATGACCATTCTAAAATTCATGGAAGTTTTTCATGAAGTACAAACTCCAGTTAACCAGTCTCACTGAATTTCCAGATTAACCAAACATTCTCCATTTCCTCTGAAAAGTACAAGACCAAGGCCCATAGCAACACTGACATTTACTGTTTGTAGATGACCATCTAGGACAACAGTTCTCAAAGTGTGATCTGTGGATCTCTGGAGGCAGTTCTCAGACTATGAGGAGGGCTGATGAAGTCAAAACTATAGTCATAATAACACTCAGCCTTTTTCACTGTGCTGGCATTTACACTTATGGATAAAGTGGTAGCACTTAACATGAATCAAGGCTTTTGATTCTTCAATGCCACACCCTTGCAGTTAAAAAACAACCCAGTTTTAGTTAAGGATGTATTTGATGAAGCAGTACGTCTTATTAAATTTCAATTCTCGAGTACATGTATTTTTAGGAACCTACACGATAAAATGAGGAATACACACGAAACACTTCTTGCTGCTACACATCACAGTAGATGGTCATTTTAAGGAAAAGACTTGGGCAATTGAGATGCAAACTGAACAAGCCACTTTTCTTGTGGAACACCATTTTGCACTTGAAAGAATGAGGGACACACAAAGGTATTTATGTTAACAGGCATAATGGGTTTACTATTGTTATTTAAATGGATTAATATTGTTATATTGTGTTTTGACTTCTAAAAGAAAAATAGTAACAGATAAAACCTACATAAATAAAAAGCTCTTACTAGCAGGGTTCCCAATAATGTTTAGAAGTGTAAAGGAGTCCTAAGACCAAAAAGTTAGAAAAGTGCTGTTCTCATACAACATGACAACTTCGTTCTCACCTATGTTCGTACCTAAAGAAGATTAAGACTGGAGAGGTTTATGTTTGCTTTAGGTCAGTTCCCAGGTGCTTTCTATGGCACAAATGACCAGTCAAGTTGTATACATTTAAGCCTCAGGGGTCCTCAAACTTTTTAAACAGGGGGCCAGTTCACTGTCCCTCAGACCGTTGGAGGGCCGGACTATAGTTTAAAAAAAAAAAAACTATGAACAAATTCCTATGCGCACTGCGGGACCGGGACGAGTCGGCTGCTAAGCAGGACAGGCAGCGGCACCCGGCGGGCCGGATAAATGTCCTCGGTGGGCCGCATGTGGCCCGCAGGCCGTAGTTTGAGGACACCTGAAACAGTCAGTTTTGGTTTACAATACAGCCATACCTATTTCTAACAGATGCACTTGTTATTTTAATATAACTAAATATCATATAAACCAATGAAATAATGTTTTTTAAAAAGGGAGTTGTTTATAAGAAAATTAAGTTTCATAATTTGGAAAGATTTAATAAAGGAAAGCCATCAAACATACTGCCCTCTAATCAAATGTGAGTACAACGACCATAAAACACTGGCAAGGACAGGAGAGGTGGCGGTGATCAGAATTCTGCACTGAGATTGCTTTGTAATGTTTTTAAGCTTTTGCCTCACTTTAAAGAAGCTGGCACAGAATATCATAGTTGATGCATTACGGGTATGATGTATGCAAGAAAGACCCATCAGAACACCAATCAGAAGATCAGTACTCAAAAGGCCTTGACCCGCCAAAACCGGTTTGGCTCAGTGGATAGAGCGTCAGCCTGTGGACTGAGGGGTCCCAGGTTCGATTCCGGTCAAGGGCACGTAACTTGGTTGCGGGCACATCACCAGTGTGGGGTGTGCAGGAGGCAGCTGATCGATATTTCTCTCTCATCGATGTTTCTGACTCTCTATCCCTCTTCCTTCCTCTCTGTAAAAAATCAATAAAATACATTTAAAAAAAAAAAAAGGCCTTGATCCTACCTCTGAAGGACAGTAAATCTATATTTAAGTTAAAAGAAAATGTTTCAAGTATGTATACACCATTTTAAAAATGCTTCTCCACTTGAATTGCCTTTTTCAATTAACAAATGCATAGGAGGTCCCAAATGCACAGAAGGAATAAGAGGGCTTTGTAATAGAGCAAATAAATTGTCTCATTTCATATTCGACTCTAAATCCCTCCGTGGCAGAGAGGAATTCATTCTTCTCTCATTCCACAGTAATACAATTTGTAAGTGGATGCATAGGTGGCCAGAATGAACAGTATACGTATTTCTCCGCTGCCTCACAGCTAGTGGGGCCATGCAACTAAGTCCTGGCCAATGGGATGTGATAGCTGGAGCTCTATCTTGACTGTGAGGACAAGGGTCGTATCTCAGGGGTGGTGAGCAGAAAGGTAGAAGCAGCCTGGAATTCCTATGGCTGTGGAGTTACCATACCAGCCCTATACTGCCCACCTTTGCATCTGTGCACGAAAAATAAATTTCTGTTTTGTTTTAGCTCCTGTGGTCCTGCATCTATTATAATCCCCTATCCCTAGAGCATCCTTCTCCTTGCTCTCTTGAGATTCGTCAATCGTTAGGCACTGCCACTGACCAAGTGGTGTGATGGTCACCTTCCACTGAAAAAACACAGGATCAGAGCAAGAATACAAGACCCGGGGTCAGGAAACTGGAGTTCTGGTAGAGCTGCCTCTTACCAGCAGACAGATCTCAGATATGACAGATTATCTGAAACAAAGAGGTGATTTCTGCATTTATTCCTACTAAACTGTTATTGTGAACAATCACCATGAGTAGAACAGAAAAAAAAGGATAAACTGAAATAGATGTCAGAATTTTATCATTTGGCAGTGAAAACTGCAAATGGCGTGATTATTTTTGACAACTGTAAAATAATTTAAACAACATCTGCTTTTACAGCAATCCTTTTTGTATGACTTTAAAAAATATATCACATTTCAGTTTTATTTTGGTGGGAAAGGTCTAGGAAAATAACTAAATTGACACAGAAAAAGAAAACCTAAAACAAATTTTAGAAATAAACCATAAAGCAGTGTTTAAAACAACAAAAAGCCCTGTAACTTTTCAACTGCTGCTTGTAATGAAGTGACTATGTATATTTTTTAATTAGTAAGAGAGTTTGTAAAATCTGAATTAATTCAAAAGCCACATCACTGGTCAGCCGTCTTAGCAACACTGCTTTCCATTTCCTGATGATGGTGTTGGTGGTGATACTCCGTCATTTGTGCCATAGAAAGTACCTGGGAACTGACCAAAATCAAACATAAGCCTCTCCAGTCCTAATCTTCAGATAATAACATAGGAAATCAGCAGAGCCACCTATTTAATGATCAAGGAAATCTTTAAAGGTCCGTCTGGCTCCTGTTTATTGTCCTCTTGTTAAAGCACTGATATAAGTTCCTAACAATAAGCAACTGCCATAGGTTAACTACTGTCCAAGAAAATCATAGGCACATAAAATGGATTACTATAGCGTACATTTGCCCTTAGGTCCCATCATTAAAACTGTCACTAATAATTAACATTTTTTAAACGTATACTAAAACAAACACTCAGACAACTTAAACAATGTGTGATTTTCTTTCCCCCCATGTTTCCAATTCCTTTATCTGTGGTCTCACCTACCTTCTCAAGCCTCACCTTATGCCTCCTGGCACATCTTCTTCCCTCAAATATAGCCAAAGCACTGACAATTCACAAGAGGCTGCTTCAGGAGCCCACCCACTCACCAACCTTAGGTCTGATTCAGACACCCATCCTATGCTTGTGAGGTATCTTACACGCACCTCACCCATCCTGTACCATTGCTGCCCATTTATTTGTCTCCCTCAGCAGCCTCGCTTAGGTTTAATTAAAATAAACCAAGTCTAAAAATTACTTGTTGAACACAGGTTCTCAGACTCTAGAAGCCAAGCCAATACACTGTTTAAACTTAAGATTATATCTATACAGTGAAATTGTATAAAATCCGTCAATATATTTCAGGACTTCTCTAATGATTATGGGTAATACTTGCCATTTTGAAAGTCCTTGGATTAGGAGAACATTGACAAATCATGCTAGATAATGACACTTTCTTGAATGGTATCAGAAACAGTCCTAAGTAAAAGAATCAGACAAATATCCACAGCATCGATTAGTAACTTACTTTTTCCACATACTCAAACACCAAGTATAATTTCCCCCTCCGACGAAAGGCTTCTTTCAGCTCCACAATGTTTTCCTGTTTGAGAGTACGAAGCATTTTAAGCTCTCGTAAGGTCGTTTCCTTGACCTCTTCATTTTCTAGAATGTAAACATGGTGAATAGAGTAAATTAAAGCTTTCAAACTACTCTTCAAAAAATTCTAAGAACACTGAAAACATACTAATTTCACTTTCCACTTTGAGTACTTCTGCATAAGAAGTCTAAGGATGACACATTAAATATAACCTTTACTTGTTCAAAGGATCAAGAGTAAGAAACTTCAAGAAAAGGCTTACTTAACCAGCACGAACCTAATTTTCTGCTTGAATGTTCTTAACCTTCTTATTGTAAAGTGTATGTGTAAAACACGGAGTTCCACATATGAATCCATTGTCAGTTTAACACTACATTCCGAAGAAGGAGTTTAATATGGTAAAAAGAAATCAACTGCAGCATTGTGCCGAGGACCCTCTATGCAGCATCTGTAGCAGTTGATGCTTTTAAGTTTGGCCTGAAGCTTTGGCTTAAAAGAGCTTTTTATTCCTCAGGCTGCATGTGAGTCACCTCAGTGAGCAGAGGCCAAGTGCCAGGTATCCACAATGCAGAGCACAGTCAAGTTGCAGGGAATTCTAAATGTGCCTGATCTTCTCTCGGAACAGCAGCTGCTGTAGGTTCCTACTGTCCTCTTGTGACATGTCCATCTGTCCATCCCAGATGGTGTAGCTGTACTGGGGTGGAGAACTTATGCTGAACCAACATCCCCTTCCATATCATCAATGTCAACTCATGATATCCCCCACAGACAAGGAGGAAGGACAGAACTCACATTAACTTGAATGGATTCATGAACAGCGCCAGTGGGGAAGGTAATGTTTCATTTTACTTGAGTTTTTATGATTTAGCTGGGAAATTCTAACCACCACGTTTATGTATGTATACACAAGGATACAGGTTCAAAATTCCTTATCTGCAATTCCAAGAATCCAAAAACCAGTCTAAAAACTGAACAATTTCTAAGTTTATGGAAAATCTCTTTAAAGGCAAAATCTGAACTGACACGAGACCACTTATAGTCTTTGTGTATGCATCCCACTTACTATGAATAGTCTTATGCTGTGCTTTAGAAATAGTACCTGATTACAGGGTACGAAAGTAGCATGCCGTATTTTCATTCTAAAATCCAAACCTTATAAATTCCAAAACCCATCTGTCCCCCACGGTTTTGGGTAAGGGTCAGAATCCCAGCTTGAGAGTCTAAGTTGTGTGATCCTCAGGTTCAGGCATGTCTGGGGGTGGGGTGAGGGAGAAAATGGCATTTGGAGATAGGAGTGAGAAAGATTAAGGTACCTTCTAGGAAGAAATACTTCCTAAGCAAGATACACAGGAGGAAAAGCCTGAAGGGGTCAAAAGTGTGTGTGTGTGTGGGGGGGGGACTGTAAATGCAATGCCAGGAGTACTTTTCAGATTATTTTATTTTTTAAAATAATTATTGTTGAAAGTATAACATATGTCCCCCTTTTTCCCTCATTGACCCCCTCCAGCCCACCCTCTTCCCCCCTCAGATTATTTTCTATCCCAACTCCCTGTCAAATGGAGTGTAAAGAAAGGAGAACTGTTTACACAAATGAAAACATTTCCCCTACTTCAGCAAGAACATTGTTGGAGAAGGCTGGAACTCAGGTTAGGAAAGGGCAGAGAGAGACACTGCCTATCAGAAGGAAGGCAAGGACTAGCAGCAGCTAAGGTCAACAGTGGCTTAGGCAGTGAAGCAACCCAGCCCACATCAGGGGTACTCACAGGGCCCACATTAGTGGAAAAGAGCATGACACAGTGGGGCCACCTGGTGAGTAGGGAGGAAACATGTGTAATGTGATGGCGGGGGTACTTCTCAAGGCGGTTTAGAGGATAGGGGCAGGGGCTTGAGGGACAGACACAGAGGTCCAGCTGTTCTTCTAGTTGGAGCTGAGCCAGCGAAGGGTGTTTTGTGACTGCTAGAACTGCTAAAACCTAGGGAAGAATAAAATCCTTTAGTCTTATGAAGAGGGCTTAACCTGCTTCTCTGCTATCCCATCTGAGTTACTCTCAAGGTTGGGGCAATCAGACTAAAATTCACCTATCTCTAAGACACACAGGTCTTAGGAAGAAGCAACTGATCTTGATTCAGCAAGAGATAACTATATTGATGACTCAAGACCTGGTTCCTGCTTACTTTTCTATTCTCATCTCATGCCCTCCTTCCCCACCCCTCTCCCATTAGTCTTTCAGTTCCTAAAACAGCCTCAAACTTTATTTTTCAATGTTAGGGCCTTTGAACTTATTCCCTCTGCCTAGAACTCTCATTTTACTCCAGGGCTGGTTCCTTCAGGTTTTAGTTTAGATGTCACTACTCAGGAGCCTGCCCAGAGCACTAAAGCAAATCAGGCCTCCATCCCCATTATTCCTTATCACATACTCTGAACGTTTCTTTCAGACCTTCACACCATCTTTATTTATGTGTTTGTTTGCTTACTGGTTTACCATCTGTGTGGCCACCCCTGCAAACCAAGAGTGCTAGGAGGACAAGCCTTAGTTCTTCAGTTTAACCATATGTATCCAACAACCTAGGACTGTACCTGTCACACAGAGGGGATCAATGAATACTTCCTACAGGAATGCTTCCACTGGTACCATGAGGAAATCTTTGTTCATATATAGCTTGCTCCTATTCCCTTAAGACATAGGCAGCTGAAATTCAAGACCTAGATTTTGTATGTTTTAACCAACTAACACTGTGAGATGTGATTTTGAGCAAGCCACAACTTCTCATTCATAAAATAAATAAATGGGCTTTTCTAAATCTAATAATCTATGATTTCTTTTCATTAAAATCTCATTGATTATGAGCCTAAACCTCATTGAATTTTAGTTCTTTGTTATATATACATCATTCAAATCTATGCTAACTCTACTTAAGAATGGTTATAGAGAGAGGAGAAAGAAATCTTCAAAAATCAGCTCACAAAATCACTTAGTATGTAGTGCCCAAACCACGTCATCCGAGCAGCCTATTTTTTTCAGGAAATGAAGGCTTCTCTAATTTACACCAGTTAGAGGTATTAAAAGTTGAGGCAAGCATTTTGGCACTGAGATTGTAATAAATGGGAATGGGCAGGAAGTGGAATTATTAATTTCCTAAGTGCAAGCAAAATATACACTCTTCATTACTAGGTATAACCTATCATTTTTGTTTCTCTGAGTACTTTAAAGATTCCTGGCCTCCCCTGAACTTTAGATGAAAATTGGGGCACCAAACAATCAGATGATGGAGAAAAAGAAAGCACATTCCACTTATGTATGCTTCTCTCCCCAGAGGTTCAGGAAGGAGCCACGTTCTTCAGTGAGGCTGTTTTTTTTAAAGGTGGTAGCAGAACCCCCTGAAGTGAGCACAAAAACTCCTTGTACTTGACAGAACCCCATGGATTCTTTATTGAGGCAAGTCTCCTCCAGTTTACAAGTGAAAAAAAAAAGAGTTGAGAAAGAACTTTCTCAGGGTGAGTGAAGAGAATGTCACACCGAGTAGAACACAGGCAACATGGTGGAAAGCAGTGAGCAAGCTTTGGAGAATGAGTTGGAACAGCCAGGTTCGGGTCTAGGCCCTGCTACTGCTCAGCTGAGTGGCAGAGCAGCATGCTATGGGTGGAAGAAAAAACTCAACAAAGACCCTGGGGTCTGCATCTTAGTCTCAGTTAACCACATACTAGCTATGCAGCTTTGGGCCTTCAGTTCCTGGGTTGTAAATCGGGGTTGGGGTTCTATTAAATGTTTCAGAAGGTCCTTCCAGCTCTAGGAGCTGGTACTTCCATGCAATTTCTGCTGCTGTACATGCTGATGGACTTGGATATCAGTTACTACTGAGGGTGTTGAGCTTAGTACAGACAGCAATTCTGACAAAGTTATATAAATTTTTAGTAGTGACTAAATGGCAGAGTAGAAAAATTACGTTAATTTAAAAAACAAATAAACAAAAATAAGCAACCCAGGCACTGCCCTGACTAGGAATCAAACCCAGGATAGATTCCAAACCCCCTGGTGGCCCCAGGCACAGCTCCCCAACTTCCATCTGGAGCCCTGACTCATGCCCTGGACCTTAGTGACCACCCCCCTTGCCCACTCAAGCTGCTCTCTGGTTCTCAGACATCTCAAACCTCAGGGCCTTTGCAACCACTGTTCCCTCTGCCGTGATGTTCTTCCTCTAACCTCAGCTGGGCTGGCTCCTGTCACTCAGGTCTCTGTACCCATGTCACCTCCTGAGCAAGACCCTCCCTGACCTCCTGATCAGAGCAGCCTCCAAGTGCTCTGTCCTGTCTGGCTGGGATGCCCCGGATCTTGCTCCTCACTCAGGCTTTTGCCCACAGGTATATCCCAGACACCCTCCTGCACACTTGCTCGGACCACCTCTGGGCCACCTCCTAGTGTGAGAGACCCCCTACACCAGCCCCCTGGCTCTGCTGCTCCCTGTGTGTCACAGCTCCTGGGACCCACACAGGCCCTCCATCTCCCGGGGCAGGGGCAGGGGCTTCAGTTTCGGGCATCAGTTTTCTACTCTGCCATTGACGCTCAACCACTGAACCACACCAGCCAGGCAGTAAAATAACATTTTTAAGAAAAAAGATCACTCCTAACCGGTTTGGCTCAGAGATAGAGCATCAGCCCACAGACTAAAGGGTCCCAGGTTGAATTCCGGTCAAGGGCATGTACCTTGGTTATAGGCTCAATTCCTGGTCCTGGTTGGGGAGCATGTGGGAGGCAACCAATCAACGTGTCTCTCTCATATCAATATTTCTCTTGCAACCAATCAATGTGTTTCTCTCACATCAATATTTCTCTCTCTGTCTCTTCTCCTCCCTTCCACTCTCTCTAAAAGTCAATGGAAATACATCCTTGGGTGAGGATTAACAAAAAGAAGAAAAAGAAAGATCACAGGAGCAAAAGAAATGCAAACATAAGTGATGAAAAGAGAAAAATCTAAAGATGAGCTGAATCTCTATTGTAACTCTATTTTTAAAGAACTGTGGGCTTGGAAAAGAGATCCAGAAATAGCTGTAACCTACTTTTTGAAATCACAACCCTGACATTCTTGTATAACCAAAGAGCCCCCTCCCCCCAATGGAACTTTAAACAGGTATGCTGGGGTGGGGGAATTCAACATATCTTTGTATAAGACTAAAAGGATACCTGTTTGAGTCTGGTTGCCCTGACTAAAGAAGGAACATCAATAGGAGGACAATTAACATGGCCTGGAGGGCTTGAATAGCGGTGCTGTCATATATACCACAAAAGATGAGAACTCTTAAATCTTCTGAGATGGAGGCCAGATAAAGCACAATGAAACTTTATTAAATCATAAAAGGTGCAAAATGTTCACAAATCCTAGAAGAATCCCTGAAGTTTGAAAGAGATGTATTTGGGACAGTAAAAGCAAGTATGGTGAAATCATGACTAGCAGAATGCTCAAGCTTAGTTAACTGAATTCTCTATTTAACCAGAGCTTGGAACATTAGTTTCAAGGCCTCTCTTATCAAGAAATCAAGTTCTTGCCCAGCTGGCTTGGCTCAGTGGTTGAGTGTTGGACTATGAACCAGAAGGTCATGGTTTGATTCCTGGTCAGGGCACGTACCAGGATTGTGGGGTTTGATCCCCAGTGTGGGGCATGCAGGAGGCAGCTGATCAATGATTCTCTCTCATCATTGATGTTTCTATCTCTCTCTTCCTCTCTGAAATCAATAAAAATATATTTTAAACAAAAAGAAATCAAGTTCTTGAATTTAAGGAGCAGAGATGATGAATTCTTGTTTTGTACCATTATACAAAACTAGAGGGCCAATGCACAAAATTCATGCAAGGGGCTCAGCCCTTGCAACCCCGTCTGCCTCAGCCCTCGCAGCCTCGGCCGGCCCTCGCAGCCTCTTGCAGCCCAGGCTTTATCTGGAAGGTCATCCGGAAGGATGTCTGGCTGTTGTTAGCATATTAGCTCTTTATTATATAGGATGAGTCCAGAGTTCCTTGACCCAGAGATCAGGACAGAGCTTTCTAGTGTTGGGGTAAAAATAAGAATGAAATAAACTGGAAGAAAAAGTGAATGATCAATTAAGTATTTTCTCATGATTAAGAAGAATAAATATGTCCATTCCAAGAGAAAAATATTTACCTACAGAAAACAAAAGCAGCAGCAGGATATGAATGTGAGCAATTTTATTTGGTATAAAAGCAGAGCCTCAACCTAAATTCCATCTGAATTGAAGACTGCAACACAGCTCCCTGAGAGTCAGTCCCCTTGCTATGTGACAAGTGGAGAGGATTCCTCCTCACTCCATTACCTGTACATTCAGAGAAAGACTGAAAAGTACAACGCAAAAGTTGTCACATCAGAAGATCCAAATGTATATGTCGAAAATAAATTCTAGACCACAGGATCTCAAGTAAGGGCTGAACAGACAGTGTTTTTAATTCTTGCTGGTCCAAAGCTATCTAGTCTAAATTAGTTGCTCTTGGATTATGTAACAAATCGAGGATGGCAGACACGTGAACGTGTGTGCATGAGAATGATAATCCAATATTGATAGAAGATTATCACCTGAACATCAAATATCATTGTACAAGACTGGACTTATAGGAAGGGTAGGAGAATTAGGTTAATTTTATCCTTATACATAGTCTGAAAAGTACCTTTTAACTAAATCATCTTTAGTATCTTTTTGGTCTGTGGTCATTTTTCTCTTCTCAGAAAATCCAAATACTGAGCAGAACTAATTCTATAGAGAATTCTGGTTGGTTAAGTGTTTATAACTTAATGTTTCTCTGTGGAAACTTACATTAACAGACAAATTTCTAATACTATCATTCAGGATATGATTAAGAATTCATTATCTGAGACTCCACATTTATGATGATGTAAAAAGAAGCAAACATCATCAAAACAAGAAAATATTAACTAATGAAGTGATCTCAGATGAAAATGCCATCACTCAAATATTCCTCCCATTTTTTCTTTTTAAATATAGTTTTATTGATTTCAGAGAGGAAGGGAGATGGGGAGAGAGATAGAAACACCAATGACGAGAGAAAAGCATTGAGTGGCTGCCTCCTGCACGCCCCACACTGGGGATTGAGCCAGCAACCCGGGCATGTACCCTGACCAGGAATCGAACCATGACCTCCTGGTTCATACATAGGTCGACACTCAACCATTGATCCATATGGCCAAGCCATTCCTCCCTTTTAACAGGAGTTTTTCACCCAGCATGTCAAAGCCTTTCAGGAGAAATCATAGGCAAAGATAACTGATAAATGATATAATAGAGTTATATCAGGATAAAAAACTGATAAGGATGATGACAGAAAGACGAGAACATACAAAAATGAAGAGAAAATTGAGAAAGTCTTTCATTGACCTACCATTCAATTTTACTGTAAAAATTACCCCTCCCCCTAAAAGAGAACAACACTTGATCCTTTCTTCTAAGAAATAGTACATCGTTGCTATTATAACCTAAATTGTGTTAACTATAAGATAAATGTATTTTTGTAATTTTAGCTTTTTTCATAATCTAACCATTTACTATGACATTTTGGTTCCCATTTTACATAATGATCTACTGTCCAGGGATAATAAGGACTTCTTGAAATAAATAGTGGTGTATCTTAAAATGTAGTTTTGAAAGATTTTATACAAATTTGTGGATATACAGATATTTAACAAGAAGTATAGTCATAATCCTTTTATTTTTAATCCTCACTCAAGGATATGTTTTTATTGATTTTAAAGAGAAAGAGGAGGGGGAGAAAGAAACACTGATGTAAGAAAGAAGCATCAATCAGCTGCCTCCTGTACTCACCCTATTGGGGATCAAACCCAAAACCCAGTTGTGTTCCCTGGCCAGGAATTGAACCCACAACCTTTTGCTGTATGGATGATGTTCCAACCAACTAAGCCATCCGGCAAGGGCCATAGTAATAATCTTTTGAAGTTTAACAGAAGGTAATATTATATGCTCTCATAAAATATCCCTTGATATCATCAGCATGAGAATACTTGATTAGCTTGAACATGGGTCAGATCAAGTTCAGATACAGTTATGATTTAACAAGATTTTTTACAAGGTTATTTCATTATCTTAAAAAAGATTTAATACTGGATTTAGAAAAGACACTATGATAATATCAGGAGAATATTTTGAGTAACTAATAAAAGAGATTAATGAGAACTATATGACAATAAGGGTAATATTATGAAACTCTATTTTTATTATAATTGGTCTTACTAAAATTTAAGATGATAAACTGTTTCAGAATATAGTGGTTCACAGAGGGGTTGAATGGACATCCTCACCTGTATTAGACTATGTACAATTCACACTCCAAAAATGTTGTTCACCACACACATTCCACTACTTTCCATTAAGCAAGATACTACTCTGGCAAGAGGAAAAGGGTAAAGACAGAAAAGAGAATATGAGCCCAGCTGGTGTGACGCAGTGGTTGAGCGTTGGCTCATGTACCAGGAGGTCACAGTTTGATTCCTGGTCAGGGCACATGCCCAGGTTGTGGGCTCCATCCCCAGTAGGGTTCCTTCAGGAAGCAGCCAATTGATGTTTATATCTCTCTGTCCTTCCCCCTTCCTTTTTCTAAAATCAACAGAAAAATAATTAGAATGCTATATTTTAAAAAAACAGAGTATGAGATCTACATTAGGGAGAACTGGAAATAGTAGGCAAGTGTGCCTAAAATAGGACTGAACTAAAAAGTTATAAATAATTGTATATGTCTTCAGATTCTATCATAGAAATATTTAGGAAGTATCCCTCAAGAAGTATGTATAGGTGTACCTACAAAGGTGTCCATCTGCAAAATGGATGGTATATAGAGCAAGAGCAGAGCAGACTTTCTGGACCCCTCTGACAATCCAATATGGAGTCGGCCATGACAGTTATGTCAAGTGCTATGTCAAGGCTGAGGTAGTGGGGTGTGCTGCCACTGTAGCCACCTGGTTTAAGACCTCTACCCACCTCTCTACCTGCAGACACTGCCAGTGATTAGGACTTTGCTCTGGACATTTGATCTGCTCGCTTTTATCAAGTAAGCTTCCCCTCTCTGTGTGTAACCTGCGTGTGACTCTATTGGCTTATTGGGGCAGTCTCCCCTAATAAACCTGGCATTGTGGAAAGACACAATATGTGTAACTCCTTTCGAGGATACTCCCAACAGTGGGTAATAAGGTTGCATGCCTGATAATGGCCCCACAGAGATGAAGGCAGGGTTGGGTTCATGTTTTGTCAGCTCAGTGAAATAAAAGCTGATCAAATGTTTCCTATAATGTCTACACTATTCATGCATTCCCAGGACACCACAGCTAAAAACAACCTTGTCTCAAAATTATACAAATTCATTCAAGCACTGACTGCTTTCTACTCTATTTAACTATTTATAAACAGGTCTTAAGAATTAGTATGCAGAGGATACAGGTTGTAAAGGAAATGGTACTTAGTTTTTTTAAAAAAGCAATGACATACATGTCCTAGATTGTACTGCTTTTCAAAAATTTGATGACAAATATTATTTTTTGGTGGTAACTGATGCTTGATGATGGGCCTTACAAGATGAATGCACAGCCAGAAGTATTTACACTTATGCGAAGGTTATGCTTGATCTACTGCTGCAACCACTCTTTTTAGTAGATCACCATTTGTCTCTTGGCCACCTGTGGTTAGCCCAAAGCCACAGCTCAAAGAGTTCATTTCTAATGGTCTCAGAGTGAGTTGGTCAAGGCTATTGTTTCCTGTTAGACTACAGGTACATCACTTGAAGCAGTTTCTTTTTCTTTTTTTATGAATGGCTAAAAGCATTATTTTATTGACTTCTCTTTAAGGCTGCTGGGACAATGGCTACTCAAGTTCCAGGCTGGTATGCATGTGCTCCATATAACCAGCACATCAGAGTCAGGTTACATCATATCCCACTGACTCTACATCATAGGACTTTGTCAGTGAGCCCTTTTTGTTATTTAATGTTTGCTAAGTCTCTAAGGTAAGGGTGATGAAACCGTTCACAAATATAGAGGCTGCTGTCTTACAGTAATCACTCAATGTGAGCTGATGAAGGTAGGCTGTGACTGCTATTGTCATACTTCTAATTAGATATGAAGGTTGATGCTATGCCGGTGACTCTTATGCCTGGAGTGCTATTTTTCAAATGGCAGGTTATGACTCATCAGTGGTGAAATGAATGTATTTGATGCCATAATAGGCATTTATATGAATTCATATGGGCACAAAAGAACAGAAAACGGAGAAACTCACATTAGTAAAATAAAGCAGTTTTGTGACACTTTTGTTTCGGTTATATATAGGACATTATGTATGCTGATACTGGATTGGGATGTAAAAAACATGTCTACTGTGGGTCTCTGTCCAAAAAAAATTAGAAAAATGCTGCCTAGAACTTATCAGACATCATGTTTGTCTTCATGGTCAGTTTTTCTACTTGGCTATCTTTAAATGGTCAATACTCTACATTCAAACCCCAACAAACGACTGAAATGCTTTATTTATTTATTTTTTGATACATTACCTTTTTGTGTACATTACTTTTTTTTTTTTTTAAAAAAAGGTTTATTTTATTTTAACCTTTCTCACCCAGCATGAGATAATTTTAATACTCTATTCAAAATGGTCTGGACATGTGATCAAGCCCTCTAAGTACAGTATTTACCCTTGAAAACCTTTTATTCACCCAATAACTTTTATAAAATCATTCCCCTGATATCATCTACATACTACTTATTCTTGTATTTCTGAATAGGAACCAGAGATCCTAGTACTGAATACTAAAGCCTTTCACCCAGTGCTTAGTACTTGTGTGAACCCACAGAAATATTTACTTCAAATCCATTTTCTCATTTTTCTTATGTTTGGAAATTATGTAAATAGCATTCCTTCTACCCAGCACATGAAGCAAGTTTTCCAACATTGAATGTACCTTAAAATACATATGTTTTCTAATGTCATGAGATTTGAAAAGATTTACACAGAAGAAACTAAAATTTTCAAAGCAAAGCATGATAATAAATAAGCTATATTCACTTTCTAAGATTGAGATTTTGTAAATTGAGGAATAGAGTCTTATTAGATCAATCCCATCTCTTCCACATTCTATTCAGAGAAATCAAAGACAGATAGATAGATAGATAGATAGAAAGATAGAGAGATAGATAGAAGATATATACCTTCACTATCCTTGAATTTCTTGATTGCCACAATTTCATGAGTTTCCTGCAACAGAAAAGAGGCAGAAAGAAAAGTCATTCTATGTTTTTCAAACTGGGAATCCCAATTGCCCGAGGGTAGGTATATTCTGGGACAAAGTAGCAAGAACTCAGAGAGTAAAAAATAGATCCTCCTCATACCAGTCCTTCACTTCTTGGTTCCAAAGTTCTTTCTTACCACCCTGCAGACATTGTCAGGAATGGAAAAGGAGAGGGGAAGTGAGGGAGGGGGCAAAAACAGAGACAGTGAGAGGATACGGATGAACCAGAAATGTCAATGTCTTGAGGTTAAACAAAAGTGCAAAGATGACTGACAACAGACCACCGACTTTACTACCCTCTGGAACTCAGGGATACATTTTAATTGGGCTTCTAAGACCAGAGACAAGGCTTCTATAATACTTGACAGTTACTGGAAGCAGAATGCCTCCTCCAAATCTCCTCCTTCACCTACTTTTTCCTAATGAACCTATCCAGTTGCTCACCAGCTCTTCCCTATGGGTGGTCATCATTTCAAATCCAAAGTGGGAAAATATTTGTCACCAAATACCAATCACCCCCACCCCTCACCTTTATTTAGTTTCCCTGAACTAACAGAAGTAGTTTGTGAGCAGAACCCTACTTTAAACTGAAATGTTGCAGATCTTTTCTCTCTCTCTCTCTTTCTTTTTTGGTTGGAAGAGAAGAATATAAGGACTGGAAAGGAAGTGGAAATGCTAAAAACTAAGTACCACTAGGCTAAATAACTCATGTCTAATTCTGGTCTATAAAAAGCTTTTGATAAAATAAAATATAGAGTCCTCAAAGCAAACATGTCATATAGAAAGGTCTTTTGAATGACTCAGGCCTGCCTTTTTCTCTGAGTACACTTTCAAACCTGTAGGACCAAATCTTTTAATAAAAAATTGTCCCTGCATCGAAACAAAGGTTTCAAAAACAACACAATACCAGGCAATAACCAACAGGGTACAAATCATTAACATTAAAAATTTGTGTTTTCGCCTAAGTTTCTTACAAAAGTAAGGGGAATCATGAAAGGGGGTGGGGGGGAGTGACCAATTTAATTAATATGCTGAAAGACAAACCCTGAGTTGTAACTATGTGTGTAAATCAACCTTTCTATTTCTCATTTGCCCATTGAAAAAAGAAAATACCAGCTTTCATATTTGTCTTATAGGGGAAAATTATCTGAAAGTGCTATAGGCTACTGAGGAGAAAGATTCTTAAGGGTACTGTGTTTTTGTTTTTAATGGAGGAACAGAATTGTAAAGGAACAGGTACTTTCTGATATTGTAAATTGCACTATTTTATAATAGGAATAACTGCAAAGTCAACATAATGCAGAAAAAGATGGACTAGAATATTAATATAGGTAGTAGCAGATAACTCTTATAAGAAAATGTATTAAGAGAAAATAGGTAGGCCTACCTATTTTCTCTTAATACATTTTCTTATGTTGCTCCTTTTCAAATGGCTCTAGCTAGCAACTTACCTTTGACACAAGGGAAAGAACAAACCCTATTAGGAAACTGCTCACAGCACAAACTAAGGGGTAGCATGATATGTGTCCAGGAAGAGAGTGAGACTGCTCGTACCTCAAGAGATTCCAGGTAGTGTTTCATCATATATTGCACTCTAAACTCAGAGTCCCATATGCATTTTTAAAATGTCATCCTAAGTGTTAAAACCTTACCTGATTTTATAAAAGGTCTTGCTTGGTTCAAAATTGTCCACTGATATGACTACAAATTCAATTTCAAAACTAGCATATTTATACCATCTCGAATAAAGAAATTCATTAGTTTTTTCTCCGGGCATCTCATAAATAGAATTTACTGTATAAAACAGTTGTGCAAAAGGGGCCAGTTTGGCTCAGTGGATGGGGCATTGGCCTGTGGACTGAAGGGTCCTGGGTTTGATTCTGGTCAAGGACACATGCCTGGGTTGCAGGCTCAATCCCCAATGAGGGTGTGCAGGAGGCAGCTGATCAATGATTCTCTCTCATCATTGATGTTCCTGTCTCTCTCTTCCTTCCTCTCTGAAATCAATAAAAAATATTTTTAAAAAATTTTAAAAAGGGGGGTCAAATAAAATATTTATTATTTTATTTATACTTTCATCAGTACCATGGAAATCCTCTCTCTCCACACACACACACACACACACACACACACACACACACACACACACACAGTATGGTTTCTATATTTACTTAAAGATTGAAGCCAAATAGACAGTTTTCTACATAAAATCAATTCAATGTTTGATGGAAAACACATGTAATTAACAGCAAAAGATGTTGGAAAGAATTTAACATTTCACTCTGATTCAAACTGCTTATGAAAAACTAGAGGCCTGGTGCATGAAATTTGTGCATGGGTAGGGTCCCTAGGCCTGGCCGGCAATCAGGGCTGATCTGTGGGGCAACAGGCAGAGTGATCAAGGGGCCCCCACTGGTACCCGCCTTGGCCAGCCTGGCAGTGCCCGCTCACCGGCACCGCCCCTGCCACCACTGCCCGCTTGCCAGCCGGCCCTACCCCCCCCACTGCTGCCACTGCCGGCCACCTCCCTCTGCAGGGCAACTGGTAGGGCAATCAGGGGGTCCCCGCTGACACCCACCTTGGCCCGCCTGGAGCCTGTGGGCTGGGAGCCTGTGGACCGGCTGCCCCCCGGGTGGTCAGTGCACATCATAGCGACCTATGGTTCCACCATTCAGTCGATTTGCATATTAGGCTTTTATTATATAGGATATACAAACTCATTACAGAAAATATAAAAGAATATGAAGGGTATGTGAAGGGTATAAGAAGTATCTATAATAATAAAAGCATAATATGCTAATTAGACCAGATGTCCTTCTGGACCACCTTCCAGATGAAGCCAGGGCTGCGAGAGAAGCCCAGGTCCCGGGTGCCTGAGAGAAGCTGGTGCCGGCAGCCGGGGGAAGGAAGGCCTACTCTTGCATGAATTTCATGCATCAGGCCTTTTTTAATTTCTTCTTTATACTCCTTTTATACTAGTAAGAGATAAATAATAATAATAAGTTTATACTATTCTCAAATTGGAATAGTAATATTGTATATTGTGTTACATATGTTCAGTTGCTTTTATTTCACATAATATTGTATAAGATAATTTATCAGTCATTAAATAATTTTTAAAACCATGGTCTATAATGGATGGTTCTTTAACCAGTCTACCAATGAACATACTTCAACATCTGCATCTTTATTTCCATAAAGTAAATTCTGTAAGTGATATAACTGGGTCAAAGGGTATAAAACAATATCTGGAGGGGCTATAATATTTCTCAAGATCTCTGCCTGTAAAAATCATGCCTCAATCACTAAACAACCATATTGACACAGAGAGTTATAACCAAAACTCACTCCTGTCACTGACTGTCTAAAGCTCCTGAATGTTTGACTTATTCCCGGAATCAGTTGTCCTTTCTTAAGATGTTGACAAACTAATCAGTATTAACAACTAGTGGCCCGGTGCACGAAATTCATGCACATTAAAAGGGGATTAATTAGAGGAAATATTTTAATATTGCTATTTGCCCTTTCACTATAATAGACGTGTCAGAGATGAAAGAAAATTAGTAAAATATATATGAAAATTTTCCTCCTGTCAGAGTCTGGGATACACCACAGGACCCAGAGTCAAGTCCCCACCATTCCATGTGCGCCTCAAAATCGTGAGAGACCCAGACCTGGCTGACCCCACCCCCATTGGGCTAGATCCAGACCCGGCCAGTCCCACCCTTGTCAAGCCCCGCCAGGTGGGGTCGCAGCCTCAGGTCCCCTGGCCTGGCGCCGGGCGAAGGGTGCAGCCTGCGGTTCCCTGTCAAGCCCCGCCGGGCAGGGGGGCGCGGCCTGAGGTCCCCCGGCCCGGTGCCGGGGTGGGGGGTGTGGCCTGAGGTCCTCCGTCAAGCCCCGCTGGGTGGAAGACATGGCCTGAGATCCCCCATCAAGCCCTGCTGGACCGGGGGCGCAGTCTGAGATCCCCCATCAAGCCCACTAGGTGGGGGGGCACAGCCTCAGGTCCCCTGGCCCGGCACCGGGAGGGGGGGCGTAGCCTCAGGTCCTGGGTCAAGCCCCGGCAGGAGGGGGGCACAGCCTCAGGTCCCCCATCAAGACCCGCTGTGCAGGGGGGCACGGCCTGAGGTCCCCCAATCCAGCACTGGAGTGGGGGTGCACCTTGAGGTCCCATCAAGCCCTGCCAGGCAAGGGGCGCGACCTCAGGTCCCCTGGCCCGGTTCCGGGGCAGGGGATGCATCCTGAGGTCCCCTGTCAAGCCCTGCCAGGCAGGGGGCGCGACCTCAGGTCCCCTGGCCCAGTGCCAGGGCAGGGGATGAGTCCTGAGGTCCCCCATCAAGCCCTGCTGGGTGGGGGGGCGCAGCCTGAGGTCCCCCGGCCTGGCACCAGGGCGGGGGGAACAGCGTGAGGTCCTTTGTCAAGCTCCACAAAGGAGGTTGGGGGAGGGGGGGGCGCAGCCTCAGATCCCTGCTGATTGCTCATTAAGGTTCGTTATGGGAACTCAGCCTCCATGGTGGGCACAGCCATCTTGTGTTATGGGAACCCCCCCCCCTCCGCTGTTGGCACCGCCATCTTTGTGGTGGAGTGACAGTCAATTTGCATGTTCCCTCTTTATTATACAGGATGGTAAAATTTATTGTTATTTAAAATACAATGACATAACTTGATTTGATTATTGCTTCTTAACAGTGAATTCTCTAAACCAATCATACACTATTTAAGGAAGTAGGAGGAATCATTGTTTTAAATGTTTTGCTCTATAATTTGAAATATCCAACATGCATTTTAAAACAGAACAGAAAAAATATTGATTTTATTTTACTCTACTATTCATGGATTAAACCAATGCAAAGGTTATATTCAACAATTCATTATCTAATTACTCTGAGGAGGCCTTTCATTGAGAGGAATTTTTTATTGTTCATCCAAATAGCAGGAATACAATATGATAACTGAAGTATTTTAAAATATTTCAATCTATGGTTTGGATGAAAATATCCCAACTGTCTAAGTGCTTTTACATGCCCATAATTTTCCCCAAGATCCTACATCAAAGAAGTAACAGAGCCATATATATATATATGTTTTATTGTTGAAAAGGATATATTCTGAAATACACACACACATGAACATGAGAGAGCATGGAGCCAAAAATGAAAGATGTAGGAAGTCAGATCTTACAAAGACAAAATTCTATAGAAAACAACTGCCTCCAAGCTAAGTCAGTAATAAAATGCCTGTGTAACATAATCTATTTTCTCATTTATTTCCATTAGAACATCAAATCCCTTCTATCCCCTCTGGGCTAAATCGGCTCTCCAAAAATCTTTATTGTGATGTACAATGAAAGAAAGAGTGTAAGATATTTAAACAGAATGCCTAACCATTTCCTCATCTTACCCCTCTGAACCTGGTGCTGTCTCCCTATCCCCATATCTCATGAATACTAGCCAGAAATTTAGGATCACTCTTTAAAATATATATATATACACACATATACACACACACATATATATATATTTATGTGTGTGTGTATATGTACAAATATATATATATATTGATTTCAGAGAGAGGAAGGGAGAGGTAGAGAGAGATAGAGACATCAATGATGAGAGAGAATCATTGATCAATCAGCTGCCTCCTGCATGCCCCACACTGGGGATCGAGCCCACAACCCGGGCACGGGCCCCTGACTAGAATTGAACCCAGGACCATTCAGTCCACAGGCTGACACTCTATCCACTAAGCCAAATCAGCTAGGGCAAGGGTCACTCTTGACATCTCCTTACACCCCAAACCCATTAAGTCTATCACCAAGAGCTGTTGATTTTGCCTCCTAAATCTCTTTCAATTTGGCCCACTGTTCTCTACCCAAACACTACCAATTGTAGTTAGAGCCCTTTGCATTCCCACCTGGAGTACTGTCTGGCCTCTTAGCCCTTCCAATTAACTGATTTCAGTTCCCCACCTTTCCCCTTAAAACTCTCCCAAAACTCCCCTGCCCTAAGGATTACATCAAAGCCCCTTCATGTAGCCAGTGAGGTCTGTCCAGGGAACACTGCAATGCTCTGCTGCCTCCTCTCCCCAGGTCTCCCTTGCTTGCTGAGCCCCCACCACCCAAACCCTTCTTGCCAAAGGGCCTGTTCCCTTTTCTTCTAAAAGCTTTGCCCTTCCATGCTCCACTCAGCCCTACATTACCCCTCAGGTCTTGGCTCAATCCTCACTTCCTGAAGAGAGCCTACCCACAGTCCCGAGTTTAAGTCTGAATCCCCATATGCTCTCTTAGCAAACTCCTCTTCTTTATAACTTTTATTAAAACGACACCTTTACATATTTATATGGCCACTTGATAAAGGTCTGATTCTACCACTGGACTGCAAGCAAGTGGGTAAGAAATAAATGTATGACTGGTCCAAAGTGTGCTGAGTGAGAGAAATCCAGTGCAAATGTCTCACTGTACTGCATCACCAAACAAACCCACACACCCAGAAAGCCTTTGAAAGTACTTCTAATATGGCCCAGTATAACTATAACTGTTAGTGTATCAATATCAACGTGAAGAGACATTGGCTAAAAATGTCAAAGGATGTAACTGTGATGAACTGAGAAAACTAGTTTATAGAGAACTGTACAACTTAAAATAGGTACATCTTACTGTATATAAGAAGTTACATTCTTGTATGTAAACTATACCTCAATAAAGATAATTTAAAATGAATCATTGAAAAATTATTAACCTCTTAGTTACAGACTAATATAAATTTACCAACCTATCCTAATATTATAGATTAGGTAATTAATAAAATGTTTAAAAATAAAATGTAGTTATCACAATGAAAAATGAGGCATCCAAAGAACAATTTTCACTAACCCTCCCTGGCAGAGCCAATAGTAACTTTTTTTTCAACAGAGATGGGTAAACTTAAAAACAATTTAGCTCCATATTTATAGATCATATAAATATAGTTGACTTTCATGTAACCCACACTTTTGGACATTATGTACAGATGCTCTCAAACCACCCACTCAGACTGTGGTATGTCAGCAAATGAATGGATATTTTGAAGAGTACATGGTAATGATGCCTGGCAGACATCATTTCAGTTTAATAATATTTACCATCATGTCTGTACTGTAGTTATTGTGCAATTGTGTCACAACTTTATTTCACTTTGCCCTTATTTTATAACAATGAGTAGACAATGATAAAATGAAAATTCCCCTTCTAGTGATCAAGTAATTGAGACAAAATAGCATTAACTAGGCATGCCAAATGCAGGTAATCAAGAACCTCAATCAGACAATCATTGGACTTAAAATGTATTCAATAGTGAACAAAGAATACAAAATTTAAATTTAAACACTGGAAATACATCCTCAAACATTAACTCAAAAATGTGCCAATAAAATGTAATAATTTTAGCTTTTAAGTTTTCTATAACTAATTTAACATTGTTTTTTTTAACAAAGAATGTATTTAAACAGGCATGGATGATCTACACTAATAAAAGAGAAATATGTAAATTGACTGTCACTTCACAATACCCACCAGCCAATCAGGAGTGAGTATGCAAATTAGCGGGACAAAGATGGCAGGGGCTATGGAACCAGCCAGAGCGGGCGGGAGGCTTGGGTCACCCTTGGCGAGGGAGGAGGCCAAGCCTCCCACCCGCCTGGGCCGGCTGCTAAAGGAGGGGCCTGTGGGTGGCGGCCATGGAGCCGGCCTGAGTGCGGAAGGCTTGGGTAGCCCGGGCTGGCTGCCGAGGGAGGGGCCTGCAAACGCCCCTCAGCCCCTCACCCAGGCTGGCCATGCCCCCATGGGGTGAGGGTCCCCACTGGGGGGCATGGCCAGCCTGAAAACAGCCCTCAGCCCCTTACCCAGGCTGGCCACGCCCCCCAGCAGGGACCCCCACCCCAATGGGGGCGTGGCCATCCTGCAAACCACCACAGGCCCCTCGACCAGGCTGCCCCGCCCCCCAAGGGAACCCCCACCCTGATCTAGGACACCCTTCAGGGCAAATCAGCCAGCCCCCACCCATGCACCACACCTCTGTCTATGCTAATGAAAGGGTAATATGATAATTAGACTGGGAGACCTTCCAGGAGACCTTCTGGACATTCTTATGGACAAAGCCATGGTGGCAGTGCCAAGGTAGAGGCAGTTAGGGGCCAAGAGGGGAGGGCAGTTGTGGGTGATCAGGCCAGGATGGGACGGCAGTTGTGGGTGATAAGGCCATTGGGGGTGAGCATGCCAGCAGAGGGGCAGTTTGGGGTGAGCAGGCCAGCAGGGAGGGCAGGTGGGGGCGAGCAGGCTGGCAGGGGGGGCAGTTGCGGGCGAGCAGGCTGGCAGGCAGAGTGGTTAGGGGCAATCAGGCAGGCAGGCAGATGAGCAGTTAGGAGCCAGCAGTCCCGGATTGCGAGAGTGTGATCCCAGATTGGAGAGGGTGCAGGTCGGGCTAAAGGACATCCCCCCCCCGTACATGAATTTTGTGCACCAGGCCACTAGTAAATCAATATAACTTGAAAAAGATATGTGCTTCAGATAAAGGACATAGTGGGTAAGTGCTCGTAGAAATTTAAGAACCAATGTTATAAAACCATATAATTTTATTAACCAATGTCACTCCAATTAATTTAATTTAAAAAGAAGAGCCAATGGTAGAAAAATACAAATTAATGGATGATTTTAAGAGAAATTGTACAATATTCTCTAATAAAACATGGCAAAATTTTTCTATTCAACACTTTATAAATAATGGAACAAATTATTAGATTATACTACCAAGTACAAAGAATATCTATGTAAATGAAACTTGATTCCACATTTTAAATGAATAAAAAAATTAAACATTTTCACTGAAAAAAAAGGTAAAAGGCAGCATGAATCTTTCTGTACAGAAGAACTTGGCTACATTATAAGGCCTCAAAATAAGCCCCTAAAGTAGGATTTAAGTCTAATGGCATGAATAATATTTATATAAAGACTGTGAATCATGTCCTCCTAGTTATTCTACTACCTGTATTTGAATAAAAAATTATCTAAAGCAATAGAAAGTATCACAAGTGTACAAAGAAATGTGATATATAATAAAAATAATCTGGTTAAATTTTCTCTTGAGCCCTAAACAACTGAACAAAAAAGCAGGAATTTCTAACAAAACCATTATTTCCTAGTTTCAGAAACAAATTAAAAATCTGGTTATTAAAAAACTATACTCCGGAACATGGAGGCGACTGGTGGAACTGAAAAGCCGGTTTCCAGGGAACTGGTATTAGTGGCACATGCTCTTTCTCTCCCACCTGAGTCTTATGGCAACGATCCTGATATTGAAATGGCATGGGCCATGAGAGCAATGCAGCATGCTGAAGTCTACTACAAGCCCCCAGGATACAATTTTTTGCCATTGAAATTGCTCGGAACCACGAAGGCCATAACAAAGTAGTTTACACCAGTGTTCAAGACAAAGAAGAAGAGAAAGGAGCCAACGGAGGGGAAAAAGAGAAAACCAGCAAAGGAGGAGAAAAAGAAAATGAAGCCAACAAAGGAATCAACAAACATGGTGAAACATCTATGTAAGGTGGAAAGGGAAAAACACTCTAGAAACTGTGACTCAAGTGAGTCTACAAGTACCATGATGTTACTTATACAGATCCTGTGGTTAAATGTATGTTCTTGTTCAATTGAAGGAAATGTAGAAGGACATTTTTTAAGCCTAATTATCAGGAGCTGCTCTGGTTGTTGTGTTGTATGAACTGGGTTAAAAACTATTTGTGGGGTCATAGTTGATTGTTTCCTGGTATATTTTTTCTTGGTTCTTCACTGGTCAAGTAAGAAATTTTGTAAATAAATTTATTTTGGTTCTTAAAAAACAAACAAACAAACAAACAAACAAAAACTATACTCCGGAAACTGACTATTGAGGAACCAAGATGTCGGCATAGTTAAAACCTATACTTGCTGCCTCTCACAACCACATCAAAATGACAACTAAAATACAGAACAACTATCATTCAGAACCACAGGAAAGCTGGCTGAGTGGAAGTACTACAACCAGAGAGGTAAAGAAGAAAGCACACTGAGACTGGTAGGGGGAGTGGAGGTGCGGAACAGGCTGGCACCCAGGTGCACTGCTTTTTTAAATCGGGAGGGAGATACAAGCTCCCACTTGCACTGAACTTCAGTTCCAGGTGAGACTCTGGGGACCCAGACACATACGGGGAGAAACTGGACTGTCTGGCATTGGGGCAGGAATGTGAGGGCGGCTTTCTTTCAGACAGAGGTGCTCGCAGTGGTCATTGTTCCTGCACTGGGACCTGTCTGGTGCAGGGCTGACTGGCAGCCACTGCTGTTTGCTCCACCCTGGTGATTCCCTGAGACCCCACTCCACCCAATTTACAACCCCACCCAAGCTGTGCACAGCGGCTTTTACATATGAATGGCCTGTCCTTTCTCAGCCTTAAACCTGTCAAATAGGCAGCAGCTGGGTCAGGGAACCCCAAAGCTATCAAAAGAAGGCTTAAGGCCAACAGCAGCAGCCTGCCTTGCTTCACAGCTGGGCCTCATCTGGGCACTTCCAAATCTGATACAAAGAGGAGGAATCTGCAGATCTCTCTGTAGCACCTGCTGGGTGGCCCAGGCAGTGGTTGATTTTGCACCTCCTTGGAGATCTAAGAGCCAGTGTACCCAGTGGTCAGTGTGAGACCATACCAGATTACAATTCTTCACATCCATAAGTGACACACTCAAGGGGCAAACTCAGTGAGCACCAAAGCCCCAGTGAAGCAAGTCCTGCCCCATAAGGGTGTCTCCAGCACAGCCGCTCTTCCATTGTAGACACAGCTGGTCCTCACAACCAATTTGCCTGGAGGTCAATTCCTCCCAGTGATACCAACAGCAATCAAGGCTTAACTACAACAAGACTGTGCACACAACCCAAAAAGGGGTGCACCAAGAGTGTCCACCTCAGGTAATTGGGGAGGCTGAGCCACTGGGCCCTATAGGACACCTACCACACAAGGCCACTCTATCAACCCAAGGAAACTCAGCAGCTACCCAGTACATAGAAACAAACACAGGGAAGCAGCCAAAATGCAGAGACAAAGAAACATGTCACAAATGAAAGAAATGGAAGAAAGCAAAATACTGGATATAGAGTTCAAAATGACAGTTATAAGGTTACTCAAGAATCTTCTAGAAACCTCTGAGGAACTTAGTGAGACCTTCAGGATCTTAGTGAGAATGCCAAAAAAAATGGAAAAGGACCAGTCAGAAATTAAGCATACGCTGACTGAAATAAAGAATATTCTACAGAGATTCAACAGTAGGCTAAAGGATCCCAAGAATCAAGTCAAAGATTTGAAAAACAAGGAAACAAAAAACGCCCAACCAGAAAAATACAAAGAAAAAAACTGAAGATAGTGTAAGGAGCCTCTGGGACAACTTCAAGCGTACCAACATTCGAATTATGGGGGTGCCAGAAAAAGAGAGAGAGCAAGATATTGAAAACCTATTTGAAGAAATAATGACAGAAAACTTTCCCTACCTGGTGAAAGAAATAGACTTACAAGTCCAGGAAGTGCAGAGAACCCCAAACAAAAGAGGACCACACCAAGACACATCATAATTAAAGAGGACCACACCAAGACACATCATAATTAAAATGCCAAGGGCAAAAGACAAAGAGAGAATCTTAAAAGCAGCAAGAGAAAAACAGTTAGTTACCTACAAGGGAGTACCCATACGACTGTCAGCTGATTTCTCAACAGAAACTATGCAGGCCAGAAGGGAGCGGCAAGAAATATTCAAAGTGATGAATAGCAAGAACCTACAACCAACATTACTCTACCCAGCAAAGCTATCATTTAGAATTGAAGGTCAGATAAAGAGCTTCACAGATAAGAAAAAGCTAAAGGAATTCATCACCACCAAACCAGTATTATATGAAATGCTGAAGGGTATTCTTTAAGAAGAGGAAAAAGAAAAAAAAGGTAAAGATAAAAAATTATGAACAACAAAGTGACAATAAATACTTATCTATCAACAAGTGAATCTAAAACCAAATGAATAAAAAATCTGATGAACAGAATAAACTGGTGAATGTAATAGAATCAGGGGCATGGAAAGGGAGCAGACTGACAATTCTCATCTGTAATAATCTGAACAATAAATATTAAAAATACACACCTCCATCTCAGAAGAAAAGACTATACTCCAAACAGTTTAAAATATATGTTTATTTTTAATATTCCTGTTGCCTGATCTATGTGATTTTATAAGAAAGAAAACAAAATGCTTCTAATTAGAAGCTTTCTGCAATTACTTTAAATTTTGCAATACCTTTTAGAAACCTAGAAGCATTTCTTTCAGACACAATCTTGATTTCAAACAAATAACAATAAAGCAAAGTGAAGCTCAAACACATCCACAAGAAGGGCAAGAACTTCAGATCTAGAGCCAAGCTGCCTGGATTTGAATTCTGGCTCCACCACCTACCTGTTGAGTGATCTTAGGCAAGTTATTTACCTTCTCAGTGCCTCAATCAACTTTTCTGAAAATTGAGACTAATAGTATCACTCATTCCTGAGGTTGCTATTAGGATTGAATGAAAAGTTACAAGTCAAATGCTTAGAACAGAGCATGAGCTAAATGTTATTATCCTTATTACTACCATCAGGAAAAAGCTCAATAGGTTCTACTTATGGGAATTCCTAAATCACCAAAGCAAGTTTCCAGAGGATCTCACAGAGCATGGATTTGTCCCTTAGGGGCTTCTCCTGCCCCTGGGGAGAACTAACAGTCCTAACTAGTAAAAAGCCCATACTCACAGAGGCAGTCGAGTTGAGCTTCCTGAACAATAGGGTAATATCAAAGAGAACTGATGGTACCCTAAGACTGGAGGATCCTTCACCACTGGGAGAATCAGGGGACTGCAATTTCTCCATGACGCAGAGGGGTGTCCAGAATTTTGGACAGTGGTGGTCCTTTAAAGAGATTCTTCCAGTCTGATCATTAAGCTCCACAGCCTAGAGAGCTGGGCCAGGGAAATAATAACCACTGGAGGGCAGCTCCTGGCAAAGGTTTAATGGTAACCTGAATAACAAGCAACAGTAACCATAGTAACAACAAAGAATTTGATGACTAGACCCTTACCCCATTTGCCTGGTACCTCATAAACCCAATGAGGCTTATACAAGTCAATGGGAGGCAAAGGAGCCCCAATAATACCACAAGCCAGGTGTTGTGGAGCTAGATTTAGTTTTATTTCTAAAATAAAGAACTGAGTTTTCTACTTGAGTGTCATGGGGCGAATTAAAATCTATTTTCTAGGTCTTTGACATCTAAAAAACTGTGAGGTCTTTGAAAATAAGGACTATGTCTCAGTCATATCTATAGTTCCCAGGGTCAACTATAGTGCCTGATACATGGTATATTTGAAGGAGGAACTGGTCCTTATATAATAAAGAGCTAATATGCTAATTAGGCCAGACGGCTGAATGACCTTTCAGAACGACCAGTGGGCAGGGGGCGGGGCCACAAGGCAGCCAGGGCCACAAAGGCCTACTCTTGCATGAATTTCGTGCATCGAGCCTCTAGCGTTATATTAGAGGCCCACTGCACAAAGATTCGTGCAATAGGCCTTTCTTCCTCTGGATCCCGGCACCGGTTTCCCTCCGGCACCCAGGACCCAGGCCTTCGCTCTGGCCACCGCTTTCCATCTTCACTCCAGCTGGAGTCTTCGTTCCGGCTGGAGCCTTCAGTCTTCACTCCAGCCAGAGCGCTGCTCCTGTAGCTTCCTCAGTCCCCTGCCTCCCCCTCATAGTAGGCGTCCCGCCCCACACAGCTGCTCTGCACCTGCATGTGTGCTGCCCAGAGGCCCAGAGCGGCTGGGGGGCAGGGCCGCTTCCATCTTTGTCGGGTTAATTTGCATACTCACTACTGATTGATGAGTGTTGCAAAGTGATGGTCAATTTGCATGTTTCTCTTTCATTAGTGTAGATAAACTAGAGGCCCTGTGCATGGATTCGTGCACCGGTGGGGTCACTCAGCCTGGCCTGTGGGAATCGGGCTGAAACTGGCTCTCCGACATCCCCCAAGGGGTCCCAGATTGTGAGAGGGCGGTTCTTGGGTGACACACCTCAGAATCTGGCTCCCTCCTCTCTGGTTCCAGGTGCATCACCCGAGAACCACAGCTGCCAAGTCACTGCAGCTCGGCAGCTCCTGCATTGAGTGTCTGCTCTCTGGTGGTCATTGTGCATGAGAGCTACTGGGGTTGGATGGTTAAACGATCAGATGGTCACTTAGGCTTTTATATATGTAGATGGTTGTTTACAGAATTTTCACACACACATGGAGACTTCCAGTTTTGGTAAAGATAAGAGTAGCACCATTCCTGCCAGATCCTTCCTCATAAAACAAAAAAATCTCTATATATAACGCACAAATAAGAATAGGAAGACAGAGTGGCTAGGAAGAAAATGACTGCCTAGGGACACTGGGACTTGAGGAAAGCTATGGCAGTGAATTCCCTAGGTTTCCTCATGTATTCCTGATAGGGTACTACAGAAGCCTCCAACCTAGAACTGACAAAAGACAAGTATAAAACAAGTGCCAAGAAAAGCCTGTACTCACAGTCAAAAGACCAGGAAAAGGATGGGCTAACAACAGAAAATCTTTTAGGTGACACTCACCCTACTCCAGTGGAAATACTGCACCACCATCCCGCTGAGGTTTCAGTGTGGTTAAATGGATAAACACACACACACACTCTCTCTCTCTCTGAGAAAGTAGGTAGCAGCTCCAACTCCCTGACCAGGTGCTGGCCCTGTTAGTGGGGCTGAGCAGGCAACTAATCTTCCATTCCCTGCCTGACAGAAGCAGGCAGTGCACCCATTCCCAGCCTGTGATGTTGGCAGGTCTAGTCAGGGAACAGTACTCTGGCCCCTCGGCCAGGTTAGTGTCTGCAGGATGGAGCAGAGGCAACAAAGAATTTGAATCAGTGGCTCACTTTTGCTGGGAAGGTGCAAGCAAGGCCAAGAGAAGAGCTGAATGTCCACACTGCCCGTCTACAAGGAGGCGGTGGGAGGAAGAGCAAAACTGCGGAGGTGCTGTGAAGGGTGCAAGCAGGAGGCTAAACATACACATGTACCTGGCCCTCAACAAGGAGGCTGCCTATTAAACAAAAAAGTCTCATAATATCTGAAATGACCAAGATAAAATAAAAAATCACTCCTCATATCAAGGACCATGAAAGCCACAAATTAAATGAGAAAAGACAAGGGACATTAACACCAAGACTAGTAAGATGTTGGAATTATCTGACAAGGGTTTTAAAACAACTCTAATAAACCTACTTCAACAAGCAACCCAGAAACACCCATACACACAGACAAAATAGCCCCAACAAAAGCCTGCTCTCTTGAGCTGAAAGTCCAGGAAAGGAGTAGTGTAACTAGATGAAAAACTTTTAGACAATAACCACTTTACTCCAGCCAAATGAAACAATGCAAATCGTGGCTCCCCTCATACCAGTAAAGGCAGAGGGGGAGTATGTCCAAACTCCTGCCAGGGTAGTTTCAATGAGGCCACTGGAGAGCAGTAACAAAGCACTCATGCCCCTCCTAGCCAAGGTGGTCAGCAGCGGCCAAGTGGGGAACCAAATCCACACCAGTAACAAGGAACTGCTCCTCAGTGGATGTCAAGGTAGGTGGAGTAAAGAAACTGAATTATCATCTCCATCTGGCACAGCCCTCCCTTACCAGAGCAGTATCAAAGAAGACAGGTAAAACAAAAGATTAAATAAGATCCAAAGTCAAATGACAGAATATCCAAATGTCCAGGTTTCAATAGAAAATCACATCATATGAAGAACCAGGAAAAAGTCAACATGAATGAGGAAAGACTATCAAGAGAGGCTAATACAGAGATGTCAGAATTATCTGACAAGGATTTCAAAGTAGCCACCATACCAAGAGGAAGTCTCAAAGGAAATTTTAATTGCAATTCACCATAGCTAAGATTTGGAAACAGCCTAAGTGCCCATCAGCAGATGAGTCGATTAAAAAAATTGTGGTACATCTACACAATGGAATACTACGCTGTGGTAAAAAGCAAGGAACTCCTACCATTTGCAAAAACATGAACGGACCTGGAGAGCATTATGCTAAGCAAAATAAGTCAGTCAGAGGAAGATAAATATCACATGATCTCACTCATTTGTGGAATATAATGAACAACATAAACTGATGAAAAAAACAGATCCAAAGACAGAGAAGCATTGATCAGACCATCAAACCTCAGAGGGAAGGTAGGGGAGGGTGGGGGTAAGAGGGAGAGATCAACCAAAGGACTTGTATGCATGCGTATAAGCCTAACCAATGGACACAGACAACAGGGGGGTGAGGGCATGAGCGGGGGTGGGGGGTGGGGGGGCAAAGGAGGGTAAGGACACATATACATATGTAATACCTTAATAAAGGGAAAAAAGAAAAAAAACTTAATGAAGATACATTATGCCAAAATATGTGGAATGCAGCTAAAGCAGAACTGAAAAACATTAATAGCACTAAATGAATACATTAGAAAAGAGGAGAAAGGTCTCAAATCAATAATCTAAATCCTTATCTCAACACTAGGAAAAAAAACAAAGCAAAAAGGAAGGAAATAGTAAACATAAAAGCAAAAATCAATGAAATTTCAAACAGGAAAACAAATGAGAAAATCAATGAAGCAAAAGCTTGTTCTGCAAAAAAAAAAAAAAAAAGACTGACAAAATTGATAACCTCTAGAAAGGCTAATAAAGCTAAAAAGAGAGAGGACAAAAATCATTAATATCAGGAAGGAATAAAACAGGTGAAATCCCTTCAATCCTGTAGCCAATAAAAGAATAAGGAAATACTACAAACTTTACACTCATGAATTTGACAACTTAGAAGAGATGGGCCAATTCCTTGAAAACAACTATCCAGATTTAACCAAGATGAATTAAACAACTTAAATAGTCATATAATTATTAAATAAATGGAATTTGCAATTTAAAAGTTTCCAATAAAAGAAGGATTCAGGTTCAGATGGGTTCACTGGAGAACTCAGTAGCTTAATGTGAAATGTTAAATTAGTATTTCTCTTTGTACAAAACTGCTTATGTAACTCTCATGCAATAACAAAGTATTAAACTCAGGATTTTCACCAATCACCTGTAAAGAGCTTTAAAAAGACAGCACAAAAAAACATAAACTACAGACTGATATCTCTCATGAACTCAGGCACAAAAATTCTCAACAAATTATTAGCAAATCAAATCCAGTGATGTATAAAAATGAACTATATATCATGACCACGTTGGATTTATTCCAAATATGCAAAGCTGATTCAACATCTGAAAATTATATCAACAAGGTAAAGAAGGAAAATCATATGATTATATCAATTGATACAGTAAAGTAATTGTACAAAATTCATCATTTGTGATTTTAAAAACTCTCTGGCAACCAAGGAATAGAAGGGAATTTCCTCAACTTGCATGAGAATAGATAATTATCAAGATAAAAATTTTAAAGACAATAAAGCAAGCAACATGAGAAAATGAATGTGAAACAGGAAGTGAGGGTAGCAGTGTCCAATCTGATTCCAAAGTTTCAGAAATTTTGTAGTGTCCCAAAGAAACACACCTCCCAGTAGTATAATTGTGATTATGCTCACAAAAGGGCTTGTGAGGATATCTGAAAGATTTCATTAAACCAAGAGACTAGGTTTTCTAAATGAGCCTGTTTAAACTGTCAGAGCAGGATGCTGTGGACTGGCAGGTTTAATATTTAAGTTGTTCCCATCTTCTCTTTCCCACAGTGCCCTGTGGAGTGGGAGGAAGCTTCTGATAAAGAGTAGATTGATTAACAGGAAAAAAAGAAGCTACATTTTTTTTTTTGCACATCTGGTAGTAGTGGGTATATCTGTGACCCTGCTACATATAATTAAAGATGTCAATACTAAAACCTTCTGTAACATAGTATCACAATTCCATTTCTACAAATCTGATTCTAGTGTATTTTGCTTAGATTATGATGTACCAAGGAACAGTTCAAAAGACTAGCAAAGATCAGTGCAGCCAGAATCACTAAGAGGAGGCATAATGCAGGTTGCTCTCTTAAAACTTAATTGAATAAAGAACACTCTTTAGAATATATGATGGACTAGGTCTACACCACCTGCAATAAAGCTGAACATGACAGTAGCTTAATGTGAAATGTTAAATTAGTATTCCTCATTGTACAAAACTGCTTATGTAGCTCTTGTGCAATAACAAAGTATAAAGCTCAGGTTTTCACCAATCATCTGTGAAGAGCTTTTAAAAAAGACATTTGAAGAAATGGTTAGTTTTAGTGTATATTTCAAATAATTAGTTATATGGTAATACTCAAACCTCTTTCAACCTATCTTGAATTCCAAATAAAATCTTATTACAAACATAAAAAATGTTGATCAAACACAAACTACCAAATTCCTAATAGAGTACAAGTTCTGATATACAGTTTATTAAGTAGGATAAAGCCAAGAGCTATCAGTTGCTGCAAAATTCATGTAAGAGCATTTAATAGTACAGTTCTAAGTATTTCTTTTAAGGTTCTCACATTAATGAGCATTGTTTACTGTACTAAATTCTATCATTCAAGCATCAATGATTACATTTCAGAAAAAGAAATCATTCATGACATCTTTCTACAATACAGAAAAAGTCATAATGAACAGAACCAGTATCCATAATAGGAAACACTGTGGGGGGAGGGAGGAGTTAGGAAAAGAAAGTACTTTATTTTCCCAGTAGGAATTATGTAACAGAAACATCATTTGGGCCCACACCACAAAATCCATGAGAAAGGCTCAAATGTGAACGCTGTGTGTACATTTTTAAAAATCTATGTGCATGAGTTTATACTGCATCTGTTTGCACCATATGTGACAAATATCTATCACTTTCATATACATTGAACCATTCTAGGGGAGCATGGAAGAGAAAAAGGCCTTACTTATGCATCACCTAGTCTGCTTTATTTAGAATGTAAATTCTTTGAGTTAACCACTTTAAATACCAACATGAACCTTTGTTAATCACTCTCTCCACCCTCCTATTCCAGGCACCCCAGAAGAACCCCAGTAGTCTAATGGCTTTATGTCTGCTAAGCCTGACAACTGAGCTTGTTGCGCACCACCTCCACTGGAACAAAAGTGTACTTTCTACTGCACCTTCCTTTACTTTAACAATTGAGCAGAATCAAGCATGTGGCTAGATCTCTAGGTCGTTACAGTGTTGCTGGCATGACTGCTGGCTCTGCAGAATGGCCACTAATTTACAGTGACTACCAGTAATGCCCAGTACCCAGGTTTGTTTTTTTTAAAGAATTCTGCTTCTTGTCTGGCCAGCATGGCTCAGTGGTTGAGCATCAACCTATGAACCAGGAGGTCACAGTTAGTTAGATTCCTGGTCAGGGCACATACTGGGGTTGCAAGCTTGATCCCCAATCAGGGACGTGCAGGAGGCAGCCAATCAATGATTCTCTATCTCTCTCTCCCTCTCCCTTCCTCTTTGAAATCAATAAAAATATTTCTAAAAGAATTCTGCTTCTCATGAGAGAAATAAAAAGGCTGGGCACCTGAGTTAGAGATAGTGCTTCCTGCCTTTACCATTCAATCTTGCTATGTGCTATAATTAGCACTATTTTGCTCACTTATTTGATTGTTGTAATTGTGGAAAGAAGAACTGTTTCTGTCCCCAGAAAGCAGCTTGCCCCTGGGAGTGGACGTGGCAGAGAAAGGAAGAATTGATGAGGAGCCATTGAAGGGGATTGGCTGACCAGAAATATTGTGGTAAGACTCACACTCCAGATCTTTCAGAGAATAGTTTGATGATGTTCAAGTCAAGGGGCATCAAGGACACTGCCAGCATGAAAAACACAAAGATGCTTTTCTCTGTGGGGTAAGACAGGAAGCAGTCCCCTGATGAAAACAAGGGTGCCATCTGCAAGTGTAAATCACATTCACACTGAACCCATAGATCAGCAGGAAGACCACCTGGAAGACAGACTTAAGGAAGATACTAATGGCATAGGTTCACAGCAGGCCCCCTCTCATTTTCACTTTGCTGTGTTCTTCAGTGTCATACTTGAACTTCTTTTATTCTTAATCCTCACCGAAGGATATGTTTCCATTGATTTTTAGTGAGGGAGGGAGGGAGGACGGAGGAAACATCAAACTGTTGCCTCCTGTATGCCCCCTGTCTAGGGATTGAATCTGTAACTTAAGTATGTGCCCTGACCAGGAATTGAACCCACAACCCTTTGGTGTATGGGATGATGCTCCAACCAACTGAGCCACACAGCCAGGACCGTACTTAAATTTCTTGATTTCCTTTTCCCGCAAGTGCATTTCCACACTGATACCTTCAGTTGGGGTAACGTTGAGTTCCTCCTCTTTCTTATTCAACTTCTCTTCCTTTCGCATCACTAGATAACATTCCCTAGGTACAAGAGTGTGGGGACAGACACAAATATGATCTGCAAGACCCAGAAGCACACATGAGTGATTGGGAAGGACTTATCATAGACATATTCATGACGAGGCTGTGGAGTGTTACAACGAAAGGTAAAATCCTCACCATTCCAGGCTGACTCAATCACTGTCCTCAGTAGCAAGACTCGGAAAATGAAAACAACATTTTCCTTCTAGCAGTGGAGTAACCTTGAACCCTGTCCAGGAGTTGGCCTAAGGAACTCCAGTCAATCATGTTGCCTGTTTGCTGTTCTTTCACTTAAAAGAAGTAAAGTAGGCACGCCAGTGACCGCCCTCCTTGGAGGATGAAGTAAAATGAAAAAGTAAGTTCAAGCACTCAAAACTGTCTAAAGTTTATAAGTCTGCTATTCTTTAGTATTCTTCTTCATTCTTCCCCCTAATTAAAGACAACTGCTGATACCTGATAAAAGCTTATGTGGATTCATTTTCATACATGGTGAGTAAATACTCTTAAATAAGGATGTACATATATACTGTTGATGGCATGTTACGGGAACAAAACAGACACATCTACAAGTTTCCTTCAGAGAACCAAATAAAAATATTTCCAAAGATAAAGACTCAAACACAGAAACTGAATTAAACAACTCACATGCATATACTGATTGGTTCATCTTTAGATGTATTAGGGCCATCATCACCCAAGTAGATACTGATATTCATTCAAGCATTATTTATTCAGAGCCTACCTAGGTGCCAGATTCTATATGGGGCACTGATTCCTATTAGTGAGTAAAATAGAATTCCTGTGGAACTCATAATCAACTGGGGGAAACATAATTAAAAATGCAATATTTCATTAAATCTAAGGCACAATTGATAAGATAAACCATTACTTTACTTCCTATTAAAAAAGCAATCAAAGCATACAGTGTAATATGTGTCCCAATTTCAGAAATGTGGGGGGAAATATGCATCTTATAATCAATGAAAAAGGCTGAGTAAGTAAATATACAATTGCAAATTTAAATAAGTCCCAAGAAGGAAACAAATAGGTACCGACAAGAGATTAATACAAGGAAACCAAGATCAGTCTGTATAGATTCAGCCAGGCAAAGAATGTAAAACTGCTGCATGTGAAGGAAGCAACATGGGCAAAAATCTGAAGAGGGAAGAAATCATCGTATTCAAGGAGCTGAAAGGTAGGCAGCACAGTTACAGGCAGTTAGGCAGAGGTAGTAGACTGGTGCCAGAGGGGCTACCTCAGGCACCCACTTGGTAGCAGCAGAGAAGCCCAGAGGTAGAAAGCCAGAGTGCATTGCAAGGCTGGGGCAGGATTAAGGCCACAGAGCAATTACTAATGGCAGCTTGGGAGCTCTATGGGACAGGATGCGATTGAGGGATGTACAGAGCAGTGCAGGAATAAGGATTCTATGCTAATGTGCAGCCTGTGAGTTTTGGTGGTGACAAAAAGTAAAAGAGGATGTCAAGAATCATGGGACTTGTCCTGAGAGACTCTGGAATAGGCGATCAATACTGGTGCTGTGGTCCTGAATGCTGTCCTGCATGAAGGAGAATTTTGCAAGGATAGCTGCCATTCTCCTTAGCAGGAAGAAGCAAGATCAGCAGAAAAAAGAGGAGTTGCTGTTCTCTTTCTGAGAATTGGAAGTCAGGTCCCTACCAACAGGAGCCTCAAATTTAATACATATTTACTGAATGTGGACCATTATCTTTTGTTGCATTGTTAGTACATGGAGGCTTTATGGTTAAGACTAAGATATTAATATGCTATGTTCACTCTTGTGGGTTTCTTCTAGGATATTATTAAAATATATCTAGAGCTTTTTAAAAAAAAATTTAGTAGGAGCAACAATGATACCACCCACCAATCTATTAAGGGTGGGTAGAAACTAGCACAACACTGTTCCACTACTTAAGACCTACTCTGCTTTCTCTATTTTGTTCTAACAGCCTTATCCTATATAATAAAGAGCTAATATGCAAATGGTTGTCATGCCCTAGCACCAGGGGACCTGAGGCTGCGCCCCCCAACCTGGTGGGTCGTGAAGGGGGCCCTGAAGCTGTGTCCCTGCCCAGCGGGGCTTGATGGGGTCCTGAGGCTACACCCCCTGCCCAGCAGGGCTTGACGGGTTGGGGCCGGCCAGGTCTCAGTCTCGTGCGATTTCAAGGTGTACATGTTTGGGCGGGAACTTGACTCTGGGTGCCGCGGCATGCCCCAGACTCTGACAGGAGGTAGATTTTCATATACATTTTACTAATTTTCTTTCATCTCTGGCACTTCTATTATAGAGAAAGGGCAAATAGCAATATTAAAATATGTCCTCTAATTAATTCCCTTTTAATGTGCATGAATTTCGTGCACTGGGCCACTAGTTTCTTTATAAGAAACATCTCTAAGCAAAAGCCTAGGGAAAGCTTTCTGCCTCAAATTCAGATTATGCTAGACAAATGTATCTTACCTTAAACTGAACTGCAGCTAATTGATTATTACATGGCAAAAAAATTACTTTCAACCAAACCCTTTCAATACAGCACCAACTCATCACTTTTTAAAACAAGTTTTATTTAATACACTAAGATATTCATAATATTTAATATTTTAGTTCTCCCTCTTCAGAGTAATCTTTAATTCCCAAAGATATTAATTTTAAACAATTAGAAAAATTAAAACAGGAAAATATTGATTAAAATAAACACAACATGGATTTGCCAACTAATAAGCAAAATTAAATACCATGCAGCTAATTTGTTTCTTGTTCTACTGGCTGTTCCTCACAGCAGATTCACTGAGAAAAATAAAACTTAAAATGAAACATCAAAAAGGGCAAGGTTAATGTAATTTAAATTGTCTCCATCTCCCAAGGTTGGTTACAACTGTTCTCCAAGGATAAGAACTGAAGTCTCTCCAACTGCAATTTTTTAGTAAGTAATCAAATTATAAAGCTTTAAAGTAAACAGTCTTTCTTTGCTTTAGTAACCCAGTTGAGCCAAATTGTCCTCTATCACACAGATTCTGAAAGTAATATTATTAAGCTAAAGTCACCAAGATTTATAGTTGATAATTAGTATATTCTTCAAGGTTAATTGAAAATAAACCATTGGCAGCACAAGACCTCAGCATTTATTCTCATTAGTTTTTCAAATTTAAACAGTGTTTAGTCTCCAGAGATTTCAAAGTGCCTTAGAAAACTGAGTTACTTCTTCAAAAATATGTGGGTAAAATACCAAGTGAAGGGTAAAGAAAATAACCTACAAAACTTCTTTAGCATGGTTTATAGACGGTATCTGATAAAACAAAAAGTGCTGGGGTGGGGTGAGAAAATCAATAATTCTAGTTAATTTAGGATAGTTATTAGCATTTTATAGAACTACATGAAGTTCCTAAGTTTTTCATATATTTTGTTCTGAAAAAGTTCTTACTAAGCACTTTGAAAATACACAGATCTGAGATTCAAAGGGATAAAAATAACAGAATGAGTCATCTCAGTTAAGCAAATGGTTCATGGGAAACTTAAAAGCCTCTTGCTGAATAGTATTTTTAAACTGGACAAGATAGTACCAATTTTAAAGTATAAATGTAGCCCTGGCTGATTTTCTCAGTGGTTAGAGAGTCAGCCTGTGGACTGAAGGGTCACAGGTTTGATTCCCAGTCAAGGGCACATACCTTGGTTACAGGTTCCCCAGCCGTGGTTGGGGTGTGTGTGGGAGGCAACCAATCGACGTGTCTCTATCGTTGATGTTTCTCTCTCTTTCCACCCTTTTCTCCCTCCCTTCCATTCTCTCTAGAAATAAATAGAAAAAATATCCTCGGGTGATGATTAAAAAAATTAATGAAAACTGAAGTATAAATGTAAAACTTCAGGTTTCAGCTCGAACATGTAAAGTACTTACATATCGCCACACCTGTCATTACAAAAACAAAACACCCCAAACAAACTAAAACTCAACAACTTTTCCTAGGCTTATAAGAGAATTGAGGATATAGGGCAAACTGAGCTCCTGAAATCTGGAGAGAGGCAAATATAGAGACTCACATCCAAGATCAGCTTACCCGGAGCACAAGGTGCTAGAGTAATCACCAGTAAGAAAACTTAAATGGTAATTTTGACAAAGCCTTGAGAGTAAGAACTCCTGGGGGCCCAATCTTAGAAGGGCCTCCACACATTTGTGGCTTTACTTCCAGGAAACTCACTAGGTTCTGACTGTAAAGATCCAAGAATTATCTCCTCCACTTTTGGGTGAGAGGAAAAGAAAAGTAACAATTTTGAAATGCACCCAGGGTGAAGATCTAATGAAAAACTTCTCCCTTTTTGGTAAGGGAAAGGGGAAAGTAACCATTTTGAAATATGCCCAAGGGAAACGTAACAGTTTTGGAATAAGCCCAGAATGTTATCCATAACAAAGGCCAACACTCCAAGGTAAAATTTACCAGAGCCTTATATGTTATCCTGGGAGAGGGGAAATTAACCAACTATAGCCCCATATAGCCTTCTTGTTTCACCTAAAGCAAGGCGGGGGGGGTAAGCTAAGAAATAAAGGTTGCATCCCAGTACTCAGGCCCACCAAAAGACTAAGATTTGGTCTAAAGATTACAGAACAGAACACTTTCCCTTCCCCACACAAACACCATGTCACCAGGGTCCTAGTACAGTAACAGCAGATTACAAGTGAAAGAGTTGCAAGAAACAAACTCTATTTAAAAAGAAGTTCTTAGGGAAACCCAAAGACAACAGGGGGAAAAATAAAGAAAAGCATATAGACACTAGAAGAAACTGAAGCATCTAGTACCTACACCTACAACAAATATTAAATACTAGAGGCCCAGTGCACAAAATTTGTGCACCGTGTGTGTGGGGGGGTCCCCTCAGCTTGGCCTGCCCCTTCTCATAGTCTGGGAGCCCTCAGGGGATGTCCTACTGATGGCTTAGGTTCACTTCATGGGGAGCGGGCCTAAACTGCAGTCTGGCTTCCCTCTGCCAGAGGCGACCGGCTGTTCAGGAAAAGGCACCATCCCCATCACCCCCTCGCTGCTGCTGCCTCTGGCCTCCCTCTGCAGGAGGCAACCCGGTGATCAGGGGAAGGCGACATCCCCATCATGCCTCTGCTGCTGCTACTGCCAGCCATGAGGCTGCCTGAGCCTTGGCCTTCACAGCCACTGCAGCTTGCCTGAGTCTCACCTGACCATCACTGCCTGAGCCTCAGGCCCTCGCAGTGGAAGCGGCCATTGGTAGCTTGCCTGACCCCTGGCTGGCCCTGGGCAAGCGGCAGCTGCCATCACATCCCCAATGCTTCAAGTCCCTACCCCCATCCTCGATGCTGCAAGTCCCCACCCACTCACGCCTGCTGCACACGCAGCCTGATCGGTTGTTACTGTGACAGTGTCCTGACCAATTTGCATATTACCCTATTATTAGATAGATAACCCAGCTCCTAGCCAAATTAATATAAAACCTTATACTAAAAGCACTATTTACCTCAAGTCCTATTAGCCAGTATATCCTATCTGGCTTATAAAAGAAAAACATTAAAAAGCATGGTAAAAGGCAAGAAAAAACAGTGTGAAAAGACAAAGCAAGCATCAGAACCAGACTCAGGTATGGCACAGATCTGGGGATTATCAGGATTAATTTCAGATAAGAAATTTAAAGTAACTAGGATTACTCTGTTAAGTGCTTGAATGGAAAAAGTAGACAACATACAAGAACAGATGAGTAATGTAAGCATATACAACTCTAATGAGAAATTAAAAGAAAATGCTAGAAATCAAAAGAACTATAACAAGAAAATGAATAATACCTTTAATGGACTCATCAGTAGATTGGACATAGCCAAGGAAAGAATCAGTAAACTTAAAGATATGTCAATAGAAATTCCAAAACTAAAATGAAAAGAGAAAAGAAGAATTTTAAAAAGCAGAACGGAATATCCAAGATCTGTGGAACAATTACAAAAGGTGTAACTGGAATATCGTGAGGAGAAGAATGAGACCAAAGAGAAGAAACAATAAACAATAAGAAATTAAAATTTAAAACACAATATCATTTATATTATCACTAAAAGTAAAGCAGTACTTACGTATAAATCTAACAAAATATTTGCAAGATCTGTATTCTAAAAAACTACATAAATCTTGATAGAAATCAAAGATCTAAATAAATGGAGAGATATTCTGTTTATGGATCAGAAGACTCAATATTATTATGTCGACTCTTCTCAACTTGATCTATAAATTCAATGTGATCCTAATCCCGGCAAGCTATTTTGTGGATATTAAGAAACTGATATGAAAGATAATATGAAAAGGCATTTTTCTTTATTACTGACATGAATTTGTTCCTAAACAGGATTTAATGGAGAATTTATTTTAAAAATGGGAAATAAGGTTTCACAATATCATTTCAACTACAATCTTTTCTCAAATTTATCTCTCCCAAACTATATTTTAAGCTTCCTAACAAATAAAAACATGATTTTGTATTTGTTCATTTATACATGCTAGACTATATTCCTCAAAAATAGGAATTACATCTTACTGATTTTTGTGGAGCCAGTGCCTAGCAGAGCACCTGATATTTTGTAGGCACGTAAAAGATTTTTCTTAAACATATATTTGTTTGAATTTTATTTTATAACTAGAGGCCCGGTGCACAAAATTTGTACACGGGTAGGGTCCCTAGGCCTGGCCAGCAATCAGGGCCTATTGGGGCTGTCTCACCCAGTCCTGATCAGGGCCAGGCCAGCCAGGGCCTGCCAGACAGGGGGAAGGACTGTGGAAAGTTTGCTGGCTGGGGGAGGGATCGAGGGAAGTTGGCTGGCCATGAGAGGTTGGCTGTGGGAGTGCACTGACCACCAGGGGGCAGCTCCTGTGTTAAACGTCTGCCCCTGGTGGTCAGTGTGGGTCATAGTGACTGGTCAACAGGTCGTTCTGGTTGTTCAGTTGTAACGGTTGCTTAGGCTTTTATATATATAGATAGGTGCCATGCCTAGAACACAGTACTATTAAATATAAGAGGTAGAAAACAATTTTTATTTGGTTTTAAAAATTAAAATGTTTTAACTTATTAAACAAATCTTTAAATTAAGTAGTAAAGCTCAGAAGCATTGTATAGCTTGTAATAGTATTTCAGGGTTAGGTTAGTTTTTTGTAGAAAAAGATCACTGTGTACTATGTTCCAGTCACTGATTTCAACAATTCATAGAAGCACCCACTATATGGGCATTTGTTGATCAGTTCCTTTTCTTATATTACCAGTGAATAAAGGTGGACAGAAGTAGGTTTACAGTTGTGAGTATGCGAGAAACAGAGTTCTTGTATTATTATTTATGAATGACTATATTATTTCCCATACCAACAACTGTAAACCTCTTTTTGCCCACCCCTTATATATTTCAGGCCTGTATAGAAAAATGATTCATTATCATTTTTGCTCCTAGAGCTTTGAAAAAAAAGTCATATTGAAAAGCCAGGGTGGTGAAGGCCTGGGAGGGCAAGGTGGAGGGAGTCAACGGGGGGAAAAGAGAGGGGACATCTGTAATACTTTCAACAATAAAGATAATTTTTTTAAAAAAAGCTAATATAAATCTCTTAAGCACACACATTATCAGAAACTAATGAAATGACTCATCTTAAGAAAGTGTAGAAAAAATGTTTTCTTTGAATTAATTATGTTTTTATTATTAGCAGAAAAGGGGACTTTAAAGTCCATCTAGTACCCCAGCCAACTCATCCTCTAGAGCAGTGGTTCTCAACCTTTCTAATGCCACAACCCTTTAATACAGTTCCTCATGTTGTGGTGACCCCCAACCATAAAATTATTTTCATTGCTACTTCCTAACTGTAATTTTGCTACTGTTATGAATCGTAATGTAAATATCTGTGTTTTCTGATGGTCTTAGGCTCTACAGCAGCGGTTCTCAACTTGTGGGTCACGACCCACAGGTTGAGAACCGCTAGCAGGGTCACCTAAGACCATCGGAAAACACAGATATTTACATTACGATTCATAACAGTAGCAAAATTATAGTTAGGAAGTAGCAACGAAAATAATTTTATGGTTGGGGGTCACCACAACATGAGGAACTGTATTAAAGGGTCGCGGCATTAGAAAGGTTGAGAACCACTGCTCTAGACTGAGTGGAGGGTGGGGATATGATCATTTAGGAACTGAGAACTGATTTACTATAAGAAGGGTGAATGAGGTAAAGTATTCTGTGTAGACAATGCATACAGAGCTAATACTGGCTAGTTCTAATATGACCATTCCCTTATCCCACTTACTAAAAAACAAACTGCAACAAAACAAATCCAGATTAGGATGATGAGGATAAAGGCAACCAGGAAACCTGCAATAACCCAAAATTCTTCTAGCTCCCTAAAGAAATCACTCGCCTGGAAATTGACAAACAAGCCCTTATTTCTTTTATTGATAACCAGACAACAGAAACATAGGTGGTTTTCTCTATATCAACAGACTTGCAGAATTGAAATTATAAAATATTATAATTCAAAAAAGGACGATTTGGTGAGGCTTTTGTAATGTCCCAGAGACTATTCTACAATTAACTGGAACGGCAACAAAAAACAGGTCAAGAGAGGAAACTACACAGAACAATGGTTCTATATGAGTGCCTATGTAAAAGGTAATGGAAGATGTTTTCCCCCCATGAATGATTCCTACTATCATTGCTCCTGATCTGAAGTCCAGTTTTATATTGGCATCTCATTAATCTCTATAACATGCAATAAACTAATGCCATTTAGGAGAGAGTAATTACTTAAAAATGATTATGACAAAATAATCAATACTGGATTCTTTCCAGCTTCTGACAATTTTTATGAAAAACCCCAAGCCTCTCTTTCATTTTCTTCAAATGTTAAAAATTTTACACACGAAAAAGCAAAAATCACACTTTCTCTTTATTTAAATAGGATGAAAGTAACGACAAAGTAATTACTATAATCAATCCAATATATTCAGTTTCTCATTGTTTATCTCTCTAAGTTTTGTTTAAAAAACTCAATCCACATGTAAAAACTAAAACTCAAAGAAAAACATTAGTCTTATTTACTGTAGAAAAAAAGAAAAAAGTAAAAATTTGTTTTAGTAGAAAATGTGTGGTTTGATATGGCAGACTATAAATAATCTGTTAAATTGATGATGGTTAAAAAAAGTATGATGGTTCACTGAATTTTCCTCAAATATCTTCTTAAAATAGTTTGCTTTAGTCCTGGCCGGTTTGTCTCAGTGATTAGAGCGTCAGCCCCCAGAATGAAGTGTCTCGGGTTCAATTCCAATCAAGGGCACATACTTCGGTTGCAGGTTCGATCCCCAGCCCCGGTGGGACACATACAGGAGACAACCAGTTGATGTGTTTCTCTCACATCGATGTTTCTCTCTCTCTCTCCCCCTTCCTTCCACTCTCTCTAAAAATCAATGGGAAAAATATCCTCAGTTGAGGATTAACAACAACAACAAATAGTTTGCTTTAAAAAAAAAAAGTAACCAAATCATCATTTAGCTTTTTGGCGGAAAAGCAAAATTAATCTGAAAAAGGAAAAAAGGACTCACTAATCCAAAATGCATAATGCTCACTAAAAACAAAGCATTATAGCAAAAGACAAACTGTGAATATTAATAGCAAACAGCCAAAGAATGCTTTTTAGTACACGGAGGTAAGGCTATTCCTAACTAGTGAATATTTTATCAAATCTACTCTTCTTCCTACTCTTAATCTCAGTCTCTCAAATCTCAAAGGGGGAAAATGGCACAATCCAGATTTTATCCATGTTTTCTCTCCTTAACCTTTTTCAATTTGGCATTCAATGTACCATTTCACTCAAAGAGGGCATTAATAAATGGCACTGTTAATCTTTATCATCACGGATCTTTTTATGGATTTTTACACTGTTGGTGAATGCCATTTTAAAAAACCTTCCTTCGTTGCTTTCAGGAGGTCAGCCTCCCTCTCCTTTCAGTCTGACCATTTGAAACATGCCCTTCCCTCTGCTTTGCACTCCCTCTTGGAAGGTTCATATTATTTCACAGTTCCAGATCATGCTCAAGTTAGCCCATTTTTGGAGTCAGATCAAAGTCACTTTATAAACTGTGCAATCTTGGCCCTGTTACATAAACTCTCTATGACTCAGTTTCCTCTCTTGGAAAATGGAAATGAGGACTGTTGTGGGATTAAATGTAAAATATCTAGTAGAGTGCCTAGCACATGGTAAATGCTCAATATGTGGTATTTAGTAATATCAGGTTTGGTACTCTGGTGCCATTTTATTCTTTACTAGAGGCCCGGTGCATGAAATTCATGCATGGGGGGGTGTCCCTCAGCCCAGCTTGCACCCTCTCCAATCTGGGATTGGGCCTAAACCAGCAGTTGGACATCCCTCTCACAATCCAGGACTGCTGGCTCCTAATCACTCGCCTGCCTACCTGATTGCCCCTAACTGCTTCTGCCTGCCAGCCTGATCACCCCCTAACCACTCCCCTGCCAGCCTGATTGACACCCAACTGCTCCCCTGCTGGCCTGGTCACCTCCAACTGCCCTCCCCTACCGGCCTAGTCACCCCCAACTGCCCTCCCCTGCAGGCCTGGTTGCCCCCAACTGCCCTCCCCTGCTGGCCTATTCACCCCCAACTGCCCTCCCCTGCCAGCCATCTTATGGCGACCATTTTGTGATGACGTGGGGGTGGCCACCTTGTGACGATGTGGGGCAGCCATCTTGTGATGACACAAGGGCATGAGGGCCACCTAGGCTTTTATTAGTATAGATTATGAAAGCCAAACTCATTACTTCTCCCTCTAAACTTATACACCCTTTATAAGTTTTTCAGTCATATACATGATACCAATGCTTTTCCAGTGTGCCACAAGTCCTTGGGATAATTTTTAATCCCTCCACAGGGACCTGCTACTCTGCAACAGCTCTTTACAGTGTCCTTCATTTTTGGTTCTATAATTTAAGTCAACTTTATTATTAATTGAATACTTATAGGCTATACCCTAATACTGGATAGTTCATGGCTTTGTATAACTTGCTATCTCAAGAGCATATGGCATCTACTGCTTCACAACAAACAGAAACTTCTCATAAGTCAACCCCAGCCATAGGAAAGGAATTACATGAACCAGTACTTCCTCAGCATCACCCTCCAACTTGTACTTGGCTGCACAACCCTCTTGCCTCTAATCTCATCTCCCTATTTCAACACCATTCCATTCTCCCTACTTTGTAATGAGGAAGACCTCTTTGGACTTCTGCAAAGAAAAAGTGTGCTGTAAAACATGTCTCCCCTCTCACAGGCACTTCAAAGCAGACATGCAAATTAAAAAAAAAATCAGCAATATATATCTGCAGGGTAAAGGTCCAAACCAGAACATCTTTCAAATGCCAGTAGTCATAAAGTGCCATAAATAGCTGAACAGTCATTGCTAAGAGTTTTCATATACATGTCAATGTGTATATATAAAAATAAACTGTCAAAAAGAGAGTATTGCTACATTCTTCTTTTAATATATTTTTATTGACTTCAGAGAGGAAGGGAGAGGGAGAGAGAGATAGAAACATCAATGATGAAAGAGAATCATTGATTGGCTGCCTCCTGCACTCCTCACACTAGGGATCAAGCCCACAACCCAGGCACATGGCCTGACTGGGAATCGAACCGTGACCTCCTGGTTCATAGGTTGATACTCAATTACTGAGCTGTGTTGGCCAGGCTGGGCCACATTCTTTTTTTAAAAATATATTTTTATTGATTTCAAAGAGGAAAGGAAAGGGAGAAAGAGACACAGAAACATCAATGATGAGAGAGAATCATTGATTGGCTGCCTCCTGCACATCCCACACTTGGGATCAAGCTCGCAACCTGGGCATGTGCCCTGACCGGGAATCAAACCATGGTCTCCTGGTTCATAGGTCTATGCTCAACTACTGAGCTATCCTAGCTGGGCAGGGCCACATTCTTTTTTAATTGGGCAGCATTTATTTCAATAAACTAAGTATGGTCTTTGGCCTGGAATAAACCAACATTTATTGTGTTCACAAAAGACAAGATAAATCTTTTTATAAACATGACCTCTAAATTTCTTACAACAATACACAGATTAAAACAGTAACTTTCTTTCATACTTGCTCAAATATACAATACTAGAGGCCCGGTGCATGAAATTCGTGCAAGGGGTCAGGGGGGGTCATTCAGCTTGGCCTGCACCTTCTCCAATCCAGGGCGCCTCAGGGGATGTCCAACTGCCGGTTTGTCAGACATCCCTCTTACAATCTGGGACCACTGGCTCCTAACCACTCGCCTGCCTGCCTAATTGCCCCTAACCACCTCTGCCTGCCGACCTGATCGCCCCCTAACTGCTCCCCCTGCCGGCCTGATCGCTCCCTAACTGCTCACCCCTGCTGGCCTAATCGCCCCCTAACTGCTCTCCCCTGCCAGCCTGATCACCCCTAACCGCCTCTACCTCAGCCCCTGCCACCATGGATTTGTCCGGAAGATGTCCAGTCTAATTAGCATATTACCCTTTTATTAGTATAGATCAGTGGTAGGCAAACTCATTAGTCAACAGAGCAGCAAACCATGGCTCACGAGCCGCATGTGGCTCACGAGCCGCGGTTTGCCGACCACTGGTATAGATTATATTAGTATAGATGCTAGGAATTATTTAATTATATATACACCCAGATCCAATCCTCTCAAAAAGAGAACAAATTTATGCATGTGATCACAGACACCTATGCATAAGTAATCATACACTTTATAACCATTTTATTAAAATTTTAAAAGATATGCAAAATACATGGGTATGATTATGTTAACAGTACAATAGAAATTATTATATCCATTTTTACTATAACATGAGATTTAGTGGTTATCCATTTGTTTGCTCCTGAAGGGTAAATCTTACCAAAAGCATCAAATTCTCTATTTTGGGGTAATGGGGTAAAGATTTGAAGGTCTGATTCTGGCTGAAAGAAGAATATACTATAATAAGTCTAATGACTAAACAGCTGCAAATTCTGAAGAGAGTTTTTATTTCTCTGACTTAGGCACTAATTTATGTTTAAATTTTCCATCCGATATCTTTTTAGATGCATGAAAGGAAAAAAACAATACTTTCAAGAGCTGTTTTGTGAGTCCCCTCATTTAGTAAAGGGCAGTAAAAAGAGTTTTTTAGATGCAATCTCATTTTTTAAAGTATCTCTTTAGACAAACCCTAAGCCATACAAGGTTAAGAAAACTACAGTTTACTTATCCTTGTAAGCCAAAGTGCTCTACACATAGCCACTAGGAATCAGAGTTCACATTTAGAATTGGTTTCCCAAGAGCTTAGATCCCTGTTATCATCCACTCTCACTCTGGACCCATCTGACAGTGTGCATTAACAGTGTGCAGTGAGAACCACTTCTTACTACAGTTAACAAGCATATTTAACAAACAAGTAGACACATATATGGAAAGATAAAAAAATATTCAACTAATAAACCTTTTTTACATAAAAGACAGAAGAGCTTAGGTCAAAATTGTTATAGCTGTAACACTTCCCATTTTTTTTTAATTGAGGTATAATTGGCATACAACATTATATTAGTTTCAGGTAATCATTACAATGTAATGAAATATTTGAACACTTATCATCTAAAAGTTAGTCTCTGAGTAAAACATGTTCACCACTGAGCAACAGCTGTAGAAACTTGAAATAACTTACCTGAATAAATGGTGATTATTATCATAGTCAAATAATTTATATAATTTGATTCATTCAAGGCTACTCAAGGGTGATCAACTATAAACAATAATAACCATACACTATTATCCCAAGCCCTATTTTATATCAAATACCTATCCACTATACCCTTCAAAATCTGGATTCAAACCCATAAAGTATTCTAAGTTATTAGGTCTACATGAAAAATACTAACTGAATGAAATTCTTCATTGTTCTTAAGTACCTGAACATAAATTCATCACTACCTTATTTCTTCTCTACCACCTCTTTTCTTCTCATTAAGGCAGCTTTTCACCTATACATTGGACAGGTGAAAAAATAGCACATGATTGTAAAGAACTAATGACTACAGAATCATGAGAAAGCTTGTCCCAAAGTAATCTCCTTTCTCTGGGTTCACATATTAATTCTACTCAACAAGCATCATCATTATAGCCAGACAGCTTTAATTATATGCCCACATGCACAGAACACTACATTAATTTCAAAACAGTTAAACACATTTTTTCTTCTTGTACTTGCCTTATGTCTGCATTTAAGTACAACTCCATAGGCTCCTATAATTAAAAAGAAGTAAACGTTAGAAGCAGTATACCTACTACAGCTCTTATAGAAATTTAAGTTCTATTATATTTACACTAGAGGCCCAGTGCACAAAATTCGTGCACTGGGGGTGGGTGTCCCTCTCACAATCCAGGACCCCTCGAGGGATGTCTGACTGCTGGTTTAGGCCTGATCCCAGCCTGGACTGTGAGGATCAGGCCTAAACCAGCAGTCAGACATTCCCCGAGGGATGTAGCAGTGTGCCAAGCGGCAGGCGGCCAAGGGAGGAGCCAGAACCGGGGCCTGACGCCACACTGCTCGTGCTCATCACAGGCCGCTGTGCCTGCTGCCATCACTCGGTAGTGCTGCCAGAGTCAGGAGAGGCTCCTGCCGCCGCAGCTGTGCTCACCAGCAGTGAGCCCGGCTTCTGGCTGAGCAGCACTCCCTCTGTGGAAGCGCACTGACTACCAGGGGGCAGCTCCTGCCTTGAGTGTCTGCCCCCTGGTGGTCAGTGTGCATCATAGCGACTGATCAACCAGTCATTCTGATCATTCCATCGTAACAGTCGCTTAGGCTTTTATATATATAGATTAGTTATCAGTATATGTTATAATAATGATTCCTAAAATGACAATATTCTGCAGTGATGATGCAAAGAGCCACCTACAAAGCATCGATTTTATTATATATATTTTCATAAACTGAGAGTATAAGCAACTCATTTCCTCAACATGTACTTTTACAGGTTTTTCTTTTAAAGAAATTTTCACTGGATACATTTTTTAATTTAAACTTAAAATATTCTAGAGATAAGATTTGGGTACAAGAACCTTGGGAGTATATGAAAATTAATTAAAAAGGTTCTAGAAAACTTAAAATTTAAGAGCTAATGATTTCTTAGCATGGAGCTTACCAAATATGTTATCTATCCTAGGAGACAATTAAGTCCTCTTCTAGGATACTAGAATATTTTTCCTGATTGGCAAAACGTATAGGCCTCAGCATTCCAATTAATAACTAATCAAAATTGATACATTTTTGCCATAAATACTCAATTCAAGGGCCCATGCCACAAGCAGTTCAAGAATCTCTGGCCATTTATAGCCATGCACCCCCATTTTGTTTGATTATTTTGATGAAATTCATCATCTTTTGGGTTACGTATTATCCAGCCAATAAACTACTTCCTTAGAGACAGAACACAGAGTTGACAGCAAGTTACCCAGAAAACTGAGGTTAAAGTTATACTGTGAATATCTAATTAGGAGAACCAGAAGGTAGATTCTGCTTGACAGTTTTAGAGAGTTTTCTTGACAGTTTTAAATTTCCTTAATATATATTTGTATTTCTTAGCCAAAAAGCATCTGAGGTAGTTTACAAAGAAAAAAACACACACACATAGCAATAATGGTTCTGGCTACAACTTAAATAGACATATTCTGATTTATATAACAGTCTGGTAGTTTTAGTTAATCTGAGCCAATCCCTGAGATGATGATCACATATAAATATACAAAGAAATACAAGGTTAGGATATAGAAAACTGAGACTCAGATTCTGGAACATTCCAAATGTGTTATATGTTATACTCTATGAGATGACCTTCTCCAGTCAATAGTTTATTGCTTAAGTCTAACTGTAATACTTCTTTGGGGGAGGGGGAAACCAATAACAAATAAACAAAAAGGCAGCTATTATAAAACAGATAGTAGTAAGATATGGACAATAAATTTTATTTACATAATTAATATTAATGAAGAAAAGGAAAAGGCGTTGACTAGTGAAGGAAGAAGGATACATTCTCTTAATATGGTTTCGACTCCAGATCTTGAAGCAAACACCCAATGATTAGTCTGTGTTTTAATTGCTTTTATTTATTTATTTTTTATTTAAATTATTTATTGTTGAAAGTATTACATGTCTCCTTTTTCCCCCACTGGCCTCTCCCCACCAGCTCCCACCGCCCCCCCCAGCACAGGCTCTCACCCCCATACTGTCTGTGTCCATTGGTTATGCTTACTGTATATGCATACAAGTCTTTTGGTTGATCTCTTACTCCCCACTCTCCCACCCTACCTTGCCTTCTCTCTGAGGTTTGACACTTAGTATTAAAATCTAAAACAGCTTTGCTGTTCACATTTTAAAACTTCTTTTGAAATTTCAAATTTATTTGAAAATTCTGAAATATGAAATTTTTGTAACATTTGCTTTAAAGATATAAATGCTAAGAAACCATAATTATAGTCACTTATCTCATTAACAGAATCATTTATCAAAATCTCCATAAAGTTATCTTTAAGTCAAGAACAGAAATTACTAAAATGAAAAAATCAAAGACTTATGTAAAATTAATTATCATATTTCATCTAATCAATGATGTCATTGAATATAAGCATAATTTTATGTACTACTAGGAAAGGAAAAATGCTGCCAATTAAACCATAATATACTGATTATAATATACATCTGATTTCAAAGACATTACAATATGACCAAATTGTGTGCCTCAGAATTTCTAAAATGTGGTTTGTCATTCCCAAAGACAAATAGAAGTTATTTATTCATTTATTTACCATGTAGTAAGTAAAATTTAACTTACACAAATAAATTTTAAGTTATTGACAATAAGCCTTGCTGATATAAAAATAAATGTAACCAAAAAATTATTGACTAAAGAAACCATGGTTCCTAATGAAAGAATGAAATGGATTTTATAACATAGAAACCATACCTGAAACCTGTATGCTCATGTTGACCAATGTCAACCCAATAAATTAAATAAAAAAAGAAAAGAATGAAATTAAGGCGGCCTCAAGAAATTCCTGATTTATTAAACTTTAAGGGGTTTTTAAATGTTTTCAACTTTCAATTTGAGAATAAGACCCAATAGTTGAGAGTAATTTTATTTTTAATATCTTGCTCTTAGGTCCATATCTAAATTGATGCAGATTAAATTAATAGGACCTGAATTATTAACTTTTTTTGGTGGTAGGTATAATTGTATATTGCTAAAAAAAACCCTCAAGAAATGCTAAACTTACCTTCACCTACAACCCCAAGGATCTCAAATTTATTCATCACATTACCAATGTTAGGAATCTTCATGAAGACAAACTCCTCTTTTGATGCGAGCCACAAAACATGGCATCAAAAAAGAACTTCTGAGAAAGTTGTCTAGTAAGTAGAACAAAAAAATGGCCGAAGGAAGAAATTCTCACAGGTTGGCAGGAACTTTCACATATTTCTTCTAATGTGAAGTATTAAATAATTCCCTGAAAGAACAAACAATTAAAAGCCATAAGTTTTATATTTCAGTAATCAAATAAACTAGCCTATATTTTTATACAGTTCTTTTAAAACCATATTAATGTTTCACATACTAAAAAAAAACGAAGACATAATCATAGGAGGGAAGAACCCAAAATGGAACATAAATGAACAAATGTAGTTAACTGTATTTGAAATGAGTAATATAAACACACTGAACGGGGCCAAAGGAAAGAGAATTAACCCTAGGTAATTCTTGAAAACAGTATTTTAATACCATACTCTCCTTGAGCTTAGACAAAAAATAAATACAAATACATATTATATTTTACTTAGGTAGTTGTTTTACACAGATATATGAAACTTCTTTATATGTATTCTAGGATTAAGCAAGTAAGTATATTTATTGTGGATAATATGAGTTTGGTTCCTTATTCTCATAAAAAGAAGTTACAAATATAAAAAGGGGGAAGGCCCTAGATAGCATTGCTCAGTGGTTAGAGCATCAGCCCACACACCGAAGGGTCAGGGGTTTGATTCCCGGTCAAGGGTATGTACCTAGGTTGCAGGTTCAATCCCTGGCCCTAGTCTAGGTGCATGCAGGAGGCAACCAATCGATGTGTCTTTCTCACATTGATGTTTCTCTCCTCTGTCTCTCCTTCCCTCCCTCCTTTCTACTCTCTGTAAAAGCAATGGAAAATATATCCATATATCCTCAGGTGAGGATTAACAAAAAAAAAGAAAAGGGAGAAGGCTTGGAATTAGAATTAACCATATAAGCTCATTCTTAATATAGAGAGATATAGAAATAGACATAAGTGTGTGTGTAAATATATTATACACACACACACACACACACACACACACACACACACACACACATATATAATATTCCTTAGCTCTGTCTGCTGAGGGAGACTGGAAGCAATGACACTCCAGTAGCCATGAACACTGCTAATGTGTCAATAAAAGGAACGAGGGTTCCTGGGAGAAATGGCTGATTTCCAGGCTACAACAGAACGTAAGGAAATGCTCAAGGAATAATGGGGGCATGTCTAAAGGACACAGTAGTCAGCCTGAAGAGACTCCCACTGGTGAAATGAGGAACATTTGAGCAACAAAATAAATATAGTGGTAGGTTATAATCCATAGAAGTATAAAAAAGTGCACCAATCCTTACTGACATAAATAAATGGGGGAGAAGAAAAAGCTCTTTCATAGAGTATAATTCCAAATAATAAATTTGATGAAGAAATAAGAAAAATCACCATTTGACAAACTGCCCTGACTATAATTATTTCAGTCAAGTATCATTAATACATGATAAAACTAGTGGTTGAAAGTTTGATAGAAAATAGAGTATTATCCAGTCTCAAAGTAGCTCCCTATAAGATACCTATCAATTACAAAGGGGAAAATAGTAATTTCATAGTAACGAATCTTGCCAGATACTATCTTAAGTGATCAAAATTAACATTGTTATTAATAGGACAAATCAACACCATATGCCTCCTGATAGGATGCATCACAACATACTCCTGTGGCATTCCTTCTTAAGAAGGTAAAATCTAAATCTAACCAGAGACAGCAGCAGACAAGCCCAAACTAAGGACATTCTACTAAACTAGAGGCCCGGTGCACAAATTCATGCACATTGAAAGGAAATTAATTAGAAGAAATATTTTAGAGGCAGGAGGGACCGCAGGAGGTTGGCTCCAGGGTGTGTCCGGCCCATCTCACCCAGTCCTGATCAGCCAGACTCCAGCAGCAAGCTAACCTATCAGTCAGAGCGTCTGGCCCCGGGTGGTCAGTGCACATCATAGCAACTGGTCAAGTGGTCGATGAACGGTCAGACACTTAGCATATTAGGCTTTTATATACACAGATAACTGGCCTGTATTTTTTTAAAAAATGTCTATGTCATGAAAGACAAAAGATAACTGAGGAATTATTCCAGAAAAGAAAATTAAGAGTCATGGAAACTAAATATAATGCATTATCCTAAATTGGAATCTGGACAAGAAAAAAAAAATACTATAAAGGGTAACTGATAACATTTAAATGTCTACAGATTATATAATATTATGTCAATGATTGTGGTTATGTAAAAACAATGCTCTTGTTTCAAGAAATTATGAAATTGGTGAAAGTGGTCAAAAGGTACAAACTTCTAGTTAAAAAATAAATAAGTCCTAGGGATGTAATGTACAGCATTGTGTCTATAGCTAGTATACTGATGGTAGGAATGTAAACTGAGACAAGCTTTCGAAAGTGTAATATGTCCATAATTAATGGCTTTAGAAATGTTCATATCCTGGATAAATGTATCTGACAAAAATCGACATCATTTTTAAATGTGAAATATTAGACACAGTCCCTTTAAAAATTAAGAACCTAACAAGATGTCTTACAATTAATGCTTATTAATATTATCATTCAACATTATCCTGGTAGGTTCTTGCCAGCTCAGTAAAATAAGAAAAAAATGATTAAAATATATAGCATTGGAAAGAGGGAAACACAATAGTATTTATAGATATTATTATCTACATAGAAAATTCAGAGAAATTTTAAAATTATTATGTGTTAGCAAGGTAGCTAAATATAAATTTAATATACAAGTATCAACTGCATGTGCAAACATCAACAAGAAACAAAATTTAAGTTTTTAAAATCACATTTACAACAAAAAAGTAGCTTAGGATTTAACATAACAAAATATATTCAAGGCTTCTATTCAAATATATGTGTGTGTGTGTGTGTGTGTGTGTGTGTGTGTGTGTGTATGATCTAAATAAATGGAGTTATCCAAATTTTAAGCTAGGAAGAATCAATACTCTCCATATTAACCTATACAGTCAATGCAATCTCAATAAAAATCCCAGGGTTTTCTAAAATGTGTGAAAGAGCAGAGTTCCAAGTACAGTCCATACCCACCTGAATAAGAAAAGTAAGAAGGCTCAGCCTTGAGGTTATGATCTGGCAGTATGCCCTACCAAATATATTGAGGGTTAGAACTGAGCTATAGAAGGTAAGACAGGATGCTCCTGGCACAGATATAGACAAATTAGCCAATAGAACTGATATGAGAACCCAGCAACAGACTATACTTACTTTAATATCCCTACAGCTCCACTCTCAACTCCCACTGAATTCAGTTTGTTTTCTACACAAAAGTCTTTAGGATAAGTCAGATCATGTCACTTCTCTGCTCAAAACTTTCCAATGGTCTCCCTTATCATTAAGAGTGAAAGTCCAAGTCCACATAAGCCACAAGTCCTTAACCTGCCCTCCTCTGAAATCATCTCCAACTAGTCTCTCTCTTGGTTTGCTTCACTCCAGCCACACATATAACAAGAAAGTCACAGTTGTCCCTAATCCTAAGTATTTTTTTTATCACTCTAACATTTATTTTAGGTCAGATTCTTATTAACTGATTTTTCATTCAATATTTACAAAAAAAAGCTTTTGAAAAAAGGCAAGAGAAAGCAGACATTATTTTAGAAACATTTAATGAGTGAAATCATAAATTTTAAAAGGTGACTATGATATTTAGAGAAAATTATGTCAATTTCAGAAGAAATTAATAAATATTTTATTCATTCATTTATTAAATAAACAATTACTCACTGACTAACATGTTTCAGGAAATAAATAAGACACACAAGACAGTAGTGAACATAGGCCCTCATGGAGATTTAAATTTCGTTGAGGAAGGAAAAATGTAAGAATATTATCAGATACTGATACATGTTATAAAGGGGAAAGAAGGAGTGATTATTCAGAGAGGCCTCTCTAAAAAAGTGACATCTGAGGTAAAATATCAATAACAAGGTGCTACCCATATGAAAATCAAAGTCAGTCACATTCCAGGTAAAAGATGCTCAGAGTGCTTGAGAATGAATCATTCTTTCATTTTCTATGACTGACTTGGAAGAACACCCAGGAAACATGTAAATATTCCATTCTCTGCCAATAATGGTATAGGGCTTATTTCAAAGGAAACTAGAGAGAAAGATTAAATCATTCCCACTAAGAAGATTCAGCACCCCGAAAGTTCTGTATATAAGTATATGTAAAGAACATTTGGTCCCACCTATTCCCCTGTGGAAATCAAAACTGAATAATGCAAACGAGGAATCAGAATTTAAATGTGTGAGTAGATACACAATACAGGTGTCAAGAACAGTCTTTTAATTACTAATATCCACACAGAGGAAAAAAATATGCCAAATTGAATTTAACTATGTAAATAAAAAGGGGGCAACATAGTAGAGCCCACAAGCTCAGAGAGCTACTTTGGCAGGTCTGACAAGCTCAGGGACTGAAAGTCATCCTAGGCCTATAGCTTCCTTAGCAAAAGTCAATCTTTACCTTCAGTGAGCCTCGTCCATTGTTCTTATGCATCTAGAATAACATATCTTTGAATAATTTTCTTTTCCAGACCCCTGGAAGGCACAACCACTGGCACCACAGCACAAAACCACAAGACTCCTCGTTGTTACATCACATCTTTAAGTACTATAAATTTTTTAAAAATATATATTTTATTGAATTTTTTACAGAGAGGAAGGGAGAGGGAGAGTTAGAAACATCGATGAGAGAGAAACATCAATCAGCTGCCTCCTGCACACCCCCTACTGGGGATGTGTCCACAACCAAGGTACATGCCCTTGACCGAAATCGAACCTAAGACCCTTGAGTCCACAGGCTGACGCTCTATCCACTGAGCCAAACCGGTCAGGGCTAAGTACTGTAAATGTTAAATGTTAACTGTCCTGTACCCACCAATATAAAATAAACTAGAGGCCTGGTGCATTAAATTCATGCACTGGGGGGTGTCCCTCAGCCCAGCCTGCACCCTCTCCAATCTGGGCCCCCTCGGGAGATGTCTGACTGCCAGTTTAGGCCTGATCTCACAGGGATCAGGCCTAAACCGGCAGTCGGACATCCCTCTCACAATCTGGGACTGCTGGCTCCTAACCACTCGCCTGCCTGCCAGCCTGATCGCCCCTAACCGCTCCCCTACCGGCATGATTGATACCTAACTGCTCCCCTGTCAGCCTGATCACCCCCAACTGCCCTCCCCTGCCAGCCTGATCACCCCCAACTGCCCTCCCCTGACGGCCATCTTGTGACAACATGGGGTGGCCATCTTGTGACACGAGGGCATGAGGGTCAATTTGCATATTACCTCTTTATTATATAGGAGATGTTTCTCTGTTTTGCTTTTTATCCAATCCCAGAGATTTCCCCACTTTGCTTTATTCTACCTCCTTAATCTACCACCAATGAATTCCATGTAACCCCTTTATGTCTTCTCCTTTGATTCTAAGTGTATAAAATGAACTGCAAAACTGCCATTCTCTGGAGCATTTTCTCAATCTGTTGAGACCTTGCTTCTGAGAATGAACTCAAAATTTTGGCTCAAATAAACGCAAAAAATTTTTCTATAGATTTGGACGTTCTTATGCCAACAACTACAATTTTATGTGAATAACGGTGATTAATTTTAAGGCATAAAAACTTGGATGAAATGTCCCTTTGAAGATAAATACACATTCTGGAGGGAATACTTTTTTAAAACAGCCCTAAGACCCCAAAGATTTAACAAGATTGTGAAGATTTATCTGGCTGAAATAAAGGCAAAAGAATAGAACCCAGAGAGGTAGTCTAAACACCCAAAATGGTTTTAGGACTCTGGCACTTGAAGGTCCAGGGGAAAAAAATGGGGGGAAAAGACAGCTTGCTCTTAAAACCCTTACAAATCCATGGGCAAAAAATGTCAAAGGCAAGAGTGTTTCAAAAGGAGGAAGTTTGATTAAGACACCACTCACTTGAAACAGAAACCCTAAAGAGCTATACTCCCAGGATAAAGGAAACTAGAAAGAAATCAGCCCTTGGACAGACTTGAATGATAGCTTTATGTCATCTGGGTGACCTAAGTAAACCTGTAAGTGTACCTTGGATTGTTGGTCCCACATTCAGATTGGTGGTGCCACCAGCTATCTGGTTGAAGTAAGTGGGTAGGGTGGGGGTGAGGGTGCAAAAAAAAGCAAGACTCTGCAGAAGATACCATCAATCTAGGCCTCACAATATCCTACAGATTTCTCCTTTACATTGTGCAGTACATAACAGGCAGATACACAAGGTAATAAAATACCACTAACAAGAACCAGTAGAAATGACTAAAGCAGAAAATAACCCAGAAAGGCTTGTAATGTTAGAAATTATCAGGAATAGCCAATAAAACAACTATAATGTTGAATTAATAAAAACTCAAGGTTTGAACATTTTGACAGGACTTGAAGGACTAAAAGGTATAAGAACAAATTTGAAAAAATAAATTAAGAATTCTAGAACTGCAAGTTAGAATAACAGCATAGGAATTCAGCAGACAGTTAAAAGAGAAAAATATCAGGATATAGAAGATATTAAAAACTTGACCAAATGAACATATAAACTGTAGTAAAAAATATAGAATATCTTTTTTTTCTCCAAGTGCACACAGAACATTTAAAAAGACTGATATTGTTCTAGGCCATAATGCAATCCAAAATAAATAACAAGGATCGAAGTGCCAGGATGCTGTTCTCTCTCTTCTCCACAATTCAAGTATGCAAAAAAATCAATGAAAGAAATAATTTTTAAATGTTCCTACATTTGTAAATTAGTACAGTCTTAAAATAATCCATAAGTCAGTCGAAGAAGAAATCATAAAAGGCATTTAAAAATACAAATTTATGGGAAGAAGCTAAAGCTATTCTTGGGGGCAACTGAGAGCCTTATATATGCGTATATCAGAAATTTTTTTTTAGAAAATTAATAAACAAAGCATGAATCTCAAGAGCTTAAAAAAAGAACAGAAAAATAAATGCAAAGAAAATATAAAGAATGAAATAATTAAGAGCAGAAATAAAAAACACATGAAGGGGTTCAGAACAGGTATATATAAATTGGAGACCCAGCTGACGTCCTATGAACCAGGAGGTCATGGTTCGATTCCCAGTCAGAGCATATTCCTGGGTTGTGGACTCGATCCCCAGTGTGGGGCATGCAATTCAAGTATGCAAATCATGAAAGCTGATCAATGAAAGCTGAACTACATTGTTTGGGGATGCATATATAAGTGGTAAATCTTAAAAAGAAGTAGTAAATCTATTAAGAAAATAAGTGATCAAGGAAGTGTTTCTTCTAAAAATCAGGATATTAATTACTTCCAGGGAGGAGTTGAGATTGAGAAGAGACACTTAATGAGATTGGGTATGTGGCAAGCTGCAATTGATAAAAGCTATAGGAACTATCAAGAAGAAGGAAGACCACCACCCACCAGATTTATTACTTAAAACAGGCAGTGACTGCTCAATCCAACTTAGCAACTAATTTCTCTTAAATGTAACCCTTAGCTTCATTATATACTCACTGTAATACATTAGCATGAAACAACACACCCATGTCACCATGATCTGAAATGGAAAGCCCATAAAAGGACACAAATGGCCAATGGAGCTCCTCTGAAAAATCTCCAACCCCTTTCCAGAGAAGATCCTGAATATCCCCCCCCTTTATTGATACCGTACCCCCACCCCAATTAAATAAACCTCAATAAAGGAAGCAAATTCTGCTAAAGGGGCGGGGAGGGGTGCTCTATCTGTGGAGTAGCCCATTCTCTTACTGCTTCACTAATAAACTCACTTTCACTTTCAACTCTATGCTAGCTCAAGTTTGAATTCTTTCCTTGACAAAGACAAGAACCCAGAGTGGGTTGTGGACTTTCGGGTCCCCGGACCCCTGCGATGCTTGTGTCAATAACAGCTTTCTGGGACCATGATAATGTTCTATTTCTTGACTTGAGTGACAGATAAATAGACATTAATTAGAGTGTATATTTATATTTTATGTATTTCTATGCTGTTATATTCCACAATAAAACAAAATTTTAAGGACTCAAACAGTAATTCTGACAATGACATCATATATAAATAGTTATGTTAGGGGCAGAAATAACTATTGGGGACCAGCTGTAATTATGGGAAATATTAATCATGCTCTGTTAACCATGGCAGTTCTGTTCTGATTAGAGAAAGCACACTCTAAGCTGGCTGAGAGTTGTACGCCCTAGGACCGTGGTCGGCAAACTGCGGCTCTCGAGCCACATGTGGCTCTTTGGCCCCCTTGAGTGTGGCTCTTCCACAAAATACCACGGCCTGGGCGAGTCTATTTTGAAGAAGTGGCGTTAGAAGAAGTTTAAGTTTAAAAAATTTGGCTCTCAAAAGAAATCTCAATCGTTGTACTGTTGATATTTGGCTCTGTTGACTAATGAGTTTGCCGACCACTGCCCTAGGACATGGGAGCTAACACTGGAATGCAATCTATCCTCCTGTCCCAAGAACTATCTATCATTATGGAAAGATTTACAACCTCATGGCTGAAACAATCTAGTCCTGGAGGCACCTGCTCTTTATAACCTCCAGCCCCTATTGCCTGTAATCTGGTCCAGGGGTGCCCATAGGCACCCTCCCTCTCTAATGCCCACCCCTGCCCATATGACTTGTAACCTGTAATGATTATCCTGTGCCTACTTTCCCATACCTGTAATTCCTACTTTCCCACGTAATCTTTGTCCTTCTATCAAATATAAGCAGCTGGCTTATGGGGAGAGGCAGAGCAGATTTTTGTGGATGACCTGCTGCTCTCCTATACTGCTGGCATTACTGGAATAAACACTCATATGATTCAAGCCTGTCTCTGCTTCATTGGCTCATGTAGTGACAGGCAGCCCGGACCCCTTGGTTGTCCAGTTACAGTTCCTTGATCATTTATATGGAAGTAAAAGATAAACATTGGCCAAAAAAGTTTAACTAAACTATCTCTCTCTCTGAGGCACAGACTCCACAAAATGTACTGTGTCTAGTGCTAGGTATCAACAACAAAACCAAAAACTCCCTGTGATGGATAAATGGATGCTGACTATGCCCATAAGGAGAAGGAGCTGGTGAGGAAACTAGGGGAGTTGGGCCTCAATGAGAGATTATTGACATCCAAATGCCTGAAGACTTTGCAAAAGAGGAAGTAGAGCAGGTAATAATAATTTGAATTATTTCAGAGGAAAGAACTAAGATCAGTGAGAGAAAGGAGAAAGGAGATAGATTTCAGCACAGTAGTGATTTGACAACAATGAACCATTAATGGTTACTCATTCATTTTATAAATATCTGTCAGATACTTATAGTGGACCAGTCCATTTATAGAGCTTTGGAATACAGCAGTGAACAACACAGACTTGGCCCCTGCTCTCATGGAGCCTACTGAGGGGAGACAGGCAAACATGATCATTCCAGACAGTGAGCAGATTTGCTACCCCAAAATATGCCTCTTTGGCATAAGCACTATTTTGAGTTAAAGGCAATCAAAACTCAACAGATTCAGGAAAAGCTCTTTACCTCCCCCCTCAACTGCCTAAATTTATAAGGGAAATGGGGCCTGTACCAGGAAGAGAGCTGTTACCACACACTTTTTTACCTAAATAACAAAGCAACCTTTGTTTTCCAAAAATCTTCTCTGGCCTTCCTGTGAAACACCTTCCCCCCTTTGTATGCCAGACCCTTATCCCTTTCCCTAGCTCAGGATGTTATGTAAGCTTCAGTTACCTGGCTGCTCTTTGTATCTTAGTATATTCTTATGAGGCTCCGTATCTATATAAATTGGGTTTTTTTTTTCCTGTTAATATGTCTTATGTCAATATAATTATTTAGACCAGCCAAAGAACCTAGAAGAGGAAAATTTTCTACCCCTACAGCAGTGACAAGGATTATAAAGGGAAAAAAACAGTCTTATGGTAGAAAGTTATGGCAATTGAGAAGGGGTCCTTTAGATAGGATGGTATGGGAAAGGCCTGTCTGAGGAGTAAGATTTGAGTGAAATCTGTTCAATGTAAAAAAGCAAGCTATGGAACAAGGATGTGAAAAGAGCATTTGCGGCAATACAAAGAGCCGTACAGAACTTGATTCATTCAAGGACAGAGAAGATCCGTAACCTAAAGCACAGCAGACAAGAGGACCAAGGGGGAACAGGAAGAGACCACTGGACGCAGTTTGGCCTTCATAAAAAGAGTCCTATACTAAACTAGATGTGCTCTATGGTCCCTCCCAAAGCAAAGATCTAAGAATCTCTCAAAAATCATTTGTGTTTTGTCCTAGCTGGTTTGGTTCAGGGTCATGGGTTCGATTCCAGTTAAGGGCACATACCGCAGTTGCAGGCTCCTCCCCAGCCTGGTCCCTGGTCGGGCGCATACAGGAGGCAACCAATCAATGTGTTTCTCTCACATCGATATTTCTCTCTTTCACTCTCTCTAAAAATCAATGGGAAAATATCCTCTGGTGAAGATTTAAAAAAACCATTTGAGTTTTTTATTACTAACCACTAGCTTCATAAATAACAGAATGCATTTTAAAGCAAATTTGTCTTGCACTAAGAAACACACCTAAAAATAAGTAATCTTGCCTCTGCATTGGCAAGTAAGCAGGTATCTACCTACAAGAACTGACAGAAACATAAAGCTTATAATTTATTTCATGTATCATTAGTACTAAATTTAAGAGATACCTGAGCCTTGAATGTTTCCTTTGTTGCTGAAATAATAACCTTCATCTCAATGGATCTTTTCTTCTTCCAAAAGAGAGTACAAAAATCAGTTGAGTTTTGTTCTTGTTTCTGGTATTGTTTTTATACATACAAATGAGAGATAATGCACTCCCGTTTGCTTGCTTTTTTTTTTTTTAATCCTCACCCAAGGACATGCTTATTGATTTCAGAGAAAGAAGGAGGGAGGGAGGAAGGGAGGGAGAGACATTGATGTGAGAGAGAAACATCTATCAGCTGCCTCTCCTATGTGCCCCAAATAGGGATAGAACCACAACCTAGGCCTATGCCCTGATCAGAAATCAAACCCACAATCTTTCAGTGTATAGCACGACATTCCAACTAACTGAGCCATACTGTCAGGGCCCCATTTGTTTTCTTCCTGGATGCAACCACCTGACCAATAATTAATAGGATACTTTTTATGCTTTATTTCCCCAATAGTGGAGGTTCATTTGATTTTTTTATTTATAAACTAGAAGCTCATTGCATGTAATCTGTGCATGGGTAGGGTCCCTAGGCCTGGCTGGCGATCAGGACCGATTGGGGCCTTCCTTCCCCCTGGCTGCTGGATGCCGGCCAGGGACTTCCTTCATTCCACACCACCCCCTGGTAGTCAGGGCACGTCATAGGGAGCAGTCGAACTCCCAGTTGGTCGAACTCCTGAGGGGACAATTTGCATATTAGCCTTTTATTATATAGGAAGATATATTCTCTAATTCAGTTCCCATGATTAAATCAAACTGATATTTAACTATCATGTATAACATACAGGCAGTTTAATAGCATAAAAATTTCAAACTATCAAACATTTAAATTCCCTTCCCACCCTTTATCTTTAGAATCCTTCCACAAAGAAGTAAATCTAACACCAACTCAATGTATCTCTTATCCAGCTACTTGATATTTCTCTAGGCACTGCCAACCATATTCAACTCCCAGCCCTTCCTGAGAATCTAAGGGTCTCATGGTTCAGATTGGGAAAAAAATAGCTGTGGAGGCTAAAAAACTAATTTTCCTCCCACCTAAATTATCCTAGCTGGGTTAATGATCAAATTAACAGAGGCAGATTAACAAGGAGAAAATGCACGTTTGGCAGTGCCATAATGAGACCCCAGACAGATTGGGCAATTGAGGCTTTTATGTTATTTTGGAGCTGAGGAGAAGGGGAGAGGAGTAGTGGTTTGGGACTTCAAAGGGGAGGAAGACAACTCACATGAATATGGAAAAGCAAATGTTTTGTAAATAAATGTTTGCTGGGCCATCTCTAACAATGGGACACAGAGAAGACTTTGAACAAATGGACCTCCCTGTCAGTCACACACTAGTTTATATTAAACTAGTTATCTGATGCTACTTCTATTCCTGGACCAGGTTCTCTTTCTAAATTCCTTTTAGGCAGTTAGGGGAGAAGTCAAAGTTTTTCCTGAGTCTTGTGTTCCTTAATAAATAGCCTAAAATCAATATTGCAAAATATATATTTTGAGTTATAAAACTGCTTCCCTTCAGTGCTAAATTGGGGTCAGAGAAATTCAAGATTCATATTAATACTGTACCATTTAAGATAGATTTGGTTTAAAAGATTTTGAAAGAACCCACATGAAAATGTAAGTATCAACTTTTTCATGGTTTCTATGGGAAAATTTGTTTTGCTCTCCAAATTCTAAATAACTAAATTTAAAATTAGTTATTTAACAGAAGTTGTGGACCACCCAAGATTTTGCAGGGTTAATGTAGGTAAGAATATGTGGCCTGAGTTATTATCCTCTACTCCAAATAAAATAATCTTCAGATAAAAAAATGATAGAAATAACTGAAGTCCAAGACCATCTGAAGATCACTTTGTAGCTCATACCAGTTGGCCCCAGGTAGGGCATAGTAAGTGGCTAACCTTGGCCTGCACTTCCCAAGAAGCCCAAGAACCAATACATCCAGTTGCCAACTCCAAACACACCAGAACACCACACAAACACCTGAACAAAAGACACACTCAAAGGGCAAACTCAGAAAACACCAGTGCCCTACTACAGCGCTTCTTGCTATATAGGGACAGCCTCCACTGTAGTCACGGCTAGTCCTCAAAACCAACCAGTCTGAGGGTCAATCCCTCCCAACAGCAATCAAACCTCAACTACAACAGGAGAGCACACACGACTCACAAAAGGGACACACCAAGACCACCCAGCTCAAGTGACTAGGGAGTCTGTACCACTGGGCCCCACAGGATACCTACTACATAAGGCCACCCTACCAAGATGGGGAGGTGGGGAGGTGTAGCAGCTCTACATAATACATATAAACAAATACAGAGAGGAAGCCAAAATGAGGAGAAAAAGAAGCAGGTTCAAAATGAAAGAACAGAAGAAAACTCCAGAAAAAGAACTAAACAAAATGGAGACAAGCAATCTATCAGATACAGAGTTCAAAACACTGAGTATAAGGATGTTCAATTATCTCAGTGAGAACTTCAACATAGAGATAGGAAACATACAAATAGAAATATAAGACATAAAAAAGGACCAGCCAGAAATGAAGACTACACTAACTGAAATGATTAATACATTAGAGGGAATCAACAGATTAGATGAAGTGGAGGGCTGAATATGTGATTTAGAAGATAAGTTAGTAGAAAACACCCAATTAAAGCAGCAAAAAGAAAAAATAATTTAAAAAATTAGTGTAGTTTAAGGAGCCTCTGGAACATCAAGTGTACTAACATTCACATCATAGGGGTACCAGAAGGAGAAGAGAGAGCAAGAAATTGAAAAAGTATTTTTAAAAAAATTACAGAAAACTTCCCTAACCTGGCAAAGTACACAGACATACAATCCCAGAAACAGAGTCCCAAACAAGATGAGCCCAAAGAGGCCCACACAAAAACACATCATAATTAAAATGCCAAAGGTTAAAAGACAAAGAGAGAATCTTAAAAGAAGCAAGAGAGTCCAGCCAGTGTGGCCCAGTGATTGAGCATCTGTCGACCTCTGAACCAAGAGGTCATGGTTCCATTCCCAGTTGGCTGCAGACTTAATCCCCAGTGTAGGGTGTGCAGGAGGCAGCTGATCAATGATTCTCTTTCATCACTGATGTTTCTATCTCTCTCTACCTCTCCCTTCCTCTCTAAAATAAATTAAAATGTATGTTTTTAAAAAGAAACAACCTAAGTATGCATCATAAGGGGCCTAATTAAATGAATTATGGTACATCCATTCAGTTGTTTTAATCTAGACTTGGAAGTGAAATATACATATACTCTAATACAGCAATTCACAAACTTACGTTTTCTCTCTAATTTATTTTCCAATAAATCAAAATTCTACTTAAGATTGCATTCTAATTTAATACCACTTATATCTGTTTTGTACACTGAGGTTTACTGCTATTTTTTTAAGTTTGCAAATTCACTAACTGAAAAGTATAAAAAGTACATGGTAGAGTTTATTGGTCCTAAAGACATTAAGATATTTCAAACACTGTCAATAATCTGGAAAAGTCACAAAGGCTACTTCCAGGCTAAACAGTGTTAATGCTGTCACAAATTAAGCTTTTTATCATGTCTCTAGATTTACATCAGAGATTTTTAAACTTAGGTTTCTTTCATCAAGCCAGAGTATCAGATTTATGGCTGACCTTGACAGCTTTCATTTTCTCAGTTATATATAAGGCTCCTTCCTGTGTTGGATGATCTCTGAGGTACCTTCTAGCTTTCAAGTCCCACAATTTCATTTCTAAACACCCATAACCACTCAAACTGAAATAAGTATCAAAATCCTCAATTAATAAAGGCCAATTCATTGGGGATCAGTATAAAATACATAAAATCTATCCTCTCTCTTTTCATTATGGTCCCAAATCACTTACCAAGGTAAGTTTCAAGAACAGTTGAGTAAAATCATCTTAGAACAAGGGAAGGAATGGAGCGATTACCTTTTAGCCTATTTCAGAAAAAAATGCAAAATCAGAATAAGAAGAATACTACTGGTCAAACATCTGGTGATCAAGCTATTCCTGGGAGGAACACTTATGTTAAGGGGGGCGGGGGGAGGAAACAAATAGTAATAATGACTAGACAGCAGCAACTTTGCAAGGCATGAAGAGGAAGACTGGGATATTTTCCAAATGGGTTGGGAGGGAATTATTTTTATTTACAGAGATATTTGTGTCCTATTTAAAATACAGAAAGAACTGAAGAAAATCAAGCTAAAGATCTTACACTTCTTCAGCTGTTTGTCCTGCTAAGTTTAGAAGGGAAAGTAACATTACTTTGACCAAATAAATGCAGTCAAAATTACAAGAAATTTCATCAAGGCCATTAACTGATGAAAGCATTCAATTAAGTTCAAAAGAAATTTGAACACAGGACTAATAAATAATAAAAATGTAATCTATTAAAAGAAAAGATAGATAGGTTCTTTCCCTATCTGATAGGAGGAGGTGTGTGTGGGGGGGAGGGGAGAACAACAAGATATCATTAAGAGGACGTTTGAGTTACAGCTCTACCACATGCTAACTTAATATTGAGCTGAGCAGTCTCTCGAAGATTTCATTTTTAAACTGGGGTTAAGTGTCCCTGACACCAAATATATGACCTCTTTTCCAACACCAATTCTCTGATGCCAACTGGGTGCCCTACAATCTATTCTAACACTACCCAGAATTAATATCAAATTTCACAGGTTTAAGGGTTTAGTCCCACGAAACTTTATTCACTTTAGAAGCCAGTCACAAGTCCTGGGTCCCCAGGCCACCTGAACTTCTGTCTGACATGGCTAAAAAAGTGGGAGTTCTCACAACCCCTTCCTCAAATTTGAGTAAATCCCTAGAATGACTCACAGAACTCAGGAAAATGCTTTAGTTACCACTATCAGTTTATTATAAAGGATATACCTTAGGAAAAGCCTAAGGAAAGAGATGCATATTACATATAATAAAAACTGAAGATTAAAACAATACTTAGAACAATTTTTCCAATTAGCAAAGACCAAAATTATCATACCATGTTGATGAAAGCATGAGAAAATTAAGCTTGCTCATACACTGCTGGTGGCAATGTATATACTGATACAATTTTTTGGAGGCCAATTTGATAACATCTTTCAAAACTAAAAACAAGCATATTATAATGACACAGCAATTACATTTCTAGGAATTTATCCTAACACACACACACACACACACACACACACACACACACACACACACACACACAAACTGAAGATTAAAATGACATTTAGAACAGGCAATAGGGGTGGGAGGTTGCAAAGGGAGGGTGCCCTAGGATTAGAATGTTTCAGTCACGAGGTTGTAAATCTTTCCATAATGATAGGCAGTTCTTGGGAAAGGAGGATGGACTGCATTCCGATGTTAGCTCCCATGTCCCAGAGCGTACAACTCTCAGCCAAGTTAGAATGTGCTTTCTCTAATCAAACAGAACCATCATGGTTAACAGATGCTCCCAGCAGTCCCAGTACCTTGATGTGTTTGCCAACCCAGAAGTTTCCCCAAACCCTTATGCTTAGGCATTTTTATGGAGGTTTCCTTATGTAGGCACTCTTGATTACATCATTAGCTATTGGTGATTGAGGGCAAACTCCAGTCCCTCCCTTACCCAGAGGTAGGGGTGGGAGGATGGAACAGAGAGATCTAACCTTCTAATCATGGCTTAATCCTTCTGGTGACCAGGCCCTAACCTAAAGTTATCTAGGGGCCTCTACCCAGTCATTTCATTAGCATACAAAAGATACTCATTACTGAGGAGATTCAGTAGACTTCCTTTTTTAAAAAAATGTATTTTATTTTTTCCATCACTATTTATCCCCTCTATGCCTTCTTCCACCTCCAACCACCTTTCCCCACCCCCACAAACACCACACTGTATTCCATATGTCCATGAGTTCTCTCTTTTCTTTTCTTTTATGCTCAGTCCCTCCACCCCTCTACCCCTTACCAGAGCTGTCTGCCTGCTCTCTCTGAGTGAGGTAACTTTCTTGAGACAAAAACTGAATAGGCATTCTACAAAATGTGCAAAAACAGGCCCCCCCCCAAAAAAAAAACAAAAAAAAACACAAGGAGTGTTTGTAGAACTCAAGTCATTCAGATTCTCTGAAATCCAGGGCAAAGGTCCAGGAATAGCAAAAAAAAGAGACAGGGACTAAATCATAAAAGGCCCTGCATGTCATGGCATAGGTATGTTTCCCCTGTATTTGGAGAAAGGGTTAAAATGCTTTATAAGAAATCTGAAGGCTACTGCCATAGAACAGAGTAAATTAAAAGAAGCTTTTGAGGTGAGTAATTATCAGTGTTATGTTTCAGAAAAAATCACCATGGAGGCAAGAAGAGGGTTAACGCAGAGACATTAATCAGAAAGCTACTGACTGATAAGAGGCCAGGCATAACATGATGAAAATCTGAAAGCAACAACAGTGAGAACAGAGAAAGGCAGAGAGATTTGAGATATTTAGGGGGAGTACTCAAAATACACAGTGACAAATTAAAAATAGTTGACAAATGAGAAATGGAGAAGTGCAGATGACTACAAAATGTCTGCCTTGATTACTGGGTGCATGAGGGCGCTGCTGACTGACATGGGGAGGCAGAAGAGCAGATGGAGGAGCTCTGCTCTCCCCTCTCCCAACACCACCTACCCCCTTTTGTTAGGGGCAGAAATAGAATATTGGGGACCAGCTACAATTATAAGTAATATTAATCATGCTCTGTTAACCATGATGGTTCTGTTCTGAGAAAGCACATTCTAACCTGGCTGAAAGGTGTACGCTCTGGGTCATGGGAGCTAACATCAGAATGCCGTCCATCCTCCTTTACTGAGAACTGCTTATCATTATGGAAAAATTTACAACTTTGTGGCTGAAACAATCTAGTCCAGCAGACACCGGCCCTTTGCAACCCCCAGCCCCTATTGCCTGTAATCTGGTCCCAGAGATGCCTGGAGGCACCCACCCTCTACAACCCAAGCCCCCAGCCAGCATTGCCTGTAACCTGTAACCATTATATCTTGCCTACTTTTCCATGCCTGTAACTCTTACTTTCCCATGTAATCTTTGTCCTTCTACCCAATAAATGCAGCTGGCTTACAGGAGGGGCAGAGCAGATTTTTGTGGATGGCCTGCTGTTCTCCCATACTGCCGACATTACTGGAATAAATGCTCATATATGATTCAACCCTGTCTCTGCTTAATTGGCTCAAGTAGTGACAGGCAGCCCAGACTCGTTAGTTGTCCAGTTACATTTTCACAACAGAGAAGGTGGGGACACTAGCTAGCTTCCTGGTGACCATGTACCTACCTGCTTCTCAGCATGGTGTTATCACTTCCCTTAAATAACTCCCAACTTACTTAATCATAGACACAGTATTCAATATTTTAAAGAATCCCACACACATTCCATATTAAAATATTGTCTAAAACCTATTCTTTTGAATCAAACATGTTTGTCTACGTGAAATAGACTAACATCCTAAAATTTTAATAAAAAGTAAATTTTCTTCTAGTTTTTACAGTTTAATATGTCCTTCTTAGAAGATGAAAAATCATTATTTCAACAATCTAAGATCAAATTGGATGATGTCAACAATCAGACCCAGTGCACAAACCCTTCCTTTACCTGAACCTCTCTTTCTATTCTTCTAAGAATACTGACATTATCTGGATGTCAACCCTCACTAATTATGTGACCATGAGCAAGTTTTTTAACCTTTTAAGCCTATTTTCTCATTCACTAAGAGGGACTGATACTACCTATTTATAGGCTATTGGTAAGGATTTGAGATTATATAAATAAAGCCTCTGATGCATGGTAGCCAGATAATATAACTATTAGTAATTAAATGATAACACTAATTCAATGCAATAGATGATGGAAATAAGAAGACTAATACCTCTAGAAAGTGGGACTTATGATCCCAATTATGAGCCTGCACTTAAAGAGATTCCCCAAATGAGACAAGACCCAGAAGGATTCATGAAACATCACTAGCCAACGTATTTGCAAAGCAATGTTATTTTATTAAGGTAAACAATATCACTGGAAATTTTTCTAGTCATCCTAAATAATTTAGAACTATGATAAATCCAGAACTGCTCCAGGAGGTATGGACAAGATGACAAGGTATCATCTCACCCCAGCTCCCAGTCTAGGATGAAAGTTTCTCCCTGGGAGCAGCAGGGTGCCAGCATTTCTCATCCTTAGCCCAACAGCTCTAAGTTGCAGAAACTCTACTGGAGGGAAACTAGACTGACATGACACGGGCTCCCTGCCTCCATCCACCCAGCCTTCAATCATAGGGCAGAAGCTCTATCCCAGGCAAGGTAGGCTGAAAATACTGGAAATGGAACCATATGAAAATTCTGAAGTAGAAAGTTACTATAACCAAAATGAAACTACCATACACCTAGCACCCAGATCCTGATTTCTAATATCATTCTCCAAAAAAAAAAATGAACAAGGGTTTTTTTGAGAAATGGCTGATTCTAGGACTGGAGCAAGACATGTACAAGATGAGAATCTTATAATGCCAAAAAGGAAGTTGTTAAAAAAACACGAGCCCTGGCCACGTGGCTCAGTTGGTTGGAGCATCGTTCTGTACACCAAAAGGCTGTGGGTTGGATTCCTGCTCAGGGCACATAACTAGGTTGGGGGTTCTATCTCCAGTTGGAGTGGGTATAAGAGGCAACTTATCAATGTTTCTTATATCAATGTTTCTCTCTCTCTCTCTCTCTCTCTCTCTCTCTCTCTCTCTCTCTTAATATAGTCTATTATATACACTGACATATAGATAATGGGAATACCAAAAGTAAAAGAGACATAAAAATATTGAAAAAAATAATGTCTGAAAACTCAAATTTGATGAAAAACATTAAACTACATATATAAGAAGCTCAAATTGTAAACTCTAAGTAGAATAAATTAAGAGATCCACACCCAGACACATCATAGTCAAGATGTTGAAAGACAAAGAGAAAATCTTGAAAGCAACAAGAGAAAATAACTTGTTATATATGAGGGATCCTCAATGAGATTAAGAGCTGAAGGCCAGAATGCAGTAGGATGACAAAGTGTTGAAAGAAAAAAACTTTCAACCAAGAATCACATTAATGTTTCTATCTCTCTCTTCTCCTTTCCTCTCTGAAAACAATAAAATATATATATTTTAAAAGCACATATCACAATAATATCCTGCCTCACATATTCTAGTAAAAGGAAACAAACTCCTTATCTTTCTATTTGTATCATCACCTTTCCTATCTTGTCAAACAACAGAAATTATATTTTGCAAACTACATGGTATACATTATGATTTATATAATATTCTTATAAACTGAGTGGCCAAATTATTTTGATCTACTAGAGGCCCGGTGCATGAATTCGTGCATGGGTGGGGTCCGGCCAGCCTGGCCAGGGGGAGGGGACATGGGCAGTTGGCCAGCCTGCCTGCTGGTCGAACTCCTGGTCGAGGGGACAATTTGCATATTAGCCTTTTATTATATAGGATATATACTGAGTGGCCAGATTATTATGCGTTCAGAGATCATAATAATCTGGCCACTCAGTGTGTACATTCTCATGAGCAATGTTAGCATTTTATTTACAGCTTATGACCTAACCTACACTAAGAGGACTCCTGCAATATCTCAAATACTTTACTTTTTCAAATATTATTAAATTAAGGAGCCACTTGAACAGTAGGGGAAGGTATTAACACATTCCAAAAACCTTGACTGTCTGAGTTTTTGCTATACCAAATGCCAATCATTTCCACCCCCCCCCAGCTATAGTCCTTTCTTTTAAAAATAAAATAAAATAATTTCACTCATAGTCCCAGAAGTCAATGTTACATACAATGCAACACTGTCCCTTGACCATAGCTTGCTGGACTACAGAAAAAACCCTGGTCAAACCTGTACCAATCATATTCTCCTTTCTGGAAGATGGGAATTCAAACTAAAAGCCCAAGACAGTAATAACTTACAGCAGGTTATTTTTCTAAAAGTATGTTTTTATTTATTTTTAGATATAGAGGAAGGGGGAGGGATAGAGAGATAGAAAGAAACATCAATGAGAGACAAACTTCATCGATCAAACCGGTGACCTCTTGGTTTCTGGGTTGATGCTCAACCACTGAGCCATAGTGGCCCAGGCTAAGCTACTATTTTGAAGCAGCTATAACATTACCTGCAAGTGGATGAGTGAGAAATTTGAAAATGGCTTGGAGAGAAGCAATTCTGAATCAAGAGGCAAGAAAAGTAACTGCCTAATTATTTCCTGCAATTGAATCCAGGAGATATACAAGGTTCTTAAAACAAAACCTCATTTTACTTATAATTTGTTAAGCAAGTTTCTATTTCTTAAGATACTGCCTACTTATAATATGAAGTATACATTAATATATTAATATATGTATTAGGTAATCAATTTAGTTCCTCTGAGCCACTATTGTTAAGCCCAAAATAATAGTGGCTTAAATAAAAAAGTTCTCTCTCATGTAAAAGTCTGGATAAGTGTATCTGCTTCAGCACTCATCATTTTGCATGCATCCCAGCCACAAAGAGGAAAAGTGGGTACAAGGAAAGCAAACTCCTTTCCTTTTAGGGTAAAACACAGATGATATACCCATCATTTTCATTCATATCTTGTTGGCCGAGATTTAATACTGTTCCCAAACCTGGCTGCAAAGGAGACTGGGAAACGTAGTCTTTACCTAGGTGGCAAGCACCTATGTAAATAAAAAATCAGTTATAAACTAAAAACTGAACAGATACTGGAAGCCAACTTAGAATATACTAAATACTCAAATATTACATCTAACTCTCCAGAGTATTTCAGTCACTATTAGTGAGTGTTCTTAAAAGAAATTAAAATATTCTCCAACCCAAGAAAAAAAAATAAATGGGAAAGAGACAAATGAACCCCCTATATGGACTTCAGGAAGGAGATAAATGAAAACTATTTTCAGCACTTTCTATCCTTCATCATGCCCTTATTCTCCAATCCTGTCATATCATTACTTTTTTTTAAAAAAAATCAAGAACTAGCAGGCATGTATGTTACACGTGCACTGCAGAAGACAAAAGGCAGACGTGGAGCACAAAGGATGTAGTGAGAGTCTGAGAATAGCAGACCAACTTAATTTTGCTGGTTGAATGCATCAACCTAGCTAATAAAATTTTGAGATTCTGTATCTCAAAGAACCTAGAAGTCCTCAAATTAAAATCTCTTGCAAAAGGCCATCTTTTATTTACCATTAGTATCATTAATACTCCAGAAAGTTGGCACAAAGATGGCATGCTTGGTTATTTTTAACCCCAAATCACCAGACTATTCAGAGTTATTCATATTAATTTTGTGCCCAACCAGGGTGGCTCAGTGGTTGAGCGTCAATCTATGAAACAGGAGGTCACAATTTGATTCCCAGTCAGGGCCCATGCCCAGGTTTCAGGCTCAATCCCCGTAGGGGGCGTGCAGGAGGCAACCGATCAATGATTCTCTCTCATCATTGATGTTTCTATCTCTCTCTTCCTCTCCCTTCCTCTCTGTAATCAATAAAAATGTATTTATTTAAAGAAAAAAATTCTGAAGTGGGCCCATGGACTCTAATTTTAAAATTATAAAAATGTTCTAAACCTACTGTGGTGACCACTTCACAATATATGAAAATCAAACCATCATGCTGTACACCTTAAACTTATAACAGTGATGTATGTCAATTATTCCTCAAAAAAACTGGGGGAGAAAATTATAAAAATACAAAACTTATGAAGTAATCATTAGAAACATCTTCTCCTCAAAATAAAAAGAAATTAATATACACTGAGTGGCCAGATTATTATGATCTCTGAACGCATAATAATCTGGCCACTCAGTGTGAGTGTGTGTGTGTGTGTGTGTGTGTGTGTGTGTGTGTGTATTAGAGGCCCGGTGCATGAATTCATGCATGGGTGGGGTCCGGCCAGCCTGGCCAGGGGGAGGGGACATGGGCGGTTGGCCAGCCTGCCTGCTGGTCGAACTCTTGGTTAAGGGGACAATTTGCATATTAGCCTTTTATTATATATGATATACACTGAGTGGCCAGATTATTATGCGTTCAGAGATCATAATAATCTGGCCACTCAGTGTATATTAAGCACTCAAGTCCTGAACTAGACACCAGTAGGTTTGATTCAATTTTTTTAAAGTCATCTTTTCTAAATATTCCCCAGGCTATATTTGGAACTTAACAACCTTTATAGCCTAACATACATTCTCATACAGGTTTTATAAATTACCAACTCTTTCTTTCATGACTGTGACATTAAGATATCCTATAGTTAGCCTGCCATATTCGAGGACATAAAAATTCACAATTTAAAATACAGTCTGCCAGCTCTAGCTGGTTTGGCTCAGTGGATAGAGTGTTGGCTTGCAGCCTGAAGGGTCCCAGGTTCAATTCTATTCAAGGGCACATGCCTGGGTTGGGAGCTCGATCCCCAGTAGGGGGCATGCAGGAGGAAGCCGATCAATGACTCTCCCATCTCTAAAATCAATTCTATATAATAAAAGGCTAATGTGCAAATAGACCGAATGGCAGAATGACTGGTCGCTATGATGTACACTGACCACCAGGGGGCAGATGCTCAATGCAGGAGCTTCCCCTTGGTGGTCAGTGCGCTCCCACAGGGGGAGCACCACTCAGCCAGAAGCCCTAAGGTGGGCTCACGGCTGGTGAGCGCAGTGTCGGTGGTGGGAGCCTCTCCCACCTCCACGGCAGAGCTAAGGATATCTGACTGCTCGCTTAGGCCCTCTCAGTCGGACATCCCCTGAGGGCTCCTGGAGTGAGAGAGGGTGCAGGCCAGGCTGAGGGACCCCCCCCCCCGCCCCGAGTGCATTAATTTCATGCACTGGGCCTCTAGTAAAAGTATACACTGAGTGGCCAGATTATTATGATCTCTGAACGCATAATAATATGGCCACTCAGTGTATATCCTATATAATAAAAGGCTAATATGCAAATTGTCTCCTCAACCAGGAGTTCGAGCAGCAGGCAGGCTGGCCAACTGCCCATGTCCCCTCCACCTGGCCAGGCTGGCCGGACCCCACCCATGCATGAATTCATGCACCGGGCCTCTAATATCTATACCAGCCGTGGGCAAACTACGGCCCACGGGCCGGATCCAGCCCGTTCGGCTGTTCTATCCGGCCCGCGGAGCCGAAAGAGCGGAGGGTTCTCTTGCTCTCCCCTCCGCCCCTTCACCAGCAGCAGTGTTAACATGGCAACGTCGGGAAACACGGCCGCAGCTCCTTCTTCTGAGTGGGCAGATTTATATCCCCCATTCAGTAGAAGGAACAACCTCTCAATCTTCCAGAGGCTCCTTGTAATGCCCACGGACGCGTCCCCCGACATCACCCTGGGAATGCGTAGACACGTTATCGTGGTGATGTAGGGAGACACGCCCCTGGAGAGCACAGTATCAGAGCATTAGCTAAAAAGGAGACCAACAACACTGTTCCCACTGAAGTTGATGTTTTAAAGACCAAAAACCTTTCAACCCAGTCTACATTGCCATCTACATCTACGTCCCGGGCATAATTTGGAAGTTGCACTAAAGAAAATGTTTAATTTACTGTTTACACATTTTGTTCTTTTCTATTTGTTTTAGTTTTAAGTTATTTTATTATATTTAAGTTTAATTTGAAAGGCTTTTGTACCTTTCCTTTGTTAGGCAATTTTATTTTGCCTTTGCCATCTTCAATATAAGGTATGTTATTGTGCTATGATTCCTCCATTTTTTGAACTTTCAAATTATAATAATTAGTGTTTACATTCTTCTTGTTAAAATGTTTGAAATGAATAAAACTATTGAAATAAAAAAAAAGACCGTACCCTTTTATGTAATGATGTTTACTTTGAATTTATATTAGTTCACACAAACACTCCATCCATGCTTTTATTCCGGCCCTCCGGTCCAGTTTAAGAACCCATTGTGGCCCTCGAGTCAAAAAGTTTGCCCACCCCTGATCTATACTGTATATATACACTGAGTGGCCAGGTTATTATGATCTCTGAACGCATAATAATCTGGCCACTCAGTGTATTTTTTAAAAAGTGATTCAAGTACCATTTAAAAATTAAAATAAAATACATTATGCCATAAATAAGAACCATAATTAAATATCAAATTCAGGTACAAATCTCTAAAATACTACTTGTTACTGAAAAAATTTATTATATGTATATTAAAACTCAGCCCTCTAAGTAGCCAGAATATATATGGAGGGGGAGGGGAAGATTAGGAAATATTCATGCTAATAAACGAACACTCCTTTCACAAAAAGATTCACGATTCATAAAGTGTTTAAAATTACTCTATCTAGAAAAACTGAGACTATTTTACAAGATAGTATTATCCTATAAAAACATTTATAATTGTAAATGCTAGCTAGCATTTGCCAGTACTAAAGGTTCACCATTGAACCCCTATCCACAAAATGGTATAGAATTGATATTTTGAGTGGAATGGATGTCTTTAGCCCTTGCATAAATTCCCAACTCAAGAAAGGCACATGCCAGTAATAAAATGATTCAGTAAAACACCACTGGGAAAAGAAATAAGTTGCATTTAACTCTATGTGGCTTCCTTTAGAATCTTAAAACATATACTAGGAAGATAAATTTTACTTACAATGTCAACACATTTTAAAAGAATACAGAACATTCTGAATTATTTCTTTTAACTTAAATCAGTCTTACACTCCATTCATTTGCTGTTTATAATGACAGATTTTTTTTCTTTAACTAGAAAACTGTAAATTGAACTCAAATAGGTCATGCTCCAAAATTAGAATAAGATTTTCCTCTAAATATGATATTTTTTTAAAAAATTGAATCTAGAGGAACAATAAAATTATTTAACCTGCTAGATTGGTTAAAGATAGCAATCATATTTTAAAATTTATATTTATTGTGGAAAGTAATACAGATATTCCCCCTTTTACCCTATTGACTCCCTCAACCCTGCTCCCACCACCTCCTCCCAAGGCCTTCAGGCACTATTGTCTATGTTCATGGGTTATGCATATCCTATCTAATAAAAGAGTAATATGCAAATTGACCATCACTCCAACATACAAGATGGCTGCCACCATGTGGCCACAAGATGGCCACCACAAGATGACCAGCAGGGGAGGGCAGTTGGGAGGGACCAGGCCTGCAGGGGAGGGCAGTTGGGGGTGACCAGGCCTTCAGGGGAGGGCAGGTGGGGGTGACCAGGCCTGCAGGGGAGGGCAGTTAGGGGTGGCCAGGCCTTCAGGGGAGGGCAGTTAGGGGTGACCAGGCCTTCAGGGGTGGGCAGTTAGGGGCAATCAGGCTGGCAGGGGAGCAGTTAGGCATCAATCAGGCTGGCAGGGGAGTGGTGGGGGGATGATCAGGCTGGCAGGCAGAAGTGGTTAGGGCAGTGGTTGGCAAACTGCGGCTCGCGAGCCTCATGCAGCTCGCAAGCCAGTTTGCCGCTCTGTTGACTAATGAGTTTGCCGACCACTGACCTAGACTCTCGATTCCAGTAATTACAGGCTGTTGTTGTTCCTTGTGATTAAGCCCCTATCCGCATGTGGCTCGCAAGCCGCAGTTTGCTGACCACTGGGTTAGGGGCAATCAGGAAGGCAGGCAGGCGAGTAGTTGGGAGCCAGCAGTCCTGGATTGTGAGAGGGATGTCCGACTGACCGTTTAGGCCCAATCCTACCAGGATCGGGCCTAAATGGGCAGTCGGACATCCCTCGAGGGGTCCCAGATTGGAGAGGGTGCAGGCTGGACTGAGGGACACACACACACCCGTGCACTAATTTTGTGCACTGGGCCTCTAGTATGCATATAAGTTCTTTGGTTAATCTCTTCCCACCTTCCCCTGAAATATGCCAGTCTGTTACATGCTGCAATGTCTCTGGATCTATTTTGTTCATCAGTTTATTTGTTCATTAGATTCCACATATGAGTAAGATCATGTAATATTGTCTTTTTCCTACTGCCTTATTTACTAATCATTTTTAATGAGTGCATTTGAGTTCACTTGCAGTAGTTTCTAAAATTTTTCCAAGTGTTAATGATGATTCACACACATATGACACTAACTGAACACCTATCATATGTAAAGCACTGTGAAAAACAAAAGGTGGGGAGGAGAAAAATTGTTTTCATCCCCCAATGCTAAGTACATTTGCAGCTTTTCTTTGCCCACTCCCATAATTCCCAAAATAGTCAATACAATCTTGTTCATTGTAAGTGCCTTTTGCTGGTCCATCTATAGCTCATCATGGTACTGTTGAAATTCCACAATCAAGATGGCACAAACTCCCCCATGAAGATGACCCAGCAGAAGGAGGGGGTTGTCTGTTTTAAGCTGCATTTTCTTGAGACTGCTCAACATCTGTTGACTCCCTTGGTAACAGAAGTCCACAGATTTCTCCAGCTCACAGGCATATGCATGACATTGCCAGAGGACAAGCTATGACAAGACTCTGATCCCTCAGCTGCAATCCACCAAGTTACTAGACAAGTTGGAATTTCCCTCTCTGAAACGCTATGGGACACTTGCCCACATTGACACTCTTATGCCACTTCGTTCCCCATGCAGATTCCAGAGTTCTCCCTGCAGTTCATCTTTAGTGGCACCATACGGCATTACCCAGGAAGCCAACGCCTTTACAAAGCGGACAGTTCCCTGGGTTACCTCCAGTAGAAGGCTTCTAAGAACGATGCTTAAGAAAAATAAGTACATCAGAGGTGCCTTGTGGCTAAAGACTCCACCACTTTGCAGATTTCTTTAAACTACTGATAAACTTTCATACATAAATACTTGGGAGACACATTAAGAGTTCTAACTATCAAAATTTTATTTTATTTTTTTTTTAAATATATTTTATTGATTTTTTACAGAGAGGAAGAGAGAGGGATAGAGAGTTAGAAACATCGATGAGAGAGAGACATCGATCAGCTGCCTCCTGCACGCCCCCTACTGGGGATGTGCCCGCAACCCAGGTACATGCCCTTGACCGGAATCGAACCCGGGACCCTTCAGTCCGCAGGCCGATGCTCTATCCACTGAGCCAAACCGGTTAGGGCCTAACTATCAAAATTTTAAACATTAAAAATAAAGATTTCATAAGTTCTGTTTCTATAGCCTTTAGGAACATTTATGATGTCTGAAAAGATAGTATTATCATTCATGGGACCTCATGGCTGCTGAGGTACACAGAGATTTGGGTCTAAATTCAAAATAATTCAGAAATAAGAATGGAATGCAGTTTTAACTTTCCATATGGGAATAATTTCTGCTTCTGTTGTAGACAGTTAAATAGACATGAGCAGAGCGAGAATGATGGACCAGGTATAGAAGTTCACCAGGATGGAAAGCCACAGGTGCCTAGGAATGGACAATCAATTGTAGGGTAGGACCTCGCCCCCAGGGTGATGTTCCCTCCCCTAGCATATCGCTAGTTATGAGGTTTGTACCCCTTGACCTTTGCTCCCTAGCATCTAGATTTCAAGTTGTATTTCAGCTCCAGGCCCAGATAAGCTACAGCTGACATCAGGATAAGCTGCATGGAATAATGACACCCCCAGCCCTGGTGCTTGTCTATCAATCAATGGAGACCACAACCCTGAATGGGCACACCTGGAAAGCTACTGAATATTCTATTAAGACTAGTGGCCTGGCCCTGACCTGTTTGGCTCAGTGGATAGAGCGTCAGCCTGCGGACTGAAGGGTCCCGGGTTTGATTCCGGTCAAGGGCATGTACCTTGGTTGCGGGCACATCCCCAGTAGGGGGTGTGCAGGAGGCAGCTGATCAATGTTTCTCTCTCATTGATGTTTCTAACTCTCTATCCCTCTCCCTTCCTCTCTGTAAAAAATAAATAAAATATATTTTTAAAAAAAGACTAGTGGCCTGGTGCACAAAATTCGTGCACATTAGAAGGGAATTAGAGGAAATATTTTAATATTGCTATTTGCCCTTTCTCTATAATACAAGTGTCAGAGATAAAAGAAAATTAGTAAAATTTATATGCAAATCTTCCTCCTGTCAGAGTTTGAGGCATGACGCAGGACCCAGAGTCAAGTCCCTGCCCACCTGCATGCACCTCGAAATCGTGTGGGACCCAGACCCGGCTGGCCCCACCCCCATTGGACGAGATCCAGACCTGGCTGGCCCCACCCCCATCAAGCCCCACTCGGCAGTGGGGCACACCTCAGGTCCCCTGGCCCAGTGCTGTGTAGGGGGTGCAGCCTCAGGTCCCCCGCTCTGGCCTGGCACCACCCAGCCTCAGGTCCCTGCTGATCGCTCATTACAATTTATTACGGGAACCCCACCTCCGCTGTGGGTGCAGCCATCTTGTGATGGTGTGACGGAGTGAGGGTCAATTTGCATATTACCTCTTTATTATATAGGCTCTTTCCCTGGGACCTCCCCTAAAATCTACGCCCTTAAAATCCTTAGGGTGGCCCTAGCCAGTTTGGCTCCATGGATAGAGCATCAGCCTGCGGACTGAAGGGTCCCTGGGTTTGATTCCAGTCAAGGACACATGCCTGGGTTGTGAACTCAATCCCCAGTGTGGGCATGTAGGAGGCAGCCAATCAATGATTCTCTCTCATCATTGATATTTCTATCTCTCTCTCCCCCTCTTCCTTCCTCTCTGAAGTCAATAAAGAAATATATATTTTTTAAATCCTTAGGATGGTCCCAGTGCATGAGCACACCCAGTGCCTTTCCCTCCCCCCACCCCCACTCCCCACAGCTGGCCCATTACCACTAGCTTCCTCACTCGTAAGCTCCAAGGGCCCTTCCTTTACCTCCAGGACTTGTTTGCTAACCCCATTTCTTCTGGGAATTACTTTTTCTAGAAGAGTAGTTTACCCAATATACTATGTTCTCTTACAGTTTGGGTCTTGCTCTGAATTCTTTCCTAACCAGAACCCAAGTACCAAGGTGCTGAACCCAGGTTTGGTCTGACCCCACTGGTCAGTCACCTGGTACTGTTCCTGCCACCTACAACACTTTCAATAATGTTGACTGGGTAATCTTTCACTGTAAACAAGTAGAAAGCTGGACAAAAATATGACAGCTGGAAATGAAGGGGAAAAAAATACATTGTTCACAGCCTGTAAATATAGAAAATCCAAAATAAACTATCAGAAAAGATGAGTTTATCAAAACTGAGGGATACAAAAGTTAATATCCAAAAATCAATTGTTTTTATATACACTAGCAATAAAATTAGAGAATAAATTTGAATATCATTTACAATACCATCAAATTCCCAGAAATAAATTTTAAAAATTGGAAAGCCTCAATATAGAAAGCTATAGAAAACAGTATTTTAAAAAATTAAAGGAAACAAAATAAGTGAGGGGGTGTCCCATGTTCCTGAGATTTAAAATTGTAAAGATGTCAATTATATCCAAATTGATCTAGAGACCCAATACAGTCCCAATCAATTCTAACAAGTGTTGCATGGAAACTTATAGGCTGATTCAAAAATGTATACAGAAATGCAAACAACCAAGGAAAACAAGACACGCTTGAAGAAGAAAAGACTTTCTCTTCAAATATCAGGACTTATTATAATCGTTAAGACAGTATATTAGACAAACTGATAAAAGGAAAGAAAGAAGCACAAAAACAGATCATACATGAAATGGATGCTTATACAAAAAAAGTTAGCACTGCATATCAGAGAGGAAAGTTTGACCTTTGCAATAAATGGTGCCAAATCATTTGAATATACATAAGGGAACAAAATTTAACTTGATCTCTAACTCATACCATACATAAACATTAATTTCAGGTGGATTATATATCTCAATGTAAAAATCAAAACAATAAAGCTCCTAAATGATAATGTAGAAGAATCTCTCTTTGTGGATACAACAAGCACCAAAAGAAAGAACAGATAAACTAGACTATATTAAAATTAATTTCTATTCATCAAGGAGAGTGACCAGGTAAGCCACAAAGCAGATATTACACACACAGAGATACATTTTTTTAACTGGTCAACCTATGGTGATAATAAAAAGCAGACCAACTTTTAGTCAATAATTTCACTGATTTTAAATTCTCTATAGAAGATGTATTATTATTGTCTGAACCTGGGCAGACCACACCCATCACTCACAGCCCTTGATACACCACTAACTTTGGGGGTTCACAATGTTTTATGTCTTCACTTGAGTCTGGTTACATTAAATGTTGGTTTTGTGACAATCCAATGCGAATGGTTCACTGATGTCTTGTATACCTTCAGTGTTTATCACGTTTAATTATAAAATAGATTTAAAAGGCAATGGGTATGTATACTTCTTGATTTACAAAATAATAAATGAAACAAAGGTTGCATATCTTTTTTTTAATTAATTAATTTTTTAAAATCCTCACTTGAGGATATTTTTCCATGGATTTTTAGAGAGAGTGGGAGAGTGAAAGACAGAAATACTGATGTGAGAGAAACACATCAATTGGTTGCCTCCTGTACTCACCCTGACCAGGGCCCAGGCCAGGGCAGTGAGGAGCCTGCAACTGAGATACGTGCCCTTGACTGTGCCCTTGAACCCAGGACTCTTCGGTCTGCAGGCCAACACTCCATCCACTAAGCCAAACCGGCCAGGGCAAAGTTGAATATCTTTAATATGTTAGTAAGACACTGTGATATATAATAAGAAATATACACTGAGTGGCCAGATTATTATGATCTCTGAATGCATAATAATCTGGCCACTCAGTGTATATCCTATATAACAAAAGGCTAATATGCAAATTGTCCCCTCGACCAGGAGTTCAACCAGCAGGCAGGCCGGCCAACTGCCCATGTTCCCTCCCCCAGGCCAGGCTGGCCGGACCCCACCCATGTACGAATTCATGCACTGGGCCTCTAGTATATATATACGGAGTGGCCAGATTATTATGCGTTCAGAGATCATAATAATCTGGCCACTCAGTGTATATTTGGTCTTTGTTCCAGTTTCTGGCACAGAGTTCCTTAAACCCTTAGAATTTCCTAAGTCAGTGGTCGGCAAACCACGGCTCGTGAGCCACATGTGGATCGTGAGCCGCGGTTTGCCGCTCTGTTGACTAATGAATTTGCTGACCACTGGACTAGACTAAATGTTACCGTGTAGCTGTGAGGATTAGGCAATTGTGGCATATTGTGTGCAAAGAGGTAAAGGGTAGTATAAGACAGTGGTCGGCAAACTCATTAGTCAACAGAGTGGCAAACCACATGTGCCGCAGTTTGCCGACCATTGTCCTAAGTGATAAGAGCAACAAAGGTGTCTCTTGTTAATAAGGTGACTTTAGAAAAGCCCCTAGATAACCTAAAGATGGGGGTAGGTTGCCAGTGGAGGCACTCAAGTGATCAGAGGGTTAGAATTTTCAGGCCTCCCACCCCATCTCCAGCGAGGGGAGAGGGGTTTGTGATAGAGTTCAATTGCCAGTGGTGGAAGATTCAATCAATCATGCCTGTGTAATGAAACCTCCATAAAAACACAAAAGGGTAGAGTTCAGAGAGCTTTAAGGTGGTGAACACACGGAAATTTGGAGAGAATGGCCTGCCTGGAGAGGGCATGGAAGGTCAATGGCCTTTCTCCAGGCCACTATTAAAATTATTTAACCCAAGAGAAATGAAAACATCTGCCCATTTTATTTGTATTAGCCCAAAATAAGAAACAATCTAAATATACTATCTTTATGTAAATTAACCGTCACTCCATCACAAATATGGTGGCGCCCACAGCCACAAGGTGACGGCACCCAGTCCTCTCAGCCCCGCCAGAGTCCCCCAATTCCTGGGGGGCGGCCGTTGAGAGCTGGCAGCATGAACGGCCTGGTGGAATGCTTGCTTCGTTGCCGTGGCAATGAGGCAAGCATTCCGCGCCCGGCCGCAGATGGGCCTCTGGGCCACAGAGAGCCTCTGGGCAGTGGGCACGGAGCAGCCAGGCCCCGCAGAGAGCTACTAGCACACGAATTCATATGCAGGGCTACTAGTCTGTTAATAAGAGAATGGATAAATTGTGTTTTACCATACAATAAAATGGAAACAAGAAAAAGATTTAGGAAACTTTTGCTCCAATCACTGCAAACCACACTCACTGACAGAAATCCATGGGAGTGAACAGTTCATGTAAATATTTTGTGTCCAATTATATCTTCCCTGAAAAATTACATGTTGTACTGTGAATATCAAATTTGAAAACTTGGAATATTTCAGTGTGGTGCATCCCATCAAACCATAGCCTTGTGACATAATGAGCTACTGCAGAATCCCACTTGATAAGTGGTAAGAACCTAGGTATAAGCTCTTAAATTTTCAGTGTGATAAAATTTGTTTTAAAAACCTCCTTTAGTTTCTCAAAAAATTAAAAATAGAACTACCATATGATCCAGCAATCACACTTCTGGGTTTATATCCAAAGGAAGCAAAATCTGTATCTCAAAGAGATATGTGCACTCCCATGGTTCACTGCAGCATTATTCACAATAGTCAAAATATAGAAACAACCCAAGTGTCTGTTGATGGATGACTGAATAAAGAAAATGGGAAGGGGCCCTACTGGCTTGGCTCAGTGGATAGAGTGTTGGCCTACGGACCAAAGGGTCGCAGGTTCAATCCCAGTCAGGGGCACGTACCTCGGTTGCAGGCTCCTCCCCAGTGGGCCCTGGTCAGCTCATGCAGGAGGCAACCAATCGATGTGTCTCTCTCACATCGATGTTTTCTCTGTCTTTCCCTCTTTCTTCCACTCTCCCTAAAAATCAATGGAAAAATATCCTTAGGTGAGGATTAACAAAAAAAAACAAAAAGAAAGAAAGAAAATGGGAAGGGGGTATAAAATGGAATACTACTCAGCTATTTTTTTTTAAAGAATTCTGCCATTTTTGACAACATGAATAAACCTGGAAAGCATTATGCTAAGTGAAATAAACCAGAGAAAGACAAATATTGTATGATATCACTTACATGTGGAATCTAAAATTTTAAAAATGAAAGTCATACAAACAGTAGTATGCTAGTTACCAAGGGATGGGAGTGGGAAAATGGGGAGATATTGGTCAAAGGGTGTAAACTTTCAGGTACAAGTTCTGAGGCTCCAACGTACAACATGGTGACTACAGTTAAGAATACTACTATATTGTATCCTTGAAATTAGCTAAGAGAGTAAATCTTAAGTGTTCTCACCAAAAAAAAAGGTAACTATGTAAGGTGATGGATGTGTTAATTAACTTGATTGTGGTAATCATTCCACAATGTACATGTGTATCAAATCATCACATTATACACTATAAATATATACAATTTTACTTGCCAATTATACCTCAATTAAGTTGAGAGGAAAAAGGTATGACTTTGCATAAAAAAGAAACCCTCTTTAAAAAAGGACAGAAGGATACATATTGAATAAAAACAGCTAAGCTACCTTCCTAGTTTGAAAATGCAGAGCCTTTGACCCCCCCCCCCTATTTTTTAAAATATTATCTTATTGACTTCAGAGAGGAAGGGAGAGAAGGAGAGAGAAACATCAATGATGAGAGAGAATAATTGATCAGCTGCCTCCTGCACGCCCCACACTGGGGATTGAGCCTGTAACCCAGGCATGTGCCCTGACCAGGAATCGAACCCTGACCTCCTGGTTGATAGGTCGATGCTCAACTACTGAGCCATGCTGGCAGGGCGAGCCTTTACCCCTTTTATCCAAACTCTTGAACACCCCAGTTTTTTCTAGGTACCTACTACTTACTGTCCCAGGCCCTAGGGTAAAACCAAACAAAAGATAGTTTCTCTGACCTCCTTGAAGGAAGAAATATAGCTAATGGTGTTGGACAGACATTATCAGAGCAAGGATGATGGGTCAGGTACAGAAACTCACCAGGGCAAAAAGCCCTGGATGCCTAGCAAAGGGGCAAACCTGGGAAAACAAGAACCTCGCCCCCAGGGTAAACTATCCTCCCCTTGCTTATCACTGGTCATTCTGTTTGGACCCCTGATCTTTCATATCACTGGTCAGATGGTTTAGACCCCCTGACCTTTTCCTTCCTAAAGATAACATCTAGGCCTCACTTATATTTCAGCTCCAGGCCCAGAAAAGCAGCAAAACCAAACAAGTGACAGTGTGGCTGCCTTAGGACCAGCTACATTGACTAATAACCCCCCCTGCCCTGGCACTGACCAATCGGTGGATACCACAACCCTGAAAGAGGACACCAGGAAAGCTAATGAATATTCTATTAAGACCCTCTCCTGAGACCTCCCCTAAGATTTACACCTGCAAGAGAAATATAATTAGGCTCAGGACAAAGGACCCAGTGCTTGCTCTCCCTCCAAGGAGCATGCCCAGGCCATTCCCTCCCCCTCTCCTCCCACCAGCATGTATGCAACTGGGGGAGCAATGGACAGCGATAGCTCGTCCCAGGCTAACCTCCTGAACCTGTCTCCAAGACCCCCTTTTCTCTGACTTCTCAGTGCCAAAGCAGCCCAGCCTAGACTTTCCTGTTGCTTCTTCTAAGCCCTTCCTTGTTTTACTGTCCTAAGTACATTTTTACTGCCATCATGGACCCAATACCCTTTGGCTCAGTGTGCTGTGTAGCCCTTCCCTTCGGATATCCCCATCTCCCATCCTCTTTTCCTTAAATAAACTCAATTTTTCTTTATTCACCATCTGAGATTGCTATTTAGCCCTACCCACACACCACCGACTTTAACCTTTCAAACAGTAATGCCAGAAATCAAATGACTAAATCTTTCCCAACTCTCTAGTTATTACTGTGAATCACATTCTACACCAATGCTGTCCAGCAAAACATTCTGTAATGATAGAAATGTCCTATACCTGCACTGTTCAATACAGTAGCCACTAGTCAAATTATTGGGTATGTGAATTGTGACTAATACACTGAAGAACTGAATCTTTTAATTCTATCTAATTTTAATTAATTTAACCAAGTAGTCATGTGGGGCTAGAAGCTACCATATTTGACAGTGCAACTCTATACATACTTCTGTCATAATACTTACCATTGATAAATGCTACAGTTCCCCAATGATAAGGTTCTACTAGCTGTAAGTATCAGCAATTTAATACTCTTGAAGAGGGAATGAAAAACTACATTAAACAAATATGGCAGGATTAAGCCTCATTTGGATTTTAGAAATGCTAAAGCCTGGGGAGAAAATATACTTTAGAATTAAGGAGACCCAGTAGCTATATTTACTAGGCCTCTCCCTTTGGAGGTGAGCAGCCTGTGAAAAAGGACTCTATAATCCACCTGTGCCTATAATAGCAGTCAGCACAGAGAAGGCGCTCAATAAACATTTGCTCAGTAAAATGCCAAACAAGTGTCTCTCTCTCCCACTGGTATTCAAAGAGCAAGAGACTGGATCTGTAATATTTGTATTCCTAGCACTTAAACAGTACTACAGACTATAATATGCAGTCAATATTTGTTTTTTTTTAATTGGCATGCAATGATGAAAGTGGAAACAATGGTGTGGCTACAAATGACACTTGGAAGACAGAAGCAGAAGAACTTGCTGACCAGAATGTGGAGTTAAAGGGAGAACTCCATCACTGTAAACAGAAAAAGGAAAGTCTGGAAGAGGAACTACTAAGTGTACCGGTTAATAATGGCAGATTTTGTAGTCAAAGAAAACACTATAATTTCAAGAGAAACAACAAAAGTGCTTTATTCGAAATAATGTCCATCGCTAGCTATACATTCCCCCCTTCTTTCAGGTAATTTATGGATACTGTCCCAATAGAACTTTTCTTGTTTTGAGGCAAACCATTCAGAGACCCAATTTCCCACTTCGTATGTTTTGAAGTGCTGCTCAGAAAGTGCGTGTGCCGTCGATTGGAACAAGTGGTCATCTGAAGGAGCAAGGTCTGGTGAATACAGCGGGTGGGTTAATACTTCCCAGGCAAGATCTTTTAACGTGTCTTTAACTGGTTTTGAAGTGTGTGATGGTGCGTCACCATGAAGCAAAATTACTTTGCTGTATCTTCTGGCACATTCTGGTCGTTTCACGATTAAAGCCTGGTTCAAATTGATTATTTATTGTCGGTAGCGATCAGTATTCATGGTTTCACCTGGTTTTAGAAGCTCATAATACACCACACCTTCCTGATCCCACCAAATGCAGAGCATTGTCTTCTTTCCGATGCGATTTGCCCTTGCAGTCGATGTTGATGGTTGACCTGGATCAACTCATGATTTGTGCATTTGGGATTCTCAAAATAAATTCACTTTTCATCACCAGTCACAATTTGATGCAAAAAAGACTTTCTTTCGTGCCCCTGAAGCAACATTTTACTGACTTTTCGGTTTTCCATTTGTCTTTCGTTCAGCTGATGTGGCACCCATTTCCTTCCTTTAAAATCTTTCCCATTGCTTGTAAACAATCGGAAATTGTTTGCTGAGCAACATTTAATCTTTCTGCAAGTTGTTTTTGAGCTTGACACTCATCTTCATCCAATAATACCTGTAACTGTTGGTCTTCAAACGTTTTCATTTGACCTGTACATTCTCTGTCTTTCACATTGAAACCATCACTTTTAAAGCATTTAAACCAGCGTTCACAAGTATCTTGAGATGAAGCATGCTCACCATAAGCTTCCTGAAGTATACGATAACTTTTTCTTCAAAATAAAGTAATGAATTAAAACTTCCCGCAAATGCTCTTTTTTTGGCATGAAATTCGACATTTTTAAGTGTAAAAATATCTGTGATGTTAACACCTTCAGCAAATTTGACATATGAAGTTTTGAAGCTTGCTGTCAATACAACAAAATAGCATACATATCAAATCGCATATATATCAACATATGTGTAACTCCATCTATAGTATTGAAAAAAAATCCACATTATTAACTGATACACCTAATAAATTTGGTGAAAGAAGCTAAATTTAAGAGAATGGTGGATGACACCTACTACTTACAAACTATATACTAGACACTTTAAGAACTACAAAGATGCAACTTACTCTCAAAGAAGTTACAGTCTAGTAGAAGTATGTAGGCTAAGGTTAGGGTTAAAACAAAGCATTACCACAAGGGCAGAAAAAGGAAAAAGCCAAATGCACACTGTTAAAGAAAACAAAAATTTTGCAGGAGGAAAAGGCTAGAAATGGAAATAGGAAGACTGGGAGTATGTGACAGAAAAGAAGAGAAGAGAGTTCCAAGGAGATCCAGACTACAAAATGCCACAAACCAGTAAATACGTGCCAGAGAGCCCTAACTGTTGTTACCACTCACAATCCAATTTAGGTCCTATGTATTGTCAAAACCGCACAGATTCCTACAGGCTCTAATGAATCTCATCTCCCCATATGTTCCCATTGTACTATTAGAATACAGGTCCACAGACAGGAACCATGTATTATTAAACTCAATATTTGTAAATATAATACAGTATCTTGGACATATGGAATATAACATACTTGAGTATAAGTGTACTGAAGTATTTTCTGGTCTGAATATATAGATAAGAGTGGCTTATTTTCTTATGGCACACCAATGAAAACTATTATCTTAGCAAGATTGGGTTGTTTCATCAGTTTGAGTGGCTAGAACTCTTTTCATTCAATTTCTTGGGCACCAACTATGGATTAGACATTGCATACAAAATCTCCTCAGAGAAAGAGCTCACAGAAGAGGTGAACACATGAATTAATTACACGTGAGAAGTGTAAAAAAAGGTCTATGAAAGGTATTTTACATGTCCAGAAGATGTATAAACCATCTATGTCTGGGAGAAGGGGGAAACTCTACTTGGAGAAAAGGCTTCACAATGATCTTATTTGAACAGAGTGATTTTCTCCAAACACTCAATAATTCATTTATCTCTGTTTTATTGTAAAAAGTCATGTTATTCATGGCAAATGGACTTTTTGAAAAGTATAAAATGCATTTACAAAAGTCCATTTGCACTGTGCACTCAAGCCATATTGGCCCTCTAGCATGTCTTTTAATGGGCCAACTCCCCATTACCTCTGTAAAACAGACCAGCCGATGCAATGTTTTTGGCTAATAGGTAACTAGTTCAACTTCACACTTCTGCTCCCTTCAATTGAGTTGCATACTTAGCATCCAAAAGTTGGTTGCATTTCTTCCCAAAAAACCATTTGCCAACTCCTTTTGTAACAGACATCACATGGTTTTCAACTAAATAGTATGTAAACCAATTAAAAGAAAGTTTTAGTTTCTGTGAAAATTAGGTAGGATGCTTTGGCAAGATTTGATGAAGGTCATGAGTCACTTTAAAATTGTTGCTATCAATTACACATGGGTTAGATAACATTAAAAGACAGGAGAACACTGTAAAAATTTACAATTCTGCACTAGATGGTTTCATAAGTTGTCTATATTATTGTTCCACTAACAAGAACTCAAAATGGGACCTACTGGACAGATGAGATGGATTATGAGTATGCTTCATACAAGAAAGATGACTCTGAACTTCAGCCAGCTGATCCATACTCAGAAAAAACGTCCTTGGCCCTACATCAAAAGACTGGCAAATAAATATGCTTTACAGCAAAATGTTTGTTATGTGTGCATTTTTATGAATTACTTACAGCTTTACCAATTTTTCAAATTAACTTTCCAATTATTGATTTCAATCCATCAAATAAGAAGCATCCTGCAAATGCTTTTCCCTTCAAATCTCTGCACAAAGGCCACCTCCTTCAGAAAGCCCCAAGAGTGCTAACTGCCTCTTCAAAAAACCCTCAACTGGTGCTAGACTGCTGCTATTGGGTTTAACCTCAAACTACTTTTAAAGAACAAATTCGTAATAAAAACAATCCAAAAATCTCAAACACTTGGAAGTTGAATAGCATGCTATTAAATAATGACTGGGTTACCAATGAGATCAAAGAAGAAATTAAAAGCATCCTGGAAACTAATGACAACAAAAACACAACAATCCAAAATCTATGAGACACAATGAAAGCAGTCCTGAGAGGGAAGTTCATAGCTCTACAGGCCTACCTTAAAAAGCAAGAAAAAATGGTAGTAAATCATCTAACTCTACAACTCAAAGAATTAGAAAGAGAGCAACAAGAAAAGCCCAGAGTGAGCAGAAGGAAGGAGATAATAAAGATCAGGGTAGAAATAAATGACATAGAGACCAAAAAAAAAAACAATACAAAAGGTCAATGAAACCAAGAGCTGGTTCTTTGAAAGAATAAACAAGACTGATGAACCTCTAGCCAGGCTCACCAAGAAGCAAAGAGAGAGGACCCAAATAAACAAAATTAGAAATGAGAGAGGCGAAATAACAACAGACCCCACAGAAATAGAAAGGATCGTTAAAAAATACTATGAACAACTCTATTCCAACAAATTAGACAACCTGGAGGAAATGGACATATTCCTAGAAAAATACAACTTTCCAAAACTCAATCAGGAAGATTCTAAAAATCTCAATAGGCCGATAAGTATGGAAGAAATTGAAGCAGTCATCAAAAAGCTCCCAGCAAACAAAAGCCTGGGGCCAGACGGCTTCACAGTGGAGTTTTACCAAACATTCAAGGAAGAACTAAAACCTATCCTCCTCAGACTATTCCAAAAAATTCAAGAGGAAGGAACACTTCCAAGCTCATTCTATGAAGCCAGCATCACCCTAATACCAAAAACAGATAAAGACAACACAATGAAAGAGAATTACAGGCCAATATCCCTCATGAACATAGATGCCAAAATCCTCAACAAAATTCTAGCAAATCGGATCCAGCAATACATCAGAAAGATCATACACCATGACCAAGTAAGATTTATCCCGGGGATGCAAGGATGGTACAATATCCACAAATCAATAAACGTGATACAACACATAAACAAATTGAGAGATAAAAATCACATAATCATTACAATTGACACAGAAAAAGCATTTGACAAAATCCAACACCCTTTCTTGATAAAAACTTTCAGCAAGGTGGGAATAGAAGGATCATACCTCAACATAATAAAAGCCATATATGAAAAACGCACAGCCAACATCATACTCAATGGACAAAAACTAAAACCATTTCCCCTAAGAACAGGAACAAGACAGGGATGGCCACTCTCACCACTCCTGTTCAACATAGTACTGGAAGTACTAGCCATTGCGATCAGACAAGAAGAAGAAATAAAAGGCACCCAAATTGAAAAAGAAGAAGTAAAACTATCCTTATTCGCAGATGACATGATACTGTACATAGAAAACCCTAAAGACTCCATCAAAAAATTATTAGACTTAATAAATTAGGCAATGTAGCAGGATACAAAATGAATGCCAAGAAATCTATGGCATTTCTTTACACCAATAGTGAACTTATAGAAAGAGAGACTAAAAAAGCAATCCCATTTACCATCGCACCAAAAAAAATTAAGATACCTAGAAATAAACTTAACTAAGGAGGTAAAAGACCTATATGCAAAAAACTACAGGACACTGAAAAAAGAGATAGAGGAAGACATAAACAGATGGAAGAACATACTGTGTTCATGGATTGGTAGAATCAACATTATCAAAATGTCCATACTACCCAAAGCAATCTACAGATTCAATGCAATCCCCATTAAAATACCAACGGCATATTTCACAGACCTACAACGAACTTTCCAAAAATTCATCTGGAATAAAAATAGACCCCGAATAGCTGCAGCAATCCTGAGAAAGAAGAACAAAGTAGGTGGGATCTCAATACCAGATATCAAGCTGTATTACAAAGCCACTGTTCTTAAAACAGCCTGGTACTGGCACAAGAACAGACATATAGACCAATGGAATAGAACAGAGAACCCAGAAATCGACCCAAACCACTATGCCCAATTAATATTTGACAAAGGAGGCATGAACATAAAATGGAGTCAAGACAGTCTCTTCAACAAATGGTGTTGGGAAAATTGGACAGATACATGCAAAAAAATGAAACTAGACCTCCAACTTACACCATACACAAAAATTAACTCAAAATGGATAAAGGACTTAAACATAAGACGGGAAACCATAAAAATACTAGAGGTATCCACAGGCAGCGAAATCTCAGACATATGCCGAAGGAACTTCTTCACCAATACTGCTCCTAAGGCAATGGAAACAAAAGAGAAAATAAACAAATGGAACTACATCAAAATAAAAAGCTTTTGCACAGTAAAAGAAACCATCAACAAAACAATAAGAAAGCCCACTGCATGGGAGAACATATTTGCCAATGTCATCACCGATAAGGGTTTAATCTCCAACATTTACAGGGAACTCATACAACTTAACAAAAGGAAGATAAACAATCCAATCAAAAAATGGGCAAAGGACCTAAATAGATACTTTTCAAAGGAGGACAGAAGGAAGGCCAAGAGACATATGAAAACATGCTCAAAGTCACTAATTATCCGAGAGATGCAAATCAAAACAACAATGCGGTATCATCTCACAACTGTCAGAATGGCTATCATCAACAAATCAACAAACGACAAGTGCTGGCGAGGATGCAGAGAAAAAGGAACTCTTTTGCACTGCTGGTGGGAATGCAGACTGGTGCAGCCACTGTGGAGAACTATGTAGTTTGCTCAAAAAACTAAAAATGGAACTCCCATTTGACCCAGTGATCCCACTTCTAGGAATATATCCCCAGAAACTAGAAACACGAATCAGAAAGGATATATGCACCCCTATGTTCATAGCAGCACAATTCACCATAGCTGATATTTGGAAACAGCCTAAGTGCCCATCAGCAGATGAGTGGATTAAAAAACTCTGGTACATCTACACAATGGAATACTACGCTGCAGTAAAAAAGAAGGAGTTCTTACCATTTGCAACAGCATGGATGGAACTGGAGAGCATTATGCTAAGTGAAATAAGCCAGGCACAGAAAGATAAATACCACATGATCTCACTCATTTGTGGAATATAATGAACAACATAAACTGACGAACTGGGACAGATCCAGAGACAGAGAAGCATCGATCAGACTGCCAAACCTCAGAGGGAAGACAGTGGAGGGTGGGGGAAAGGAGGAGAGATCAACCAAAGGATTTGTATGCATGAATATAAGCCTAACCAATGGACACGAACACCAGGGGGGTGTGGGCATGAGTGGGGGGGAGGGTTGAGGGGTTAATGGAGGGATGAGGACACATATGTAATACCTTAATCAATAAAGAAATTAAAAATAAATAAATAAAAACAAATTCATTATGAAGAACCAAAATTCTATTAATATTTTCTTCTTTTGATCTTGATGCACTAGAAGTAAAACAAATGACCTCAATAAATTACTGCAGAGATTTTACAAAGACAGCATAAGGGAGAAACAGTAGTTGTCCAAAAGGATCTTGGAAGTAAGCAATTTAAGGAAATATAGTATTTGTCTTGGTGAAGGAGAAATAAGTAGGAAATAAGTCAACATATTTGAAAACAAACTAAAGAAGAAAGAAAACATAAATATGAACCAATTATTTTTAAAAATCCAGGCATCACAGACAAATGCTAGGCTGGTTCTAACAAGGAAATTATATTTGCAATTTGATTTTAACATTAATGATACATCAACTAATTACCCACTGCCACATTTTATTATGTATAAAGAATCATTCATGAAACCAAGAAGTAAGTACACATCATAGTCTTTATTCATAAAGTAATGTTAAGTTAATTAAACAAGGAGGCCATTAGACTGAGCTAGCTCTAATGCCCAAAGGCAAACCAAAACTAGGCCTTAAGCTATAGCCAATCAAATAATTTCCTTTATTTGCTAACACACTTTCTCTATATGTCTTTCCCCTGGCTCCTATCAACAAAGTGCTCCTAATCACTTCCAGTTTGGTGCTGCCCAATTCAAATTGATTTTTTCCTCGAACCCTCAAAAATTTTAATAAAGCTTTGTTTATCTTCCAACAGTAACTTACAATTCAATTGTGAAGACTGGAATTAATACATTAAAACTTTGTGCCCAGAGGATTAGGACAATATAGGTGTTCAACCAACGTTTACTGGTTTCATTGAGAGTTAGACGTTTCAAGATTGTAGTTAATACATCAAGACAACAGGCAAGATGAGCCAGTCTGCAAAAATGGGTGGGGTTACAGTTAAGTTGTGTGAGCAAAAGAGAAGAGGGTATATTTCAGCAAAATTTGTTTAAAAACACTTGGGAATTATTATAAATAATGATGATAATGATATTATATAATTTGCAAAGTGCTTTCATGTTTACCATTTAACTGGAAACCGCAACAACACAGTGAATTAATTCTCAGCCCAGAGAATCATCCACTAGAAATAGAAAAAAGGTATCTGGTTAAAATTGCACATTCTAAAAGAGAAGAAACCTGGGTATGGTTAGATTCAATAGGTTTTTTAATGCAAAGTGAAGAAATCTGAATTTCAGCCTGTAAACTTGGGAATTTATTGCAAGTTTTGTTACAGATTTTTTTTTTACAGTGACCTAATAATGAAGGAAGAAAAAACTACTCGAATTACAATACTGGTAAACAAAATTCAAGGTAAATGCAATATTCATCAATCATTCATTCATTCATTCCACAAATATTTACTGAGTAAGCAAGTACTCTATGCCAGTTAGTATAGCAGATGTTACCAATACAATAGTGAGCAAAACAGACCAGACCCTGCCTTCATGGAGCTTAAAATCATAAGAGATGCAAAAAATTCCAGTAGATATAAGAGTAACCAACGGATGCAAAACATTGGGGGGTGAGGGCATGTATGGGAGTGGGGTGGGGGGGGTAATGGTAAGAAATGTACACATATAATACCTTAATAAAAATTTGAAAAAAAAATTCCAGTAGAACAAAATATTTCAAATAAAAAATCTGGTGACATACCAGATTTTCAAATTAATAAAATAACAGCTAAAACATATAAATAGCTCTTTGTACTAAACAACTGGTCTACCTGCTTTATTTATATTAATTTATTTCATCCTCACAAAAACCTTTTACTGTCCTTTACTACCAATGAGGAGACAAAGAGAGAAATTAGTTACACAGCCAGTAAAGTGGCAGACCTGGAGTTCAAACCCAGGCTATCAGGCTCCAGAAACCCCATACTTTGCCACCATGCTGTATCCTTAACAGATAAGGCACATGGCTTAAGATAGTGCTTTTGGAACACTTCCATGATGCTAAGTATTTTTATTCACATTATCACATTTCATCCTAACACTTTAATAAGAGGAAAAAGAAAACAGTGCCCGAGTCATTAAATACCTTGTCACTGGTCACACAGCTAGGAAATGTCAAGGCCAGAATCAAACAAAAGGGCTTTTTCAATCTCCAAAGGCCTAGTTTTACTTATAATAGTATTTTACAAGACAACAGTTATTTGTAAGCCTCACTGAATGCATCCCAAGTAGAAAACTGAACTGGGAAAATCAAAAGTGTGATGAAGAGATTTATTTAGAAAATTTTTGAAAAGAAGTGAATTTAGCAAGTTTAAGACAAAATGGATTTCTCCATGTGCAGAGTGCACTAGATTCATGGATGTCCCACCACCCATGCTATATGGGGTCTTACTATTTTTAGTAACAGCCCTTACTTCACTATGATACCAACCCACTACAAAAAGCTAAATACAGAACTAACTCTGAGATGTTAATCACTTATTTCATTAAAGTTTGTATATCTGCTAGTTCATCCATTAAAATGTTTTCCCCTCAAATCTCCAGAGCCTAATTATAATTGCTAATTTTTTCCTACTTTACTAGAGATTAATTGAAAAATCTGACTATTAACAGCAGAGTCATCCTTAAGAGTGCAACAAATTGGGCCATTTACCTTGGCCCCAAACTTGGGAAGCCCCTTGCAGCTGTTACAGGAACCACAAAGGTATGCGAAAAAGCAGCTCCAAGGCAAAAAATTTAATCGGCAAATACAATCAGTATCAGCACAAAAATCTTCCTTTTTCATTACGACTAAAGCAGTGTAGCGTGTCTTCCAACTTCCAATGTCTTTTCTACCAACCAATGAATTTGAAAGCTATTTTAACCACTTCAGCAGCATAAAATATAAAGGACGAGAGAAAAGCAGTAAGAAGTAGGGATGCAATTTAGGAATGGGCTTAATATACCATTTAATAAAAGATGACTCATTCTTTCAACAAATATTTATTCAGCACCTACTGAGGCTGGAAGTAATGGTCAGCATCCCATTATATCCTATTTTTTACTTCAGCCAGAAGTTGGACAGATCACCCTTCAAGGTCCCCATCTAGAAAGTGGAGCTAGTAACTATTCTCATAGAAATGTAATGGATTATATGTGGCACACCAACCTTTAAAGTGTTCTGTCTTCAAATAAAATAACAGTTTTAAAGAATGAAAGGTCTTCAAAACAGCATTTAAAAAAGCCTAGAAAGGTAAAAAAATATATATATATATGTACAGTAAGCTAATGTTTATCCCTGGACTGGAAGCAGCCTTAAACATCTCTGTATCCCTCAGGGTATTTGGCATACTGACCTTCATTTAACAAGGGTTCGGTAAGTACATATGATGGAGTATGGAGAGCTGTCTTTATTTTAACAATCTGGTAAAGGAGAAAGAATGTAGAAAAGAACTAATATTTACTGCTGCCTATCATGTACCAAAGACTGTATTGGGCACTTCATTTATGTTATTTCATTTAATTTTCACAGCCACCTTGTGAGGTACATATTAATAATCACAAATGAGGAGTTGATTTTCATTTTCCAAGCATCAGATGATAAATCTAAAATTAAAAAAACGAGCAATATATCCAACATTTGGCAGAGTTTTCTTATTTCATGTTAAAAGGAAATAATCATGTGAATCCTACAAGGGTATTTTTAGAAAACCAAAACCTGTACTGACATGAAAAGAAAATGTACGAAGAAAAATAGAAATGGCCAAATAAATAAATTTTGTGAATGTTCAATCTGGCAACTAATTTTTTTTAAGATCTAATAAACAATAATGCTGACCAGATTGGCCAAAATAATAAACATTTTTAACTGGTAACTTTTCCTTTAGTCAAATCAGCATATTTCCTTTACACCCTCCATAGGTGTGGCACACTCCCTCCTATCAATGACATGTATCATCACCCCCAGAGATTCCCGAGGGGCATATAAGACAGTGTCCTAAGAAAATTACCGAAAATTTTCATAAGGGTTCACATTAAAGGATATTATTTGCCATGATGTCTACAATAGAAAGGAGAAACCACATGAGGTACAGGGCACTGAAGTTCTGCTTGAAAATGGCTAACCAAACACACATGTTTACCTTTATTCCCACATTAAAAGCCACTAAAATAAGCAAATAAACATAAAAATAAGTCCAAAGCAGCCCTGGCAATGTAGCTGCTAGAGCAGATAGACCAGTAAGGAATTCCAAAGAGTTATGAAGCAGGTTAAGATTCAATGGATGGACCCTGGCCGAATAGAGCATCATCCACATACAAGAACCAACCAATGAATGCATAAATAAATGGAATAACAAATCAACGTTTCCTTCTCTCTCCCTCTCTCTCATCAATCAATAAATAAAAAAGATTTTTTTTAAAAAAAAGATCCAATAGATGGTAAAACGCAACAGAGCTGAAGAACAGACAACTTCACATAGGAAAATAAAGAGCTCTCTCCCAAAATACATATTTTCCCAGAAGAACCCTTCAAAAATAATAAAACTATAGGTAGCAGGAACAGAAAAGAAATGGCTAATAATAAACAACATACTTGGAGAGCTGTAAAGCACCAATACCCATGCCCACTGCCTACTCCTTTTCAGCAGAACTAATGCCAGCATTTATCCAGTCCTGACTCTCTAAAATGATAGTTTGGACAAGGAACACTATCCAGTAACATTTCTCCAGAGAAGTGAAGAAAGGTGACAATTATTTATGGCTTCCATGAGAAACAGGGAGTCCCACCAAAGAGCTAATGACCCACACACTCTACAGGAAAACACTGCATTTCAGGGCAAGGAGGTAGCATAAGCAAGGACATCACATTTGAAACAGAATTTTATGGGGAACTCTACATTCCAGAGCATAGTGTTTGAGGCAAACACAGAAAGGATGTGAAGTTGGAGAGGTAGATAAGCAGAGAACATACCAGAAAGCCTGATAGACCATATAAGGGAATTCAGACATTTCTCCTCCTGTCAGCTTGAGAGCACCACTGCAGGCTTTCAAGCAGGTCAGTGATAAGTACAAAATCAGGCCCAATTGGCGTGGCTCAGTGGTTGATCATTGACCTATGTATCAGGAGGTCATGATTTCATTCCCGGTCAGGGCACATGCCCAGGTTGCAGGCTCGATCCCCAGTAGGAGGTGTGCAGGAGGCAGCTGATCAATGATTCTCTCTCATCGTTGATGTCTATCTCTCTCTCCCTCTCCCTTCCTCCCTGAAATCAATAAAAATATTTTTTTAATTCAAAATCAGATTGTATATTATACTAGCAACTGTAGGTAATATATATGAGTTCGATAATACCCAACTATCTACTTTAGGAGTCTGGGTAGGTGGTAGAAACACTAAGACCTTTTTGTTTTTTTCATTAAGGAGGAGGAGCAAGTTAGAGGAAACTATGCTGTGATCCACATTACATATGCTGAGTGTAAGGCACCTGTAAATAATCAGGTGTAGATTTCCACCAGGTTATTAAGCATGAGCCAGAAATGTGTAGGGCCGTGGTCGGCAAACTGCGGCTCGCGAGCCACATGCGGCTCTTTGGCCCCTTGAGTGTGGCTCTTCCACAAAATACCACGGCCTAGGTGAGTCTATTTTAAAGAAGTGGCATTAGAAGAAGTTTAAGTTTAAACAATTTGGCTCTCAAAAAAAATTTCAATCGTTGTACTGTTGATATTTGGCTCTGTTGACTAATGAGTTTGCCGACCACTGGACTGTAGGGGAAAAGAGAGGAAGAATTTAGAAATTTAGAAAAACATCTACAACATAAGAAAACAACATTAGAAAAACATCAAAAACAAAAGTAGAATTGAAACTCTGGGCACAATTGAGACAATGACCTAAGATAACAGTTGGCCAGCCAAGAAGTCAAACTCAGGTTAACAGCAGTGGGTAAGGAGTAAGTGGATCAAGATGAGTCCACACAAGATGCAGAGAAAGAAATGTAAAAGAAGGACATGGACAACCAGAATGCTAAGGAAACATACTGTTTCAAGGAGATAGTGATTAATGGTGTCCAGTGCAAGAGAAAAGTCAAGTAAAATTAGAATTGACTGAAGACACTAGATGCAGCACACAAGAGGTCACAGGCAATCTCAGCAAAAACAGTTTAAGTAGTGAGGGTGGGAAGCCAAAGAGAAAGAGCTACTAGTAAAATTTGAGGAGAAAAGGGTAGACTATATATAAAGGAGAGAAGGTTGGAGAGGAGTGAACAAGTGGTTCAAAGAAGGTTTTCTAGAATAAGAATCTTAGGAATAAAATAATGGGCAGAGAAAAACAAAGAAGTCACAGCAAAATTCTAAGGATGGCCCTAGCCAGTGGCTCAGTCGATAGAGCGACGGCCTGCGAACTAAAGGGTTGTGGGTTTGATTCCAGTCAAGGGCATACGCCTGGGTTGTGGGCTCAATCCCCAGTGGGGAGCGTGCAGGAGATAGCTGATCAATGATTCTCATCATTGATGTTTCTATCTCTCTCTCCCTCTCCCTTCCTCTCTGAAATCAATAAAAATATATTTTAAAAAAATTCTAAGGATGCAGCAAGGTTACTGAACCTCAGCACTACTGACATTTTGGACCAGGTAATTCTTTGCTGTGGGGTTGCGTTGTGCATTGTAAGATGCTTATTAGCAGCATCCCTGGCCTCTACTTGCCAGATGCCAGTAGCATACATACCATCACCACCATCACCACCCAGTTGTGACAACAAAAAATGTCTCCAGACACTGCCAAATGTCCCCTGGGTAGCAAAATCACCCCCAGTTGAGGAACACTGGGATACACAAAAGGGAGGAAGAGAGGGAATAACTGATGGGAAAAGATGCCGATGCATCAGCACTGAAGCTGAGGGTACTGGGCAAGGGACTGGTTTTGAACAGCAGCAGAAGCACCTCATCATCTGAGACAGAAGGAAAGAACAGCTCTGGGAAAGAGGAACTGATAAATTTGTACATGGAAGCAGAACCTGCAGAAAATCAGCCAGAAGGCCTTCAGTGCTCTCAGTGGAGTAGAGGCAAGGCTGTGTGCTAAGGATGAGTGGTGATGATTCAGTAGCAGGTTTGAGAACAGTGGCTAGGGTTTGTAACAATAAAAGGGACTGGTAGCTGGTATGTCACACCACAGAAGACCTACTGAGGTTGGAAACCACCATATCCCTTTTCTTACTGGGAATGTTAAAACATACCTCCCATAGAAATCATCTTCTTCATACTGATTATAGTCCTAAAGGGTCTATATGAATTTAAACTACACAATGGACTCCTGTGGGTTACTTGGGAAACGAACCCATTTTTTAAATAACATAGTTCCTATCAGATAATATATGAACTGTTCTACATAACTAATGTCTAAATGAACTTTTGGCAAGTAACCTTTGAAGTTAGAAGATGCCTGTGGTTGCAACTGCTTCCTGGTTCTTAACTGGATGAACCACTTCCTGACCAATAGTCAGGAAAACTAGAGTAGAAAGGAGTGGCTGGAAAGACAAGAAGCTTATTAAATGAGATTCTTCACAGGACAAAGACCTGCTTACTCCTGCCCTCTAAACCCAAGGGCTGCAAACTCAAATAATTATGGGACCAGAAAACCATATCAATTGCCTCAAGTCCATGCATGGGAAAGAAGCTGGAAGTGAACTACCAGCATGAAGCCAAGAGATACAAAGGGCTGTCTTTTGGTAAATAAGCAGGGGGGGGGGAGGGGGGGGAATGCTACATAGCGGCCCAGGGCTGTGCATAGGAGTGATCAAAGCAAAAGGGGAACCAGAGTCTTTGCTCTACCACAGATATGGAGTCCAAATTCCCACCACTCTCAGGATATCAGAAACCCATCTGAGAACAGATCAGAGACACTTCAGAAGTAGTGAACCCAAAGAGTCCCATAAGAGATAAATGCAAAGCCATCCAAAAGAACATTCTGCAAACCAGGCACCATCAAACAATTCCCAAATTGTCAGATGTTGCAAACCACAAAAGAAACAAGCAAAATATGGAGGGAGGGAGGAGAGGTAACGGGAGATTTCATTCCTCAAGAACTACAGCTAAGAATATAATCCAAACATAACTCTATTTTTAAATGTTCACAGCATATGAACATTTGAAAATGAAAATGCAGTTTTGAAAAAAACACTGAAATTTTTACATTTAAGAATATAGTCAAATGTTTTTAGTGAGAATTCTCAATAAATGGATTAGATAATAGACTAGACACAGCTAAAGAGAAATTAGTGAATTGTAAGATGGGTGTCAGGAAATCACCCAGAAGTAAAAATAGAAAATATTAAAAGAAAGTTTAAGCAATACAATGGAAGATACAATGAAAAACACCAACACATATCTAAATAATGGTTCCAGATATGGAAAATGGAGAAGTATTATTTTAAAAGATGAGTAGGATATTTTTCCACAACTAAAGATGATGTAAGTCTTCAGGCTGATGGGAGCACGCCAAATAAAAGCAGCATAAATAAATCCATATCTAAAGATATTGCAAAGAAACTGCAGAAGATAAAGAGCAAGGAAACATCTTAAATGCAGCCCAAGAGAAAAGATAATTACCTATGTACAAAGGAATTACATCTGAACTGACTAAAGACCACTCATTAACAAGGCTTGTCAAAATGTTAGCGAAAGAGAAAGGAGCTAGGCCTGGTGGAGTTGTGACTCATGGCTCAGTGATAGAGCATCAACCTGCACACTGAAGAGTGCTGGGTTCCTGGTGAAGGGCACCTGGGGTGCAGGTTCTACCCTCTGTCCCGGTCAGGGTGTGTGCAGGAGGCAACCAGTTTATGTGTCTCTCACACTGACGTTTCTCTCTCGCTCCCTCCCTCCCTCCACACTCTTTTTTTAAAAAAACATCAGTGGAAATCTGGTGAGGATCAGCAAAAAGAGAAAGAGAAGGGAGCAAGACTGGCTTGGCCTGAATGAGTCTGGAAATTATAATCCACCCCTCTGCTTCCACTCCCCAGGGCGGAAGGAAGGACTGGCTTTCTAATCTCTCCAGGGAACCACCAGTCTGCTCCCCACAAATTATTTGGAGAAGGGGAAAGGGAGATGGGGAAGAACCAGTAAAGGGGAAATTCCTCTACTGGGTGCATGTGCACTATGAGCCAAGATGATGACCATTGATAACCATAAAGGGGAAGTATCTAACCTGGAAAAGAAGACCAGATTGGATAGAGGGAGGACTCACCACAAGTCCATGAAGAGCCAGAAAAGAGATTGGTTAATTTGAAAGAAAGCTTACCCCTTCCCAACCCCTACGTAATATATCAAAGCTTAACCACGGCCATCTGGGTTGCACAAGGCACCTGTTCATTCACCTGTTTGCACATGCTCTCTCTCCATAGCAGCTGTGCAGCTCCAAGTGTATATCTGTTGTAGCTGTGTAGGCTGGCAATCTCAGGGGTCCAAGCTTGGGAGGGCTACAAGTTCAGGCCTGGGTGCAGCAGTGCAGTGCCAGTGGAACAGTCAGGAACAGAGACTAAGCTATCTGGACAAGGACAGAGACTGAGCCAGACTAACCTTTGGCATGGATTCAACTATGAAAGCTTCTCTGATGCCCTGCCAATACCAGGTAATGGTGTAATATCTCTGGACCCTGACCCTTTTTCTGGCCTCGGTGAAGACAAGGCAGGACTTCTTCCACAGTGGGACAGAGCTGAGCCACCTGGTCGTGAATGAGACATTGAGCACCTGGGGACAGTCCTTTATTTATACTCCAATAAATCTTACCATTACACCTCATCCTTCCATTCATGGGTCCCCAAAATGCTTTCCTTGCAACTCTGTGGAAGAACCTAATTTCCACTGGCAACAAAAACACAAGAATAGAGAAAATAATTATCACTGTTAAGTTCTCAACATCATCAAGAGAAAAAGTGAAATAAAGACACTCAAAAGGCCAAGACCAAGCTGACTAACAGGCATTTAGTAAAAGAACTACTTAAGAACATTCTTTACAAAGAAAGAAGCTGAACCCAAAAGTTTAGAAATGGGGTAAATGAAGAATGGTGTGCAAAGAAATTTGAAAAACATGTTGATGAGTAAATATTCACTATTTTTATAGGCTTAAGGTGGCTTATACAGGGCAAAACTAAAGCATAAATAACTAACATGGATGAGGGGTTGAGGGTTAAAAGATAAACCATTCTAAAATCTGTCTTATTCAGGAGGATAAGAATAATAATTAAGCTCAGACCAAGTTAAATGTGCCTGTTAAAATTTTAAGAGTAACCAAACTTCTGTCTTTCACCCTGGAATATGAAAGCTGGAAGAAATATAGCAGCCCCTCTTCGAATGAAAAAGAGCTGGATTTCAAATTCATGACTTTCTTTAACTGCGTCATAGAACCAATTGGCTCAAAATCTTAAGAGAGGCAGGACCTTAAAGGAGAGGAAATAACCATGTACTCACTTGGGGTAAAGTGCAACTGGACTTATAAGAGGAGTTCAGCTATAATAATTGGCAAATTGATCAAATTCTGATGTGGTTTGATAAAGAGACAGTGTAAAACCACTAGGGTGGGGTTGGCAGAAATTGGGGAAACCCCAACCTTCTTCAGGATCTTCCTCCACCAATCCCACCAGGCACTCACAGAAAGAGCCCTTAGGATTGCCCATTGTGTTGCACCTGGAGGAAGAGAACTGCAGCTGTGCCTCAAGAGCAAGAAATTGACCCAGATCCTTATCTCCCTATCTCCACTAAAGAAAAGCTGGTATAAGTGAAAGCAAGTCCAATAATCGAGTCTATCCTCACTTAAAGCTTTCTTTGCCATTGGGAAAAGAAGCAGGCACCCTACTCCTGGGAGAGGAGCAAGATCCCATCCTGAGCCCACCAAAAAGCCTGGGGAGGGGCAAGACCTTGGGACACCCTGGCATCTAAACCTGAGGTTTAATCAGAACAAAAGACCACACCCCACCATCACTTCCTACCTCCAAGCTAACCAACTTCCAGTAACAAGTAAATAGCAGAATATTACCAGTGGAGGATCAAAACAAGAAGACCCTCTTTAAGGCACAGTTCAAAAGGGATACTTGAAACTCAGAATAAAAGAAATCAACTCCCAGCCTAAGCACAAAGTATCTCCATGAGAATTTGAAGCCTGATGTATACTAAGGGTAACCACAGCAACAACAAAATTCAAACCTAGCCCAACTCTTAACTAAATTAATTCAAATCACTGCAGTAAATGTCTAGTAGGAAAGACATGCCCATTTACAGACATAAAAATAATGTACATTAGACTCTAATGTTCTGCAAAATAGGTCAGATTTGCAACAAAAACATCACAAGGTATAAGAAAAGGCAAAGAAAAAAACAATACTCAAAAGACAAAGAATATACCAGAACCAGACACAGAATCAGATGTTGAAAATATCAAGAATGAAACTTTAAATACTATGAGTAACATATTTAGGGCTCTAACCCAAAAGGAGAACAACATGCAAAACCAGATGGATAATTCAGCAGAGAGATAGAAATTATAAGAAAGAATAAAATGAAAGTACTAAAAATGAAAAAGCATAGTTAAGAGAAATGAGAGTGCCTTCAATGGACTCTTGAGTAGACTCAGTTCAGCCAAGAAAAGAAGACAGGTCGATAGAAATTACCCCAACCAAAACACTGAGAGAAAACAGAATGAAAACAATAGAACAGAACAGAACATTCAAGAGCTGTGGGACAATATCAAAGGTACTAATATACTGGTAACTGGAATCACAGAAATAAGAGAATGGAACAAAAATATGTGAAGAGGTATTGGCTGAAAATATTCCAAAATTAATATAAGACATCTAACCACAAACCCCAGTGATCAGAGAACAGGAAGACCAATTTACCAAAAAAAAAAAAAAAAAAAAAGTATTGCCACCACTCAGCACCAATACCATTTGAGAATGAATTCCATAAGCTCTGTCACTGTCATGCCTTAAAACACACACACACACACACACACACACACACACACACACACACACACAATCTGGCCAGTGTTGCTCAGTGGTTAAGCTTTGACCTATGAACCAGGAGATCACGGTTTGATTCCCAGTCAGGGCACATCCCAAGTAGGTAGGTAGGTGGGTTGTGGACTCGATCTCCAGTGGGGGCATGCAGGAGGCAGCCGATCAATGATTCTCTCTCATCATTGATGTTTCTTTCTCTCTCTTCCTCTCCCTTCCTCTCTGAAATCAATAAAAATATACTTAAAAAACACACCTATCATAATGATCACCAGGTCATTAATTCAATTATAATTACACATAATTATAATTCACAATGCTCACCTCTACATACAAGTCTCACTCTGTGTAAATGACTGGTCAAACCTAGATCACAAGCTTTTATCTTAGCTGTAAAAGAGATTGTGGATGTGAGTTTCCTGGGAAAGTGGACCCATAATATGAGAAATTACCAAAACATAGGGTATGTAATAGTCTACTACCCATGCTAAAAAACAAACAACAACAAAACCCTCCATCTAACTAATCAGCTATTACTGTACAGTGAATTCTCTGGTGAAGACATTGCATTCCTGGAGGACCTTTCTGTAAGACAAATATTTTACCTCAATGTGGTAACACCCTTAAAAGCAGCTTCCCAATCTGAGGGACATAAGCAAACATCTTCACAGAATGTCTATTTTGTTTAATGGCAAGTAATATACAATGCAGAGATACACACACACACACACACACACACACACACATATTCATGCACACACAGAGTTTATTATGGAAGAGAGCTCATAACGTCAATGAATTAATGCAATAAATTATGAAAAAATTCAAAGAAATGTCACCCTTATAGGTGTCAACTTTGGCCTCCCCCTCGTCTGCCATATGTAAGTGTTGGTAGAAGTTTCAGGAGCCCCACAGTGAGCCATTAGCATCTTTGTATGCTTAGCACAGTCATACAGTAATGTGGATCCAATTATAACACAGTTATGCCTGGTGACTAGATATGGGGCAAGCATGTATATAAGGTGATTAGAGAGAAAGATCCACTAGGTAGGTAGGTACCTGACAGAGAAGAGAAGCCACTGAACAAGGAAGAAGGCACTGACATGAAATGGAAAGGGGCAAAAAGGAGACGCCTTTCAAAAGAGAAACATTTATTGAGCATTTCCTAAGGGCCAGGAAATGGGCTGGATGCTGAGGCAACAGTCAACACTCTATGCCTCCACCGATCATGCAGTAGAAAAACATTACCATCTGCTTATCCATTTTTCCATAGGCCCACCCCCTATTTAAATTCCTGGCCTTAGTATTTCCTTCCTATACTCTCAGGTAAAAGCGAAAATTGACAGAAAAAAAAAAAAGCCAAAAGATTTCCATAGAGAAAATCAAGACTCTAAGATGTAGCTGGGGCAAAAGCATCAAAGCTAGGCATGCAATATACAAATCTACATTATTTTTTGCTATTCTCCCAGCTTTATATGCTCATTCTTAGATTCATGTCTTTGAATACACCATCTGCAAAGAAACCTTTTCCCTCCACCTGACATTCTGGGCCTCCTTTAAGACTCTTCACAAACACTCAGGAATCATTGCCTTTCCCAGTCCCCTTAAGTCTGCGTTAAGTGCACCTCTTCTTGCCTAAAGTACCAGCACCCTGTGTTTCCATCTAAACATGCATATCATCCTGTACTTTAGTCATTGTTTTCTGCTGGATTACAAACTCCATAAGGGCACATCAACACAGCTTGGCTTTGTTTCTCCATCACTTACCATGATGCTGACACCCTTTCAGTTGCCTGAATAACACTTGACACCAAGATACCCAAACCATTAACCTATCACAAAGTCAGCCAAAGAAAGACAAGTATGGCCTTCCTTTACCAATCCTACACAGAGCGACAGACTTGAAAGCACAACTCTAAATCAAGGGCAGTATTTTGAATGACAGAGAACCCACTAGCACAAAAACATCAGTTTCAAAGTCTAAAATCTGAAATGAGGCAACTCTTTTAAAATAAATGTCCTGGACTAGATAGAAAGTGAATAAAGTAATGACACAAATCACTGCAAACTCTTCAAGTTATCACCAGGAAAAGAAAAAAATAAAAGATGAAAGCAACAAAAATACAGAGCAGGTATAAAATGGTTCAGAAAAGCCTCAGAACTCAAGGACAAAGTGAGCTAAGTTAGAGGCTGCATCAAAATGTCGATTTCAAAGGAAATATTTGAAGAAGGATGTGATGATGTGGATATTCTTTGTATATGTGGAGGGGGAAATGGGCAACAGTATTCCATACAGGCACAAACTAACAACTTATGAAAATTATTCCAAGGAAGACCCAAATGATTGTTTGTTCAATCAACATGGCATACAAAAATTTAGCATGGCTAAAGATTTCCAAAAAAGAACTACGCATGTAGGAACATTTACTGCAGAAGGAGAGAAAAAATAGTACTTTTACAATACTTGTATATATACAATCTCACTTGAACATAAGCTCAGCAGAGACCAGTTTAATATGAAAGATGACATGGTCACAGAATGTGAACCAGATTTGAAAGTGGTACCCTTGTTAAAGATTAGTAATCTTAACATTAATAAAATTCTCTAGAAACATTGTAGGAGCTGAAAATAAGATTCGATTAACCATGAATAGCATAAATGCTGGAAAATATTAAACTAGACCTAAGACATTGTATTAGGGGGGGGGAATAAAGCAATTTAATGTTAATATTTAATGAAACATTTTATTAAAATATTAAATACCTTGAGCAGATTAAAGGTATCTGGAGGGTGGGGGGAGGCCCAGCAGAGTTTTATGTTTCAATATGGAAGAGAACTAAAACTGTTAGAAAAAATATTTAACTCCGTTATAAACAGAAGTGGCACTCCTAGTTAAGGTTAACAAAATGGTGAATAAAAGAAAAGGAGGAGCCTTCAGAAAATTAAAGGTAATTCCTATAAAAACAATGAAAAGAGTATCACAGATGACAATCCATCAAGGAAGCAATTGCAAAAACTTTATTTTAATGATATTTGAGAAGTATACCAGTATATTACCTTGCAGAGATTTGACCTTTTTTGGTAAATTATCAAGGTTCCCATTGAGCTAAAACTCTTGTTTTTTTGTGACATTTCATTTCATGTCACATCCCTGCTTAAAACCTTCAATAGCTTCCTAGGACAAGTTCAAAAACCCAGCAGCTGGGCTTTATTAAGCCTTTTCAAGATCTGGCCCCTGCCTACTTCTCCTTCATCACCAGCCATTGTGGATTTCTTCAGTTCTTTAAAAGGTTCTGTTTTTCAAAAGCCTCTATCTCTCCTACCTTGCCTAAGGGCATTTGCACCTTATGCCAGGACAACTTATTTTCTTAACTAGACCATGCTCTTCTCATTCTTTAGGTCTCACTTAAATGTTACCTCCTCAGTATGGCCTTCCTATCTGCTCCCCCAGGGCAGATACCCCATCCCTACCCTGTTATATACTCCCATAGTGCCTTGTACTTCTCCGCCTCCACCTCAAAACTGTAAATTAGCCCTGGCCAGTGTGGCTCAGTTGTTTAGAACGTTATCCCATGCACCAAAGGGTCATGGGTTCGATTCCCAGTAGGGGTGCTGTGTACCAGAGGCAACCAATGGATGTTTCTCTTTCTCCCACTCCCTTCCTTTCTCTCTCTGGAATCAATGAAAAATATACCTTTGGGTGAGGATTAAAAATAAGAAAAAAATACTGTAAATTATTTGAGGGCAGGGCCTACTTCCCTTTTATGTATCATCCCATCCAGCCTCTATCACAGTCTGGTACATAGTAGACACTCAATCAGTATTTACTAAATGAAGGACAGATCCTCAGGATCTAGGACAGGCAGGTTATTTTAGAAAGAAATAATTGATAAAGTATGACACACCAATTTGCACAAAATCAGCTTTTGTCTACCTCAATTATTTTCAATTATTAATAATTAAAATGAAACTTTGTTTTCCTGTGAAATGCTACTCTTAAATTTTAGTGGTAATATTATTAATCATAATTACTAGCAATTAAAGTTAATACGTCCCACAAGAGGCTGACAAACCAGGGTGGCCTGTGTGGATAAATTCTAGGATATGTAACACTTGAACCAGCTTTTGTAATCTCTGAACGATTCTATTCATCAGGAAGCCAGTTTCTACTCTTGGGCAATATCGGGGTAATTGAGCAAATTAAAGTCAATAAATTTTTCTTCAACTATTACTTATCACCATTTTTTATCTGCCATATCACATGAGTATGTGTGTGCTTAATCTAATTATTGTAATACAATCTTACACTGCCAAGAACCTAATCGTTATGCATAACAAGAGATCTAAAATTGCAACTTACCTAAAATAATTTAAGACAGTCTTTAAAAAAACACCCCGAAATCATAATGTATTCATCCATACGTTTTGTTAACTTCCAGAAACCAAGCTGTTACTTTCAAAAATCACTACAAAGAACTCAAAAGTAACAACAGAATCACACAACCATAGCTCTTAAACAGTTAAAAAAAAAGTAACCTTTTTCAAACCAGTTATGATTGAATTTACAGTAAACTATTAATGGTGCTGTGTGCAATCTGTCTGTTATTAAAAATCCAGACACAAACTACCACACGAGGAGTTATTGATTTACCTGCCTGGTACTTACAAGTATCGCTTTCCATCCAGAAATGTTCATCTAAAAGCAATGAAAAGTTAGACAGTTTCCAAAACACTTTACTTACAACCAAACCATTGCATTCCTTTATTATGCATACCCCAAAATTAACATCCCTTAGCTATCTTATCAGCAGTGTCCATCTACACATAGTACACTTAGCAAAAGAGAGCACAGTGAATTGGTGCCCACCATTGAGAGTAACAAAAAAGAAAATGATGCAGGCAGGAAAAAGCTGCTAAGCTCTTTCCAAATCCCACAACAATCCAGTCTGAAGCAATGTAGAAAGCCGACAAGGTGTTCAAATACATGAATTGAATGAAGTCTACTCTATGGCATGAATTTCTCAAGGGGAATTCAAATAATAAAATGCACAATATTATTATTGGCTTAAAATTTTTTAAAAATATTTTGCCCATGATCTTAAATCTTAAAGGATTTTTTTCTTGCCCAATAATTATATTACTTTTACCTTGATTTCCCCCCACACACACACACACATTTCCAACATATCATTAAGACCATTGTATTTTATTTGCTGGTTTTAAAAAGATTAAAACAAAAAACAAAAACAAAAAGAAGACCAAAACAAAATCTACACCATTCGCTGTACTGTCCTTTATATTCTACTATATATTATGTTTAGGCAAAAACTTTTGAAAATACAAAAAAATACTAAAAATTGTAATATGCATAAGATATTTTTTAAAGGTATTTTTTAAGATCTACGTGATTCCATCTATCAGTGCCTGATGTTAAAGGGGTCTAGGTGGAAGCAAATAAATAAGGTAAAAAAATGCATGTTGCAGGGGAGATCTTTTCGGGCTGATGGAAATGTTCTAAAATAGGATTGTAGTGATGGTTATTCAACTCCATTAAATTTACCCTAAAAAATCATTTAATGATACACTTAAAACAGGTAAATTTTATGGTATGTAAAGTACACCTCAATACAGCTGTGAAAAATTCTTATTGAAAACTCACACTTGGTAAAGAAATCCACAAGAACTATGTATAGGCCCCATCTTTGTAGAATAACTGTCCTGCTTTGGCAAGATGATTTCCAGCCCTGAGATCCTATGATATTCATCACGCTTTTCTAACTCAATAAAGTCACAAAAGTGATTCTCATCAATTACAGAATAGGAAATTAAGACCTTTTCCTCCCTAACATGGATCTCTGAGTGTTCCTATGGGCTAAGCAACTGTTTAGCTCTCTTAGTGATGGGTCTTGTTTAAACACATACATACATACGTGTACACCCACACACGCATACACACAATCACAAGAGGCTTAAAGTAACAGAAAATTCTACTCTCAAGTAAAAAAATTTTTGTCAGAGTCCAACTTCTTTGCATTAAGAAACAACAATAATGTATCTCTGCAGACTTCACCTCTAGATTTTACTTCACTTAGGTCATTACATTTACAAAAGAGATACCATCTGCAACTTGTAATGACTGCCATTTTTAAAATTTAATAAATCTTTATTGTTCAGATTATTACAATTGTTCCTCTTTTTTCACCCATACTCCCCTCCACCCGATTCCCACCCCACCCTCTGCCCTTACCTCCCCCCCCCCCCACCGTCCTCATCCATAGGTGTACGATTTTTGTCCAGTCTCTTCCCGCACCCCCCCACACCCCTTTCCCTCCGAGAATTGTCAGTCCACTCCCTTTCTATGCCCCGGAGTCTATTATATTCACCAGTTTATTCTGTTCATCTGATTTTTTTTATTCACTTGATTTTTAGATTCACTTGTTGATAGATATGTATTTGTTGTTCATAATTTTTATCTTTACCTTTTTCTTCTTCTTCCTCTTCTTAAAGAATACCTTTCAGCATTTCATATAATGCTGGTTTGGTGGCGATGAACTTCTTTAGCTTTTTCTTATCTTTGAAACTCTTTATCTGCCCTTCAATTCTGAATGATAGCTTTGCTGGGTAGAGTAATCTTGGTTGTAGGTTCTTGCTAGTCATCACTTTGAATATTTCTTGCCACTCCTGTCTGGCCTTCATAGTTTCTGTTGAGAAATCAGCTGACAGTCGTATGGGTGCTCCCTTGTAGGTAACTAACTGTTTTTCTCTTGTTGCTTTTAATATTCTCTCTGTGTCTTTTGCTCTTGGCATTTTAATTATCATGTGTCTTGATGTGGTCCTCTTTGGATTCCTTTTGTTTGGGGTTCTCTGTGCTTCCTGGACTTGTAAGTCTATTTCTTTCACCAGGTAGGGCAAGTTTTTGGTCATTATTTCTTCAAGTAGGTTTTCAGTATCTTGCTCTCTCTCTTCTTCTGGCACCCCCATAATTCGGATGTTGGTACGCTTGAAGTTGTCCCAGAGGCTCCTTACACTATCTTCATATTTTTGGATTCTTTTTTCTTTTTGCTTTTCCAGTTGAGTGTTTTTTGCTTCTTTGTATTTCAGATCTTTGACTTGATTCTTGCGATCCTCTAGTCTGCTGTTAGATCTCTGTATAATATTTTTTATTTCAGTCAGTGTATGCTTAATTTCTAGTTGGTGCTTTTTCATATCCTCGATGGTCTCGCTAAATTTATTGGCCTTTTCTAGAAAATTCTTGAAAAACCTTATAACCGTGGTTTTGAACTCTATATCCAGTCATTTGCTTTCTTCCATTTGTGATCTGTTTCTTTGTCTCCGCATTTTGGCTGCTTCCCTGAGTTGATAGAGTGGCTTTGTGTGCTAGGTATCCTATAGGGCCCAGTGGCTCAGCCTCCTCAGTTACCTGAGGTGGACACTCTTGGTGCACCCCTTTGTGGGCTGTGTGCACAGTCTTGTTGTAGTTAAGCCTTGATTATTGTTAGTATCACTGGGAGGAACTGACCTCCAGGCCAACTGGCTGTGAGGATCAGCTGTGTCTATGCTGGGAGAACTTCTGTGCTGGAGACACCCTTATGAGACAAGACTTGCAAAAGCCTCTGTGCTCAGCTTAGATGGGGCGGAGTCTCAGGGCGGAGCAGACAGCATTGGTTTCCCATCAGCCCTGCCCTAATAGGACCCTGTGTCTCAGTGTCCCGTGGTAATCGCTGCAAGCACCTCTGAGAGAAAGCCGCCCTCGAGTTCCGCCCACTGCCAGACAGTCCAGTTTCACCCCGTATGTGTCTGGGTCCCCAGAGTCTCATCCGGAACTGGAGTTCAGAGCAGTCAGGAGCTTTTGTCTCCCTCCCACTTGAGAAAGCCAGCTGCGCACTCAGTTTCCAGTCCTCTCCACACACGCGTCTCAGTACCTCTGCGTCCTGCAGCTCCTCTGAGTCTCAGTGTGCTTTTCTCTTTCCTTCTAGTTGTAGAATTTCCACTCAGCCAACCTTCCTGTGGTTCTGGATGATGTCCATTTTGTCTTTTAGTTGTAGTTTTGAAATTGTTATGTGAGGCAGCAGTTTAGGTGTTTACCTATGCCGCTATCTTGGTTTCTCCATGACTGCCATTTTACTTCAAGAGTACATCAAACCACAAAATTGAATTCAAGAAATATCTCCATAGCCTGGCTGATGTGGCTCAGTGGTTGAGCACTGACCCAGGAACCAAGAAGTCGCTGGTTGGATTCCAGGTCAGGGCACATACCAGTATTGCAGGCTTGATCCCCAGTAGGGATCCTGGGGAGGCAGGTGATTGATGATGCTCCTCTCTCATCAATGTTTCTATCTCTTTATTCCTTTCCCTTCCTCTCCCTCTAAAAATCAGTAAAAACATATTTCAAAAAAATAAAAGACATATCTTCATAGCCTTTATTAGTGTAGCAAATTTAATCAAAGTCAGTCAAAAGTGTAATGGAACATGCAGAAACATGAAATACCAAGTGGTTAACTAGAAACAGCTACTCATGTTGGGTGAAAATAATTTGGTATAACCTTCATTTTTGAAGAAACAGAACTAATGACCCTGTTAGAAAAGTCTGCACTTCCAGTTGTCCTATCCAGCACTACTGATGGATTTGAGTCTAGCCTCTCATATGATTAAAGGTTAGGTGGCCTGGCCAATGTAGCCTGTGAACTCCAGGAAGCATATTGATATCTTTAGTGCCACCCCAGGAGTGGAATCAGATTCTAAAGAGAAGCACAAAGCATGGTTTTGAAGAGCACAGGTTCAAGTCAGACCGGTTTGGATGGAAGTTTTGCCTCTGATGATGACTTAGCTGGGTAATCTGGCAAATTATTTTCTCTCTCTGTGCCCATTTCGTCAAGTACATACAGGAAATAAAAGATAAAAGATGTGAGAATTCACATACACACATATATTCACGCAAATAAATTATCTGCCACTATCTGGTATTCAGTAAGGCCCAATAAATAGAATATTATAACTTAATTATTACAGAAGACTGACCAAAAGAGAGACCATACCCAAAACTTGAACCTAATTAGCACTATCTTAAGCACAAATATTTCTAAATACATAAAGGGTATAATTCAAAATGTTGACAATTTCAGAGACCTAAATGGGCTAGGTACTTTTACTCTAATAAATAAATTTCTTTTAATACCCAAATCTGAACTGTGTAAATGTTATAAGGCTCTTCAAGTAGAAGGTCCTCACTCGCAGCTTCCATACCCAACAACAGATCTCAGTATTAAGAAGTGTACAAACTCAAATGAGAAATGAGGCCAGACCTTTGGGTAATCCAGTCATTCATGCACTGCTCTATATAAAGAAAGCTGTCTAAAAACTATCAAGAATTTGAATTCAAACACTAAAGTGATGCATCACCAATAAAAAATATCCTAACGTTGAGGTTAAGATTGAAAGTAAATTGGAAAAGCTTCCCAAATGAAGAGTTTAAATGTAGTCTTTCAATTGCATTATTTTCATACACTGAAATATGTGTTCCAACTGACACCATCATCAGATGATAAAGAACGTTTGAAACTCTTTCTCCTCTTCTACCAAGAAATTTGATGCTGCCAAAAAATTAAAACTTTAGAATCTAAAATTATAAAATCCTGAGGAAACAGCCTTTTCTACTTAAAAAGAAACTTAATTTTAACTTCAAATGTTGCTGTTCCTATACCAAAGTTAAGGGTTACCTAAAGGATCGCCCTCGCATTTTGGATCTATGTATGTGAACTCATTTGTTCTTAAATACCTTCTGCTATTAATGACATCAATTCGTTACATGAAAAAGTCATATCCCTGCACTATCTGTCAGCACACCTTCTAATAGCTAGAAGACATAAGGCAGATAATCACCAAAGTTATTAAAATGGAAGGGAGAAGATAAATTTTCAACAGACACAGTGAAGAAGGCTTATTTTCTCTGTTCACTTTCTTAAAATTTCCTACAGTCATATTCTTAAATATAGCCGAATTTTCTATCACAAAGTAAATTGAAACATAAATCATAATGAAAGGTTAAATTCCTGCAACAGAAGCCACTGTCATTTCCAACAATGCAACTATTGTTGAGTCTCTCACAGATTCTTGGACACAGTGGTGAAGCAAGGGTGGGGGGTAAAAGCATACTTGAAGTAATTTCTCCACCTCTGTATTTCAGTTTGTAATGTAACAATACTGCACCTTCAAAATAGAAATGCCACACAAAATTTGGTTCTCATTAAATAGACTGCCTTAGCCTCATGCAGCATATTTGGAACAGAATACATCGGATTCACAATCAGTCAACCTTCTATTACTCATCTATGCGAGATGGCCCGGCAATTTCCCTCAATGGGAGCCTTTTCTTTAAGAACCCTAGGGCACACTCTGGTTTAAATAACTCCAAGAAAATTATAATGAAAATATGGCAGATTTAGCCCAGGAAACTTGAATAAGTAAAAATCAAAAACCTGAGATAAAGGGGTAAAAAAATCCCTACCCCAAACCACTACCATGAATAAATTATAAATCTGAGCAGGAATAAAAAAGAAATCCTCTCTGGAGAAAGAATGTTTATTTCTAGTTTTATTTTGGAAACAATTAGGCTTAGGAAACATACTAAATAAGCAAACTTAAAATATTAAACTTATATATATATATCAAATTAATCGTTGCATTATGTTAAAAAGGCAAGACAATTCAAAGAGATTTGATGCTCTTATCAACTGAAGACCCTCCAACTCCTCTGAAATGGTTGATTATTTAGCACTCTTGGAATGATTAACTTTATTTAGCATGCATCTTTTGGAGTTCTATTATTTAATACATCCAAACTGATTTTTTTTACCCTAATTAGGTTTCCTTGTACTTGTGAAATGCTCAGCATACACACTGTACTGGCATCTTTAGTTCTACAGCTTCTCTCTTCTGGCTCCTTCCCCTTCCCCCTCCACCCCTCCAACCTCTCCCCCCCCCCCCAAAAAAAAGATATTCTTCCCAAATGTTCTCTGCATTTGTCAACAGAAACACCCACTGGTGGTGTCAAACTGGTAATACTGCTGCAGGCTTCTTTACTCCTGTTCCAGTGTCAACGCCAAAAATGCTCAAACTTAAAATAGTACTTTTAATAAAGAAATTAAAAGGATTGCTAAGGTACTCAACTATCATGTTCCCAAAAAGGCGCACACCTTTTAAACATGTATTATTAACAAACTCTAATTGGGTTGTTAAATATAAGATTATACTACCCCCCTTCAACACTAAACAGAGACAAGTAAACATACCTTCTTCACATTTTATGAATAAAAAATTTAAAACCCTTAAAGGAATTAAGAACAAATTTACATCTAAATGTCATTCACATATAGTCGCGAATTGCCTCCGTAAAGATGCCTTTTTTCTAACCCTACAGCAAGAAAGGAACAAGCTGGAAATGTTCCAGCAGATGTTACCTAAAACGAGAACCCTCTTCTATACATATTTATGTCTCCTGCTTCAGTCAAATGCTCTCAAACAAATTAATCTGTGTAAGCTTTCACATTAACTACATAACCATTACGTCCCAACAAACCTAATTCAGATGCACGGAAAGAAATTATTCTGTGTCTGCGAGACTTTCCAAAATCAGCTTACATTCCAGCCAATTAAAATAGATTGTGTTAAACAGAACACTGAGCTGCAACTGCTTAAATATCACAGCGTCCGTCTAATCTAAGATACTAGGGTTAGGTTTTTCTTATTCCGGCATCTGTGCTTTAACACTCAAGTGAAGCGAAAAACAAAACGCTCGAGGAAGATCTGCCTTTACACTGAAATATGTTCAGGTTATTTTTTCCCCCAACGTGGGCACAAGACGAATCAATGCGAACAGGACCTGTTCGTTCTGGGAGATTATTCCAAAGCCCAGGATTTAATTTCTATGAGGGTACAAAGGGTACGAAGATCTGGGAAAGGGCCAATTTTGCTTCCCCCCCAACCCCAACCCCGTATGCCAGTCGTGAACTTCATAGCAACGCGTGAAACTTGTTCGGGGGAGGCTAGAGGAGACGCGGGGCAGGCGGTGGGTCTCTCGCCCACCCTTTCGGGCAGCCAAGGTCAGCAGGTCCCGGGCTCGCTCGGAACTCTGGCGGGGGCTCCGGTGCGCAGGCTTCTCCTCGGCGCCCGCGGAAGGGGCTTCCCTCGCCGCAAGCCCGAGGGAGCTAGCACCGCGGGGGCGGCGGGGGCGCCGTAGACCGGCAGCTGAGGGGAGCCCCGGGGGGCGGCCTCGACTCGCCGCCCCTCCTCACACCCTCTTGTCTCCTCACCCCAAAATACAGCCCCAGAGCCTCGGCGGGGAATCCTTTCCGGGGGGTGCAAAGGAGCGCTGAGAGGGGGCCACTCCAGACTGGGGCGCCCTCGCCGAGGCGCCCTGTTCAGGGGGTACCCGCGCCGCCGCCCCTTCTCACGCCTGCCCGGGAGGACCGGGTGGGTCCCCTCTCTAGGGAGAAGTTGGGTGGGTGCGGGCCGATGCGTGGACAAGGGCGGGCGGGTGGCGGCGCGACTACTCACCCTGCAAGTCCCCCACCTCCAGCCGGGGACCCAAGAGCTCCTGAGGCCACGGTCGCCGCTTTACCTTCCCCAGCGGCAGCGACAACTAATCGAAACCTCCAGCCCCGCCCTCTCGCAATAGCGAACGCGCAGCCTAATTTGCTAACTGCCCCGCCCCGGCCGTCCATTCGGGCAAATGGGGAAGCTCCTCAGACCCAGCCAGGTCCCGCCTCAGTCCTCGCCTACTTCTCACAGGAGCCAATGCGGAGAGCGCGCTCGTGCTCGCGCTCGTGCTCGCGCGCCCCGCCCGCTCCGCTCGGGCTCGGGTCCTCGAAGCCAAAGACCGCGGGCTCCTTGTGGAAGCTCGCCTGCGCGCGCACGCGCGCCGCGCCTCCTCGCGCGCCAGTTCTGCTGCCCCGCCGGGCCCTAGCAACCTGCGCTGGGTAGCTGCGAGGGGCGGAGCCCGAGACGCGAGCTGTTGCGGGGGGAGGGAGGGATGCGGTGGGGGGGGGAAGATCGTGACTGGGAAAGGGGCGGCTGCGGGGGTGGAGGGCCGAGGAGGCCCGGGAATCCGCCTGTCACTGCGGAAAAAAAGGGGAATCCTGCCTGCAACGCAGCTATCCTGGCCTCCCTCCGGAGGGACACGTGTGGGGGGGACGGGGGTCCGGGAAGATTGGGGACAGCACATTTGCAGCGGGAACCGAGGCACTGCTTGAAAATAAAGGATAAAAGACGGTCTATCCCTGTCGTTGGTTTAAAATAATATCGAAATCCATTGCTGCTGTTGTCCAACTGTTGCAGCGACGCGCGCGCGCGCGCGCGCACACACACACACACACACACACACACACATTCACACATTCACACATACACTCATCCGTCAGCCTGCGATCCCTTGGGTGAATTAGGAGCAAAAAACGAGTAACCTGAGGATTCCTTACACAGCAGCTGGGTGCATGCAAAGGGCTGTTACTGCAGCAGCAGCAGCAACCCACAGCTCCGCTAAGGTCCAATGCTCCACCACACAAGATTCCCCAGCTGGCATGAAAGCAATGAAGTCATCGCCCAGCCAGTAGAAATGTAAAGATCTTAATACCTACCATGGATCAGGTTTCCAATGAGGATGAGGAGTTGATGAAATGGAAGAAGATACATTTCCAATGCCACTGTTTGAAAATTAATAATTTTTAAAAGACATCAAGGGCAAATTTATGTAAAGCTGCATAATAATTTCCACTTTAAAAAGCAAAGAAGAAAAATAGTTTGTGTGTTGTTTGTTTTTTCAGGAAAGCACAGAATACAAGCAATGTATGAGGTCATAGCAACCACCAAATTAGAAATATGCAGTACTGTATTGTAATGGGAAATAGATAGATATCTTGAATAAAATTCACTTAATCTATTCCTGTCATGAATCTGGTACCAATATGTAACCATATGCTGCGTTTGGCCACTCTGCACCAAGCCAAGAGGGTTTTCTTTTTCATAACATGGTGAATATTTGATGAGGAAATAAAGGTGCCTGCTTTCTCCTCAGCTTTTCAGGAAGCATATTGGAAAATTTTACAGGTAGGAACAGTGAATTAGCAGTGAGGGAAAATGGAGTCAGAGGCAGCAGCAGAGTTTTTCAAAGTCTTCTGCCTCCTCCAGATGCAAAGTAAAGGTACTGTGACCTCAAGCTTCACACACATGGAGCCAGAATTCCTGCGGCAATCACTCCATTTTCATCCCTGTATGTAAAATGAAGAATGGTCTATCTGTATAGAATCAGAAGAAGTTAAGGAAAAACCAATAACCGAATACTCATTGATATAGGTCCAATTTCGTTTTCAGTGGTAATATTAGATGCTTTATAATGTGCCACCCCCGATATACAAATATAACCTTCTACTTAGGGACGTATGTTTTATTTTGGTTTTGAATAGCAGTGAAGGGCTTCTTGGAGCCACATCCAGGTCAGTTAACTGCAATTTTGATCAAAATTATATCTTTTCTAGAAGGTTAGTAAGAGATAAGAAGTACTGTGCTGCCATTTAACTGAGCTCTTTTCTTAGTAGAAGGAACACTAATACCACTGAATGAATGCCTGCTATGTGTCAACAACATTACTTTCATTTAGTGTTGCCAGATAAAATACAGGAGGCCCATTAAATTTGAATTTCAGATAAACAATGAATAAAATTTTTAGTGTAAGTATGTATTTTTATCCTGGATACATGTGGGAGAAGGGTAGAAGACTAAATATGCTTTCTAATCTTTGCAAAAATATTTTTTTGAAATGCCCCTCTAGGTTCAGATCTCATAATGCAATCAGGATCTAGGAGAAAAGCTTAAGACCCAAATGAATGTGTAAATTTCTAGTGTTTGTAGAAAGAGGTGCACACACTTATAATAAAAAAATTATTTGCTGTTTATCTGAAATTCAAATTTCACTGGGCATCCTCTATTTTTATATGCTAGATCTGGCAACCCGACATACATTATTGCAAACGTCATGATTTTCTGCAAAATTCTTTGTTAGGTCACAATTTTCTAGATGAAGAGACAATTTCAGAGCCTCCCCACCATCTATTTGCTCCTTCTTCCTTCTAATAAAACCAAAACTGTGTTCACACTTCCAGAGTGGTAGGTGCTGATTAGTCTTTGTTACTCTATGTGTGGCCCAGTTAGACTAAAGGAAAGGACTTAATATCCTATGGTTTGAGAGAGAGGTTTTCCCTGTCTATCTGGTTAGATGGAAAGTGAAGCAAGTACCCTGGCTGCCACTGGCAGCTTTTTTTTTTTTTTTGACTAGGAGGAAAACCAGCCTTAAGTCAAAGCCTATACACTAAGTAAGGCAGAGTTGAAAAATAGAAAGAAAAAACAACAACAAGCTGAGTTCATGATTACATCACTGAATTGCTTAAATAAATTCTGCCTTTTCCTTGGGTTTAAACCGGTTTGAGTCAGAGTTTCTATTAGATGCCTCAAAAGCATCCTGCTACATATGTCAGAGCCCAGGCGTTCTACTCATGGGAGGTCCAATGATAAATAAACAGGTGGACATCAAGATGTAAGACATTTTATCCTGAATATATGTGGGACAAGTCTTGAAAACTAAATAAACCTTTTAAGCAATGGCAAAAAGCATTTATGCAATGCCCATCTGGGCCTAGACCTCAAAATGCAATCAAGATATCTAGAAGAAAAGCTTAAGAATTAAACCATTGTGTAAATTTGTAGTGTTTGTAGAAGATGGTGAGCATTAGTTATTCCTTGGCCCTGCTCAGAGTTTAAATCAGATTGTCAGATCTCACATGTTTTTATTAAAGTTCATACCATTTGGGAAAATGTCATTCGAGAAATATTAAGTCCATTTAATAGTTTAAGTAATTTTAAACGATTAAAATCTCTATCCCTGTCCTCCAGGCACTAAGTTTATCCACAAACAGTGTAGAAAGAACAGAAATGTCAGCCTCAAAAGACACAAAAGGAAAAACCACACCAGAATAAAATGCCATATGAAAGTGGATGGTTGGTAAGGCAGTATAGCTTAGTGGCTGCAACCATAGACCCAGGAGCCAGATCACCCACAATAAAATTCCAGATCTAGTTATATCCTTTGGGAAATTGTTCAATTGCTCCTCTGTAAAATGGTGATAATAACAGTGTTCACCTCATAGGTCTAGATGAGTGACTATTTTTGAAATGCTTAGCAGAGTACCCTAGCCCATAGTAAGGACTTTACAAGGATTAGCTCTTATTGACCAGGCGCAATTCCATGGACTATAAACTGAGGCAGTTTCTTTTTCTTCATTCACTACTTTGAACCATATTTTTATGGCAAATTTGCCTTTCATGTCTCTTCACATCTTGGACAGTTTTAACAACTCTTAGGTCTTCTTCAAATATTAAAAAATCAAAGCAGTTTAAAACTTAAATGACTAAATTCCATCCCCTCCTACAACCACTCTTCCCACCATCATCATCTGCCAGGCTTGTGACTCAAGACACCTGAAATGACCATTTTCAATCCACTAGGGTGGCTGTGGACTCTCTGGTCTACCTTAGTCTAGTATACCCAGATCATCTGATATCAATGGTATCCAGGGAGCTGGAGTGTGGCAGTGCTAATGGATGCTGTTACTGATGTACAAGGGCTTTTTATTTCAAGAGGACTGTCTAATAAGATAATGGAGATGTGCTGTCTTTGGCTTTGTAATAAGTGAGCCAGCTAATTTTATAGATAACAGCAGGAAAATAACAGTGAGAATCGGGGCACATAATGGAGGATAATTCTAGCATCTTTCCATCTGGCCTAAATAATTTAATAGTTCTGTAGACCCAGACCTGATGATTTGATGTATAAAGGCAGTACTAACATCCAGTTCCTCTTCCTCCCCAACACAATAAATTATGAAAGAGGTTTAAAGCCAGGGAATATGTCAAAAATACTTGTTGCTTCAGATACCTGTTTCAAATGAACCTTCATAATTCTACATATTTTTAAATGCCAATAAATTAATTTTCATGTGTTAATGTCTTAATCCAGATGAAACAAATTTCCCTAGTTAAACAGTAGTCTATTGATTTTTCTTTAGAAATAGTATTAATCAACATTTGTTGAGTGAGTGCTTACTGTGTTCCCAGCATGATGCTGAACATTTTGCATTTAATCCTTGCAATACCCTTAGGAAGTCATGCAGTGGTTTTAAGATATCCTCACAATATAATAGAATCAGGGACATAGAAAGGGAGTGGACTGACAATTCTCAGGGTGAAGGGGGGTGTGAGGGGTGCGGGAAGAGATTGGACAAAAATCTTACACCTATGGATGAAGACAGTGGCGGGGGGTAAGGGCATGGGGTGGGGTGGGGAATCAGGTGGAGGGGAGCTATGGGGGGGAAAAAAGAGTAACACCTGTAATAATCTGAACAATAAAGATTTATTAAAAAATAAAAATAAATAAAAATAAAAAAAGTGAGGGGGAAAAAAAAGGATATCCTCACAAAATTTTCTCCCTCCTCCTCCTTTCAAAAGATAGCTAAATTCCCCTCCTCTTGAGTGTGGGCCACACTTAGTGACTCACTTCTAACAACTAAAATATGGCAGATGTGATGGTCATAGGTGTTCATGACATGAGACTAGGTCTTAAAAAGTGTTGTGGCTTCCTCTTTGCTCTCTCTCTCTCTCTCACAAGCTATGGGAGAAGCCAGCTACATGTTGTGAGGATACTCTGAAGACACCCTCTGGAGAGATCAGGGGGTGATGAATTGAAGCATCCTGTCAACAACCAGCATGGAACTGTCCATTGCCATGTTAGTACACCATCCTAGAAGCAGATCCTTCAGCCCTAGTCAAGCCTTCAGGTGACAACAGCCCTGGCTGACATCCTAAATGCAATCTCATGAGAGATCCTGAGCCACAACCATTCAACCAAGCCACTCTTAAACTTATGACCCCCAGAAACTATGGGATAACAAAAGTTTATTGGTTTACACCACTAAGTTTGGGATAATTTATTATGCAGCAATGGGTAATTAATGCAAGTGAATTCTATCTCCATTATACATACAAGGTTGTAGTTACTTATCCAAGTTTACTCATACAGTAGGCGGTGGAACCAGGATGCAGATCCAGGCGACTGACTCCAGAAGCCCAATCCTTAACCGTTAAGGTATACCGTCCAGCAATAGAAACCATTTATGCAATAGTGCTATGTGCCAGGAACTTTCCTTACACAGCCTCATTTGTTCCCATAACAGCTCTGCAAGGAAGACTTTTTTTCTCTCTTTCAAAGCCATTAAAGAACAGTTACTGTCTTCTTATGAGAATTGATGCTAACGATGTGCATGAAGGTATTGGAGTGAAGCGGCACTGTTGTCCAATTTTATTTTTGTCCTTTGCTTACTTGTTTAGCTCAAGTGTGAGGCGACTAGATAAGCACCTTACTAATATCCTTCCCTCAAAGGGTTTTGAAAAATTTAAATGACCCCAAATGATGCCCTTCCCTTGAAAATATGCATAGACTGAGATGTAGCATATAATATATGTTATCTCAAGATTTTAATTAAAAATGGAAAAATTAAAAACACACAGCATTTAATCTGTAAAGGAAACAAACGAATTCATAGAGTCTAAGTATTAAAAAGTAATAAAATGGCTGTAGCTCTCATTTTCTAGTTTTAATTCAGACCTGATTCATTACAATTTTACAGACTATAAGGCTCCTTGGAATTCTGGGCTAGTTATATAAAAACACATATAGTGGAAAACATATTGATCTTGCTTCTTCTCAAATCCATAAAACAAGTCCTGCTCTTTTAAAATATTCTAATATAACAATGAGTCCTTAGCATAACATTTGTCTTCTGTGTTTGCTCCTGTTTGGTGTCTGCACAACATAAAGCAGAGATTGAGTAAAGAGCAATAGCTACTGTCATTGGAAGAGTGGGAAAAATCTTCTAATAGACCTCAGTTATCCAGGTTTGACATCAATATTGATCAATGCACCATATTAATCACTTTGCATTGAAAATAAAAATTATATCTTTATTCATTTTTGTTTTCCCAATACCTTGCACAGAACCTGACTCTAAATAAGTATTTGTTGAAAGAATTAATGAATCAATGAACTGATCAATGAGTTCCCACATTATTTTGTGCTGTGTTGAAACACAATAGAGGAAAATTAAGAATTCAGATAATTACCTAAAAGATATATATTGTTTAAAAAGCAGAAGAAAGATGAACACAAAGTGACTAGGTAAATTGAGGCTATACCACTGGAGGAGGTGGGTTGGAATAAAAAGGTATGGAAGCTGTGGCATGAACCTGATCTACCCGCACAATTGCCTTGAGTCTTGATTTCATTTCTCTAAAAGAAATTTGTTGTTGTTGTTGTTGTTAATCCTCACCCGAGGATATTATTTCCATTGATTTTTAGGTAGAGTGGAAGAGAGGGGGAGAGACAGAGAGAGAGAAACATCGAAGTGAGAGAGACACATTGATTGGTTGCTTGTACAGACATGTGTAGAATAATAAGTATCTCTATTTTGGGATTATTATGGCAATGCAAGTTTATGATTTATGTTGTGTGTGTATGTGTATGTGTGTGGGTGTGTGGATTTTTACTTGCTCCTAGTTAACGTTGGAATACTGAACCTGGCTAGCAATGATTTGGCCATGACTTTGTATGAGAACTTGAAATCATAAAGCAACATATATTTCTATCAAAGTAGCATTTTCCTGACATTTTTAATCAAAATTTTCAAAACACTAAAAGTTAAAGAATTGCATAGTGAATACCTATATATACCCACCACCCAAATTCTACAATTAACATTTTACTCTATTTTCTTCATCATCCATCCCTCCCTCCCTCTAACCATCCATCAATCCAACTTGTTTTTTTTATACTTCAAAGTAACTTGCAGTCATTAGTACACAAAGTAGCATGTTTTGAGTTCTATTTTTAAAATGTGGACACGTTTTTCTTTTTTTTTTTTCTTATTTCAGTCCAACTTGTAAAAGTTGTATTTGACAAACACATGAAATCAGGTGGATTTGATCTTTTGTCATGTTAAAAATGAAATCTATGAGAATTTGGTGGAGAAGTTGCTAGAGAAACAAAATGCACAGATTGTGCTCTGTGATGCATATTATTTAATGTGCTTCAGATGAAATATTTGTCTACACTTAAGAATGTAAGAGATCAACTAAAGGACTTGTATGCATGCATATGAGCAAAACCAATGGACATAGACAGTGGGGGGTGAGGGCTTGTGCTTGGAGGAGAGGGTGACAAGGGAGAGGTCAATGGCGGGGGGGGTAAAGGAGACTCATGCAATACCTTAAACAATAAAGAATTTAAAAAAAATGTAATAAAAACTTATACATTTTAAACTGAATAATTGTGTCCCTTGGTAGTAAAAAAAGGCTGATGAATGAATAAAATAAGCATTGTACCTTTTAATTTCCTTAAGTATGTTGGAAGCCATATTGGATTTTGATCTGTAAAGCTGGTCAAAAATTTCTTTTAGCCCTAACCGGTTTGGCTCAGTGGATAGAGCGTCGGCCTGCGGACTGAAGGGTCCCAAATTCGATTCCGGTCAAGGGCATGTACCTTGGTTGCGGGCACATCCCCAGTAGGGAGTGTGCAAGAGGCAGCTGAATCAATGTTTCTCTCTCATCAATGTTTCTAACTCTCTATCCTTCTCCTTTCCTCTCTGTAAAAAAATCAATAAAATATATTTTTAAAATTTTCTTTTAGTCCTAGCTGTTTGCTCAGTGGTTAAAACGTCGGACCAAGGACTGTAGGGCCACGGGTTCGATTCCAGTCAAGAGTGCATACTCGGTTGCAGGTTCGATGGTTGCAGGCTTGATGTGGGAGGCAACCAATCGATGATCGATGTTTCTCTCTCCCCTCTCTTCCTCCCTCCCCTCCACTTTCTCTAAAATAAATCAATAGAAAAAATATCCTCAGGTGAGGATTTAAAAAAATGCTCAGTTGATGCCTTCAATGAACTAGAAGGTAAATCTTCCACACATAAATTATTTTAAGGAATGTTAGCTTGTGAGATATAATAGTTACCAATTTTAGAGGGGATGGTTGGCAAAAAATGATCATAAAGACAAATTTTAAAAAAACATTACACCGGGCCTGGCCAGTGTGCCTCAATGGTTTGGAATCAACCTATGAACCAAAAGATCATGGTTGGATTCCTGGTCAGGGCACATGCCCAGGTTGCTGGCTCAATCCCCAGTAGGGGGCATGCAGGAGGCAGCTGATCAATTATTCTGATCATTGATGTTTCCCTCTCTCCTCCCTTCCTCTCTCTGAAATCAATAAAAACATATATATATTTTTAATCTTTACACTTGGGATATTGGGGGTTTGAAGAAGGATCATAAATAATCCCTGTGACAAACTGTATTTTCCAAAGATGGCCACTACGATACTTCTCATCCCACGTTCTTCTTACAATGTGACATTGATACTTCTCCCAACCAGACATGGGGATCTATGTTCCCTCCCCTTGAATCTGGGCTGACTTGTGAATATGGTGAAAGTGACATTGTGTGATTTTCAAGGCTAAGTCATAAAAGGCAATATAGCTTCTGCATGGTTTTGGGGGGATGCTCATTGTTCTTACCTAGTCACTCTGTTGGGAGGAAGGCCAAGCCACCCTATAGAGAGGTCACCATGAAGAGGAACCAAGAATCATGTGTGTGAGTCAATCATGTTGGGGAGTGTACCCTCCAGCCCTAAAAGTGCTGATGCCACCTGGAATAGAGAGAACCAGTCCTTCCCAAGCCCTGCTCAAATTGAGATTCTTGATCAAAGTAAGTAATTGGAAGCCACTGCATTTGGAAGTAGTTTATTATGCAGCCATAAATGACTGATTTAGTACATAAGACAAAAACTATGTGAATCTGCAGACACTGGCTTCCAAAATCAAGAGAGCAACTGTATGACTATATCAGTAAGAGATAGAGATTTTGCAACCATTGGCATCTGCCAATAATCCAACTATTTCCCTTGAAACAATGTTTGTTAGTCTTTCACATATGAAGCTTTTTTTCACGAGAATTGCTAGCAAATGGCCAGGTTGGCGTGAGAATTAATGAGAGCCTACAATATAGAAAACATTGCACTTATTATCACAGTGGGGATACACAAATAGAGCGAGAACTCACTGGAAGGAGCTGCTTACAAAAGAGGTGGAAGGGCTGAAGAAGTGAAAGGGGGAAGATGAGGTTATCCAGAGATTCCCTATCACAGGGGTGGGCAAACTTTTTGACTCGAGGGCCACAATGGGTTCTTAAACTGGACCGGAGGGCCAGAACAAAAGCATGGATGGAGTGTTTGTGTGAACTAATATAAATTCAAAGTAAACATCATTACATAAAAGGGTACGGTCTTTCTTTTTTATTTCAATAGTTTTATTCATTTCAAACATTTTAACACCAGCGTTGATGCTAATGTGCAGTGGTGCATGTTAACACAAATGCCCTGTAGCACGCATTTTTACAGGCGCAAGGGGGAGAAGCAAACGCAGTGCAAAATGCATTTGTTTTGCCACTAACACATGCGGTTAGTGGCCACGGTAGCGTTACTGATACCGCATCCGTATCAGCAAAAAAATGCAGCCGCAGCATGGCTAGTGTGACATGTCCTCTGTGTGTCTTTTTCCCTGCTGAGCGCGTCCGCAGTGGGAAAAAAAACTGCAGTGGATACAAGCCCTAAAAGCTGAAAGTCTTTGTTGTTTTATTAACAAGTCATTGTGATGTACAGAATGTGGGAACAGGAAAAAATTGTGTTAGAGTAGAGCTCTTAATCTTACCTCAGAAAGGCTCTGATACTGTGCTCTCCAGGGGCGTGTCTCCCTACATCACCACGATAACGTGTCTCCGCATTCCCAGGGTGATGTCGGGGGACGCGTCCGCGGGCATTACAAGGAGCCTCTGGAAGATGGAGAGGTTGTTCCTTCTACTGAATGGGGGATATAAATCCGCCCACTCAGAAGAAGGAGCTGCGGCCGTGTTTCCCAATGTTGCCATGTTAACACTGCTGCTGGTGAAGGAGCGGAGGGGAGAGCAAGAGAACCCTCCGCTCCTTAGGCTCCGCGGGCCGGATAGAACAGCCGAACGGGCCGGATCCGGCCCGCGGGCCGTAGTTTGCCCACGGCTGCCCTATCACTTCAGGAAGCCCTATCACTCTTCAGGCTGGAAAGCAAAAGGGCAAATGGGCTTCTCCTGAACCCACAAGAGCTGTGCTGCTGGGGTTGCTGGAATTCTAAACGCTGTGTTCCTTGCAGAAAGCAAGCACCTGTATTCCCACTAGTGTTGCAGGAACCCCACAGTGACCTCAACAAAAGGGGTTTTTATGACATGGGCAAACTATGACATAAAATTCAGTGAAAAAAGGCAAAACTTATGTGATGATGAATATTGCCATTTTTTGAGAGATTACTACATTTAGGCATTTTATATACATCATCTCATTTAACAAAACAATAATCCTCATGGAAACACTGAGGGGCAGGTATTATTATCTGAACCTTACAGGTGAGAAAGTGGAGACTTTAAGAAAGATTAAGTTTCTATTAACATGTGAGTTCATAAAGGAAAGGCTTTATATCTTTTTTATTCCCAGTGTTACGTAATAGTTATTTTTGAATGAATGACTGACTGAATGAATGAAAGTTTCAACATAAATAGTGGCAGAGACAGAATTCAAACTAGATCTTTCTGCCTTCAGAGTTCATGTTCTTAATTATGGCACACTGCTGCCTCCCATTAGTCTTGTATGAGCTCCACTATGGAGAGAAAAAATATATATCAGAGAATATTAGAAAAAATATGCAAAAAATGTTAACAATGATTCTCTGATTACTTCTACTGGGTAGGATTATGGGTGATTTTTTTTACCTGCTCTTATACCGTTTTGGACTATGCATATTATTTACAGGTGCTTTTAATAGCCAGGGCCAATAAATAATTGAATTCACTTCATTTCTTAAAGATAAGTGTTGAAGAGAGGAAGGCTTTTTTTTTTTTTCTTGATTGCCGTGGTATGTTTGCTGGAGGTTGCCACGGTAGAAATAAAGAGATCTTGGTCTCAGCCCAGCACCTGTGCTCAGCCACAGGTGTGTGAACCTGCTGGCCCATGAACTGCAGTCTGTTGCTCCTCCTGCTGAATGAATCAGTGCAAATGGAAACAGCAATTGAAGCAGGTGTGCTTTTCATTTTACACTATAAATTCCTAGTTATAATCCATTTCCATCTTGAGTGTTGAGATAGACACCTTGGCGCACCACCAAAGCCCCTTCAGCAAAGGCCTTGTGGCTCCAGCAGCTGGGAGTGCTATCGGCAGGCATCCTCAAGCCATCAGTCCCTTAAGCAGGTGCCTGAGCTGTAGAGAGCCACCTGGCCCAGGTGGCCTGCATCCAATGACTTATGGATGCAAGGTTATAAATGCCTAGCCATCTTGGCCCAGCCCAGAGCAAAGCTCCAGAATGTTCCTGTGGCTATGGTTGGGTTGGTATGACAGATGGATTTCTCCCTCTGCCCAGGCCTGCTTCCCACCCCTCTCGTCTATCTTCCACAGGGGTTGACTTCAGGGCGCTTCCTAATAAACATCCCGGGTCTATCTCAGAGCCTGCTCTCTAGGGAACTCAACTTGTGACACGTCTCAATTCTTATTTTATTAACTGAAATTTCGTCTCATATTCAGTAGAGAAAGTGGAACATTATAAGAGGAACTGAGAAATGGAAGGGCATTTCATAATTTAGCAAGATATCAGTTCAGAGAGATTTTCCATTAAACTGAAAAGCTCCATTATCACTAGGCAGCTCTGGCTAAGATAAAGTCTAAAGTTTCATGACTCTCAGAGCAATCTGCAAATGGAAAAGCCTTTCTCACCTTTCCTAAAAAGGAAAGATAATCAGCTGGGGATATTTGGGAGCTAGTGGCCCTTCTGTGCCACTCACGTCTTCCTCAGGGGACATGTACTGGTCACAGGGATGTCCCCATTTCTCAACCATCTCCCTACCCAGTGGTCCCAGGCTTTATCCAACTTATAACCAGAAGGAATCCTTATAGCTCTTAAGATAAAATGCAAGGACAGCCAAAGTCTGGCCTTTCTTCTAAAGTAGACTCAATTTCTACGATGTGAAATGTTTGCTTCAGAGACAGGAATCTAAAGAAGAAACATGGAGGCCAAGTGCTGTTCCAGAACAGGCTGGGAAATAAAGTTATTGGAGGCATGGGTTGGTAGTAGTAGGAAGGGAAGCAGGTGGGTCCAGCTAAAGGACCAAGAAGGGGTTGGGGAGCATCCCAGGCTCCATAAAGTACCCTGTCACAACTCCTCACTGCCCCTCAGGGGCCCAGGTTGGCTCCCAGTCCCATTCATCAGCCCATCCCTGACTGCTTACCATATTGCACACCTCTGCTCCTGGGCACTTGAAACTTCCATCTTTACCTGGCAGTAGGAAAGTGACCAGCAGGTGGGGAGGGGAGAAGATGTGGGCTCATAGGAATATATTTATATTCCTGGCATTTCAAGTCAGAATCTTAAACACATTTTCCATAGAAACACTCTGGCATAAAATGGGGTTTGGTCTCTATGATACTACTGTGCTTCTGGAACTTTAGTTAAATGTGCTTTTCCAGCCTGACCTGGGCTCTTAGTCAACCTCTATAACCCTGTTTCTGAGATAAAATGCCATTAATTTAATTGTTTTGTTAATCCTCACCTTAGAATATTTTTCCATTGATTTTTAGAGAGAGTGGAAGGGAGGGGGAGAGAGATGAACATCCATATGAAAGAGACACATCGATTAGTTGCCCCTACTGGGGGCTGGGGATCGAGCCTACAACTGACATACCTGCTCTTGACTGGAACTGAACCTGTGACCCTACACTCCGAGGGCCGACACTCTATCCACTGAGCCAAACCAGCTAGGGCAAAATGCCATTAATTTGAAAATCAACTTTTGGAGTAAAACGTCTTTGTGTTGAAGCCTCTCCTCCTCCACCTCCTTCTCTTCCTTTTCCTCTTCTTCTTTCTCCCTCTTCACATATACATATATGTAAATATATCAAGCATTAATCAAAGGCGATAACCTTTACAACTTGCTAAATATATGAATTTCAGATAATATGCATTAAGTTCCTCCATTCCTTAAGTTATGGCAAATTTCTATGGACAGAGAGAATGTATAAAGAAGGAAAGGTGGGTGCAGGCCCAGTCTTGCAGTACCACACTCAGCTTACACACCATCAGAGAGTGCACAGGCAGGGTAACCCTACCAGGGGTCCTCAAACTACGGCCTGCGGGCCACATGCGGCCCACCGAGGACATTTATCCGGCCCGCCGGGTGCCGCTGCCTGTCCTGCTTAGCAGCCGACTCGTCCCGGGCCTGCAGTGCACATAGGAATTCGTTCATAGTTTTTTTTTTTTTAAACTATAGTCCGGCCCTCCAACAGTCTGAGGGACAGTGAACTGGCCCCCTGTTTAAAAAGTTTGAGGACCCCTGCTTAGGTCTTGGTTTCCTCCTAATTGTACTTAGATTAGTTAGAGCTCAAAAAGTATCAGGTTTCACTGCCATAATGTGACTCCAACTGAAATGACTGCAATCAGGTCTATATTTACTTAGCAACCCTAAGGTTTCTTTGCCTCTATTTCAGATTAAAAATGGTTCCAATAGGTTTCTTTCAAAATGTCAAATTAGGGAAAATAATTAGTCATAGTTAAACAATTTGAGGGAGCAATGGTGCCAAATTGACACCATCTGGGAAATCCTCTGTCTATATTTAATGTTTCAGCTACTCACTTTTTTTTTGCTTTGCATTTTGTCCTGTTGAAAGGATCTAATTGTAATGATGTCTGTTACTCAGGCACCAGAGTAAAAAATGTGAAAATCATGGGCAAAACCCTGATTACACCCTCTTTCCTGATTTGTGCACTTGGCTTCTATTGTAACACACATAAAAGTCAATACCCCACATGATCCAGTCTACATACTGATTGGCATTCAAAGTAGCTCAGCCCAGCCTCTACCAGTAACTGAACTTCACTGGGTCCCTGAGAGAGTGCCAAGGCAGGCCCAATCGGCAATTCCCACAATACTTATAACCCAGTTTTCCCTTTCCTCTCACTTGCAATATCTCTCCCATCATGTAAATGCCATGAATTTCTCAATCTCTTATTCTCCACTTACAATATTAAAAAATCTCTCTGCCATAGCTAACTTCCATGATGTCTCCCTTTTTGAGTGGCTCTCATATTCAATCTCCTCCTTACTAGTCGCTCTCTTTTCCAAAGCAATATTAAATTACTTGTGCCCCTTGCAATTCACCAGCTCTTTTTCTTCATTACAAAGAGCCTCAGAGTATTTCATAGGAGGTATCATGGAAGGAATTGTGATACTCCCAAATTCATACGTTGGATTCCTGACCTACAGTGTAACTGGATTTGGAGATAGGGCCTTCAAAGAGGTAATTAAGGTTAAATGAGGCCTGTAGTGTAGGTTCTAATCCAATATGACTGGTATCTTCATAAGAAGAGGAAGAAGCATCAGGGATGTACACATGCAGAGGCAAGGCCATCTGAGGACACAGGGAGAAGGTGGCTATTCGAAAGCCAAGGAGAGAGGCTTCAGGAGGTCTGGGGCCTTGCTGACACCAGAAACAGAGAAAACACATTTTTGTTTTAAGCCACCTAGTCTGTGGTATGTTGTTATGGCACTCCTAGTAAACTAATGCAAAGGGCTTACAACTACAAACTGGTCTAGGCAATCTCCCGTAAAGATTGTATGTTTACATCAATACACTGTTTTTATTTAGACTGTATATTTATTTAAGGTAGCTCTTATGAAGGTGAGAGCTGTAGACATTATTTCTGGCATTCAAGCCCCCTTCCCACAAGGCCCCTCTTTCCAAGACCAAATCATCTAAACCCCATCACATTTCCTTTGAGCTATTGGAGCATCCCACTCCACTCTGTGCCCCGATTTCTCATAATTTCCAAGCTCTGAAGACTGCTCAATCCTAACCAAGCAAACCTGCCTCCTTTTGACCATGGCCAGCTGGCCTCTGTGAGTAGGCCTCAGCATACTTGATGTCCCTTCCCTCCTGCATCCTTTTCATCAAAGACATGCTCAGTTCATTTCCAATAGACTTAGTAATCAGCATGTGTACTTATAGCACTGTGCCCAAACCAGAGTGACAAAACACCTCCCCAATTGCATTCATTTGCTAGGGCTGCTGTAACAAAGCGCCACCAGTTGGGTTACTTAAACAACAGGAATGTATTGTCTCCCAGTTCTGGAGGCCAGAGGTCTGAGATCCAGGTGTCCCGAGGGTTAGCCCTTTTGAGGGCTGTGAGGGAGGATCTGTTCTGGGCCTCTCACCTAGCCTCTGGTGGTTTGCCAGCAGTCTTTGGCATTCCATGGCTCGTAGATGCTTCACCCCAATCTCTGCCTTCATTTTCACATGCCCTTCTCTCTGTGTGCATGTCTTCATGTCCAAATTTCTCCTTTTTATAAAGACATCAGCCATATTGGATTAGGGGCCCACCCTACTTCAGTATGAATTCATCTTAACTAATTATATCAGCAACGACCCCCTTTGACACAATTCTACCTCTTTCACTTTCCCTGGTTTGGTGTCTCTTCCTACTTACTCCTTATTCTATAAGAAAAGGCCTTTAGTGCACTTGCACTTTTTTTTCTCTTAATCATTCACCTCAAAAAGCATGTACAGCCCTAGCCAATTTAGCTCAGTGGATAGAGCATTGGCCTGCGGACCAAAGGGTCCCAGGTTGGATTCTGGTCAAGGGCACGTACCTTGGTTGCAGGTTCCTCCCTGGTCCAGGCCTTGGTCGGGAAGCATGCAGGAGGCAGGGGCCGCATGTAGGAGGCAACCAATCGATGTGTTTCTCTCACAAGGCTATTTCTCTCTGTCTTTCCTTCTCTCTTCCACTCTCTCTAAAAATCAATGGAAAAATAGGTATCCTTGGGTGAGTATTAAAAAACAAAACAAACAAAAAACCCAACATCAGACCCTTAATATATATGTATTTCTAAAAAGCATGTACAAGCACATGGCTTCTAAGACAGCACCCAAATCTGAATTGGCAGCTGTGGCTTGTCTCCCAAGCCTCCAGTCTCAAATCTCCTGCTTAGCAGACTGGACATTTACTAGTAGATGTCACTTCAGGTTCAAAATTTATACAAGTGAACTTCTAATCTTCTCATAGCTGCCTGCCCCTCCCAATGCCACTTTATGTCCTTAACGACATCACTATTGTCCCAATGCTTGGAGCCCTTGTCAATTTCTTCTTTGTCTTCTGGATGCATTGATTGCTGAGTTCTCTCAATGATATCCCAGTTTCTTTTAATTTCTTCCCTATTTTCACTCCTAGAGGTTCTAGTTCGGGTCATTGCCTCCATATGTCATTCAACAATGACTGTGACCTCTGAACATTTTCTCTTGGCCTCTGGCTGTCTCTGCCTTTCTGTCCACAATATGTGGAGTTGCCAAACTGATCTGCCGGAATCACAGCTGGGACCCTCTAAGTGCTTAGCTAAGAAAAGCTGTGACTGCCCATGCTCTACAAAGAAACAACCAGGCTCCGTAGGGGACTTTGGAGGCCTTTTTTCAGGCTGCTCTTTGCCTGGCATGGGGAGGCAGGAGCAGAATGATTCAGATGGGGAGAAGTTTCGGGCTTACCAGCTCACCTCTTCCAACCAGCTCACCTTCCTGGGCCAGAACTGTCGACCCAACCAACACTCTGCTGGCCATCCAGGATGCCCCACTCTGTGACCACCGTGCTTCACAACACTTTTCACTGTCTAACCCTCTTCCCACCCACCATATATATGCCAGCCAGCATCAAGACCCCATTCCATTCCCACTCTCTCATTAAGTTTTCCCAGGATCTTCCTGCTGTTCCTTCACTCTTCTGAATGTCTCTAAAGCAGTCTATTTCTAATACCACTCAGTTGAGCATCAATCTTCTACCGCCGTTGCTAGATTTCTTGCACTGACATGTCGAATTGTCAGTTTTCTCTACATCTTTGTATGGTCAGTGCCAAGCAAGCACTACATATAAAATAAAAAGTTTTATTTAACGAATATCTGCATAATAGCTAACATTGTTACTTTTTAAAATATTTCAAGCGCACAGAAGAGTAAAGACACCAGTATAACAGACAACCATAGTACCAAAACCCAGACTTAACAGATGCTAATAATTAACAAAATTGCTTCAGAAATCTTTAAAAAGAAATAAAATTAAAACATTACAGAGAACAGTTAAAGCCCACCTTTCTCCCCCAACTCCAATCCTATCTAATAAAGAGGGAATATGCTAATTAACCATCACTCCATCACAAAGATGGCTGCACCCACAGCTGAGGCCAAGTTCCCATAAGGAGCCTTAACAAGCAATCAGCAGGGACCTGAGGCTACACCCTCCCCCACCCCCGTGGGGCTTGACAGGGGACCTCAGGCTGGCAGGGCTTGACAGGGGACCTCAAGGTGCGCTTCCCGTCCTGGTGCTGGGCTAGGGGACCTCAGGCTGCTCCCCCCGCCCCAGCGCCAGGCCGGGGGACCTCAGGCCATGCCCCCCACCAGGTGGGGCTTGACAGGGGACCTCAGGCCGCACCCCCTGCCCCAGCACCGAGCCAGGGGACCTGAGGCTGTGCCCCCTGCCGATGGGGCTTAACAGGGGACCTGAGGCTGTTCCCCCCTCCCAGTGCCAGGCCGGGGGACCTGAGGTTGCGCCTCCCCCTCCCCCCCTGCCTGGCGGGGCTTGACAGGGGACCTCAGGCCATGCCCCCCACCCAGTGGGGCTTGACAGGGGATCTCAGGCCATGTCCCACACCTGGCAGGGCTTGATGGGGGACCTCAAGGCAAGTGCCCCCTCTCCCCCTGGTCTGGGCTGGGGGACCTAAGGCCATGTCCCCCATCCTGGCGCCAGGCCAGGGGACCTGAGGCTATGCCCCCTGCCCAGCGGGGCTTGACAAGGGTGGGACTGGCCAAGTCTGGATCTATCCCAATGAGGGGTGGGGGGCCGGCCAGGTCTGGGTCTCATGTGATTTTGAGGCACATGTGGGTGGGCAGGGACTTGACTCTGGGTCCCGTGGTGTGTCGCAGACTCTGACAGGAGGAAGGTTTTCATATACATTTTACTAATTTTCTTTCATCTCTGACACTTCTATTATAGAGAAAGGGTAAATAGCAATATTAAATTATTTCCTCTAATTAATCCCCATTTAAAGTGCACGAATTTTGTGCACCGGGCCACTAGTACATATATACTTGCTATCCCCCTTTCTCTCATGAACATTTGTACTTTTAACAATATATGTCTAGTTCCATAAATACCTGTAATTGTTTGTGTACCTTAAAATTTTACACAAATATCTATCTTTTCTGATGTTGCCTTTTTTCACCCAAGGTTATATTTTTGAGATTTATTCATGTTGACACCTTCATTCATTGTGTCAGTCTTTCATTGTAACAGTTGAATCAATCTGTCCCTATGAGAAAGAGATGGTGTACCCAAAAGATTTAAATGGAGAGAATCCATTGAAGGGACTCGGGGTTAAGGAAGCCAACAGGGATAGTGAAGCCCCAGGGACCAGCAGTGTCAGGAAGCTTTTGTGCAGATTATCTTTGCTCCAAATCTATCCTTCATTGCCAGCTCTGTGACAATGGATCTGAACCCTTTAAATATCTTGCCTTGGCCAGCTGGCATGTTGTCAGTAGAGGGAAGGGAGGTAGTACTGTAGGAGGAAGGGTTTTGCTCCCTGCTCGCCAGCTCCTGCAGGGCACACAGCTTCTCCAGTGCGCAGTTGCTGCAGCACCCACAACTTCCGCAGTGTCTGGCAGCCAGCAGTGGTTTTGCAGCCTCTAGTGAGTCACCTTCCTGTGAGAAGCTTTACTTGGTGTCCTAGAGGGACGATTTCCAGTAAGTTCCACCAGTGCAGCACCATGGTGGTGTGTCTGCTGTTTGATGAGCTATGGCTGTGCCCTCTTATGAGGTTTGGGGTGGGGGGAAGGGCTCTCTCTTGGCTGCTTTATGGCAGCTATAGAGGCAGTGGCTGATCTCATACCAGCTACACCTATATTCTCTAGAGTTCTCTTTAATTCTTATTAGCCAATCCCTTGTTATAGTTAATCATTCTTTAATTTTTTATGTATTGATTGATGAGAGAGAGAAAAACATAGATTTGTTGTTCCCCTTATTTGAGCATTCATTGGTTGCTTCTTGTATGTGCCCTGAGCCGAGATAAAACCCACAACCTTGTTGTATCAAGATGATGCTCTAACCAACTTGGCTACCTGGCCAGAGCCATGAATCATTCTTTATATTAAACTTTCTCTCTTCAAACTACTATGTGACGCCTCTCTCCTGACTGGCCCAAACTGATGCAGTCACCACTTCTAAGCCTGAAGGGCTCAGAGCAGGGGGCAGCCACTGAAACAAGTGAGAAAACCAAGTTATGGGAGAGCGGCTGCCTCATTAGGAGAATGATTACATAAATGGAGATTGATTCATACAATAGAATACAACAGTTATGCTAGGTAGTTTCCATTTTTCCTTCCACATACATTTTCGATGCTTCTCCATCCTTCTCTGGGCCTTGGAAACTGACAATGAGTGCTGGAGGCCAGAAGTTTGAAATCAGTTTCACTGGGCAGAAATCAAGGTGTTGACAGGCATGTTCTGGTGGGGGGATGCGGGGGGGGGGATCCATTCCTTGCCTCTTCTTCCTTTTGGTGGCTACTGGCATTCCTAGGCTCATGGCAGCAGCATTTCAGGGTGTCTCAGGAGGTGGCCGTACAGATGTACAAGCACTATGAGGGAAAAAAAATACCTTGATTTGTAGTGTTTGCTGATTTCTGTGGAGTAATTACTCACATCGTCGTCATTTTCAACTTATGGATGTGACGTCACTGAACATGGATTTGGGAAGAGATGCTCCCAGTTGACCCCAGCACAGCCCGGGAGGCTGACCTCTAAAGACTGCAAACTCCATACTCACTTGCCCTCATGCTTTCCAAAAGGCTTTGCCAATGGGAGACACAGCAGAAGTGAGGTGAGATAAGAGAGCCCTCTCTCTCCTGCTCCCTGCAGCAGCCTGTGGTTTGGGGGTGACATGTTTACCTTCTCACAAAGGGCCTAGCTAGATGGTTTCTGCTTTCTCTCTATTACACAGCAAGGCTGTGGCCAGCATCACTGTCCATGTGTCCTTGACCTGTGTGTGAGAATTTCTCCAGTGGTTGTGTTGTCACATCAAATACAGGATGTTCAGTTATATCTGAATTTCAGAAAAATGCCGCCTAATTTTTAAATATAAGTGTATCCTAAATAGTGCATGGGACATATTTATTCACTAAAAAGTATTCCTTGTTTATCTGAAAATAAATGTAACTGGGAGTACTGTTTTGTTTTTGTTTTTGCTAAATCTGGCAGTTCTACCTGGAGAGACTCTTACCAGTGGGATTTCTGTGTGGGTATTGTTCTTCCTATAAGAAGGTCTCCAATATGATTTGGGTTCTGTAAATTATATATGATGAATTCGTTTATGTTCTTCAGATGTCCCTCAATCTAGTTTTCAGTCATCTGTAACCCAATATTGGTTCTTCCTTTAATAAGGCTTGACAGTGGGTGAGGCCCTGCCACATGATGACAAAGACCTAGGGCTTTTCATGTGTGATTGGACAAGATCAGCATGAGGCCTGTCCCCAGAGGAGCCTGAGAAGATTTGGATGTCTAGACCTCACCTCCCCTTACCCTCCACCCCACTGGCAAAGGCCTCTGGAGAGGCCCGTGGGAGTTCACATTTGGAGCCCAGGCCCCTTCCTTTCCAGAGTCTCCTCCGTCTAGGACCCAGTCCCCAGAGGCCTGACTTGGAGGTTGCACCCAGTCTTATACCCTTGAGCATATACTTAATCTTCCTGTCTCCCTGACAAGTCTTGCCTGTGTGGGGGGAGTTTCTTTTTTCCAGAGAGTGACCTTTATTACAAAGCAAGGTGACAAATGAATGCCCAGAAAGGCCTTAATAATGGTGAAAGGTGCTGCCTCCTAGAAGCATTTGTATTTTAAGCAGCAATTCATAGGGCTGGAGTTCTTAAGAGACAATCTGAGAAGATATGTCTGACACTTAACACATACAAATGTGACTTCTTTCTCCCCTAGCAGATTAAAGTCCTTGTCTTCTTTTTCACCTGTCTCCACAAAATTATTTTCTTTTTCGTCATCCAGAAGAGTTCCTAATCTTCTGACCTTGCAGATGCAGATTTCAAATGGGTCCAGGTCTGGGGAAGAATGGTGTGTTGGATCAGTCTGTTTCCTGGGCTTCCACCTAGCTACAGGAAAACTGGTCGCTTTAAATTGTCCCACAGTGCCATCTGCTGCCTAAAATCAGCAAGCGCCGCGAGTTCTTTTTAGCGAGTATTTTACAAGAGCAGTTTTTTTCTTAAAGGGGAAGAGAGTATTTTGGGTTGCTTTGCTTTGCAACGCTGATGCGCTTCCACCTAACTAAAGGCATTTCAAACGCTTTTGCCCAGCTAAGAAAACGTTGACTGAGGAGTGGATTATATCTTAGGGGGCAGGCGGGCGGTTCTGGGTCTGAGATTCTGCATTTCTAACAAGCTCTCAGGCGATGCCCACGCCGCTAGTCAGACGATCACATTTGAGTAGGGAGGGGATAGACCACAATAGCGCACACTCGTTGGTAGGGGACTTATAAATAACCCTCCTTGGAGATGTAGATTTTAAATAGGTTCGGATCCAGCGCAAGATTGCTGTGTTTGTGGGTATTGTTCCCCGCTTCCGGCTAGCTACATCCCTATAGTTGTCTCACAGTGCCATCTGCTGTCCGAAAGTGGCAGGCTTTCACCCCATCAATATTTTTGGAGTACTAGTAGCTATAGAGACAAAGCTCTATGCTTGGACCTATGCAGGGAGTCATATATAATGAGAGCTCCCCAGGGATGGGACTGGAACTGTAAAAAAAATGCAGGTGGGGCACCAGGGAGCTTCTGCAGGGCCGAGTATGGAGAGAAAGCTCAGAGGGTCTTCTTGGTGCTATGTGGGGAGAGATGTCAGAGAGGGGCCATCTCTCTCCCTCTAGGGTCTCTAGAAAGTAATCAGCTTTAGTAGGAGAATTTACAGGCCACACCCAACATCAGGGCACCAGCCAGAAAACCCCTCTCACCATAGCATCAGCTGCGGCTTTGAACCAGGTTTTTCCAGTTTGCAAAGCCCTCACTGTGTTTTGTGCCTATGCCGTAAGAACACCTCTCCCTCCTCTTGGTGTGAACTGTTGTCACAAGGGAACAAATTTGGGATTGCTTTTGCCCCAGACTCCTACAGGGTTTATGATGAAACCACTTCCCCACTTTTTAAAAAGCCCTCTTCCTTTACTTATAGAGCTTAGGCCTTATTCTAGGGAGTGAGGCCATGAGAAAAATTTGAGTGACCAATTCCTTTCTGGGGGTTACTCCTCACATAGCTAAGGCTCTGTCACTGCACCAAGTTTGATTCCCTATTCCTGTAGGATGAGTTTGTTCCTAGGAGGCCCTCAAGCTGTGCCTGAGTCCAGGTCTTAATCAGTTGCAAGAGTCAGAAACCCAAGTTAACGGGCTTAAGCACAAAAGGAGAAATGTATTGGCTTATGTTACTGGGAAACCCAGGGGTGAAGTTCAAGCATGGAAGGCACCAGAGGCCCACAAGATGCAGCAAGGCCTTCTTTATTTCCAACTCTTAGCTCGGCTTCTTTTTCTGTTTGGCTTCATTCTCCCACACTTTATAAGGGCTTCCTCTATGTGGTTGGGAACATGACCAGCAAAACCTTTAGGCTTATGCCATAGCAGCTTGAGATCCAAGAAAAATGAGGACTGCTCTCATTTCTGGCACCCATATATGTGATTCTCAGAAATGCACTCTGACAGGCCTCAGTTGATTCATATGCCCGCTCTTTGAACAAATCAGTGTCCAAGGGGATAAGGCAGTATATTCAAGTGCTGCAGTAGCCTGCCTCCAAGATGGCTCCTATTGATCTCTGGCCTCCTAGGGTGAATGGCCTCACAAAATGTCCCCCCCCTCCATTGTATCATGTTGGTGTCTGGGAGCAAAATACATGACATGTGGATTATTTTGAGATGATGGCAATCAGCACCCAGAAAATTCAAGAAAAATGTTTTCCTCTCCCTTAACTGCCTAAAAGAATTTAGATAGGGGGCCTGACCCAGAAAGAGAGCTATTACCAGAAATAACTTTTATTTGAATGACCTACCTGGATGGTAGGACAAACATCTAAATACCAAACATCTGTTCTTATCATCCTATAAATTGCCCACCTTACTTTTGAAGAATCAGGCCCTAGCTTCATGTCTTAGCTCACGATAGTATATAAGGCTCAAATGCCCAACCTGTCCTTGAGTGTAATATATATGAGGGCCCTGTACATATGTAATTTAAATTTGTTTTTTCTCCTGTTAATCTGTTTTATGTTAATTTGATTATAAAACCGGCCAAAGAACCTACAAGGGTGGAAAATATTTTTCTCTTCTACGGTGGCCTGTGTGATCAATATAAAAAGGCAGATGTGATGGTATGTGACTTACAGCACATTATGAAAGGCCCTGCAGCTTCCTCTTGGTCTTTTTCTTAGGTCATTGCCTTGGAGAAAAACCAGCTGCATATCCTGAGGAGAGGCCCACCATTGTGAGGAACTAAGGCCTCTGGCCAACAGCCAACGAGGGACTAAGGCGTAACAGCCATGTGAGTGAAATTGGAAACGTCCTCTAGCCCCAATCAAGTCTTCAGATGACTGCAGGCCTGGCTGACATCTGTATGGCCACCTCCTGAGACACCCTGAAATGCTGCTGCCATGAGCCTAGGAATGCCAGTAGCTACCAAAAGGAGGAAGAGGCAAGGAATGGATCCCCCCGCCTCCGCATCCCCCCACCAGTACATGCCTGTCAACACCTTGATTTCTGCCCAGTGAAACTGATTTCAAACTTCTGGCCTCCAGAACTATAAGAGAATGACTTTTTATTATTTTAAGCCACTAAGGTTATGCTAATTTGTTATAATAGCCATAGGAAAGGAATACAGTATTATTATTTAAAGAGCCCCCTGCTGTTGTCCTGTCTATAGTAGGCAATATAAAAGAAATGGGGCCCTAGCTGGTTTGGCTCAGTGGATAGAGCGTCGGCCTGCCGACTGAAGGGTCCCAGGTTCGATTCTGGCCGAGGGCACATGCCCAGGTTGCAGGCTCGATTCCCAGTAGGGGGCATGCAGGAGGCAGCTGATCGATGATTCTCTCTCACTGATGTTTCTATCTCTCTCTCCCTCTCCCTTCCTCTCTGAAATCAATAAAGAAATATATTTTAAAAAAAGAAATGGGGATGGTTTAGAAATTAGTTAGGCTTCTTTACTCTTCCTGACCTTTCCTACATAAACATATAGAGACACACTATATTACAGACATGTAGATATTCACTTTTACTTTGCAAACTAAAGAGATAAGAACTTGGCAGAAAATTTAATCTGAAAGTTGTAAACAGGGAAAAAGAGATAAAAAATGGTACTTTTGCTTCTATACTACCAATGGCATAAATTTCTGTGATGCTTACTCTTTTAACAAAGCTTTAAATTGTATTAACACACTAGTTTTGCATCTCTTTCTTTTATATATATATACATATATATATATATATATATATATATATATATATATATATTATTGATATTTCACAGAGAGGAAGGGAGAGAGATAGAGAGCTAGAAACATCGATGAGAGAGAAACATCGATCAGCTGCCTCCTGCACACCTCCCACTGGGGATGTGCCCGCAACCAAGGTACATGCCCTTGACCAGAATCGAACCCGGGACCTTTCAGTCCGCAGGCCGACGCTCTATCCACTGAGCCAAACCGGTTTCGGCTGCATCTCTTTCTGATAATTCTCTTTAGAATGCTTCTTTACCAGCTTGTTCTCACCTTCCAATTTTGGCAGACTGAGAATAATGCTAGTAAAACTTGTCAATGGAGCAAATATTTATCTAAGCCATCTATTCAAATCCTGTTTGCATGCTCCTATTACAGGAATGTAATTAAAATCAGCTATAGCAGCTTGAATTCTCACTGGATATAGTCTCTGCTGGCCAATCTCTTTTGTGGATTTCATTTCAATTTGATATTAATTACAAGTTTCATCTAATTAAAACTCCTACTTTGTGGTCCTCCGCCTACCCGGTATGCCTTGATATTCCTAAAATGGATCTTGCAGTAATTGCTTATGTGTCCCTGAGTCCTTGCAGGTAGTTCTACAGTGTAGAAAATTAGAGTTTGTGCCTTAAAATTTATATTGTCTGGGGGGACTATCTCCAGACAATGTTTCCCCCATTGATGGGAGATATGTAGCTTTAATATCTTGGTTCTCACCAAGCCACCTTTCAAACTACTCTACCCTGGGTGTCAGGGCAAAGTATGTTAGAACTGCAGGACACAGATGCCTGAGTGATATACAGGCAAACACCCAGATAGCACAGTCACAGATACATGAGCTGCTGCTGCTCACTGATTTAATTGTTGTGTGTGGATACCAAAAATAGAAACAGATTCTACCTCTCCTTTCCTGGCTTCCCATTAATGACATAATGATGGAACCGATGTCAAAACTTCCAGAGCTTCAAAATCCTGATTTCACAGTAGTTGAGCTCCTTAACAATTGTCATGACCATGTGACACAATGACAAAGGAGGTAGTTGTGAAAGGCAAAAAACTAACAGAACAGCAGAAGGCAAAAGAGAGAGGACTGCAGCCCGTATGTCCAATACGTACACACCATACATAGTAGGTGGCTAGCCCAATGATCACATGTGTGAAATGTGAGATCTTTTAAATATCAAAGTATATTCAGAGTGTTTGGAGCACCCTTATATCATGGATGCTGAAGATTCATCATGATTTTTCCTCTGTGGCCAAACGCATGCTATTTATCTTCTGAGACTGACTCTGCTTTGGGTTAGTGTTCAGTTTGTTCTAAATGAAAAATAAAATTACATTTAAATACCTGCTCAAGGTAGAGCACTTTGTAAAGTATGTGATTATCTAGCCACCATGCTGTACACCTGAAACTAATACAAATAATATTGATGCAAACTGTCATTTTATTTTTTAAAATATATTTTTATTGATTTCAGAGAGAAAGGGAGACGGAGATAGGGATAGAAACATTGATGATGAGAAAGAATCATTGATTGGCTTCCTCCTGCATGAACCCCACTGGAGATTGAGCCCACAACCCGGGCATGTGCACTGACCGGGAATTAAACCTTGATCTCCTGGTTCATAGGTTGATGCTCAACCACTGAGCCATGCTGGCTGGGCACAAACTGTAATTTTAAAATTATTTTTAATTAAAAAAAAGAGAGAACTGCTCAAGGTCAGAAACTTGGTGGGTAGTAGGGGAAAGGGAGGTCCCTGAAGCCAACCAGATTTTTCTACTATGCTACACTGCCTGCCCAAGAGTCAGGACACAGATTTATTTATATAACCCATTACTCACTAGAAAATTTAGAGGCAAGACATGGAGACAGATTGACGGTTACAGTGATATAATAATATTTTCTCAAATGATCTTTGTAGCTGCTACCGCATCTAATAATTATAATCAAACTTCCTTAATGACTATACCAGTAACATTGACTTTGCTTTAGAGCTGAAGTGTATCGCTGAATTTTCTATAATGAAAAGTCTGTTAAATTAATTCTTAGACAAGTCTATTGAGTGGAGAGGTTGTATTCAATCCCTTTAGAGACAACCATTTACATACAACATTTAAACATTTGATATGCTAAATATAAGCACTAAATCAGTATGCTTATAGCAAAAATTTTTATCTGTTTGCTAAAATTAGTTTCCTGGGCAATACATTATTAGTCCAATTACAGATGCTATACATTCTTGAAAGCACGAAAACTTTTTTTTTGCTTTAAATCAAAATATCTGCCCTGGTCTCTAAAATAGTATGCTATTCTGACTTCAATGTAATTATTGTTTGACTATTTCTAAAGTAGTAGAAGTCTAACGTAATCATCTCATTTTTATGATTAGTAAACTGGGTCTCAATAGCTTCAATGATGGAAATATACATCATCTTGTGACAATCAGGTTACTGTCATAGACTTCAGCAGTTTTTTTCAGGAATATAAAGAAGGTTCAGAGTCATTGGCACTTGTAAGCACCTGTAAGCTTCTACTTGTGCCATTTATTCCTCCTCCACCAGTTTTGTTGGTATGGCTGATTGGCTCTTGGCATGCATTTCAACCTGTTTCTTGTGTGTATGCTGTACCACAGGGGCTAAGACTACATTTCTTAGGTGAAAATGAGGTGGAAGCCGTTTTTCTGCTGCTTCAGTGCTACTGCTAGCAAGACCACTCCTGAAAACATCAAGGTTTATATGCACAAGATCTGGGGTCTAGTCAGCCTGATGGGTGTCAAGAGACCACTGCAGCTATAGAAACTAGATTTAGCTGTGCATCCAATCATTATAGCAGCAGCTCCTGCTCTTTACTTTCTCCTTCACTGCACTATGCTGTCTGGCCTCCCAGGCAAAAAAGTAGCCGAAGACTTCCGCTCTCCCCGTCAGCTGCTTTGGGCTACTGTAGGGCAGTTGGAGGACCCAGAGCTCTAGGCCCACCTTGCCACCTGCAAATGAAAGCTGGTGGAGAGATTTAATTATTTATTTTCTTACACAACAAACAAACAAAAAACTATTTGTTTTGGCATTCTCTTCTTTATTATCAATTTGAACCCACAGATTTTATATATTCAACTAGAGGCTCGGTGCACAAAATTCGTGCACAGGTCTGATCTCTAGGCCTGGCCGGCGATTAGGGCCGATTGGGGCCAGACCGATCAGAGCCAGGCCGGAGAGGAGGCGATGGTTGCCAGGCTGGGTGCAGAAGGAACAGACGCCTCTGCCACCATTGTCAATGCCCCACCACTGCGCGGTTCCCCGCCTCCCCATCTCCTCATTCCCTTGTTGCCCTGCTGCCACCGCAGCGGTTGGGCAGCGGGCTAATTGGGGACTGCTGGCCAGGGGTGAGGGACAGGGCAAGGGAGGTGGCCACCAGCCCCAAGGAGGGAGCCAGCCCCCAGCCCCACTGGGAAAGGGGCCACGTTTGCCCCAATCCACTCCTGGTTCCCCATCCCAGCCTGGGGGTCAGGGGGAGGGACTGCGGGAGGTTGGCCGGCCGGGGGAGGTTGGCTGTGGGAGTGCACTGACCACCAGGAGGCAGCTCCTGCATTGAGCATCTGCTCCCTGGTGGTCAGTGCATGTCATAGAGACCACTTGTTCTGGTCGCTTAGGCTTTTATATGTATATGTGTGTTCTAACCCATTCTGTCATTATATTTATGCCCAAACTAGAGGCCTGATGCACGAAGATTTGTGCAAAAATAGGCCTTCCTTCCCCTGGCTGTCGGCACCGACTTCCCTCCGGCACCTGGGACCCGGGCCTTCGCTCTGGTTGCTGCCTTCCGCCTTCACTCTGGCTCTGCCACCCTCCTGTAGCTCCCTCCATCCCCTGCCCCCCCTTATAGCAGGTGCTCTGCACTGCCCAGAGGCCTGAAGTGGCAGGGCAGGGTGGAACGCCTGCGTTCCAGCCCAGCTGCCACCATCTTTGTCCCGTCAATTTGCATATTCCCTCCTTATTGGCTGTGGGCACCTCCATCTTTGTCATGGAGTGACAGTCAATTTGCATATTCCATCTTTATTAGATAGGATTGCCCCATTTTATGCCACTGGGGCCCCTCAAGGTAGTTCCTGTTTCTTTTTGACACAACTTAAACTAGTTTTTGATAGCTTTATTGCTACCTGGCAGCATAGGGGTCATCTCATGCATTTAAAGCCCCAGAGCCAGAATCAGCCATTTCTCAAAGGAGCCCCAGTTCTTTTTAATGGAAATTAGCATTTAAAGACCACAGTCTGAGTGCTATGAGTAGATTTGTCTTTGAATAGATCACTTAGACTACAGTGAGAACAGAATATAAGAGAACAGAGTAGGAAGCTAGAGCAGTAGCCCTGGCCAGGTGACTTGGCTAAGGGAGGTGGTGATGGAGATGGAGTGAAGTGGATGGACTTAAGAACTATTAGACAGGGCTTGGTGAAGGATTGCAAATGATATATGACAGAGAGGGAGATGTCAAGGTTAACTCAGCTTTCTGATAGATTGCTTTCTGGAAAAGAATTGATAGGATTGATTCCCAGATCACTGGTAGAATCAATCAATTCTGTCAATTGAAAAAACAAAAATGATAGATTGATTTTTTCACAGGGAAAAATAATATTGGAGAGGACCAGATATGTTTGGGAAAATCATAAATTCAGTTTGGGGCCTGATGAGTTGGAAGAGCCTTTAGGTCATCCAAGGGATGCCAATTAGAGGGTGAATACAAATGTCTGGCATTCACAGGAGAGGCCTGGAATGAGGATAAAAGTTTGTATGTAAGTACTCTATGCTTCAGTGGCTGTTTCTATTTTTCTCTTTGTTTAATGGTTCTTTTAAAAAATATATATTTTTTGCCCTAACCGGTTTGGCTCAGTGGATAGAGCGTCGGCCTGCGGACTGAAGGGTCCCAGGTTCGATTCCGGCCAAGGGCATGTACCTGGGTTGCGGGCACATCCCCAGTAGGGGGCGTGCAGGAGGCAGCTGATCGATGTCTCTCTCTCATCGATGTTTCTAACTCTCTATCCCTCTCTCTTCCTCTCTATAAAAAATCAATAAAATATATTTAAAAAAAATAAAAAAATAAAAAATATATATTTTTTTATTTCAGAGAGGAAGAGAGAGGGAGAGAGATAGAAACATCAATGATGATAATCATTGACCAGCTGCCTCCTGCATGCCCCCCACTGAGGATAGAGTCCACAACCTGGGTATGTGCCCTGACGTGGAATTGAACAATGACCTCTTGGCTTATCAGTTGATGCTCAACCATTGAGCCACACTGGCCAAGCTCTTTTAATATTTTTGGAGGCTTTCTTTTTTACAGTCATACTCTTAATCCATCTGAAATTCCCTTTTGTTTATCATGTGAAATATGGATATTTTTTCCCCTAATGGATAGCCAATTGTTTCAACACATATAACTGGCCAGGTTGTCCTTTGCCCACTGATTTGAAAAACCACATTTATCATACACTAATTTATCATGTACTGTATGAGTCTATTTTCAAACTTCCTATCATGTTTCATCGATTTGGTTTGTTTATTAGTACCATACTGTTTTTTAAATATAGTTTTAGAGAACATTTTGATATCTGGTGAAGTCTTATCTCTAATTGGATATTATTAAGTTCTAGTTCTGAGATTCATTCCTCCTCTTTTGTTAAAGAATCCATAAGGTCCACTCCAATGAGGATTTGTCATTACAAAATATCTATGTACATGTTATAGTTCCCAAGTTTACTGGAAATTTTCATTTACATTTTGGGTTGAGAAAAGATTGTAATCTTTGCATCAGCCTGTCTTAAATCACACCATGGGACTCTTTCTGTCAGCCATGGAGTCTATATTCTGGTAAATTTCTAATAGTATTTATTTCTTTTTTATCTTGGGTCTGGGTTTGGGAATCTTTTCATGTTAATTTTTATTAATCTCTAGCCAAACATAAGTAACTCTGTTATCATAGTTAGCTAGATATTAATGAGGGAAAGGAAGAAAAAGGGAGTTCAGATACTGAGTCTGTTAGCTTCACCAGAAAGCTACAGTTTCAAAATCTGTCCCCTCAAGTGAATCACCAGTCCATTCCCTGCAGATTATGGGGGAAGGGATAGAGCAAAGGGGAGATAAGGACATGCACAATAAAGTCAAAATGGCTCAGGGGGAGGTGTTCAACCTTAGAGGCCGATCAGTCTAATCTGGGAAAAAGACCATTGGCTGGGGGGTGAGAGGCGGGGGCAATGCAAGCCCACAAAAGTTTAGGAAGCTCATTGATTATTTTGAAAAAGCTGTCTCTCCTGGTCTTGACCTTCATGTCCCATTCATGTGTGTTCTATGTGGGAGCATGGGACCATATGGGTCTAGTGGCCACCTGGGACCTGTGGAAGGCCACAAAGGCTCTGAAGGACTATGAAGCAGAAACTCTGGGCAATGGCCTTTGTTTTGGCTCTGCTGAAGACATGGTTGAACTTTTTCCATGGCAGAATGGAGAGATATGGGACAGTGGAAAGCCAGGAGAACTCTTTTGATACTGAATCACAAATAAACCATGCCACACCCCAATCTCCTGTGCATGGATCCTTGAAATGCTTTCCTCAAAATCCCATGCAAGAACCTGTTTTCCACCGATGACACCTCCATTGAACTAGGGAACTGAGGTACCTCAGACTTTTTGTATTTGATAGGATGCCATGAAATATTTTAAATACATTTTTATTGACTTCAGAGAGGAAGGGAGAGGGAGAGAGAGATAGAAACATCAATGATGAGAGAGTATCATTGATTGGTTACCTCCCACATGCCCACTACTGGGGATCGATCCGACAACCTGGGCATGTACTCTGACTGGGAACTGAACTATGACCTCCTGGTTCATAGGTTGACACTCAACCACTGAGCCATTCCTGCCAGGCTGTACCAATTTATACTCCCAACCAGCAGTGTATGAGAGTGCCTATGCTCCACATTATTATCAAAACCTATCAGTATTTTTAACACCTTTTAATTAGTATATAATTGACATTCTTTTAAAAGACTGCAAATTAAATTTTTGCCAATTTGCTGGGTTTGTAGTGGTCACTGCGGCTTTAATTTGCATTTCCTTGATTGCTAATGAGGTTAATGACTGTTTAATATGTTTGTATTTAAAAACAAAACCAGAAAGTGAAATTTAAGTAAACACCCCATTTACAACACCAACAAAAATATGTCCTACTCTTTTCTTTTTCCTGGAAGTGCTTAAACCTTGGGACACTTAATCTACTTACCCACTTCCCAATTTATATTCTGAGTGAGTATATATTTCAGTTTGCCCAACAAAGTCCTGGTTTATGCCTGTTATCCCTGCGTAACTATTGATATCTCCCCACTTTGCTCTCAAACTGTCCAGGATCCTATATAATAAAAGGGTAATATGCAAATTGTCCCCTCCATGGGGAATTCAACCAGGGGACAAGGCTGGCCCACCAACCACCTGCAGTCTCTCCCCCTGGCTGGCCCCTCCCCTGATCGCCCCCACCTCCCTGATCAGGGATGGGGCTGGCCAACCTCCTGCATACTCTCCCTGTGCCAGCCTGGTCTAATTGCCCCAATCAGGGTGGGCTGACCAGACCCTACCTGTGCACGAATTCATGCACCAGGCCTCTAGTTATATATAAAATACTGTGGTCATCCTGCTTATATATCATTATTTTATATATTTTTATTTGTCTGTTTCTCTCTCTGTCTCTGTAAACCTACTTTTGCCCCAAAATGTATAAGCTGAATGTTTTGTGTCCACTCAAAATTCATCTATTGAAGACCTAACCCCCAATGTGATGATATTAAGAAATGGGATCTTTGGGTGGTAATTAGGTTTAGATGAGGTCATAAGGTTGGAGCCCCCATGATAAGTAACTAGTACCCTTTTAAGAAGAGGAAGAGACAGCAAAGATTCCTCTCTCCACCATGTGAGCACAGGCAAGAAGGCAGCCATCACCTAGCCAGTATGACTCAGTGCTTTAGTGTCTACCCATGAACCAAGTGGCCGCCAGTTCAATTCCTGGTCAGGACACGTGCCTGGGTTGTGGGCTCAATCCCCGGTAGGGAGCATGCAGGAGGTAGCTGAGTAATCTCATCGTTGTTTCTATCTCTCCCTCTCCCTTCTGTCTCTCTCTTAAAAATCAATTACAATTTAAAAATGTATAAAAAAAGAAGGCAGCTATCTGCAAGCCAGTAAAAGAGCCCTAACTAGAACCCAACTATGCTAGCATCATGATCTCAGAATTCCAGCCTCCAGAATTGTGAGAAATAAATTTCTGTAGTTTAAGTCACCTGTCCTATGTTATTTTATTACTAGAGGCCCGATGCACAAAATTCGTGCAAGAGTAGGCCCTCCTTCCCCTGGCTGTAGGCACCGGCTTCCCTCTGGCTCCCAGGACCCAGGCTTCTCTCACAGCCCTGGCTTTGTCCGAAAGGATGTCTGGTCTAATTAGCATATTACACTTTTATTATTATAGATGACAACCCAAACTGACTGAAATGAATATATATCTCCCATAAGACATTATTATATTGTTTTGTGCAGTGAATATTCATTTAGATTTACCCATCTATTTACTATTTGTTAGCCTTCAATCCTTTTTGCATCTCTGGTTTTCCCTCTCTTTTAGTACATATTTACTTAGTGCAGGTCTTCAAGAAATTCTATTTTCTCAGGTTTTTCTAATCTTCGACAAGGAATATTTTCAGTGGATATAGAATTTTAAGTTGGAAGTTATGCTATTTCAGCACATTGAAAATCTCTGCCTCCCAGGTTTTTGTTTGTTTCTTTGTCAAAAAGTCATATGTCAGTCTAGCCATTAGTCCCTTGAAATCATTTGGTTTTATTTCTGTGGCTGCTTTTCAGATTTCCTCTTTGCCTTTGGATTTTGGAGTTTTGTTATGATGTGACTGCTTTGAATTTCTTCTTAATTATTCTGCTATGGGTCACTGAACTTTTAGAATCTATGGATTGTTACTTTTCACCAGGTCTGAAGGATTTTCAGCCAATATCTCTTTAAATAGTAACTTTACCCCATTCTCCCTCCTCTCCTTCTAGAGCTATCAGGATATGTATATTGGATCTTATGCTACCCTGCACTTCCCAAACTTATTCCATAATTTGCATCTTTTTGTCCCTCTGTGCTAAATTCCAGATAAATTCTTCTAATGTTTATTCTAGCAAGGAATTGGCAAACTTTTCTGTAAAAGTTCAAATACTAAATATTTTAGGCTTTATAGGCCATGCAGTGTTTGTCACAACTTTTCAATGTTGCCATTTTAGCACAAAAGTAGCCATCGACTCTAAGTAAAGGAATGGGCATGACTGTATTAAAATAAAACTTTTATTTACAAAAACAGGCAAGGGGACAGATTTTTCCCATGGGCTGTAGTTTGTCAACCCTTATTCTATACAATAAATTTTTCTTCCACTGTGTTCAATTACTGTCCAATTTGAGCTTTTAATTTCAATTATTATATTTTCTCTTTCCAGAGGCTTTTTAAATTATCTGTATGCCATTTAAAAAATAAGTTCCCTTTTCTCTGGAGATAATTTCAAATTTATCTGTGATTTATTTAAAGAAAGAGCATAGTTATATATATATATATATTAGAGGCCTGATGCACAAAGATTCGTGCAAGAATGGGCCTTCCTTCCCCTGGCTGCCGGCACCACCTTCGCTCCAGCCCGGAGCCGCCTTTCCACCTTCCCACGCTGCCCAGAGGTCTGGAGCAGCTGGGGCGGTGCAGAATGCCTGCATCATCTCCATGGCGATGACGCAAGTGTCCCGCCCTGCCCCCGGCCTCTTGGTGCCTGCATATGCAAATGAACCCTCCATCTTTGTTGGGTTAATTTGCATACTCACTCCTGATTGGCTGGTGGGCATCGAGAAGGTATGGTCAATTTGCATCTTACTCTTTTATTAGTGTAGATATGCACCAGATAACCATGACATCTGAAATCTGTTTCTGTTATTTTTTGTTCATGGTGACTTATTTCCTGTGTGCTTGGTAACCTTCGAATGGACACTGGTTGGTGCCCCTCAACTTTTATTTGTGAGGATTCCCTGATGGTCTTAGATGAAGGTGACTTCCTCCAATGAGGATTTGTTTTTATTTTGCCTGGGGCTTAAGAGGATTAGGAGTCTAGTGTCCGATGGCACTATTATATTCATGATTTGAGGTCTTTGTGGACAATCCAGTGATGTGAGTTTGGGCTGCAATTCCTTGTATGGGCCAACCTGTGGATGAAACTTCTTTATCAAGTTTTGTATTATTTTTCCCATCTGTTCTTTCGGAGTCAAGACAAACATTCCTGCAGGCTCCTGGAGGTAAAAGCAGCGGCATATTTACTTCTGGTTCACTCTTGCCCCAGTTTAATGTAGCTAGGGCCTCCTATTGGACTCCCACCTTTGGCTTTCAAAACAAAAGCCTTGCTTTGCAACTTAGTTTAGTTGCATTATACTTTTAAAGCAAAAGTAGCAAAAAGCACCCTACTTACCTCCCTGGTTTTTTTAAAAAAATTTATCTTATATTTTCACCTGGTTCTTACAATCTTGTCAATAGAAAAATATATTTAGAAAAACTAAAAAGAACAATCCAGATGTCTCTGATAACCTCCAAGTTATCTGAATATAGTGTTTTCTCAGGCTGTGATTGGTGGTCAAAGCCTCCTACTTCAGTTCTAACTAAATGTATCCTGTTTGTTTGTCTGGCTTCCCTTTTTCCTATTTTCTAAGTTTAAATAAATATCAATGCCCCAGCTATTAATTGGTTAACTCCTGGCTCTAAACCCACCCTTGTTTATCCCAACTTTGTAATACTGGAGAGGGTCTCTGCAAACTACATTTTCTCCTTTGGCAGCTGGGCTGAGGTTAGGCTCTGCCCATAGGGAGCGTGGGAGGACTTTTCTGCTTCGTGTCTACTTATTTGTTTCTTCCCACTCCTGCAATGTGCTTGATTGTCTTGTGGTCAACTGGTCCCTGCTGTTTTCTCCTTGTGGTGTGCTGCTCCTACAGTTCTGCCCTGCCACCTTCAGTTTCTTATTCACTCCAGTGGCGAGGGATGGTGTTCCTGCAGCAGTCACACCATCTCTTTGGAGGTCTGAATCTCAACCCTGCAGAGGTGTGTGTGTGGGGGGGAAAACCTCCTCAAATTTTCTAAGTTCCTGCTTTGTTCACTTTCCCCACACCCTTTTGCTATTCTTTATATTTAATTTTCCCTGTTTAAACCACTGGTGTGGTTCCCATTTCCTGACTGGACCCTAATTCTGAATTTGATCTTCCCTCCCTTATAAATCTCTCCCAAATCCATGACTTCCTTTTTTTAAATTTTTTAAATTTTTTTATTTTTACTAAGGTATTATATGTGTACATATCTTACCATTGCCCCCCGACCCCACTCCCATACATGCCCTCACCCCCCAATGTTTTGCATCCGTTGGTTACTCTTATATGCATGCATATAAGTCCTTCAGTTGATCTCTTATTTCCCGATCCTCTCCCTAACCTTACCACTGTAATTTGACAGTCTGTTTGATGCTTTACTGCCTCTGTATCTATCTTTTTGTTCATCACACAATGGAATACTATGCTGCCATAAAAAAGAAGGAATTACTACCATTTGTAGGCACCTGGATGGAATTAGAGAACATTATGCTAAGTGAAATAAGCCACTCAATGAAAGAAAAATACCACATGATCTCACTCATTTGGGGATAATGAAAAACATTATAAACAAATCCATGACTTTCAATTTTATATCTCCACTTGTACCTTTTTCTAAGATAACAGTTTAGAAGATGAATTGTAAGCTGGCTGTTTTCTTCCACATCCTCCTTCTCCTGTTCTGATAACTGTGATTTACAATAAGAAATATATATTTGGCTTTGGCCGTTTTGGCTCAGTGGATAGAGTGTCGGCCTGCGGACTGAGGGGTCCCAGGTTCAGTTCCAGTCAAGGGCATGTACCTTGGTTGCGGGCACATCTCCAGGAGGGGGTGTGCAGGAGGCAGCTGATTGGTGTTTCTCTCTCATTGATGTTTCTAACTCTCTTTCCCTCTCCCTTCCTCTCCGTTAAAAAGAACACAATAAAATGTATTTTTTAAAAAAGAAATACATATTTGGACTTCAACGCATTCCTGGCACAGAGCTCCTAAAACCCTTGAAATAGCCTGTGATAAGAGCCATAAAGGTGTCTTTTGTTATGTTACTGGTAACTTTTGGACAGCACTGAAGGATGAGAGCTGATTGCCAGGGGAACCAACCTTGTGCTTAGAGGTTTGGAACTTTCAGAAGCACCCTCAAATCTCCAGGGAAGGCAGGGGCCGATCACCAATGGCCAATGATTTAATCAATCATGCCAATGTGATAAAGCCTCCATGTAAAAACCGAAAGGGTTTTTGAGAGCTTCTGGGTGGTGAACACTTGGAGATTCAGGGAGAATGACACTTTGGAGAGGGCATGGAAGCTCTGCACTCTTTCCCCACACCTTACCCTATGCATCTCTTCCATCTGACTCTTTCTGAGTTATATCCTTTTATAATAAACCAGTGATCTAGTGAGTAAAATGTTTCTCTGAGTTCCATGAGCTGCTCTAGCAAATCAATCGTACGCTTCGGGGGAGTTCTGGATACCTCCAATCCATCACCAGTTGGACAGAAGTACAGGTAACAATCTGGACTTTGAATTAGCATCTTGAGTCAACTCTTAACCTGTAGAATCAATGCTATCTCTCAGTAGCTAGTGTCAGAATTGAGTTAAATTGTAAGACACCCAGTTGGTACAAGAGCGTGGAACCTCCCCACACACATTGAAATTGGTGACCAGAACCCCAGTTACCTGCATGGCTCATTTCTGTCAAATACACAGTCCCATCCTCCTGGTTTGCAAGTCACAAATCTGTCATTTTGAATACTGAAGCCAAAGAGCAGGGAAGAATGAGTTAAGGCATCTTATCTTTTAATTCTATCTCCTCTATGACAATATTGTAATTATCCCTCCTTTTCCCTTCTGATTGTAACTGCCTTAAATTAGATACTCATTAAAGATCTTAGATGCTACGTATACTCCAGATACACGAGTTTATACCTGGAGAAGTGTAGCTCTAATTATACCTCAGAAACTTACAGTGGCTCCACATTTTCTAGTGAATAATGTACAAACTCCTTTGCCTGACCTTCAAGGCCCTCCACGAAATGGAATCAGCCCACTTTTATCAAATCACTGTGCTCTGTGCTCTTTGCTCCAGCCAAATGAAATGACTTGCTGTTTTCCATGTGTATCTCAAATTTCTTCACCTTTGTGCTTTTGCCTGAAAAAGCCTTTCAGAGCCTCCCCATAAGATCTTCCCCAATACATCATTTTTTTTTTTCTGAGAAAGAAATCCCTCTATTCTTTTGTTTAATTAACTCTGTAAACACTTGATCTATGCCTGTTCCAGAATCTACAGTCATACCCCAGTATTTGGTGGGGCAGGGTTAGTTATACCTGGTTGGCTGGGAGGCGGGACTTGGAACTGGTCACTTCTTAGCTGTGGGACAACAGCTTGGGAGAGCTGGAAAGGCAGTGAGAGTGGACATGTGAAGGAGTTTGAGGTCTAAGAGCAAATTAGCACTGAGTCACAGACAGAAATGGGATAGGGACCCAGGTTAAAGTAACCAGCATCCTCAGTAAGTCACAATAATCCTGGTAAGGTGAAGTTTGAAAGTGCAGATATGTGGCATCAGAGAGTATCATCAAGAAGAACAAACAGGTCACCATCTGGTAGCTGCAGTTCAGAGCAGTTCCGTGGTTCATGTAAGGACCACAGGCCAAAATAATAATAGCAATAAAAATAATAACAATAATAATATACTGTAAAAGTTACTAGAATCAAATACAAGGGGCAGAGGCCAAGGTAGAATCCAGTGATAAGATCTGGAGCCCCCGAGTAGGGGGCTGAGATATTAAGCAAGTTTCCAGAACAGGAACTTGGGTGCAGTAACAAAGTCAGAACCACATGATAAGGGCAGCTGGGTGCTTATGTCAAGCTTACCTCCAGGGGCTGGAGTCTGTTAAATGCTTCCTGCCGTAGGTCAAATTCATCTTGGGATCTGGAATAGTGTTGATTTTATAGATGTGGGCAAGACCTGACACATTCCTTTCTCCCTTATAGTTATTTCTGCTGTGTACTAGTATATGTCACCTCCTCCACCGGTCTGCATGTTCCTGAGGCCAGGTCTTTCTCTGGTCCACCTTATTATATCTCCCATTGTACCTGATTCAGTGCATTGGGTATAGTGAAAGTGGCTGGTAAATGTTGGTTGAGTGAGGAAAGGAATAAGCCTGGCTCTCTGGAGTGAAGCAATAGGGAATGGGAATGTGGTTGCTGGGGACAAAGAAGGAGCTATGGATTTAAAGAGCATAGTTGTGGCCCCAATGACCTGTACAGGCAATGAGATGAGATGGGAAGCCCAAACCAGGCATGTGTGAGGGGATAAAAACCCTAGTCTGGCAAAGTTGGGAGAGAAGGGGAGTTGTGTGGGAGGGTGTATCCTGGGTAGCTATCTGTAGGAAGGGAATTATATAGAGAGGGACAGAATGAGAGGGAGAAAGAGTTCAGAGAGTGGCTGAAAGTGGAAACTAAACATATAAATTAGGAAATAATTACATGCACAACACAATGGTTATTTGATCCCAAATGTCATCATTGTCAAGGGTGAGAAACCCTGAAATAAAGTTTAGAATCAGCTTATCAGGGTTCTTGAAAAAATAACCCACTAGAACTTTTATTGGAATTGCACTGAATCTACAGATTAATCTGGGGTGAATTGATTGAATATGTGAATCATTTCTAAGTATATATTTTTTTCAAGGACCAAACTTTTAGCTTTGCTAATTTCTATTCTATTTCTGTTTTTTTTTTTTAAATTTCATTGATATTCTCGGTTGTTTTTATATTTTGTTCCCTTGAGTTTATTCTATTTTTTTAACTTCTTAAGTTGGACAATGAAATAATTTTAAGCCTTTTCTGTTTTTTACTCTAGGCATCTAGGGCTATAAAAGTTAAGTTATGAAGCATAATAATATAATTAATATCTGAGGACCAACCACCTATCTGATGCTTTCTGATTTAGAACACTTCCTTTTCACTTTCCTTTATTAATAGCATATTTTGCCACATCTGTTTTTGTTACCCCATTCCTTATCTCTATAGGACTCTTATTTCTTCACAGCTGGGTGGTTTTTTGTCTGGAGGTTTTTTTGTCTGCTGCTGTTGCTGTTAAAATACTGTGACTTTGTTTTATCTGGGTCTCATTATTGGTTATTTTGAGACAACAAGTGTATATTTTAGGGTAGGAGTTATAGGGTCCAAAAAAATAGAAAACCTTATTTTCATCCTCAAGGAGCTAATCATTTTATTCAGAAAGCCAATACATAAAAAAGTAGGGGAAACAGCAAAACTCCCAAAATACCATATAGAATTCTGTCTGATTATGTAACAAAAATAGCAAAATAGTCAAAATCTTACATTGCTACTTCTTGTTCTAGCTCATGTAATACATAATAATATCTTTAGCTGTGTTTCTAAGATGCATAAACTGTTAGATTTACTTTTAATGCCATCACTTTACCTCTGTTTAAAATCGAATACCCAATTTTATGACTTGAAGCAGTTTTGAGATCAAATCATTTAGAGCAGTGGTTCTTAACCTTGACTGCCCATCAGAATCCTGGGGCATTTTAAAAAAATATCAGTGCCCAATTCCAGAGTAATAAGAATCACCTAGAGTGACTGATAAACATACATATTCCTAAGCACCTACCTGCTCTGAAGAGTCAGACTTAGAAGATCTAGAGGAAGGCCCTACTTTCTGAATGATTAATGAGTGCTCTAAGTCAAGCTAATCTGGGAAACACTGATTTAGACCAGTGGTCAGCAAACTCATTAGTCAACAGAGCGGCAAATGTGGCTAGCGAGCCGCAGTTTGCCGACCACTGATTTAGACCAATCCTTCTCAAACTTTAATATGCACACAAATTGCCTAGGCATCTTATAAAAATGAAGATTCTGGTTCAGTGGGTTTGGTGTGGGGCATGAGATTCTTTCTTTAATTAATTTATTATTTATTCTGTCTTTTTTTAAAAATTTCTTTATTGATTAAAGTATTATATATGTGTCCTTATCCCCCCCATTACCTCCTAGTTTGTCTTTTTAACAAGCTCTGAGATGCTGCTGAAGCTGCTGGTTCACCCTTTGAGTAGTAAGGATACAGAACAATTCTGTTCAATAGGAGTTTCTTTGAGATGTAAATGTTCTGCACTAATACCATAGTCACTAGCCACACTTGAAATGAGGCTAGTATGACTGGGGGACTGAATTTTTAATTTTATTTTAATTAATTTAAATTTAAATAGCTACGTGTGGCTAGTGGCTACCATAATGGAAGCCAGATTTAGAACACCCATCTTTCAAAATAACTTGCTGAAAGAACTCTAGAATTTTCTAATTTCAGATTAGTAGGTTATGCTGGTTTCTCAAATCTTTGATTTAGAAATCAGTATTCTCATATAGTAAAAACTGTGGGCCTATTCCTGGTATTTTTCCTGGAAGCCTCAATGGAGTTCTGTTGTCTTTAAAGTGTGCTTTCTAGGAAATTTTTATGTATCGCAATCTCTGCAATTTGGCTACTGAAGTTTGTTTTTAATTTATGAAATTTCCCAAAGTCATCAACATTTAAGAAAGGGGATTAGGATAACTCATTTATTAAAATATTTGTTGTTGAAAAAAATTCCCCCTAAAATAATCCTGAAGGTCCAATTCAAAAACAGTAAAACATATTTGGGACTCTTGGCAACTTTATTTACAAAGGATTTAAAATACTTAAGGCTGTTCACACCAAAACCTTTGCAGTCATTTTCTTAGAGAGACTGCCGGAAAGCTGGCCCACCCTGTGCTGCCAAAATGTTTTATGAAAATTTAGAAATTCCCTGTTATTTGTGGAAACTGTGCTAGCAAATGGATAGACGACAAGGACCTGATTGTTCATGGCACTAAACCCTTTAACATGTTGTGTCACGCTTTGGAAGTTTGCAGACTTAGGCTTGCTGTATTTTTTCTCCTTTTCTAGCCAATGCTATCTAATAAAAGTGGTTTGCACACTGTGGGTTTACACAAAGTATCCCATGAAACCATAACTTTCCATCTTCTTTTTGTAGGCACCTGAGTTGAGGTCCCCAGCATTAGAGGGGAGAAGAGAGGCCATTGAGAGTACTATGCTATTCAAGCCTTGCTAGACTCCAAGCTTTAGACCATGTGGTTGACTGACTCCCTCCCTCTAGATGCCTAGAGACAAGGTTTTGAATGACCAATTGCTGGGAATGTGTGAAGGAGAGTTTGGTGGAAATTTCCAAAAGCCAGGAGCTAAAGTAAGTTTTTAAGAAAAGGAGGAAAATATTCTCTGAGTGAATTTTATGTAAGCTTGTCTAATTTCACTATGTCCTATATTCAAAGTTTACAGGATTTTGCATGAAGGCTTATTTTTATTCATATACAAAAACATGTTAAGAGTCCATGTCCTTAACAAGTGAATATACCTATTGGTGCCTATAATCAATGTGTTAATTTCATCTATAGCCTTTACCATTAAGATCACTTATTTATTTGTTTGCAGACAGTATGCATCTAGCATAGGATCTGGTGTGTGGTAGGCTCAGTAAATACTTCCTGCCTGAATAAGAAATAGATATGCAGAGGGTGTCATGTAGGTGCATTCCAATGCCAGATGCTGCCTTTAGATAGTGTCTGGACCTGTTCTAGAGGAGCTTATGGCTGGCTGGTGGAGTGGTTTTCCATTCATTTTAGAGTCCGGTGCACTTTAAATCAGTCCCAGTCCCCGTCCCAGGAAGAAGCAGTGCCAAATATCACCAGGTCCTCCACTCCCTATGCTTTCTCTATCACACTCATGATAGCTCCTATTCAGAATTCATGTATGTTGAAAATAAAGGTACTGCTATAAAACGCACACAGAATGCTTCACTTGTGTTTGTAGCTCTCTGAACTCAAGGCATTGAATGCTAAAGTGCCCAGAGCATTGCCATTTATCTATGCATCCACTTGCCCATTAACTCAACATTGCTGTTGTTATTGTTCTTCATTTTTTAAATCCCTCTTAAATCTTGATGAGTGATTGTGTGGATTCTAAAACATTCTTAACTTATCTGTTATTCAAAAAATTAAAAATATTTTAAAAGCTTTTTTTGTTTTTATTGTTGAGTCTGTTATAGTTGTCTCCCGTTTTCCCTCCCTTTGCCTCCCTCTCCCTGCCTCCTCTTAGGCCTTCACCACATTATTGTCTATGTCAATGGGCTATGCATATATGCATATATAGCCTTTGGTTGATCTCTTCCCATCGTCCTAAGCCTTTGTTTTTGAGTTTCTCTAATGTGTGTTTTGTTTTGATTTTTTTTAGTGGGATTAGACCACTGTTTCTCAACCTTTTTCTATTCCATTTTTTAAAAATTTGAGGTATAATTGACATGTAGCATTATATTAGTTTCAGGTGTACAACACAAAGATTTGTTGTCTGTATATATTGCAAAATGATCACCACAGTAAGTCTAGTTAACATCCATCATCACACATAGCTACATTTTTTTTTCTTATGATGAGAACTGTTAAGATCTACTGTCTTAGCAACTTTCAAGTATGCAACAGAGTATTATTGGTCATAGTCACTATGCTGTACAGTACACTCCCAGGACTTATTTATTTTATAACTGGAAGTTTGTACCTTTTGGCCACCTCCACCCATTTTGCCCAAAACCCTACCTCCACCCTTCTACCCCCACTTCTGGCAACCACCAATCTGTTCTCTGTATCTATGAGTTCAGTTTTTTCTAATGTGTTTCTCAATGAAGCAGTGTTGATTCTATGCCTACTTACATCTTTTCAATTCCTCACTTAAGAACATGTTTGTTCCTCTAGCTGTCTCTTTTGAACATGGTCTTACTTTATTTTGCCCAAATCCTTTTACGTTGATGTTAGTCTTCAAATATCGGCACTGGGCAACCTTGGTGAATTAACTGTGCGGATTCCCAAACTTTAACCTGTATTACCATCCCCTAGAGGACTTGTTAAAACTCATATTGCTGGGTCCCACCACAGCGTTTTTGAGTCAGTGGGTCTGGGAGGAGGCCTGAGGCTGCATTTCTGATATGTTCCCAGGTAAGGCAGATGCTGCTGGTCTGGGGACCACACTTTGAGAACTGCTGACCTAATGAATTTAGGCATTACCCATTAACAGCTGCTGACATCATAAAATGAGAGACAACCAGGCATTATGTGCCTTCTGATGTAAGAACACACTACCCACTACCCAGGAATCAGTCTTGCAGGAAAAAAAAAAAGAACTTAAATCTTACCAAGCTATAAATTACCAATCTGTAGGAAATATAGGGGACAGAGTAACATATCAAACCATGGGGATACAATTAGCAAAATCCCAACCATTGGGAACCAAGATATTTCAATTAACAAATTACAAGGGAAAAAAGAGATATTAAGTAGGAACCTATGGATTAAAAGAGACTTTCAAAAGGCCTGCCGGATGGCTAAGTTGACTGGAGCATCTTCCCGTACACCAAAAGGTTTCAGGTTAGATTCTGGTCAGGGCACGTGCCTAGGTTTCGGGTTTGATCCCCAGTCAGGGTGCATACAGCAGGCAACTGCTTCTTTCTCTCTTTCAAATTAATAAAACATATCCTCAGATGAGGGTTAAAAAAAAGAGAGAGAGACTATCAAAGACATGTCATCCAATTGCAATGTGTGGACCTTACTTGCATCCTTTCTTTTTTCTAAAGCCATAAAACAAAAGGTATGATATTTTATGGGACAATTGGAAATTTGAATAGTGAATGGATATTTGATGATATTAAGAAATTATTTCTAATTGTGTAGGTGATATTATGGTTATTTTTCTGTAAGTAGACAAGATAATGCCTTTCCCAAGAGATGCCAGACCATAATCCCTGGAACCATGAATATGTAGCAAACAAACAAACAAATGAAAAACACACCAAAACTTTGCAAATGTGATTTAGTTAAGAATCTTGTATAGGAAAATTATTTTGGATTATCTGGGTGCATCCAAGGTAATCACCGCGTTCTTATAAAAGAAAGAGGGTCAGAGTCAGAGGAGGTGACCATGGAAACAGAAGTCAGGGAGAGAGATAGAGATAGAGATAGGTAGATAGATAGATGTTTGAAGATGAAAAAGCAAAGAAACCGATTCTCCTCTAGAGCCTCCATAAAGAACATAGCCCTGCCTACCTATTTTGGACTTCTGACCTCTGGAACTATCCTATATAATAAAAGCCTAATATGCAAAACTACCGAACAGCAGAACAACCGGTGGAAAGACCGGTTGCTATGACATGCACCGACCACCAGGGGGCAGACACTCAAAGAAGAGGCTGCCCCCAGCCCACAGGCCCCAGGCCAGCCAAGGCGGGTGCCAGAAGCCCCTCCGCCCCCAATCACCCCACTGGTCACCCAACAGATTGGCCCTGATCGCTGGCAAGGCCTAGGGACCCTACCGGTGCACAAATTTTGTGCACCAGGCCTCTAGTAAGATAATAAACTTCTATTGTTTTAAGCCACTAAGTTTTTGATAATTACTTATAACAGCACAAGAATACTAATACAATTATGTTATAAAAAGTCATCTTTTAGAGATACATACGGAAATATTTACAAAATAAATGATATGATGTCTAGAATTTGTTTTAAAATAATAGGAAGTGGGGGAAATTGGAGAAAGGTATAGATGAGGCAGGATTGCCCATAATATTGGGGGCTGAGTGATGGGTGCATAGGGCCCATTATACTATTCTTTCAGTATTTAAAAAATTAAACACATACACACACAAGAAAAAAAAAAAACATAGTTAAGTCTAAGTGTTATGACTTAAGAGATTTCCAAAAACCTATATTGGTGAAAGTTGGACTCATTTAGGAGTGGTAACACAGCCAGAGTAAAAGTATCATCAAGACCAGAAGTGAGAGGGGCCATTCATCAAGCTGTCATAGGGACAGGAGAAGACATAAAAAGGCCAGCCTAAGAAAGACAGGGACTGGAAGGGAAAGAAATGGTGTGAGAGGCCCCAGGGAAGTGGAAGAGGTGAACCAGAAAAAATATCAATATGCACAAGGGAATTGAACCAGTCAAGGAGCAAAGACCATTCCGTGCTTCAGAGGGGAAAAAAATGCTGTGCTGTGTGCTATCGCTTCGGCTCCTGCTTACTTTGGCCTGGCAGGGTAGACAGGAAACCACTTCTACCCAACGTATTCCCAGTTTTCTTGACCTCATCTTCCCCTCAGTTTATTCTTCCTTTTGTCAGATACTCTTGCCTCTATTTCCATTAGTGACTATGTTAGTTTGCCTTTATACCTTTCCAAACATTTTCTCTTGGTTGTTTGCCTTATTTTTTGCTTGTTTGTTTTGCCAAAGCAGAGGCAAGCAACAAACAAAACCCATTGCCCAAATCTATGGAATATATGGAATGCAAAGGGCCTCTAAATGTTCATCTTTCCAGCCACCATGTTGGTTTGCAAATCTGTATTTAGTCAGAGGACATAAAATGGAAGAAGGATCAATAGTTTACCTACACAGTACCCTGAAGAGGTATGAAGTGAAACTTGCCCTTGACTTTGAATAAAACAAAGTTTTCATTATCAAGATAACTAAGATTTAATATAATTAGAGGCCAAATTACTACCAAAATTAAAGAGTATTTATTATAAAAAGGAGGAGAAAATAATTGGAAGACAATTTACAATAGCTTTAGTCAAATACACACACACACATGCGTGCACCAAAAAACACACATAACACAGCTTTTGGGAAAGGGGAAGAACAAGGATGTCTGCAACACTTGCTAAGAATGAGGGTGATGCTTCAACAACAGGGATGAATCTTGGGGACATAATGTTAAGTGAAAGAAAAGAAGACATCCTATATAATAAAAGCCTAATATGCAAATTGTCCCCTTGGGTGGTTGTTTGACCGAGAGTTCGACTGCTCGCTATGACATGCACTAACCACCAGGGGGTGGTGCGGAACATGGTGGGCATTGGCGACACGGCTCTGGCAGCGGGTGGTAGTGGAGGCGCTGTGGGCCCCAATGGGCTCTGACGAGAGTGGGACTATGGCTGGATGATGGAGCTGTGAGAAGGCGGTGCCAGGTGAAGGCGGGTGCAAGTGGGGCCCAATTGCCAGTGGGGTGGTGTGGGGCGGGGTCACCACCCAGCTCTCAGGTGCTGAGGGAGCCTGGTGGGGAGGCCCAGCCCCGACCCATTGCCCCACAGGCGGGATGGTGGAGCAGGTGAGGGAGCAGCGCCAGGTCAGGTTGGGGTGCCAGGTGGGGCTGTGGGGCTGCAAGGCTGGGGGTGTGAGCTGGGGCCCGATCCCTGCAGGCCACTCTGAGGGACCCCACCCATGCACGAATTCGTGCACTGGGCCTCTAGTGCTATATACTAGTAAATCCATTGATAAGATACCAAAGAACAGGCAAAACTAATTTATAGTGACAGAAGTCAGAAAAATTGTGTTCTTGATTGGGAAGACTCATAAGATTTTCTGGGGTGCTGGAAATGTCTATACTTTGATGTCAGTGTCAGTATATATGTAAACATTAATTGAGCTATACATTTATGATTTGTGCACTTTTCTGCAGATAGTTTAAAGCTCAATTGGAAAAACCCCACATTTGTTGAAGTGGTCTTGTGAAGCTGTCAATCCAGCTGGCCCACTGCCTGTTCTGGTCCTCACACCCTCCCTGTGACCTTCAAACCCTAACTGCTGTGATTGTTCCCAGCCTCTGCTCACTTCAGCCCATGTTCTCCAGGGCTGCTACCGCTCCAAGGAGGGCTCTGCTCAACTCTCCTAATGGAAGCCTGAGCTATTCGAGAGCAGACTGAGATGGGGTGAGTGTTAGCAGGAGGCCACTGGTTGAGTTGGGTGGTGATGAGGGATCTTTAAGGTTGTCACAGGTTTTGCGCTGAGTCAGGAGAACCATAGGAACAAATCTGAGGCTTGAAAAATAGTCAGGAAAACTTAGATTTTATCAGCATTAGTTTTTATTCTTTCAGTTCAAATAATTTATTTTCAGGTTTAACAGGCAATATTAATTGACTGCCATAATAGGAAGTATTCATTTATCCATTTATTTATTAAACAAATATTTTACCAAATTCCTACTGTGTGCAAAGCACTTCCATATAATGTAAAAGAACCAGTGATGTTCTGACCTATGCTAACATCATTAAGAAGCAGTATCAAGTTTATTTTGGCAAAGGGGGGGAAAGGAAAAGCAGGGTGTAGGTAAATAAAATAGTAATTATTGAATGTTTATATACATAGTCTAAGATGAAAACATATGATTGATGAGATGGTGGAAAGAATAGTTAGGAAAGATTCGAATATATATATTCAGAAGCTGATCCTACCACTTATTTGCTATGCAACATTCAAATTCCTCATCTGTAAAATGGGGATAAGGGTATCTACCTCATCAGAGCTTTGTGAAAGAATATTACAAATATTGAAAATTATATATCTAAAGAGGCTAGCATGATTTTTAGCACACTGTAGGTACTCAACAGTTCATAGGTATTATCAATAACTCATTTAATATAACAGAGTCACACTTCTATAAAGGCTTTAGTGAACATAGTCATTAAGAAGATGTTCTGCCATAGCGGGCAGTGTTGGCCCATGGACTGACAGGTCCCAGGTTCTATTTTGTTCAAAGGCATGCACCTGGGTTTCAGGCTCAATCCCAGGCCCTGGTCTATGCATGTGCGGGAGGCAGCCAATTGATGTGTCTCTCTCACATCAATGTTTCTCTTTCTCTGTCTCTCCCTCTCCCTTACATTCTCTCCAAAAATCAATGGAAACATCCTCGGGTGAGGGGTGAGAATTGACAACAAAATATGTTTCAATATAGATAATGCGAAGGGACTTCAGTAATTTTATGTTAAAAACAGAAATATGGGGAGTAAATGAGGCACCCGTGAGACTGCCAATGTAACAATCAAAGTATTTCTACAACTTAATAAAGGGTTCATACATGTGAAACAGGCGTAAATGAAGACTTTGCCTGCGCCCATCCCAAGCCAGGGGTTCTCCATGCGCCCAGCATCCAGTGAGACTTGTGGTGCTCTGACAGAGCGGACATGGGCAGAGTCATGGTAGCCAGGCTCAGACTGGGGCTGCTACTTCCTGCACTGCTCTTGCCACACAGATTTATTCAAACCAAACAACTGTTGTAACACCTGCAAGTAACCCCTCCCACAATACCTTGACTACCTCAAGTTCAGTGAATGCCACCACCAGGGCAAGTGGCAGTGCTCTGCAGTCAACAGCCAGCCTTTTCGTGATTTCATTCTCTCATCTACATCTCTACTCTTAAAAGAGTTGGGACAAGAAACGTCTATACTTTTCCATCTTCTAAACCCAATCCAAATGGCATCTAGACATCCAGTGTGACAAGGAAAAAACAGGTCTTCATTGAATCTGCTAATTCCACACGTAATTTTATTGACAGAAAATGTTGAGTATCGTAAATTTGATTGGTTTGAAGAGCATGTGCAAGGTTTGACTAGATGATGAATGCCAATATTCAATCTGCTGGACTTTCATGTGCAAGATGAAGAGAGACACATCCAAAATTAGTTCAGAGGTGATTTTCTTAAATGTGGCTTAAGAAGTATGGGCACATACAATTCTACCTTTGTGCCATGCCAGCACAGCCAAGGGCTCGGCAAGCCTGAGGGAGGGTGGCGAAGGATGTAGAAAAGACGGACAAAGAGAATAAGCTGGGTCTAGGTCAGCAGTGGGCAAACTACGGCCCGCGGGCCGGATCCGGCCCGTTCGGCTGTTCTATCCGGCCTGCGGAGCCGAAAGAGCGGAGGGTTCTCTTGCTCTCCCCTCCGCTCCTTCACCAGCAGCAGTGTTAACATGGCAACGTCGGGAAACACGGCCACAGCTCCTTCTTCTGAGTGGGCGGATTTATATCCCCCATTCAGTAGAAGGAACAACCTCTCAATCTTCCAGAGGCTCCTTGTAATGCCCGCGGACGGGGCCCCCGACATCACCCTGGGAATGCGGAGACACGTTATCGTGGTGATGTAGGGAGACACGCCCCTGGAGAGCACAGTATCAGAGCATTAGCTAAAAAGGAGACCAACAACACTGTTCCCACTGAAGTTGATGTTTTAAAGACCAAAAACCTTTCAACCCAGTCTACATTGCCATCTACATCTACGTCCCGGGCATAATTTGGAAGTTGCACTAAAGAAAATGTTTAATTTACTGTTTACACATTTTGTTATTTTCTATTTGTTTTAGTTTTAAATTATTTTATTATATTTAAGTTTAATTTGAAAGGCTTTTGTACCTTTCCTTTGTTAGGCAATTTTATTTCGCCTTTGCCATCTTCAATATAAGGTATGTTATTGTGCTATGATTCCTCCATTTTTTGAAGTTTCAAATGATAATAATTAGTGTTTACATTCTTCTTGTTAAAATGTTTGAAGTGAATAAAACTATTGAAATAAAAAGGAAAGACCGTACCCTTTTATGTAATGATGTTTACTTTGAATTTTTATTAGTTCACACAAACACTCCATCCATGCTTTTGTTCCGGCCCTCCGGTCCAGTTTAAGAACCCATTGTGGCCCTCGAGTCAAAAAGTTTGCCCACCCCTGGTCTAGGTGGATCTTCTTGTGCCTGGCTGAGGCCACAGAGAAAAGATCCAGCCGGCAAGCTGATGCTTTATTTTATAGTCAGAGGTAAACAAGGTAGTGGTCACCGTAGTTACAATGTTCTTGTGAGTTTCAGTTGTTTTGGCAGCACTTGCTGCACCTCCCACAGCCCATTAGCTACCCAGGAAGGATCTAGGGCAGGGGTCCTCAAACTTTTTAAACAGGGGGCCAGTTCACTGTCCCTCAGACCATTGGAGGGCAGGACTATAGTTTAAAAAAAAAACTATGAACAAATTCCTATGCGCACTGCGGGCCCGGGACGCGTCAGCTGCTAAGCAGGACAGGTAGCGGCACCCGGCGGGCCGGATAAATGTCCTCGTCGGGCCGCATGTGGCCCGCGGGCCGTAGTTTGAGGACCCTTGATCTAGGGAGTGTCATAAGGTCAAGCTTAATTATGCTAAGAGGGCTGTGCCCTCTAAGCTGAGACTTGTTTGTGGCTTTGCCAACAGGTCAGTCTGAGGCTTAACCCTATAGCCGCTCCCTACATACCTAGAAAATGAATAGATTTTTATCTAGAGATAAAGGGTGAAATTTGGAACAGAGTCGGTTTTCATTTGGTTCATTAAAGTTATAAGGCCATAAAACAGTTAGGTAATGCAAAAAGCTCTGGTTCTATTTATATGTATACTAGTGGCACGGTGCTAGGGGAAGGGGGTTCCCTCAGCCCAGCCTGCACCCTCTTCAATCGGGGACCAGGGCTAAAACGGCAATCGGACATCCCTCTTGCAATCTGGGACTGCTGGCTCCTAACCGCTCACCTGCCTGCCTATCTGATTGCCCCTAACTGCCCCTCCTGCTAGCCAGGTCCCCCCAAACTGCCCCCTCCTTGCTGGCCTGGTCGCCCCACGCAGACTGCTTGATCAGTCTTTTGATCATCCCTCACTAACCCCCCTGCTGGCCTGGTCATAGGCAGCCATCTTGTGAGGGCATAATGGTCAATTTGCATATTACCTCTTTATTATATAGGATGTAATAACTATTTCCATTGCATTGGGATTAGAAAGACAATGGCCGGTAATTAAGAATTTAAACACTCCCCTCAGCCCATGCTAAGGGTTTACTTAAATTAAACCTGTTTAATTTCCTTCTGTTAAAGCTTTTTAAAACATTTTTGAATCTTCATCTTAGATTATTTCAACATATTCTCCAATGTGATGTTACACAATTGACCAAATGACCCAAACTCTCTTTAATATTTGCCTGTCAATGGCCTCCTTTTTCTATTTTCATCTTAAAGTTTTTTTGAATTTTGCATTAACATTTATTCATTTTCTTTATTTTTTAATGTATTGATTGATTTTTAGAGAGAGGAAGGGGAGAGAGAGAGAGAGAGAGAGAGAGAGAGAGAGAGATAAAGATATTTGTTGTTCCATCCATTTATGCATTCATTGGTTGATTCTTGTAAGGTCTGTGCCCTAACCAGGGGTGGAACCTGCAACCTTGGCCTTATGTGGATGACAGCTCTAACTAACTGAGACACCTGGGCAGTGCTCTTTATTCATTTTTAAAGAATTCAAAGTCAGTCAGAGCAATTTGATTTTGTGCCATTCCCCAGCGTTTAGAAACAATAAAAAACACTCTAGTCTGGCTCTTGCTTAATGTTGCGAAAGTTGCGAATGAAAATAATTGCATTATGCATTGTATTAAATGGATATATTCTGCGGGGTTTTAAAAAGTTTTAGGCTCCGATTTCCAATTTATGATTTTAAAATACATCATGCCCTACATACTATGTTAAAGAGATCATGGATGCAAAACCAACATACAGCTTTTGAAAGGGTTAGAGAAGGTCTGACACTTTTTTTTTAAACAAAATGTTTTAAATCTGCTTATACTCAATCTCACAAGGAGGGATGGGATAATGTCTCTGGCTTTCCACATTTTGCTCAGAGAGATTCGTGGGCTGTTTTACGATTATTAGTAAGCCTGCTCTTAGGTGCACCTCCACCTGCACCACAGCTCAGAACCGGGCAAGGCGGGTGGAGGAGAGGAGACCCCAAAATGCACAATGATCCCAAACATCCTAGGGTTAATGTAGTTCCCATTAGCTCAAGCCTGGGTTTGGAGGAACAACTTAATCCAGAATGTGGAACTGGAGGGTCATACCTGGCAAAAGCTCTTGGGGGGTGTATATAGGGGGGTGTCGCTGTTTTAAGGAATATTCTGCAACTCCCAAAGGAGTGGTTTTGTTCCAGCTGCTCTAAGGAGATGCTTTTTCCTTGCTTGAGTTCCTAGGGAAGCGCCTGCCTATTGAGCGTGTGGCCAGGAGTCCAGGGTAGGGGAGCGAGTTCTCTGGGAAGGAACTTGACGCGCACCCTGGGGTCCCAGTTAGGGTACAGGGGCTGCGACTGGCTTTTTTTCTCTTTTTTTGGCGGGAGAGCAGATTGTGGGAGAAAGATAAGGAAAAACTGCCCAGGGCTTTCCTGGGCTCGCAGTGTGTGCCCGCGCGGGCTCACAGCTGGGTCCCCAGATCCGGCCCGCACGCGGCCGCGGTCAAAGGGCATGCTCGCGGCAACCGCAGGGCACGCGGGCCAGAGGGGGCGGGGCGCCAGTGGCGGTTGCGGGGCATGCGCGGCTCCGCGCGCGGCTTCTCAAACATGGCGGCAGCGGTGTGAAGATCTGTGGCTGCTCTCGGGGAATCGGTGACCAGTGTGATCGGAATTTTGCTCCCTTTGCCTACGAGACCCTAGGTACGTGGTTATCCCCGGCCCCTCGAGGACCGGACAGGCGGAGCCTTGGAGGCCGGTGTCTGGCCATGTTCGCGGGCGGGCGGGCGGGTGGCTGGGAGCCCTTCGCGGCGGGTCCCGCGCGCGGAACGCCCCCTCAACCGCCCCGCGGGGTCGGGCCTTAGCTGGGCCCTGCACCCCTGTCGCCCACTCTCGGCGGCCTCGCCCACACCCCCATCCTGAGATCTGGGGTTCCCCTGCCCCACGTAGTGCCCTCAGCCTCTGTCGTGGCGCCCCTCACACTCCCCCGGGGTTCCGTAGCCGGGCCGCTCCCCTCCGGCTGCCCCTGGTCCCAAGCGCCGACAGCACCTTCCCGAGCATCCTCCCGCGGGGCGTGGGGCCGGGGCGTGGGGCCGGGGCGTGGGGCCGGGTCGGGCCCGGGGGAGCGCGGATGGGCAGCGGGGCTGACTTTGCGTGCTCGGGGCCGAAACTCGCCCGGTTGCCCTCTGTGGACTTGTGAAGTAACTTTTGGAGTTTGCGAGTGAAATGCCAGCTCGGAAGGATGCGCCAGTGGCGGAGCGCGGGTTTGGGTACTGATGCTGGGTGCCCCGTCGGACTCGCGCAGGGGGCTCGGTGGCGGCTGGTGTGTGGGAAAGGGGGGAGCGGGGGGGCAGGGGGGAGCGGGGGGGGCAGGGGGAAGCGGAGGAGCTGGCGGGAGCGGAGGAGCTGGCGGGAGCGGAGGAGCAGGCGGCAGCGGAGGAGCTGGCGGGAGCGGAGGAGCAGGCGGCAGCGGAGGAGCTGGCGGCAGCGGAGGAGCTGGCGGCAGCGGAGGAGCTGGCGGGAGCGCCAGTGGCTTGTGTAGGGGGCTTGGAGCGGCAGCTCTCGGAATCCGGGGTGGGGAGCGGAATGCGCGGCTCCCGGTCTCCTGCGGGGCGGCGAGGCGGCGAGGTGAGGCGCTTTCAGGGGCGTGACGGGATCGGGACCTTTGCTACCTTGGTTTGGAGACGGCGTTCTCTCTTTCTCCACCTAGTGAGCGGTTGTGCTGCCTCCCAGTGTGACTCGTCTGAGGTAGAACTGGTAGGGGAATTTAGTAGGTTTTGCGCTTTGAGGTTCTTCGTTGCTTTGAGGGCTGAACTGTAATTGGGATCCTCCTCCCCAGAATGTTTGGACAGCACAGGTATTTAGGTACAAGTTCCCATTTAAGGCTATTGATTTTTTTTTTTTAAAGAAAGGTTGTAAAACATTTGTCATTCGTAGTAACGTGCGATTACAAGTGGAAATTGGCCTCTACTTTGAAGAAATAGATTAGCGTTTATGACTTAACTGTAGGGTGACTTCGGGCCATCTCTAGAAAGTGAATTGATAGGTTAGTAGGGGAAACTAAGGCAGAGAAAGTGCGTACTTCATTATGTTCGCAGGATTTACAAAATTAAAGTTTTCTTTCCTCAAACCACTGCAGATACTCCTGCATTTTTAATGATCCCAGAGCTATTTATAAATATATCTGTTTTGGGGGAAGAATATTATAAGATGTATAACATTTATGGAGTACGGCTTCCTATGACAAGCAATTGTATAACAATAGTTCATAGACACATATTTGATTTTTATCAAGAGCAGTGCTTGGGAATGTTTTTCAATAAAGACAATTTTGCCTTCCTTGCCATTCTTTTCTTAATTACTCATTAAATGTATTTCCAGGGGTGATTGTTCTTTTATTCTGTTTGTGGTTTTGTACATTTAAGTGGGAGGAATGTGCAAAATAAGCTTTTAGAAGTTAGTCCAATTGGGATTTCAAGAAAGGAGTGAATTTATGAGCATTGACCCCACGTTTTGTATTTGTTTGGCTATAGCTTTATCCATAATCTTCAAAATAGTATGATGGAATTAAAAAAAAACTTAGTTAAACACCATTAAAATGGCTTTGGAATTTTTGAATAAATTTCATATTTATCAAACAACCATATAAGCTTCTTAAAGGTGTATACCTGTTTCCTAAGAGAATCTGATTTGTTTTGAAATGGATAGTTTGGAAAAAAAGATTAATGTAACTGAATACATTATGGGTGAGGATGCTTTAAAGCTAAGGGTGTCATAATATGTACAAAAAACCTCTGAGCCAGTCTTAAAGTGATATGAGTTTTTCTCATGAGGCAGTTGGTCAGTCGTTTTGGTTTACACTTCAATAAGCGCATCTTTATTAAGTGCCTGTGCTGTCCGTATGGAGTTCAGTTCTATGTGCATTTACTAGTATTCAGAGGCTGCTATGTGTGCTGGTTTCTGGGTGATTAAGGCTTCCCATCGGTATTTTATTCCTGAAAAGGTCAAGGTTATAGCTTAGAAAATTGATATGAATGTCCTTTTACTTCAAGGCAAATTCAGGGATTTTGGTTATAATTCTCTAAATGAAATTCTGGGTGTAACAGAATTTTCTGACTTATGTGATGTTAACTTTATGACTCTTTTGTTCTGATTCTATAGAAGTATACATTTTTATGAGAGATTGTTTTCTGAGTCAGATAACATTTAAGGGGGAAAAGGAATGACTGGGATACATTGAAATCAGAATGTGCTTTGGACATTGGGTATTTTTAATGCTAAAAACACCCTTTACTTCTATGACCAAGTAGTTTAGGCTGTTAACTAGATATTAACTGACTGATCATTTAGAGCATTTTTTCTAAGATGTTTCAGAAATCTCTCTGAGCTCAAAAATAACAAATAAGGGTTATGATGGTCAGCTATAAGCCAGATGTGACTCTCATTTTCTTTTGGGTTTGTTCCTTTTTAGCTGCCTGCCTGTTCCTCCCAGATGCTTCCTATCACCCCCTTCCTGCCCCTGTTCCCTTTGCTGTTGGTGTCTGTTTCCGCATCATTGAAATGGTCAGGGTAATCCTGCGCTGCCTCACTGAGAAATAATTGATGATATAGTAAAGTGCCTTGAAAAGGCTAAATACCAAGTCTTTTGAGTGAAAAAGACATAGTCCCTTGTTCCATTTAAGGAAGATCCAAGGCACAATTTTAGTTTGAGCTCTTGTAGGGTAAGGAGGAGGGAAATTTCACTTGAATGTTTTACTGCCCCTCTCCTTGGATTAATAGAAATCACTTGTAACTTTAGTAACTGGAACACTGGCTGATGCAAGGGATCTGCTATTTGAGTTATTAGTCACCTCTAGTCCTCCCCCCGCCTCCCCAGGTAACGGGGTCTGTAACTTAATTTCCTCTCTATTCTCATTCCAGTTGTGAATGGAAATCTGAGGCCATCTCCTCTATTAGCTCCTCTCCCCGGGACTCTCATTGTTTCCTCATAGTCATTTCTAGTTTTTAGGATATACAAGATAGGAACAAAGCAACCCTGCCACAGCCATCTATGTTAGAGCCATGAGGCTATGGTGCCAATATTGGTCTGGCATTGACAGGTGTTTTGTAGTTTGGAGTGAGCAAATCAAGCACCCTTAAGAATTTTAGGAACATTTTTAATGTCTGACAATTACTACATTATATCTTAGAATTTGAAGTGATGGTTGATTGCAGGAACCAAAAATGTGGAAATTTTGAAAATGGCAAATGGTGGTGATTTAGAAAGAAAAAGTTCATTCTTCCTTGGCTTGGAGTCTTAATATTTATGATCCTTTTACCTTGGGGAAATAGATGAAAGAAACCACTGTGTTTATCTTAGATTAAAATGGGTTGGCATAATTTAGTGGTTGAGTTTTCCAGGCTCTAACCAGTTTGGGCTTTGGTTATTCTAAGCATAGAAATGCCTTTATTGTAATGATAACATCTCATTTTAAAAAAGATAGAGATGGTGATTCTGAAAGCTGGGTAAATTGAGAATATTTCAGAAACTAGGATTTGAAATGTGCATATGTTCTTTGGTTTTTCATGAGGAAGGAATTTTTGCTTATTTTGTGTTTATGTTGTCTAACATAACTAAACCTTACCCACCTTATAAATAATAATACTAGTGTGTTTTTTGTGATAAGTGATTTCTACTAAACATGTGTCCCTAAAACTTTATCTTACTTTCATTTTTTGGGCATGTGATGGAAATGTTTTAATGTAAGAAACAGGGATATTTTACTGGGTTTAAAGTAAAAGATTTGAGGTTCCTATTAGCAGTTTATATGATGGTGCTGTTAACTTAATTTCATACTCATCTGACCTAGTCTAGATAAATTTCTTATTTAACTAAGGAGTTAAAAAAAAAGAATAAGCTTAGTACGAGTAAAGAGCTGGGAAACATTTGATAATGGAGAGCATTTGATTACCTACTACTTGTGATGTGCGTTTATGGCTGTGGCTCTGCCCCTTCCTAAGTTTATAGGAGCAAATTGTTGTAATAGCGGAAAGAGCATGCCCACCTTTTGTGGTAACATGCCATTGTAAACTTCAGAAGGGACAGATATATTGCAATTCTAGGGCATACCTTGAAGATGCTTTCTTTTCTCAAGGAAAGGTTGATGAAGCTCTCTTTGCTTCTTGTCTTTAGAATACATATTTGATTTATCTCAACCTCTGTTTCTCCAGACACAAACAGCTTCTTCATTTGCTTAGACTTTTAAGCACATGTATTGACAAGGTCATTTTTAAAAAACATGTGGTCACTTTTCCTATCTTTCATCATTTTTAGCTGGTTTCAGATTTTGATTATATATTTAGTTTTAAATTAAGCCATGAGTGAAGCAACTGTTTCTTCACCAGTTCTCTTGCCTCTGAATACAGTTGTAAACATGTGCCCTTTGTTGTGAAATTGGTCTTCTTATTCTTTTGATAGATTTAAAGTATTATTTGAAGTATGTTTTAATACACTTTCAAGTTACTTGAAATGTAATAATCAGTATTATCTTTATTTTTTATTAACATGGTAGAGTTTAAGAAATCTGTTCAAATAAACACATTGTCTTTGATGGTTATTAAAAGAAAATATAGTACTCAATAATAATAAGCACATTTATATATTGCCTGGTTTAGACTAGAAATCCTGATCTGAGATTTTTTTGAGGTTGTAGAAATATTTAAGTGGGTAATTTACTGACACACCTGCCTCATGTTTAAAGCATTGTCAGGGATGTTTAGTTTTCTGGTCACTTCAGATTGTGTTTTATTGCATGCTTTTCTGAAGTCTGTTGTCCAGCAGGAATTGTTGTTGTCATAATTTCCATTATTTCTTGGAGGGCTGGTGTTAGAAACCATAAATCTAGACTGCTGTGATAATAGGGACAGGCTGTAACCTGACCCAGTTCTTTTGTCAAAATGTTGCATGGAGAACTGCCTGTAGTAAATTGACATGCCCTGCTATTAAGTCCAGTCCTCTGCAAATGTTGGTGGGCAGCAGGTCCTTGGACAATTAGCCTGTGGCTGTGCTTTAAAACTTTAGGAATTGACAATTATAAACGTGGATTTTGGTAACCCTTAACATACTTTCATTGATCTGTTTTCTGATGTAACATACTTCTTAACTAAACGGATAGCTTTCACATAAGTTATTTTAAAATTGTAGGTATTAATTATTTTAACTTGTAGGCTACAATTGTTAGATAAATTAAAAATTCTTCAAAATAGTTTTTCCCCCCTTGAGCTTGTTTGACACAGGAAAAGATTAATTTCTAATTTGTTGCAGCCGATTTTAGTAAAGCATAATTAAAATTGCTCCTCTAGAAACCTTAGTTTCTCCAGAAGGCTTGATTTGATAAATACTACCAAAAATGTTCATTCTTAATATTGATTATACACAACTCAGGGATGAAAATTTATTTTTAAAGGCAATCACAAAATTAAAGTTTAGTTGTTTTCTCGTTATGTTTATACATATGTCAGAAAATGGGAATTTTATAAATATATTTTTATTCAATTCAGAGAGGAAGGGAGAGGGAGAGAGAGAACTGGGATCGAACCTGCAATCCTAGCATGTGCCCTGAGTGGGAGTCAAAGTGTGACCTCCTGGTTCATAGGTCAATGCTCAACCACTGAGCCACACCAGCTGGGCAGAAAATGGGAAATTTGATTATTTACTCGAATGGATTAAGTAGATACATGTGAAATCTTAAAGTGATTATTTACTTGAATGGATTAAGTAGATACATGTCCAATTTAACAAATTATATGTGGCTGTACAATGGATATATATACTTTTCTATCGTTTATTAGGATAACCACCATTACCAGAAGCAAATTTCAGTTAAAAGAGCCAGCTTCTCTTTGTAAAAGGAAAATATATAGCTATAGTGCATTTGAATTAAATCAATAAGTGTTTTTGCATTTAGGTATAAATGTGAAGTGCTCTTGAAACCAGTTTCAAACCAAAATAACCTATTTTCCAGTCAAAATTAAAAACTTAAAGGTATTATTTTGTGCAGTTAACTCACTCTTCTCTATCATCCTTTTGCATATTGACTGGATCATAAAGAACTTTTTTGTTATTCAAGTTTGAAAGCAGTGTCTATATAATGAGATAGACTTAAAAAAGAAAAAAATCTACTTGTGCTATTTCATTAATGGTGTGTGGTGAGTTATCAGTGTGCACTGTAATTTCCATAGCTTATTCCAACATTTTCTTTAACTGCCAGCAAACATTTATGAACATTTCTTAGCCTTGACACCTTTACTAGTATATTATTGATATACTAGTGGCCTGGTGCACGAAATTTGTGCACATTAAAAGGGGATTAATTAGAGGAAATAATTTAATATTACTATTTGCCCTTTCTCTATAATAGAAGTGTCAGAGATGAAAAAAAAATTAGTAAAATGTATATGAAAACCTTCCTCCTGTCAGAGTCTGGGGTGAACCACGGGACCCAGAGTCAAGTCCCTGCCCACCCACATGCGTCTCAAAATCGTGTGAGACCCAGACCTAGCAGGCCCCCGCCCCCATTGGGCTAGATCCAGACATGGCCATTCCCACCCTTGTCAAGTCCTGCCGGGCAGGGGACATAGCCTCAGGTCCCCTGGCCCGGCACCAGGACGGGGGGCATGCCTTGAGGTCCCCTGTCAAGCCCTGCTGGGTTGGGGGCATGGCCTGAGGTCCCCCAACAAGCCCCGCCAGGCTGGGGGGCGCAGCCTGAGTTCCCCCGACCCAGCACTGGGGGTGCACCTTGAGGTCCCCTGTCAAGCCCCTCTGGGTGGGGAGCATGGCCTGAGGTCCCCTGTCAAGCCCCACCAGGCAGGGGGGTGCAGCCTCAGTTCCCCTGGCCCAGTGCTAGGGTGGGGGGTGCGGCCTGAGGTCCCCCAGCCTGGTGCTGAGGTGGGGGGCGTGGCCTGAAGTCCCCTGTCAAGCCCCACTTAGTGGGGGCGTGGCCTGAGGTCCCCTGGCCTGGCGCTGGGGTTGGGGGAACAGCCTGAGGTCCCCTAGCCCAGCACCAGGACAGGAAGCGCACCTTGAGGTCCCCCATCAAGCCCCGCCAGGCGGGGGGTGTGGCCTCAGGTCCCCTGGCCTGGCGCCGGGGCAGGGATCGTGGCCTGAGGTCCCCCATCAAGCCCCGCCAGGCGGGGGGTGTGGCCTCAGGTCCCCTGGCCTGGCGCCGGGGCAGGGATCGTGGCCTGAGGTCCCCTGGCCTGGTGCCAAGGTGGGAGGCACGGCCTGAGGTCCCCTGTCAAGCCCCGTGGGTGGAGGGTGTGGTCTGAGGTCCCCTGTTAAGCCCAGCCAGGCAGGGGGGCGCAGCCTCAGGTTCCCTGGCCCAGTGCTGGGGCAGGGGGCGTGGCATGAGGTCCCCCATCAAGCCCCGCCGGGCAGGGGGCCGGTCTGAGGTCCCCCGGCTGGGTGCTGGGTGGGGGGTGCAGCCTGAGTTCCCCTGACCCAGCACTGGGGGTGCACCTTGAGGTCCCCTGTCAAGCCCTACTGGGTGGGGGGCACGGCCTGAGGTCCCCTGTCAAGCCCAGCCAGGCAGAGGGGCGCAGCCTCAGGTCCCCTGGCTCGGTGCTGGGGTGGGGGGTGCGGCCAGAGGTCCCCCATCAAAACCCCGCTGGGCGGAGGATGCAGTCTGAGGTCCCCTGTCAAGCCCAGCCAGGCAGAGGGGTGCAGCCTCAGGTCCCCTGGCCCGGTGCTGGGGCGGGGGATGCAGCCTGAGGTCCCCCATCAAGTCCCGCTGGGTGGGGGGTGCGGTCTGAGGTCCCCCGGCCTGGTGCCAGGGTGGGGGTCGCGGCCTGAGGTCCCCCAGCCTGGCGCTGGGGTGGGGGGAGCAGCCTGAGGTCCCCTGTCAAGCCCTATGGGGGCAGGGGAGGGCTTAGCCTCAGGTCCCTGCTGATTGCTCGTTAAGGCTCCTTATGGGAACTTGGCTTCAGCTGTGGGTGCAGCCATCTTTGTGACGGAGTAATGGTCAATTAGCATATTCCCTCTTTATTAGATAGGATTCAAGGGGATAGAATGAAATATCTCTGTAGTTAGATTATTTTTGTATAAGGACTGTGTCTTTTCTTTTTTTGTTTGAATGTTGGTCTAAGCACGTGTTTTGGTTCCAACTGTCATCCTATATAAGAAAAGGCTAATATACAAATTGACTGAATGGTGGAATGACTGCTTGCTATGATGCACACTGACCACCAGAGGGCAGACACTCAACACAGGAGCTGCCCCTGGTGGTCAGTGTGCTCCCACAGGGGGAGTGCCACTCAGCCAGAAGCCGAGCTCATGGCTAGCAAGTGCAGTGGCAGTGTCAGGAGCTTCTCCTACCTCTGTGGCAGTGCTAAGGATGTCTGACTGCTGGCTTAGGCAGGAAGCGGGCCTAAGCCATCAGTTGAACATCCCCCGAGGGCTCCTAGACTGCAAGAGGGCACAGGCCAGGCTGAGGGACCCTCCCTGAGTGCACAAATTTCGTACACCCGGCCTCTAGTGTAATTAGAATTCATAAACTGAATTCTGATACAACATGTATTCCTAGTTGTTCTCCTTGAAAAATAATACCTGTAATACTAACCTATTTATGCTCCTGCCTATCTTTTTGAGACCTAGAACATCCTATAAATCAAATTCAGAATGAAAACATAAAAGTCTGGCAAATGTTGGAAAATAAAGAGATATGGGGAGTGAGGGACTATTTCAGGTCTCAAAGTATTTTCTCCTTGGCCTATTGACCTAGAATTGTATGTAAATTAAGACAGCAGATTAGACATTAGAAAAAGGAACAGAGAAGACAGCAATGACAGCCAAGAGAAAAATCTCACCAAATTTTTAAAAATCACAATGTTCTGGTACTATATAAGTAGCCTGTAGCACAGCAGATTTTGTTTACTTGTTTAGCAAACATTTTCGGGGCCCTATTATGTGATGGACACTGGCTAGAGACACTGGAGAATACAAAGATGAACCAGACTTGATACTGTCCCCAAAAGCTCATAGTCTAGAAGGGGAGGTAAGGCATGCACACAAATACAACAGAAGCAATTTTAGCATAATGGTTAAGCATTCATGGACCTAGGTTCAAATTTAGTTGAGTGATCTTATATAGATCTTTGAGCCTCAGTATCCTTAACTTTCAAGTGGACATTAATAATAGTATCAATAACAGGCTTGTAATAGGCTTTATATAAGAAAACTGTATTGAAAGGCCCTAGTAGGGTGCCAGACATTTAGCAAGAGCTCAATGAGTGGCAGCTCTTAGTATTTATTATTACCACTGCCAACACCACCATCATTAGACCCCAGGGGCCGTAATTTTTATTTTCTCCTGTCCTCATGGATCCATTCTGTCCAGGGTGCATGGTATGTCTTTTTGCTTCAGCCTTTCAGAGTATGTACAGTGTATTGGATCCCCGTCTTTTGGTGTCTGACAAAACTAGGTTTGAATTTATTTTCTTTCACTACTAGCTTTCTGATTTTCAAGAATCAACAGAACTTGGTAACTGATAAGATATTGGACAAAAGATTATTTTTAATTCAGAAAGATTGGGAATTCGTAGTGCCTATTAGGAAACAGAGAAAAGGAGCACATTTTGGAGGGCAAATGAGTTTGATTTTTTCAAATATGTAGTGTTTAAGGTGGTGGTGAGATATTCAAACTGATGTTCAATTGGCTAGACTAGAAACTTTGGAGAGAGATTGGGACTAGAGATGCTGATATCAGAGTCATCCACATAATAGTGTTATACCAGCCATGGACTAGAATGAGATTCTAGACTCAAATTTTTAGAAGCTAGAGGAACAGACTGAGTGACTAGGGAAGATCAATGGCCAGGACAGAAGGAGGACGTAGATACAGAGGGGTAATAGAGGTAGGACAACCAGGGAATAACATGCCTGAGGCTCAAAGAGGAGAGGTGTCAGGAATGAGGGGTGACCTATCACAGAGGGCTCATGAAGTGTCAAGGGGATTGACACCGAAATGGGTGTTGATGTCTGGGAAGTAATTGAAGCTTTGGAAGCAGATATAGGAGAAGAGGGAAGGTAGAGGCCAGAGGGCAGAAAGTGAGGTATCACAGTAACTCTTTGTATTATGGGTGTCATCATATTTATTACCAAAACCCTGGTGATCATCAGGAAATGATTAGTCTAGTAAATATATAGTTGAGAGTGTTTTCTACACCAATAAAAATTGATGTTATCTCAATTTAAGGTCACTTTACTTTTTCAAATATGTGGATTTTAATATCTGTGAAATGGGAGGCTCTGTGAATAAGTCTAATCATTTAATGTTTAAGTTTGGACATTATCCCCACCTATGGGACTTCTGTCTGAGAAATATAGCAGCAAACCTTGCTGTTAGTATGGGAACACATTTTTTTTTTCAGCTCAACATCTGCGTTTAGTTTATTTTTATGCTCTCACGTTGAGATGCTATAATTCCATCTATTTTATAACATCTGAAATGCAAAGGGCCCTAGGAAATTTCTTGCTTGTCAAACTTGTTTTAGTTCCTGTTCTTGTTATCCTTATTGACTCCTCAGGTAGTAGTCTCTAATTAGAGACTCAAGGTATATTACCTTATTTTCAAAACAAAAAAAGGGAAGGAAAAACAAAAACCTCAAACAAGCAAATAATGGAAGGATTCTGTAATCGTAGAATTATAGACTCATTAACTTGCTAAATAGTCCTTTAAAACGGTCTTTCTTAAAAAAGCTAGAATTTTCTCTAGAATCAGATAGGTGCAACTAGGAATTTTAGGTTTAATAGTTCCACTATTAATTTACTGTTTACATTGTTTAATTGTATTGAGAAAATGGTTTAAAACAATGCATGACTTTTCAAACCATTAAAAAATTTTATCTTTGTTGTTGAAAGTATTACAGCTGTCTCCTTCTCTCCCCCCTCCATTAACCCCCTTCACCCACTCGTGATCCCCCAGGCCTTCACCGCTGTATTGACTGAGGAATCTCAGAGGGAAGGAAGGGGGGGAGGAAGCGGGAAGATATTAACCAAATAATTTATATGCATATGTGCATAACCCATGGATAAAGCATTTTTAAGCTCTTAAATCTATGACAAGATACAATAAGCAAAACAAATGGTTTTGTAAAAGATTCCAGGTTATCTATGCTTGGTCAAAGCCCGCTAGATTTAGTGTAACTGCCCTTTTGGTCAAGGAAATTTAAATGTCAGGCATTAGAAAAGAGTGCTAACCTAATGCGTTTTGGGGGGCTTATCAGTATTTATATATGAGTGCTTTTTTTAATGCAGTGAAGTTGCTCCTCATATGCCTTTAGTGTAGCAACTTCCCTTTATGGTGGTCAAAACAAAACAAAGCTTTTAATTTTTTTCTCACCAAAATTTCTCTGCCATGTAACATTGAACACTATTCTGGGGGTTTTATTTGAGTCTTAAAGTGCTGAAACAGTGAACAAAGTTAAGCTTTTTCTACAGTTTTCTCTGGGGCTTCACTTTGCACGAACTTTTAAAAAGGCATTTATTTTTTTCCAATTCTTATTTTAGCTAAAAATGTTGGCTTTATGAATTTATAATATAGGCAGAATTTCATTTGAAGATTGACATATGAAATATGGAAAATTTACATTTGAGTGGTTGTCCCTGGCTGGTGTTCCTAAATGATTAGATTGTCGGCTCTCACACCAAAGGGAGGAGGGGTTGAGGGTTTGATTACTGGTTAGGGGCATGTGCCTGGGTTGCAAGTTCCATCCTTGGCCCTGGTTGGGGAGTGTGAGGGAGGCAACCATTCGATGTGTCTCTCTCACATCGATGTTTCTCTCCCACTCTCTCTAAAAAAAACACACACACAGAAAACCAAAAATCAATGGGAAAAATATGCAAATATCCTCAGGTGAGAATTAACAACAAAAAAAGAGTGGTTTAAATGTGTATTATATATGGATTTACATATGTGATTTTTAAAAATTGAAAGGATATATACCAGATGGTTAACAGCAGGTATTATTGTTAGATGGTGGGATTACAGAAGATCCCCCCATTTTACTTAACTGTATTCTGACTTTTGGGGGGTGATGAATGTGTAAAAAAGAAGAAAAAAACCCATTCTAGTTCCTAGGGGTCCACAAAGGCTTCTTTGGTTTACAAAGGGCCAAATCTATTTTCAGTACTCACCAACTCTAAAGGAATTAAGATATTCATGAATAATTATACTTCAAAGTCATACAACGCAGGGTGATAACAAGTTTCTTTTAGCTTTTGCTAGAATACATAAATTTTCTGGTAATGCTGGTTAGTAGATGGTGGTTGCTTTCTTTGGTAATTACATGTCTGGGCATTATAAACATATATATATGTATACAGTGTGTGTGTGTGTGTGTATATATATATATATATATATATATATATACACACACACACACATATATGTATATTTATTTATTACTGCTTAATTTAAGAGTTAATTAAACTTAGCATTTGTTTCTTTTTAAAATCTTTCTTTGTTAAGAGATTAGAGATGCCCCCCAGCTTTTTACCTCTTGCCCCCCACCTCCTAGTTCCCACCCCATCCCAGGCTTTCACTACCCTATTATCTGTGTCCATGGACAATGCATATATATACATATAAATTCTTTGGTTAATCTCTTCCTGCCCCCTCTCCCCCCTTCGCTCTGAGATTCATCAGTCTGTTCCATGTTTTCATGCCTCTGGTCCTATTTTATTGTGTTCACTAGATTCCACATATAAGTAAGATCATGTGATATTTGTCTTTCTCTGACTAGCTTTTTTGCTTAGATAATCATCTCCAGATCCATCTATCTTGTCTCAAAAGGTAAGAGGGCCTTCTTTTTTACAGCTGTATAGTATTCCATGTGTAAATGTACCACTTTTTAAAAAAATCCATTCATCTAAATGTATTGGGGTAACATTAGTTAATAATATTACATAAATTTCAAGTGTACAACATTATAGTACAGTGTCTATATACTCAATGGTGTGCTCACCACCCAAAATCTAGTTTACTTTCGTTACCATATATTTGAAGCATTTATTTCTTTAAACATCTTTTTGGTCCATACTTTAAAAAAGTAATTAAGTAATGGTCAGGAATCAAAGTAGGAATATAGTTTCATTTTACAACATGATGTTAAGGGCTAATGTTGAAACTCACTCTTCCCAGGGAGTTTTAATTAGGGAAGATGGAGTATGATAGAAAACAATCTTTGAGTTTCCACTTATTCACAATTCTGTGCTAGGTGCTTTACCTATATACTATCTTGCTTTAATTTTCATGACTATACTATGAAGTTTAGATGGTATTAGTTTTCATTTAAATATGGGAAAACCAAGACTCAGAGAGATGAAGTAAGTTGTAACGGCTTTAAGCACTTGAAATAATATTTATATGTAATTGATATAGCCACCAGTAATTATCACAGTATAATTTTTTTCTTTAAGAATATGTATAATTTGTTAAGTGTGATAGACCAGCATTGCATATATAGAGCTTCTTAATAATATAAGGACATTTAGGGATTATTAAACTATCAGGGCACTCCCTGCCCCCTTGAAAATAACTTTCTCTGATTATTTAATATATACCATTATAAAGAGTTTAAATAATACATAAAACTATAAAGAAGAAAATAAAGGTCACCTAAAATCTCACCACCTGTGGTGCAAAAAGAGAAGGATCACCAAAATAGTTTTGTATTACATTATGCAAGCTTACACACAATTTTATACATATAGGATTATATCACACAGGAGATATTTATAAGATACCATCTCTCTTACCCCCTTCCCCCTCCCAGTTAGTATATATACCACCATCTTTACCATCCCAGGTAAGCCTTATTCACAAGATAGCACATGTGCTATGTTTCTCTCCATACTTAAATCTTTTACTCATATAATTCTATTCATACCTATAATATGCACTTATATTGAACTTTAGTCACTATTAGTTACTATCAGTGAACATTTGAGTACTTTTAAGTGCAATGCTTTGTGCTAGCTTTGGGAGAGCTACAAGGGAGAGTAATGTGTGGCCTGTGTTCTCAATTACTTTATAACCTGTGATGAGAGGTGAACAGGTAAATAGCTTGTATTATATAAGACTTCCTTTGATATCCGCTGTCGGGTAGAAACAGCCTGGGAAGCCCTGCAGGGGAACTCCCAGAGGACAGAGGCCTTGCCTTTTTTATTCTTGTGTGTGTAAACCCTTCATAAATGTGATTATGCCCAGAGTCTGTAAATAAATATCTGTAAATAAAATCATGTGTTTTGTTCATATGCTTATTTCTGACTAGGTGGACCTGTTGGAGAGCAAGGACAGTATTTTATTTATCTTTGTTGTAGAGTAAATGTCATATTGAGGACATGCAGGAAAAGTTCGGATTAATGAATTAATGGATTCAAAATACACATGCCTTCTAACAAGTAATTACCTTGTTAGACTTTTGCAGTTCTTACAAGTTTCACCAACACAGTCATGATTGTTTCATCTCTCCATAAAATATGCATAAGTGGGTTTTTGGGGTAGGCCTCAGTTTGAATCCCAACTCTACCAGTTTACCATCTGCTTTTTAAAATGATTTAACCATAAAATCTACCCTTTTAAAGTGCACAGTTCAGTGCATCCATCACCACTATCCAATTCTAAAACATTCCATCACCTCAAAAAAAAAAAAAATCCCTTACCCATCGCCATACCTGTTAGCAATCACTCCCCAGTCCCTCTTCCCCTGCCTTTAGCAACTACTAACTCTATAACCAGTTTCTAATATGACCCTTCAGAAGTATGCTAAAAAGGAGGCATTAATTGATTTTTCTCCTTGTAGGAAAGAACACCAGAAAGGGATACCATGGGGCGAACAGCCTGTGGAGGTAAAATTTACTTACCTAAAAATGATAATATTTGTTTGTTATTCATTTGGAATGAGTATCTTCTGGTAGACCGAACGTTTGTAAAAGCCTTTTAAAAATAAAAGTAAAGCGAGATGTTAGGTGCTTAGAATTGGAATTTTAGAACTGAAGAGCTATTAGCAATAATCTTGTGATCCCCCTTGCGAATTTTATAAATAAGGAAACTGACACTGAGGGAGGTTAAGTGAACAGGTCATACAACAATCTGTGACAATGCCGAAATCAGAATCTAAATCTTCTAACTCTTATATGAGTGATTAAAAAATACTTCATCCTGACTTACTCTAATGAGAAGGCTGCTCACTGTACTGCGAATATGCCACACTCATTTGCACTCTGTTTTGAGTTGTGCTTTTTCCCCCCATAATACATACTTCACACCTTTGCTATGCGAGATCCCGTTTTTACTTCAAGACTCAGTTCAAGTCCTATGTCTCCCATGACTTTTTCTCTGGCTGAATACTGAATGTTATTCTCTGCTGTTCACAATTTTATCAAGTGCATTAGTTTAGTGTAGTCTCTGTAACTACATTTTAGCTTCTCTAGAGCAGGAATCATGCCTTTAGTTTTACTTTCTTTACTAATAGAAAATCTTAAGGAGAACTATTTAGTAAATATAAATATGTACTTTCTTTTTACTAGCCAAATTATTTAAATACAAAGCATTCCATCTACTTCCCTCAAGTGTTCACATATCTTGAAGAGTTACTCAGTTATAACCAGAAAGTAGATCTGTTACCTTAAATGGTACACCTGACATGACTCATAGGTCCTTTAAGAAGCTTGTAACTTGACAGTTCAAGGGTAAAACAGCAATAGATGGAAGCACATCAAGTATGGTTAAATACATGAATTCATAATGATACTAAAAAAAACAACTTATTGGTCATTTGTGGAGAATGCTAGGGATCCAACTCATTATTTTGAAAACTAGAAAGTAAACAAAATAAAATGTTGATTGTGACTTTTCTATATGATCTGTACCTCAGAGTAACTGAATGGTTGAAGAGGGGAGGTTTCTCTCTACAGAATTTTTCTGGTTAATAATGATAGGATGATAAAATTAGAATACCTCCATTTTGCAACCACTAATGAACTAATGCAGTGGTCGGCAAACTGCAGCTCGCGAGTCACATGCGGCTCTTTGGCCCCTTGAGTGTGGCTCTTCCACAAAATACCACGACCTGGGCGAGTCTATTTTGAAGAAGTGGCGTTAGAAGAAGTTTAAGTTTAAAAAATTTGGCTCTCAAAAGAAATTTCAATTGTTGTACTGTTGATATTTGGCTCTGTTGACTAATGAGTTTGCCGACCACTGAACTAATGGATCTAGGCAATAGCCATCCAAGGCTAGTCATATCACAAAAAAAGAGAAAGAACTAGATATTAATTATGAGCCTCCTGTGAGAAGTACATACATCACATATGAAGTCATCTTCTGTCTACCCCCGCCCCACTCCTGCAAAGCCAAATCTGAATCTATTTAAGCTCTTGATCAAAATACCAATACCAATTTAGAAAAAAATATAAGGACCAGAAGAACTCAGCACCATGAGGAAGTAGTCATCAAAATCCAGGTTGGAAAACTCTAAACTGGTATCATCAGCAAAAAAATTGCTAGGGGAATGGGGACAAAGAAAAGAGCCTACAGATCAATAGACTTAAGAGACATATCAACCTTTGCTATGTATGGACTTTATTCATGTCTTGATTCAAACAGACACATTTAAAATAATTGGGGAAATATGACCACTGCTTATTTGATATTAAGAAATTATGCTTAAATTTTCAGCATAATAATATAATGATTGAATTTTAAAATTATATATCTTTAAGACATATACTGTAATGTATGTGGGCAAAATAATATAATATCTTAGATTTGGATAGTTATAAGTTCCAGCACTGTTTGAGCTCCTCAGTTTGGCATAAAACTCTGCCTAGTCTATTGAATTATATTACATTCTAGCTTTCTTGTTATGTTTTAAACTGTCAAAAACATCCACTTTATTTCTAGGGCATGTTAATTTGAATATTGTAAGGATCAACTCAACTTGTTTTGGTTTATTTATTCATTCATTTAACAAATCCTTGAGGGTGTTATTGCATGCCAGGTCCTATTCTAGGCACTGAGACTATAGCAGTGAACAAAACAGACAAAATTAAATAAATCCATGCCCTTTTGGAGCTTACATTTGAGTGAGACATAAAATGAAACAAAATAAATGAGCACATTATAAGGTACACAGCATGTTAGAAAATGAAGTCCTGTGCAAAAAATGAGAATATTAATTATAAAATTAAAACTGGCTTCTATCAGAAGATAGTTTTAGTTTATAGTTTTTCTAAGTGCTCTTGCAGACTGTTGCTATAGTATTCTGGTATTGCTTACTATTTTCTTTTTTTTTTTTAGATTCAATGAATGTGAAGAAGGAGAGTCAAGGGAAAACCCAATCGGACACATCTTCACAAGGTGGTAGGTTTTGAAGTACTTCAATGCAACATATTTTTTTCCAGGGGTCCTCAAACTTTTTAAACAGGGGGCCAGTTCACTGTCCCTCAGACCGTTGGAGGGCCGGACTATAGTTTTAAAAAAATACTATGAACAAATTTCTATGCGCACTGCGGGCCCGGGACAAGTCGGCTGCTAAGCAGGACAGGCAGTGGCACCCGGTGGGCCGGATCAATGTCCTCAGCGGGCCGCAGTTTGAGGACCCCTGTTTTTTTCCTTAGTCAGTGTTAATATGAACTCTTAATGCTTTTATATAGTCTCTGTACAGCAAACGCCTGTAAATATAAAACCTAAGTGATAAGAAAGGTCAGGAAATAGTTTTTATTTTGAAATTTTTACTTTGGTTTTACTTAGAGATAAATTGGTATGGCATTACATTAAAAAATAACCATGTATTTCAATGCAAATTTTGCCAAATTAAAGATATCTAGTTATTAATTACCATGTATTACCAATTTAAAATAACTTGATTATGAATAAAAAAATCTCCTAACATTAGAATCAATGTAAACCTCTGTTTTTGATGGTCAAAAGATAGTTGATAAAAGTAGATAAAAGCTTAGGCATTGATAGGTCAGACAGACCTCTTCTAGAAATCCTGGCCTCATTCTTCTTTTGTTTTAAAATCCTCATCTGAGGATATGGTTTTATTGATTTTAGAGGGAGGAAGAGAGAGAGAGAGACAGAGAGAAAGAGAGAAACATTGATTGATAAGAGAGAGACATCGATTGATTGCCCCCTCTATGTGACCTGATCGGAGATTGAATCTGCAAGCTAGGCATGTGCCCTGACTGGGAATTGAACCCTCAACCTTTTGGTGTACGGGATGATGCTCCAGTCAACTGAGCCACCTGGCTAGGGCTGGCCTCAGCCTTTATTGGCCTTGTGACATTGGGCAAATTACTCAACATTCTTTGTCTTTTTTTTCCTCAGTAGCACATGGATACTTCTACTTACCTCATGGGATTATTGGAATTTAAATTTTAAAAATGAATATAAAGTACCTAGTATAATTTCTAGGTATATTGAACATGTTCAGTAGACGTTAATTTTATTTATTAACACTCAATTAATTTTTTATTGTAAACAGCATGTGTATAACACTGCACCAGAGACACTGGAGGTACATTTGACTTGTTGCACCGGCTCTTAAGGAAAATGAGAAAATAAGTCATATGAACACAAAAGGCTGAATAAAAAAATGACAAACTTATTGTGTTTACCAGAGATTCCCAGACGAACTTCTTGCCCTTCCCTTTGTCTTTCTGTTGGACCTGCTCTGCCATCCCCACTCTTGTAGTACTTCATATATGCCTTTCTGTTCTCACAGTAAGGTTGCCTATAGAGGTAATCCCCATGGAATCATTCTCTTTCTATGCTGGGCCCCCAGTGCTTCCTTATTTTTCCCATTGGCCTTATTTGTCCTTCAGCTCTTCTTTCCAACCTCTAAAACCCTCCAAGGAAATGGAGGCCATTAGGTTAGAATGTTCTTTATCCCTTCAAATTCCATCTGTTTTTACAATATAACATTTTTGTTGAGATGTAATTTATATAAACAATTCACCCATTTAAAGTATACAATTCAGTGGTTCTCAATGTATTTACAGAGTTGTGTAACCATCATTATAATCAATTTTAGAACATTTTTATCACCCTAAAAAGAAATTCTGTACCCAGTTAGTAATCACTCCACATTTTCTCCCAATGCCTCTCCCCTCCCCAGCTCTAGGCAACCACTTATCTACTTGTTGTCTCTCTAGATTTGGCTATTCTGAAAACTTCATAAAAGTAAATAAAATATATTCTTAAAGGTTGAAGCTAGTAACTTTTCAAAATTCTCAAACTTATGATTTAAAAAAATGAGATTACTTGATCAAATTGACAGACATCTGCAGATATTTCTTAGGGCCCTGATTTTAACATCTTATTTTAGAAATTGGGATAAATAATGGACTAGAATAGAGTATAAGTCAAACAAGAAGGAGCCATGGGTCCTGATCTTAACATCTTATTTTAGAAATCAGTGAGTGACTGCTAGAAGTTAAGCTCTAAGAGAGCCAGGATTTTTGTCCATTTTATTAACCACTGAATCTCCAGTAGCTAAGACAGTGCCTGACACATACTGGCTACCTTTTATGGGAATCCAGTGATGAATGAAACAGACATGATTCCTGCCTTCTTTGAGTTTAGGAGGAAAGGTAGACATTAAATAAACAACTACAATTGTGATAAGTGCTGTGAAATAGTGGTGCAGTGATCATTCAGCTGAGAAGTTTCTAGTTCCAGATATTTTTCCATCTTTACTAGACTCTGAACTCCAGCCTCACACTAGAAGACATTATGATTCTGATTTACTCTGGAGAAGACCAGGGGGCTCACATAGAATATGTTCAGTTTGCCAAAAAGATATTTGGACAAATAATGGACTAGAATAGAGTACAAATCAAACAAGAAGGAACCATGGGCATGTGCAAATAATAATCAGAGCATTATTTTGGCTCCTGGTCAGGAATTCAGCTGTGGTATTATAGATGTGTCAAATCAAAATTAAACTGATCAGGATATTTCAGTGACCTCCTTAGGACACCCTAGCCAGATCCCCCCAACCCCCAATTCTTTAAAAAAAAAAAAAAAAGCTCTCCAAGACCATATGTTGGTAGAGCTTCAGTTAGAATCTTGGGTCTCCTGATTGTTTAGTTAGTGCTTAGGAGGTCACTGAAATATCCTGGCCAGTTTAATTTTGGAGCCATGGATCTTAGTTTTCACTTATGAAAAAGCTATTCAATATTCATAAATAAATGACAATAATGACGTTTAGTTTTATAATAATAACATACCATTTTTTGAGTGACTTACATGTATGCTACTTCACTTAATTCTCAAAATACCTTGTACCATATTTATTACATTCCCTATTTTATAAAAGAAGGAACTGAGGCCGAGAAATGAAATGACTTGCTCGGGGTCACATAACTAGAAATAGGCAGAGCCTGACTGGAAGAAGGCAGGCTCGACTCCAGAGCCCATAGTCTCAACATTCGCTGTATACCTTTCAGCAGTGTGGTAACATTCACTTCACGTCATCTAAAGTGGACTTAAACACAGTCTTTTTTTAATGGAATAATCTCTTAGATTTATTGTTAAGTTTAAAAAGCAGGGTGCACAGTGGTAAGTATGACATAATATTTGTACATACATGTATAAATGCACACTCATATATCTATGGCATGCTGAAGCTGATTCACACCAGCTTGGGAGAGCCATTTGCACACATCTCTTTCCAACTTTGTGGTTAGTGACTTCTCCTTGGCACCTTGCAATCAGGTATGGTGGTAGTATTTAAATCGCAGAAGACTGCAAACACTACCAGTCAGGCTTTTTGTTTGTTTGTATTTTCTGAAAAGCTGGCTGTTAATCATTTGTCAGCACTTTGTGTGTGTTTCAGTGTGTTATATATCCTTAAGGGATATATAAGAGGTTAGTAATACAAATTCCCCCAGGAAGGGAAATGTCAAAACCAATATTTTTTTAAACTATGTTTGTGCTGATTTCAGAGAGGAAGGGAGAGGAAGAAAGAGATAGAAACATCGGTGATGAGAGAGAATCATTGGTCAGCTGCCTCCTGCACGCCCCACACTGGGGATTGAGCCTGCAACCAGGCGTGTGCCCTGACCAGGAATTGAACCATGACCTCCAGGTTCATAGGTCGACGCTCAACCATAGAGCCACACCAGTCAGGCTCAAAACCAATATTTTTATAGTGACAAAATTAAATGAGAGTATAGAAAAACCTCATGGTTGATGAGAATTAAACTTTGTATGAATTAATACTACTTTTAATACAACTATCAAGTTTTTCTCTCAATGTCTTTGGCATCTGACTGGCACAGTGAATTGAAGAGTTCAGGCCAGGCAGAGTACTACTGCTTTCTGACCTTGACCTCTAGCATCCTGTCTAATAAAAGAGTAATATGCAGATTGACCATCACTCCAACACACAAGATGGCTGCCCCCATGTGGTCAAAGATCCTGCCCCCATGTGGACATAAGATGGCCACCACAAGATGGCCAGCAGGGGAGGGCAGTTAGGAGGGACCAGGCCTTCAAGGGAGGGCAGTTGGGGGCAATCAAGCCTGCAGGGGAGGGCAGTTAGGGGTGACCAGGCCGGCAGAGGAGGGAAGTTGGGGGTGACTGGGTCTGTAGGGAAGGGCAGTTGGGGGGGAACCAGGCCTGCAGGGGAGAGCAGCTGGGGGGTACCAGGCTTGCAGGGGAGGGCAGTTAGGGGTGATGAGCCCTGTAGGGGAGGGCAGTTAGGGGTGACCAGGCCTGCAGGGGAAGGCAGTTAGGGGCAAACAGGCTGGCAGGGGAGCAGTTAGGCATCAATCAGGCTGTCAGGGGAGTGGTTAGGGGGTGATCAGGCTGGCAGGCAGAAGCGATTAGGGGCAATCAGGCAAGCAGTTGGGACCCAGCAGTCCTGGATTGTGAGAGGGATCCCAGATTGGAGAGGGTGCAGGCTGGGCTGAGGGACACTCCTCCCCCATGCACGAATTTCATGCACCAGACCTCTAGTTATAATATATTATGAAGACTAAGTGAGAGAAAGGATAGCAAGAGTGTGTAAAAAATGTAGATCATTAAAATAATCTATATCAATGACTGTACCGATGACTGGTTTACTGCTTTGTTCTACCATCATATTCTTGACACCTGGATGGAGATCAACTAGTCAATTGAGGAGCAACTCTGGTTCTCAGATTTTTTCTTTCCGTAAAATTCTGCTAGACCACACACCTAAACACTTTTAGCTCCCTGTGAAAAACAAAGCACCATCACATTAATGGGATGAAATGGTAAAAACACATCTTGAGTAAACTTATATTAGAGACAGATGAATAGAATTTGCTATTACTCTTTAAAACATCCTGTAGTTTCTAGAATCCACATTTTTAGAATCACTGTGCTGTAGTCCTCATTACATTGAGAAGATCTGGCTTGTAATTTATACCAGAGCCATTATTATCATGAAGTTGTCTTATTTTTTATTTCTATACTGGTAATCAAATCTACATCAGGAAGTTTGAATCTGCTCTTAATTAGGAAATATTTTTTAAAGAGATATGGAACCAAAACCCATTTTATTCTTGAAAATTAGAATATATATATATATATTAAAAGTTATTTTGTATATTTATTTCCAGATGATTTCAATTGGGACAGTTACTTGAAAAGGACTGGATCTTTAAGTGCTCCTGTAGAGTGTTTTAGACAGGTATGCTAAAATTCTGTAGATGTTGAATATATTAATGTAAACTATTGTTGAAAGGTGTCTGTGTGTCTGTTAGGTTCAGGTGGTGTGAGGAGATGGTGGGATTGTGGTAGTGCCATTTAAGAGCAAGCTGGTCTCTGCATTCATTCATTAAGAATGTCAGAAAGATAGACATGTAAATAATTAATTATGAGAAGTGTGATTACTTTATATTGGGAGGGCTCACAAAAGAGGTGCTATCTGAGATGGTTGGAATTAGGGGAAGAATATTCTAGGTAGAGAGAATATCTAAAACAAAGGCACATGGATGTAAGGGAACCTGAGTGTGAGGGATGGCGTGGCTGAAGCACAGAATGGGGTAGAGGCAGTAGTGTAGGAATGAGGTTAAAGTTGTGGGGGCTTTTAAACTGTAATGAGTACTTGGACTTTTATCTTAAGCAGTGGTGAGCTACCAGTTGGCTTATTTCAAGGGGAATGGCCTAATCAGATTCTTATTTTAGAAAGCCACTCAGGGTGCATTTTAAAGGCCACATTTAGGTAGCCTGGAAGTGGGCAAATGAGTAAAACCAGCAGTTGGCAGTGTTTTTATGCTGCACATCAAACCAAGGGGAGGGTTTGAAGATCTTTTTCTTGACCCTTACAGTTCTTAACTTTGTTCACCATCTGCTGTGACTGTTACTTAAAACGCTCCTCAAGTATTCTAGTAACATAACTGACCATTTGTTTTTCTTATAGTTGATGGACTTTAACAAAATTGTGTTTGTGTGTGTATGTTTGTGTATAGTCTAAGATTCCACCAACTAATGAATTCAAAGTTGGTATGAAATTGGAAGCACATGACCCTCGCAATATGACTTCAACATGTATTGCCACGATTATCGGAGTTACTGGTGCCAGGTTACGTTTACGCCTTGATGGTAGTGATGACAAAAACGACTTTTGGAGGCTTGTTGATTCTGCAGACATACAGCCCGTTGGAACCTGTGAACAGCAAGGGGACTTACTTCAGCCTCCACTGGGTAAGGATAAACTGTTTTTAAAATAACGTATTCTTACTAATGTAATATTCAGTAGAAATAGTTTTAATGGCCTTTTAAAACTCTGTTCTCCTAGACATTCTTACAAATAGATGGTCAGGTGGTTACTGTGGAAAATGTATGAGAGAGGAACTCATCGGTACCATATGTTAGAGAGTTTCACTAAGTACACATTTGGTTTATGTGTGCTAAAGGTTTCCCACTCCAGGGAAAGACTCATGCTATATTCAAACTTGAAATTTTGGAAGTTGCTCTACTAGATGACACATGCAGATTCAGAAGCCCTTCTGGGGGAGTAGTTTATAGCATTTGATACAAGTCACTTCCTCCCTCAATATTGCCCACTGAGCCATTCAGCATTTTTGGTATGGAGATGAGCATAAGGTATTCCACATCCAGGTTCTAGATGTAAATTTGGGAATTCCATTTCATCTATACGGGAAGAAATCTCAGTGAGAGAAGGAGTGAGTACGTTTAGGTTTTTGAAAAGGAGGAGATGGATGGAACTTACCAGTAAAGGTTTTTAAGTTCAAAGTTCTTCATTTTGACTAAGTTTTTAAAACGTAAAAAGTGTGTGACTAATTTTGGGCAAAATTTCTCTTGTACTATTTGGGTGTACCATGATATTCTACAGAAAATAAGTGATTTCATGTATCACTTTTTTATTCTGAGTGAATGGTGGGTTTTTGTTTTTGTTTCTTCTTTACAGTGCTGAAAATGAAAATTCCCTATTATTAAAGCACAGTGAAAAAATGGATTTTTTTAGTCTACTGGTGAAAAATTCCCTGAGAATAAAAATTTAATATATTAATAATAACTATTCTTAGTGATGTGTTTTTATACTGCTCTTGCTGTAATTGTTAATTATTCCTAATTTGGCTTAAAATATTTTTAAAAAACTAATCAGAAATGTGTTATTCCAAGAAGATGGTTAAGGGTGTGTGTGTTTTCTATTTTTTCCCTTCATATCATTCATATATTTTATTGTTTACTTTTATAACAATTCTGGAATCACACAGAATTTTGTAAGAGATGTAAGTGTAAACCTGAGGCTTAGTGTTTTCCTGTTTGGATTTTATTTCTGTTTATAATATGATAATATGTTTTTTATTTTGTTGAAAAGAAATACAGCTATTGTGATTGCCAGCATTTCAAACACATAGCCAAAATGATGATTATTTATTTTTCAAATTACATTTAGAATTTGTTAACTGAAAATATGAAATACATAACAACACATGCTAATTAATGTATACTTTCACACTGCATATAAAAATACAGTTTTTGCCAATTTGCTCATTAGGCACTTTTGAATAGTTTAGTTTCCATTTTAATATAACACAACTTACTTAATTTTCCTTTTAAAAATGGGTTTATTTATTTAAACCTTAAAGGTTATTATTTAAAAGATATTTTAAAGTTTTAACATATAAACAAAGTATATAAATCATAGGTGTACAGCTTATAAATGAACACACCTATATAACTACCACCCAAATCAAGATACGTGAATATTATCAGAACCCCAGAAGCCCCATTCCTGCTGATCTCCAGTCATAACCACCCCTTCCCAAAGGTAACCACTGCCTAGACTTCCTAACATCATATATTAGTTTTATCTGTTTGAATTTTATATGCACTTTAACCTATTTTTAGCCTTTTAATCTATGTTTGACTTTAGGGAGTTACAGAATTAAGAAAAATGTTAAATTTAGAAAAATGGTACATGATGCAATAAGATAAGGTAAGGAGTAAGAGAAAGGCTTAAGGAACAGAGAATGATTCTTATGCAATATTCCGACCACAGTGTGGAAAATATATGCTGTGGATAACCTTATTAGATATCACTAATATTGAGGGAGTAGGTAATAGATCTCCCCTCCCCCATTTTCCCTAGCAACAATTATTTCCCTAATCATATTAGGGTTTTTTTGTACAGGATTATTATGGGATGACTTTCTGTCTAAACTTTTTTGTAGGTTTTATCCTACTGATGGACCTGTTGCCAGTGATTCATATGCCTCCCTATATTACTGCATGTATTCATCAGGAATACATGACAAATTCTCTCCAATTCTGGTATCAAGGCAGGCAAGTGCTGCCTAAAACAGATTGTCCCCAGAAAGCAGTAAAACCAGCAGATCCCTGTTTCCAGATGCTATTATAATCACCATTAATTATAAGATCTCTAAAAAAGATACCTATTTTGATAGCAACTAATATATATTCTAAGAGAAGATTATGTTTATATAGTGTGTATAAGGTTTGCTAAAGTGAGAGCTGTATTTTTCTCTAACATATTGTATGAAAAAATTTCAAACATACAAGGTGAAAGAATTTTACAGTGAATACCCACCTACCCATTACCTAGGTTCTATCATTATCATTTTATTATACTTGCTTTATCACTCATCTGTCCATCTGCCCTTCTATGAATTTATCAATCCATCTTATTTTAAAATACATTTGAGAGTAATTGACATTATTACATTTCTCCTGAATACTTTAGCATGCATATCATTAACTAGAGTTGTGTTTATGCCGTTTTTTAAGGTGAAATTTACATCAAATGAAATGCACTATCGTTAGTGTACATTTACTGAATTAGACAGAGAACTGTCTTTATCTGAAAGGAAATAAAGCAGGGGGAAAAGAGGGCCTGGAAGTTTTTTGCAGCCTTTGCTCTTCTTGTGAGGTTGTTGGTAAGAAATGGAAGCTCTCCTGGTTTCTGGCTTGGGTTACCCAAGTGTAATGGCCCATTCCCAACATATACATGTATATTGATGATCTCCAGCTACTGGTTTCTCTGAAATGAGAGTTTCTACTCCATTATAGCATTGTAGCCAAATAATACAGTGGCTATGGTAGCACCAATTGGAGAATGTAGCTGCTCCTCTGGCCCATTTCCTGAGTTCCTCGATAAGAAAGTTATTCTCTGGAGAATAGTAAATGAACGTTATTTTTAATACCAACTTGCTGTAATATCATAGGGAGGTTTTTTCATGATATCTGATTTAATTTTTAAAATAGGATACAAAATGAGTACATCATCTTGGCCGATGTTCCTTTTGCGAACACTGGATGGATCTGAAATGGCACCTGCAACATTCTTCAAGGAGGTAAGAAAGGATTTATAAAGAACTTCCATCAGCTGGCTGTGGTTTCATTTTTTTAATGGGATACTTAAATACTTTGTCTTCTCTAATATGAAAAAGCAAAAATGCTTTTTAAATTTAATGGTTGGCAAGTGTATTTATTAGTCTGCTAGAGCTGCCATAAAGAAAGTACTACGGACTGGGTGGCTTAGGCAAAAGAAACTTATTTTTTTCACAGTTCTGGAGGTCAGAAGTACAATATTAAAGTGCCATCTGCGTTGGTTTCTGGTGAGGCCTTTCTCCTTGGCTTATAGATAGCTGCCTTTCCGCTGTATTTTCACATGGCCTCTTCTCTGGACATGCACAGATGGAGAGGAATCTCTGGTTTTTCTTTCTCTTTTTATAAGGACAACAGTCCTCAGCCTTATGACCTCACCTAACCTTTATTACCTTTTTAAAAGTCCTAGCCCTAAATAGTCATATTGGGGGTTAGGGCTTCAATTTATGAATTTTGGGAGGACACAGTAAGCCCATAACAGTAGCTTAAACAAAAGGAATTTATTTTCTCAAAGCTCCAGAGGATAAAAGTTTGAGGTCAATGTATTGTCAGGCTTGGTTTCATTGAGGCCTCTCTCTTTGGTTTGTAGTTGATGGGAGCACACAATTCAGCCCATGACAGCAACTTATTAAAAAAAAAAAGTTACTCAGTTATAACCATCCACTAGCCAAAATGAATTAGTACCCTCTTTCTTTTTTCAATTGTTTGTTTATTTGTTTATTTATTTAAATTTAATAAATCTTTATTGTTCAGATTATTACAATTGTTCCTCTTTTTCCCCCCATAGCTCCCCTCCACCCGGTTCCCACCCCACCCTCTGCCCTTACCCCCTGCCCCACTGTCCTCATCCGTAGGTGTACGATTTTTGTCCAGTCTCTTCCCGCACCCCCCACACCCCTTTCCCCCCCGAGAATTGTCAGTCCACTCCCTTTCTATGCTCCTGAGTCTGTTATATTCACCAGTTTATTCTGTTCATCATACTTTTTTATTCACTTGATTTTTAGATTCACTTGTTGATAAATATGTATTTGTTGTTCATAATTTTTATCTTTACCTTTTTCTTCTTCCTCCTCTTCTTAAAGAATACCTTTCAGCATTTCATATAATACTGGTTTGGTGTTGATGAACTCCTTTAGCTTTTTCTTATCTGTGAAGCTCTTTATCTGCCCTTCAATTCTGAATGATAGCTTTGCTGGGTAGGTTCTTGCTAGTCATCACTTCGAATATTTCTTGCCACTCCCGTCTGGCCTGCATAGTTTCTGTTGAGAAATCTGCTGACAGTCGTATGGGTGCTCCCTTGTAGGTAACTAACTGTTTTTCTCTTGCTGCTTTTAATATTCTCTCTTTGTCTTTTGATCTTGGCATTTTAATTATGATGTGTCTTGGTGTGGTCCTCTTTGGATTCCTTTTGTTTGGGGTTCTCTGCTTCCTGGACTTGTAAGTCTATTTCTTTCACCAGGTGGGGGAAGTTTTCGGTTATTATTTCTTCAAATAGGTTTTCAGTATCTTGCTCTCTCTCTTCTTCTGGCACCCCCATAATTCGGATGTTGGCATGCTTGAAGTTGTCCCAGAGATTCCTTACAATATCTTCATATTTTTGGATTCTTTTTTCTTTTTGCTTTTCTGGTTGAGTGTTTTTTGCTTCTTGGTATTTCAAATCTTTGACTGGATTCTTGCGATCCTCTAGTCTGCTGTTAGATCTCTGTATAATATTTTTTATTTCAGTCAGTGTATGCTTAATTTCTAGTTGGTCCTTTTTCATATCCTCTAGGGTCTCGCCAAATTTATCAGCCTTTTCTAGGAAATTCTTGAAAAACCTTATAACTGTGGTTTTGAACTCTATATCCAGTTGTTTGCTTTCATCCATTTCTTTCATTTGTGATCTGTTTCTTTGTCTCTGCATTTTGGCTGCTTCCTAGTGGCTTTGTGTGGTAGGTGTCCTATAGGGCCCAGTGGCTCAGTCTCCCCAGTTACCTGAGGTGGACACTCTTGTTGCACCCCTTTGTGGGCTGTGTGCACAGTCTTGTTGTAGTTAAGTCTTGATTGTTGTTGGTATCACTGGGAGGAATTGACCTCCAGGCCAATTGGCTGTGAGAATCAGCTGTGGCTACACTGGGAGAACTTTTGTGCTGGAGACACCCTTATGAGGCAAGACTTGCAAAAGCCTCTGTGCTCAGCTTAGATGGGGCAGAGTCTCAGGGCAGAGCAGACAGCATTGGTTTCCCATCAGCCCTGCCCTAATAGGCCCCTGTGTCTCAGTGTCCTGTGGTAATTGCTGCAAGCACCTCTGAGAGAAAGCCGCCCTCGAGTTCTGCCCGCTGCCAGACTGACCAGTTTCTCCCTGAATGAGTCTGGGTCCCCAGAGTCTCACCTGGAATTGGAGTTCAGTGCAGTCAGGAGCTTTTGTCTCCCTCCCGCTTGAGAAAGCCAGCTGCGTACTCAGTTGCCCGCCCTCTCCGCGTGCACACCTTGGTACCTCTGCCTCCTGCAGTTCCTCTGAGTCTCAGTGTGCATTTCTCTTTCCTTCTAGTTGTAGAATTTCCACTCACCCAGCCTTCCTGTGGTTCTGGATGATGTCCGTTCTGTCTTTTTGTTGTAGTTTTGAAATTGTTGTGTGAGGCAGCAGTTTAGGTGTTTACCTATGCCGCCATCTTGGTTTCTCTCCAGTATTCTCTTTCTTGACCTTAGATATGAAAGGGATGTTCTACTGGAAGCAGATGTTCATTGCTGTTTTTTATTTACTTTCAGAAGTGAAGCTTCCCCCTCACTTAGTTATGTTCGTCATCCCTTTGATATTGAAGAAAATGATGATGGGCCAATAAAACCACTTGAAGGTTACTCAGAGAGATTTGTTTTTAGAAGTAAAAGAATGTTAAACACATTGTTATAAGGAAATACTTGTAATATAACAAAGGGAAAATTCCAAAACTAGTTTATGCTCTTGAGAAATTGTTGAAAGAGTACACTATTTTAGCAAACAATGAATAAAAGCCAAGTTTTAGTTAAATTATGGGTCAAATATTTCTTTCTCAACTGTTGTCCTAATTGTTTTCTTAGTCACTTAAATTTTATTACAACTATTCATATCAAGAATCATAAACATTGATTGTAGTTTTTAAAAATTTTTGAAGAAGATTAAGGACATAAGGATGTGACACATTAATTAATATGACTCCTGCACCCTGGCCAGTGTGGCTCAGTTGATTGGGCATTGTCCCGTGCACTGGGAGGTTGCTGGTTTGATTCCTGGTCAAGGGCACATACCTAGGTTTGCGGGCACAATACCCAGTAGGGGGCGTGCAGGAGGCAGCCAGTCCATGTTGAGCTTTCACATCGATGTTTCTCTCCCTTTTTCTCTAAAAATCAATAAATCTCTCTTTAAAAAATATGACTCCTGCATTGCAAAAAATTGTTTTGAGTGCAGCTTTGAGCAGCATGAGTACTAAAAGTGGGCTGCCTTACAAGGAAAGAAAACAGGCAAATGCTGCAAGCCCTTTGGGCAATATGTAAAGTATATGTAAGAATAGCTAATAACAGGAGATGTTTAGCAGTAAGTGTTTTTGGTTGTTAATCCTCACATGAGAATATTTTTTCCATTGATTTTTTAGAGTAGAAGGGAGGGAAGTGGAGAGAGAGAAACATCAATGTAATAGAGACACATCAATTAGTTGCTTCCTACATGCACCCTGATTGGGAATGGGGATTGAACCTGCAACCCAGGGATGTGCCCTTGACTGGGAATTGAACCCTAGATCCTTTGGTGTGCGGACTGACACTCTAACCACTTAGCAACACCTTAAGGGCTAGCAGTAGTTTTTATTAAACACCTATTAGCTTGGGTTGTGGCTTTAGAAAAGCCACTGAATCTATTTACATATCCAATTGTTTTATCTAGTCACAAGCCACTTGACGTACACATTATGTTTTTCATTTAAAAAATATTTTATTGATTTCAGAGAGGAAGGGAGAGGGAGAAAGAGATAGAAACATCAATGATGAAAAAAAAATCATCAATCAGCTGCCTCCTGCATATCCCACACTGGGAATCGAGCCCGCACCTGGGCATGTGCCCTGACTGGGAATTGAACTGTGACCTCATGGTTCATAGGTTGATGCTCAACCACTGACCTACATCAGCTGGGCTCATTTTAAAAATTATAAAAGTAGTTCATGTTTGTGTGGGGGCAAAAAATCAAACTATACATTTAGCTAGAATGAAAAATGAGTATCACTTTATCTTGTCAATTCCTCTATTCCACTCTTCTCTCCATATTGAAGTTTTGTGTTCTTCCAGACCCTTTTCTGTACATTCACAAATATATATGTGCTCTTATTTTTTTTTAACAAATTGGAATATATTGTTCTGTGATTTAGTTTTTCCCCTAAATTATGTATAGTTTGGAAATCTTTCCATTTCATTTCATATATACTTCAGGTAATCTTCTGTGGTATGGATTACCATAATTGATTTAATCTCTGCCTAAGGATGGATATTTAGGTTCTCTCCATATTCTTGTTTAAATCATCTGCAGTGAACATTCTTGCATAGAGCTTTTTATATAAGTGTGAATAGCTACGTTTTTAGAAATAGAATTGCTGGTTCAAGGGGAATGTATGCTTTAAGTGTTGATATATACTATTAAATTGTATTCCAAAAGGGTGTTCCAAGCTATGCTCCACTACTAGTGTATGGGTCTGTTTGTATTTGCACATCTTCACTAACATTGAATATTATCAATCTTTTAAAATTTTGTTAATCTTTTTTGGGAGTTGGGAATAAGGATGGTATCCCTTTGTTATAATTTGCATTGAGATTTTAAAATGTGTTTAATGGCCTTTTATTATTCTGTAAATTGCCTGATTATTGCCTTTTCCTGTTTTTCTATTGGATTTCTTTTCTTACTCTTACTGATTTGTGGGTACTCTTCCTCCTTGACAGTCCCTGGATAGCCAATCCTATCTAATAAAAGAGTAATATGCAAATTGACCATCACTCCAACACACAAGATGGCTGCCCCCATGTGGACACCATATGGCCGCCACAAGATGGCTAGCAGGGGAGGGCAGTTGGGAGGGACCAGGCCTGCAAGGGAGGGCATTTGGGGGCGATCAAGCCTGCAGGGGAGGGCAGTTAGGGGTGACCAGGCCGACAGAGGAGGGAAGTTGGGGGTGAACAGGCCTGCAGGGGAGAGCAGTTGGGGGGGGACCAGGCCTGCAGAGGAGGGCAGTTAGGGGTTATCAGGCCTGCAGGGGAGGGCAGTTAGGGGCAAACAGGCTGGCAGGGGAGCAGTTAGGCATCAATCAGGCTGGTAGGGGAGTGGTTAGCGGGTGATCAGGCTGTCAGGCAGAAGTGGTTAGGGGCAATCAGGAAGGCAGGCAGGCGAGCAGTTGGGAGCCAGCAGTCCTGGATTGTGAGAGGGATGTCCTACTGCCCGTTTAGGCCCAATCCTACTGGGATCGGGCCTAAACGGGCAGTTGGACATCCCTCAAGGGATCCCAGATTGGAGAGCGTGCAGGCTGGGCTGAGGGACACCCCCCTTCCCCATGCATGAATTTCATGCACCGGGCCTCTAGTGAATTATAAAGGCCCATCCACTTAGCTTCCTAATTATTTCTTTGTTGTGTCTTTTCTTTCTCACTTTACCACCATTGCCTCTCTTACAAGATTTCCTCTTGCCTAGACTGTTCAGTCATATGACTGCCTCTGTTCTTTACCTTTCCACACAAGTGCTAGAAATACCTGACACAGAAGCCTTACCACATCATTCCCCTACCTGAAACTCTTTTGAAGTTGCCAGTTGTACTCAGGATGAAGTATAAGTTTGTTAATATGGCCTTTAAGGTACCTATGATCTGGTTTATGGCTGCCACTGCTTGCTTTGGATTTTACGTTCTAAATTGCTTATAATAGCCTATTGATACTATATTTCTTTTCAGAGCTGGTTATCTCTGATTTAAGTCCTGTTTTTCTTTTAAGATTTAAATTAGGTATAAAATCCTTCAGGATACCTTTCCTAATTCCTCCTCTCCATTTTTATTATTCTGTAGCACTTTGTGCATATCTCAGTCTTTGTAGGTATTGGGTTATATCATATTTTCACTGTCCCTTGCTTCCTAGACTGAGTTCCTTTAGAACAGTTAACATGTCTTTGTATTCTCAGTGCCTCTTATTGGTCCTAGTACATACTTATTTGTTAAATGAATGAAGAAAGGTTGGGAAGTACAGAAAGATGAGTAAATATAGAGGGAGAAGATGACGTTTTTGTTTTAGATATTTTGGGATGCCTCTGGGAAATTTAAGAAAGGATGATTGCCACCAGACTGTTAGAAATAAAGTGTTTAGAACTTAGAAACAAGGTTTTGCTTGGGTACGTGGATTTGGGAGTTTTTAGTTTAAATGATAGTGATGGAAGCCACGAGCATGAATGAGCTAGTTCAGAATTTATAGAAGAAAGGCGCATCATTGTTAGAACCTTGAGAAATGCCCACTCACCTTTATAATGTATAAGCACTCATATTAGGTACTTAGAGGTCAATTAAGGGGAAAGCTGATTCCTTACTATTCAGTAGATAGGAAGTTCATCAGTTACATTAGTAAGAACTAAAGACCAGGTGAACAGTACCCTTAGATATAGTTAAATTTGTAATTGTGGGGGCAGAATATTGATAGAGTTCATTGCTGATGGCATCAGTTTCTTACTCTGTGAAATAGGAAACTGACAAAGGTTGGAGGGGAGGATTCATACATAGACTGAATGTGAATGTCTATTGTGTTTTAACACTGAGGTAGAGCTTATTCTCTGGTTGGGGAGAATGTCAGTTAACAAATAAAATAATAAACATATAATGAGGATGTATAATTAGTCTTTTGAGTTTGCCGACCTCTGGGATAGGGGCTTAATCACAAGCAACAACAATAGCCTGTAATTATTGGAATCGAGAGTCTAGGGCAGTGGTTGGCAAACTCATTAGTCAATGGAGCGGCAAACCACGAGCTGCGGTTTGCTGACCACTGGCTAGGGTAACATGGCTATTTTGGAGGGTTCAGCTAAAGATGAAGACTAAATATGTGTGGCACTACATGTACTAAGCATGTGGGACTTTTCTTCAGCAGTGCTCAGCCACTAAGAATATATAGGTAAAATGGATATTATATTGAACTAAGATTTGGAGATAACAGAGCAAGCACAAGGCGATAAGTTGGTTTTGGGTGCTGAGAAGAAAGTGGTGACGGGATGCTCTGTAACCTGGAATTGAAAAGGTGTGATAGAATGTTAGAGTGTTTGGTCCTCTTTTTTAATCTATATCAGTGGCTCTCAGCTGGGAAGGGGAGCGATTTGCTCTCAAGGAACATTGGCAATATCTGGGGACAATTTTGGTTGTTATAACTTTGTGTAGGGGTACCACCTGTATCTAGTGGGTATAGACCAGGGATGCTGCTAAACATCCTACAGTGCACAGGACAGCCCCCACAACAGAATGTTCTGGCCTCAAATGCCGTAAGTGCCAAGGTTGAGAAACTCTGATCTTTATGAATTTCTTGGTGACCTCATCTAATGTCTGTCTTTAAATACACTTTATATGCAGATGACTTTTAAATTTGTGTTTCCATTCTAGACCTTTTGCTCCTAACTCAGATTTGTATATCCAGCCTACCTACTCTCTATCTCCACTTGAATGTCTAATATATATCTCAAACTGCTCCTCTTGTAGCCTTTCCCATCTCAGGGAGTAGCAACTATCCTTCTAGTTCCTCAGGCCAGAAACTTTGGTGATTATTTCTTTCACACACTGTATCCAGTTCATAAGGAAATCCTATCGGCTCGACCTTCAAAATATATTCAAAATACAACCACTTCTTGACATCTCCATTGTTATCAGACTGGTACAAGCTACTTTTATCTCTCTCCTGGATTACTGCAGTAGCCTCCTCAGTGGTTTCTTTATTTATAACCTTAGAGTTGGTAGTCAGCACAGCAACCAGAATATTCCTTTGAAAAAAAGGAGAGATTATATCAGTCCTTTGCTCAAAACCATCCAGGAGCTCTCCCATTTTACTCCAATAAAAGCCAGAGTTCTTATAGTTGCCTCTACCACTCTACATAATATGACCCTTTATTCTCTCTCTGACCTGGTTTCCTACTGCTCTCATACTTGCAGACTACATTTTAGCCATACTTGCTTCTTTGTTGTTTTCGAACATTTCAGACACATCTCCTGCTTTAGGCCCTGGCTGTTCTCTTTGCCTGGGACACTTTTCCTCTAGATAGCTGCATGGTTAATAATCACCTCTTTTCGGGTTTCTGCTTACTATCACCTTCTGTATGAAGGTTGTCCTGATCACCCTATTTGAAATCACACAATCCCTCCTATACAATGTTCTTTGGATCTCCCTTATACTTCTCTATTCTCTTTTTTTTTGTATAGCACTTATTTCTAACATAGAATATATTTTACTTACTTTATCATGGTTTCTTATCTTTCTCTTTACTAGCACCACAAGGGTGGGGTTTTTGTTTGTTTTGCTAGTTAATATATATCAAGAACCTTCAGTAATGTCTGGCATGTAGTAGTCACTCAGTAAATATTTGTAAATGAATAAATGAAGGTGAAAGGACTAGAATTTTTGATGAGGTCAAAGAAATAGTTGATTAAAAGTAAGGAAGTAGAAGTTAAGGATAGGAGTTTGTGGTCAGGGGTAGACTCTGGGAATACAGCTTTAAACAAAAGAGTAAAAAATATACCTTTCCTGCCCTTATAAAGCTTACCTTCTAGCTAGGGAAATGTATAACAAACCATGCTAAATAAAGTATGCATATATTATATTTCATAGTTATATATACACTAAGGATAAGGGAGGGTGACATTTTAGATAGATTAGTCAGGAAAGTGTTGCTAAGAAGGTGCCATTTGAGTGAATATCTAAAGAAAGGAAGAGAATGAACCATGAGGTTATAAGAGTAAGAATATTTCAGGCAGAGGAGTAATGCAGGTAATGCTGAGATTGGCTTCAGAGTTGGTGGGATTTGGGAAAAAATATCCTTTAAGGAGAACCATATTGTAGGTAAGTGAGGAAGGAGGTTAAAAATGCATTCTTTACTGCCACCTTCTTGAACAGAATCATTTTTTATCACAGTAAAAGAAAAGACAATGACCCCTTGCTTATTTTACTATTGCTTCTGCAAATTATATGTTTATGTTAGGAAGTCATTCAAGAACTGATGTTGACAAAGCATATTTTTTAAAATCATTTAAAAGCAACATCATTACCTTTCATGGACAGCAGAGGGAACCATTTTGCTAATTATCTAAATCTGGAGGTACCTTATTTTGAGATAAAACCCTTTCATTTACTATATTATGCAAAAGGAGCAGTTTCCTTTTTCAAAAGTAAAGATTTGTGCCCTAGCCAGTGTGGCTCAGTTTGTTGGGCATTGTTCTGTGCACTGAAAGGTTGCTGGTTCGATTCCTGGTCAGGGCACATGCCTGAGTTGTGGGCTTGATCTCTGGTGGGGGGCATGCAGGAGGCAGTCGATGACTATTTGCTCTCACATTGATGTTTCTCTCTCTCTCCCTCTCCCTTCCTCTGTCTCTAAAAGTCAATTAAAAAAATAAAAAAAAGATTTGTTTTCTTTCAGAGTCTGTTAATATTTGTTTGTATGGGTATACTGATGTAAGTAAATTTGATAAGTAAGTAAATTTATAAAATTTAGAAGAATTAATAAATAGTATGAAAATCTTTGGAGAATAAATAGCAGAAAAGTGTGTACTGCCATTTGAACTTAATTTGCTTTGCTACAGAAAGTCTTTCTCTTATTCTGTCATGACATTTTAAGGTCCTGGTATCCTTATGTGTGCCTTGAATGTTTCCTGCATTCTGTGAATGTCCGGCACAAATTTATCAACTACCAAGGTTATCTTTTGTTAAATATGCCCTCCTTTACCTCATATATGGTAACAGAATTGATCTTCAGTGGCAATATGTAAATCTTGTTTTTTATCAGTTGTTTCGTTATTAAATGCTAGAGGCCCGGTGCATGAAATTCATGCACTGGTGGTGGGGAGGGTGGGTCCCTCAGCCTGGCCTGTGCCCTCTCTCAGTCTGGGACCCCTCGAGGGATCAGGCCTAAGCTGGCAGTTGGACAACCCTCTCACAATCTGGGATCCCTTGCTCCTTACCCCTGGCCTGCTCGCTCCTTACTGCTCGGCTAACTGCTCTTTAGTGGCAGACTCCTTACCACTCGGCTCGCTGCTCCTTAGCACTGCCGCGAAGGCGGGAGAGGCTCTCGCCACCACCACTGCGCTCGCCAGCTGTGAGCCCGGCTTCTGGCTGAGCAGCGCTGTCCCTGTGGGAGTGCACTGACCACCAGGGGCAGTTCCTACATTGAGCATCTGCCCCCTGATGGTCAGTGTGCATCATAGTGACCAGTCGTTCTGGTTATTCCACCATAACGATGGCTTAGGCTTTTATTATATAGACTAGAGGCCCAGTGCATGAAATTCGTGCATGGGGGGGTGTGTCCCTCAGCCCAGCCTGCACCCTCTCCACTCTGCGACCCCTCGAGGGATGTCCGACTGCCCGTTTAGGCCCGATCCTATCGGGACCGGGCCTAAACGGGCAGTCGGACATCCCTCTCACAATCCAGGACTGCTGGCTCCCAACTGCTCACCTGCCTGCCTTCCTGATTGCCCCTAACCGCTTCTGCCTGCCAGCCTGATCACCCCCTAACCACTCCCCTGCCAGCCTGATTGATGCCTAACTGCTCTCCTGCCAGCCTGTTTGCCCTAACTACCCTCCCCTGCAGTCCTGGTTACCCCTAACTGCCCTCCCCTGCAGGCCTGGTCCCCCCCAACTGCTCTCCCCTGCAGGCCTGGTCCCCCCCAACTGCCTTTCCCTGCAGGCCTGGTCGCCCCCAACTACCCTCCTCTGCCAGCCTGGTCACCCCTAACTGCCCTCCCCTGCAGGCTTGATTGCCCCCAACTGCCCTCCCTTGCAGGCCTGGTCCCTCCCAACTGCCCTCCCCTGCTGGCCTGATCACCCACAACTGTCCTTCCTTGCAGACCTGGTCCCTCCCAACTACCCTCCCCTCCTGGCCATCTTGCGGTGGCCATCTTGTGTACACATGGGGGCAGCCATCTTGTGTGTTGGAGTGACGATCAATTTGCATATTATTTTATTAGGATTAGATAGGATAGAGGCCTGGTGCACGGGTGGGGGCCGGCTGGTTTGCCCTTAAGGGTATCCCAGATCAGGTTGGGGGTTCCCTTGGGGTGTGGGATGGCCTGGGCGAGGGGCCTGTGGTGGTTTGCAGGCTGGCCACGCCCCCTCGTGACCCAAGCGGAGGCCCTGGTATCTGGGATTTATTTATCTTCTATAATTGAAACTTTGTAGCCTTCAGCTGAGGCCAAGGCAGGCCTGGGCAGGCGGATAGCTTGGCTTCCTCCATTGCTGAGGAAACCCAAGCCTCCTGCTCTCTCCTGCTGCAGCCATATTGGTTGGGTTAATTTGCATACTTGCTCCTGATTGGCTGGTGGGCATGGCTTGTGGGTGTAGCAGAAGTACGGTCAATTTGCATATTACTCTTTTATTAGATAGGATTTTGATATTTGCTCAAGCTAATTATTGTTCTGCTGACTTTCAGGGTAGTTTTAAAGAATCAAATTAAGAGTGTGTAATTAAAAGGATGTTGAAGGCTAATAATTAAGGAATTTTCAAATTGCAAGGGTGTAAAGGATAACAGTGGAAAAATATGGATAATGAGATGGGTTTAAAGAGGCATTTAAAAAAGGGACCAACCTGCCAGATGTGTTTCTTAAATTATATCTTGGTGAAAGAATTAATTGGGAGCTTGTTTACTGTTCTTTAGGTGATTCCTTGGTTTGTTCACTTTTTTTTTTAACTGCTTGCTGTTGGGTCCTGTGCTGGAAATAACATCAATAAGATGTAGTACCTGTTTTGAGAATCCATTCATCTCCTAGAGGAGTGAACACATTCCAACAGTAGTTTCACAATTGAAGGCAAGAGTGCCTCTGAGGTGGGCCTAGGAGTGGGCAGGAGTTGGTCAGGGAAGCCTTAAGAGACCAAGAAAACTGGGATTTGTAAGTGGATGAGTTGGAGTTGGCCAGGCAGATGATGGGGTAGGGTGTTGCAAGGAGTTGGTTGCCTAGGTTTAAAATCTAGCTCTGATACTATGGTGTATTCTTAGGCAGTTGTGCATAAGTTTTATCACCTGTAAAATGATAATAATTTCACTGACTTCATAGGGTATTGTGAGAATTAAATTAATATATAGAAAACAGTGTCTTGTCATATACTAACTAATTGAAGGTTAGCTTTTAATGTTAGTTTTGTAGAGATCTAGAGGGTAGAATTGGCAGGTTGTGGTCTTTGAATGTGAGTTTTAATGGAAAAGGATGCCTTCAGGGCAGTGATTCTCAGCCATGAAAGGACATTAGAATCACCTGGGGAATTAAAAGGTGCTGATGCCTGGGCCCCACCCAAGACCAGTTTAATACTTTCTGTTGTGGTGTGGCCATCAAGTGAGTCTAATGTTCAGTTGGACTGAGAACCACTGGTCTAGGATTATTTCCGGGCTTCTGGCTTGGATGACTAGGGAGCTGATGGTGCCATTTACTGGATAAAATGCAAATTGAAAGAAAAGATATTGCTTTCAACATAGCACTTGGGCTTTCTAAGAATCCTGCTAGCATTTGCATGCTTTAACTTTTGAAACTAAGGCATACTTTTTTAAGTATTCTGGATTGGATATCATATATATGATATATATGACTTTCATGTTCTTGTGTCTGCCTTCTCTATAGATTTACCACCTATAATTTTTATATTTATTGATTTGTTTGACTCCCTCTTTTAAACTTTCTTGTTGATTGCTTTTTCACTTTGCCCCCACGCAGCCCCTAATCCTATTACTACCACCACTAGAATTTAAGCTCTACCAGAACAGGTATCTTTGATACTTTTGTTTACCAGTGAATCCTGAATTCTTGGTACATAGTGTACAATATATATTTCTTGAATGAATGAGTAAATGAATGTCTGAATTACTGTCAGGCTGGTTTTGTTTCCTTCCAGGTTCTTGGCTCTGCTCCAGAGTAAGTGGGATATTGTAGAGCAGAGCTGCAGACAGATTTGTAAGAACTGTTTTCTTCCTGTATTTTAATTGATATGCATAGAACTCAATTTTTGGTTGCTACAGGTTGTAAGAATCAGTTGAGCAAATGCTTCTTAATACATCTTAACAATGAAAACTTTTAAAATGTTTTGATAGGAACCACCAAAGCCACCTCTGAATAACTTTAAAGTGGGGATGAAACTAGAAGCTGTAGACAAAAAGAACCCGGATATGATATGCCCTGCAACTGTTGGAGGTGTTAGAGGAGACGAAGTTCATATCACATTTGATGGTTGGAGTGGAGCTTTTGATTACTGGTGCAAATACTATTGCCGAGATATTTTCCCAGTTGGGTGGTGTCATCTGGCAGGAGATGTATTGCAACCACCAGGAGCCTATGGTAAGATAATAAGTAACTACATCTTTTATTTTATTGAAATTATATATAACTGCTATTGGCATTGAGGTTAGCAATTCATACCCACTGGAGCCACAGGCAGAACAAGGAGGGCACTGTCCAGGATTTAGAACTGGAGATAAAAGAAGACTGTGATTAGAATTCTTGAGGGCCAATCTAGTATAGTCTGAATTGACAGTTTACACTGGAGATATGGGCAAAGATGGAGCTATTCTTGGACCATTGAAGCCTTGCTGCTATAAGCACTTTGGGGTATTCAGTTTCCTTTATAGTTGATATTAATCTTAAAATTACACATGGTATTCCATTGTTTATATCTAGAAGATAGAATTTAAAAGGTTGGGCATAACAATTATTACATACATGTTTTACATGATTTTGGTCATTTTACAATTAAATTGATACTTTGATAGTCTTAAAACATACACATCAGTGAACATTTCGACCCTATAGAAGCCATCATAAATTAGTATGTTATTTTAGTCATGGGTTTATCAGTTGTGTGCTGTGTTTCATAAGTTGAATACTATGATTTTCTGAATATTTTCTTTCAGAGAAAAGTCATAAAAACATTGGACTTTTTTGGTGACTCTTCCAAGGGCGTAGACATGCCTAACCTGGTTTTCTGAGAATGGAATAGCTGCTGAAATTTAAGAGGGGTCCATGCACATAACCCATTCATTGGCCTTAGTTAAATATAAACTTATTAGTGGAATCAAATGTAAACATACTTAAAATTTACCTCACTAAATTTATTTATACCAGAAAAGAGAAAAATGGATGTAGAAAATTAGTAGGTAAGCTGTGTGGAGGAGGGCAGTAGAGTTAAGCGTATGTAGCCGTATTACATTAGTCCTTTCTTATCTGTAGGGAATATGTTCCAGAACCCCCAGTGGATATCTAAAACCTTGGATATTGCCAAACTCTATATATTCTATGTTTTTTTTCCTATACATACATATACTTTCTGGCTTCTCTTTGGCATATCTGATTTGCCAGCATCACTACTTTTGCATTTTGGGGATATTAAATAGAATAAGGGTGACTTGAACACAAGCACTGTGGTACCATGGCAGTCAATCTGATAACTGAGATGGCTACTAAGTGACTAATGGTGGGTAGTGTATATAGCATGGAGATGCTGGACAAGGTGATGATTCATGTCCTGGTTGTGTAGGAGTAGGATGATGTGAGATTTTATCATACTACGTAGTATGGCATATGATTTAAAACATATGAATTGTTTATCTTTGGAATTTTCTATTTAATATTTTTGGGTTGGAGTTGACCATGTGTAATTGAAGCCATGGAAAGCAAACCACAGATAAGGGGGGAATTTTTTGTAATTTGGGACTTTAATACAATACTACATACCGTGATGTTCTTTTTATTAGGCACCTCTTACCAGTTTCTTATTGCCATAATTTTAGGAAGCAGACATTAATGATTGATTTTTGTAAAATTTAGTATGATACAGATCTATATGCATGTAATACTAAGATAAATGAGGCATAGTCTCTGTCCTCAAGAAGTTTGCTTTCTATTGGGAAAGGGATGAATGGAGGAATAGATTTAAAAAGATGATACAGAATTAAAAATGTAAAAATAGAGATGTATGCTAGATATGAAGTTGGTTCAAAGATACCCAGTCTGTTTAGGCTGGAGGAAAAGTGGTTGGTTAAAGAAAAGCTTCGCAAAAAGACACATGATAAGACTATTAAGAGAGGAGAAAAAGTTTGTCAAGGAGATAAAGGTAGAGTAGAATTACACAGTTTATCTTGAAAACTGGTGAGTTCAGTTTGTGACACAGTGACCTTGAAATATGTGGCTACAAATGCTATTGTCCTCCAGTATCTGGTCTCCCTTTTTTTCTTAGTAATACAAGTTGGTTGCCTAACATAAAGACTACATTTACAGCCTCTCTAGCAATTAGATGTGATCATTAGATTAAGTCCTGGTCAATGGAATAACAGTACAGGTAGTGTGTTCTACTTCCAGAAGGTGTATTACAGAGAGATGAATGTACCCATCTCCTCTTCCTTCCTCCTGCTTTATCCTGCTGCTAGAGATGTGGTTGTTTTGGGTAGAGCTCCGTCTCAGACCATGAAATGGGGACCATATTCTAGGCATAGTGGAGTGGAAAGTAGAAAGGAGTCAGAGTCTCTGTGAACTTTGTGGAGCAACATTTTTATACTAGCCTGTTCCAGACTATTATCTGAGAGAAATAAACTTCTATGTTATATAAACCTCTATTCTTTTAGGTTTTTCTGTTATTGTTAGCTGAACTGAATCCTAACTGATTCAGGGTAGCTTTAGGACGTCCAGATGGACATGTCCATTGGAGAGCTTCATATGCAGGTATGAAGCCTAAAAAGGATAGATATTGCTTGAAAAAGCAGGTTTTGGAGTCTTCATGTTCATAAAAAAATATTCTTTGTGTCAGGTACGATTATAGGTGCTGGCAGAGGGAAGGGTGGCAACTTATACATCCTATCGATAGCTGTAAGTAGTGGAAATTTGGGGTGTAATTTTAATTGTGCATGTGTAACAGATGGAGGTAGAAGAGGACCAGTGACAGGATTTCCTGGGTCAATATTTATATTTTTAAATATATTTTTATTGATTTCAGAGAGGAAAGGAGAGGGAGAGAGAATCACTGATCATTTGCCTCCTGCACATACCAAACTGGGGATCAAGCCCGCAGCCCAGGCATGTGCCCCCACAGGGAATTGAACTGCGACCTCCTGGTTCATAGCCACGCAGGCCAGGGCCTGGGTCAACATTTAAAACAGTAATTCTCACACTTGAATCACCTGGGGGAGCTTGTAACAAGGCTAATGTCCTGGAACTCATATCCACGGGTTCTGAACCAGTAGGTCCGGAGTGAAGCTCAGGTGTTTCCACTGCACATGGTTAGAGGCCCAAACTTTGAGAAATACAAAAATGAGATGAGTAGAAAATAGAAGCCAATTTAGGACACTGAGAAAAGTATACATAAATGTAAGAAAGTAAATAGATTGGTCCCCCCAACAAGAGAGGAAAGTCTTTAAGGAGTAAGTATACAATACTATCAAATGCAGCATAAAAGTCAAGAGAGCTCATTAGTGGTCTTAAGTAAAAGTGTGTTTAGTAGACTTCTTTGAAAAACCAGATTTTAGAGAGTTGAGTAAATAGAAGATGCAGAGCGTTTTTAAAAAATGTGGTTTCACCAGTACTTTCTGAGATCTGCCTGCTCTGTTCTTTACCCCACTAGACATTGCACCAGTTAAAGTAAAAATTAGAAACCTTTAAATGGTCTTTAAAAACATACAGAAATATTAAATATATTTACTTGAATATTAAATAATTTAAGGCCTTAAGAGTTAGATAATTTAAAAAGCTATAAATAATAAATTCAATATCATAAATTAAAAATATTTATTTTTTGTTAATTTTGAATATTCTTGAACCCATTAGAAATGTATGTTTTTCAACCTTTATATAATTGCTTTTTCAACATTAGTTTTAGGATATATCACTTAAAACTTTTTCAAATAATTAATGACTAAAGACAATTAATTCACTTACATGATTTCTTAAAGAAATGTAGTGGGGCATCCATGAATGCCACTTGATTTGACTTTACATTAAAAACTACTTATTTAAGCTTTACTGGTTATGTGTTTAAGAATAGTAATAAAGCCGAAACCGGTTTGGCTCAGTGGATAGAGCGTCGGCCTGCGGACTGAAGGGTCCCGGGTTCGATTCTGGTCAAGGCCATGTACCTTGGTTGCTGGCACATCCCCAGTGGGAGGTGTGCAGGAGGCAGCTGATCGATGTTTCTCTCTCATCGATGTTTCTAGCTCTCTATCCCTCTCCCTTCCTCTCTGTAAAAATATCAATAAAATATATATAAAAACATCGATCAGCTGCCTCCTGCACACCTCCCACTGGGGATGTGCCAGCAACCAAGGTACATGGCCTTGACCGGAATCGAACCCGGGACCCTTCAGTCCGCAGGCCGACGCTCTATCCACTGAGCCAAACCGGTTTTGGCAATAAAATATATTTTTAAAAAAAGAATAGTAATAAAGTTTAATTTACTATAAAACTTTTTTTAAATAAAAATTTCCTCCCTGTGCTAACACTTCTATAGTCAGAAACAGCCAAGTTCTATCAGGCTAATAATCATCGGTAGAAAAATCCAGAGAAGCATGCCTTGGATAGAAAATTCAGCAATCTGTGTGGCTTTTTCTCTCTCTTGTTTATTTAGGTTTTCCTTTCTTGGTTCTTGTTATGACCCTACAATCTTTCAAGGCCCTTTGCTTCTGGTTGGTGCTGTCACAGCTCACCAGATTTATTCTGGAGACCAATACAGGGTGAGGAGGAGGAAAGATGTGTGCTGCTGTGTCCTTGGCAACTTAAAGAAGGCTGAGTCAAGTAAACTAAAACAGGTCCCATTGTAGATTGTCTTCGTGAAGAATTTAGTTGATCTTGCTGTTTTGTTTCAACTTGTCCCCTTTTTGTATTTTATATCTTAGTTCTCCCTTAAAAAATGATATTTAGGAATGCCCTGCAAGCCCTTCTTTTGTTTCCAGCATATAGTTAGAGGAATTACAGCCAGTCATGTCATTCAAGTCCAAATATTTATTAATACAGGAAGGAACAAAACTTAGAATCCAGCAACTTAGAATCAGAACTGGGACTACCATAATTTTAAAGGCGAATTAAAAAAAATCTTTTCTTTTTTACTATTTTTATTTGGGTAAATTTATAAACAAATAAGTTGCTATTATGTTTCTATAATTTTATTTATTGATCTTTTTATTTTTTTTGTTTTAGTTTATTTCTTTAAAAATTTTCTTTCTATAATTTTATTTATGAACACAGTAAATGTAGGTTTTTTTATCATTTGAGAAATTCAGAAGCAGATAATTTTTGTTGTTGACTCTATTACAGATGTCCCCCAGTTCACCTCCTTTGCCTCTCCCACCCTGCCCCCGCTTCCCCATGACCATTATTGTCTGTGTCCATGTGCTATGAGAAGCAGAGTATTTAAAAAAACAAAACTGTCCCAGCATTATTTTTTCTACTATTGTGGGATATTAACAATTTTAAGAACTAAATTGCTACATTTTAAACCATTCTGCCTGGCTTTAAAGGTACTTAAATGCTTTTAAAGTTAAGTATATAAATTAAACTTTTGAACACAATGGTTTTATTTAACTTAGTTTCAGGTTTATGCATCATTGATTGTAAATGAATGAACCACACTGGTGTGAAGTGTCTGTCATCTTATAGCTTAATTCTTTAAACAGTTATGACCATACAGACCAGTAAGGAGGGCAGCAAACTTCCAGATGCTTTGAGTATAAAGTTGCAGAATCCCAAGGGTATAGAGGAATTCTTCTGGTCCAAAGGGAACTGTGGAGGAGGGAAAAACGTACTATCAGGAAGGTGTAGCCAAGCATTCCTGAGTAGTGGCACCATAGGCCATCAGTGACCATCTTAAGTCTTCTTGATTAAATCCTTCATTTTATTGAGTCCCTCAATACCCCCCTCGCCAATAATATATATTAGATTTATTTTGTTGCTAATTCAGACATACGTTTTATGAATATGAACTGTTTTCAAAAATTTTAAAATAGATTTAAATGTAATTATCTTGGGCACTGTTTGCTTCTTTGAATGCTGGTTTATTTTATTTTATGTATGTGTGCAAGTGTGTGTATGATTCATTTTTTTAATTAAAATTTTATGGGAGTAGGCTTTAAAATCTAGACTTTTCATCTTTCTTGAAAGTTAACTAGTCAGTTTATATAGTAGTCTTATTTTGTAAAGCGCTTCCTATGTAATATTTTTTGAGCTGATTCAAAGTTAGTCTTTTGAGAAATATTTGAAAGCCTCCATTGAGAAACAAGAAGTAGTTTTACTCACCACCCCCACTTCATTCTTATTAAAAAAAGCACACACACAAAAACACCCCCAGAAATTATGGCTGTTTTTGCTCGTTGTTCAGATTTGTGCGGAGGAGTATGTGGCGTCTGTATCTTGTACTTCTCTAAATTTAAAAATGATGATTTTATAGTTTTTAGTACATATGTTTACTAACTTTTCCCCCTTTAAAAAATATGATTGGTGTATGTTCAGTAAAAACCACATAAAGCAGCACTTTCCCTTTCTATGTTATAGTGGGATAAAAGTAACAGAAGTACTTTTAAGTAAGGATGTCAAAAGCTCAAGGTGTGTCAGTCCCACTAGAAAGCTCAGTAAACACTAAAATATTTGTTTAAATTTTTACTGTCAATATAGCTTAAAATATACTTAGCTTATTTAATAATCTTCTTGGTTGGTCTACATGAAGTAGTTCGAAATGCTATCAACCCAAATTATTCACTCAAGGGCCATGAAATTTAAAACAGCTGATATTTTCTTTTTCATGGGTACAGCTTGCAATAAATGTTTTGCTTGTGCTAATGAGACAGCTATTATGATGCAAAGAAGTATCTTAACAAAACAAATGCCCTTTTTCTGTTTTAAGTGTTTCAGCTAAATATTTCAATAATTGCGAGCAGAACTTGGAGCTTCTTTCTTGTTTCTGTTCTATGATATATTTTAACAAGTTCTCTTGAGACTATTAAAATGTCTTGGTTTTTATGACATGTGGTCCAGCAGGGGTAACTTTGTCTACAGAGGCAATGAGTTGGCAGTTAGATTTTGCATGTCTTCTCATTTCTTTCCAAATTCTCTGACCCAGGGTAACCTTTGGTTCCTCTGTGAAGGCAGTAGTGAAGGAAGTTTGAACAGGTGACTGATGATCAGTGCCTATAGGGTCCACAGACAATATGTGAATTACTTTAGCAGTCCTCTTAGTCCCCTCCTCCCACTCCCACCCCCTTAAACCAACAAATGCAAATAGCTTCATCCCCATTTGCTAGAAATTCAGGCTTACTCAGGCAACATGGGCTTTGTTGTTGACTTGCTTTCTTCAGAAAGGCAGTTTTATTCCTGGTAAAGGAGGAGGCCCATGAGTGGAACCTAAATCACCTTTATGGTAAGTGCAGCAACAATTTGTTTCTCTGGAATATTTCCAAAGGTGGGATTACCCTCAAAGTTTCTTTATATTGTAGTTGAAGTGTGGTTAAAGAAATTCATTGTCTGCTTTGTTAGCTTTTGTATATTAAACATCCCAGTCATTTCTGTTATCTCAAAAACCCTGTTTTATTCTAAATATTACTTATTAATTTGTTAGCACTATTATTTGATTAGTCACTTTTAAAAATGGTTTTATGATACAAGGGAAAAGTCAGTCTGATTATTTCAACCATAAAAATGGTTTAAATAAAAAAGGAACAACCCGATTGTAAGTTAGATTTGATCATTTAAATCTATAGTTTGTAATGAAAAGTGTTGCCAATTTTTTTTCTGTAGCTTTGAGGAATATGACATAATTTTCACGGAAATTACATGAGACTTAGTAAAAATATGTTTATGATACAGTAATGTGGATACCATATTTTACCAAGTAAATATTGTGTCAGTACATTTACTGTATTTTGTGGAAAGTACAGCAGTGATTGCTATGATTGTTTTTAATAGCATAATGGAAATCACTCTATAGAAGTCATTCAATAAGAAAAATGTTGTGGTTTAAAAATTGAATGGCTTTTAAAGGCTTAGGTGATAGGAATTGACCTGAAACAACTGAAGTTGCTTCTTTTCATGTGAACATTTTTTTCTGAAAATATTAAAGGTTTTGGAAATGGTCATCTTCTTTAATAATATTATTGTGACCAAAATCTTGGTTCTTTTGAAGTGAGCAGCTATGAGGAGGAATTGTGGGGGAAAAAATAGGTCTTCATGGGAAGCACCCTCATGAAGCTGAAGGGAGTAGTGTACAAAGCATCTATGATTGGCAAGTAGAAAACAAGTATATTTAAAAACACTTTTAAATTAAAGCCCTTCTAAATTCTAACTGATTTCTAGCTTGTTTCTTTATTTTTATGATTTCCTTTCTAGGCTGAATACTTATGAGATAAAATTATATAACAGGATAAGAAAACCATGTAACTTCTACTAAATTCGATTTTCTTATTTTAATTTAGCATGTATGCCAAGAAAAGAGGCACTGTCATTTAGGTATGGAGATAAAGAACTTAGCTGGACTTTTGCGTTTTAAGTTAGAGAGTTATCCTTTAACCTTTTAATTGTGTTTGGGAATTTCTTTCCTGTAACATTTTTACAACTTTTCAATAACCATAAGATAGAATATTCTGTTGAAATTAAGGTATGTTTTATAAGGTGTATGAAGAGTTTTTTTTCTCTTTTTAAAATGTATTTATTTTAGCTCTCCATGCCCTGTTTTGAAAAGGGTGAGAGGGAGTGGCTTGAAGCTTCAGATCCTTTCAGTATATTTGATTTTGGTTTAGTTGTCCAGACATCATCTTTTTAAAGCTGCTAGAAAAGACATGGCACCACTTCCCAAATTGGGATGTTCTATGAGACCCCAAAGGCAGATCTTTACTTTTTCAAGTGAATGAGTTATTTATTTCTCTGTGGGAGTTACCTTTTATTATATGCTCGAGGTATTTTTAATTCTGTAAAACTGTGGTTCTTGGTACTGAGAGGGAAACCTACATGGGTCATCATGGAGACTCAGAAAGGACGATGGGGGAGCTTAGGTAACAGGCTGGACTTATTCACACTATTGGACTCTGACCATATTGACCAAACCATCTCTGCTTAGTAAATGAGCAGGGAACTGTGCAGGTTAGAATAGGTAACTTGGTGCAAGGTCCCAGGGGATTAAAAGATGAAAAGGCAAGTCTCATTTTCATAGAAACTGGTACAGCTACTACTATAAATTAGAGACCTTGTTTTCCTTTGTAACTTTTCTAGTCTTTTCCATTCTTTCCCTTGTAGTGATTAGTTGAAAAACATATCTTTTTTAAATGAAGGTGGGCTTAAAAAGGACTTTTATGCTTGTTTTGGGCACAGTAGGAAAGTGAGAAGGTGAAAAAGCAGTATTGTAGAGTATGTGATGATAAAAGGAAAAGTGATAGGCAGAGACCTGTGCAAGGCAAGACTGAGGTGTGGGCAGTGTCTGACCAGGACAGAGAGTGCCCCTGCTACTATGAATGGAATATTGTGTACAGGTCTCTGATAGTCAACTGCTTACGCAGCAGAGATGCTTTTATGATTATGTTCTGCTCAGTCAGCTTGGACCAGAACTGTGGAGATGAATGGGTTGTCAAGAAGTAAAGATTTAGCCCAGTGGGTGTGGCTCAGTGGTTGAGCATTGACCTATGAACCATTCAATTCCTGGTCAGGGCACATGCCCGGGTTGCAGGCATGATCCCTAGCAGGGTGGATTTTATAGTCATCAATGATATTCTAATGTTCTAAAGCAGGAGTTGGCAAATTACAACCCAAGGGCCACTTCCAGCCTGTGAGCTAAGAATGGTTTTTATATTCATAAAGGGTTTAAAAAGACAAGCAAACAAAGAAATGAAAAAGAATATGTAACAGAGACTGTATATGGCCTTTATAGCCTAAAATATTTACTATCTGGTCCTTTACAGAAGAAGATTGCTGACCCTTCTATAGCTGAGGCCCAGAGAAAACAAATGCCAGTGTGATTTAGATGTAGGAGCTGACTTGCTGGACGTTGTCAGAGATTAAGGGGTAATAAAGTAAATGATACTAGTTAGAGGATATTGGTGGAGGTGGACAGTTGGGTGCAGGTTGATAGGGAGTAAAGTAAAGCCAGAAGAAAGCTAAAAGATAGGGCTGAAATTGACAGGACTTGTGGCTATATCTCAAAGAGAATGAAAATCATGCTTAGTTCCTGGCCGGGTGGTTCAGTTGGTTGGAGCATTGTCCCGTACACCAAAAGGTTGCAGGTTCAATCCCCAGTCCGGTGTATAAAGGAGGCAACCAATCGATGTTTCTCTCTCACATTGATGTCTCTCTCGCTCTCACTCTCGCTCTATTTCTCTTTATCTCCATTTCTCTCTGTCTAAAATAAACATATCCTCCAATGAGGATAAAAAAGGGAATAAAAGCATGGTCAGTTGGTATGAAGCAAAGATGACAAGTAAGGATATTGGAGATATAGAAAGCAGGCACAGTTGGTTATCTTGGAGATAGAAGAGTTCCAGAAATTGCTAAGTATAACCATTTTAGGGAGGGGCTGAAATATCCAATGATGAGGTTAGGATAATGAAGTGTGAGAAATATGATGGTTAGATTACTGATGATGATGACAGGGAGACTGTGTACGAAGACATAATGTGAATTGATTACTGAAGAAAGTGGAAGTGAGAGTGGAGAATGAGGTAGATGATGGTAAAGAAGTAAGAAGAGACTGTTGTAAGTAGATTAATTACTCTAAATTGGGGTAAGGGGGAATGATGGTGACAATTAAGTGGTTCTCCATTTGCTCTGGCACCCAAGAGAAGAATTTTCCCTCTCCTTGACATGTTAGGTGATAGAAGGTAGATAAAAAGGCTGCAGGGAAGATGTGGTATTCTTCATCGAAGGTCAGTCAGACATACACTTAGTCCTTGAATATGGGAGGAGCAAAGTGGTAGATTGGTTTTCAAGTTGTAAAATGAAGCTCTCAAAATAAAAGTAGTTGATTTTTGCATAGATGTATAAATGTTTTATTTATATAACTCATCCTATAAAAAATTTTTTGTTTGACATTAGTACTTCTTATTGTGTGTAAAATTCATTTTTTGTAATGAAGTTATTAAAGTATAATCCTAAAAATATATATTTAATTGTGAACCTAGACTAAAGTAACATGGCAAGTAATTGTCCTGCAGTGTGTCTTGTAAAACTGTATGGAGTGTTTCCTGCAGTGTGTCTTGTAAAACTGTATGCGGTATTTGTGAGCCATTTGAAATATTAAAACAGTTTGGGTTGGGCAACCAAGTAACTAGTAGATATAAATCACTTGGGCTTGATAGTGGTCCTTCTATGACAATGTTAATGTGGCATCTATATTGTAGTATATGAAGCTTTGTTATTGGACATACATATACGAAGGTAATGTGCCTTAGCCATTAAAAATCAAATGCAGAGGACTCCCCTGGCTCCTGAAAGATAAAGAGGAGCCATTGGTAGCTGCTTTATGTTCTTCTGTATTGATGGGCAAAGTGATTCCTGCATACAGCATAATTAGTAGCATAATTGCATAGTATTTTATGAAGGAGGAACTCTTTTCTATGCTAAGAGCTAAAAATATGAGAAGCAGATAAAAGGTAAATAGTTAGAAATTTTCACTGCACTAAATTTAAAGTTATTGGCTCCTCTTATAAAAGCCTCTTTACTTTTTTTCTGGAGAATTAGATTATTTCCTGATAATAAATCCTAAATACCTAAAACTTCATTTTAAATCATACCTTTATTTTAAGTGGTTTTCAATGATTAACTTTTGGAATGTTTTTAAATATTAATTTATGTTTATTTTGAGTAGTAAAAAGACAATACCTTAATTATGTCATTTAATTTTATTTTTGTGTTGTGTTTTCCCCCACTCAGTTATTACAAAGAATACAGGTAAAAGACAGTCTTCCCTTTCCAAAGCAACCCAGAAGTCAATGCAGTCTGCAAAGAAAACTGCTGTAGCACAACCAACACAGCAGACCAAGAAGTCAGGACGGGCTAAACCACCTGGACGTCCTCCAGCCCCCAAGAAGGAAAGTTCTGCTAAAAATGTTACACCAAAGAAAAAAGTCCCAAAAAAGGTTAGTTGTGTCTTCTACTAATTTGTATTATAGGTCTTTGTAGTGCCTTATTATTTATAACATATAGTTTAGGATTTACTAAGAGTATGATGAAGCCCTTTAAGAGTTTACTAAGAACACACACACACACACACACACACACACACACACACACACACGGCTCTTTACGGCCTACATAGCCATTGAAATTGATATTTCTTTTCTTGGGGAAAAGTAAAACTTTGAATAGTGTTTGACCTCTTCAAAACACATTGAGATTAGCTGGCACTGCAGCTGTGAGTCCAGCGCAGAGCGGAGTGGCCACGGCAGATACCTGATACTGTGTTCTGAGGAGTGGCCATTGGTGGGATGGAATGGTCCAGAGACCGTTTACACTGAGATGGACTACGGATCAGCATGTACCAGAGGTGGAAGTCCAATTCAAACATAAGAGGACAAATGTAGAGGCTGTCCTCTATTGAACAACCGAGAGTGCCATCTCAGCAGCAGCAAGTGCCTGTGTGGACTTTGAGGCGGAACTGAGGCAGGCATTCTTAGCTAACACAACAGGAGGTGGTTAAAGCAGTCTTGGAACATTCCAGGTAGATGATTCCAAGCAAAAATCCAGGCTCCACCTACTGTTTGAAGCTTCTGCCCCCAGCTTGCATTGTTTGTAGCAGAATCTGCATCATACCTCTTTGTAGCCTACCCTTTGGTCTTAAGGATCCTGAAACTTTACTGTAGACATTTGATTTGGTGGAACAGCAATCATGACTGTGGGAAAGACCAGCAAAATGCTGCAGAACATCGACTATAGAATGAATTGTATCCTTCAAGATGGCCAAATCTTCATTGGCACCTTTAAGGCTTTAGACAAAAACATATGGACTTGATCCTCTGTGATTGTGATTAATTCAGGAAGATCAAGCCAAAAAATGTGAAGCAGCCAGAATGTGAAGAAAAGCGGGTTTGGGGTCTAGTGTTGCTGCATGGGGAGAACTTGGTTTCCATGAGTGTGGAGGTACCTCCCTCCAAAGATACTGGCATTGCTCGAGTGCCACTTGTTGGAGCTGCAGGAGGCTCTGGAGTTGGCAGGGCCACTGGCAGAGGAGTACCAGCTGGTGTTCCAATTCCTCAGGCTCCTGCTGGATTACCAGGCTCTGTCTAAGGGGTTGGGAGACCATCCCAACAGGTAATGACTCCACATGGAAGAGACACTGTAGCAGCTGCTGCAGTTGCAGCCACTTCCGGCATTGCTGGAGTCCCAACTCAGTACCCACCAGTCAGGGGACTCCC